>NC_060144.1:450847410-452233660 GCF_021461385.2 Schistocerca piceifrons | reverse complement strand
CTAGGCTAACTTAGCGGCTTGTGACTTTCCGCCGGCCGGTGTGGTCGAGTGGTTCTAGGCGCTTCAGTCTGGAACCGCGCGACCGCTACGGTCGCAGGTTCGAATCCTGCCTCGGGCATGGAAATGTGTGATGTCCTTAGGTTAGTTATGTTTAAGTAGTTCTACGTTCTAGGGGACTCAAGACCTCAGATGTTAAGTCCCGTAGTGCTCAGAGCCATTTGAACCAATTGAACCTTTTGTGACTTTCCATGACGGCAGGCCTTCTCTAGCACCATTTGGAGTGGAACTTCTGGGAGTCCTGCCAAGAAGCAGACCGTACATACTAGTACTATTAGTGGGAGCAGGAAACGGCCACCTGAAAATCCCGCATTAGGCTCTTGAACCTGATTGTTGTGAAAAATAATTTTGTGGAGTCGGCCGATGACCCTCGTCTGTGTAGGAAAAGTCTTGTTTCCACTGGGGCAGAAGTGGTTTCAAACCGTATCCCCGAAGTCGGTACTAGTGATCTACAATTATCAATGAAGCTATTTTTTAAAATATGGAAATCTTGCAAGAATATCAAGTGCATTCCAGTGTGTGGAAGCGAAATTTTGACTGAAATGGCTTGGTGGCTGCTTCTCAGCAAATAAAACTTCTTATTAAGTCTATTTTTTTAAGTGACTGTCATGTCGTCGATGCGTTGTGCATGTGACATGCAACACCGTCTTTTGGGGTATAAATTGAACCTGTTCACCTGACTGGACGAAACGGTTGTCGTGTCAAAGGTGCACCGCGGCCGCTGGGGTAATCGTAAGACCAGGTCAACGTTCGGGATGTGTCAGCTTTTTACTTACGGGTGCGTCTAAGACGAGATGTTTTAAATGTTACGCTTTGGGACCGGGCTTAGGACCGGGACATCTGTAGGGATTGTTAGACCACTTTCCCCGCTCTGTCTGCGCTATTAGTCTTCAGGCTCTGCTACAAGGTTATTTACATTTCGGTAAAGCTCTCAAGCGGTGTCGGAGGTGCACGAAAAAGAAGCTGTAGTCTTGAACGGTGGCTAGATGGTCACGAGGTGAGGATCAAGGGACGTCGCCTCGTAAACAGCCGGCTTGCTTCTTATGCAGCGCACACTGCCCGACGTGTAAAACGAATACTACAAAGGATGTCCCCGAGGCGCCGTTACGGTCGTATAAATGTCGTTCTGGTTGAGCGAGGGCGGTAGGCGCTGCTGATGATCGCACGGAATAAAAAGCACCCGCCGTACGGCCACCGCAGACTGCTCTAGGACGGAATACTGAAGGCTGCTGCATCTGCAGCCACACGCATCGCAGGCAACTGTCGCTTGCAGCCCACTACCTGTTCAAAATACAGGGTTATATCGTTACGAAGGGATTTATTTATTTAATCGTATGGCTAGGGCCCCCCTTCGGGCAGACCGTTCGCCGGGTGCCGGCCTTTCAAGTTGACGCCACTTCGGCGACCTGCAGTCGATCAAGGATGAAAGAATGATGATGAAGACAGCACAACACTCAGTCCCTGGGCAGAAAAAATTCCCCGACCCAGCCGGGAATCGAACACGGGCCCAGAGGATTGACAATCCGTCACGCTGACTTTTTTTTTAAATCTCATTTTTGTTCGTTTTCGTCCGTTGCATCTGTTCGTGGCGGACGTCGTAAGACACCCGTTTCAGTTCATCGTTTATCCATTAACTCAGTTTTTGTATTGCAGAGGGCAGCTAACCCTCTGATCGAGCACGCTGAATTACCGTGCCGGCTTTTTTTAGTTCGTTGCATCTGCTTGGGGCGGACGTCGCAAGACACCCGTTTCAGTTCGTCGTTTATCCATTAACTCAGTTTTTGTATTACAGAGGTCTGCCAACCCTCTGACCGAACACGCTGAGCTACCGTGCCGGCAACCATTCAGCTACCGGGGGGGGGGGGGGGGGACTACTAACAAGGGAACCTCTCCATCGCACCCCCCCTCACATTTAGTTATAAGTTGGCACAGTGGATAGGGCTAGAAAAACTGAACACAGATCACTCGAGAAAACTGGAAAAAGTTGTGTGGAACTATGAAAAAAATAAGCAATATATACAAACTGAGTAGTCCACGCGCAAGATAGGCAGCATCAAGGAGAATGTGAGCTCAGAAGCGCCGTGGTCACGTGGTTAGCGTGAGCAGCTGCGGGACGAGAGGTCCTTGGTTGAAGTCTTCCCTCGAGTGAAAAGTTTAATTTTTTGTTTTCAGACAATTATTTTGCGAAGCTGCACAGGTACACAGAGCAGCATTGTTTACGTGATCGTTTGTCAATTATCAAAGTTCAGGCACTCACAAATAATCAGCTTCGCTCTCCAAAATTCCAGGACATGTTCAGATTTGCTTGGACATATGCAGGATTTGACGGTCTACACACGGAAAAATTTGAAAACGTTAAAAACATATATTTTGAAAGATCACAGGGAAAACTATGCGACTGTGAAACTGTTGCATTCATTTGTTGCAGTTTATGTGACACACTCTTAGGTTTTCATCATTTTTTGGGAGTGATTATCACACCCACAAGAAAACCTAAATCGGGCAAGGTAGAAGAATCTTTTTACCCACTCGCAAAGTGTACAAGTTAGGTGGGTCGACAACATATTCCTGTCATGTGACGCACATGCCGTCACCAGTATCGTATAGAATATATCAGACGTGTTTTCCTGTGGAGGAAACGGTTGACCTATGACCTTGCGATCAAATGTTTTCGGTTCCCATTGGAGAGGCACGTCCCTTCGTCTACTAATCGCACGATTTTGCGGTGCGGTCGCAAAACACAGACACTAAACTTATTACAGTGCACAGAGACGTCAATGAACGAAAGGACAGATCATAACTTTGGGAAAATAAAAAAAAGTAATCTTTTCACTCGAGGGAAGACTTCAACCAAGGACATCTTGTTCCGCAGCTACTCACGCTAACCACGGGACCACGGCGCTCCTGAGCTCACACTAACCTTGATGTTGCCCATCTTACGCATGGACTACTCAGTTTGTATATTTTGTTTATTTTTTTCATAGTTCCACACAACTTCTTCCTGTTTTCTCGATTGATCTGTGTTCAGTTTTTCAAGGCCTGTCCACTGTGCCAACTTATAACTAAATCTGAGGGGGGTGCGGTGGGGAGGTTCCCTTGTAAGGGATGATGAAGTGTAAATGTATCAATTTGAGGCAAGGGACTCTGGTTCGGAAACGACAGAGTCGAAAGTTTTAAGCGAAAATCGTTTTGATATCTCTGACGGTAGAATATATGTACCGGTACTGTTGTTGCTAAGATTCTAGGGTAGGCAACTTTCAGAGGTGGTAGTAGGAAGTAAAAGAAGAGAAAAAGATCTAGTAAATATGGGCTGTAAAACGCTTACCTCAAGAGCTATGAGCGCTGGTTCATCTTCGCTATTGTGAGGCCCATCTGTTCTACTGAACAAGTGCCCATAGCTCATCAGATATGCATTTGCGAAACATTTTTTCTTGTTTTGATCCATACTACCTCCTCCAAAAATATGGAAACTAAAGAGTTTGCAGTAGAGGAAATGAGTTTCATAATATAGAAGATGAACTAGTGCTCAAAGTTTTTAAGGTATGCGGTTTAGATTATTAGACACTTCTTCTCTTCTTTTGGTCCACACTGCCACCTGTTAGAGTTGCCTGCTCTACAGTCTTAGCGACAACGGTACCGGTACCTGTATTCCACTGTTAGAGGTATGAAAACGATTCGGCTATCTCAAACAGCAACGTTTAGCTTTCTCCATCATCTCTGAAAGTTTGTTTCATCGTCACGGAATCAGCCAGTATATACAAATGACCAGCCTATGGCCATCAATACCTAGGTTTTCTTGTATGCTGATGATCTCGCTCTTGCCTCACAGACACACACTTTGAATCAGTGGAAAACACCTCACTAATGCTTCTGAAGGACTGTAAAGATACTACAGTGAAAACCAGCTTAAACCAAATCCATCTAAGACACAAGTACATGCTTTTCGTTTGAGAAACCAGGAAGCCACTCGGAAATTATATGTGTATGGGCAGAGGTTGAGCTATACAATTTGTCTGGGAATGACACCCGACAGGTGTCTTACATACAATGAGCGTTGCATGAGCACCAAGTTGAAAGTTTCCACCAGGGACGATCTCCTTAGAAAACTGGCTGATTCACAGTGATTAGTAAAGCCGAAACAATTCAAACTTCTGCAATGCGAATGTGTAATTCTGCTGCAGGGTACGCCTGCCCTGTTTGGTAAAACTCAAGTCCCGTAAGACAGCTGGATGTCGCCCACAACAATACATGCAAACTTATAACAGGCTGCTTAAAATCTGCTTCTACCACGTGGTTTCGCTGCCTAATGGGAATGGCTCCACCCAGGCGAGTCCGGGAGCAGTGCGGCGGGGGCATGAGGCAGCTTTGGGTCTGCAGCCTCCCACAACTACCCACACAGCTCCACCATTTCACCTTCGTTTACTCTAGAGAATTTGGAGTCGGCACGGTGATACAAAATTTACAAAAGCTCAGCTCCAGAACAAAACCTGGATTCAACTCTTCCACCTTATGTTCGAAGAGAAATATCTGTGAACAAGGAAAGGAAGACAATGGAGCAGAAGGTAACTGATCCATTACACGGGTACAATTCATATGCAGAACGTCAGACGTACTCGTAACCACATATAAAACAGCCAGGCCACCGTTGAGGAAAGTTAAGGACCCCCTACTACCCCTCCTCCACCCCCCCCCCCCCCGGTTGGAAAGAATATCTAAGACTCTATCACTTGTTTTAGGTTAGAGGGACCCCCCCTTGGGCGAAACGATAAAATACCTGACGGCTTACCAGAGAGGACATTATCATCGTTGATAAAGAACGTCCGTCCTCAGAGACCAAAAACAGGAAAAGTTAACGTAATATTGGTAAACTGCAGGAGTATCCAGGGCAAGGTTCCTGAATTAGTATCTCTTATTGAAGGAAATAGTGCGCATATAGTATTAGGAACGGAAAGTTGGTTAAAACCGGAAGTGAACAGTAACGAAATCCTAGACACAGAATGGAATATATACCGCAAGGATAGGATAAACGCCAATGGTGGAGGAGTATTTATAGCAGTAAAGAATTCAATAATATCCAGTTAAGTTATTAGCGAATGCGAATGTGAAATAATCTGGGTTAAGTTAAGTATCAAAGGTGGGTCAGATATGATAGTCGGATGCTTCTGTAGACCACCTGCATCAGCAACCGTAGTAGTTGAGCGCCTCAGAGAGAACCTGCAGAACGTCGTGAAGAAGTTTCGTGATCATACTATTGTAATAGGGGGAGACTTCAATCTACCAGGTATAGAATGGGATAGTCACACAATCAGAACTGGAGCCAGGGACAGAGACTCTTGTGACGTTATCCTGACTGCCTTGTCCGAGAATTACTTCGAGCAGATAGTTAGAGAACCAACTCGTGAAGCTAACGTTTTAGACCTCATAGCAACAAGTAGACCGGAACTTTTCGACTCCGTGAATGTAGAAGAGGGTATCAGTGATCATAAGTCAGTGGTTGCATCAATGACTACAAGTGTAATAAGAAATGCCAAGAAAGGAAGGAAAATATATTTGCTTAACAAGAGTGATAGGGCACAAATCGCAGAATATCTGAGTGACCACCATCAAACGTTCATTTCTGAGGAAGAGGATGTGGAACAAAAATGGAAAAAATTCAGAAACATCGTCCAGTACGCCTTAGATAAGTTCGTACCGACTAAGGTCCAAAGCGAGGGGAAAGATCCACCGTGGTATAACAATCATGTACGAAAGGTACTACGGAAACAAAGAAAGCTTCATCATAGGTTTAAGAGTAGTCGAATCATAGCTGATAAGGAAAAGCTGAACGAAGCGAAAAAGAGCGTAAAGAGAGCAATGAGAGAAGCATTCAACGAATTCGAACATAAAACATTGGCAAACAATCTAAACAAGAATCCTAAAAAGTTTTGGTCATATGTAAAATCGGTAAGCGGATCTAAATCCCCTATTCAGTCACTCGTTGACCACGATGGCACCGAAACAGAGGACGACCGAAGAAAGGCAGAAATACTGAATTCAGTGTTCCGAAACTGTTTCACTGCGGAAAATCGTAACACGGTCCCTGACTTCAGCCGTCGCACGGACGCCAAAATGGAAAATATTGAAATAAACGATATCGGAATTGAAAAACAACTGCTATCACTTAGTAGCGGAAAAGCATCCGGACCAGACGAGATACCCTTAAGATTCTACAGTGATTATGCTAAAGAACTTGCCCCCTTTCTATCAGCAATTTATCGTAGATCGCTGGAAGAACGTAAAGTACCTAGCGACTGGAAGAAAGCGCAGGTCGTTCCCATTTTCAAGAAGGGTCATAAAGCAGATGCGAATAATTATAGGCCTATTTCGCTTACGTCAATCTGTTGTAGAATAATGGAACATGTTTTGTGTTCTCGTATTATGACGTTCTTAGATAATACAAATCTCCTTCATCATAACCAACATGGATTCCGCAAACAGAGATCATGTGAAACTCAGCTCGCCCTATTTGCCCAAGAAATTCACAGTGCCGTAGACACTGGCGAGCAGATTGATGCCGTATTCCTGGACTTCAGGAAGGCATTTGATACGGTTCCGCACTTACGTTTAGTGAAAAAAATACGAGCTTACGGAATATCGGACCAGGTTTGTGATTGGATTCAGGATTTCCTAGAAGAAAGAACACAACATGTCATTCTTAACGGTTCAAAATCTGCAGATGTAGAGGTAATTTCGGGAGTACCGCAGGGAAGCGTGATAGGACCTTTATTGTTTACAATATACATAAATGACTTAGTTGACAACATCGGTAGCTCCGTGAGGCTATATGCAGATGACACGGTTGTCTACAAGAAAGTAGCAACATCAGAAGACTCGTACGTACTCCAGGAGGACCTGCAGAGGATTAATGCATGGTGCGACAGCTGGCAGCTTTCCCTAAACGTAGATAAATGTAATATAATGCGCATACATAGGGGCAGAAATCCATTCCAGTACGATTATGCCATAGGTGGTAAATCATTGGAAGCGGTAACGACCGTAAAATACTTAGGAGTTACTATCCGGAGCGATCTGAAGTGGAATGATCACATAAAACAAATAGTGGGAAAAGCAGGCGCCAGGTTGAGATTCATAGGAAGAATTCTAAGAAAATGTGACTCATCGACGAAAGAAGTAGCTTACAAAACGCTTGTTCGTCCGATTCTTGAGTATTGCTCATCAGTATGGGACCCTTACCAGGTTGGATTAATAGAAGAGATAGACATGATCCAGCGAAAAGCAGCGCGATTCGTCATGGGGACATTTAGTCAGCGCGAGAGCGTTACGGAGATGCTGAACAAGCTCCAGTGGCGGACACTTCAAGAAAGGCGTTACGCAATACGGAGAGGTTTATTATCGAAATTACGAGAGAGCACATTCCGGGAAGAGATGGACAACATATTACTACCGCCCACATATATCTCGCGTAGTGATCACAACGAAAAGATCCGAGAAATTAGAGCAAATACGGAGACTTACAAGCAGTCGTTCTTCCCACGCACAATTCGTGAATGGAACAGGGAAGGGGGGATCAGATAGTGGTACAATAAGTACCCTCCGCCACACACCGTAAGGTGGCTCGCGGAGTATAGATGTAGATGTAGATGTAAGTGCCGGCTTACATGGAGGTCCTTGAATAGAAAGATCAGTCGGGGGTAGATCCAGGATTAATATAGCAAGATGGGGCTACGACAAAGAAGACAGTGAGAACTACGACTGTGGAGAACGTGAGACAGTTAGACATATACATCAGTGTGGACTGTCTCCAAACTCCCGCCCGGAAGATTGTATGTATCAGGCCTCAAATAATACTCTATAAATGGTCAAGTTTAGCTCAAATTCCAAATTTTGGTCAAATTTTAGACGATGTATTGTTAACTGTGTAAATGTGTGTGTGTTTCTCAAACGAAAATAATAATAACCATCACCATCATTACACACAGGTTGTACTGTACGGACCTCATCAACTTACCACAACGGTGCACAAAGCCGACAAGAACAACCACGTAAGTCTGTCTCCAATCGGGCTTCTACCTAAAACAACTTCTGTCGGATTGAAGGTGAAATATCTAGGGTGACTAAAAAATTCTATTAAAGCCGAGATCAGACCAAGAGGACCGCCGTGTCATACTCCGCAACGGGACGTCACACGGATGTGGTATGGAGGGGCACACCGCTTTCTCGGCCGCTGTCGACTTTCCAGACCTTGGAGCCACTACTTCTTATTCAAGTGGCTCTTTAATTGGCATCATGATGCTGAATGCACCCCGTTACACTCCTCCCACCAAGGAAAAATCCCTGGTAGCGACCGGAAATTGCATGTCGGTCTTCAGCATGGTAAACAGGCCCACTGACCACTCAACTATGGAGGGTGATTAACGGTATTAGAAAATAAGCTGGTGGAAGGGTAAGCCCCAATAGTTGTTTTCAGTTGCGTCAGTAGTCCGAAAACTTATGCTTCACCAGTATCATTGTATTTTACGTCTTTCCGTTCACAAAATTCCGTTAACCATCTTAGTTGCTCGAACACTGCTTTTTACCCGCGCCTCATAGGCAACAATTATTGCATAGTGTGACTATGCAGTCACCCAGTCAGCGTTCTCTGTACGTGTCTGGTCTGTCTAGATAATTTCCTGTGGTGCACAATAAACGCAACAAAACAGCTGAAAGCACGCTGCACATATGAATCGAACGCCACAAGAAAAGACGGTGCAGCAACTGAAACAAAACTGCCGTCAGAACATCATCCCTAGGGAGGTACACTTTCGAGCTACATCAATAGTCGCTTTTTGATCCTTCGACGACTCGATTCACCAACAGTGGTTCCTGCTTAAGTTCAAATGGTTCAAATGGCTCTGAGCACTACGGGACTTAACATCTGAGGTCATCAGTCCCCCAAGACTTAGAACTACTTAAACCTAACGATATCGCACACATCCAAGCCCGAGGCAGGATTCAAATCAGCGGCCGTAGCAGCAGCGCGGTTCCGGACTGAAGTGCCTAGAACCGCTCGGCCACAACGGCCGGCCCTGTTTGTGAGAATTTGCAATAACATTTATGTATGAAGGGGCCGGGAGCAGAGAAGCTGTTGGGGGGGGGGGGGGGGGGGGAGGGTGAGGGAGTTCTTGGTGCTCGGTTTCTTGCTGCTCGCTTCCTATTTGAGCTAGGATGTGAGCTGAAAAGGTCGTGGTTCAGCCCAGACCAGTCTCCACGTGTGCAGCCATTCGAACATATCTTACTGTAGCTGTTTTACAGACTATTGAGCGAGGTTTGAAAGATGAACCGTAGCTGGCGTTCAGGTAAATTGCGCAGACTGATTGATTTCTTTTGCAGAACACTGGGCTGAAATTTATGCTCAGCTAATGGCACTATTCGTATGTGCAGTGCTCTGATTCTAGGCGCAAAAGCAGGCAAAAAAACACGTTTTTCTGGGAGGTTTTTGAAAAGCGCCACTTCTCTACTTCAAACTTGTACGAATCGGTTCAAACTTTGCACGAAGATAGATAAATGGATAAAGTCAAAACAAATTTTTTAACTAATATTCTTCATCCATTGCCGAGAACCGATTGTTTACAGTCAAGCTAAGCGTAGCACGTTCCTACGTCAATTGAATACACGGAAACAGCTTAAAGCGAATCAAATAAATAAAAAAATACACTCTTAAGATAAAGTTTAAGAATCAATTTAAAAAATTTAGCTTCATTAGGATTTTACGAGGAAAAAACGTTTCCTTTTTTTTCCTTACGCGTGCTAATTCTGTGTTCCAAACTAGTGCGAATGGGTTGAGATTTTGTTGTAAAAGGTAGAGAAATATGTATAATTAATGGTCGTCTTGTTGTTTCGTGAAAGCTTTATTCGTTGCCACGACATGAACAACTTAGTTCAAAAGACAGTAAAAAAGACCTATACCGCATCAGTGCTCTCCCGAGTCAACAAAAATCTACTTGGGTTGCCTAGCTATGGTGGTCTAATGTCAAAACTGTAATAGAGGAAGTTGGGAACTTGACTGGAAAATGTTCCTATCATAGCACGAAAAAATGTGAATATGTCCTGGACACAGTGATGTGGAGGAATGGAACTAGCTGTTTGACTGGCAGCGTCAAAGGCATTTAAATCAAAACATCTTGACATACAGTATAGCGCTTTTTTGCTAATTAATCCTACTTCCCCAGCGCAGTGAGGTCACTTAGCTGCAAAGTGTTGACACACCTGCATCTAGGAATTTATAAGCTAAAGCCCTGTGCCCAAAATTAGGAAGATTCGCCTGCCATAGTAAACGTGACGTGGTAGCATGTATTATTTTAAACGACATTACGTCATGTATTATGTTACTTTACTTGACACGGTGCTTTATGCACTGAAGTGCAAAAGAAGCTGGCATAGGCATACGTATTCAGATACAGAGATACTTAAACAGGCCGAATACGGCGCTGCGGGCGACATCGCCTGTATAAGACAATAAGTATCTTTCGCAGATGTTAGATCGGTTAATGTTGCTACAATGGCAGGTTATCAAGGTCTAAATGAGTTTGAACGTGGTGTTATAGTCGGAGCACGAACGATAGGACACAGCATCTCCGAGGTAGCGACGAAGTGGGGATTTTCCCGTACGACCGATTCACGAGTGTACCATGAATATCGAGAATCCTAAATCCTGTAAAACATCAAATCTCCGACATCTCTGCGACCGGAGAGATATCCTGCAAGAAAGGGACCAACGACGGCTGAATAAAATCGTTCAACGTGACAGAAGTGAAATCCTTCTGCAAATTGCTGCAGGTGTCAATTCTGGGCCACCGACAAGTGTCAACATGCGAACCATCCGACGAAACATCGTCGATATGGACTTTCGGAGTCGAAGACCCACTCGTACACCCTTGATGGTAGCACAACAGAAAGCTTTACGCCTGGCCTGGGCCCATTGGACTGTTGATGACTGGAAACATGTTGCCTGGTGGGACGAGTCTCGTTTCAAACTGTACCACCTCATGCATCCGTGGACCCTGCATGTCAGCAGGGGGACTGTTCAAGCTGATGGAGGCTCTGTAATGTTGTGGGACGCATGTAGTTGGAGTGATATGGGATCCCTGACACGCCTAGGTACGACTCTGACAGGTGATACGCATCCTGTCTGACCACCTGCATCCATTCATGTCCTTGTGCATTCCGACGGACATGGGCAATTCCAGCAGGACAATGCGACACCCCACAATTGCTACAGAATGGCTCCAGGAACAATTTTGTGAGTTTAAACACTTCCGCTGGCCACCAAACTCGCCGACATGAACATTATTGAGCATATCTGGCATTCTTTGCAACGTGCTGTTCAAAAGAGATCTCCACTCCCTCGTATTCTTACGGATTTATGGACAGCCCTGCAGGATTCTTGGTGTCATTTCCCTCCAGTGCTACTTCAGACATTAGTCTAACCCATACCACGTCGTGTTGTGGCAGTTCTGCGTGCTCGCGGGGAGCTTACACAATATTAGGCAGTTGTATCAGTTTCTTTGGTTCTTCAGTGTATTACATGACATAGGTTCTAATACCAGCATGTAAAAAAGCGCGAATATGCCAAGACGCTTTGGTTTAAATGTATTTGAAGCTGCCATATATTTTGAAAAGCTAGTTTACTTCCTACACATCCCTAACTCTGCCCAGGACATATTAGACTTTTTTGTGGTTTGATAGGAACATTTTTCATTTTGTAATTCATAGTCGAAATGCAAATAAAAGAAAGCGTGTTTGGATACAGCCCTGTTGAAGAATTACATCGTTGCTCTAGCCACGGAGGTAAAACTGTTTCTAAAACGATGCCATTATATTTCCTGAAAAAGTCTTCACTAAGCACAGAAATATTTTATTTATTTATTTATTGGGTGTCACCTCCTATTTACAGTTCCGTTTAGAACCATGGAAGTTATCCCCCAACGTTTTAAGACGTGTCCTATGCTCCTGTGTCTTCTTCTAGTGAGGTTTACCAAAACAATTATTTCCCTACGACTGTGCAGAGAACTTCATTTCTTTTCTTATCAAGTCATTTAATATTCAGCATCCTTCCATAACACATCCCCTATGCTTCGATTCTCTTCTGTTCCGACTTTCCAACAGTCCATGACTCGCTGCCATACAATGTTATGCTGCAGCCTACATCCTCAGAAGTTTCTTTCTCATTTTAAGGACTACGTTACATATTGGCCGACTTGTTTAGTGAGGAATGCCCTCTTTGCTTGTGCTGGTGTGCTTCTTGCTTCATCCATCATACATTTTTTTGCTTCTAAGGCAGCAGAATTACCTTACTTCACGTACCCAGTTTTCATCTTAAGTTTATCGTTAATCTCATTTCTGGCGCTCATTAAATTCATCTTTCGTGGTTTACTCTCAGTCCACATTCTATGCTCAGTAGGCTGCTCATTCTCTTCAACAGGTCTTGTAAACTCTTCCTTACTTTAACTGAGGATACAAATGTTATTGGTGAATCGTATTACTTAAGTCCACACGCCGTCAATTTCAATGGCATTCCTGGACCTCTTTTATAATTCCTTTATTTCTCATTCGATATAAAGGATGAAAAGCAGGGGAGAGACTGCATCTGTGCATTGCACCCTTTTCAATCTGATCACTTCTTCCCTAATCCTCCATTATTGCTTTTTGCACATTCTGCAACGGCTCTGAGCACTATGGGACTTAACATCTGAGGTCATCAGTCCCCTAGAAATTAGAATTACTTAAACCAAACTAACCTAAGGACCACACACACATTCATGCCCGAGGCAGGATTCGAACCCGGACCTTTGCGGTCGCGCGGTTCCAGACTGAAGCGCCTAGAACCGCTCGGCCACACAGGCCGGGGGACATTATACACATTTTTTTATCTTCCCTTATAGCTTAGCCCTGTTTTCTGATAATTTGGAACATTTTATATATCCTTTCTGCTTTGTTTTCCCATAGGTTTTCCAAAACACTATAAAACTCTGAGTCTACTACTGAATCTCGTCTGTCTTCCAGATCGATACTCACTTCTTCTTTTATGGCATTAGCAGACACTCTCCTTCTTCTCGCAGAAGCCTTCTACGTATTCTTTCCATTTATGCTTCCTCCTCTCTGCGTTTAACAGTATACTCCATTTCGAATTCTTAATGATGTCTTTGCTTTTTATTTCACTGAAACTTGTTTTCCCATTTTTATATAATGAATCTGTCTTCGACGACTACTTCCTTCCGAGATCTTCACATTTTATCCCTCGGAACTATTGTTGACAAAAGAACTATCTAAAATAGTCTGTCGTTTAAGTGAGGCAAGGCCGCCATATTCATAATTGCCAGCACCGCTCAGCTTCCAGTCCCAGCTGGGTCGCGCCCTTGGCCTTCCGTCGGCGACTCGCGAGCTGTTTCTTCTACCACTGCTCTTCTCCGTCTGCGATCTCTCTTCCACATATAGATGCCCGGCTTACAGCTGCTCCAGCACATATTGCGACAAAATTATCGCGTGCTAGAGCGTCGCCGGACAAAAACCGTGGTGACCTATACGTTTCGTACAGATGCTTCCTCTATTAGGGCTTATGAACTAACACACTAGGATTGCATGTAAATTCAACACTGTGCTGTCTGCATAGCTAGAGGTTCCACTTGGTTAAAGTTACAGACAAGTTCACTATATTAAAAGCCGTAGTCTATCTCCAGGAACCTTGACTGATCTGCGTCTCTGGCAATACTTTGCGCAATTCCACATTAAGCTTGACGCCTGAAGGCAGCTGCAGGGGAAGGAAATGGCTTGGGGCCTCGAAGGGGGCCGTCTCAAGAAAACTTTGTTCCGCCAGCTTAGGTAATTAATTTCTTATTTATAGCATAATTTCTTTTACTGCTTTCTGCTTCGTTTTGCACAACATAAAATGTGAGAGAATACTAGTTCTTCTTTATGTAGGACACCATATTATTTAAGATTCATTTCTCTACAATGGCTTAAGAAATCCATAGCTGAATTAAAAAAACAAGTGAATTAGGAGGAAAGGTACGTGAATTCACGGATGATAGAATTAGTGAATCTGGACAAAAAACTTTATCTGGACATATGCCCTATTCCGAATGGTTTCAGAAAGAGAACACTTTTAATGTGCATTTCTATTTATTTTCTGTATTATTCATTGTCATTGTTTAGAACATACCACAGTGGTATAGAGGAAGTTGAGACGGACATTTTGATACAGGACTCTTGTGGTCTATCAAGTCGAAAAACCACCTCAAACTGGCCTACAAAAAGTACCTAAAGCTACGGCGTACGCGCGTCGGGCGAGATTTCCAATATTCTCGCGATCTCTTCGCGCAAACTGTTAGTCCTGGACAAAAAATAAACAGGACTTTTTCTTGTTGCAAATTTAATTTAGTTTAATTGTGCACTGAGACACGTTTTCGTTGGGGTGTGCGGTTTTCTAGCTATTGAAGAAAAACGTACAAAAGTGATATTAAACGTGTTCTACCTCGGAAACCATTCGTAATAGGACATATGTCCACATGAACTTTTTTGTTCAGAATCACTAATACTATCGCGTCTGAAAGCATGTACCTTTCCTCCTGACTCAACCTATATATAAGTGAAGCTGTCCTCAAGTTGAAGGGTGTTTTTGACATCACCACTGAGCTTAACAGAGCACGTTTGGAGCTGGTATACCGTTACCTTCCTCCAGCCTTTGAACTGACGTACCCACCCACTCACAGGGAGACCTGTAATCTGACGTGGAATCCAATCCACGGTGCAACGCAGCATTTTCCACATTAATAAACCTTGTCAAAGATGGAAGAAGTGTTAAGTGGTATACAAAATATAAGTTTCTATTAGTCTATCAAAACAAATCCTATTCTAATTATGAATTACTCACAAGAAGCGGCATTCTTTATCTAAAACAATGCAAATTGATTGCTGGGCTGCTCCAGAAAGAGAACATGTTTTCTTAATATGAGTTCGATGGGCTCGTGATAAGTGCAACATTTGTTTTGGTGTTGCTATTAATGCGAAAAGGTGAAACATGGTAAAAACATGCAGAGCAGCGTTGTGGTGTAATGATTTAAGTACGTTCCCGACAGTCGGTCGGCCGGCCGCGGTGGCCGAACGGTTCTACGCGCTTCAGTCCGGAACCACGCGGCTGCTATGGTCGCAGGTTCGAATCCTACCTCGGGCATGGATGTGTGTGATGTCCTTAGCTTAGTCAGATTTAAGTACTAAGTGTAGGGGATTGATGACCTCAGATGTTAAATCCCATAGTCCTTAGAGCCATTTGACAATCGGCCGTGTTTAGGTACGAATCACGGCACATGGTTCCACATTTGTTGTTTCCAAATCTTCATCGAAGTGACTCTGGTCATTAATTTTACTAAATTTAGTGGTTGAAATGTAATTTTTTAAAATTTCTAATCCTATCTCAAATCATTTTAATCATCTTACAAACTGTTTCCTTTGCACTTATTACGTCTTCCAGTAATCGTTTTTTCATGTGATTTTATTTATTTTTATGTAGCAACTTTGGTTTAATTTCCTCCGTTTTATCATTTTATATTTTCGTCTATTTTACTCCATTCGTTATTTCTATTCCTGCTGTTGCTTGAATTTAGTTTTATTTATAATTTCTTGTTTAGTTTAAATTTTCACCTGCGTTATTTTGTCCGTAGTCCAAAAAGAATTCATGTTTTAGATGTTAGTATAACACTTGGTGATTAGCATCCAAAGAAATATGTGTTCTGTAACGAAAAATACGTTTTTGGCACCATCGTACAGCCAATATAAGTGCCTTATTTTGTCTTTTTTTTTTTTTTTTTTTTTATTCGACAGATCGGATTTTCTAACGATTGAGTATTATGCTATACAAATAAAAATAATTAAAATCAAGTGCACAAAGATTATATTTTCTTCTTTCAAGACAAATAAGAGCAAATTAAATTGGGAATATGCTGGTTAAAATGGCGTGAGAAAAAATTCGAAATTTAAAAAAATTATATTTAAACCAATTAACTGAATAAAAATAATGATGAAAGTCGTTTCGACAAAGATTTGACAGTAAAAAATTTAAAACATCTGACGAGATTCGAATACACAACCTTTTCCTGAAAACAAACTTTGACGTAATCCCTGAACATCTGCACTGTATGTCAGGATCGTGCCTTAACCATTACGATACAACGCCGCTCTGTGTACATTTATCGTTGTAAGTACTAGAATATCATGCAAAATTCCGACTTCATCTATCGTCGATCACTCGCAAACAAGGGCCCACCAGAGTGAGCAGCTGCAGCCTGTGATGCCTTAACCTGCATCAACATAAATATGGTTCCAAAAATCCGATTCCATCCCTGACGAATTCTCCTTGTCAGTTGCATACAGATGGTCCGAATCTAAAAATTATTTTTATGATGCCACTCAGTTGTCTGTAAACGACTGCCTGATAAGAGGTTTTCGATCCAGTCACATAGCTGATTATGTATTCCATAAAAACGTGTTTTCCTCAGGAGGCAACGATATGCTACTGAACCAACAGATGCTCGAAAATACGGTGATACCGAATCCACGTAGTTTACTCTACATATGGCACTAAGGCTGTCGAGCATGGCCGACCGGAGTGGCCGTGCGGTTCTAGGCGCTACAGTCTGGAACTGCGCGACCGCTACGGCCGCAGGTTCGAATCCTGCCTCGGGCATGGATGTGTGTGATGTCCTTAGGTTAGTTAGGTTTAAGTAGTTCTAAGTTCTAGGGGCCTGATGACCTCAGAAGTTAAGTCCCATAGTCCTCAGAGCCATTTTTTTTGTCGAGCATGAAGAGTGTGAACTGTAGTCGTGTGATGAATATTTTCAGAACCTATGATGATTTTCACATAGAAGGATATCCTGTTTCCACTGTCGGGATTTTGTATTTTGTTACAATTAGACGTGAATGGTATACGACAGTAGTTCCATAGATCAGCTTTTCTTCTCATTTATACGTTAGTATATTCCGCCCTCTTCTTTAATAAAGTAGACCATATCCCTGGTCAAAGAACCCGAGGCAAATTATGGTAACTCGCGAATTTCGATAGATCTTATCGATTCTTATCACTTTCTTGAGGATGTGATGGTGATTCCTTTGTCCACAATCCAAAAACTGATCTCTAGAAAAATTGCCAAATGACAAGAACATCACTACGAAAAAGATTGTAGGAGAAGTTAAAAAGAAGACAGTACACAGTAAGCCAAATGAGATAAAAAGATACTAACAGGAAGATATAAATGACGTGTTTCCGAAAGCGTCACGGTGACAGTAATGCACCGAATGTGGTACGTACAAAAATTATAGCCTCATGGGAGTGATAAAATTTCAACAGGTGAAATAAATACCAAGAAGATAATGTCCACGGATTTCAAAACATTCCCGGTGTCAAATATGAGAACAGTCACATGGGTTATATATATTTGTATAAACTACGTAATCAACGATAGAGGTGACTCAGTACGTGAAGTGGGACAGTACTTGTACCAGGAAAGGAAAACAATTTCTGAACAGTAAGTGGAACACTGAAAAATTTGTCCCAGTCATACACTTCTCATAACTTGAAGGAAAATGTAGAATAAGCAACAACTTGAGCATAAGGGTCCATTTTCCTCAGTCATCCTATGAAATAAGCGCTGTTTACATTTTTTTTTCTTTTTTTTCTTTTTCAATTGGAGCAATTAATGTAAATATTTTTTCAATTAATTTATTTATTGATTCACGGGCAAAATTTCTGCTTTTTTTAAACACATTCAGTCGTAATTAAGTCCGCTGGACATTCAGTCAAAAATGAGGTGTGTCCATGAAGGAGCAATCTAGTCATGTAGTCTGTAAATCTCGGTGAAATAAAAAAAATGCTATAGGATATTGCACACGGAGGAATAGCACAGTTTTTTGAAATTTGAAAAAATAATAAAATGGCATACGTATGAAACAAAAATGCAGTTTTGTAGTGTGTTTTTGGGGTCACGTTTTAGGCAATAACTAATGAGTAAATTAAAATAAAAATTAGCCTGTTACCCCTTGAGGAGATTCCCCAGAAGTAATTCAGCCAAATTTCAGAAAGCTGTCGTTATTAATGTACCCACAATCAATTCCGTCAGCTAGAAATTCACTATACAGGCAGCTGACGGATTGTCGACACGCTAATAAAGACATTTTTATGGAATTTGACTGAATTACTACACGGACATGTCCGCAAAGAGTAATAAACTATTTTTTTAATTTTAATTTATTCAATAGTTATTGCAAAAAACATGACAAAAACACACGAAAAAGGTACATATTTGTTTCAAATGTCTGGCATTTTACTATTTTTTTTCAAATTTTGAAAAAGCGTGCCATGTTCAATCCTCTTCAGATTAAGAAAACTTCTTATTTCTTGATTACAGATAAAATTTTCGGACTGCAGGACTTCCGTCATGGACACACCACGTTTTAGACAAAGCACTATCAACTCCCCCGGATGGGGGGCTTAATGAGGATTAAATTTCTTAAAATATAATAAGAATATGTCGTCTTTGAATCAACAAATAATGTACAAAAAGATTTACGTTGATTGCTTCATTAGTTTTTCCAGACAGAAATCGTAAGGACTGCTTATTTTGTAGGCTGACTTAGGAGCATGGACTCTGAAAAAGGAGTAAGTCTCTGTCTAATAAAAAAGTACAGTTTGTTCTGTAGATTCCAGTAAAGGAAGATTTTATTCGTCTTTATTAATTTTTTTTAAGAAACAAGATATTTCAATTCTCTACAATAACAACAATTTACGCTTAAGAAGAAGTAAGGTTTTGTTTTAAGGGGAGAAAAGCGATTTTAATTAATTTTAAAGAATAATAATGTAGTTATTTAACGACAACATGAGAAAGAAGGTAGCCGAAGAAGGCATAGTCAGGTAACTGCAAGGGTGAGCTGGAAGGGGAAGCTGGAGAATCACCTATCCCCCCCTTCCACTCCCACCCATCTGAAAAAATGTATGGGATTTTATTCAGAAGCTGAATGGACAAACTGTAATAACTCCCTCGCTCTCTAGGACATAACAAAGTAAGGCTCAAAAAATGGTTCAAATGGCTCTAAGGACTATGGGACTTAACATCTGAGATCATCAGTCCCCTAGACTTAGAACTACTTAAACCTAACTAACCTAAGGACATCACACTCATCCATGCCTGAGGCAGTATTCGAACCTGCGACCGGAGCAGCAGCGCAGTTCCAGACTGAAGCGCTTAGAACCGCTCGGCCACAGCGGCTGGTTCAACGTAAGGCAGAGGTACAGTTGGCTGCATCCTCTGCCGTCGACTAGAATACCCCGTTTGCAACCAAAGCAAAGTAAATTCGAAATGGAACATCGCGGACCGGCCGTAGCTCCGGCCAGGTGTGCTCTCAGGTGTGGGCCGTGGCGCCTCGCAGCAGCCAGCACCCAGCATCACGCCATGCTGCGCATTGCTGCTAGCGCAGCAGCCTCTCCTGTTACCGCGCCAGCGCACACCGTATCTTCCGAAGTCTCAGAGGTGACCGCTCGCACTCAAGATAGCACCAAAACACAACTTCTCTAGATAAGGCCACACGTTCGTCGTAGTTTTCCAATCAAAGTGAAATCATTTACGTCGGTTTCCTTTTCTACAAACTCTATATTTCGACGCGTCTGCTGGGATGTTCCTCGGAAGCCTTATGGTTTCCTCAGGTGGCTGGGCACACCTACCGAGAGGTCGAAACGTAGAGTCTGCAGAAGAAGTACCGAGTGGCTATAATTAAAGTGCAGCTATTTGCAGAGGCCCACGGTTGGCTGAAATTATCATATGGCAGTGAAACTTGGTAGATATTGTAATGCGTTAACGCGGAGCTGGTTTACGTTGTAAAAAAAAAAAAATCCAATTTTGGCCAGAACACTGTGTTCTGGTGTAGTGTAAAGCATTGTACTACGTTATTTGTGGAAAATACTTGTTATAGCTACGTATCCATCACAACATCTCAGCATGATGCGGAGAATGGAAGTGCTTGCCACACGAAAACATGACAAGCTACATGTAATAATTAACACAAAAGTGGTCCAGAAAATTCATGCTCACCAAATGTAAAGAAAAAATAAAAACGAAAACCCACTGACGATGGCACAGTGGTGCCGAAACATGTTTGGGTGCTGAGAAAAACGGTGTTTTGCTTAACTGGTGGACCTCAAATCCCCCCCCCCCCCAAAAAAAAAGGAAGAGTTAGTAATATTTGACAGACGCCTGCACACTTACAATGTATTTAAATAAGAATGGTTACTTTGTCTTAGACGTAGACAAGTTTATAGATACAGTTGTAGCTACTACAGCTGTAGAGCCAAGGGAAACGAACTAAGCTACGTATAGGGAAATAGGTGTACGGTCTTGTTCGTCAGTAGTGATAGTGAAGATATTCATACAAAAAATACGTGACGATACTTAAAACAGTAGAATCTCTCCAACTAATACATACCAGTTTGTTAGTAAAACCGGCGTTGCCTCTCACGTGGAAATGCTCAACGTGATCGTAACACTTTCATGGTGCGTCGCTGCGGGAAGTAGCTTGGCGCAATTTTGGGTATTTTGACCCCAGTATACTTGCTTAACGTATGTCACGGGTAACTATGGAATGTAATTTAGGTCCCAAATGTATTATTACCACGGGGAAACAGTCAGCCGCTGTAATGACCACAGTGTCAATGACGCGCGAAATAGGCGGAGTGAACTGCTAATTTATAGTTGGGAGTTACAGCCGCTGCCAAGAGCCGGCGGTATTTATGCATGCTGCAGGCTCGGCCGCGCCGAGTAACCATCCCCACACCCTGTAAATAGACGCCGCAGCTGAGTGCTTCGTTAGAACAATGGGATACACCGCGAAGCGGGACGACAGCGCAGAGCCAACAATAAAGCCGACACCGTAATAAGCGGCTCGCAAATGAAAACGCAGCGCGCGATGACGTGGGCTCCGGTCGGCGGACGTGCGCGCCGTGGTCGGGTGGCGGGGACCCGGACCAGCGCAGGAAGCCGACACCCGGACTCGTCAGCGCCCGATCGAACGCTCCAAACCATCGCACTGTCACTCGTTTCTGCTCAAAGTGGAAACAATTCGAATACACGAGCGGAGATTTGCTCAGCAAATCGGTACTCTGCGGGAGCTTGTGTTACCAATATGTCCCAAAAGACCGTGCATAAAAACGAGGTTTTTCCAGAGCTCATACCTGTGGTTCTGTTAGTGACAGAAAGGTGTAGTCAAGTATTTTGGATAACCCTTGGGCTAGGGACCATTTATATGCCCAACAGAAGGATCGTATTTTAGTAACTATCCTTCAGTACAGAGTCAAAGTTTGAATATCACATCCTTTCTCCAGCTTACGCAAAAGGAGCAAATCGGTTGGCCATTTTTTCATTATATGTGGTCTGTGGTGTACTTTACGGGGTTTAGGTGGACACCATTTAGTTCATGAGCAGTCAGTAGAAAGACCCGACGAATGTATTTTTTGATTCTCAAAGCCGAGACGCGTACATGTAGACGGCTGTGTACAGCAAATGTGTGAAATTTTTACTATATGCGCCAAGTTCCAGATCTCTTTCTTCCTGGTTGTCATTGTCATAGACTCCGTTCCTAATTTTCACTGGCTGTCACCCACTTCCAATTTCTCCTTCTTCCATTGCCTCTAGATCCTTCACTCTTTCCCTGGCACTGTTCTATCATATCAACTACGTTCCACTGGCAATGTGCCCCTCTCTTTCTCTCAGATTGCCATTTACTGACAAATTCTGCTATTTTAAGTATATCTCGTCATGTACTTTTCTGTTTGAATATCTTCACCATTACTGCTCACGGGCAAGGTCGTACATTTAGCTGAGGTCTTCAAGCTTCTCGTTTCCCTTGCCTCTACAGTATATTAGGTGCAACTGTATCTCTCCGTTTCTCTACGTCAAAGACAAACTAACCCTTCACAGAACCCTGAAAATATTATTATTATCTTTATCCGTTTCCCAGATACAGAGATTCAAAGTTACCCTACTTGTACATGTAAAATACGCACAAATATCCGGCGCGACGCGAAAACGCTGTTTATGGAATGACGAAGCACGGAGCAACATGCTATAAAGTGCCTCCGTTAACATCAAGCACATATAATTTTTTTATGCACGTAAAATCCGGGAAGAGATGTAAAATTAGTTTGCATTACTTCAGTTTGACATAAGAAAACCTTCATATCTTTACTGGCCCATAAAGTACTTTTCATATGAGTGGCATGAGTGAGGGAACCAGCGGAAAAGTACTTCTGTCGGAGCCAAAAAGGCCTAATATGCCCCAGTTTTAAAAGACTCTGACTGAAAAGTGGGGTACCAGCTCCACATTCTACCTTCCTCAGCACCTCCCAAGAATTTTGACACGCCAACATGTCAATACTTTTTATGGTGATAGAGAACGATAGTAGTGGCAGTGGGAAAGAGACGGAAAAGTATTGGACATTTCAACATAGTAAAACAGTGCCTGTGGTACAGAAAGACCGAAGGAGACATTAACAGTGTGAGAGAAAGAGAGGGTCACAGTGCCAGTGGAACATAGATGATAGCAACAGAACAGTGCCAGGAAAAGAGTGAAGGAAATAAAGCCGACGGAAGAGAAGGAGAAAGTAGAAGTGAGTGACAGCCAGTGATAATGAGAGACAGAGTCTATGACAGTGACAACAAGGAAGAGAGAGATAGTAACAGTAAGAAGTGACAGCGGTAGCGGGAAGGACTGAGTGAAATGGTAGGAGTAAGAGAGAGAGAGAAAGAGGGAGGCAGTAAGGGTGAGAGGAGACAGTAGTAGTAGGACAAAAAGAGGGAGGCTGTGGCTGTGAGATAGGAGACCATGACAGAGACACACAAAGAGGTAATGACGATGAGTCAGGCTGAATTGAGTGAGTGAGAATGGGCAAGTGCGAGTGGGTGGGTATGAGTGACTTACAGTGGTGGACTACTTGGTGTGAGTGAGTTAGTGGAGCTTGTAGGAGTCGGAAGGAGCAGCATGTTAAAAAAAGCGCGAATTATGTTCGCATGCCAAAATTTTTGGAAATATTTTTAAAGGTGTTGAGGAACGTAGAATGAGGCACCTGGTACCTTACTTTTCAGTTGGAGTCTTTTAGACAGGCCACTTTTCAGTCAGAGTCTTTCAGACAGGATCATATTTCCCTTTTTTGTGTTCCGATAGAAGGATTTTCCGCTGTTGTATAATTTCCGTGAAAAATAAGTGACATCCTCATGAACAAGGTCACTTTATTGTCAAGTGACGTGACAGGCAGTTCATTATGGCGGTAGTATATGGTAACAAATTTAGACCAAATGGAACACACGTGTTCGAGTAAAGGTTGCCGAAACATTCGCAATAGTAGATAATGTATTCCCCCCCCCCCCCCCTCCAAGCCATAACGCAAGCGTGTATTCCCATATCCAAACGATCACAAAGATGCCAAATGGGGTACTGCGATAGATCGTCTCAAGCATCTTGTGCATTTTGATGTAATTTGACAGTGGTTTTTAGAGGCCCTGGAGAACGAGCAAGTACCCTCTTCGTCACGTTCAACTGGCCAGAGATCTTGTGATCTTCTGCCAGGGTAGTATTCGCACACGACGAAGAGCACGTTGAGTCGCACCAACCGTATGTGGACGTGCACTGTTGCGCTGAAAAAGCACATCACTTTCCTTTCGAAGAAACGATGTTAGCACAATGTATCAGCCTGCGCAATGTTGAAGGCACGGGTTACTTCGCCCTGCAAATACAATAGGTGTGACGACGAGTTGTAACTGATTGCCACGAACACCACAAAGTCTCTGGTACGAACTGTGTCTCATGGGTGAAAGAACTCTGGATCACATGGCTCGTCATAACTACGTCATACATGTGTTATGTCCACCGCTCGCATACAGACTCATTTCTGACAGCAACAGCACGCTTTTCCACTCTCCAGTCAGGTCTTTCACGACAGCAGGGTGGTCATGTTTGCCATGTCGTGGTGTCAGCGGTAGCGTGGCCAGAGGGTTACGTGATCTTCATTCTCCTTCAAGCAGATGGTCACTTATGCCACAGAAGGTGCAACATGTGCGTGGATTTCGTCACTGGATGATGCTCGGTCGGTCACCACTCCCCGCACAGTGCGTCGGTCATAACGTGCCTCTGTACTCGGCAGACAACCAGAACTTCACTTGCAGGTGTGACACTATTATACAAACTACTACGTTGTGCCCACCACGTGCAAAAATCCGTCGACATCTCCAATCAGCTTTCCGCAGGCCCACAATGCGACCCTGTTCATGTGGCTGCAGCTATTCAGCATTTTTACCCTACACTGAAGCGCCAAAGAAACTGGTACAGGCATGTGTATTCAAATAGAGATACGTAAACAGGCACAATACGGCTCTGCGGACGGCAACGCCTATATAAGACAACAAGTGTCTGGAGCAGTTGTTAGATCGGTTACTGCTGCTACAATGGCAGGATATCAAGATTGAAGAGAGTTCGAACGTGGTGTTGCAGTCACGCGCGAGCGATGGGACACAGCTATGGGACCCCTGATACGTCTAGGTACAACTCTGATAGGTGACACGTACGTAAGCATCCTATCTGGTCACCTACATCCATTTATATCCATTGTGCATTCCGATGGACTTGGACAATTCCAGCAGGACAATGGGACACTCCAGACGTCCAGAATTGCTACGGAGTGGATCCAGGACACTCTTCTGAGTTTAAACACTTCCGCTGGCCACCAAATCCAAGACACGAACATTATTGAACATATCTGGGATGCCTTGCAACGTGCTGTTCAGAAGTGATTTCCACCCCTCGTACTCTTACGGATTTATAGATAGCCCTGGAATATTTATGGTGTCAAATTGTACCAGAACTACTTCAGACATTAGTCGAGTCCATGCCACCTTGTGTTCCGGCACTTATGAGTGCTCGGGGGGGCCGCACACGATATTAGGCAGGTGTACCAGTTTCTTTGCCTCTTCAGCGCGCAGAATAAATGTTGCGAACACTGTTCGCTCTAAACTCATCACAGCTGTTATTGCCCATAAAGTCTAAATAGGGGAAACGCAAACATGCCCTCTGACCGCTATAAATGCTCGATGTCCATGACAAATGAACCACTAACTCCACAACCTGTCCCCAAGCACGTGTTTTAACCCGCTCAAAGTAAACCCACTCTTTGAACGTGTTGTCTTTTTTTTCTGTCAGAGTATAATTTCAATTCTGCTTAGACTTTAATGGGTGAAATCGTTGGTTTTTCACGGATTTTTAGCATCAATCCGTGATAGTGATTGTAAGGTTGCGAGATTCTTAAAGGGGGGCTTCTGCGACCTAGGTTGTGCTTAAGAATTAATGACCCGGTGACATCACTATCCTATGAAACACTCTCAAATTGGATAAGGATACGGCATGAAATGAATCATGGCCTTTTCAGAGGAACACTTCCTAAATTCGCTTGACCTGATATAGCAAAACCACCGAAAACCTCAATATGGCCTTGCGATGGTGATGTGAAACCCATTGCTCCCAAATGTCAAGGAAAGGCGGCTATGACTTAACATTCCGTCGAAGGTCTTTAAATGGAGTTCTGGCTCACGTACGACAATGGTTAGCAACAAAATCGGAGAAACAATCGCGGGGGAAACAATAAATCAGGATGGCCGGATCGTGGTTTAATCCCACTCCTCGCAAATGCAAATCCAGTGTCTCAGCCGCTGCGCCACTTCCTCTTGGTTATCGGCACCGTATAGCAGGGAGGCTACTTTGGATGGTGAGGCTACTCACATATTATTATCCAGCACTGAAATCCGAATGATTTCCTGTACTGCATGTAGTCGGCCCATGCTGTGTTCACAAAGAAGCCAACTCAAACCGACTGCCCTTGTTTACACTTTGTTGCCCATGTCAGAGCGGATACTATTTCACTAGAATTTTTTTATTGGCCCCTGTATTTGGACGACAACGCAGAAATTGCACACGCCTCTACCCTTGATGAATTGCCGTGATCCAGTGCTCTGCCCGTGGTCTGTATATCTGTAATGTCGTCACTACAGTACAAGGTATGTGAGCTCTATCACCACTTGTGAAGCGCTCTCTTTCAGCCACATGCTAGCGATGATCCTGCTGCTGGCAGGGATATTTGCTTGTAAGAGACGAACTACAGATTCTACTCGAAACGTTTAGAGACAAAAAAACAATCGCATGAATAATCATCACTTACTGCACGAAGGAGGTATGTGATATTTTATAGTAAAGGAAACAGTATTCAAGATGATTTCATGTCAGATCACAGGTGTGACAAATTGCCTAGGATGGCAGCACTTATACCTACATATACACTGCAAACCACTTTACAGTGCTTGGCAGTGGTTTCCCTAACCAATTTCAATCGCGCATTAAGCGAAAGTAAAATAAGCATGCGCCTCTACACGTGCTCTAATCTCTCATATCTCATTCCTATGATGCCTAGCGATACATTATTTAGAGGGGTGAAAACTATCTCTAGGTTCTTTACTTCGTGCTGTTTCTTGAAACTTTGTAAGTAGGCTTTTGTATTTAACTGGCATCTATATTCAAGCATCTGTAGTTTCACGTTTTTCAGCAACCCTTGACGCTCCCTGTAATTCAGCCACACCTGTGACCATTCATACCGTCCTTATTTGTATGCGTTTGATGTCCCCTGCTAGTTCACAAGAGCAATATTCGAAGATAGGACTCATAACTGATTTACAAGGAGTTTTCTTTACAGACTCACTGCGTTTTCTCAGTATCCTACCTATGGAACGAAGTCTGCCATTTGCCTTAAAATGGTTCATATGGCTCTGAGCACTATGGGACTTAACATCTGGTCATCAGTCCCCTGGAACTTAGACCTACGTAATCCTAACTAACCTAAGGACATCACACAACACCCAGCCATCACAAGGCAGAGAAAATCCCTGACCTCGCCGGGAATCGAACCCGGGAACCCGGGCGTGGGAAGCGAGAACGCTACCGCACGACCACGAGATGCGGGCATTTGCCTTATCTACGAGCCTTGTGATCGTTCCGTTTACTGTCCCTACAAATTATTGCTAGAGGATACTATAGATTCGACTTATTCCAATCATGACTCATTAATGTTGTTCTTATTTGCCGAGTATTAAATCGTCTTTCTTCTCATGTTTCCGATGTATATTTCCCATCTATTTACGTGACGGTTTTGTAAGGGCGATACCGACGATCCTAGCAGTAGATCTGTCAATTTTTTGACGTCTGTCGTCACAAGCAGTCCGAGTCCAGTCCAAAGACTAGCGTCTTCTATGCAATTTTCTCTACAGATGGACTGCGCTTTATCAGAACCCTTGCTAGAAACTGAATTCTTCGATCCGCCATCTGTAATACTTATTTACGTGGTCGTGGCATTTCATATCGTTTCTCAACGTTAACCCGAAGTATGTGATGTGACGTGCTTAAGATGTTCACCGCTAATCTTGTAGCTGGATGCTAATATATTCTGTCTTTTCGTTACAAGTGTAGTGTTGGCTCAAAAGCCAACACCGTGTCGCTACAGGAGGCCGAAATGCACGCGTCTAAATACACGCAGACCGGCGTGAGGTCTGGAACAGGACAATGTCTTGAGAATTGCAATAAAGTACGAAAATCTTGTAATACTTAACTTTAATCCATAATCGGTGTACATCGCTCTTGTACAGATATAATCTCCATTTTACTATACACTGGTAATGGCGCCTTGCTAGGTCGTAGCCAATGACTTAGCTGAAGGCTATGCTAACTATCGTCTCGGCAAATGAGAGCGTATTGGTCAGTGTCGCTTCGCTAGCAAAGTCGGCTGTACAACTGGGGCGAGTGCTGGTAAGTCTCTCTAGACCTGCCGTGTGGTGGCGCTCGGTCTGCTATCACTGACAGTGGCGACACGCGGGTCCGGCGTATACTAATGGACCGCGGCCGATTTAAAGGCTACCACCTAGCAAGTGTGGTGTCTGGCGGTGACACCACAACAAGCAGTATCTTCCATTTATTAACATTAAAAGAGAGCTGCCAACCGTTGCACCAAGCAGAAATTCTGTCAAAGTTTCCAAGAGCATACCCAGGAACTAGAGGGAGTAGTGCAGTGTGCAACTCACGGTAGCATTACAGTGAACAGCGACACAGTTTTGAGATTTCACAACAAGTGGTTCTGGGTACACTTGCCACTTGTCAATATCCATTTACAATGATGGTCCAATACATTCTGAGCACTGCGACCATGGAATTGAATGCCACCTAGTGGTGTTCCTGGCGGTAAGGAAAGTACATGAATCTACGCCTCATCACAATACGTGCAGCTCGGAGGCTTGCCTAGTCTGTAATGCAGGATTTGCAGGAAATTGTGGCAGATCTGACGACAGAGTACAATGTTGGTGCGGGCTAAAGTATTGTGGCACACACCATGCAGCACACATTGATGAATACGGAGTTCCGCAGCAGGAGACCCCTACGTGTTACCATGTTGCCCCAACAAAATTGTCAATTACAATTGCAGTGAGCATGGGCTCTTTTAGAATGGTCCAGGAATCAACAGAAAAGTATCACCTGGTCGGATGAATAACATTTTCTTGTTACAACAGTTCGATGAACGTGTCGAGATACGACGTCATTCAGGCGAATGACAGCCTGAAACAGGCACCGTGCCACAGATGAAGACTGTGGGTCCAGGATTATGCTATCTAAAATTCACCTGGCGTTCAGTTGGTCTTGTGGTAGTAACTGGAGGCTCCACGATAGTTGTGGACCACACGAACATTTCGCAGACAACCTGATTGCTTGATGTGTTCCCCAACCGCAATGGCATCTTCCAACAGAATAACTATCCATGTCATAAGGCCACAGGCATGCCGTAGTAGTTTGAGAAACATGAGAGAGAACTCATCTTCGTGTCGTGGTCACCAAAATCGCCTCATCTGAACACGATGGAAACATTTAGGACACTATCTGGCACCAGCTCTACTCCCGCAAAGCAGCAGCCGGTATTTTACGGGAAGTGTTTGACATTTTGAACCTCACAAATTCTGAAATCTACCAGGGTCTAATCGAATCCGTGCTACACACAATCGGTGCTATACTGCATTCCATAATTGGACAAACGCGCTACTAAACAGGTGGACATATGTAAGTGGGCTGTTTAGGTTTCTATGTTGGTAACGCCACGTAGCGCTCTGTATGAAAATCACGGACTGTGCTGTGTTCAGCCTGTGGCTGGTTGGCATTGTTGCAATATTCGCTATTGTAGTGTTGGGCAGTTGAATGTGAACAGCGCGTAGCGTTGTGCAGTTGGAGGTGAGCCGCCAGCAGTGGTGGATGCGGGGAGATACATGCCAGAGCTTTGAGAGGTTGTTGTAAGCGGACGACCTGGACGTCATGATGGATGTCATGAATTGATAGATTTATATATGGTGACTTTAGAACATTATTAAGATAAATACATGGTTTGTTCTCTATCAAAATCTTTCATTTGCTAACTATGCCTATCAGTAGTTAGTGCCTTCAATAGCTATAATTTTTTATTTAGGTGGCAGTATTGGCGCTCACTGTATTGCAGTAGTTTGAGTAAAGAAGATTCATGAAAGGTATAGGTTATTGTTAGTCAGGGCCATTCTTTTGTGGGGATTATTGAAAGTCAGATTGCGTTGCGCTAAAAACATTGTGTGCCAGTTTAGTGATGATCAGAATAAGTAGAGAGAGAAATGTCTGAGTACGTTCAGTTTTGCTCAGCTGTTTGAAAATCAAATAACGTAAGAGGCTTTCCAGCACTGTCATTTATAAATTTTTCTAAGGGGACGTTATACATAATGATGTGGCTCGTCAGTGGATGTTCCGCATTCGGTCAAACTAATACTGAATTTATAGAGCTATCTCTGTAGTGGGGAAGGATTGGGTTGGGTTGTTTTGGGGAAGGAGGCCAGACAGCGAGGTCATCGGTCTCATCAGATTAGGGAAGGAAGTCGGCCGTGCCCTTTCAAAGGAACCATACCGGCATTTGCCTGGAGCGATTTAGGGAAATCACGGAAAACCTAAATCAGGATGGTCGGACGCGAGATTGAACCATCGTCCTCCCGAATGCGAGTCTAGTGTTTAACCACTGCACCACCTCACTCGGTGCGCAGGATTAGCCGAGCGGTCTCAGGCGCTGCAGTCGTGGACTGTGCGCCTCGTCCCGGCGGAGGTTCGAGTCCTCCCTTGGGCATGGGTGTATGTGTTTGCCCTTAGGATAATTTAGGTTAAGTAGTGTGTAAGCTTAGGGACTGATGGCCTTAGCAGTTAAGTCCCAGCCGGCTGGGGTGGCCATGCGGTTCTAGGCGCTACAGTCTGGAACCGCAGGACCGCTACGGTCGCAGGTTCGAATCCTGCCTCGGGCATGGATGTGTGTGATGTCCATAAGTTAGTTAGGTTTAAGTAGTTCTAAGTTCTAGGGGACTGATGACCGCAGAAGATAAATTCCATAGTGCTCAGAGCCATTTGAACCAGTCAAGTCCCATAATATTTCACACACATTTGAACATTAAAAATTTTTCACTTTAGGATGGGGGGCAGAGTGGGGAGGGGAATGGGGCATTTTCCCACGTGGAGCATATCCATGAGAGTCTTTCCGCATTTCATTGCGATCGTCCAACGAAGATACTTTTCTGTGGACAACTGCAGTGTCAGGACCCGTACACAGGCGGATCAGTCGGCCAACACCCCATCCCTGCCGAGTGAGTCTGCCCCGATCCGTTCGCCTGGGTGTGAGTGATGGGCTCGCAGCTGGACACATGGTCCAGATGCCCCAGTTCGACCGGCCCTCTACCTGCTAGTCCCGACCCTACGTGCCAACCCACAGTCTTTGAAAGCAGGCAGGTAGGGTCCGCCGAGCAGTCGCCGTTGCCCACAGACAGTCGGCCGGGTCAGCGAAAGGGTCGGCGCTCTGGTCGGGCTTTATGGTTCTGCTGAGCCTGTCTGACAAATGGCGCAGGAAATGAGTGTCGCTTCGGCGCTGTGCCATTTCCAGTGTGCGCACAGTGCACCAGCACTGGCGGTGGCAGCGGCGGTCCCGGCGCCTCGGCGTCGCAGCGCCTTACGCGGCCTGTGGGAAAACCAGCGGTGCGTGGCGAGGCGGCGGCGCCGGCGCTGGCGGCCGGCCATCCGCGGGTCGCGCCGATGCCAGAGGGGCGCGCAAACACACACAGACAGCTGCAGAGGCGTCACTGCCGCGGCGGTTATCGGCACTCAGCGGCGTTAGGCCTTAAGCCACACTGACAAGGGACAAGTTAGTTGACGTTGGCTCGGACTTGTACGAGTATTACGGCGCCACTTCCTGTTGTTTCGGACTAAGACACTGTCGTGACTGAAATACAAAATATTTCGGCATCGTGTTACGAAACGTTTAACCAATAAGAGGCAAAAACTGTCTCTACATTAAAAGCAGAAATTAGGAGTCACCATAATGATATCATCGTTTTTAGTTGAAGCCCATATTTGGTGGGTTTCACACAAATGGCCATTAAAATTGCTACACCAAGAAGAAATGCAGATGAAAACGGGTATTCATTGGACGAATATATTATACTAGAACTGACATGTGATGACATTCTCACGCAATTTGGGTGCGTAGATCCTGATAAATCAGTACCCAGAACAACCACCTCTGGCCGTAATAACGGCCTTCATACGCCTGGGCATTGAGTCAAACAGAGCTTGGATGGTGTGTACAGGTACAGCTGCCCATGCAGTTTCAACCCGATACCACAGTTCATCGCGTATTGTGACGAGCCAGTTGCTCGGCCACCGTTGTCCAGACGTTTTCAGTTGGTGAGAGATCTGGAGAATGTGCTGGCCAGGGCAGCAGTCGAACATATCCTGTATCCAGAAATGCGGTCGTGCATTATCCTGTTGAAATATAGGATTTCGCGGGGATCGAATGAAGGGTCGAGTTACGGGTCGTAACACATGTGAAATGTAACGTCCACTGCTCAAAGTGCCGTCAATGCGAACAAGAGGTGACCGAGACGTCTAACCAGTGGCACCCCATACCAACACGCCGGGTGATACGCCAGTATGGCGATGACGAATACACGCTTCCAATGTGCGTTCACCACGATGTCGCCAAACACAGATGCGACCATCATGATGCTGTAAACAGAACCTGGATTCATCCGAAAAAAATGACGTTTTGCCATTCGTGTACCCAGGTTCGTCGTTGAGTACACCGTCGCAAGCGCTCCTGTCTGTGATGCAGCGTCAAGAGTAACCGCAGCCATGGTCTCCGAGCTGATAGTCCATGCTGCTGCTAACGTCATCGAACTGTTCGTGCAGATGGTTGTTGTCTTGCAAACGTCCCCATCTGTTGACTCAGGGATCGAGACGTGGCTGCACGATCCGTTACAGCCATGCGGATAAGATGTCTGTCATCTCGACTGCTACTGATACGAGGCCGTTGGGATCCAGCACGGCATTCCGTATTACCCTCCTGAACCCACCGATTTCATATTCTGCTAACAGTCATTGGATCTCGACCAACGCGAGCAGCAATGTCGCGATACGATAAACCGCAATCGCGATAGGCTACAATCCGACCTTTATCAAAGTCGGAAACGTGATGGTACGCATTTCTCCTCCTTACGCGAGGCATCACAACAACGTTTCACCAGGCAACGCCGGTCAACTGCTGTTTGTGTATGAGGAATCGGTTGGAAACTTTCCTCATGTCAGTATGTTGTAGGTGTCGCCACCGGCGCCAACCTTGTGTGACTGCTCTGAAAAGGTAATCATTTGCATATCACAGCATCTTCTTCCTGTCGGTTATTTTTCGCGTCTGTAGCAAGTCATCTTCGTGGTGTAGCAATTTTAATGGCCAGTAGTGTATATTTAACTTACAACCTGTGAATATACGTCGTTTCTACGCGCAGCAATCTGACGATCTCTCGAGAACGGGTCGTTACTGGTGCGATTTGTTTTAATTAAACGACAGGAAACGTCATACTGATGGTTAAAGAAATTTCATATTTAGCTTTTTTCGTATTATAACTTGCGTCATACGAAAATCTGCAGTTATAAAGCGGCAGCACATTGAAGATAGGGGAGAGAGTGTCATGGATATGTAGCGCGCGTTGTGGTGGCAATAATTATAAGGAAGACATTTTTCCTTGCAGCGAAATCACCGACTCTCACCTCCGAAAGCGAAAATATTTTTTTTGACATTCGCCTACATATGGAGAAATGCTCATTGTAATAAAATAAGAGAAATCAGAGCTCACACGGAAAGATTTATGTGTTCGTCTTTCCCGAATGCTATTAGAGTGTGGAACGGCAGAGGAACAGTGTGCAAATGGTTCTATGAACCCTCTGCCAGGCACTGAAGTGTCAATTGCAGTTGCAGAAAAGCGGCCTCTTCTGCTGCGACAAGTATCAGTTTTCTCTATGAAATCGCCTCTAGATTTTGCAGGCTGCCCTACTGTGGACTCTCCCCACGACAACGGACTACACCGGACACACGTAGCACTGTCTTCATTCTCCCTGTTCTACTAAATCCTTTGGCGTGTTTTAGGCTTACGGTTTTGAACAGGGATACAGAGGTTTCTTCCCACTCTGTCAGAGCATACAAAGAACAACTCCAATCCACGCGAGACACTTAACTGTCGAATAAATTTGCATGTTATTTAATCAGTTTATCAGGTTGTCAATGAATACCCGTGGTCTAGGGAGAGCGTCTTTGATTCATAATCAAAACGTCTTCGGTCCCGGGTTCGATCGCCGCCACTGCCTAAATTTTTATAAATAATCAGCATTGGCGGCCGAAGACTTCCGGCATAAGAAATCAGCCTCATTCTGCCAACGGATAGAGGTTCAGCGGATAGAGGTTCAGGCCACTCTCTTGTCCTAGGGGTGGGAAATTGCCCCTAAAGGCGGAAGAATCGGCAATGATCAACGACATGAGGATGCAGAAGGCAATGGAAACCACTGCATTCAAGACACGTAACGTGTATCCACAGGACATGTGGCCTGTAATTGAAGAAGTGTCATGATGATCTCTCCATTGGAAAAAGATTCCGGAATAGTCCCCCATTCGGATCTCCGGGAGGGGACTGCCAATGGGGAGGTTACCATGAGAAAAAGATTGAATAATCTACGAAAAGATAACGTTCTACGAGTCGGGGCGTGGAATGTCAGAAGCTTGAACGTGGTAGGGAAACTAGAAAATCTGAAAAGGGAAATGCAAAGGCTCAATCTAGATATAGTAGGGGTCAGTGAAGTGAAATGGAAGGAAGACAAGGATTTCTGGTCAGATGAGTATCGGGTAATATCAACTGCAGCAGAAAATGGTGTAACGGGAGTAGGATTCGTTATGACTAGGAAGGTAGGGCAGAGGGTGTGTTACTGTCAACAGTTCAGTGACCGGGTTGTTCTAATCAGAATCGACAGCAGACCAACACCGACAACGATAGTTCAGGTATACATGCCGACGTCGCAAGCTGAAGATGAACAGATAGAGGAAGTGTATGAGGATATTGAAAGGGTAATCCAGTATGTAAAGGGGGACGAAATTCTGATAGTCATGGGCGACTGGAATGCAGTTGTAGGGGAAGGAGTAGAAGAAAAGGCTGCAGGAGAATATGGGCTTGGGACAAGGAATGAAAGAGGAGAAAGACTAATTGAGTTCTGTAACAAGTTTCAGCTAGTAATAGCGAATACCCTGTTCAAAAATCACAAGAGGAGGAGGTATGCTTGGAAAAGGCCGGGAGATACGGGAAGATTTCATTTAGATTACATCATGGTCAGACAAAGATTCCGAAACCAGATAGTGGATTGTAAGGCGTACCCAGGAGCAGATATAGACTCACATCACAATGTAGTAGTGAAGAAGAGTAGGCTGAAGTTCAAGACATTAGTCAGGAAGAATCAATACGCAAAGAAGTGGGATACGGAAGTACTAAGGAATGACGAGATACGTTTGAAGTTCTCTAACGCTATAGATACAGCAATAAGGAATAGCGCAGTAGGCACTACAGTTGAAGAGGAATGGACATCTCTAAAAAGGGCCATCACAGAAGTTGGGAAGGAAAACATAGGTACAAAGAAGGTAGCTGCTAAGAAACCATGGGTAACAGAAGAAATACTTCAGTTGATTGATGAAAGGAAGTACAAGCATGTCCCGGGAAAATCAGGAATACAGAAATACAAGTCGCTGAGGAATGAAATAAATAGGGAGTGCAGGGAAGCTAAGACGAAATGGCTGCAGGAAAAATGTAAAGACATCGAAAAAGATATGATTGTCTTTAGGACAGATTCAGCATACAGGAAAGTCAAAACAACCTTTGGTGACACTAGAAGCAACGGTGGTAACATTAAGAGTGCAACGGGAATTCCACTGTTAAATGCAGAAGAGAGAGCAGATAGGTGGAAAGAATACATTGAAAGCCTCTATGAGGGTGAAGATTTGTCTGATGTGATAGAAGAAGACACAGGAGTCGATTTAGAAGAGATAGGGGATCCAGTATTAGAATCGGAAGTTAATTGAGCTTCGGAGGACTTACGGTCAAATAAGGCAGAAGGGATAGATAACATTCCATCAGAATTTCTAAAATCATTGGGGGAAGTGGCAACAAAACGACTATTACGTTGGTGTGTAGAATATATGAGTCTGGCGACATACCATCTGACTTTCGCAAAAGCATCATCCACACAATTCCGAAGACGGCAAGAGCTGACAAGTGCGAGAATTATCGCACAATCAGCTTAACTGCTCATGCATCGAAGCTGCTTACAAGAATAATATATAGAAGAATGGAAAAGAAAATTGAGAATGCGCTAGGTGACGATCAGTTTGGCTTTAGGAAAAGTAAAGGGACGAGAGAGGCAATTCTGACGTTACGGCTAATAATGGAAGCAAGGCTAAAGAAAAGTCAGGACACTTTCATAGGATTTGTCGACCTGGAAAAAGCGTTCGACAATATAAAATGGTGCAAGCTGTTCGAGATTCTGAAAAAAGTAGGGTAATCTATAGGGAGAGACGGGTCATATACAATATGTACAACAATCAAGAGGGAATAATAAGAGTGGACGATCAAGAACGAAGTGCTCGTATTAAGAAGGGTGTAAGACAAGGCTGTAGCCTTTCGCCCCTACTCTTCAATCTGTACATCGAGGAAGCAATGATGGAAATAAAAGAAAGGTTCAGGAGTGGAATTAAAATACAAGGTGAAAGGATATCAATGATACGATTCGCTGATGACATTGCTATCCTGAGTGGAAGTGAAGAAGAATTAAATGATCTGCTGAACGGAATGAACAGTCTAATGAGTACACAGTATGGTTTGAGAGTAAATCGGAGAAAGACGAAGGTAATGAGAAGTAGTAGAAATGAGAACAGCGAGAAACTTAACATCAGGATTGATGGTCACGAAGTCAATGAAGTTAAGGAATTCTGCTACCTAGGCAGTAAAATAACCAATGGCGGACGGAGCAAGGAGGACATCAAAAGCAGACTCGCTATGGCAAAAAAAGGCATTTCTGGCCAAGAGAAGTCTACTAATATCAAATACCGGCCTTAATTTGAGGAAGAAATTTCTGAGGATGTACGTCTGGAGTACAGCATTGTATGGTAGTGAAACATGGACTGTGGGAAAACCGGAACAGAAGAGAATCGAAGCATTTGAGATGTGGTGCTGTAGACGAATGTTGAAAATTAGGTGGACTGATAAGGTAAGGAACGAGGAGGTTCTACGCAGAATCGGAGAGGAAAGGAACATGTGGAAAACACTGATAAGGAGAAGGGACAGGATGATAGGACATCTGCTAAGACATGAGGGAAAGACTTCCATGGTACTAGAGGGAGCTGTAGAAGGCAAAAACTGTAGAGGAAGACAAAGATTGGAATACGTCAAGCAAATAATTGAGGACGTAGGTTGCAAGTGCTACTCTGAGATGAAGAGGTTAGCACAGGAACGGAATTCGTGGCGGGCCGCATCAAACCAGTCAGTAGACTGATGACTAAAAAAAAAGAAAGGTTGCAGTAGGTACTGGGAGATGGAAAAGCTTGCACAGGATAGAGTAGCATGGAGAGCTGCATCAAACCAGTCTCAGGACTGAAGACCACAACAACAACGGCGCTTTAATCGGAGGAAGAGAAATGGGTACACAATCGTAAGCTACAACATGCTACTCAATGGCCCTTGAATATTCAGTGGCACGTGTGACGCTACCTCCATGCTGCGAGGATAGGACATGCCAGTATTTCCCTAATAGGACCCTGGAGCAATCGAGGAAAGTCATCTGGTCGGATGAGCCCTGTTTCACACTGTTTCCAACATCCAGCCGATTTTATTTCCAAAGAGTGAAACATGGCGGGGATTCGGTGAGGATTTTGGGAGCCATATAGGGGTATTCCATGCGGCCTGTGTTACTCTGCAAGGTCGCATTATTGATTATGTCACCATTTGGGCTGACCAGATTCATCAGAAGGTACACTTTTCGTTCCCCAATGCTGATGCTGTGTTCCGAGACGACAGGGCCGCTGTTCACACAGCTCGTGCCGTCCAGGACTGGTTTTGTGAGCACGACGATGAACTGTCGCATATCCCCTGTCCAGTCACCAGATCTCAATATTACTGAGCCTTTGTGGTCTAATTTGCAGAGAAGGGTGCCTGGTCGCTACCCACCTCCGCCACCGTTATTTGAACTTGTCACTGTTTTGCAACAATAAGCGTACAAGATTTCCCTGAAGCTCCCTTTCCGACACGACTGTAAACTGTTTTGAATGCCAACGGTTTCTTGAGACTGTACATTTACACTACTGTCTTTCTGGTGTTTCTACACACATAAAAAAAAGTTTTGCCTCGCCTCAGTTCCGAGAGTTCCGGAACCTGTAAACAAAATTGGAATATAGACCAACATAAACATCATTTCCGCCCTTTTTATTGCTCATGAAAACCACACACTGCATGTTGTACCACCATACAGCGAGACCTTCAGAGGTGGTGGTCCAGACTGTTGTACACAGTGGTACCTCTGGTACCTCTAATACCCAGTAGCACGTCCTCTCTCATTGATACATGCCTGTATTCGTCGTGGTGTACTATCCACAATTTCATAAAAACACTGTTGGTCCAGATTGTCCCACTCCTCAACGGCGATTCGGCGGAGATCGTTGAGAGTGGTTGGTGGGTCACGTCATCCATAAACAGCCATTTTCAATCTATCCCAGGAATATTAGACAGGGTGCATGTCTGGAGAATATGCTGCCCACTCTAGTCGAGCGATGTCGTTATCCTGAAGGAAGTCATTCACAAGATGTGCGCGATGGGTGCGCGAATTGTCGACGATGAAGACGAATGCCTCGCCACTATGCTGCCGATATGGTTGCACTATCGGTCGGAGAATGGCATTCACGTACTGTACAGCCATTACAGCGCCTTCCATGACCACCAGCGGCGTACGTCGGCCCCACATAATACAGCACAAAAACAGCAAGGGACCTCCACCTTGCTGCACTCGCTGGACAGTGTGTCTAAGGTGTTCAGCCTGACTGGGTTGCCTTCAAACACGTCTCCGATGATTGTCTGGTTGAAGGCATATGTGACATTCACCGGTGAAGAGAACGTGAAGCCAATCCTGAGCGGTCCATTCGGCATGTTGTTGGGCCCATCTGTCCCGCGCTGCATGGTGTCGTGGTTTCAAAGATGGACCTCGTCATGGGCGTCGGGAGTGAAGTTGCGCATCATACAGCCTGTTGCGCACAGTTTGAGTCGTAACACGACGTCCTGTGGCTGCACGGAAAGCATTATTCAACATGGAGGCGTTGCCGTCAGGGTACCTCCGAGCCATATTCAGTAGGTAGCGGTCATCAACTGCAGTGGTAGCCCTTGGGTGGCCCGAGCGAGGCATGTCATCGACAGTTCCTCTCTCTCTGTAACTCCTCCAAATCCGGAGAACATCGCTTCACTCCGAGACACCTGGACACTTCCCTTGTTGAGAGCCCTTCCTGGCCCAAAGTAACAATGCGGACGCGATGGAACGGCGGTAGCCCGCATCTCGTGGTCGTGCGGTAGCGTTCTCGCTTCCCACGCCCGGGTTCCCGGGTTCGATTCCCGGCGGGGTCAGGGATTTTCTCTGCCTCGTGATGGCTGGGTGTTGTGTGCTGTCCTTAGGTTAGTTAGGTTTAAGTAGTTCTAAGTTCTAGGGGACTGATGACCATAGATGTTAAGTCCCATAGTGCTCAGAGCCATTTTTGAACGGCGGTACTGACCGTCTATGCATGGTTGAACTACAGACAACACGAACCGTGTACCTGCTTCCTGGTGCAATGACTGGAACTGATCGGCTGTCGAATCCCCTCCGAGTAATAGGCGCTGCTCATGCATGGTTACTTACATATTTGGGCGGGTTTAGGGATATCTCTGAAAAGTCTGTGTCTGTGATACAATATCCACACTCAACGTCTATCTTCAGAAGTTCTGGGAACCGAGGTGATGCGAAACGTTTTTTGATATGTATATATTTTTGTGCACCCATGTATATGGATTTCTCAGATATACGTCTGTTCAGAAACAACATATATTTACTTAGCATATCACTGTTATAAAGCTGGATCCATATTACAGAGTACATTAACATTTTCAAGTGAAGCGTGAAGTTAAACTATTTCACATTAAAAATTCCTCCTCTGCGTAATCGATCCAATTCTTGCACATTAGTCCCGTCCAGTACGATCAGCCCCTTAGGTATAGAGAGCAAAGAATATCGTTGGTCCCCGCTTCCTCGGCTGGCCAGTGCCGCGCCGCTTGGTCCATCTGGTCGGCATCAAAGCGGGCAGAGCAGAGCGCCTCCGCCTTATCTACTGGAAGCTTAGCCTGGAACCAGGCACCCCCCCCCCCCCCTCTCCCAACCGCTCTACGGCCCGGCACTCCGCGAGTGACCTTCTAGATGGAATCTGCTATTCAAGGCTACTCTGGCTGATCGCTTCAGGTCCCTAAGGGTCCGAGTCAATACTAATTCCCGCACAACGCATCACATTATTCTGCCGTATGTTCATACAGGGTGATTGCGGAGCAATAGCAAATATTTTAGAGTATGGTAAAGCAGAATAATTAGAATAAAACATTCCGTATAACATGTGTCCAGTTTTTATTGGTCACTGAGATACGGCTTTTAGAATGCAGTCCAACCGAAGACTCACAGAATATGCTAAGCATTGGCAAATTATAAAAGTTCAAAGCTGATCTTCATAAAGTCTTCCTCAGAGTTCAGTGCTCTTTCGAACAGTCCTGAGCTGTTCTTTTGGTGTTGCCTTCACTCCTCTCATGGGGACAGCACTATTCATTTCTTTGTAGACTTCGCGTTTCAACCAAACTCAGAAGCAAACATCTAAAAAGATTACCTAGAAACGTGACTATTTCTGCCGTTCCATGTTGTGGAGAATGTTACGTTCATACAATATTCAACATAATTAATGTCGTACTTTTTCAGCTGATAAGCAATTTTACAAGAAGCTCTTCCAATGAATGGAATACTGAAATATTTTGTGGCTTTAATGTTTGTTTCCAATAATTTGAAAAGGTGCGGTATTAAAATGAGCTATTACGCAAATAGTACAAGAAAACCCGGCTATGGAAATCGGTGCCAAGGAGTTCTTCATGCAGTGACACGTGGTATGGATGTTACATACGACGGTGCAGTATTGTGGCAACATTACCTACCGACATACCAGAATCGCGGTGTAATTGCCGCCCGTTTACCGTGGATTGTGGTGCACTGCCGCTTCTCCGATAACGCTTTTGCTCCGTTTTCTTTTGCCGGTCTGTACTCCGCTATTAGACACAAAGGCATTCACAACCTTTTAAAAGAAAGAGAGGGAGCTTTCTCTGGAAAACGCTCGGCATACAAGGATACGGTGGCCTCAGCATTTCTCCTACATTCCCCATAAATCAGGCTCATTTCAATTTTTTCTTCTGTGATTGCAACATTCATCGTCCACTGGTACGCCTGTTTTCCAGATGAGAGGTAGATGTGCAGGCAATAAACACTGCTCAAGGACTGTAATGTTTAGAGCCGCTGCCTGTTCTACGTCTGTACGATATGTGAACTCCGGTCCAGTGTAATGCCTCTTATAATACATCGTAGTTCACTAAGCGGCCACAGTCGTGCGTCGAGCAGTCCCCTGTTCGATATGTCGGAGGAATACAACCTCGCAAAAGGGGTTTGCAATTAGAAGTTATGAAATACTGGCATGTCCTATCCTCGCAGCATGGAGGTAGCGTCACACGTGCCACTGAATATTCAAGGGCCATTGAGTAGCATGTTGTACCTTACGATTGTGTACCCATTTCTCTTCCTCCCATTAAAGCGCCGTTGTTGTTGTGGTCTTCAGTCCTGAGACTGGTTTGATGCAGCTCTCTATGCTACTCTATCCTGTGCAAGCTTCTCCATCTCCCAGTACCTACTGCAACCTACATCCTTTTGAATCTGCTTAGTGTATTCATCTCTTGGTCTCCCTCTACGATTTTTACCTCCACGCTGCCCTCCAATACTAAATTGGTGATCCCTTGATGCCTCAGAATATGTCCTACCAACGGATCCCTTCTTCTAGTCAAGTTGTGCCACAAACTTCTCTTCTCCCCAATCCTATTCAATACCTCCTCATTAGTTATGTGATCTACCCATCTAATCTTCAGCATTCTTCTGTAGCACCACATTTCGAAAGCTTCTATTCTCTTCTCGTCCAAAGTATTTATCGTTCATTTTTCACTTCCATACATGGGTACACTCCATACAAATACTTTCAGAACTGACTTCCTGACACTTAAATCTATACTTGATGTTAACTAATTTCTCTTCTTCAGAAACGCTTTCCTTGCCATTGCCAGACTACATTTTATATCCTCTCTACTTCGAACATCATCATTTATTTTGCTCCCTAAATAGCAAAACTCCTTTACTACTTTAAGCGTCTCATTTCATAATCTAATTCCCTCAGCATCACCCGACTTAATTCGAATACATTCCATTATCCTCGTTTTGCTTTTGTTGATGTTAATCTTATATCCTCCTTTCAAGACACTATCCATTCCGTTCAGCTGCTCTTCCAAGTCCTTTGCTGTCTCTGAAAGAATTACAATGTCATCGGCGAACCTCAAAGTTTTTATTTCTTCTCCATGGATTTTAATACCTACTCCAAATTTTTCTTTTGTTTCCTTCACTGCTTGCTCAATATACAGATTGAATAACATCGGGGATAGGCTACAACCCTGTCTCACTCCCTTCCCAACCACTGCTCCCTTTTCATGCCCCTCTACTCTTATAACTGCCATCTGGTTTCTGTACAAATTGTTAATAGCCTTTCGCTCCCTGTGTTTTACCCCTGCTACCTTCAGAATTTGAAAGAGAGTATTCCACTCCACATTGTCAAAAGCTTTCTGTAAGTCTACAAATGCTAGAAACGTAGGTTTGTCTTTCCTTAATCTAGCTTCTGAGATAAATTAAAGCACCATCTGTCGTAAAACGAAGAAAATATTTGAGAGGAAACGTAAGTAGATTTTGCCGTAGAATCGTAATCTGCAATAAAAAGGGGGTTCCCATTCAGGATTTGGAACTTGCACCCCGCCACCCACTAACGGGGTGGGGTGGTGGGGTGGTGGGGTGGTGGGGTGGCATGTCGAGTGTGTCATCGTTGGATGTCTCTCTCCGAGACAAACAAAGTGAAATTATAACTTTTTTTTAATTTTATGCGTCTTTTTAGAGATATTTCAACGTCTTCAGTTAAAGTATAAGAACGATACTAGTGCATTACGATGACTTCGATAGTAAAATGCATTGACACAACGTTAAACCAAATTTTGTGAGTAACAGGTATACAATCCCGCATGAAGATGATGTTTATCGAACTCTACGAAATGCAGAACGGCACGCTGCCGTCCTCAAAGAATTCGCTTTCTTTCCAACAGGCTTGTCCAGATTGCGGCAGCCACGACATTAGCACGACATTTGGTGCACCACTTTCGTCGCTTACCTTGGTATTTTGCTAGGAAAGTGACACCCATGACATCACCAGCGTCTGTGAGGCAAGTAATTATCTCACTCGCCTCTGCCAGGCCCCACGTTGCTTCATAAGCAGACAAAAGCTGTCTGTATGCGACACTGTCCTTCCGTCACTTCAGTTTTAAGTAGAAAACGCATAAAGCACGTACGATCTGTTTCTTTGAAGACTGTCACTAGTGTAACAAATATTACGACAAACTATCATGAAAAGTAATATTACATACTTTCCCCCCAAAAGCGTTTCCTAACCAAAGAAATTAAAAGTTCATATGCCTTGATAACCAGAAATAAGAAAGTTCTGCAAAACAAAAGGATAAATTATGTTATGAAATTTTAAAAGTAGGAACAGATATCTACATATCTGTTTCCTCCACAAAGACTTGGAACATATGAATGAAGTCCCGTCGGTAACAGTATAACATTTATAACATTTATGTTAACTACGACATGCCTGCCAGCACCGGGGATGAATATGGTATTGAATGGTCTTTAGAGGGGAAGAATTACTGCTGCACTTTGTCGGCACCAAATATAGCTTTCTTCAAAATGTACTTCAGTGAGAATTAATTCTCATGGTAACATTGTCAGCATCTACAGAAATATCTACTAAGGATATGATGAGACAAATATTTATGATTAGTTTCTATTTTAATTGGCAAACATATATTTAGAAAACGAGAAATTATTTGCTCCGAAAACCATATAGCGTCAGGTTGACTATCGTAACACCACAATATGCAGCTTAAATGAACTGGTAGAACTTACCACTGTCCTGGTGTATATGCTGCTATGATCGATGACTTTAACGCCCTTCGATTTCCTACATACTTCTTGATGATCAAGAGAGAGATAATTTTCTTGCTCTTCCTTGATGGGGCAATGAAAACCCCTAATAAATTCTTGCCACGAATAGCTACTTCCATCGAAACGACCTTTTGTGGTTAACCCGATTTACATTTCGTAGAAACGAATGAATACAACTCATGTTCGGTTGATCATTTACGCTATTTTGAGCAAAAAAAAATAAAATTAAAGAAGGTAGTCTTTATACAGGTTATGACTAAGGGTTATTGAACAGCAAAATCTCTGAAATTTTTGACGATTTCCATTAGTGAGTCGGATTAGTAAGTAAATTAATTGTGTGACTTCCTCTCATTGCTCACTTTTGTGAATTAAAACATCTGTTTACAAATGATGACATACCAAGAAGAATTATACCGAGAGTCGTCAAAAACTGCAAATATGTGTAATACGTTGCACATTTGTTTATTTATGAAGAAATTTTATGTGTAAACTAAAAGTTACCAACTTCAGCTATTTGAGATGTTCAGTAGTATGTTCACCGATTCAAAATTTTCATCAACAAAATTTGCAATGTTAGTGGTAAAGTGTAGCCGGATGCCCATCTTGTCGCCACTCCATCCCAACCCCTTCTCTCCTAAAAAGCCCACCCAGGGTGGCTGGTACACCGCTGGGTGGATTCGACCTTCAGTCGACCCGCTTCTCCAAATCCCGGAAGCTGCTATCCATGCGATTCCTCGGCCTCACTTTAGCGTCGCCAATAGATTCTTTACTCGCCAAGTTTTTCTAATCTCTCTTAATTTCGTACGTTATTTGCGTAAATCCTAGGTACACATATCCTTTTGTGACACCACCTACCAAATCTGACTTCGTCCATTATAGATGATTTTCTTGAAAGTCTACGACTGTGAAAACAATGGGTTTGTTTATAAATAACTCCCTGTTACCAGTCACGATTTTCTTTTGTTTATCTTTTACATGACTAGTTTCGGAAATTGATTGTTATTTTCAAGTGTGTATTTCTTTGCACAATTCCATTTCTTCGTAATGTTTTCTATGTATGAGGTTCTGTTTTGTATTGTTGACTTTACTGCAATACATAAAAAACGTGCAATTTTTATTTATTTATCGACTGTTATATGTACTTAAAGGCGAAATTTGGAAGAACTTGTACCTAAGGTTTTCTTATGGCCCATTTGTCCGGAGTCTCACACGTGTCAAGCATCACTCACAGTGTCTGTACTGTGCACCGAAAGTTGTGAGTGGTGATTAACATGTCTGAGACTCTGGACAAAAGGACCACAAGAAAACTGCAAGTACAAGTTCTTCCAAATTTCGCCGCTGACTACACATAAAACTCGATAACTGGCAAAAATTGCGCGTTTTTATATATATATATATATATATACTGCAGTAAAGTCAACAAAACAACGCAGGACCTCACACATCGAGAACATTACGAAAAAATGGAGTAGTACAAAGAAATACACACTTGAAAATTGGAATCATTTCTCGAAACGCGTCGTGTGAAATATAAATGAAAGAAAATCGTGACTGCTAGCACAAAGTTAGTTATAAACAACCCATCACCTACCAGAGGTTTCCATTTTTCACACCGTAGTATTCTCCCGGGCCACATTTGACTTTTATGATGCCATAGAACAATAGTTTCCTTAATTCGTGGGCACCGTATTGTACCAGACACTTCTTTTTGTTGCAGTAAATGGTAAATGATCGCCAAATCTTTTTTCTCCATACAGTGATCTGCTCTTGATGGCTTTCTATTTCCAGAGAGCCTGGGTGATCTTTTAGTTTTTAATTCATTACGTTGTGGCCCTCCGTTCTGCTTCTGTGCATGTGTTCTGTTATACTGAAACCGAACTCTGCTGAGCAGACTAACCATTCACTTTCGCAGTTCTTAAAGGTCTTTCTCATTTGAATCCGGAAAGAATGCGTTACCTACGAGTGACCCTGTTGTGATGTGTCTGTATTGTTGTCGTCTTCAGTCCGAAGACTGGTTTCATGCAGCTCTCCCTGCTACTCTATCCTGTGCAAACCTCTTCATTTCCGAATAACTGCTGCAACCCACAGCCATTTGAACCTTACTGTATTCAGCCGTTGCTTCCCTCTACAATTTTTACCCCCACACTTCCCTCCATTACCAAATTGAGGATTGCTTCATGACTGAGGATGTTTTCTGTGAACCGATCCCTTGTTTTAAGGAAGTTGTGACTTTTTCTTTCCACCAATTCTATTCAGTACGTCCTCATTAGTTACTCGCTCTCCCATCTAATCTTCATCCTTCGTCTGAAGCACCGCATTTCAAAATCTTCTATTCTCTGCCTGTCTGAACTGCTTAACGTACATGGTTTACTTCTGTACAACGCTTCACTCCATACAAATAGTTTCAGGTAAGACTTCCTAATACTTAAATTTATATTAGACTTGCGAAGCTGGCAATGCTGTGCACTTACTAAACACTCGTATACATGGCAATTCGATATATGACAAATTGCCTGTTGGCTTCTGTCTCGGGTACTTCGGCCGACGTTCGTCTGATGATTTTTCTGACGTTTCGCCAGCACGAGTGGCTGGCATTCAAATGGTTCAAATGGCTCTGAGCACTATGGGACTTAACATCTGTGTTCATCAGTCCCCTAGAACTTAGAACTACTTAAACCTAACTAACCTAAGGACATCACACACATCCATGTCCGAGGCAGCATTCGAACCTGCGACCGTAACGGTCACGCGGTTCCAGACTGAAGCGCCTAGAACCGCACGGCCACACCGGCAGACTGGCTGGCATTGTCAAAGTTTCACCCTCCATGGCTGGTGGTGGAGTGGACCAGCAATGGAGGGTGAAACTTTGACAATGATAGCCACTCGTGCTGGCGAAACGTCAGAAAAATCATCAGACGAACGTCGGCCGAAGAACCCGAGACAAAAGCCAAGAGGCAATTTGTCAACAACTGGTCTCGAAAGCCTTAACAATTTTGTACTGCGATATATTTCCTAATCTCCTTCTCCCCCAACCCTCTGTTCACTTCCATCTCTTCCTCCTCCTCTCCATATCTTTATCGATCTGTTCCTTCCCCTATCTCTCTCCATCCTCTCCTCCCACCTATGGCCGTCTGAAGATTTATGAGAGTATCATATAAAAATTTGAAGTAAATGGGTCAACAACCCACCGAGATTTTTGGCAACAATGTTAAACAATGACTTGTTTTTGTGTAATAGTATAGATTTTAAGTATACATTTATGTATCGCATACACTAAAAAGCATATGTACTCTATGTCCGTCCGAATGTTTACTTGAATGTCGCGTAAAAATCCGAAGTAAATCCGTTAAAAATTTTTGGAGATTCTTGCGGACAATTAACAAGTTTGTTTGTGTAGTAAATAAAGTTTCAAAATGGCTCTGAGCACCATGGGTCTTAACTTCCGAGGTAATCAGTCCCCTAGAACTACTTAAACCTAACTAACCTAAGGACAGCACATACATCCATGCCCGAGGCAGGATTCGAACCTGCGACCGTAGCGGTCACGCGGTTCCAGACTGTAGCGCCTAGAACCGCTCGGCCACTCCGGCTGGCATCAAGATTCACCCACACCTCTGTATTAATGGAGGATTAATCGCCCGTCTTCATATAGGTATTTTAACGTCGTTACTTACTTCGTATAGACAAAGGATGAGCTACCAATCTCTCTATCACATGAGACAACGTACCAGAAGCTTTATTATATCCCACCGCGTAGCCTTACTGAAACAGGAGATGCGGCATGCTGTGTTTGCTTTTCGGGAAATGAACTCTTTATGCTGAGCTCCCTGAATCCAAGACGCTAGTAGAACTGGCGGATGGAAGATTATGCTTTGCCATGACGCTGTAATTATCCTCCTAAAATGCTCAATGATGATGATACACGTTGTTGGCAGTACAATATCACGGTCTTTGATCCAAATGTGGTTAAAGCAATTCCATAAAAGTTTTACACACACACACATTAATAACAATTCAATCATCAATAAACTATATGTCTTCAATTGAGAAATAGTCAATTGGAAAACAGTCCATTAAATAAGGAAAGAAGCGATGAAAGATGAGCCAGCCACTGTTTAAAATGCCTGAAAATGTAGGGTTAATCCTCCGAAAACTAATAAAGGACACTGTAAGGGAGGTGGAATTTTATGTACTACATTACATACGAATCTTGGCAATAGTAACTGAAAATGACATAACACAAGCCGTCTGTACCCCAAGCATTGTTGACGGATCGTGAAATGGAAAATTAGCAGCCTCAATCCTTGAGAAAAAAATCCGCATATTTCAGCGGCCACCTACATGAAGTACGGGAACAACGGAGGCGCAACTGCTCCCGCCATTTCTCCGAAAAGACCGGCATGCAAATGCGGTGAAATTACCAGCAGCGAATGTCGTTATTTCCACGGCCGTAAATCCCCAGCGCGGACAGAACAAATTAGCCATTAATGCGGCCTCCGTTCTGTCGCAGGCTTTCGCTCGCCGTCCTTGCGGACAGTGGTGGACTCGTCGCTTCCCCTGCAGCCAGACAGCGACCGCCGTTCGGAAACAAGAGGAGCGAGTCTGCTAGCAGCTGAACACCAGCAGCTCTGCACCACACTACGACCGAGGTACAGTCTCGCAGGCAATACCCATGCTGTTCAACGTAACGAAATTCTCGTTAAATTATCGTAGATAAAAGGGGGGGTAGACAGTTCGTCTTATTTACCTACGTATTAAATACTAGCTGTTCCCGGAAAAGTGTTGCTGTGGCTCAGTCTGGTTCAATGGAAAAGAAAGAAAAGAGAAAGCACCCGTTTCTAATATGGAAGGAAGTTGGATACACGTCACTTCGCCCATCTCCTACTCCTCCCCCCTCTCTGTCCATCATCTCCTCCTCCCCCTCTTCGTCCATCTTCTTCCCCGTCTCTACATCTCCTTCTGCTCCTCTCTCCCCTCCTCTCTCTGCTCATCATCTCCTCCCTCCTTTCTATGTCCATCTCCAACAGCCTCTGTTCACCTCCTCCCAGTCCCTCCTCGTCCTAGCCAGCACCACCTCCCCCTCTCTCCATCCATCTTCTCCTTCTCCATCTCTCTTCGTCCTTCTTCTCCTTACCCATCTCTCTCCATCTTCTCCCTCCTGCTCCTCTCATGCCCCCTCACGCTCCCTCCTCTCTATCCATCACCATATCCCCCTGTCTCTGTTAATCTCTTTCTCTATTTCCTCCTGCTGCCCCTCTCTGACCATCACGTCCTCCCCCTTTCTATATCCATCTTCTCCTCCCCTCTCCCTCCATCTTCTCCTGTCACTTCTCTGTGTCCATCTCTTCCTTCCCGCTTTCTACCTCGATTTTCCTTCCACCCCTCCGTCCATCTGCTCTCGCCTTCTCTCTGACCATGAGCCTTGCTTGCTGTTGTTGCATATTTTGAATCTATAGTAATATTCTTATCATAAACCGGTAAGTCATAAATATAACTTCCCTGTTTATTAACAACTTTTATGTCCGTTTATGCTCTTTATAGTGCAAAAATTTAAAACACATCGATCAAGAACTTTTCGAGACGTTTGGTAATAACGTTTCTCCTTTAGATATTACATGTCTATATATTACATAAAAAAATTAGAAACAGGTATAGAAAACAGTTGCTTATTCGAATGCAACGTTGTGCCAATATTTCTAAGTAGACTGAAGAGCTTACGGAAATTTAAGACTTTGAACACACAAACATATACGTTTTTACTTATACACATGTAAATGTTCGTTTGTTGCTAGCAAAAACTTCACGCTCTTTGTTCAAAAGCTTAAATCTCCGAAAGCTCTACAATTCCTTTGAAATTTTGACACAACATTACACTCGTATACATCCGAGTTTTTGTATATGGTATGTATTTATATATGGTATATATTTTTATATATATACAAAATATAATATGCGTATTTTTATACCATATGGCACTCCAGTAGGTATATAAAAACACGCTTGTATTCGAATGCAATGTTATGTCAGAATTTCAAAGTAATCGGTGGAGAGCTTTCGGAGATATAGGATTTTGAACAAATGAACTTACGAACATTTAAATTTTTATTTATGAATATTTTGTAATCAACCTGCTGGATTTGCAAACTTCATTCGACGTCTCTTCCATGTTTAAGGATTAAATTTGTGTTTCTCAAACTTTATCTCTAGCAATTCGACTATCTCAACCCCATAGGAAGCATTTTGCACGAAGTTCTACTATAAATTCAAAAATGCAATAGTACTGTTGCATAAAACTATCCTAAGTATTAAGTTTCACAAATTCTTTATATGTAACAAGTTTGTTTGTGTGGCCATCCTCCGCGCAAGCATATAAATGCTTGTTTTGTAAATAAAACTGCCATTTCCTGCTGCTAGTTACTTTATTTATCCCATACGCTTTTCGCCTTCTCCTGTTCTAAGGCATCATCAATTTGATGATTTGCTGATCTGCGTTTCCTCACATCTGGTCTGGAGGTCGCACTACCATTTTTATCGCTACCTCACAATCACATATTTGTGTTCTCGCCTTCCCCACACTGTTCAGCATGTTTCTCACTCTTTTTTGTGGTGGACTATTTTTCTTTTGTTACTCGATACAACTATTTCGTCGTACGACGATGATGCCTTAGACAGGAGGACTGTGTGGCTAATCCCGGCGGAGGTTCGAGTCCTCCCTCGGGTATGGGTGTGTGTGTTTGTCCTTAGGATAATTTAGGTTAAGTAGTTAAGTAGTGTGTAGGCTTAGGGACTGATGACCTTAGCAGTTAAGTCCCATAAGATTTCACACACATTTTTTGAGAACAGGAGAAGGCGAAACGCGTGTGGGATAAATAAAGTAACTAGCAGCAGGAAAAGGCAGTTTTATTTACAAAACAAGTAAAAGGAGGAGGGGGAGGAGTAACACCTCGTAAAAAAACCTTGGTTCACCTGGCCCGGGTGATAGTACCTTGTGAGGGTCCCTTGCCAGGGATACGGCGAAGACCTCAACGGTAGTGAAGACGGAGATGAAGATCATCGGTACGGCGGAACTGGCGGAAGAGGCAAGCATTATCAACAAGATAAAGCATATTGAAAAGCCCAGACACGTCTGTGTGGCAACCACCGGTACTCTGGCCAGCGTCTGTTCACCATGTGAGGTGCGGCTGAACACCAAGCTCCAGGAACTAACAATCCCTGGTTCTAACTACCCAGCATTAGCTGGAACTTAATTACAAGCAGTATGATTCGTACAAGTAAAATTAATATTACCCCAGGTGGCCAATCCACTCGCCCTGTGGCGACAACCAAGCTATCGGATTCTGGGGAGCTTGGGCTCGTACGACAGAGAAAGTCGGAGTTCTCTAGTAAACGTCCACGAAAGTCCCATACATTTATTGGCACTTTTAACATTCAGACACTAATTCAGACAGGCAAACTTCATAATCTTACAACAGAACTCAACAAACAGAAAATTCAAATCCTTGCTCTCCAAGAGACCAGATTCACTGATTCAGAAACAATAGACTACAACAATTACCGTATCTTTAAAAGTAAAACAGACAAGAAAATTGGCAAAGGAGCTGCAATATTTGGCATGGCTTTTATTGTAAATAAGGACACCCTTGACTCTGTTATAGACATGAATCAAATCAGTAACAGACTAATGACCATGCGAATCAAGCACACCAACAAAATATATACATTTATTAATGTTCATGCACCTACCAACATTGCCAACAAAAAAGAACCGGAGAAGACAGAAAAATTTTGGGAAAAACTCGAAACTGAAATGTCCAAAATTCCAGAGGAGGATGTAAAAATTCTTCTAGGGGATTTCAACGCGCAAATTGGCAAAGAGAGGAAATATAAAAAAACAGTCGGTAATTACCCTGCACACAAATTCACAAACAAGAACGGCATGAGACTCATCGAGTTATGTCAGCAAAACAACCTAAAAATCGTGACAACATCACTTCGAAAAGACCCCAAGAAACAAAAAACATGGAGATCACCAAACCTTCAGCTTGGTGAATTTCAAATAGACCATGTTGCGATCTCCTATGACTTCCAGAAAGAAATACACGACGTTCAAGTCCGCAGAGGGGCAAATATAGATTCTGACCACTACCTTACCAGAGTTAAAATTAAATTCACTCCAAAAAGGAAACGCCAAAGGAAATCACCACTAATTCCCAAATTTGACTTGAAAAATATCAAGGAATCAGAAATTACAGAAGCATGGGATAAACAACCAACAAACAACTGGAAAGATTTCCGAACGAAAATTATACAGAAAGCAAGAGATTTGATTCCGTTAAAGGAAATATCCAAGCATCCATGGTGGAATTCGAATTGTGATAACGCATTAGAAGAGAGACAACAAGCCTTTTTAAATTACAATTGTGACAAATCAGAAACCACACAACAAACATTTTTCAAAGTGAGAAAACAAACAGCTAAAATACTTAGACAAACTAAAAGAAAATACCTTAATGAACAGCTAAACACAATTGAAGAAAACTTTAAGAACCACAACACTCAAGATTTTTATAAAATATTCGCAAATCAAATCAAAGGATACACTCCACAAAATCTCTGCTTCCGGAAACAGAATGGGAAATTGGCACTAACTAACAAAGAAAATTGCCAAGAACTAGCTAAATATTTCTCACAACTCCTAAATTGCCCACAACCAAGTACAAGATTCCCCAGATTACAACCAGAACACACGAATGAGACTTCACTACCACCATCTCAAGAAGAAATTTATAGTCACATTAGAAAACTCAAAAATAATAAATCATCGGGAGAAGATGGAATTGTAGCTGAACTACTGAAAAACCTTGGTCCAAATTCGTTAAAAGAGATCACTAGCATCATCCAAGAAATTTGGCAGACAGAAAATATCCCAGAGGAGTGGAAGTGTGCACTAATTCACCCATTGCACAAAAAGGGAGAGAGATCAGACGTAAACAACTACAGAGGCATTTCACTTTTACCAGTTACCTACAAAATTCTATCTGCATGTCTCCTAAAGAGGGCACAAGAACAACTAGAACATACAATTTCAGACTACCAAGCAGGCTTTCGTCCTAATAGATCATGCCCGGAACAGATATTCAACCTTAAAACTATTTTAAAGATTAAAGCAATCAGGTCAAAACCAATAATCTGCACATTCGTTGATTTCAAAAAGGCATACGATTCCATAGACAGACAGTCTCTATGTCACATTCTCGAAGAACGAGGCCTAGACACTAAAACCCGAAAACTAATTGAACAAACACTAACAGAAACCAAATCAAAAATTAAATTCAGAGGGGAAATTTCGGAACCATTCTCAATTAAAACAGGAGTAAGACAAGGAGATGGGATCTCACCACTATTATTCAATATAGTTTTGGACAAAGTTATGAAAGAGTGGGAAGTAACACTAAGGAAACAAAGCTTTTGGAAGCCAATTGAACTAGGAAGAGGTAAAGGAAAATTGAACATCCCTTATTTAGCGTTTGCAGATGACTTGGCAATTATAACTGACAGTGAAGAAACAGCAGTAAAACAAATTGAGACACTTAAAGAATGTGCTGAGAAGGTTGGCCTGCAAATCTCCTTTGAGAAGACAGAATTCATCTGCTCAAAATTAGATATTTCGAAACTAAAAACAAAGTATGGTGAAATAACTAGAGTCAAGCACTTTAAATATCTCGGTGAAGTTATTGAACCAACAGGACTTGAGAAAATAGCACAAAAAAACCGATTACAGAAAATCAAGAAAGCATTCGGACTTATTCAAAATATATATAACAAGAAATGTCTATCAAAAGGCACTAAAATCAGACACTACAACACAGTCATCAAACCAACAGTCACATATGCAAGTGAAACACTCTCCCTGAATAGAAAATTAGATTTACACGAAATTAAGAAAGTAGAGAGAAAAATTATTAGAAAAATCCTAGGACCACGATACACGCAAGATGGATACAGGCTGCAGACTACCGAGACAACCGAAAAAATATCAAACATCGAGGCAGATATCAGGAAGAGGCGGATGAAGTTTTATGGACATATAGACAGATTACCTGGAAACAGGTTAACTAAACGTCTATTGGACTATATGACATCACTTAAGGCAACAATACCCTGGGTAACTGAAGTTAAGAAGGATTTGAAAAAGGCAAAAATTGACATAACAAACACATCAGACCGGGATACATTCAGAAGAAAAATCGACAAGTGGAAGTTTACTCCAGAGACGGAATCTAAACCTTTCCGACCAAAGTGGACCGAAGAAAGGAAGAAGGCCTTTGGGGAGGCAATGAAGAAATACTGGGAAAATAAGAAGAACATTAAGAAATGTTAATCACCTGCTTATCGTTCTCCCATGGGGACATTCGCTAATAATAATAATAATAATAATATAATTTCTGGTTTTGTAAAAGTCACTGTAAGCAGCAGGTCATGTGGAGCATAAGTAGCTAAATGGAAATCAGTAATTCTATGTTTACTCCTGAAGCAAATTAATCCTACTTCTCTGTAGATGACATGCTGTGAAGCCATAGAAAGGACTAACGGTAAACCGACTTGTGTAAAACTACTTTCTCGATTAATGTAGTTTCAGCTGGGCAATCAAAATAAAATTTTAAAAATTGCGCGTTATAATTTTTCTGCCTAAAATAGAAAAACAATTATAAAATTTGTATAATTTTTTACAGAAAAAATTGAGAATCACAGGAAATGACACATAGGTTTCGAATGACGATTGGGTGAACAGAAAAAGGAAATACACTGTGTTTTTCAGAAGACAGAGACGAGAAGTTTGTGTATGTTTACAATTATAGAGACTTTGTACACACAGCGTGTTTCTACAGTTTCATCTGATTCCACAAGATGTCAATTTATAAATAAATGAAGACACAAACCTGTAGTCAATTCGGATTGGCACTTAAAAAGTGGAAATTCATCTTCTCATATTAGTGCAACAGAAAATACTGCAAGCTACTGAAGCCGGCTAGAGTGGCCGAGCGGTTCTAGGCGCTACAGTCTGGAACCGCGAGACCGCTACGGTCGCAGGTTCGAATCCTGCCTCGGGCATGGATGTTTGTGATGTCCTTAGGTTAGTTGCGTTTAAGTAGTTCTAGGGGACTGATGACCTCAGAAGTTATGTCCCATAGTGCTCAGAGCCATTTGAACCATTTTTTTGCAAGCTACTGGCCGATTTTCATATCTTGGTAGCATTATCTGTCATAACTGGGACGCTGATGCCGACATCAGCAGCAGAACTGGGAAGGCATCTACACTCTTTCAATGAAAGCTATCCAATGGCACTTACGTTTTAAGTACTGTGTGCCCACAAACATTTGGCTGTACTCCTCTATCATCCTACTGATGGCCATATATGCATGTGACACCTGAAGAAGTCAGCAAAACAACATACAAGTTCATTGCTATTCACCAACGATGCTTGTGGCGAATTCTGTTGGAAATGAAGAAGTGTTGAGAAGAAGTAGTCAGCCTGCATAAAATCGTTGGTGAAGGAATATTCTGCGCAGGGTATATTCTACGCAAGAGAAAAATCCCCAAATCAGCACTGTTGTGTTGTTGCCCGATATTCTGCCTAGTATTGGAGGAACTAAGTGAGGTGTCAGTTCATGTAGTTGCAAATAGGGCTGTGCCAGGAGCAGCCCGTTAGCTCCCCCGCTGCTTCGCGCGCCTGGACATGCTGGAGATCTGGATTTTTCCACAGACGCGGAAACTTCCTTTTACAAAAGAATGGAGCGCCTCCGCACTGGAAGTTTCATGTAAGATCAATTCTCAACAACGGGCTGTTCGAATGATGGGTTGGTCAAACGAGGCATACCATTGTCTTACAAGATCGCTTGGTCTCACAGTAGGTGCATTTTAATTTTTGTGTTTTTGTTTTACGGGGCGCTGTGCAAGACACCGTTTATGTGCTTTTCCTTCCAACAAATCAGAGTGAACTGAACGAAGAGTATCAACAGCAATAAATGCAGTAATTCCAGAGATGCTCGCAGAAGTAAGGTACAAATTTGACTATCTTCTGGAGTCGTGAGTCCAGTAGAGGAGACGTTGATCATTTGTGAAAGATAAATAGAAGATTTTTATCCTGAACGTAGTTGTAACAAGTACGCCAGGGTTCATTGCACGTACGTGTAAAACAAAAATATACCCTTGAAAAATAGGATGGTTATTTTGAAAATAAAAGCTCTGTAGTCGCACGCGTAATTGAAAATTGACTTCAAGTTACTATCTTCTTACATGTTGAAGCTACAGTCTTGCGGGATTGGATGATTTTTTTCTGACCGCCCTGCATTTTAAGTGGAGCAGCGGTGTGTGTTCAAAACCAACAAATTTGTTAGTAAAGTAATTAATAAATTAATCACCTTGTATTATAATCACGTCTATCAGATAAATGGGTTATTAAGACCTTTCGGTGGTGGCGAGCATAAAAAACACGTAGATAAAAACGACGATAACTTGCCCCTAGAGGACGCACTGCTAATGGCACTTGTCCCCCTTGCTGGTTGACGGCCGCCAACCGCACGGCGTCTGTTTTGTTTTGGAACGCCTCGGCGGCGGCCCCCGCAGAAGAGGTCTGATTGATCTGTCAGCGTAGCAGCCCCACTAACAGACCAGAACCCTCCCCACCCCCGCCAGTTACGTTTTTGTTCGCGTACCTGGACGCACGTTGGGAGAGTTCTGTGTCCTGCCCCAAGGAGTGAGGAGCAAGGTCTGCTCCTGCGCTTACGGATATGGTTTAAAATATGGCAATAGAATTTGCAGCAGGCGTTTGAAACAAGATTAGCTGACAAGTGATAGGACTGATAAGCATTAGCGCTTCGTCGTATGGGTTACTAGACTACTGGACAGACTGAGGAAGGAGAGAGAGGGGGGGGGGGGTAGGGAGGGAGAGAGAGAGACCATGGTTCAAAATGGCTCTGAGCAGTATGGGACTTAACTTCTGAGGTCATCAGTCCCCTAGAACTTAGAGCTACTTAAACCTAACTAACCTAAGGACATCACACACATCCATGCCCGAGGCAGGATTCGAACCTGCGACCGTAGCGGTCGCGCGGTTCCAGACTGTAGCGCCTAGAACCACTCGGCCACTCCGGCCGGCAGAGAGACCATGAGAGAGTTACGATAGGGAAAGAGGGAGGAGGAGGAGGAGTGTGTGTGTGTGTGTGTGTGTGTGTGTGTGTGTGTGTGTGTGTGTGTGTGTGTGTGTATGTATAGCTCCATATTTAGCAGTTATATACAACCACTCACTCACAGAAAGATCCTTACCGAAAGACTGGAAAATTGCTCAAGTCACACCAGTACCCAAAGAGGGAAGTAGGAGTAATACGCTGAGTTACATGCCTACATCACTAACGTTGATTTGCAGTAGGGTTTTGGAACATATACTGTATTCGAACATTATGAAGTACCTCGAAGGAAACGATTTATTGACGCGTAGTCAGCACAGTTTCAGAAAATATCGTTCCTGTGAAACACAGCTAGCTTTTTATACTCATGAAGTAATAAGTGCTATCGACAAGGGATGCCAAATTGATTCCATATTTTTAGATTTCCAGATGGCTTACGAAACCGTTCCTCACAAGTGTCTTCTAACCAAACTGCGTGCCTACGGAGTATCGCCTCAGTTGTGCGACTGGATTCGTGATTTCCTGTCAGAAAGGTCACAGTTCGTAGTAATAGACGAAAAGTCATCGAGTAAAACAGAAGTAATATCCGGCGTTCCCCAAGGAAGTGTTATAAGTCCTCTATTGTTCCTGATCTATATTAACGACATAGGAGACAATCTGAGTAGCCGTCTTAGATTGTTTGCAGATGATGCTGTCATTTACCGTCTTGTAAAGTCATCAGATGATCAAAACGACTTGCAAAATGATTTAGATAAGATATCTGTAGGGGGCGAAAAGTGGCAATTGACCCTGAATAAGGAAAAGTGTGAAGTTATTCAGATGAGTACTAAAAGAAATCCGCTAAAATTCGATTACGCGATAAGTCACACAAATCTGAAGGCTGTAAATTCAACTAAATACTTAGGGATTACAATTACAAATAATCTAAACTGGAACGATCACATAGATAATATTGTGGGTAGAGCAAACCAAAGACTGCGATTCATTGGCAGAACACTTAGAAGGTGCAACAAGTCTATTAAAGAGACTGGTTACACCACACTTGTCCGCCTTATTCTGGAGTATTGCTGTACGGTGAGGGATCCGCATCAGGTGGGACTGACGGATGACAACGAAAAAGTACAAAGAAGGGCAGCTCGTTTCGTATTATCGCGAAGTAGGGGAGATAGTGTCACAGACATGATACGTGAATTGGAGTGGTAATCATTAAAACAAAGGCGTTTTTCGTTGCGACGGGATCTTCTCACGAAATTTCCATCACCAGTTTTCTCTTTCGATTGTGAAAACATTCTGTTGGCACACACCTACATAGGGAGAAATAATCATCACGATAAAATAAGAGAAATCAGGGCTCGCACAGAAAAATTTAAGTGCTCGTTTTTCCCGCGTGCCGTTCGAGAGCGAAACGGTAGAGAGACAGCTTGAAGGTGGTTCACTGGACCGTCTGCCAGGCACTTTATCGTGAATAGCAGAGTAATCATGTAGATGTAGATGCAGATTGTGGTTACTTGTTTGGACACTGGGCATCGATTTAATATGTCAATTTTCCGAAAGAGAGCTACAAACCAGAGAGCTACAAAATGTCGAGAAGTACTGGCAACTGTAAGGTCCTACTATGCTTCCTGGAGCAGAAGCCGCTGTCTTACTTTCGTTCATGTAGAACATTCGCCATCCAGTACAAGACAGCGGGGTCTATTAATAAAATTTTTTCGAGCTGATTGCGCTTGATAAGATATTCCGTAAAATTTTGTCTTGATTACTAGTCGACGGTATTGTACAGGAAATTATCTTAATCACATTGAGCACCGCAGCTGACACTAATGTCAAGGAATAATGAAAACCACCTCAGCCATATTATTACACATTTGTTGCGTTCCGACCGGATTCGTTCGTTCAACAACCTGAAGATTTTCAACGAACGAAACCGGTAGTAACACAGTCAATGAATAATAATACAGTTGAGGTGGCTTTCATTAATCATTGTGCAGTGTCAGCTCACGGAATTCTAGGAAGATGCAGTCTATCTCTTCCCTTGCAGATACTATTTGCTTATCCTTGGATAGAATATTCCGTTCCCACAAGAATCTCATAAAATTGGAATTTAAAATGAGTTCCAGATTTCTGAAAGAGAGGGATACAGCGATGCTAGTAGTTCTGTACGTCAGCTCTTCCGCCTTTATTTATTTATTGATGATTTTTTGTAAACATCTTCTCTTTTTCATTTAATCCTTTCGTTGTTGATGGTACATGAGTGTCACTAAAGCAATGCGCAGTTTTGAGCGATGGTCCAAATGGCTCTGAGCACTATGGGACATAACATGTGAGGTCATCTGTCCCCTAGAACTTAGAACTACTTAAACCTAAGTTACCTAAGGACATGACACACATCCACGCCCGAGGCAGGATTGTAACCTGCTACCGTAGTGGTCGCGCTGTTCCAGATTGAAGCGCCTAGAACGGCTCGGCCACAGCGGCCGGATTTTGAGCGATGGGTTTCTATTTCTCAAACCCGTCTAATGCAGCATGTGGCGAGGTGCTTTCGGAACTTGGAGAAAGATACTGCGGACCACAGGATGGATACGTAGAAGGCTGCGAGCGATCAAACGGAGCGACGTGAGTTTAAAGGTGGCACAGTGCGTCTGTTTCACGAAAATCAGATCGAATCACAACATTTTCATTCCAAGAATGTCTGAAGTAACTAAGTGTTATATATATAGTGGCCCTTAGAAGTATATGCCCCAGAAAACTTCTTACAATGTAGAAAACATTAAATATTATGTTGAAAACTTGGGTACGATAATTCATGTTTTTCATTGTCAGGAGAGTAAAGGTGTTTTGGCACTTATTTGTTGTACTTTTTTCCGTAACTGACATCCTGATAAAATCATTCTAAAATTAAAAATTTAACCCTGAAAATTCCATGTTCACATGAAACATGAAAACATGTATCTAGTTAGATTCGTGGGACGCATGTGTCCCACTTCATCGATTTTCAAAATCGGTCAGGTTAAAATTTTTAGGTAGTGGAAGTGTATTATTTTTTATTTTTTAAATATATGCAAAATAATTTTTAGCCTTAAAACGGTCAAGGACGACTATTTTCTAAATGAGAGATTCTTGATGAAAATGAGCTAAGAAAGGGGCTAATTCGTCTACTCCTTCAATATTAAACATACCTGCCCGGATAGCCGTGCGTGTTAAGGCGTCGCTTTTGGGACGGGGAGGTGCGCCAGACCCAGATGGAATCCGCCCGAAACATTAACGACAAGGGTCGTTATGTCGGCCAGCCTGGATGTGTTTTTCGGGCGGTTTCCCACATCCTACTCGATGAATGCCGAATTGGTACACAAGTTTCGCCTTAGTTACACAATTCGAAAACATTTACATAATTTTTGCCCACTTTCACACGAATAAAACTGTGCGCAGACAGTGGGGTGCACATATCTCGTCCCAAGGGGTAACCGGAGTGGCAACAGGAAGAGCATCCGGCCACCTCTTAAACTAAGCACGCCAAATACGTTGATAACCGTGCCGAGCCTTCGCCGACGCTGGACTAACGCTCAAGAAAAAGAAGAGGAGAAAACGAAGGTTCAGTGGTCAATCTAATACGAAATTTGAAATCAGTACATCTTATTTTTGTGTATGTGGAAACTAAAGCAAAGCTCCGCGTTCTTGCCTAGATGGCACTGACCAGCCGCCTTGTCATCCACTATAGGTACAATGGCAACACTTGTGCGGTATGGAGGGTCGTGGAGTCAGCAAGGCATTCCCCTGGCCGTTGTCGGCTTTTTTGGACTTGCATCCGCTACTGAAGTTTTTTGGTCTCTGCGTTGTCGTGTATAAATGCATTATAAAATGCGTAATTTAATACTCATGTTCAAGGCAAAAAGAACACGATGAATGACTACATATAGGACGTTCACTAGTATATTCTGCAGAAATGATTAGCATTTCAGTCACCCCGGTTCAGCATGTATCTTGTCGCCTAGTAGGTACAGGGTCCGCCATGGGCTCTGTAACATGTTCCATGCGTGATTACAATGACGTGTACACAAGGCGCGAATGGGGTCCTGTGGTATAGCCATCCATCTTGCATTCACCTGGTTCCAAAGTCCATCTGTGGTGGCTGGGATTAGATCACAGTGCTGCACCCGTCGTTTCACCTTGTCCCACACATTTTCGATTGGTGACAAGTCTGGTGACCTGGTGGGCCAGAGCATCATCCTATGGCACCAAGGAGGCACGTGTGGCCGTGCATTGCCTTGCTGAAAAATGGCGTCTGGCGCGTTGTGCAGAAAGTTTATGGCTACGGGTTGTAGGATGTCATTCACGTCGGTCACACTGGTCACAGAGCCCTGGACACTTAGCAACTGTGATTTTTGGTTGTACCCAATAGTACCCCACACCATAAAGCCTTTGATACCGTTCCTCACAAGCGACTATTAATCAAATTGCGTGCATATGGAGTATCGTCTCAGATGTGTGACTGGATTCGTGATTTCCTCCCAGAGAGGTCACAGTTCGTAGCGATAGACGGTAAATCATCGAGTAGAACAGAAGTGGTATCTGGCGTTCCGCAAGGTAGTGTCATAGGCCCTCTGGTGTTCCTGATTTAGATTAATGATCTAGGTAATAATCTGCGCAGCCCCCTTAGATTGTTAGCAGATGACGCTGTAATTTATCGTCTTGTAAAATCATCATACGATCAATTCCAATTACAAAATGATCTAGAGAGAATTTCTGTATGGTGCGAAAAGTGACAATTGGCACAAAACAAAGAAAAATGCGAGGTCATCGACGTGGGTACTAAAAGAAATCCGATATACTTTGGGTATACGATAAATCGCACTAATCTAAGGGCTGTCAACTCTACTAAATACATAGGAATTACAATTACGAGCAACTTAAACTGGAAAGACCACATAGATAATATTGTGGGGAAAGCGAACAAAGACTGCGCTTTGTTGGCAGAACACTTAGAAGATGCGACAAACGCACTAAAGAGACAGCCTACATTACACTTGTCCGTCTTCTGCTGGAATACTGCTGCGCGGTGTGGGATCCTTACCAGGTAGGATTGACGGAGGACATCGAAAAAGTGCAAAGAAGGGCAGCTCGTTTAGTGTTATCGCGCAATAGGGGTGAGAGTGTCACTGATATGATAAGCAAGTTGGGGTGTCATTCATAGAAACAAAGGCGGTTTTCTTTGCGGCGAGAACTATTTACGAAATTTCAATCACCAACTTTCTCTTACGAATGCGAAAATATTTTGTTGACACCCACCTACGTAGGGAGAAATGATCATCATAATAAAATAAGGGAAATCAGAACTCGAACGGAAAGATTTAGGTGTTTCTTTTTCCCACGCGCCATTCGAGAGTGGAATGGTAGAGAAGTTGTATGAAAATGGTTCGATGAACCCTCTGCCAGGCACTTAAGTGTGAATTGCAGAGTAACGATGTAGATGTAGAAAGCCTTCAGCTGGCACTGTATGTCTTGTGTGAATACTGTGATGTCGCTCCCCCTGTCGGCAGCGAACCAAAATGCAGCCATCATTTTCAAACAAACAGAACCTGGATTCGTCCGAAAACACTATCTGATGCCATTCCTGTCCCCAATAACGTCGTTCTGCACCCAATTTCCATCTAGCATATTTTCGCATGTTCGTTAAAAAATGGTTCAAATGGCTCTGAGCACTATGGGACTTAACATCTGTGGTCATCAGTCCCCTAGAACTTAGAACTACTTAAACCTAACTATCCTAAGGACATCACACACATCCATGCCCGAGGCAGGATTCGAACCTGCAACCGCAGTAGTCGCGCGGTTCCGGACTGAGCGCCTAGAACCGCTCGGCCGCATGTTCGTTAAAGGTAGGCCGAGTAGTGGACGACGCGCACGTAACCCCTGAGAGTGTATATGTGTTCCACTGTTCCACTGTTACGCCAGAGCTGAGGAGAACGCAGATCTGTCCTGCAATCCCATTCCGATGAGACGTCGATCTTCACGGTGGTTGGCCTGGTTGGTGTGACCTGACCCATCTCGCCGTGTTCTACGGCCTTCCGTGAACCATTCTGCACACACTGTTGCACTGCCGAAACACTTCGTTCCTCACGATCGGTTTATAGCGTCAACAAGAGCCACAGGCACATTTTACCGGTAGGTGTTGTTGGGTCGCGGTATTGTGTTGACCTTGAACCCGCGGGCTGAATGATTCAAATGCTAATCTTTTCTGCAGAACATACTGATGTAATGTCCTTTGAATACGAAAGACGCACTAGGCCTTTTTTTGAATGTATAGCATGAGTATTATTTCGACTTCCGTCTGTTGTCTTCAATCTCACCAACAAGCTGTTCTCCGCCTCCTTCATACCTAGTTGGCTCTGCTGTTCAGATACAAGTGGGGAGATAACCGTATTCACGCAGTATGTCGAAGACCAATCGTAAACGCTGCTCCGCGGAGAATTACTCGTTGAAGAAACTAACATTGCTATTTTCGACGATAAGCTCTCCTCGTCTTTCCATTTTTACGACCGTAGTCATACATCATTTCGTCTCACGCCACATGTGTACGCGTGGCTTTACAACGCAGAAAATCGAAATCCGCCGCTAAACTGATCAACCTCTCTCGTTCAGGCGAGAGATAGCGGCAAAGCATATTACTCCGTCCCTCTGCCTGAGAGATGTACTTATCTCTGCGCAAGTGATTACACGTTCCAATGTTAAACACGCCAAATGCCTTGGGCTTCAATGAGATGCAACTCGAAATTCATAAATATACACCTGTTTCAATTCACGGAGTAGTTCATACAATTTTTTATTCTTTGTCATCAGTTTTCTGACGGGTTTGATGCTATCGTCAGGATTTCGTCTCCTGTACCAACCTCTTCACATCAGAGTAGCACTTACACTCAAAGTCCTCAGATATTTATGATGTGCAGTCCGGAGGAAAGGAACATGCTTTGAGGGGTGACACTATTAGTGATTTTGAAGAAAAAACTTCATACGGACAAATACTCTATTCTCAATGGTTTCCGAGATGGAGCACATTTAATGTTAGTTTTATATGTTTTCCTTCAATAACTCGAAACAGTGGCCTACAGCCAAAAAGGTGTCGCAGGACAAAATTAAACTACATTAAATTTCCCACAAAAAAGATCCCATTAATTTGCTCTCTAGCGCTAACTGTTTGCGCCAAGAGAGCGGGAGTATATTGAAAACATAGCGCGACGCCCATTTACTGTAGCTTGGGTATTCTTCATAGGCCAAATTGAGGTAGTTACCCGTCTTGATAGACAACTGTCCTATAGCAAACTGTTCGTCTCAAATTCCTCTATACTACTGTCGTACGTTGTAAAGAATGACACTGTACTAAACAATGCAGAAAATAAGTAAAAATATACACTAAACGTCTTCTACCCCGGAAACCATTCGGATTAGGGCATACGTCAATATTAAGCCTTTTTGTTCAGAATGAGCAATAATACTACCGTTCAAAGCATATATCTTCCTCCTGACTCATGAGATACATTCCAATCTCTGTCTTTCCACTTAATTTATATCTGCAACAAGTTCATCTTATACCTTGGTAGTTATTCACAATGGTGTGTTCCAGACGTACATTCTACAGCGCATTTTTCTCTAATTAAGACTTATGTTTGCTAGCAGACGATGCGTTTGCCGGGAAATGCTGTCTTTTTCTGTGCTACTCTGCTTCTTGTATCTTCTTGGCATCGTCCATAATGTGCTTTTTGCTTCAAAGGTAGCAAAATTCCTTCAATTCTTCTAATATGTAATTCTCAATTTTTATGTTAACCTTGTCGCCAAATTCATTTCTGCTACTCTTTACTTCTTTTGTCTTACTTTGGTTAACTCTTAATCCTCATTTTATGCTCAACAGACCATTCATGCCATTCAGCAGCTCCTGCAATTATTATTTTCATTCAGACATAGAAGATTTCGTCTTTTAAATTCAGTTTGTCGTTTATCCCTTTTCTGTTGCTCCTGAATACTTTCATCTTCCTTTTGTTAATTGCCAATCCGTATTCTGTGCTTAGTAGACCGATCATTCCATTCAACAGTGGCTGTGATTCTTTCTCACTTTTACGGAAGAAAGTAATTTTATCAGCGTATCTTGTCATTGATATCATTTCACCCCCCCCCCTTCTTCATTGTTTCTTAGATGTACAGGCTGAACAATAGAGGAAGAAGACAGCATATCCCTGTTTTACTTCCTTTTCAACGCGAGGACTTTTCTCTTTGCCTTCCATTTTTTTTCCTGTGATGTTGGTCCATGTACGTACACATTTTATGTTTTGCGTATTCTCCTTGCTTCACCGTACCACTCCCTAAAACACTTTGTGTATTAAACTATCCAGTATACCTCTAGTACTCAGAGAGTTTGGGTATTAGCTGGTGTCTTGCTTTCGACCCCATTCAGGAAACAGGGGAGGCAAATAAACCATTAAGAAGGCTACTGATTACGAACATCACCTCCTCTGTTCGCAACCAAAATTTGCCAGAATGAAGTGAACTAGGTGATTTGAAAGTTCCTTTATGAAGGCCAATTTTCGATGAAAATTTCAGCCTACGTGTCGCTCATATTTCTTTATGTTCGGAATCTGTCTTCCATTACATCTCTGATGTAATGGAAGTAATAAACAATTAACGCTAATCAGGACTGAACGGTGTTGAAAATTTTTGCCGTCATTACTGGCTGAAGCCAAGATGTACCTTGAAGAGGGAAATAGCGAGGTGATCCCAGATTATCAGCAACTCTCGTTATTAGTCACTCATGAATGTGCACTTTAAAAATTCCTCAGATTGCCACACAGTGTATTACCGATCCGCGGTTACAAAATGAGGTCATATGGGTGAAGTGGCCTGCTGTCGCAATACGGCCGTGTTTGTTGTGCCGTATCTGCGGCTGTCAGCCCGGGCGTCGAATGCTTTCGCGATGTCTCTCCGGTCACGTCCGCCGCTGAAATGTTTATTAATGGTTCCCAGCGCTATGATTAGTTACGGACATCGATACTGGCAGCAGTAACCTTGCATCATTTGAGCTCACGTTCCGCTCAGTTAACACTGGGATCGCCAGCCAAATACTATTTGTTGCCGAAGACGTCCCTGCGAAGGCAGTTTGGACGTCGTAAGCACAAGACACCCGTCGGTAGTCGGCCTACGAGTGTGACAACTCTGTAAATCACGATTCCTGCAGTCTTGCAATCCGTTCTGCTCCAGTACGAACATAATTTCATACAAAGTTTTATTTTAGCCATTCAGTGTTCTTTCTATCAAACAATGGAAAATCCAGGATGGAATGTAACAATATTATGGGAAGGAAAGTTGCTACTTACCATATAACGGAGATGCTGAGTCGCAGATAGGCACAACAGAAAGATTCTCACAATTAAAGCTTTCGACCATTAAGGTCTTCGTTAACAATAGAAACAATAGACACACACACACACACACACACACACACACACACACACACACAGTGTGGTTTCAGAGACAGCAGCCGTATGTATGAGTTGCGTTTGCGTGAAAATATAAGAAAGGGAGTGATAATTTGTGAGCATAGACAGAACGCTATTATGAGAAGGAAAGTTGCTACTCACCATATAGCGGAGATGCTGAGTCGCAGATAGGCACAACAAAAAGATTCTCACAATTAAAGCTTTCGACCATTAAGGCCGTTGTCAACAATAGAGACACACACACACACACACACTCACGGTTCAGTTCTGATTCTATTCTGCTTCTAGTTGCTTGTGTCTTGAGCCGTCAAGTCCTCATACTGCCGAACTGCCTTCGCTTTTCTGAGTACTGATTTGTCCTACGGACTAGTGCCAAGTACGAGTGTTCAGTAAGTAACGAACACTTTTTTCGCAAATTTAGGTTGAAAAAAATGAGGAATTAGTTGTGGTTCATCGTGGAATATTCCTGCTTCAGCCCGTACAGTTTCGTGACGTTCCGAGAGATAGCGGCGCTATACGTAGCCTTCAAAATGGCGTCTTTAATGGTGTTCCAACTTCCAAGCAGAGAGATGTCGCTGAATCTCTTTTGGCGGGAAACCAGAGCATCGAAGGTATTCATAGATGCTTGCAGAGCGTCTACAAAAGCCTCGCAGTGAACAAAAGCAAGGTGAGTCGTTGGGTGAGGCGTCTGTCATCGCCGGAACAAGCTCGTGCAAACCTGTCCAATCTCCCATGTGTCGGCCGTCCACACACAACTGGAACTCCAGCAATACTGGAACGTGCGGACACTGTCATTCGAGGTGACTGATGGATCACGATCAAACTCCTCGTTGTTTAACTGGAAGTCTCTGTGGGTAGTGCTGATATTCTCGTCCACCACACGAAACAAAACGGCAAACCAGGAGCGGTGTCACACCACCTTTCCTCCGAAGAGAGTTCAAACCCGCGATCTAAGCCGTTAGAGTCGCGGCGACGGCCTTCTGGGACTCTGAAGAGCTTATTTTGCTTGAAGTATTGTGTCATGGTGCAACGATCAAGTGTTCAAATGGCTCTGAGCACTATGGGACTTAACTTCTGAGGTCCTCAGTCCCCTAGAACTTAGAACTACTTAAACCTAACTAACCTAAAGACATCACACACATCCATGCCCGAGGCAGGATTCGAACCTGCGACCGTAGCGGTCTCGCGGTTCCAGACTGTAGCGCCTATAACCGCTCGGCCACCCCGGCCGGCACGATCAAGTGTGAAGTGTGTTATAGGAAATTGAAGAAACGAACTTCTACATGACAACGCATAGCGAAACACAAGTCTGCGAACCTGAAAGGAACCTACAAAATTTCATTGGACTGTTCTTCCTCATCAATCGAACAGCCCCAATGTCCCATGTTATGACTTCCATCTGTCTGGCCCAATGAATGATGCACTGTCCAGGAAGGAGTATGTGGACGACAGGGGGGTTATTGATGCAGCAATACGTTGCCTCCGACGTCGACCAGTAGAGTGGTATCATGAGGGCATACAGTCCCTCCCAGTAAGGTGGCATAAGACCGTCGTATTGAACGGAGATTACGTTCAAAAAACGTGTTGCATTAATTACTGAACACCCCTTGTAGTACTAGTGCATAGAATTCAGAGTTCAAGTAGTTCAGGTTTTGAAAATGACACAGCGCAGTATTTGCGGCTGCTTCTTTGTGTAATTACACTCCTGGAAATGGAAAAAAGAACACATTGACACCGGTGTGTCAGACCCACCATACTTGCTCCGGACACTGCGAGAGGGCTGTACAAGCAATGATCACACGCACGGCACAGCGGACACACCAGGAACCGCGGTGTTGGCCGTCGAATGGCGCTAACTGCGCAGCGTTTGTGCACCGCCGCCGTCAGTGTCAGCCAGTTTGCCGTGGCATACGGAGCTCCATCGCAGTCTTTAACACTGGTAGCATGCCGCGACAGCGGGGACGTGAACCGTATGTGCAGTTGACGGACTTTGAGCGAGGGCGTATAGTGGGCATGCGGGAGGCCGGGTGGACGTACCGCCGAATTGCTCAACACGTGGGGCGTGAGGTCTCCACAGTACATCGATGTTGTCGCCAGTGGTCGGCGGAAGGTGCACGTGCCCGTCGACCTGGGACCGGACCGTAGCGACGCACGGATGCACGCCAAGACCGTAGGATCCTACGCAGTGCCGTAGGGGACCGCACCGCCACTTCCCAGCAAATTAGGGACACTGTTGCTCCTGGGATATCGGCGAGGACCATTCGCAACCGTCTCCATGAAGCTGGGCTACGGTCCCGCACACCGTTAGGCCGTCTTCCGCTCACGCCCCAACATCGTGCAGCTCGCCTCCAGTGGTGTCGCGACAGGCGTGAATGGAGGGACGAATGGAGACGTGTCGTCTTCAGCGATGAGAGTCGCTTCTGCCTTGGTGCCAATGATGGTCGTATGCGTGTTTGGCGCCGTGCAGGTGAGCGCCACAATCAGGACTGCATACGACCGAGGCACACAGGCCAACACCCGGCATCATGGTGTGGGGAGCGATCTCCTACACTGGCCGTACACCACTGGTGATCGTCGAGGGGACACTGAATAGTGCACGGTACATCCAAACCGTCATCGAACCCATCGTTCTACCATTCCTAGACCGGCAAGGGAACTTGCTGTTCCAACAGGACAATGCACGTCCTCGTGTATCCCGTGCCACCCAACGTGCTCTAGAAGGTGTAAGTCAACTACCCTGGCCAGCAAGATCTCCGGATCTGTCCCCCATTGAGCATGTTTGGGACTGGATGAAGCGTCGTCTCACGCGGTCTGCACGTCCAGCACGAACGCTGGTCCAACTGAGGCGCCAGGTGGAAATGGCATGGCAAGCCGTTCCACAGGACTACATCCAGCATCTCTACGATCGTCTCCATGGGAGAATAGCAGCCTGCATTGCTGCGAAAGGTGGATATACACTGTACTAGTGCCGACATTGTGCATGCTCTGTTGCCTGTGTCTATGTGCCTGTGGTTCTGTCAGTGTGATCACGTGATGTATCTGACCCCAGGAATGTGTCAATAAAGTTTCCCCTTCCTGGGACAATGAATTCACGGTGTTCTTATTTCAATTTCCAGGAGTGTATGACAGCATAAGAGTTGTCTAATCCCATAATGCTCATATATAGGGTGATTCAGCTGCTTCCGCCTGTGGGTTTTATGCAACCCGCAACGCATTCAAATACCAACCGCAAATTTTCATATTCTCTTACTCGCTACGGGCAAACTATTAGACCTATAGAAAAAAATAAACAGAACCCTTTTGTAGGGAACGGAACGTAGTTGAATTTTGTACTGGGATACGTTCTCGATAGAAGCTGTAATTCACGAATTTTTCAATAAAAATGCAGAAAAAGTGACTTTCAAACGCGCTTCTCTCGAATACCTCTAAAACCGTGGCATCCAGGAAAAACGTACCCAAGTGCAAAATTTAATTACAATAAATTTCCTACAAAAATGTGCTGTTCATGTTTTTCTGTAGAACTAATAGTCTGCACGCAGCGAGCGAGAGAATATGAAAATTTCGACTGTGGTATTTGCAGGTATTACGGATTACATAAAACCCATACGTAGGGGCAGCTGAATCAGCCTGTATTCCAGCCACAGCATATTGGGGAGGTACAAAAGATAAGTGATCTTTAAGAGTAAATAAAATGTGGTCTTTATTTACTATCGTGCTAATTCATTGGCTGTTATCTGCGTCCACTTCTATTTCCTTTCTTGAGTAAAGGGTGTGGATAGGTGTAAATGTAGATACCATGGTTCCTCATAGCCACATGATAAATATGTTTGAGGCACACTCTAATGTTAGATTTTTCTCCAACGTGCCTGCTTAATATATGAACTGTAGTGAGAAATCTTTCCTCCCCAATCAGAATAACGGTGATCTACGTGTCAGTGTTTACATTCCCGCGGACAGGGGCAGTGCATTCGGTCAGTCGTGAGGCGAGTGCGTGCAGAAGCAGAAGCAGCAGCAGATATCCCACGCGGAGCCGCGCCAAGGCTGACTAACGCCGGACGCAAATAGCGGCTGGACGGGGGACACGGCCGCCGGGGGAAATATTTATTGCGGCCGCTACTGCCGCTGCCGCGCTCGCGGCGACACCGCCCCGCCTGCCCAGGAAGCTAAGCGGGCACCACGGGGCCTTGGCCGATCCCGGCGCCCGCTATCTGCCTTGGGCCGCAACAGGCACTGCTGTCCCCGTCTCGCTGTTTACGTGTCCCGGGATCAAACAGGTGCTCGCAATCTACGAGACCATCGCGGGGAAAAACTCCACTCACAGCGACGAATAACTAGGGATGGAAAAACACCGATTCAACCGATACCGGTATTTTAGTTCTGAATAACCGGTATTTTTCGCTATTTCTTTGGTCTCGATTATAAAAGGTGTTTTTTTTTATTTTTTACTAGTAATCGAATAAAAAACAGAATTGTCAATTACCCACAGCAGTAGTGCTACAATTTCTCGTTTTAAATAAAGCATTTTTTTTAAAAAAAAAGGAGTAGTTTTTGTTTGTAAAATTTGACACATGTCATAAGAAAAGGTACAGCATTCCTGAGACAATAATGTCCCTATCGCCATGTATCCTCACTTTAGATGCACGTGTGCGTGCAATATGCAAGCTGGTAACGGCGGTCATCGCTGAATCAACGGATTTCCGGTTATATCTGTTTTCTTCAACTCCGGCTTAACCGGAGTATTAAAACCGCTCGAAATAACCGGTTTCTGAAATAACCGAGTTTCAGTTTTTGTATTCCTATTACTACCAGTACAAATCAAACAAAGACTAAACAAAATTTGACTCCCTCAGGTTAAGATACATAGAATCTAAGAATTTTTAACATCATGCAGCCCCGTCAGCAACTGTGATAATTAAACATATAACACGTCAGCCTCAGTTGCAAATAGAAACCAGTCTTTACCTAGGTTTCAGTCAAAATAATTTGGCCTTCTTCAGAAGCTTTTAACACTGAACTATTGCATGCCAAAGTTTGGCATGATCAAATTTTCACATTTTTTAATAAACTCCACGAGAAAATAAGCTTTACGCTGGAAAATGAATCTCCAAATAGATCTTTGAATTATCTAGACCTAAATTTGGCGACAGAGGACAACCGTATTAGGTTTACCATTTTTCAGAAAAATACCTTTTCCGATAATATCATCGCAGCCGACTCTACACACCCCCAAGCCCACAAAATGGACTTCTTCCATTCTTGCATACACCGAGCGCTCGCCATTCCTCTTTCAGCAGACGCAACGGAGAACGAGTTACAAATCTTAGAACGTATCGCCCATAATAACGGATATAAAGCAGAAATTGTGAGACAAATGCCGGCCGCGGTGGTCTCGCGGTTCTAGGCGCGCAGTCCGGAACCGTGCGATTGCTACGGTCGCAGGTTCGAATCCTGCCTCGGGCATGGACGTGTGTGATGTCCTTAGGTTAGTTAGGTTTAAGTAGTTGTAAGTTCTACGGGACTGATGACCACAGCAGTTGAGTCCCATAGTGCTCAGAGCCATTTGAACCATTTTTTTGTGAGACAAATACAAGAAAACAAGTAGCAAAACTGCGACCTCATCTACACTAGGTGTCGCACCAGAGGATAACTCCACTAGCTTAATTTCTATTCCTTTCATAGGCAAAGCATCTTATAAAATAGGGCAACTCTTAAAGAGCCACGGCTTTAAGATTGCATATTCTACGAATAACAGCCTCAGAAAGAATTTGGTTCACTCGTTCTGGGGTGTACAACATCACCTGTAGTGATTGCCCGAGTTATTACATCGGCCAGACAGGGAGAGCCCTCTCACCTAGATATAAAGAACATATACCCACGAAAAGTGGTGATGGCACGCGTGGCTCGACTTTTGCCGAGCACCTTGTTCAGTAGGCTCATGCTCCCAACCCACCAAATAACACAGAGCTATTAAATTGCGAGGTTAAAGGCACTAGACTTGACATCGTTGAGGAGTTGAAAATCTTTAAACACCTGTTGCTTGATAACGAAAACCTACTTAATGACCACGTACAACTGAGAAATAAGAACTCTTTTGAAAGTCTTCAACCTTTACTTCCCCGGCCCTGTGTTATGTTGCCTTTACAGTCACCGATTCCTGACTCCACTTTCTTTAGTCGAATACCAATGTATTCAAAATTGAGGAATAATTTTGCCGAGTAATAAGTAGTCTTTCTTGTGGGCTCCGAATACGGTTATAGGGTTCTCGTTCTCAGAAGAAAGTTCGGTTGCATATTACGCCATTAACAGTTTTAATGCTTAAATTAATCCAATTCCTAATGTAAAGGTAGCTACTGTTAAGTATCTATATTTCCACGCGCGCATGCGCATGATCATCAGCGATGCTCGGTACATAGCTGCTCGCTGCGATTAGTTCCGGCGCAGCCCTCACGGCCTACCGACCTCGTCCGCGCAGTGGACTCTGCTGTGTCTCTTCAGCTAAGTAATGTAGATTTATGACTGGCTACTACAGTGCTACGGTTTTATACTTGACATAGTCAAACTTTGGCATGCAATAGTTTAGTATTAATAGCTTCTGAAGAAGGCCAAATTATTTTGGCTGAAACCTAAGTAGAGATTGGTTTCTATTTGCAACTGAGGCTGATGTGTTATATGTTGTACATAAAATCGATATATTAAATTAAATAAGCAAATAAAAGAAAACTTAGTACGTCCACCGTTCGCTACTTTTTTCGGAAACTGATAAGTTGACTGATACGTGGCTGACCACTACAAAAAAGTCACCTGTGTTCTCCCACTGATTTGAAACTTTGCCCAAAAATCATGGCTTCATACCACTATTTGGACATTACAAATAGTCAGTGCTAAATGGTGAAAAGTGAGGTTGACGAACTCTGTTTTTAGTGTTAATTTTTCGGTTTTAAAGGACCAGAAGGGATAAAGGCACATTATGTAGACACAGTCAGCAGGTTAGCTGGTCTCTGTTTTTATTGTAAACTATGAGTGAACTGTTAAGTTTTACGTGCTTAATTTGCTTTAAAAGATTATAAAGATTTGTATGCCCTTTCTTGAAATAATAAAAGAGGAAAGAAATTATGATAACAGTAATAAATTAAAAACATAACAATTCATTCACAGTATACAATAAAACTAGAAAGTATCTGATCTGCTGCCTTCGTCTACATAACACGCCTTCGTCGGCTTGTAGCGCTTGAAAGCGCCCAAATTAAGATGAAAAATAGAGTTCGCCAACCTCAGTTTCCTTCCTTCCACCTTAGCAGTGACCATTCGTAACTCCAAAATAATTGTGTGATCCGTAGAAATGTTGGAACACGTGAGGCAATACTGACCTTACGCCTTATCTTAGAAGAAAGATTAAGGAAAGGCAAACCTACGTTTCTAGCATTTGTGGACTTAGAGAAAGCTTTTGACAATGTTGACTGGAATACTCTCTTTCAAATTCTAAAGGTGGCAGGGGTAAAATACAGGGAACGAACGGCTATTTACAATTTGTACAGAAATCAGCTGGCAGTTATAAGAGTCGAGGGGCATGAAAGGGAAGCAGTGGTTGGGAAGGGAGTGAGACAAGGTTGTAGCCTCTCCGCGATGTTATTCAATCTGTATATTGAGCAAGCAGTAAAGGAAACAAAAAAAAATCGGAGTAGGAATTAAAATCCACGGAGAAGAAATAAAAACTTTGAGGTTCGCCGATGACATTGTAATTCTGTCAGAGACAGCAGAGGACTTAGAAAAGCAGTTGAACGGAATGGACAGTGTCTTGAAAGGAGGATCATGGAATGTAGTCCAATTAAGGAGTAAAGGAGTTTTGCTATTTGGGGAGCAAAATAACTGATGATGGTCGAAGTAGAGAGGATATAAAATGTAGACTGGCAATGGCAAGGAAAGCGTTTCTGAAGAAGAGAAATTTGTAACATCGAGTATAGATTTAAGTGTCAGGAAGTCGTATCTGAAAGTATTTGTATGGAGTGTAGCCATGTATGGAAGTGAAACATGGACGATAAATAGTTTGGACAAGAAGACAATAGAAGCTTTCGAAATGTGGTGCTACAGATGAATGCTGAAGATTAGATGGGTAGATCACATAACTAATGAGGTATTGAATAGAATTGGGGAGAAGAGTAGTTTGTGGCACAACTTGACAAGAAGAAGGGACCGGTTGGTAGGACATGTTCTGAGGCATCAATGGATCACAAATTTAGCATTGGAGGGCAGCGTGGAGGGTAAAAATCGTAGAGGGAGACCAAGAGATGAATACACTAAGCAGATTCAGAAGGATGCAGGTTGCAGTAAGTACTGGGAGATGAAGAAGCTTGCACAGGATAGGGTAGCATGGAGACCTGCATCAAACCAGTCTCAGGTCTGAAGACCACAACAACAACAGCAACAACAACAGTCGGTACAGTAACTGCTCGCGAGTGGCATAGATCACAGGTTCGTGTGACGGTCAGGCACTCACTTCTAATCTCGCAGGAAGTTTCAAATCAGCGTGCACTCCGCTGCAAAGTGAAAATTCATTCCTGAAGAGACGTTCTGTTGGCGCCCCGTCTCGTGCGAATACACCTACGGCGTCACCTAGCTCCGGGTTAATTGTCCCCTCGACACAAAGCTTAATACTGATAGAAGTAGTGTTTAGTGACTGAAACAGAAAGCAGTGTTCTTTCATCACTAGAAGCTGAGTTGTATTTCTGTAACCGGCTGTAAACGATACCGTATCAAGGTCGGTACAATAAAACCTCTGGCAGAAGTTATCCGCGGACAGTGGCGCGTGAACCATCAGTGATAACTCGGCGCTTCCAAGTTGGCCGCCAGCCAGCGGTACGCGGTGGCAGACCGCGGTGAGCCGGCTGAACTGTGCCGGCGCAGACTGCGAGGGGGGCGTGGCCGCCGCTGCGACGGCCGCGCAGGCGCAGGCGCACTGGAGCGGCAACGGGAACCGGCGTGCCATCGCCCTGCTGCCTGCCTGCCTGCCTGTGCCGGTACTCGAGAGCGACAGCAGACTGGGTCACGGAAACGTGAAGCAGCCGCCGCAAACGCTGCCGGTTCTCTGTGGGAGACTTGCAAGAAGTCTGTTCCATTCCATTCCTGATCTGCATGTAATTTATGACGAATGTGTTATAAGGCTACTGTAGTTACACGTATAGTTACTATGAACAAATACACTCCTGCGAAAAACTTAACAGCGGAAGTAACTTCCGCATGATCTGACACTGCAAAGTAACATAGCTCGATGAATGTTTGACCATACGTAGAAAGAACTGCTACAATATAATAACGTGCAATATAATAACGTTAATATAACAATATAATAACTGAAAGAAATACGCCGTAGACGAACAGAGATGACTTGTAGAAAGACAATACACTGAAATCACAGCGATTTATGAGCAGCATAGTGAACGCATTATGGTGGCCGAGATGGACACGCAGCCAACAGCCAACACAGTAGTACAAGTTCACATTCCAACCAGCTCCGCAGATGAATAAAACGTTGGAAGCACGTATGATAAGACGAAGGAAGTTATTCAGATAGTAAAGGGAGACGAAAATTTAATTGGTGACTGGAATTCGATAGTAGGAAATGGCAAAGATGGAAAAATAGAAAGAGAACATGGACTGGGTGGGAAGGAATGAAAGATGAAACCACCTGGTAGAAATATATATAACGCAGCTTATACAAAATGTTCTACAGTCCATGCTCATATTCTTTAAACAAATATGCTGCCGTGGCTACAAAATGTTCACTGCTAGAGTCATCATGAACATCATCATCATATATTACTATTAATTCATTTTTTAATGTAACCAATTCGAAGGTTATACCGATTATCGTTAACCTATGCATCAACATTTGTATAACCTTGTAATTCATTCCGTTTCAATCCAATAAAAGATTTTTCTTAAAGCTGAGTCGGCAGAGAACTTTCCCGCAAAAGGCAAAGATTTCTTTCATTACAAAAAGCGGGACATAATTCTTGCTGGTTACAAAGTTGGAAATGAGTTGCTGTGGTAGATTTGGTTAGTTAGTCACATGTTCCATGCATCATTTGAACGATCCTCTTATCGGACGTGGAGTGAGTCAGTATACTGGACATGTGTGCGTGATTGGTGTTAACATTCATGAGCACATTAGTTTTTTAGTCTTACTCATGCAACTACATTTATTTATTTTTTCTTTTATTTATTTATTTATTTTTATACTGACTACCAGTTTTTAAATAGAAATTCTTCAATGGAATAGGAGTTGCGCAGGAGAAATAAGTCTAAGGTAAATTTAAAACTTGCTTTGCTGTAGGTCGGATGTTTTATGGGATTAGGCAAATGATAAAAAAATTTTATTGCTGCATATTGAACTCCTTTCCGAACCACTGAAACCTTTAATAATGGGTAATAAAGGTTACTTTACCCTTTTATTATTGTAGGTATGGATATCACTGTTCATCCCAGTGTAGGATGAATTATTTAGAACGTTCATGAGGAGCTTTTATTACGTCCGCAGTTGAACACAACATATTATTCTTACTGCTCGCTTTTATGCAATCAATAGTTTCTGTATAAGTGATGAACTATCCTGAATTTAAACCTTGTTTTGCTACCTGTCAGATATTTTATGGCACTGGGAAAATGATCAGAAACATTGGTTGCTGCATACTGACCTCCTTTCTGAACCACTGACCTTTGATAATGGATAATAGAGGTCACTTTTACCTTTCCTGTAATAGGTATGGACGTTACTGTTCATCCCAACATGTGATGGATTATTTATAAAGAACTTCATTAGCGAATATATGCATTGCGCGTAAGACATTATCGAGTGGGAATATGCAAAATCTGTCAGGTTTTCCATTCCACCACCAGTGCAGTTCACACCTTCTGGATGGTCTTTGGTGCGTGCCGAGTTGCTGCAATAAGAGTCCGCAACGCATTGCACACTTGCTCGACGGGGTTGAAGCTGTGTAAAAAGGTAGGCGAGACCACTCGCCGAATATCCTCCACCTGCCCTGTTTGATGCAGTCGCTCTTTTTCATCCATAAAAATGAAGTCAGTGCCGAATGAACCCCCGAAAAGACTCACGTGGGGAAAGAGTACAGTACCACAAGAACTTTGACCGGTGCGAGTGTTCAAAGCTTTGCAGTTCAGTTCGACCGTGCAACATTGTCTCTCCACACCATAACATCTGGACAAGCAAAACGATTATGTTCGACAATGTTTGTGGGAGCAATATCTGTTCCCACCTCTTGCCATACTAGGGTACGTCCAGAATTAGTACTCACGCTGTCTGCTCTGACCCAAGAAGGGCACGCGACCCCACTCCGTGTTGGTCCAGTCTTTGTGCTCTTGACAGTATCGCAAACGGTGCCAGCGATGTGCGGATCTCAGTGGAACATAACGTGCAGTTCGTCGGGCAAAGAGACCGCCCAGTGGAGTCGCAGCGCCACTGTGGAGAGTGACATTCCGTGCCTTGCAGTACTGTTGCATGTGGTTGCAATTGCACCCTCTGTTTGGCGTGGCTTCCACTTGACCCTTTCACAAGGTAGCGGTCATCTGCTGCCATAGTTTACTGTGGTCGACCACCTCTTCTCCTTCTGGCACCAGTGTCTGTGGTTCGGAACGCTCCCCAGGCACGTCGAAGATTGATATAGCAGTACCAAACACCTGGGCTACACTTGTCACACTTCGTCTTCCTTACAGTTTCCCGATGGTCATCCAAAGGTCTCCGGGCCATGTTGTAATAAAGACCACCACCGCAGTGAACCGTACTGCTTGCCGATTGCGCTGACTGAACCACACTGTGTTCCTCCCCCTCACCACCCCCCCCCCCCCCTTCCTGTCCAGGGCTGGGAGACGTCTGGCAACAAACTCCCGCATTTTCATGCATATCAGCTGAGTATTTAATATCTTATGTTACTTTATGTAGCTCGTCCTAAGTTTTGCAGGGCGGTGTATATGATACGCAATACGGGCATGCTACATACTGAGACGTGGCAGTGATATTTAATTTCCCTTTCTACACTTATCGTAAACTGTAACATTACATAATACCGTAGAATATGGCGGCTTCAGCCTTTATTAATACTTGTATAACAGTTCGCTGTTTCCCACGGGAAGTTAAAAAATAGAACTTTAACCAAATTCTTACTGTCAGTGTCACCAATTGCGATCAATTTGTTGGCTGAATAATCGTCTCATTGTAATTCTTTACGTCTTACAAATAACAGATAATTTCCAAAACTCTACTGGCCTTTACCAAAGAACAACGATTTCAGATTCGTTACGAAATTCGTAATTAACACAAACTAATATTCCATTCTGATAATCTATATTTGCAGACTACTTCCTCACACGAGATACAATGGAGGTACATAAGTTTCATACGAACTGCCTTTAACGATCATAATTTCCAGAACACCTAAACAAAAAACTTAACAACATAGCGACCACAGAGTTTACAATATATGACAGATCACAGGTGCTGCCTCATAAGGGGCAAAAGTTAACATCTTTGATAATAGTTAATTCGCATTGGCAACACAAGTTAAGAAAAACTGCTATGAAAACACTGCACGAAGTGGAGCAACGCCTTAAGGTGGCCAGCCTTTGTGTGTTTCAAATATAAGTTCATTTGATGAACAGGTTATTATTGTTTACTAGGCTTGAAATATGCCGCAGAATGTTCCAGTTCATTGATACAATCCCCATAGAAGTCAAACTAATGGTTTGATTCCTATGCAGTTTTGAAGAAAGCTATGCAGTAGAACTGAAACACGAACGAGGTAGACGTGTTCGCTTTTGTTCCGGTGAGCGCGACAGAGAAGGCCTGGCGAGCAGCGGTGACGGTGGCGTGGGCGGAACCTGCGTCTCGTGGAGGACCCAACGTGGCTTCTTGAACCTTTCAGAAGGTAGTCCTATTTATACGCTTCCAGCAAAAAGAAACGTAAGACGCAACTTGAGTGAAAGGGATACACCTTGGGTCTGGAGAAATGGACTCTTCCATGTCCCTGAAGTGGGAAACACTAAAAATCTGCATCAGCAGTCGTGATGGTTGAGAGATAAATATACATAGAAAACTTCCCGTAATTGTACATCCCAGTGCGAATAAGCGTTCTTCACAGCCTATACTAACAAAAGTAGTTTTGGTTACGTTACCTGTCTACTAGACAGTACTATCAGATTCGTAAAACTACACACACATGTCGTTTTAACTCACATAAATCCACATGGTAAGAGGTTTAAACCTCCGATAAGCTTCGTGGAAATAAATAAATTGTGGATGTTCCAGTAAACTTATTGTTTCATTCGGTGTCAGTACTAATTGGTGCAGGCCTAACCAAAAATTTTCGCATTTAAAGTGAAATATTTTATGTTTGGTAGTTATTCCGATTAACACTGAAACTTTTGGAGAAGAGTGTCACTGAGTGGACAAAAAGTGAAGATCAAATCTGCTGGCCCAGCGCAGGCTTGCCTGCTTCGACAAACAGACGTCGAGTAACATGACAGGACCAGTCCCATGACGACTGCCATTGCCTTTACATCTGTTACATCACCATTTAGTTTCGTGAACGGAGTCACTGGAGAAAATAACCGATATCAGTTCACACATCTTTTCAAGGGCTCACAGGTGCCATTTAAAAGTGCATGTAACCATTTAACACAAACGTATTAGTACATAAAAAACGGTTACAAGCGTATAACATATATCAACGTACACGTTTATGAAATGTTACTTGTCGGAAGCTTATATTACGTATCTTAAAAGAGTAGGATTTTGTTAAGGTTAACTGACGAGGAAATTTACTCTGTGTCCTACCGCACAACGCGCCGGCACCTGAAGGCAGTGAGAAGTGAAAAGATAAAACCAAATTTAACAATTATTAACCAAGCTAATTTTTCAAGAAAGGTTGAAAATTTTCTTTTTCGTATTTTTTGCATTCTGATTGATCGTCTGTCAGCTATAGGCGTCATTAAAACGAATCATTTTAGGTTACATCTGATTTTAGTTCCAAAAATCGTAACAGTTTGTGAATCATATAGTTTAGTGAAACTGTGTTTCGATGTAACAGAAGATGTAAATCAGAATTGCTGTTTACCTCGAACGCGAATTGAGAGTTTTAACCACAGAGACTCGTCCCTTGTTTCCTTCTGCATCTCTTAAGCCCCACGTAGGTTGTTCTACTACGCTAATGAAGAGTACAAAAATGGCATCTGCAGTCTACGTTCAATTAGGTACGCATTTCTTATAAATAATTAGATGTAAAGATTTTTACAGCTTCTAGCCAATAAGAATATCTCCCGCAGCACCGTATACTACCATAGCTGTGTAATAATTTTACTCGTATTTTAACAAATTAAAGAGGGAATACCCAACAACACTTCAGTGGATTACACTTACTTTTATTCCCTAAAATAGAAAGCTGAGGCTAAAACTTTTCTTTACAAACGATTCCAGTTCTGTAGAGCATTCAACGCTCTGAGAATCTATTTAGAGCTGAGGTCCGTTTATCCAAAGTGAAACCGCGAAGCCGGGTTAATAAACAACTGCTGAGTTATTTGAAAAGGATCTCCTGTTCTGACAGCTGCTTTTACACCAAAAACGATACAGCACTGGAATTTATTTTATCATTATCCAGAGCGGACACCGCGATACAGTATGTAATTAATGTGCCACAGCCTACGATTGTATATAAATTATGTCCTTCACTGGAGGACTGTGATATCTAAATTTGCTAGACGCTGTGATAGTTTATCAAAGAACATAGCTGTGTTTCGCTGCGTCTGTTTCTTAGGGCCTCAGTATTTCTCGATATGCGCAGTTTGTTAGCACGGATAAATATTATCTCCTCTTCGCTAATGTTCAAAGTCACATGTTTGTCTCCTCCGTGCCTCTGTAGAATTCGAAGGCATCTTCTAAACCACCCACCAAAATAAGTTATCGGACGAGATGGCGCATTTACAATAACAACAAAGGGATATTTATTTACATTACACATCACAACATAAAGGACGAATAACATCGGTTACGGTGCCGTTGTTGAAGAGACGATAAACCTAATTCTTTCTACCTTCTTTAGTAATTAAAAATGTGTCTTAAATGGTAAGTGGTTCAAGCTCAAAGAGGAAATAAATTACTTTGTGGTGTATATGAGCAACATTTATATAATTTTTGTTAATGCACTGGCAGAGATTCGCCGAGTCGTAGGGTCAAGCTTAATGTGGGGTGTCTCAAGATGGATAGCCAGCCACGGTGGTGGAAAGAACTAATGAGAGACCAATCACCCTTTCTCTTCCACATATTTCCACTATGCCTGTCGCCTTTCGTTATATTATCTGTGTAACAAATTCGTAGGACAGAAACGTCTCTCTCTCTCTCTCTCTCTCTCTCTCTAGCTTATTAATATCAGAAATATGTTCTTCGTGCATAAGATGTAATATACAGGGTGATTTAGTTGCCGCTACCCATGGGTTTTAGGCAACCTACAGCACTTTCAAATACCACACACAGGACTTTCATATTCTCTCGCTCGCAACGCGCAAGTGGTTAGTCCTACAGAAATCATGTACAGGACCTTATTCCAGAAGATGTAATATAGTTACATTTTTTACTGGAATATGTTTTCCCTAGAGGCAGCACTTTCAGAATTATTCAAGAAAAACTTATAGAAGCGACATTAAAACGCATTTTTCTTGAGTAACCGTGGCCTCCAGCGAAAACTTATCCCAGTACAAAATTAAGTCACATTAAATTTCTGTAGTACCAATGGTTCGCTCATAGCGGGCGAGAAAATATGCAAATCTAGTACGAGGTTATTGAATACATTGGGGGTTGTATAAAACCTGTCGATAGGTGCAACTGAATCACCATGCATAAGGGGCAGTCAAATAAAAACGAGATGGATGAAGAAAAAGTAAGTAAACTGTTTATTATTTCAAAAGTAATCGCCATAACTTAATACATTTATCCCTCTGTGAGACAAGACGGTCAATGCCTCCATGGAAAAATATTTACTGTTGCCTACAGAACTATGATTGCATCCAGGCAAGCACCTCTTCATTGGAATCACATCGACAGCCACGGATCCCTCTGTTCAAGACTCCAAAAATATGAAAATCGAACGGATAGACACAGGGACTGTACGATGGATGTGTGAGGGCTTTCCAGCAGAGTGTCTGCTGCAAAATCAAAACATCCTTGGTAACTTTTGGGCGGGCATTGTCCTGCAACAGAATGATGTCTGTCACCACGACTTTCTGGAATATGGCACCACAATTAACGCACAGTGGTACGTGGACACTCAGCAAAAATTGAAGCGCGCCGTGAAGTCCAATGCCCAGGAATGTTGACGAAGTCCAAAGATGTTTATATTCCACGTCTCGGTGGGATGTCCAACGCGTCCTCCATACAGCCCAGATCTCCCCCATGCGATTCTTGCGTTTTTGGAGTCCTGAACAGAGACACTCGTGGCCGTTGAGTTGGTCGGAAGAAGAGGGGTATGCATGGTTCGTAAGCTACTGCAAACATATTTATATGAAGGCATTGACTGTCTTGTGTCGCAGTAGGATAAATTTATTAACAGTTACAGCGATTAGTTTCGAAGTAATAACCAGTCTACTTACTTTTCTTCCAGCTGTGTCGTTTTCATTTGATTGCCCCATATAGGTGGGAAGATAGACGCTATAAACTTACACCGCACAGTCAGTACATTTGCTGTTCGTTGATCACTAATTTAAAGTAGGAAAATGTGGAACCACCACAAACTGTAGTAGCGAAAAATTATTTTACAGACAGTTTGTCGAACGGCCATCTTTTCAGACACACACACACACACACACACACAGATTATTCGAAGTGGTCGAAATAAAGCTTGCATGAAAAATATATGCAACAAGACATGCGGTTTTGTTCACTGTTCATGAACATTATAGAAGACGGCGGAAATTTATGTGCTACGGACCCCGTTCGACCCCATTTTGTCCCTACGTTTTGCACTGTAGAGTTTGCTGGAGTTTCTTCCGAAATATTTAGAGTCTTAAACGCTTGGTCAAACATTTTCGCACGCACTTTACAAGCATTGTGCTTGGCGTAACAATAGATTGTGGACACGCGCTGTTTTTATCGTGAACACCATTTTGTGTTGCATTCAACTGACCTCCAAACACATCTGCTCCCCTTACTTCCTTTAATCATTAAGTATGATGTACTTGAAACTGTGACTTTGCTTAATGGATGAGACATTTTTAGACGGACGACGCCTTTGCATCCTGTAACAGGCGATGAGACATTGTAAGTATGTTCCTGTGTTCGTATTTTCTCTTGAAATTATTCAATCTATGTAAGAAAGACGTCTGATGAAATACATCAACATTAGCAGAACATGAACGCTTGCTCTTTTAATTACCTCACTCTTATATTCAGTTTCATTCCTCACACCTCTCTTTCGTTCTGTGGAGTTTTCCATTACCACACAATTAAAATAAAACTGCTATCGACCTACACATTGTAATCACATAAGATAACGAAGACCAAGAATGCTCAGCCTAAACGACAATCAACTCTTCATCAATGACAAATCTTATTATTAGAATGTCCTCCCCCGGTAGCTGAGTGGTCAGCGAGACATAATGTCAATCCTAAGGGCCCGGGTTCGATTTCCAGCTGGGTCGGAGATTTTCTCCGCTCAGGGACTGGGTGTTGTGTTGTCCTAATCATCATCATCATTTAATCCCCATCGACGCGCAAGTCACCGAAATGGCGTCAAATCGAAAGACTTGCACCCGGCGAACGGTCTACCCGACGGGTGGCCATAATCACACGACTTTACTAGAATAAACAGATCACCCAGCACTGCCAACAGAATCAACAGTGCTGCCACGTTAAGGTTAGAAATACCTGGAGTTTCATTGTTTCTAAAGCAAGTACAAACAAACCAGACAGCAAATACATACACAGATAAATGAAAATTACGTCGTTTCTATACAGAACGCTGCGGCAATACCCTCAAAGAAGGTCTGCATATAAATAACTCATTTTGCATAAAATGTGGAATTACGTTGTTTCTAAAATGGCCAATTCAGTTAACATGTTCTGTGCCGCGTCATGGTTTAAAGTTCACATTAGCTTCTTCTCTTGCGAAAAGACCATTACAGGACACGTGTATCTGGACATGCTTATAAATTGGCAGTGTGGTCTCCACCCCACCGTGATGTTCGTGAACTCGTTAACAGGAAATTGAGCAACCGCTGGAACGGTCGTGCTGATCAGCAATTCATGTTATGATCTCCATGCTCTCCCGACCTTACCCCCTGTGATTTTTTTATATGGAGTTATGTCAAGCACTCTCTGCCAAAGAACCTATCAGAATTGTGAACTCCCATCAACAGAGATTCTGAACAGACTTATAGGGATATGCTGCTCCGAACATAGGAAGAAGTTGATTATCGACTTGATATCTGCAGAATCAGTGGAGTGATACATACCGAGAACTTATAATATGTCAAAAAAACTTTTTAACTTTTTATTTGTGTGTGGGAAGCCCTGTGACAATACATCAACTAATATAGCTACAACAGATATGTGAGTTCGCTCCAATAATTTACAACTGTCATATGGAATCACCTCTGAATTAAATACACAACTATGTCTTTTTTCACGGACGCAAAAGATTACATACGAATACAACAAGACCTCTAACTCGCTGTTTGGTGAAGAAGTTATACAGAAACAATTGGTCTTGCGGTATCGTTCCCGGGTTCGATTCCCGGCGGGGTCAGGGATTTTCCCTGCCTCGAGATGACTGGGTGGTGATGTGTCATCACCATCATTCATTCCCATTACGGTCGGAGGAAGGCAATGGCAAACCACCTCCACTAGGAACTTGCCTAGTACGGCGGCGCGGGTCTCCCGCATCGTCCCCTACGCTCCTCGGAGTATGGGACCTCATCATCATCAATTTACAATAACCTTATGTATCGAATATGTCCAACACTGTCTACAAAGATAATAACAGTAGTAATCGACGCCGTAACACTTTTCTCGATTAATATTGCCATATGGAATCACCTCTGAATTAAATACACAACTACGTCTTTTTTCACGGACGCAAAAGATTACATGCGAATACAAGACCTCTAACTCGCTGTTTGGCGATAAAGTTATTCAGAAACAATTAAGTTACTCGTTTTACTCGGCCCTACGACCTCTGACATAACTGTGTTGGCTCAGCAGCCAATTTTCCGTTCAGCAGTGAGCAAACGATCGAACTGGCCGTCCCTCGTAGCTACAAAAACAGCGCTGATAACTGCGAGTGTTAATGGACCGTGACGCCCGGAAAACAGACAGGCCAGAAAAAGAACAAGTGTGTCGGGCCCGGCCAGCAGTCGTCGTCACAATTTGGAGGCGGGTGGGGCGGTCGGTACGGCTGAGGAGTGACGTGGGAACCGCTCCGAGAGCCGAAGTCTGGCCACCAGGTGCCGGAGCGTACCGCGGCCGGTGCGTCCGTCTGCGACGGTGTTCGTGGTGGTAAGGGGTGAGCACGGGACGCTTTCGTTATGGCTCATCTCCGTGAATGGTCCACTAACAGCGCTCACCGACGCTTATCGTAAGTCTCCCAGCGTGAGAAGATTCGACATGCCCAGGTCGTTGGCTCCGGGGAAAAGGTCAGCCGGAATGCCGCGGATACTGCACGGAATACGTCTCCCGAACGCCAGATTTAGTGCGGCCGTTCATTAGCCCACCTGTCCACTCCGAGCCGACCCGGCGGCCTCTTCTTGTTGGCTCTCGCGTGAGCCAGCGCCTGTGTTATTGAACAAAGGGGTGGAGTGTGGTCGACACTTCAGGGTGTTTTACATAACAATCACTGCGTGCGGGAAGGCACGTCGGGGTTCTCAGCTATCTCCAGATTATAACATTACACGAGCATATATTTTCCTCGGTGCGTGGCTCTGTATTAGTCGAACATGTACTGGTCAGACATGTAATCTGATGTTCCTGTAAGCGGACCGTGAATAATACCTGTATACGAGTTCCTAATTTTAGAGCAGTGCTTCGCAACCTTTCTCAGACCATTACACATGAACGATCTCAAATTGAAACGTTCCTTCTGTCTCGTTCTCGCAGCTTCCATGGCGGCGTGCAATGCTCCATTCGGGTCCAGAATCCACATACTAACCCGTGCTCATTTTGGAGCACACCGGATGTGATTTACATCGCGTTGGTGCGCGCTTAGAAACGTGCTAGTGGACCACACGGAACGTGCTCCTAATCATAATTTGCAAGGGCTCTCCAACGTCAGTTATCGACTGCATCTGGTTACCAGATCACACTGTTTGCGGTAATGGACGCGCGTAAAATGGTTGTGTCAACTTCATTAAAACGAATGAAACTATATGGTTCCAGATACCTTTTCACACACACATATATATATATATATATATATATATATATATATATATATATATATACTGAAGAGACGAAGGGACGTACGAAAATTTGCACCAAGGCCGGGGTCAAACCCAGGTCTCCTGATCACTAAGGAGGTGCACTAACCACTATGCCACCCTAGCAGTGGCCGAGCGGTTCTAGGCGCTTCAATCCGGAACCGCGCGACTGCTAAGGTCGGAGGTTCGAATGCTGCCTCGGGCATGGATGTGTGCGAAGTCCTCAGGTTAGTTAGGTTTAGTTTAGTAGTTCTAAGTTCTACGGTACTGATGACCTCAGATGTTAAGTCCCATAGTGCTCAGAGCCATTTGAACCACCCTAGCACAGTGGCTGTGTACAAGTCTGCATATACACATCATAAATGTTTGAGACCTGAAAAGGTCTGTGGAATCATTTAGTTTCATCTGACTAAAGTTCCTAAACCTGGCTTTCAGGCACGATCCTCCAGTTTCGTTTGGTGCTGAGGTGCTATTCCAATGCAGTTGGACATTCTTTGCAATGCTGTCCGAGTTTAGGGAGAATACAAAGAGGTCTGAGGCATGAAGGGGAACTTGGAATGAGGAAGGACGCATGCTAGGTTACTCCGTGCAGTTGTAGAAAGCCACTGTGCCAGGGTGGGATAGTGTTTAGCACAGTGAGCAGGAGACATGAGTTCGAATCCCAGCTTGGTACAAAATTTTCATTCGTCGTTCCAGTCTGCATACATACATCATTTACTAAAACGCACTGCAGAGTTACATTTCGTACCTTGCCCGTATGCTAACCATGATGTTCTGTCTGTAGTACACATTAAGAAAAACTTCAGTGTTCATTAACATCATATAAGCGAAACAGAAACGTTGTTTGTCCAGTCAAGTGGATATCGGTTTTTAAAACTTCCATTTCAAATAGCGTGATATAAGTTTACAATAGTCTTCCACATAACAAAAAAAGTTAATTCATCATTCTCACACTCTAATAAAACCCTAAATTCTTACTAGATCATTGCTTTAATTGAGTAGCAGAGCCGCGCAGGGTTGTTGTGCGGTCTCAGGCGTCTTGTCGCGGTTCGCGCGGCCACTCTCGTCGGAGGTTCGAGTCCTCCCTCGGGCATGTGTGTGTGTGTGTGTGTGTGTGTGTGTGTGTGTGTGTGTGTGTGTGTGTGTGTGTGTGTGTAGCGTGTTCGAGCACACAATGATACAGAATATTCATAAAGGAATTATGTGTCCCAGAATCTAGAAAGCTTTTCCGGCTGAATAAGTAAATACTGAATTGCAACCGAATCAGACAGTGACGTAGAAAATAATCTTGGAACTCATTGGTTCAGTGACTGGCATGTTCGCAAAATCTAACAAACTCATGCCTTAGAGAGAGTGCTCTTATTTGTGCGTCACTTCCAATACTGTAGAACGTACTTCTATCAAATTAATAAGAAATTCCGAGAATTTTTTTTTTAGCAAACGCGAAAGTGAATAAAAGTTAGTAGGATATAAGCTAAATAACTTACACGGTAATTCCGCACAACTAAGCACTGCAATTCCTTGTGACCTTGTACACATCAAAGTCTTTTACGTTATGAGAACATAAAGGTTTTAATCGTCATTAATTGACGTTTAATTATAATAGATTGTACCAAGCAAGATGCGATTTTGATATGTCTTCAGTGCGCCATTGCTCTGAAACGGCATACTTTCATAACAGCAAGTTACAATACGAAAATTCTTTAATCTCCAACATGGCATTTCCCGCCATTTTATTACAAATGGTTCAAATGGTTCTGACCACTATGGGACTTTACATCTGAGGTCATCATTCCCCTAGAACTTAGAACTACTTAAACCTAACTAACCTAAGGACATCACACACACCCATGCCCGAGGTAGGATCGAACCTGCGACCGTAGCGGTCGCGCGGTTGCAGACTGAAGCGCCTAGAACCGCTAGGCCACACCGGCCAGCTTTTTATTACAACAAATCTTACCAATAACGTCACGTTTTCGAACAAGCCAGACAGAAGCCAGCTGTCCCGCTAAAGCCTACTCACTGAGATTCAGTATTAAGTGAGGAGTCTTGTGTGGGGTTCTCCCCACTCGTCTCGTATCGGGTGCTTAAAGGATGCTACGTTCTCGGAAAGCTATTCAACAATTCAAGCAAATCACATTAATAGTTTTTATTACAATAAAGGAGATAGACAATATTTAACTTTGTATTTACAAGAAAGTGTCGCAAGCGGTGGGCGACATGTAAACAGTCAGTCCTTTGCTACATACAATGTCCACGTATACAGTTGATATGGATCACTAATAACTGCTGGCAGGAGCGGCGCTTATATTCTCTTCTTGTAGAGGCCGCTCCGGTCGTGGTGCGGTCCTAGTCAGCGGGCTATTGGCTGACGTCGTCTCAGCTTTCTCTGCTCTTGCGTTCTTCATCTTCGTGCCGGCGCTTGTCGATACGCGGGAACATCTTGGAATATATTACTGCATCCCCCCCTTCCTCCCAGCCCCTCTCCGTAAGTGTCGCTACCGTAAGTACCGTGAGGATAACATTTGCCTAATTTTGGCGCACATAGAGACGTTAAAACGAACATTCTTTTCGCGTTTCTTACCATAACAGAACGGGAAGGAACCTTAAAACGTGAAAGTATGGAAAATACCCTGCGACACGTATGTAACAGTGATTAACAGTGTATAGTTGTACATACAGATACTTTGGCTGCTGCTGCAGTCCTGGTTTGTTGCTAAGTAGGGAGACATATGTTCTCTGCTAATGAAAACGTTCAATACTTCCTGTTAGTCCGAGTGCTTTGTGAGAAATCCCCTTCGTAGATTGGTTGAATTTTCCCAATATTCTACCAATGAACCAAGTCTGCCTCTGTTTTTACCTACGAATGAGCCTAAGTACTCATTCCACTTAATGCCCCTACAAATTGCTTGTTACATTCAGGTTTTTCTATGAGTTGACGGACTCGAAATGTGACTCGTTGATACTCTGGTTTTAGGTTCAAATGGTTCAAATGGCTCTGAGCACTATGGGACTCAACATCTTAGGTTATAAGTCCCCTAGAACTTAGAACTACTTAAACCTAACTAACCTAAGGACATCACACACACCCATGCCCGAGGCTGGATTCGAACCTGCGACCGTAGCAGTCCCGCGGTTCCAGACTGCAGCGCCAGAACCGCACGGCCACCGCGGCCGGCTGGTTTTAGGATCCAGCGTTTCTCCGTTTTGTAAAGTGCACAATTTTACTTTTCTGAATATATGAAGTGATTTGTCAATCATGGCAAGATTTCTGGATTTTCTCAATCTCTGATTTTATATTTGTCCAGCTTTCTTCAGATTGCACCTCATTATAGATTATTGCATTATCTTTAGTATCTCTGAGGTTAATATTAATATTGTCTTCAAACAGAAAGGATTCCAATACATTTAAAGCGTGACTGATATTTCTTGCTCTTTCGATGTCTCTAGATCCAAGATGCGTTATCTCTACCAGTAAATCCTCAATCCAGCAGACGTACGAGGTCACAAGCAAAACATCGTTCAAAAATATTTACGCTTCCATAGCCGAGGTCGTTAACGCATGCTTGTGCGTTGACGTTCGACTCAGAGTACGCCGATTCGAATCCTGATGGTGGGAAACTTTCACTGCCAATATTTAGTGGCGGCGTAAAGGTCTTGATCACCATTCCATGCGCCAGTATCCTGAATTAAATTCCAAACACAGGAAATGTATTCAGAGTTGCGGATACCGGCCACCTCACACTGTAGAATGGAATGACGACACTGAAAATTTGTCCAGCACCGGGAATCAAACCCTGACTGCGCACCTGTCGCTATCGGTTGCCTTTAACAATTTAGGCTATCTGTGCGCGCTTCATCGCCAGATCCGAAACTTTCGTTTGTCGTCGTCCACATGTCAATAACGTGCACTCGTACACTCACTGTAGTTCCAGTACAGTGGAGATACGTAATCGTAAGTCGCTAGCGACCTATTGGCAGATGAACATGAATTGCAGTGCCTGTGTTTGTAAGAAGCGCGACGTAACGTTCCTTGCCGGCCGTGGTGGTCTTGCGGTTCTAGGCGCTGCAATCCGGAACCGCGGGACTGCTACGGTCGCAGGTTCGAATCCTGCCTCGGGCATGGATGGGTGTGATGTCCTTAGGTTAGTTAGGTTTAAGTAGTTCTAAGTTCTAGTGGACTGATGACCTAAGATGTTAAGTCCCATAGTGCTCAGAGCAATTTGAACCATTTGTAACGTTCCTTCGGATATGCACGCGTGTACGCAGGAATACTGCATCGCACTTCTTATAAACACAGGCACTGCAATATCGTTAACTCCAAACCTGTCTGCAGTGTCTCATGAAGTGAGCGCTTGCGACACTGTTTGATGGTGACCCGTCCGTTGAATGGGGACGTTAAGCTTGGCGGCGCCCACCTTGGTGCTGTGAGAGAGGAGTAGGCTATGTGACGGCACAGGGTGTCACCTCCCTCGCTTCACCAGTAATAACACAAACCCAACACCTCATTTTATCACATTTTCACAGACATCAGTACGACACAGATACACACACACACTTGACACTTCATAACAAGTCGGAGGAAGACAAGGCCAATGAGCCGTGTGCGACTCGTGTTCGTGCCGTTTAGTACTTCACATCTTGTCTTTGCGGTACCGGTGTCCGTTTCTTATTCGATTTACTGGCGTCACTAGTTGCTGGTCTGCCTGCCCATGAGTGGCAGCAGCAGCGTTATCGATAAAGAGCACTGTCGTGCTATCTTCGGAGCGACCGCTGCGGGGAGTTCAGCCGGAATGGAGCTCAAGCCACAGCCAGTACTCGCCCGACCGCTGGGGACACGTGCACAGTCCGACGGAAGGAGACTTGAGCAGGGACGGCTGTTGGTTGGTCGTTCGGTCGGTCGTCTCATCGGGTGACGTGTATTTGGTCTTCCGACCGCTTCTGGGCCCCTTCAATTGATCATCTTGCGGGACGTGGGTCGGTTCCTTCGTTGTGCAGAGATGTCGGCTGGCCAATGGGTAAGTGTTCCTTCTGCATGGTTGGGTCCGAGCCAGTGTCTCGGGGTCGTCGTGTATCCGAGTTGCTAACGGACATCAAGGGAGTCGGGACGGAGCAGCAGCCCGATCCGGACAGCCATGACTCGCCTGATCGTTGCCGACACACATGACTTCAGTGGGGACAACCTTGGTTGGTCGTTCGGTCGGTCGTCTCGTCGGACAACGTGTATTTGGTCGCCGACCACTTCTGGGTTCTCTGTGTGTGTCAACTCGTGATTTGTCCCTGTTGATTGGTTTTAGTATCGTTCGAGTTGTTTGTGAAAGTGTTTCGGCGGAACTGTGTGTACCTTGTGGTATTGACTGACCAGTTATTGTAACGCTGTCTGTGTGTTGGATGTAGTGGGTCGGTTGGGACGAGTGCTGCTCGTATTCTCGTCCTCGGCCGATATTCTCCATCGTTGTGCCGTTGGTCGGACGGAACGGAATTGTTTAAATTGTTGGCAGGTCTTTGGGCCGTCCCTAGTTTGGGTTGCCATCCGATTACTTAACTTGAACACTTGGCTGCCTGTCTCACCTCACCTTACGTTTGAGCTACCTTCCTAGGCCGACCCTTGGAACACTTCTGAGCACCACTTGTTCTGTTGGTTTTAAATTGTGATTTTCATTTTAGTTGAAGTATTGTGCAGGGCCTTCGGCCGTGTATTAATTCAGTTTTTTAAATTTTACATAAAGGCCTTCAGCCGTGTTAAATTAAAATTTTTAGCATTGATTGATTTAAAAAAAAATTGTTTGTAGTCCAGGCCCTAAGCTGTCAGTTGTTCCATGTGTTATGTGTGGCCTTCAGCCAAGGATTTTCGTGAACACCTTAATAAGGCCTTCAACCATGTGTACTCTCCAAAGGAAAATTTTTTACCATGAAGGAAGGGGTTTATTCTAATTTATTCATCTGACTTGTTGTTCAGGTCTTCAGCCGTTGTTTCAAATTTGTTTATGGCCTTCAATCGCGCAATTAGTTAATCAGGCTTCGGCCGTTCTGTTCTAAAAAGAAATTTCTTGCTTGGAAAAATTGTTTATTAATGTGCCTTAATTATAGTTGTCCTTCAGACGTGTAGTGTAGGCCTTGAGTCGCTAATTGTGTACATGGCATTTTTTTAAAATTTTACCTTATATTTTTAATTGCTTTTGATTTTTAAGACAAGCCTTGAGCCGTTCTTGTGTTTGGTGTGGTTTTAGGCCTTCAGCCCAGGAAGCGTCTTCAAGTTTTCTTTAACTAGGCCTACAGCCGTATTGTTTAATTGTTATCTTTTAAGCCAATGTGTAAATAAGAGGTACTTATAAAATAAAGTCTGTTTGATTATGCAACCTACAGTAACCGTTTACGGCCCCATCCACAACCTTAAACTTGTCCTGTGCGCTCTCTGGTTACCTATCAATCAGGTTTCAGCCAAACCATCTGTACTAGTATCTTCCCTAGAAAGGCGATGCAGATTTCCTGTATCTCCTCCTCTACACTCATTCCCTGAGTGCGGCATTACTTTGAATTTTTTGCATGGAATACACTAAGGTGTCGCAAATACATTGTTAGAAATTTCATTATTCATAAATAATGTGAATTACGGCCATGTACAGATATAAACTTCTACAGAAGAAAACAGCTTTCTGAGCGGCGCAGTGGGAAGACCCTGGAAACCAATTCGAGAAGACAGCGGTTCGAATCCCGTCTGGCCATCCCCATTTGGGTTTTCCGCAACTTTCCTAAATCACTTGAGGCGAATGCTGGGATGGTTCCTTTGAATGGGCACGGCCGATTTCTTGTCTCCAATCCGAGCTAGTTCTCTGTCTTCATAGACATCGTCATCGACCGGACGTTAAACCCTAACGGATTTCCCTACAACACTCTGAACACGCAGCCAACTAGCTGACTAGAGTTCTCCGGTTCCAGCCGCAAAGTCACCCTGGAATGTTTCCAGAACTGTCACGCCTTTGTCGCCGAGTCGCGAATTGAGCGGGCAGCGGCTAACAAGGGCGTGCAGAAAGCGCGCCCGGTCGTTTCTCCTGGGACGGCCGCGCGCTGAATCAGCGGCGCCGACCCGGCCAGTTGAACTTGAAACATGCAAGTGCAAGGCTGTTCCTCTTTCGTTGCCCAGTCCCCGCTCTTTGATAAACTAGCGGCTATTGCCGAGACGCCGCTCCAATGCGATGGAATGCGTGACGCTTTCTGCGTCAGAGATGAAGTCCCTAGGCGCGACACTGACCTCTCCGGCGCTGGCGTACTGGACCTCTCGGCTGAGACAGCTCAATAAATCGCACCGAGGGTACAATCTCGATAACAAAGGCATTTATCACTCGCGAGTGGAGATCACTGCTGTCAAAAGAACGTACAAAAGAAAGTGACTTAGGTGGAATAATTAAAGAATTCAGTAAGTCTTTAACTGCCGGACCACATTTTTCACAATTCCATTCTACAGTTCTAAGAGCGAGGCAGATAGTTGAAATAGTATCAGATCACTTACACTAAAAATTTAAATGTGGGTGAAATGCGAGACAGCCACATTTGTGACGTTTGACCGACAGCGGCTGCAGTCAGTAACAAACATTTCTTCTTCTTCTTTCGAACAAGGGCTAGGCCTTAGTGACCTGTTCCGGCTTCATAGGATTTATTCCCACCTTTACTTTAACCTTCCCACGGTATTTCTCCCGACTGATTAGTATCTGCTTGTTCAAAAATGTTTCAAATGGCTCTAAGTAGTATGGGACTTTACATCTGCCGGCGCGGTGACCGAGCGGTTCTAGGCGCTTCAGTCCGGAACCGCGCGACTGCTACGGTCGCAGGTTCGAATCCTGCCTCGGGCATGGATGTGTGTGATGTCCTTAGGTTAGTTAGGTTTAAGTAGTTCTAAGTTCTAGCGGACTGTGACCTCAGATGTTAAGTCCCATAGTGCTCAGAGCCATTTGAACGTAACATCTGAGGTCATCAGCCCTAGACTTAGAACTACTGAAACCTAACTAACCTAAGGATATCACACACATCCACGACCGAGGCAGGATTCGAACCTGCGACCGTAGCAGCAGCTCGGTTCCGGACTGAAGCGCCTAGAACCGCTCGGTCAGACCGGCCGGCTATCTACTTGTTGATTTTGATAGTTTTCTTCCACTCATACTTTCCAAATGGTATTTACAATTTTTATATAGTTGTATTTTATCGTTCAGGTTGTTTGCAACTCTTCTCTAATCTCTTCATTTCTAAATCAATCTCATTTAGAACATCTTATGAAGACCCTAAAATTTTCATTTCCGCTGTTGGTAACGTGGCTTTTATCTCTCTGTCGCTCTCTCCCTCCCTCGCTCCTCTCCCTCTCACTCACACACACACACACACACACACACACACACACAAGCTCGCGCGCGGGCGCGCGCAAACCCGCAAACAAACGCAGCATTATCCATGACTCACTTGCATAAAGCAGCATAAGGTCGGCCATTACTTTATACAGCCTGAGCTCGGTATCCCTCAGGGTCTTGTTTTTAATGTTCTGCTTACGGCGCTGCATATCATATGGAACGTGTTTCATTTAATATATGTGTCTCTGTTGCCAAAAATTTACTATATCCAAGACAGCTAAAGTTAAAGAATTGGTCAAATAGTTGGTTATTGATCATTATTTTGGCTTTTGGAGTTTCTCCCCAGGAAAGCCATTTCTTTGGTTTTATTTATGGAAATATTTATATTATATTGAGTTGAGAATAGTTGTAACTTACGTTACGCTTTGTAATCCAACTTATGTTTTATCTGTAATCATAATATATGTTAGGAATACTAACAGAAGAAGACATAGAAATAAAATGTAACTACAATGAACAATGTATTATAAGAACAGGTATAGAAGTTTTGGGGAAAAGCAGAATAAATAAAAACACGAAAGGCATAAGGATATGGAACACAGAAATAAAAGAGGCATTAAGAGAGAAAGAAAAAGCGTCTTTGATTTTAATACAAAGTGAGTTATAAGAATCAAGAGAAAAATATAGTCAACAATGAAGAAAGCTAAAGCAATAATAAGGAACGTATAGACGGAAAGCTCGAGTCGGTTTGTCCCCCAAATAGAAAATGATGTTCATGGACGTTTGGACTTCTCTTACAAATTGTTGAGAAACACGAATAAGTCGTAGAGAGATATTGTGAAAGTCAAGATTGTATGAAACACTATGAAAATCTTCGGTGCAATGGTAATCAGGTGGTAGAAGAAGACGAAATGACGGAAACAAAAGACATAGAACCCATAACTAAAGAATTGAAAGAAGCATTAGAAAAAGTGCACCCCGTTGAGAAGAGTTTCTTTTTGTAAGACACAGTTATTTATTGAACTTAAAATATACATACCAGTCACAGTCTTTCATTTATTATCTGATGCCACATTACACGGTCCAATCACATTAATGTGTTCGCCGCCTATGTTCTACGTCAACGCGCAATAACCGCTCACATACGGCAGGTGGCAGCACTAGCACTGGAGGGCACAAAAAACTTTTAGGGGGAACGCGGAAATTGGTGCAGTTATCCCAATGCGGAAACGGAGCGATTTAGCTGACGTCCAAAAGGGCATGATCATTGGCTTTCTGTCCAAGAGTGCAAGCATTTCCCAAACTGTTGAGTTTGTAAACTGTCCGCGTACCGCCATGGTTAAAATACACTGTACATGGCAAAATAACGCTATCCAAAACTGGCGCCGAGGCAATTATGGTGCACAGCGGACCAAGGGGTGAACGACGGCTGCCGAGATATGTAGGACGAATAGACTGTTGAGCAGACTGACGGCCCAGATGAACTAAGAGGACACCAACAGTGCCTCCTCAACAACTGTTCAGCGAACGTTACTGCAAATGGGACTGCGCATCAGGCGCCTGGTTCTTGCGCTACATCTACATTTATACTCTGCAAGCCACCCAATGGTGTGTGACGGAGGGCACTTTACGTGCCACTGTCATTACCCCTCCCTTTCCGGTTCCAGTCGCGTTTGGTTCGCGGGAAGAACGTCTGCCGGAAAGCCTCCGTGCGCGCTCGAATCTCTCTAATTTTACATTCGTGATCTCCTCGGGAGGTATAAGTAGGGGGAAGCAATATATTCGATACCTCATCCAGAAACGCACCCTCTCGAAACCTGGACAGCAAGCTACACCGCGATGCAGAGCGCCTCTCTTGCAGAGTCTGCCGTTTGAGTTTCCTAAACATCTCCGTAACGCTATCACGCTTACCAAATAACCCTGTGACGAAACGCGCCGCTCTTCTTTGGATCTTCTCTATCTCCTCTGTCAACCTGACCTGGTACGGATCCCACACTGATGAGCAGTACTCAAGTATAGGTCGAACGAGTGTTTTGTAAGCCACCTCCTTTGTTGATGAACTACATTTTCTAAGGACTCTCCCAATGAATCTCAACCTGGCACCCGCCTTACCAACAATTAATTTTATATGATCATTCCACTTCAAATCGTTCCGCACTCATACTCCCAGATATTTTACAGAAGTAACTGCTACCAGTGTTTGTTCCGCTATCATATAATCATACCGACTGCTGTTCATCGGTGACGGGAAGACTGGAATTAGCACCCCAACACCGCGACTGGACGTCCACTGACTGGCAACAAATGGCCTTTTTAGACGAATCACGTTCTATGCTGCATCAGACAGGCGGCCGCTGGCGAGAAACGTCCGAATGCAAACACCATACACGCTTCTTTCTGGCATTCCCTGGGTGATCTCGTCATTCCGAAAAGCACAGCCTATCAACACAAATATGCATCTATCCTTGGGGACCATGTCCACCCTACGCAGTTTGCTTTTCTTAGGCATAATGGCATCTACCAGCAGGACAATGCAAAGTGTCAACAGCTCACAGCGTGTGTGTGTGTGTGTGTGTGTGTGTGTGTGTGTGTGTGTGTGTGTGTATGGTTCTAAGAGCAACAGGCTGAGTCTTCCTCGCTCCCCTGGCCACCAGACTCCCCGTATTTAACCTCGGTTGTTCGCGTATGGAGAAACGTAGAGCAGCTGGCCACAGCACTGGAATCGGCAAGGCTCCACATCCCAGTCGGTACCTTCCAGAATCTCACTCTCTCTCTCTCTCTCTCTCTCTCTCTCTCTCTCCCTCCCTCTCTCTCCCTGCAGGTCTCGCGTTGCGAAAGGTGGTTATTCGGGCTTCTTACAGGTGATCACATTAATGTGATTGGTCAGTTTATTAGCTACTCCAATTACAAGAACGCACTGTTGACTTTGTGGCATTGTAGATGGCGTGATCATGTGAACTTGCACGGCTGACGTAGATCACGACAGCGAAGAGATGTTTCTGTGGCATTCGGTTGTATAGAATCAGTCCAAATAGATGGGTTGATGTGGAGACATGAGACAATGGCAAAATGTAGCTGTAGTGTTTGCACGTAACCAAGTCATGTGAATGAAGTTTTGCGACTTACGTGTAACAAAGGGGACTGTCCAACATGCGTAGGTGCAAGTTCTTAGGTTGGCACTACGACACCGACGACAGCGCTCTCTAGCCATCGCTGTGCAGTTCTACGAGCGCCGCTCCAGATTGACCCCAGATGATCGAGAGCAGAAGACCAAGCAACTTAGCTTGTGCTTCATAGGGGGTTAGCCATGACAGACTGTGCCTTTGTTACTTCAATGATAGTTCGTCCAACTACTAGTAACTGTTAGCTTTGATACATGAACAGCTTCGCACTACGCACTCATCTGTATGCAACGTTAAGTAACCATTATGTAATCATAATTTTGACTATAGTAAACTTGCAAAATCTACAAGCAGTACCGAAGTACTTCACCTTTTCCTGCTCCTACTCGCTACCTACATTTGGCCTACCTTTCCGCTTACAGGAGCAGAGCCACTCTCCGCCTTCCAGGCGGGATACAAAACTGTGTAGCAATTCTGGACGTGGGGGGTATCGCATTGTCCTGCTGGAATTGCTGAAGTCCGTCGGAATGCACAACGGACATGACTGGATGCAGGTGATCAGACAGGATGCTTACACACGTGTCATGCGTCAGAGTCGTATTTAGATGTATCAGGGGTCCCATATCAGTCCAACTGCACGCGCCCCACACCATTAGAGAGCCTCCAACAGCTTGAACAGTCGCTTGCTGACATGCAGGGTTCATGGATTAATGAGGTTATATCCATACCCGTACATGTCCATCCGCTCGATACATTTGAAGCGAGACTCGTCCGACCAGGCAACATGTTTCCAGTCATCAACAGTCCAATATCGGTGTTGACGGGTCCAGGGGAGGCGTAAAGCTTTGTGTCGTGCAGTCATCAAGGGTACACGAGTGGGTCTTCGGCTCTGATAGCCCATATCGACGATATTTCGTTGAATAGTTCGCACGCTGACACTTGTTGATGGCCCAGCATTGAAATCTGCCGAAATTTGCGGAAGGGTTGGACTTCTGTCGCCGGCCGCTGTGACCGAGCGGTTCTGGGCGCTTCAGTCCCGAGCCGCGCTGCTGCTGCGGTCGCAGGTTCGAATCCTGCCTCGGGCATGGATGTGTGTGATGTCCTTAGGTTAGTTAGGTTTAAGTAGTTCTAAGTTCTAGGGGACTGATGACCATAGTGCTCAGAGCCATTTGAGCCAGCACTTATGTCACTTTGAACGATTCTCTATTGAACGATTCTCTTCAGTCGTCATTGGACCCGTTCTTCTAGGATCTTTCTCCGGTCGCAGCGATGTTGGAGATTTGATGTTTTACCGGATTCCTGATATTCACGGTGCACTCGTGAAATGCTCGTACGGGAAAATCCCCACTTCAGCGCTACCTCTGAGATACTGTGTCCCATCGCTCGTGCGCCGACTATAACACCACGTTCAAACTCTCTTAGATCTTTATAACGTACCATTGTAGCAGCACTAACCGATCTACCAACTGCACCAGACACTTGTCTTAAATAGGCGTTGCCGGCCGTAGCACCGTATTCTGCCTGCTTGGATCTCTCTGTATTTGAATACGCATGCCTATAACAGTTTCTTTGGCGCTTCAGTGTACGCACTCGTACGACCCTTCCGTGAGTGTTACTCGAGTGTTTGGGATCCACACCATTTCGGATTGGATGAAGACATCGAAGTGATTCAGAAGTGGGCTGCTAGATTTGTAGAGGTAGGTTTGGAACAACACGCGAGTATTACGGAGATGCTTCGGGAACTCAAATGGGAATTTCTGGAGGGAAGACGATTTCTTTGCGTGGAACATTAGTGAGAAAATTTAGAGAGCCGACATTTTAAGCTAACTGCAGAACGATTCTGCTGCCAGCAACGTATATTTATGGCACATACGGCGACACATAATTAACCATTTTTCCCTCGCAATGGCAGGGTGTGGTTAAAAAATGGTTCAAATGGTTCTGAGCACTATGGGACTTAACATCTGAGGTCATCAGTCCCCTAGAACTTAGAACTACTTAAATCTAACTAACCTAAGGACATGACACACATCCATACCCGAGGCAGGATTCGAACCTGCAACCGTAGCGGTCGCGCGTTTCCAGACTGAAGCGCCTAGAACCGCTCGGCCATCCCGGCCGGCTCAGGGAGTGGAACAGGAGAGGGAATATCTAATAGTGGTACTGGGTACCCTCCGCCACGCTTGCAGGATATGTGCGTAGATGTAGATATATAGGTGGTCTCAAGTACTACTCGTGTTCCGTCAGATGTTTACATTACGTTGACCGTCCAATGAGGAGAGGAGGGAAGCTGACCGTGGGCAACAGCGCCGCGTGTTCCCGGCGCAGTCGTGGGCAGCTGAAGGGCAACGGCGCGATAGACACGTCCTGGTGAGCATCTGAGGGCAGCGAAACAGCTGACGGGGAGCATTACACCTATTAAAGAGATTAGGGGCGCCGCGCCTGGATGTAAACACGCCGAGAGGCAACGCACCCATAAAGTATTCTCGCGTCGCCGTAATCAGGCCCACGGGAATAAACTCTAAAAAGCTTCCTGCGGGGCCAGCGGCACTCTTATCCTTGGCACGATAGCGGTTACAGTAACGAGGCCCTGATTTATTGGTCGTCATTACAACACCGTCGGCGTCCGAAACAAAGCAGCTGCAACAAACGCGTGTAGTGCCCATGCTTGAATAGCTGTAGACCGCTCCTTTATCAGCAGTAAACTCCCAACGAGTTTTTCACAGCCACAATGATATTGAACGCCGGCATTTATTAAAACACTTGTACAGGCTTAGTAAGTCTGAATGGCATTTCAATGTACTTTTAAGTCACCGACACTGTTTCTAATCTTATGAGTAGGGCTAGGACTTTTATAACAAAAAACCACTACAATATGTACAAAATATGCCTTTATGATCAATAGTTTACAAAAATATGCTTAGTATCATAAAAATTTTACATAAAAATTTGTTGTAAAATAAATTAGTAAGACAAATGATGAGAATGAACTATTTATTTAAGAGCAAAATGCACGTGAGAAGCAAGCTAAATTATGAAATTCGATTTGTAGTATCCTTTTTATGTATATTATCAGGACATAATCTATATTTTTTTTGTTCATTCTCTTCTTTACTTCAGTTTGTGAGCTCTGCGTTGCAAGATACAATGAACACCGAGTACTAATTTTCAAATAAAAATGATTTCCCATTATCAGTCAACAAACCCTTGAATTTCGAAAAATTTCTTTTTGCTTCAGCTGACAAAAAAATAGCGTACATAAAATGAACAATATCATTTTAATCTGAATCCAAATTCTTAAGACAGAACTTTTCACTCAATAAAATCATTGAAATGGAAAACATTATGTGATACCCTTAGTTTTCTTCTAACACTTTTTCCGTTTTCTTTGACATTTCTTTCCCCAATTTACCACAAACAGCTTCTAGGTTGTTCACAATTTTTTCAGTAGTTCTATCTGCTTCATTAGAGGCACTTCCGAGTGTTGTAAAACACTAACATAAGCAGGAATAAATCCCAGACTTGCACGAAAGTTTGCCTGAAATTTCAGCCTTTGATTTTAATTCTTTAGTTGGACAAACTGAAGCGGCTTCGCTGCTGTCGAATGAATCAATGATGCTTTTCACAACGTTGAAGTTCTGGCAGTAATGGTTGCAGGCATCAGCTCAGGACCCCATCTTGTCAAAATGGCGGATGATGTAAGGAAATGTCTGGAGCTAACAACTTAGACGCTAGGACACGTGAAGGTGCTTTCAAAAATATCACTTTGACACATTCAATAAATTTTTGAAAATCACTGAATATACTAAGCACCGCTTGTCAACTCGGTGTAAGGCGTGAGCTAAACAAGTCACATGCACAGCTTTTAACGAACCTGCAGCTTCCACCATATAAGGAGCAGCATTCGTTACTAGGAGCAGTACACTGTCACGCTTAACCGTTTAACAGCTACGGGCCGTATGGCACGCATAGATCTGTCGAAAAAATTACTAACGGTGGAAAAATACGATTTTTTCTAAGAATTCACAGTTTATTAGACATTTTTCGCCTGGAATATCTTCTTCCAAAGTTCTCACAGTGACATTTGCAATATACTCGTATCTTACCCTATTAAGTCTGTGGTTTCATCAATTGACACGCATATTTTTTTATTTGTAACTCTTTATCTGATTTGTTGCATTGTGTTTTTTGGAGTTTAGGCTGACGTTACCCTTTCTTAATGCGGAAGAATTAAAAAGAGATTTGGCTGAGTATTTTTCTTGAACTATTCTCCACTCACTTCCGACTTCAACAAGACTGAATAACAGATGGAGACATTTGTCTGCAATCCAGAGTCCAGAAAGGTATAAGCAACTACCTACTCACAGAATAACAATAGGCTACACAATCTCACTACTGCTTAAGGGTGAAGTCCATATTGTGAATTCGAACGAAAGAGGGGAAGCAGGGGAGGAAGGTAAATTTCTGCTATTTTCCAGGAAACAAAATGATATGCGCAGTCCTGAGAAAATTAACACGGAAGAAAGAAATTACGTTAGAAAGATTCTTTATTTCTTGAAAGGGTGAAAATATAACTAATATGACCACTTACTTACTAAAATATGAGCTGTCAGAGAGAAAGGGCCATATATACATAAATATGACGTAACAGGTATTTATAGGATTTGCTAGTGTTACAGAAAGATTTATGCCCTGTCATAGAAATCCTAGCTCTTGTTATGAGTCGGCCGGTGTGGCCGAGCGGTTCTAGGCGCTTCAGTCTAGAACCGCGCAACCGCTACGGTCGCAGGTTCGAATCCTGCCTTGGGCATGGATGTGTGTGATGTCCTTAGGTTAGTTAGGTTTAAGTATTTCTAAGTTCTAGGGGACTGATGACCTCAGATGTTAAGTCCCATAGTGCTCAGTGCCATCTTATGAGATTTCTCTCCCACAGTCGAAATTTTACGTTAGCCTTCATTTCAGTGCCATGCTGAAATGTTTCACCAATTTACCTTATTCATACCAGACGTTCAAGTCAATCCCATCGGCAATAAATGAACACAAATTTCCCTTTTTGAATTTTTGCTTTATTTCGTCTCACAGCCGGTCTTTATTGCACGAATGCGACATACAGTAAATGGCACGATGGAACACTGAGTCCACTGGACTATGTAACGCTAGCCTACACATAACCACTTCGCAGTGAAGAGTAGTCTACGGCATAAGCAGTGTCTGTGAGTGAAAATCAAGTCTCGTAGGAACTTTGGCCGTTGTTGGGTCTGTCCGGCAGATCGCCATGGTAAACAGCACAGGCGTACTACGACAGGAGTCGTGATGCTACCATCATTTACCCCCTCCCCCTTTATTTCAGGTACGAGGCGACTGGCCACGATTATATGACGGGGTGGAGTCTACGATAGCATCGCCTCATTCTTTCATGATGGATAGAGCATCCGAGTAACTCTCTCTAGCGGGTCTGTATCGATAGTGCTGCCGGGTACTAAAGGGGTGAATGCTGAAATCTCATATTGCCATCCTTTAAAAGATCTTAGAGGTTGCCTTGTTCTGGTGTCAAGTCTTTAACAGGTACGAAGGTAAAGAATCGGGTGAACCCGATAATGGTACATAGCCTGTTGTTGTTGTAGTTTGCAATTCTAAGACTTGTTACATGCAGCTCTCCATGCCAGTGAATTCTGTAAGCGAACTCCTCTTGAATGACACCTAAGACAACGCCAGATTACGTCACTTTCTCATGGCCAAGTCACTACAGTGTCACACGATCTCGTTCCATGGGGTACGGTACAAAGTTTGCGAAATATAATCCAAGACTTTGGCACCAACTCATTCCTCTCGGCGATCAAATAATGCCGGTGCAAATTTCTGCCATCACTAAGATTCGAACTGACCGAGCGCCACAGCTCCGTCGTTCGTCTGCGACCTTTTTGTAGATGCAAATGTTTCGCTGTCTACATTTCCTCTAATGTTAGTTTCGTCATTCCTGCGTTGCCGCTAGCCAAATTACTATACTTGATCTACTTATTTCTCAGAATTTTTCGGTAGGATGATTTTTTTAAAGTTTTCCGTTACTCCATTTTATATTATATAATTATACTCTTTTGACTTCCGTTTAGTGGTTTGCTACAAATATTGTTTGTGGAATGCCCAACGGACTTGCCGCAGTGGTAACACCGGATCCTGTCAGATCACCGAAGTTAAGCGCCATCGGGCTGAGGAGCACTCGAATGGCCGACCATCAGGCCTCTCGAGTGCTGTTGGCAAGCGGCCTTATGAGGCAAACTGAAGAGCTATTTGACTGAGAAGTAGCGGCTCTGCTTTCCTAAACTCACATATGCCCGGGCGAGCGGTGTGCTGACCATATCCCCCTTCATACCCGCATCCTGTGACACCTGTGGGCTGAGGATGGCATGGCGACCGGTCGGTACCGTTGGGCCTGTTTTGGCCGAGTTCTAGTTTTATTGTTCGATAAATTCGAGCTTCCCTGGGATTCTGGGAGGCGTGCCGGTCCCAGGTAGAATCCTCCTGGCGGATTGACGAGTGCTGACCAGTTGACGCGGTTCTTATGTACTTTCCCATAGCCAACTAGGTCACTACCCACTACCGGACTGCAATCCACGTCTAGTAGGGGAAGGGGTGGCGACAGGGGAAGGGGTGGCGACAGGAAGGACCACTACAATTGCCAATTCCAGAATAACATGGTGATTCCGTGAATGACAGGAGTGAAAAATTTTATTCTCCATTTCATGATGATGTTTGACATCAGTAAACCTGAAATTTCGTGACAAATTAAAAGTGTATAATCAGTACGCTGGACAAGGTATGAACCAAGACTTTTGACGTCCAGGAACTTTAATTACCAGTACCGCTGACTAAACAGTTTATTCTGTAAACTTTCCTTTACGATGTGACTAAGCCATTTCTTACCAATTATTTTCGTCATTTGGTACTACAATAATGTGTGGATGTCGGAAGATAGAAGAAATTACTGGCAGGTAGATGCTGTGATGCATCTCGATTATTCATTCTGTTAGTCCGTACTCCAAGAAACGCAGGGATAAAGTTGTTAACCCCCAGTCCAGTACCCAGCTATAATCTCTCAGGTTCAGAAAGGACTATTAAGTTTAATAGAGTGAAACAATCATTCTGTAGCAGCTCTGAGATTGTGGTTTAGCCCTTGTTCACTATATCTTTCCTCCGCATGGGTGCTACTGCACCTAGAACGCAAGTATACCGTCCGTAAGTCAGCGCTGTAAAGCTCGAGGATGTGAATCAGATGTTGGATTTTGCGGGGATATTAGCGATCCTGAAGGCATCCACATCTGTTATTTTCGACGTCTCAGTGGAGAAGAAAATTACGCCGACACCTCGTACAATCTGACCTGAGGAGAATGTTCAACAAATATGACGTCCTTCTCAGAATCCACTAACCATCGATCACTGAGCACACGGATAAATTCCAATTGATGTCTACAGCTACTACTAGCGCTGTAACTACTTTTGGTGTCAGTTGTGGTTAAATCTGAACTCCTTGTCCATGTCAGAGCATTAGAAATTTTAACTGTCGCCAGTGGGGACCAAGGCATATAGGAAATTTCACTTATATAGGGAGGGGCACATAAAACTGGCCCGGAATAGTGTATACGACTGGACGTGAATATATGCATATAACCACGCCCTAACAGCATGGAGTAACTGCCCATACAGCACGCTGAAGCTTGGAGAACATTTACACAATGTTCACGTCTGACAGAGTTGTTAGCGTCAGTCAGTCCGGTTGCGGCCCTAGCCGGCAACCCAGGTCACGTGATCTGTCATTGTGCGATTCTTTTTGGGCAGAGCCGTCATGTCGAAATGTATCGAAACAACCTCTTAGTCTTCAAGAACTGCAGCAGAACATTTCGGATGAAATTACAGCAATTACATCAGTCTAGCTTCGATCCGCCTTCAGTAACTTTATGAACAGGACCCAAAAGTGCCAAGAGATGTATGGTGGCACTTTCAACATCTGCCATAGTCGGGTTAGTACTGTATTTTCTTTCCTCTACTGTGTTTCTTTGTATCCTTGAACTCTGTTCTGCAGGTCACTATTATATGCCTCACCCTGTGCGAAAATGTTCAGATGGAAGACAACGAGGTGGGAGCAAGTGCGCTGAACTTCCCCTGTGATCCGGTTAAATCCGAGAGAATGAAACGGTGCATCAGTCTCTTCACGGCTGCAGTGATGCTCAAATCCACATCCAGCCCTTTTTTTAGGTTCTCCGCGGGTTCCCAACACCACTTCAGGCTAATGTTAGGTGGATCACTTTAATAGGTCGTGGTCAATTATTGTACACGCTCTTATTCAACAGGAGCCAGGATATCGATCTAACGTTCCACCTGCCGATTAGACATTAGTTAGTATTGTTCTCGAGCCCCGAGAAATCCACTGTGTGACAGATAAGGGCCGCGGACAGAGAAAATTGCTCTGTGCACATGTGCAGTGCTATAGTGAAGTCCTGGCTGCAAATATCAGCCGTCTCATTGTGAGTGTGGGATTGGGCCCATGCTGGTAGTTCTGACTGTAGCGTCGGCGCCACGCCTAAGCTGCCGCGGCTTTTCGTGGCGTTCGGACAGTACCCACCTTCTACACTCCTGGAAATGGAAAAAAGAACACATTGACACCGGTGTGTCAGACCCACCATACTTGCTCCGGACACTGCGAGAGGGCTGTACAAGCAATGATCACACGCACGGCACGGCTGACACACCAGGAACCGCGGTGTTGGCCGTCGAATGGCGCTAGCTGAGCAGCATTTGTGCACCACCGCCGTCAGTGTCAGCCAGTTTGCCGTGGCATACGGAGCTCCATCGCAGTCTTTAACACTGGTAGCATGCCGCGACAGCGTGGACGTGAACCGTATGTGCAGTTGACGGACCTTGAGCGAGGGCGTATAGTGGGCATGCGGGAGGCCGGGTGGACGTACCGCCGAATTGCTCAACACGTGGGGCGTGAGGTCTCCACAGTACATCGATGTTGTCGCCAGTGGTCGGCAGAAGGTGCACGTGCCCGTCGACCTGGGACCGGAACGCAGCGACGCACGGATGCACGCCAAGACCGTAGGATCCTACGCAGTGCCGTAGGGGACCGCACCGCCACTTCCCAGCAAATTAGGGACACTGTTGCTCCTGGGGTATCGGCGAGGACCATTCGCAACCGTCTCCATGAAGCTGGGCTACGGTCCCGCACACCGTTAGGCCGTCTTCCGCTCACGCCCCAACATCGTGCAGCCCGCCTCCAGTGGTGTCGCGACAGGCGTGAATGGAGGGACGAATGGAGACGTGTCGTCTTCAGCGATGAGAGTCGCTTCTGCCTTGGTGCCAATGATGGTCGTATGCGTGTTTGGCGCCGTGCAGGTGAGCGCCACAATCAGGACTGCATACGACCGAGGCACACAGGGCCAACACCCGGCATCATGGTGTGGGGAGCGATCTCCTACACTGGCCGTACACCACTGGTGATCGTCGAGGGGACACTGAATAGTGCACGGTACATCCAAACCGTCATCGAACCAATCGTTCTACCATTCCTAGACCGGCAAGGGAACTTGCTGTTCCAACAGGACAATGCACGTCCGCATGTATCCCGTGCCACCCAACGTGCTCTAGAAGGTGTAAGTCAACTACCCTGGCCAGCAAGATCTCCGGATCTGTCCCCCATTGAGCATGTTTGGGACTGGATGAAGCGTCGTCTCACGCGGTCTGCACGTCCAGCACGAACGCTGGTCCAACTGAGGCGCCAGGTGGAAATGGCATGGCAAGCCGTTCCACAGGACTACATCCAGCATCTCTACGATCGTCTCCATGGGAGAATAGCAGCCTGCATTGCCGCGAAAGGTGGATATACACTGTACTAGTGCCGACATTGTGCATGCTCTGTTGCCTGTGTCTATGTGCCTGTGGTTCTGTCAGTGTGATCATGTGATGTATCTGACCCCAGGAATGTGTCAATAAAGTTTCCCCTTCCTGGGAAAATGAATTCACGGTGTTCTTATTTCAATTTCCAGGAGTGTATAAGCGAATTGTAGAGATTATTTTCTGTTCGCTTCAAGAGAACTTGGGTCTACTTTCTCTGACCATAGGAATAGCACGGTGGAGACAGCACTCTTATCTCCTGCATAGTGATTAGCATTACCGTAACTCTCGACAGTGAAATTCAGAGCCTCAGCAAGAATATTTTCTCATCCACAACATAATATTAACTGACATACTGTTTAAAATTTAGAATATGAATACAAATAAAATATCAATCAAATAAAATGTTAAAACTACAAAATCCTCATCGTAACTGACCTAACTGTAGCACGCCCAAAGACGCTGCCACCACCCGCAGGAGAGGTAACTATCCTTCCTGCAAGCTGCCGTGCGTGAAGGCACCCGGAACACTAACATTATAGCAGACTTCGTGATATATGTGAAGCCTATGAGCAGTATTCAACTAAGCGATTAGTGGATTGTCCAAAAACTGTATTTCGCAGTAGAAAACTTGGAATATGGGACGTCTGTCATGAAAGGTACATAAAGAAAAGTTACCTATAGTGGACTCAAATTACCTCAGACAAAAACTGCTGTAAAGATATTATGGTGTTGTAAAAGGAAGACTATATCTCAGGGTATTTGAAACAGAAAAAGAGGTAAGACTTTCTGGGGCAGTTCCTTTGAAAAGGACCCGGCCGTACTTCAGAAATCCAAACTTACTCTCCACTTACACTGACCTAGTCGTCGACAGGTCGTTAAAACCTAAGCTTCCCTCCGTCCTTCTGTAACAGAACACGAGACGAAGAGGGTGGCGATAATAGGTCGTTGTACTGAATGACCAATACGTGATCTTCGCCAGTAAACAGTAAGATAAGTGTATGAGCATGGAAATGCTAAATATGTGAACTTTATTTCTTTCGCTGAGCTCAACTTTTCTATCTTTACCATGTTTTTCCTACCTTACCTCCAGTGGAAAAGTGGGTGGTTTGTTACCTACAGTCATGGCTTACGTCATCCCGTCATCCGTTCTGCTTGTCGGTGTAAAAATGCGTTACGCAAAACTGCTGATACTGCTAGTAATGGTGAAACTAATTTTTATTGTCAGTAGCATGTCAAAGAACGTGACATTTACGTGGCAGAAACCAAACAACATATATTGTATTGAAATGAAGCAATAATTATTGTCCGTAACACGGGTCTGTACGGTTACTGACCGGGCATGGGTCATCTGATGAAGTAAAAGCTACCCAATTTATTCGGAGACAGATCGTAAATTAAGTAGGACAATGTTATGTCTCCTAGCAGTCTCATTGCCGATAAAGAGGTCCATAATTCACGAATAATGACATATCTGCATAGGCCCAAACTGGCATATTCTGCTTTCACCAGTCAATGTAGGACACCACAAAAACAGCTAGAAAGCAAAATCTGTCCAAATATATTCATTCCTTTACAAGAGATTCCAAACGAGAACAATTTTTTAAGAAGAAAGAGGAAAAAGCCAAGCAGCACTTATCAGTTCTGTCATGCCCATCCTACGTTACTCGTGAGTATGTCAGTTTTGTTACACTTACCGTCTCCAAAGTTAAAATCATTAAGTTTGAGTAACATTCAGTCTATCAAGAGTTTACAAGAAACATCAGTATTACAGTAAATCTGCAGGATTTTAGAATCGAAATGTGTATTGAGTCGTAATTTTGGAGATGCTTTAAATCTACTTTTTATGTTTTACATAGAACACTTGCAGAAAGTTAATTAACGTCAATATATCAATATATTCCAAGAAGATTATATATATAGGATGGTCCATTGATAGTGAGCAGGCCAAATATCTCACGAAATAAGCGTCAAACGAAAAAACTACAAAGAACGAAACTCGTCTAACCTGAAGGGGGAAACCAGATGGAGCTATGGTTGGCCCGCTAGATGGCGCTGCCATAGATCAAACGGATTACAACTGCGTTTTTTTAAATAGGAACCCCCATTTTTAATGCATATTCGTGTAGTACGTAAAGAAATATGAATGTTTTAGTTGGACCACTTTTTTCGCTTTGTGATAGATGGCGCTGTAATAGTCATAAACGTATAAGTACGTGGCATCACGTAACATTCCGCCAGTGCGGACGGTATTTGCTTCGTGATAGATTACCCGTGTTAAAATGGACCGTTTACCAATAGCGGAGAAGGTCGATGTCGTGTTGATGTATAGCTATTGTCATCAAAATGCCAAACGGGCGTGTGTTATGTATGCTGCTGGGTATCCTGGACGACATCATCCAAGTGTCCGGACCTTTCGCCGGATAGTAACGTTATTTAAGGAAACAGGAAGTGTTCACCCACATGTGAAACGTCAACCACGACCTGCAACAAACGATGATGCCCAAGTAGGTGTTTTAGCTGCTATCGCGGCTAATCCGCACATCAGTAGCAGACAAATTGCGCGAGAATCGGGAATCTCAAAAACGTCGGTGCTGAGAATGCTGCTACATCAACATCGATTGCACCCGTACCATATTTCTATGCACCAGGAATTGCGTGGCGACGACTTTGAACGTCGTGTACAGTTCTGCCACTGAGCACAAGAGAAATTACGGGACAAGGACAGATTTTTTGCACGCGTTCTATTTAGCGGCGAAGCGTCATTCACCAACAGCGGTAAAGTAAATCGGCATAGTATGCACTGTTTGGCAACGGAAAATCCACGATGGCTGCGACAAGTGGAACATCAGCGACCTTGGCGGATTAATGTATGGTGCGGTATTATGGGAGGAAGGATAATTGGTCCCCACTTTATCGATGGTAATCTAAATGGTGCAATGTATGCTGATTTCCTACGTAATGTTCTACCGATGTTACTACAAGATGTTTCACTGCATGTCAGAATGGCGATGTACTTCCAAGATGATGGATGTCCGGCACGTAACTCGCGTGCCGTTGAAGCGGTATTGAATATCATATTTCATGACAGGTGGATTGGTCGTCGAAGCACCATACCATAGCCCGCACGTTCACCGGATCTGACGTCCCCGGATTTCTTTCTGAGGGGAAAGTTGAAGGATATTTGCTATCGTGATCCACCGACAACGCCTGACAACATACGTCAGCGCATTGTCAATGCATGTGCGAACATTACGGAAGGCGAAGTACTCGCTGTTGAGAGGAATGTCGTTACACGTATTGCCAAATGCATTAAGGTTGACGGACATCATTTTGAGTATTTGTTGCATTAGTGTGGTATTTACGGGTAATCACGCTGTAACAGCATGCGTTCTCAGAAATGATAAGTTCACAAAAGGTACATGTATCACATTGGAACAACCGAAATAAAATGTTCAAACGTACCTACGTTCTGTATTTATATTTAAAAAACCTACCTGTTTCCAACTGTTCGTCTAAAATTGTGATCCTTATGTTTGTGACTGTTACAGCGCCATCTGTCACAAAACGAAAGAAGTGGTCCAGCTAAAACATTCATTTTTCCTTACGTACTACACGAATATGTAATAAAAATGTGGGTTGATATCCGTTTGACCTATGGCAGCGCCATCTAGCGGGTCAACCGTAGCGCCATCTGGTTTTCCCCTTCAAGCTAGACGAGTTTTGTTCTTTGTAGTTTGTTCTTTTTATGCTTCTTTTGTAAGATATTTGGTCCAGTCACGATCAATGAAACGAAAAAATTGTTATTGCCAACGTCAATATATCAATACATTGCAAGAGAATTATATATATATATATATATATATATATATATATATATATATATATATATATATATATATAAAATTCTCTTTAAAGAGAAATGCTTTCTCTTTAAAGAGATTTATTATAACACTAACATCGTCTACAGAAAGTACCAATTCTGCTTGATATTAAGTGGAAGACCATTCATGTATACACGAGTCAGGAAAGGCATATGCTTTGAGGGGCGATAGTATTAGTGATTCTGAACAAAAATCGTCATATGAACGTATGTCCTGTTCTTTACAACTGCCAAGGAAATCAATGAAGGCATTGGGGAACAGGACAGATGTAGGTGACAGTAAACGAAATATTGTGATCTAATGTTTTGTTTAATTGCGTAAGTTTCCTCACAAATGACGTTCAGAAAGTCGACCGGCAACTGCAAGGCCTTTTGCAGCTCCTGTAGACAGCTGCTGTGTTGCTGATCTGAGCTCACTGTCGTTTGCTTGAGCATAAGCATGTAAAAAACGAAAGCGAAGTTCCCCATATGTGTCCACTCTGTGCTTGTACACTTCGCTCTTAAGCCAACCCCACACACAGCAATCCAATGGAAGAAGGTCGGGTGACCTCGGTGGCCAAGAATTGACTTCACGCTGACCGATCCAACGACCAGGACCGATTCAGTGAGTTACTGTGTCACTAGCCATACGGAATGTGGAGGAGCTCCGTCGTGCTGGGAGTACACACGACTTCCTGTTGCCAAAAGAATATTCTCCAATATAATACATTTTGAAGAAAATCAAGATGCCCTACACTATTAAGACGGTTGTCTAAAACAACTTTGCCACTCAGTTGGTCGTCAACAATATCCCACTGAAATGGTCAGTAAAGGTAACACAACGTAGCCTAATGTCGCTTTGGTTGTATTCATATGTGAGTGCTAATGAAGAAATCATGTGACTGACGTCCGTGAATTTGAAACTCACGTGTGTTGGATATTGTTAAGAAAAGGGCATATGTTCATTTGAAGCTGTTCGTCCAGAAACACCAATACTATCATCATTCAAGGCATGTACCTTTCCTCCTGACTCTCCCTGTATAAGGAATAGGAGCGAACCATAACTGGACCCTGTGGGGCTTCGTTCGTGATTTCTCCCGAGTCACCAAAATTTTCTCTCCTCCAAGAGTATCAGTTATACAAAGAGCAAAATTAGCTGAACTTACTGTTTGAGAAGATCGGTAATTTGTTTGTTCCAGTTAAAGTTTTCGTCAATCAATACAACAAAAAAATTGAAGCATTGTGGCTTGTTGACATCAGTTGTTGGTATGGCTATTTGTTGTACAGAACTGAATGTAGTATCTTTTCTTAAAAGTAGGGCAGAGTCCATATTCAGAAAACAGCTTAATAATTTTTTTGGGAAACACTAATAACAATTTCGTCTGTTGCTATCACAACACTAGCATCGTCTGCCAAAAAGCACCAATTCTGCTTTGATTAATATTTATTGGAAGATCATTCACGTATATATGGAATAGGTGTGGATCTAAAACTGAGCCCTGTGGGACTCCCTTCGTGATTTCCCCTGAGTCACTATAATCTTCTCTCCTTCCAGTTGTAGCAATTATACAAGAAGCAAACTTAGCTGAACTTGGAACTGTTTCATAATTTGTTTCTTCCAGTTCAAATTTTAATCAACATGTAGAGCCAAAAATTTGGAGCATTCTGCCATGTACACTGACTCCTTCACGTACTATATTAACTGTTGGTACGAATCTATTTGTTGTACAAAACTGAATGTAGTGCTTTTTTTTAGAAATTAAGGAGTAGTCCGTTTTCAGACGACTACTTAGCAATTTTTTGGAAAAAAAACAGTTTCTTCCCTTGCTCTCTGTTTAAACTGATTTATTATAGCAGTAACATCATCTTCAAAAAGTACCACTTCTGCTTGATGAATGTTAAGTAGAAGTGTACCCAAAGTTGAACCCTGTGGGACTCCATGATTTCCCCTAGTCACTAAAATTTTCTCCCCTTCCAACATTATTTGAATTATTCAGCTCAATCTTTTGCAACCCGTTTATGTGGGATGATTCAAACCAGTTTTTCGTAAAGTTATCAGTTCGATAAAACGTAAGTTTTTCTGCAGTAGTAACATGATATATGCAATGTCTTGGAGATATGAGGCTTGCACTATCAGGAGATTAATAACGTATCAAGTGCTTTGTTGCGAAAAGAAGCACTAAATACAACGCGAAAATGTGTTCGTTACTGCCACTTCTAAATTTATTCCTCTCAACAGTCATCACAGGTTTTGAGTAATTGTGTCGAAACGAAAATTTTGTGTGTAGATTTCCAGCGCTAAGTCTGCGACTCCACTGGTAAGTGGAGGGCGTAAAACTGAGGCGCGCACGAGATCGAGGGAGGCAACAGGTGTGAGTCAGACGCGCCGCGCCGTGTAAACAAACGGCCCGCCAGGCGCCACTCACGCGGGCTGGAGTCGAACGCGGTCCGCCAGACGGCGCGCCAGACCGCAGGCTGGCTCTTGAAACGCGGCCAATACCGGCACGCGGCGCGCGGCGGCCGAGGTCGCCATCCCCGGGGACACAGCTGCGAGCGCGATAACCCGCAAGGACGCTCCGCCGGCTCGCGGACGAATCCTTTACCTCCGCACATCTGACTACGGCGAGCAATCTAGCAGTCGACTAAAAGACTCGTCGTATTCCCAATTCTTCCCACTCTTACGAGATGGACCATAAATAACGCATACTACGGCGCCGATTGAGTGACAACGTAAGAATAGTCCGCAAGGACTAATGACAGGCTACAAAACCTTCAACGCCAAGAGCGTTTTTCAGCGCTTAGAGTCCTTTCGACACTGAGGCAGTGATGGCAGGCTTGATACACTGAAACTGATACTATTGTGCCATTTCACTGGAACGAGCCACCGAGAGTACAAGAAACCTTAATACACATTACGAGACAGGCTTCGAATGCCGAAGAATGTAGGTTCGAACTCCGGCGCTGTCATCTCAGTTGATGTATGGACAGTCAGTCCTGCGGATAGCGTTTACTGTTTCTCTGGTGCCACAACTTATTATTTCTACTTCATCATCTCCACTGTTCGCAGTGTCACCGTACATCTAGGAATCTAGATGACCCAATAATCTGCCCCTTCCTCAGGCTGAGTTTTTCGAAACATGCATTTCCTCTTTATGCTCTTCAATACTCTTCACTTCCTAGCCCAAATTTCGCTTCCCTACAATTTTCCTACGCTCTACGAGTCGCCGATGTGGCCAGTACAACTTGTATTCTAGAATCATGTGGTCCGAACATTCATCCACTCATTTAACCTTAGTTAATGGTGTTAGGACAGCAACCAGCCACAAATTTACTTTCAGTTCCTTTATTCAAAGGCTACCGTTACCGGTCTCGAATCGTTGTGATTCATCCTCAGACGGTTGACATGTTTTCTGTATGACATGTGGTGTGTTTTTTTACAGATTAATTCTCCTAAAATATAAATAATATGTAATTATAAACACGTCACACACAGATGGTTGCGTTACAGATTTTCGTTGCATGTGACTTACGCGAAACGTCGGTCTCGAGTGTTTGTATTCATAAAATTCGTCCAGCAGATGTCTGAATAAAGGAACTGAAAGTAAATTTGTGGCTGGTTGCTGTCCTAACACCATCAACATTTGTCTTCGAACAACAGCCACTGTCTCCATCATGTCATCATACGACAAAATTCCATTAACATTAGTTAGTTTTTACTTAATTTCCAGAAATCGTTTCAAATTCCATAAGAAAGGGACAAAGCTTGTATATTTCCCCCCATGTCCTCGATGAAGCGAGCTGGTTCACAATGACCACAATACCTACGAGCTGTTAGACGTTAATTTTACTTATTTTAAACGTTGGTGTGGCTACGGTGAACGTAATCGTAAGATTAATTCCGAAAAAACAATAGCAACAGTTTGCAATTATACTACGGCTGATTTCGAGGCTTGCAGCACTTTCATCAGAGGTACGTGCAACATACATAGTTTCTAAGATCAATATACCGCACGATAGATCTGAAGATGAGACTGGAGACCTTGCAATTGAAAATGGTGTAAATGAAATAAAAAACATTTTATTGCAGGCTGAGCTGGTTTCGTAGGGTACTTTACTATTTTGCTCCCAACGAAATCAAATGTGGGATGTGAACCAGGCAAAGTGCTCAAAAGGACAGTAGGCAGGCCTGAGACTAAGGAAGTGAAACCAGAAGGACCAAGTCTGTTCACCTTTGCTTAGCTAGTAAAAGTCTTTTTCCTGCAAAAATAATAAGCGATTTGTGACTATAAACTCGGGGAGGCAGAGCCTTTGAGCGGAGTTAAGGACTGATCCGCGCGAAATGAAAATTAAGAGCAAAAGCGCTAAGACGCCTCTGCTGGGGTCCGTTTGGCAGCGAGCGCGTGCAGACTCACCGTGGTGGTGTCCCGCGGCGAGGGCGAGCACTGCGGCGAGCACGGTGAAGGCGGAGACGGCGGCCACATCGCACTGCATGCCGAGCCAAGCACACGCGTCCCTGCGCGCCGCACGCACCACACGACACGACACGACACCTCGCCTCGCCTCGCCTCGCCTCCCACACGGCTGCGCTGCGCGACGCGACCCGCCACCGACTGGGTGCGCGCCGCCACTCGCGCCGTTTAAACATCCGCGGCGCGGCGGGCAGGCGCTGAGCTCGGCTGCCGGCCGAGGGCGCACGGCGGCGCCCGAGCGGCCCGGCGAAGCGCGGCCTCGGCGGCCGGCCGGACCTCCCGGCAGAGGGTCTGCCGCTCAACGCCCGCCGCCGCCGCCGCCACTAGGTCACACCATTCCGCCTTACTAGGCTCGCCGACCTAGGCGCCAATAGTTCAAGCGCGGCACACCATCTGCCATCTCTCCTTGGGCTGCACCGACAGGTCGAGGTAGAACTACCGCCAGCTGTATCTACGCTGATCGCCATAAAAAGAGCTGCACCCATTGCGATCATTGTCGGCATGCAGGTACAGAGTCGTTAGACACTGCCGGGAAAAATGGTACGCATCGGAAGAGTACGTCGATTTTTATCCGATGTCGGCATCTGCCACATAGTAAAAGTAATGGCATAGCTTCCAGAGCGTTATCTGTGTAAGACAGAGATTTTGGAACCAGGTTTTACATTGTAAGACATTTCCAGGGGCAGATGTGGGCTCTGACCACAATCTATTGGTTATGAACTGTAGATTAAAACTGAAGAAACTGCAAAAAGGTGGGAATTTAAGGAGATGGGACCTGGATAAACTGAAAGAACCAGAGGTTGTACAGAGTTTCAGGGAGAGCATAAGGGAACAATTGACAGGAATGGGGGAAAGAAATACAGTAGAAGAAAAATGGGTAGCTCTGAGGGATAAAGTAGTGAAGGCAGCAGAGGATCAAGTAGGTAAAAAGACGAGGGCTAGTAGAAATCCTCTTTTTACGACATCAGTTTACAGCTACATCATAGCTCTGGCCACAGTGGCACCGACATTGGGGCGTTCGGCCAGCGACTGACATCGGCCGAAGACTACCGATCTTTTCAAATCAGTACTCGAGTATGTGCTTGGTCTCAGTGCCGCCTATCTCAACGCCCATAAGCATAGACTTCGGATAACAATCGGTGGAATTCAAATCAGTTTGTTTTCTTCGTTATAACAAGCCGATGTTCCCACATGCAAACTACGGATAGTCAGAAATTTTTAGGTTTAGTACAAGAAGGAAGGCGTTGTGGCATTAGGATGAGAAAGAATATGAAGGGGATATGTCTTGGAGTCTATGTTCTGTAACCGCTAAAGGAAACCATTAAGTTCGAACAACTCAGAAATTTAATAATGATTTACTGAACGTTACCCTGTCCTAGACTGTGAACATCTGTCAAAAGCCTGAATAATCACCTTTTGCAGTGCGGACGTGTAGAAAGAGGATCACTGAGATTCTGGAAAGTATCGACAGGGACGTGGAGCCATGCTCGAGCCAATGCCGTGGCCAGTTGCGTAGTCTTTCCCGCTGAGGATTCATGGCGCGAACAGTCTGATAGAGGTGGCCCCACGGATTCTCGATTGGGTTTAAATCCGGGGAGGTTGGTGGCCAGGGGAGTACGGTAAATTCGTCCTGGTGCTCTTCGAACCACACACGTCCACTACGACCTGAGTGAGACGTTGCATTGTTCTGCTTATAGATGTCATAAAAAAACGGTTCAAATGGCTCTGTGCACTATGGGACTTAACATCTGAGGTCATCAGTCCTCTAGAAGTTAGAACTGCTAAAATGTAACTAACCTAAGGACATCACACACATCCATGCCCGAGGCAGGATTCGAACCTGCGACCGTAGCGGTCGCGCGGTTCCAGACTGAAGCGCCTAGAACTGCTCGGCCACAGCGGCCGGCTAGATGTCATCGTCTCGAGGAAAAACAAACAGCATGTAGGGGTGGAAAAACTCCCCAAAGGTAGATGCACATTTACGTTGATCTATTGCGCTTTCCAAAATGACGAGATCACCCAAGAAGTGCTGTAAAAACATTCTACAAACCATAACGCTCCCTCCTGGTTGCACGGGGTTTCCTTCCAGATGTTTCACTCCACACACATCAACGTAGCATGAAACGCGATTCATCTGAAAAGGCTACCTGTCGACAGTCGGTAAGACCAGTTGCGGTACTGGCGTACAAATTCCAGCCTTCGTCGTTATGAACAACAGTCAGCTCGGGTACATGAAACGGGCGTCTACTGCAGACGCACATTCCCAGAATCGATCGCTGTACGATCGTTGAGGAGATGCTGTTCGTTCATCTGGGCGGTCAATTGCTCAACAGCTGCATGTTTATTTGCTCGTACACATCTCCGCATCCCTTATTCACCCCTACTATCTATGACCTGTGGTGCACGGCAATTCCCTCGGCGCCCATATGGGTAGCGCCACTTTGCCATGCATAGTGTACTTTAACCACGGCGGCACGCGAACAGTTTACTGACTTCCCAATCGCTTTGCAAATGCTTCCACCTTTGGCATGAAAGCCAATGATCATGTCCTTTTGGACGTCAGATAAATCACTCCGTTTCCTTATTACGACAAGACTGCACTGTTTTCCGCATCCCGGCAACATGTTTTGTAGACCCTCCGCTGCTAGTGCTACCACCTGCCATCTCTGAGTAGTACTGACTTTCACGTCGAATACAGGCGGTGGTCGCATTAATGTGACTGGACCGTGTACATTTTGGATGTTCTGTGACTGTCTAGACATTTCAGCTTCATTAATGCAGCATGTCAGCTGATCGGAAACTGTAGGCTTAGGTTATAGCCTCCAAAAATTATGTTTACGAGTGACAAAGGTTGCGTATGTCCATTTTGATGCTTAAAGATTCCGTAGCTGATCATTTTTGGGTTTTGGTGAGTGGGCATTGGCTGTCTACCAACTGTTATTATGCTTACTGGCATTTTATTCCAAGAGGGCGGTGATTCTGTTTTATGAAGTGGTTTAAAAATGTGATGCGGTCTCCACTTTTCAGTTCTTTAGGTGTCCAGAGTATCAAATGGTTCAAATGGCTCTGAGCACTATGGGACTCAACTGCTGAGGTCATTAGTCCCCTAGAACTTAGAACTAGTTAAACCTAACTAACCTAAGGACATCACAAACATCCATGCCCGAGGCAGGATTCGAACCTGCGACCGTAGCGGTCTTGCGGTTTCAGACTGCAGCGCCTTTAACCGCACGGCCACTTCGGCCGGCTGTCCAGAGTATCGTATTCTAAAATTTATATTTGTGTTTTACATGTAATGACTGTCATTGGAGGTCAACCGATAGAGTGCGGTTCCGCTGAATTCATCTAGAGTTGTGCAGAACGTTTTTAATCTTGTTCTTCAATGGAAGCAAGAATCGTCTCGACTATGTAATAGAACGTTTCTCTTCATCGTATGTATTCGTTAAATAAACGAGAAACGAGATTCTAGCTTCCTTGACAGAACAGTTTCTAACCTAACCTAACCTTCATGATCTCACCAAGAACTGACGGAGACTGGACACACTGTGACCTAGCTGTCAGGCGATGTTATCAGGCGACCTCTGGTGACGAGGTCTGGCAACTGGTCTCAATGCTACTGTGAAAGCAACCTAGGTTGTGTAGCAGAGGGTAACTTGCGTACCGCTGCCACTACCCCCTTTTGCAAATTCAAAGTCACGAAAGGTGGGCGGAAAGAAGGATTATTATTTGGCAAGCCTCTGTGTGAACTCCAATCTCTCTGTGTCTACCTTGAACGTCGTTCGTTAAGATGTCAGCTTTCAAGTTATCCATTCCTACTAGAATTCTGAGTAGCAAGTCTACTGGCAAAACATTCTGTACCACGTGCTTAAAGCACACTCCTGGAAATGGAAAAAAGAACACAATGACACCGGTATGTCAGACCCACCATACTTGCTCCGGACACTGCGAGAGGGCAGTACAAGCAATGATCACACGCACGGCACAGCGGACACACCAGGAACCGCGGTGTTGGCCGTCGAATGGCGCTAGCTGCGCAGCATTTGTGCACCGCCGCCGTCAGTGTCAGCCAGTTTGCCGTGGCATACGGAGCTCCATCGCAGTCTTTAACATTGGTAGCATGCCGCGACAGCGTGGACGTGAACCGTATGTGCAGTTGACGGACTTTGAGCGAGGGCGTATAGTGTGCATGCGGGAGGCCGGGTGGACGTACCGCCGAATTGCTCAACACGTGGGGCATGAGGTCTCCACAGCACATCGATGTTGTCGCCAGTGGTCGGCGGAAGGTGCACGTGCCCGTCGACCTGGGACCGGACCGCAGCGACGCACGGATGCACGCCAAGACCGTAGGATCCTACGCAGTGCCGTAGGGGACCGCACCGCCACTTCCCAGCAAATTAGGGACACTGTTGCTCCTGGGGTATCGGCGAGGACCATTCGCAACCGTCTCCATGAAGCTGGGCTACGGTCCCGCACACCGTTAGGCCGTCTTCCGCTCACGCCCCAACATCGTGCAGCCCGCCTCCACTGGTGTCGCGACAGGCGTGAATGGAGGGACGAATGGAGACGTGTCGTCTTCAGCGATGAGAGTCGCTTCTGCCTTGGTGCCAATGATGGTCGTATGCGTGTTTGGCGCCGTGCAGGTGAGCGCCACAATCAGGACTGCATACGACCGAGGCACACAGGGCCAACACCCGGCATCATGGTGTGGGGAGCGATCTCCTACACTGGCCGTACACCACTGGTGATCGTCGAGGGGACACTGAATAGTGCACGGTACATCCAAACCGTCATCGAACCCATCGTTCTACCATTCCTAGACCGGCAAGGGAACTTGCTGTTCCAACAGGACAATGCACGTCCGCATGTATCCCGTGCCACCCAACGTGCTCTAGAAGGTGTAAGTCAACTACCCTGGCCAGCAAGATCTCCGGATCTGTCCCCCATTGAGCATGTTTGGGACTGGATGAAGCGTCGTCTCACGCGGTCTGCACGTCCAGCACGAACGCTGGTCCAACTGAGGCGCCAGGTGGAAATGGCATGGCAAGCCGTTCCACAGGACTACATCCAGCATCTCTACGATCGTCTCCATGGGAGAATAGCAGCCTGCATTGCTGCGAAAGGTGGATATACACTGTACTAGTGCCGACATTGTGCATGCTCTGTTGCCTGTGTCTATGTGCCTGTGGTTCTGTCAGTGTGATCATGTGATGTATCTGACCCCAGGAATGTGTCAATAAAGTTTCCCCTTCCTGGGACAATGAATTCACGGTGTTCTTATTTCAATTTCCAGGAGTGTATTACAGTGTTCGACTGGTCAATTGAAGGCATTCCTACCAGCCAGTATTTTGGCGACAATGTGTCTGTACCAATCAGAAGCCTGTTCAGGATGTGTTGCTTGTTTGAGAGCCCCTTTTTACGGAAGCACAAAGCATTTTGTTCTGTTCGGTATTCTGCTCCTCGCTTGCATCCGCTTGGTGTCACGCCGTTTCCACGTGCTGTATTGCGGACGGCTTGTGTCGCAGCTTCCTCATGGACCTGTTCTACAGCTACTAACAACGAGAATTATAGTGAGATTAAGACATGCATTTTACAGCTTGACGTAACATTTTGTCTGCAATGTCTCGGGTCTTTAAATGTACCTTCACTTGCATTCAGGCTTGACTTCCGTCGTTCGTACAGGTATATCGTGGTCCATGCCTGTGGCACAGTTTCGACATTTCACGGTTTCATCCGTTCAGAAAACCTACTGGCTACAACACATTCGTGCTAATTTAAATGTGTACATAATTTAGCAAGATATGTAATATATTTCTGTTTGTTCAATTTTTCATATATCGTGGTCCAGTATAACATATGGTCCTTCACAAGACAAGTGTAATCTTTCATTTGTTATTGTTTGAACTGAGTTTTGATAATCAAGAAAATAACTGAAACATCTACTTCATTTTCTTTCCCGAGTCAGTTATGAAGTCCATGCTAAATTTCGACTACGCGCGTACTTTAATATTCACCCACGAATATGTATTTGATATGAGCACGAACTTATTGTGAAGTCTGCCTTCAGCAGAAATATTAACTCACGCGAAGTCAAACTGCAGTCAGCGAAGGCCTTTTTTAGTTGTTGTTCGCATGATTTTACAGATCAGAAGGCAAGTAATGCTGCTGAGCTTCAAGACTACATGCTGTTTTCCATTTTAAGTTCGACCTGATTGCTATATTTTTGCACGTATTTGCGTCGACAGCTGCGAGACCATCAACTGAGGCTCACATCTTCATTGCACAAGGAAGATCAACTATATATTTAGTGAATCGATTTACGAAAATCCGAGAAGTAATCGTGATCCTAAACTCGTTCAAATATTCATTCGTGCCTCAATCTGTTTCCATTGTTCAATGTAAGCATCTCCTGCCACTGCATATTTTCATAAAATCTTAGTCAGATAGCATTATTTGTTGTTCCTTGGATCAAAATTTTGTACAAAAGGGAAAGTGGCATATTTTCATGTACTCAGTTCAGTTCAGTAAGACCTTTGTGGTCTTCCTGGGAGATATACTTTATGTAGGAGGAAACAACATATTGGTTGGCTCTTAGGTAAAGTACGCTCTCGAAACTATAAGAGTAAACCACATCATCATGCGCAACGCCTCTCTTTTAACGTCTGCCACCGAAATTCGATGAATATCCCTGTTAAGCTTTCACGTATTCTGCAATTCGGAAGAGGTCGAGGATGGATCCACTAATCTCCTTACCGGAATTCCGAAACTTGTCCTTCAGGAAATTGGAAATTTGTGGGACCAAACTGCTGATGTCATTTCTCCCTAAGCTTACACACTACTTAATCTAACTTAAACGAACTTACGCTAAGGACAACACACACACCCATGCCCGAGGGAGCACTCGAACCTCCGTCGGGGTGAGGCGCGCGAACCGTGATAAGGAGCCTGAGACCGCTCGGCTACCTGGCGCTGCTGTCCTTCAGGCAGAAAGCAAATATATGCTTACGTATACAAAATTTTGTAGTATTTAGAGGAGATAAAAAGAAACACTTATTTTGATGTGATACAAATGGTTTCCTGCTAGTAGTCCATGAAGGTTTTGATGGTTCAAATGATTCTGAGCACTATGGGACTTAACTTCGGAGGTCATCAGTCCCCTAGAACTTAGAACCACTTGAACCTAACTAACCTAAAGACATCACACACATCCATGCCCGAGGCAGGATTCGAACCTGCGACCATAGCGGTCGCGCAGTTCCAGACTGTAGCGCCGAGAACCGCTCGGGCACTCTGGCCGGCAGGTTTTGATGGTAGTGATGTTCAGAGACGGTTTCAGAACTGCCGTGTGGTGAATATTGTTTTAGAGATGTTACTGAAAAAGTCGCCCGTTTAAACTAATACACAACTGACATCCACACGCTAAAAAGTGATTGTCTAATATGATCAAAATTGTCAGGTGTTTCAAGAATAGTGGTTGCAACTTCAGCCAAACCGGGAACCAGCTCTTCTAGAGTTCTGTAAATTATGCATTTTGGCAGAATTCCGCTGTCAGATTCTATCATAAAAATAAGAGAAAATTAATTTACATTTTTTAGACTTTCTAAAATAAAGGACTCATACTTCTTCAAAAACTATCAGTAAACAGCGAAATAATATGTACCAAGAAGAACGAAATAATTCGTACAGAACGTATCATCAAATATTATACTGAATTAGCTGTACCTGGCCACGCGTTGCTGTGATTCAGTTTGTTAAATAGAAAAGAAAGAAAAGAAAAAGCACACGTTTCTAATATGTGTGGGAACCGGATATGCCTGCTAATTTCCTTCTTCCCCTGTTTCCGTCCATCTGCTCCTCTCTTTGTCCATCTCCCCCTCCTTACTCCTTCTCTGGCCACGCTCTCCTCCTCCCTCGTCCATCTTCTCCTCCCCATTCTCCCTGCATCTCCTCCTGCCCTTCTTCCCCCCTCCCTCCCACAGTTCATCACACCCTCCCCACTCTCAATGTCCACCTTCTCCTCTCCTTTCTCTCATCTCTCCCGCTCCCCTCTCTGTCCTTCTCCTCCTTTCCACTTTCTATGTCCATTTTCCATGTGGTGTCACCGTCAGACACCACACTTGCTAGGTGGTAGCTTTAAATCGGCCGCGGTCCATTTAGTACATGTTGGACCCGCGTGTCGCCACTGTGTGATCGCAGACCGAGCGCCACCACAAGGCAGGCCTCGAGATACGGGATAGCACTCGCCCCAGTTGTACGACGTCTTTGCTAGCGACTACACTGACGAAGCCTTTCTCTCATTTGCCGAGAGACAGTTAGAATAGCCTTCAGCTAAGTCAATGGCTATGACCTAGCAAGTCGCCATTAACCATTTTAAGATAGAGTCTCACTTGTATCATCAAGGAATGCTGTATTCACATGAAGGATTAAAAGTTAAGTATTAAAGCAGCTACGTACTTTTCTTGCTACCATTCATTACGTATCCTGTTTCAGACCTCTATCTAGCCTACGTGAGATTACGCATGCCTTTTGGCTACTTCAGTGTGGCGTAGCTGTCTTGTTACGCCACAACAGTTGGCGACGGGTCAACGGAAAGGGTCTTGTTCTTTCTAATTGCTTACTTTTACTTGTGTCATGGCTTCGCCAGATGTACTGTCCGAATTTTATCGCTTGCAGAATCAGCAGACGCAGGCGTTATTGGATGCCCTTGGACAGCTCGTCCAGGGTCAACGTGCACTGCAACACAATGCGGCAGCCGCCGCTTCACCGCTACCGCAGCCTCAACATGCAGTTGCACCGCCGTTTCGCAATTTTGAGCCGGCGCAAGAATCCTGGACTGAGTGGTCACGCCAGTTTGGATTTCATCTCGCCGCCTACAGAATTCAAGGTAACGAGCGGCAGCCTCACTTATTGTCTTGTGTCGGCGTGCAAACGTACCATGTGATAGTGAAATTGTTTCCCCGACGCGACGTAGCAACTCTGTCCTACGAAGAAATTTTGTCGGCATTGGACGCCTATTTCAAAGACACAGTCAATGTCGTTGCAAAAAGGTATACGTTCTTTCGTACAAGACGTACGGCCGGTCAAACTAATAGGGAGTGGGTTGCAACATTGCAAGGCCTTACAAGGGATTGTGCTTTTGAGAGTGAATGTGGACTCCCTTATTCAGATACAATGGTACGTGATGCAATTGCACAGAACGTTTCTGATGTTCGCATAAGGGAACAGATTTTGAAACTAGTTAATCCCTCCCTTCAGCAAGTGATAGACATATTGGATAGACAAGACACACTTGACTTTGCTCAGGAATCATTTGAAACTTCGCCAGCCGTGTGTAACAGTAACTGGCCTGCCGGGCGCGCTGCGCGGCCCGGTAAACTGCCCTCGCACACGTCCGCGCAGCGGCCGCCACGCTCTAAACCAGGTGTGCCGCGCCAGCATACAAATGCAGTGAAATCATGCCCGCGGTGTGCTACTAGACATTCGCGTGAACATTGCCCGTCACGCCAAGCTATTTGCTTTTTCTGTAATAAGAAAGGACATGTTCAAAGTGTTTGCCAGAAAAAGCTCAGATCAGACAATCACAACCATTCCAGGCCCTTTGCTTGGCACCGGAATCGAACCAAGACTACTCAGGCTCGTGAACCTTCGCCCATGGACATTCATGTCGTTACTTCCACTTCGTCCAGTGCCACTGTCTCTAACTGTGGCTGTGTTCATCCCAAAAAAAGTGTGCGTCAACGTCGCCGGAAATCACGTCAATTAACAAGTGATGCTGTACCTGTATCAGTTCAAATTGCACGAGACACTCGCTCTTGTCGCCAGCAGGACAATAAACTTTTTGTAGATTTGGACTTTAATGGCAAGGTCATACCATTCCAGCTCGATACCGGAGCTGCAGTTTCATTGCTCAATCACGACACGTACAAACAACTGGGCAAACCTCCGTTGCGTGCCGCAACTGTTAAGCTCACTACATATTCAGGACAGCAGATCCCTGTGTTAGGACAGTGCACTCTTCTTGCAACATACAAGGGACAAACAAAACTTGTGTCATCTTACGTTCTTCGTTCTTCTACTGCAGTGACTTGTTTGGTTTAGATTTATTTCAGTTGTTTAACATGTCTATAGTAAATCAGGTCCTATCAGTGAATCAGACTGTGCCTTCAGACAGTGCTTCTCGTCTGTGTGAAGAATTTGCAGACATTTTTGCACCGGGCCTCGGTTGCGCTAAGAACTATGAAGCACATTTGGAACTGAAAGTCAACGCGCAACCGAAATATTTCAGAGCGCGCAATGTTCCTCACGCATTGCGTGATGAGGTCGCAAGAACATTACACGATTTAGAATCACAAGGGTGAGTGAATGTGCGCAATGCCTCTTCCCTTTCAGCTCCGCTTCATCGCTTACGCCGTACAGGTGTTCAGTTTCTCTGGACGACGGAATGCGAACGCGCTGTTCGCCAGTTGAAATCGGCGTTGCTTTCAAATGCTTGCCTTACGCCATTCGATCCCCAGAAACCCCTTTTGTTGATGGTAGATGCATCGGATTTCGGGATCGGTGCTGTGCTTGCGCACAAAGATGGGTCGCATGATCGCCCTATTGGCTTTGCGTCAAAATTGCTCTCGTCTGCGCAAAGAAATTACTCGCAGATAGAGAAAGAAGCTTTGGCTCTCTTGTTTGGTGTTACTAAGTTCCATGATTTCTTGTATGGTCGTCACTTTACCATCATCACAGACCACAAACCTTTGACGTCGCTTTTTCATCCGAACAAGCCTGTACCTCCGCGTACAGCGCAGAAATTCATTCGCTGGTCTATTTTCCTCTCGCAGTACCGCTACGATATCTTGTATCGGTCCACTGCTAAGCACGGAAACGCCGATGCGTTGTCCCGTTTGCCTGTTGCTGAGGATAGAGCATTCGATTCTTCCGAACTTGCTTGCATGTTCATTGATTCGGAAACCGATGAAGTGGTCGAATCGTTTCCGATTGATTTTCGTCGTGTAGCTACCGCCACAGCTGCGGACCCGGTCCTTGCTACCGTTTTGCGTTTTGTTGCTACGCAATGGCCTTTGTCAAAGTCTCGGATCGAGGATCCGTTGGTTCGCCGATTTTTTGCTCGTAAGGAGAGACTTTTTGTTCGACGTGGTGTTTTGTTGTTGCGTTCTGATAATGATCAGTCCAGAGTCGTGGTCCCACGTCCGTTACAGTCCTCTGTCTTACGGCTTCTTCACTAGGACATTGGGGTATAGTGCGAACGAAACAACTTGCTCGTCAGCACTGTACTTGGTTCGGAATCGATGCTGCGATTACGAATGTGTGTTCTTCTTGCATGGCGTGTGCCGAACAACAATCCGCACCGCCGCGGAAAGTCTTTGCATGGCCAAAAGCCACTTCCCCTTGGCAACGTTTGCACATCGATTTTGCTGGTCCATTCTGGAATGCTCGATGGTTGGTTCTGGTAGATGCCTTCAGTAATTTTCCTTTTGTTGTCAGGATATCTTCCACGACGTCATCTGCCACCATCCAAGCGTTGTCTGCTATCTTTTGCATTGAAGGTCTTCCGCAGACTATTGTTTCCGACAATGGCCCACAATTCATGTCCGCAGAATTTCAGTCATTCTGCCAGGCCAATGGTATTCAACATCTGACATCCGCGCCGTTTTCGCCTCAGTCAAACGGTGCCGCTGAACGATTGGTCCGGACTTTCAAGTCACAGATGTTGAAGTTGAAAGAGTCGCATTCTCGGGAGGACGCGTTGTTGCTCTTTTTGTCATCGCATCGCTCTCAGCCCCGAGATGGTCGCTCGCCGGCTGAGTTGCTCCACGGTCGTCCTCATCGAACCTTGCTGTCTTTGCTGCATCCGCCGCATCAGGTTCCTGTGCAGCGGCAGACTTCTGCTTTTGCTCCAGGCGACGTTGTATTCTATCGCAACTATCGCGGTTCACGGCGTTGGCTCGCAGGTCGCATTCTTCGCTGCCTCAGCCGCGTGATGTATTTGGTTTTGGGGGCCTCTGGTGAGGTGCGTCGGCATCTCAATCAGCTGCGCCTCTGTCGTCGCACGGGTTCTGCCGCTCCCCGTCTGCTTTCAGCGACGGTGCCGTCCGGTCAGCGCCCTGGGGACCCATCTACTGGCTCGCCTCATCCCCAGGTGTTACCGACGATGCCTTCCATTTTGCCCCATGGCGACGCGCCGCCGCAGCCGCCGCCGCCGCCGCCGCCGCCGCCGCCGCCGCCGCCGCCTGTTCTCCCGCCGGCGCCGCCCGCATTAAGGCCGGTTCCCACTAGAGCGCGGCAGCGCGTCGTGCGGCAGCGGCAGCGGCAAGCGTTTTCCGCGTTGACGCGGCGGCTCGCGGAATTGGCGTTCCCATCTGGAAGCGGCAGATGCTAGCGGTAGCCAATGACGGACAGCCACTGAGGTACGGGGCAGGACCCACTGAAACGCGCGGTGCGTTTGATTAGCTATATCTTACACCTACATGAAGGAAAGACGAAGTTGGGTGAAGACATACCAATTTTTCATTTTCTGTACAATGTACTCTTTCACATATTTCATTATTCGTGTTTTCTCATTTCACCATAAACAGATTTCATGACTACCGTTCACGATTGTTCACTATCTCCTAACACATTGAAACAATGTACGACAAAAGAGATTATTCAGATAGTTAAGCGAGACAAAAATTTAAAATGTGATACGGTAGCAGGTACACGAAAACAGTAAGAACACAAAGGCTAGGTGGAAGGGATGAAAGTGGAAGCCACCTGATAGAATTTCCCACAGAGCATAATGTAATCATCGCCAGCACCTTGCTTAAGAATCACGAAAGAATAATATATATTTGGAACAGTTTTCGAAACCAGATTTTAAATTGTAAGGCATTTCCTGGTGCAGACGCAAACCTGACTGAAGACTGTCAATAGCAAGAAAAGCGTTCTGAAAAAGAAAATTTGTTCACACCGAATATAAATGCTAATGGTTGGATACTATTTTACAAAGGTATTTGTGTGGAGTGCAGCCTCGTATGTAAGTGAAACGTGGACGATGAACACTTCTGTCAAGAAGACAATGGACGCTTTCAAAACGTGGTGATTCATAAGAATGCTGAACTTTAGATACGAGGATCGTGTGACTAAAGAAGAGGTACGGAATTAAATAGAGGAGGAAGAGGAAATTACGGTACAACTTTGACGACAATAGGGGTTAGTTGACAGGGCGTATTGTGGGGCGTCAAAGAGTGAGGACAAAGGGGTTGGGTGATAGTATTCTGATAATAATCATCTGTTGAAATACTATTCTACTATTTTATCAATTAATGTAAGCAGTGAATTTACTCTTCCATGCACTCCTTAAAACATTTAAACCAAAACTGAAATCAGCTGAACACCAAATCTTTCAACCACTGTCTGACAACTACTGGATTCACTTTCAACTTTCTATAACTATCACTGGCTAGCCACACACACATACAGATATAAGGAGAACAAAAATAAACAAACATTAGTTTTCAGCATATAATTCTGCAGGTTGGCAACATGTACATAAACAAACCAGACAGGAAGGGACATGAGGTGAACACACTGTAGTTACGACTTTAAATCAGAGTTTTCGGTAAAACGTCTACTGCTAGTGACAGAAGAAAAAAGAGCGAACATGAAAATGTGCTTATGTTCCATAATCTAAGTTTTAGTTCAACCTCCAGCATGTGAGCAGGTGAGGGGAAACGTATATGTCCGCCAAAAACTCAATTCACTGTAAGTAATCAGTCATTCACGTAAACAAAGATGTGAACTGTTTTATAATCTCCAAGTATCACAGATCAAAACAAAACTGAGTCATTCTAGATTCCACCGAAGATGCCTTAAAGTAAAAGGCGAAACGCGTCTTGAATCAGTAAAGTACACTGGATAAAGAAAAAAGAAAGGGAATAATCAATAGCTCTACATATTTAGTAAATTACATCTTATGACATACCAGCAAATTAGTTTCGGTTTAACTTCTCATTCGACATGCTATTAATGCCATTTAAAAAAATTCATCTATCCCTTCTGAAAAACTGTAGTTACTTTCATATCTTGGTAGATAAACAGATTTAGGATATTTATCATGCGACGAAATACATGACTTTTCACAAGTTATCGTTTGCAAAAAAAAAAAAAAAAAAAAAAAAAATTCGATTTCTTGAACCGTTTACGAAATTTGCGGTTGATACAACCACATGGTTTACGACGAGCAGGACGAAGTACCGGTCGCATCGCCGAGCAACCCGCGCGCGGTCACGGCATAGCCCGTCCGCCGACATATCAGACAATATCTCGAGAACGGTGATAGCTATCGATCTGCTCTCAGCTTTAAAAACAATTTCGATATGTTGACTAAATTTCATACGCAATAATGTATTACCTAAAATGAACTGTACGCAAAGTCCACGCAATGCGTTTTTACCTCTGCACACTCATTAAAATTTCGTGTAAAGGTTTACGTAAATGCGATACAGCAAGTAACCACGACGAATAACGAAAAGAAATTCGGTCCTTTATCGAGAGAAGATATCAGGCTGTAACATGCCCAAGAATCAAATTTTTCTACCGAATAGTTTCCTTGGAATCGGATGATAAGTATTTCATAGCTGCCGCCGCGTCCGCGCCAGCGGTTCGGCGAAAGTTCGTGTGGCCCGGGAGTCCGTACCTGACGTCACGCTCAGCGCGTTCTGTGATTGGCGGCGCGCACCTGGAGCGCGGCACGCGGCAGCGGAAGCGGTTCGACATGGTCAAACCGCGACGCAGAGCCCGCCGCGCCTTGCCGCTGACGCCATTTCCATGGCAACCACGCCGCTGACGCGCCGTTTTGACGCGCGGCAGCCCTAGTGGGAACCGGCCTTTAGACGCTTCGCTGCAGCCGCCAAGCGCCTCCCTGGGTCACGCGCCGCCGATCGCTTCCCGTGACCAGCTGTCCTCCGCCATGGAACTCTTGCCCGCTCCGGACCACATGACGTCATCGCGCGTCGGATACCCCGACGCAATGGAGGTCGACCCTTCGGCCCCTCCTGTCTCTCTACGGGCGCATACACCGCATGTTGACGTGCTCTCTGGACTAGGTTTTCAGGCGTTTCCTAGATCCCCTCGGACCGAATGGCCGGGTGCGGGTGGCACAGCCTCGCCTGTTGTTAGGCTCCCCATCTCATCGCATACGTCAACATGTGGTCCTCCCCACGGCGGGCGGAAGCCTTATAACACGACCGTTCGCCGATTTGCGGGGGAGGAATGTGGTGTCACCGTCAGACACCACACTTGCTAGGTGGTAGCTTTAAATCGTCCGCGGTCCATTTAGTGCATGTCGGACCCGCGTGTCGCCACTGTGTGATCGCAGACCGAGCGCCACCACAAGGCAGGTCTCGAGATACGGGATAGCACTCGCCCCAGTTGTACGACGACTTTGCTAGCGACTACACTGACGAAGCCTTTCTCTCATTTGCCGAGAGACAGTTAGAATAGCCTTCAGCTAAGTCAATGGCTACGACCTCGCAAGGCGCCATTAACCATTTTAAGATAGAGTCTCACTTGTATCATCAAGGAATGCTGTATTCACATGAAGGATTAAAAGTTAAGTATTAAAGCAGCTACGTACTTTTCTTGCTATCATTCATTACGTATCCTGTTTCAGACTTCTATCTAGCCTACGTGAGATTATGCATGCCTTTCGGCTACTTCAGTGTGGCGTAGCTGTCTTGTTACGCCACAACATTCCACCCCTCTGTCCCTCTGCTCTTTCGCCCTCTCTCTCTGTGTCCTTGATTATTTTTTTTTTTTTGCCGTTACCGTAAATTCAGTTTCTGTATACTACGCTAATCATGAGTCTATAAGCCACAAATGCAACTTTCCTGTTTGCTAGCAACATTTCACTATTATACAATATATTAATCCTATGTCCATCCGAAGGTTCATTAGAGTATTGTGTAAAAACATGAAATAAAGTGATTTTTGGTAATAACTTTTCCCCTTTATGTATTACATATTCATTTATAAATAGTTTTCTGTTGTGGAGACCTGCCAGGTTAGCCGAGAGCGCTAATGCGCTGCTTCCTGGACTCAGGTAGGCGCGCTGGCCCCGGATCGAATCCGCCCGGCGGGTTAAGAACGAGGATCGGTATGCCAGTCAGCCTGGATGTGGTTTTTAGGCGGTTTTCCACATCCCACTAGGTGAATACCAGGCTGGTCCCCACGTCCTGCCTCAGTTACAAGACTCGCAGACATTTGAAAACATTCGCACTATTTCATGGCTTACACTAGATACAGACAGCTTGGATACATTAATTCCTTCCTGAGGGTTAGAGGGTGGCGACAGGAAGGGCATCCGGCCACCCTCCGACACTACCATCGCCAAATTCATGGTAACAAGGCCGACCCCGCATTGTAGTGGGACAAAGGCCCATGAAAATGATGGTGTGTTTTCTGTTGTGGGCAACCGCACCTGAAGTAATACGTGTTTCAAAAATAAACCACATTCAGTTGTATATGTACTTTTTTTGTTCACAGGAGCACGAACGGTTTCGTGTTCTTAAATCATATCTTCAGGTCTACATCTACAAGGCGAAATATACGGTTGACGTTATGTTAGAAAACCAGATACTTATCCTAATAATATAGGCTCTGTGACCACCAATATGAAATACACGTCATTAACATCTTTAAGCCATGAAATGGGAAGAGGGTGTTATAGTGTGTCATAGTAAAAGCTGACCAACCGGAAAACTGACATGATAAAAGCGCGTTTATCTACAATGAAAAGAGCACAATAAGCAACAAAGTAAATAAAAGTAAAAAGCACCAGCTAGTGACATTGAAAGCCCATGGTTAAGAAAGTTTACTTCATACCAGGAAGCGGCGGACTGCAAACCTCCAACTGCTTTGCCGCACAGGGCCACACTGCTAGTTAATGTGCTCATGTGTATCACAGAGGGCACTAGCGCCGCCAACCACATAGCGGGAAAAGTTACAGACATTGTCGCGCGTATCCAAAGATAACGGGAATGACTGAGGCCCCTGTTACACATTACAATCATATAAACTATAAAATACTTCAGAGTAAAAATCGTCAAAACCTAACAGACTAGTTGCAAGAGCATATACGAGGTGTCTCGTAACAGTAACTCCAGGATGAATAAACATGCACTCGTAAACTAGACATTGTGTCTTTGAAGGGCAATCAGACTTCGACACTATACTGAAACATATTAACTCCAAGGGATAATTCAGGATGTGTTGCCTCTTTACCTCTCTGTGTAGACTTTAAAATTATTAGCTATACCTGTTACGGAGTAGCCACAATAACGTTAAGTGGCTACTTAAAGACGACTTCGAATTCCTCAGACTTGATACCAAACTCCCTGCCAGTCTGCTCCACATACCTGGCACGACAACTATCGCAACTGATGCAGGATACACCAGCAGCGTCGACCTCTCACAAGCTACTCCTCTGTATATACAAGTCGTTGGCCAAGATTCTGTGCCATAAAGATCAGTGGCTTTATCTTTTTTGTCCTTTGCCTTTTGCCTATTTTCTGTGAAATCAGGCCAAAGTATGGTATCCTATGGTAGCCAATGAACTCGTCTTCCCCTTCGTTCAACTTACGTAGTGTGATTTCATTACCATTTGACCTCTGAGTATTCCTAGTGAAGCTCGTGGTCGTGCGGTAGCGTTCTCACTTCCTGCGCCCGGGTTCCCGGGTTCGATTCCCGGCGGGGTCAGGGATTTTCTCTGCCTCGTGATGACTGCGTGTTGTGTGCTGTCCTTAGGTTAGTTAGGTTTAAGTAGTTCTAAGTTCTAGGGGACTGATGACCATAGATGTTAAATCCCATAGTGCTCAGAGCCATTTGAGCCATTCCTAGTGAATCATTTATCAGGCTGGGTGCCATTGTTATTCATTAATTCATTAGTATCGTATCATTTGGCATCTGCAATGTGCGGAATACACTGAAATTCTCAATCACGTGTCTTCTTATACAAGTGCACAATGTGAAGGTGGTATAATACTCACCTAAATGCAGCCATCTTATACGCAAAGCGATGATTCCATCATTGCAGCCTTTCTAAAAATGTCATACTCAACCCCTGTACCCCGTAAGGAAATGTTTGCTCACGAATTCAAAATACACCCGTATAACAGCTAGACTAATACATCTTTGACAAATGACAGCGCACTAATAACAAATAAAAAACAGCTAAAAATTTTTTTAGTAAAACTATGAAGCAACGAAGGCAGAAGCAACGCTAAACTGGAAAACTAATTCTAACCATGAAGAAACCGCCCCATGAACACAAATATGATCTAATTCTTCAGGATTTCCCGGCGAGGCGTTGATTAATCTTTCATGCACGATATTTCAACTGCGTGACTGCCAGTCTTCTTCAGTTGAAATATCGTGCAGGAAAGACGCCAATAACTGGCAGAAACCCTATTAATCAACACAAATATGATCTGTTTACAATACTGGGAGCACGCGCTGTTATGCCGGCAACTAGACTGCCAAGCAAGTATCGAGAGCCCGTGCAGCCATAGTAAGAAAAGGCTCACAAGGCCCTAAAACGTAACTAACTGATGGCTAAGACCTAAATAAAATAATCAGTTAATAATACAGGTTGCGCCTCGGTTATTAGTAGGAGGAATTTTATCGGTGATGTAATGAAGCATTTACAGTGGCTATCTGGCTGTTATTCCCAGTTCTATGGAACTCTTAATTACGTTCAACGCCTCGGTTACGATTAACAAGATTTTTTATCGGTAAGCTCAGTTATGGTGCAATATGTTATGAGTTGAAATTTATACCTCTCACCATCCCCTGAAGCACAATTATGGTCCTTTGCTCCATAGTACAATCGGTGTATGTCTTCCTATTGTTATTTTTAATTTATTCGTTTATTATGGCCTTTAACAGCAATTTAATCTGATACAATTCGTAATTTCCCCAGATTGTCTGCTAATGCCTACCTTGTACATATGAGACTGTTTTTTCTGTTCTTTTTTGGTAAAAGTGTGATCCGATTTTCTGAACTACCGCTTCCTGACATGGCCACATACAATTGACCATGGGAAAAATATTCTGATTGTAAATCAATTCCAACTTTTTTGAATTTCAGCCTTTTTTACTGTTGTTGCAAACGATACTTTGACTGAAAAATGAAGTACCTTCAGATGAATGGGTAAATCACTTGGGACCGCTTGTGCATCTCTCCAGATGCTGAACGCATGAGGACAGTCGCTTCAACGACATTAGTTCTCACAGTTTTAATCTGCAAACGGATATCATTATAAAGTTTCGGAGGATTGACATAGCGTATTTTACTGCATGAACGCAGACTTTAAGCCTCAAACCGTGTGTGGGAAAGTAAGTCGGATTCACTGGAGTAAGAAGTTATTGTGGATACTGAACTGCATCTTCAGTGGCGCCCGCAGTATCGATTCACTGCTATTTCTTACGCTGTACTACTACTGTCTATAAAATAATATTGTTTATTTGAGGCCCAGTGTTTCTCTGTTTAATTCACAAAAGAAATCGTAGACCTATGGATTCAGTAAAATATCATTGACGTTAGGACAAACTTTAGCAATTAGGGAATCAATTGTTGGGATAATATTACCAAGTTTCTCATCGACAATGTATGATAAAGCCATCAGATTAGCCTCGCGAGGTGGCCGTGCGATCGTGGGCACCTTGCCACGGTTCGCGCGTCTGCCCCCGTCGGAGGTTCGAGTCCTCCCTGGTGCATTGGTATGTGTGCTGTCCTTAGCGTAAGTTAGTTTAAGTCAGATTAAGATTAGATTAAGATTATCCGACAGGTGAGATATACAAAAGCAAATTTATCTTAGAGCTCGCCTCGTGGCATGCACTATTGCTTCGTAGAAGGGTTGTACGCCTAGGGCCTTGCCGCAGTGGTAGCACCGGTTCCCGTCAGATCACCGAAGTTAAGCGCTGTCGGGCTGCGCTAGCACTTGGATGGGTGCCCATTCGGTCTGCCGAGCGCTGTTGGCAAGCGGGGTGCACTCAACCCTTGTAAGGCAAGCTGAGGAGCTACTTGATTGAGAAGTATCGGCTCCGGTCTCGTAAACTGACTTTCGGCCGGGATTGCGGTGTGCTGACCACATAGCCCTCCACATCCGGAGCCAGTGACGCCTGTGGGCTGAGGATGAGACCCGGCCGGTCGGTACTGTTGGGCCTTCCAAGGCCTTTTCGGACGGGGACTAGATTTTAGCTTTTGAAGTGTTGTTTATCACAAGACGATAACTAAATTGCTTCAGAAAGAACGACTGGCAGACATCATTTTTCTTCTAAATTAGTAGGGACGATGCAGTTGGTGTAATTGTTTAAATGCCCAGATACCATAGTTAAAACCGACTGCGAGGAAGAAATCAAAATAGCACTTTTTCACAGTACACACACATGGAAAAAAATTGCAACACCAAAAAATAATTAGTGCAGAGTAGTGAAATTTCGGGACCACAATTGTCTAGATAACGTATTTAAGTGAATAACATAGCAAGATCAGAGGTTAATGTAAGTATGAGATAAGCCATTGCAAATGGGAAATACTGATACGTTAATAACCGGTGTAACCGCCAGAATGTTGAATACATACACGCAAACGTGCACGCCCGATGTTGTACAGGTGCCGAATGCCAGTTTGTGCGATGGAGTTCCACGGCTGTTGCAACTGGTTAGTCATTAGAGGGACAGTTAATGCAGTTTGTGGATGACGCTGGAGTTGTCGTTCGATGATGTCCCATATGTCATCGACTGGAGACAGATCTGGTGATCAAGCAAGCTAAGGAAACATGTCGACACCCTCTAGAGCATGTTGGGTTACAACAGCGGTTTGTGGACAAGAGTTATCCCGTTGGATAAGACGCCTGGAAAGCTGTTTGACTGACGTACAAATATGGGTGGCCTAACTAAGAGAGTGCTCCTGGTGGCACACGAAATCCCACCACAGATCATAGCTCGAGGTGTATGTCCAGCGTGTCTAGCACCCCAACGTATTGGTTGCAGTTGGTCTCGTTTTAACCAACAGACTGTATCACTGGCACCGAAGCACAACCGGTTTTCACCAGAGAACACACAAGAACTCAACCCTGCCCTCCAGGGAGCTCTCGCTTGACACCACTGAAGTCGCAAATGGTGGTGGTTTGGGGTCAGTGGAACACAAGCTACACGGCGTCTGGCTCGGTGTTATCCTTGAAGTTACCGATTTGTAGCAGTTAGTTTTGTCACTGTTACGCCAACTGCTCCTCATATTGCTGCTGCAGATGCAATATGATGCGCCAGAGCAATACACCGAACGCGATGGTCTTCCCTGTAGTTGTGGCACTTGGTCGTCAGGAGACCAGTTTTCTTCCGACAGTAAATTCTCGTGAACACCTCTGCCAGCAGTCATGTAGAGCGGCTACATTGCTGCCAAGTCTTCCTACAATATCGTAGAAGGAACATCCAGCTTCTGGTAGCCCTATTGCACGACCTCGTTCTAACTCAGTGAGGTGTTGACAACGGGGTCTTGTCGCCTTAAAGGCATTCTTGACTAACATTAGCTCACCACGTCCAACCTCAAAGGTAAGAAACGCTCATGACCGTTACAGTGTGTATTTAAAGCAGAAGTTATTTACATCCTCATAGTGGCGCTACTAGCGCCAGTCTTACTTGACTGGAGCGAAATTTGAATAGACATCATCTTTTAGATGTAGAAATAAAACTACCAACTTCTGTTTATGTCTCACAAATTCTTCTTGGTGTTGCGGTTTTTTTCCCATGAGGAAACAGAATATATATACCGGGTGATCAAAAAGTCAGTATAAATTTGAAAACTTAATAAACCACGGAATAATGTAGATAGAGAGGTAAAAATTGACACACATGCTTGTAATGACATGGGGTTTTATTAGAACCACCCCATATTGTTAGACATGTGAAAGTTCTCTTGCGTGAGTCTTTGGTGATGATCATGTCCTCAGCCGCCACTTTCGTCATGCTTGGCCTCCCAGGCCCCCAGACCTCAGTCTGTGCGATTATTGGCTTTGGGGTTACCTGAAGTCGCAAGTGTATCGTGATCGACCGACATCTCTAGGGATGCTGAAAGACAACATCCGACGCCAATGCCTCACCATAACTCCGGGCTTGCTTTACAGTGCTGTTCACAACATTATTCCTCGACTACAGCTATTGTTGAGGAATGATGGTGGACATTTTGAGCATTTCCTGTGAAGAACATCATCTTTGCTTTGTCTTACTTTGTTATGCTAATTATTGCTATTCTGATCGGATGAAGCGCTATCTGTCGGACGTTTTTTGAACTTTTGTATTTTTTTGATTCTAATAAAACCCCATGTCATTCCAAGCATCTTTGTCAATTTGTAGCTCTCTTCTACATTATATATATATATATATAATCGGGGCGTCGCGCGCTCACATAGAAGCGGCCTGCCAGGAGCGGTGTTGCCTAACGAATGCTTTGTTTGGTTAGCAGAAACTTGAATTCGCTCGCGCAACGACCTTATTGGCTAACTTCAATGCTAAATAACTCAGAAACGGCGCAACGTATCGCATTTTTTTCTTAACATTTATGTCTCAGTACAATCTGCCCTACAATATCACGACAAGCGTTTCAGACATTTTCTGACCACCCTGTATATAGCTCGGATACAGTGTCGTTGTGTGGAAGCTACTGGGCGATACATTTACAAAACATTTATAGATTTACAAAACATTTATTAACATCGTTTAAGGAACATACATGGGTACATAGAGCATTCAACAAAATTACTTACATCATGATTCCCAGTCATGACTTGTTTTACTCAAATAAAAAAAAAAGAAACAGTTAACATTATCGATTGGCGGCACTAAGCCACGTAGTAGGTTTTTAACAAAACTAACAAGATATTCTTTAATTACATCGAGGCACTAGCTACAAACACTTTTTTTAAAAAAAGCTAGGTAACAACAACATACGTGACATCCACACCTAAAACCAATGGTTACAGCTTCAGATCTGCGAAGTGGCCAGCCGCTGTATTACGTTCAATCTAAGACAAAACCAACAGCCATTAGTACAAGCGACTACATAATAAGTAAGCACTGCAATTTATTAACTAAGCAAAGTTTGTGAACTACAAAGCATGGACATTAGCCCCTTCAACAAAGCGTAGGAGGTTTAAAGACAATTTGCTTACGACAAATAAAGTTTTTACACCAAAATTGCATTGTGAATTGGCGAAAAGTGTAAAGCTCAAATTTAGCAAGATTTCCAAAATTATCTGGGACCTTACACTTTTAAAATTACAAGACACATGACCAATACTGAACCAAGATGCATTACAAAACACGTTTACAAATACGGCCTGCAAACGACGTAAACTTCGGGCACTAGCGCTCCCTGAAATTTTCCCCGAAGAAGCCCAAATCTATGGCACAGTGTGGTTAGTCAAACCCCGCACCAGCCAATTTGAACTACACGTTAATAGGCCGATTTCCTTAAGCGCTATTAGGTGAGTAACAAAAGCAAAGATAATTGCGATTTGAAATCAACAACCACATTGAGCAACATGAAAACTGTTTGTTCCCTTAAAATTTAACAATTATATGGTGCTTTGAGGTTTTTATCATTAAAGAGAATGATCTTTCAGTTTGAGCTCAACAACCCGATAAAGCAATGCGACAACTGTTGTTCCTCTTAAAGTAAAACCGCTTAATTCTGAGCTTTATTTACTTGTCATCCAGGAGAGCGTCTCACAAGTTTTTTCCTCTTTGAAATGATGAAACAAGAATACGCAATCACTTACAGTACCTTGATTCGAAATCCATCTTTTCAGCACTCGGGAATCAAAATTACATTACCCACTCCGTTGCAGAGGGTCAGCCGTCTGTAAGCACAAGCCATCAGCTGATAACATCAAGCAGGCACAACACTCAGGACGTTTCGTTGCTTACATATAACCCTTCCTGCTTCTACAACAGATAACAAAAAGAAAAGCTAATCCACTCTGGAGCATGAAAGACAGCACCCGCCACACTTCTCGAAGCACGGGCAAACAAAATTTTCAACACACAGTTAATGTAGTGGATTGAAGTAGAACACAGCAACAACTCAAAAACTCGTAGTGCACTCCCAGCCGGGCAAAGGCACCTCACTGGTCCACTTTCGCCGTTCTCCGGGACATCAAAACAACTACAAAATACCGACTTGCCGAGGTGCGGCAGCGTCTACCGCACGTAATTCCGTCAAACCTCCTTACATGGAACCTCTCTCGTTGACGGCCCACAGCTCACTGTTCAAGAGCACGGACAGAGGACTTTTTCTATGCTCGGAACGAGTACGACCTCTGACTTTAGCCGCATCGATACAACTACACGGTCGTTTGATAGATCCTATCGATACGCACACATCAGCCATCAGCCCCCCCCCCCCCCCCCCGCCCCAAGGCGAAATTCGGGTGGCGGGAGGGGGAAAGTTGTAAGGACCTCTGGCGTTACTCCCCTGCCGCCCCCACCTTTTCCTTTCCACTAAGCACTAAGCGTAATCTGGCTTAAATGAGCCATTATGTCTGCGCTTCCTCAACCAAAAAATTGAGCGGGGGAAGAACTTTGACAACAGTATGTGGACCTACATGCCCTGCAGTAATTTTTCTGTCAGCCCCTATTCCTTTTTGCTCTGGCCCCAGACATTCCGGACATACTCCATATCTCCCATCGTCAAGAATACTGCGCAGGTCCTTAAGATCGTCTGCATTTACGCGCTCAGGCAAAAGATCATTGATGGATCACAAATTGCTCAACAGAGTACTAATTTGGCGACCTAGCATGAGCTTAGCAGGTGTCATCTTATGAGCCTCATAACAGGCCTTATTCAACGCTAAAGGCAACCAGGATTGATTCCACCTCCTCTGATTCCCAGAGAGATATATGAGAGCCTACTTAGGATTACGATTAATGCGTTCAGCAAACTACGGCATAGGATGGTATGCTGAAATGGTCACATTTTTTACGCCCTCATTAAAACTAAATCTGCGGTAGTCACGAGAAGTAAATGTCCGAGCATTATCACTTACCAGGACGCGAGGAGGACCAAAACTCGCGAATACCGATGAGAGCAACCACTTGTTTATTTCAGTGGTGGTTTCTTTACTCGGTATCAACCAGGTAAAGCGCGTGAAAGCGACCGCCACCACCAGAACTAATCGGTTAACTTTTCTAGTGTGCGGTAGAGGGCAAGAAAATCTATGAACAGCTTATTTAATGGCTGGAACTCCCTGGTGGATTGAAACAGTCCCTTTTTCACGACCGTGTTGGGCTTACACTGCTTCATCGATTTTCATACGAGTCTTATGCACCCAGAGGTAACCTCCGCATAGTGACTCAAGGGAATATTAAATACTGCCGGCGCCAGACTGCAAGGCAAACAGATTTAAATTTTCGGTCGTACCTAGTTCGATAGCACAGGACCCGTCTTTCGATAGAATGTTTCTTTACCGATCGCCCTTCTTTCAGCTCCTTCAGGATGTCCCGGAGATCATCATCTTTTTCCTGTTGTTGTTTAATGTCTCGAAATAAGGCCGGTATTTGGCCTAAAACGGCTGCCGCCACGAAACTAGTGAGAACTTTCTCATCTCCGATAGCTCCCGGTGCCTCAAGATCTACATGAGATGGTTCTTCGACTCCTTACTCGATCATACGGATTTACATATCTGTCACCTGATTCCATGTACCCCTAATACGTTTTACGTCAAACTGAAAGGCTGATATACGCACTGCCGAACACGCTATCCTGACAGTTTGCGAGGCCTTTCCAGGACCCACCCAAACGCCTGATTGTCGGTTTCTACCGTAAACTTTTGGTGTTCGAGATGGCATTTGAACCTTTCTATAGCAAACAGCACAGCCAGTACCTACAATTCGTACACAGAATACCTCAATTAGGGACCTGCTAGCGCCATACAGGACAATGGCCTACGATCCCCGCGTTGTTCTTGCATGAACGCCGCTGCAGTGTCCGTGTTCGACGCATCAGCTTGGACAGTAAAAGGAGAGACTCCAAAGCCGCCTGTTGGCTCATCCCATTCGAACTTTACGCTTTTACGTCTCAACTGATTAAGGGGCAAGGCTAATATAGCAAAATCAGGCACGAATGTTCTAAAAAAAATTTGCCGTATCGACAAAACGAGCCACAGCCTTATTATTACAAGGTACGGGAGAGGTACGGTGTCCTCAAAAGCATATGTTCTGCCTGGTTAACGTTATCTTGCTAGGGTTGACAGTGAGACCTGCTTTGCCTAGCCGAGTCAAAGCTTCCCTGATATGTTCGAGATGCTCATCGAAGTTGCTGTTATATACTGCCACATCATATATATAATCGTAGACTGATTTAAACTAAGTCATCCAGCACAGAGTCCAATAAACGGGACTAGATGGCCACCTTAGTGGCAAGACCGAATAGCACTCTAATGAATCCATACAAGTTTCAACAGGTACAAATGGCGGTTACCTGTTTGGATTCTTCAGTTAAGGATATATGGTAATATGCTTGATTTAAATCTAATACGGTAAACCCACGTGCCCCCGCAAACCGGGTGCAGATCACTTAAAGGTACTGATTTTAGTACAACCTTCTGGTTGAGAACTCTTTAGTCTACTGTTGGGCTGAACCACTTTCTCTTAGGTTTCGGAAACAAAAACATTGGAGACGCGTACAGTGATACAGGTGGCCTAATTATCCCTTCCTTAAATAAACGACTTACTATCTCCCGCAGCCGTTGCATGTTAGGAGGCGGTAATCGATAGAAGCTTGCCTATCCGTTTATTTTGTCCTTAAAACAAAAGTTCTCGGTTATAAACTCAGGAGATCGATGCAACAAGTTCACTGTTCGCTTAGCCATATCCACTGACAAATGCTTAACAACAAATCCCATCAGAATTCTCAACATGACCAACACGGGGGAAACCGTTGCCGAAAGAATTTTATCTTGACCTCAGGGTAGAATTTAAAACGCAGTTCTCCTTTAGAATAATCAAAAACACAGCGGGTGTGAACTAAAAAATTACACCCCTGTAAACATTCCAGCATGAGGTTCTTAGCCATCCAAAATTTCCGTGGCCACTTAAACTCTCCAACCCTCAGTTTACCCTGGAACTGACCTTTGACCACCAGCATATCACCTCCGATAGAACGACACTCCTCTTTAACATTTTGCAATGGCGGCAGGCCGGCAATATCCTTATGCCTATGACACCAGCCACAGTCAAGCAATGACACACTACTACCGGAATCAACCAATCTACACACAGGTTCCTTTCCCACGGCGGCGCATAAAAATTGCAATGGATTTGTGTTAAGTGCGCGTATCTTACGGTAGCCACGAAGCGGCAATTGAGTCCTCTGTCCCCGCGAGTGGCTTCGACTTCAGCTATCCATACCATTTGCATGCGGCCCCTTACAATCCTTAACAAAGTGGCGCTCACTCCCGCACCAAAAACATACGTCTCACTCCCGCTGCGATCAGTCTGCTCAGTCGCCATGCTTTGATTAATTTTCGCGGACGAGCAAACCCTTTGCCTTTATTCATCCCCGTGCTTGGCGTTGTCAGAAAATGGTTTTGGCTTATCCGTAAACATGACCTGTGTTCGATCTTGCAGACGCATCCCTTCAAGTACCCACCGCCTCCCTTCACAAATATCCATACGTAAAGCTAACACAGCCATTATTACTCACTCAAGATAATCGGCCAATGTTTCATGTCCGTTCTGCAGCCAATAAAAGCATTCCTCAACCTAATCTCTCCGCCTCCGCAGACTCAAACACCCAAATAAAATATGCTCTCTCAGACATAAAAATTACCGTTTTTGAACCATTACTTCAGCAATTAACATTCTTACTTGTCACTCAGCTAAAGCATAAATCATCTGAAGCACCAACTCATCTGATACTTGCAACAAGCGGCTTGTTCTTGCAATCGAACAGTGAACCACAACACTTGTTTAATATGTACAATGTCCTTAACCGACGGAACACCAGTACCTTGAATTACCGCCACCAGAGGGTTCGGAAGTTTGTTAAACTGACTTGACAAATTATCTACTCTACTGTTGACTTCTTGCTCTGTAGGTATTACCTCGTCATCACCTTCGCTTTCTTCCTGCTACATCAAGAATGCTAAATGCTTTTGTACAGAAATTACTCCTCCCAGCTGGGCCTGTATATGTAACGATGCTGCTTTGCGACCTTTGTACGACTGACATAGGTCACTAACCCTGTTGGCAACGTGGGCAGACGCAGTAACTGAGCACGAGACGGCCGGGTACGTTCTAATAATTCAACAGCCTCCCTAAGTACGCCAAGCAAGACAGTATGCGCGGTACTCACCTCTCCCACGGTTTGAAACGCGATGGGGAAAGGTTTACCTAACGCGCCTCGAAACCGATGACACAATTCAACCACTCTGCCCTCCTCCGCCTCTCCGCGTATTCGGAGCTGATCCTGCAAGCTATCTTTACGTAAATACTTCAGAGTGGGTACTGGCCTAGTTTTCACGGTTGAGAACACTGCAAACACGTTAGTAGAAATAACACTTGTTTGTCCAATACAAATAATATACTAGAACTTAACTAGCGTAAGTATTTAACTGACATTAAACTTTGAATCTTCAGTACCAGGGTATGCAACCATCCAGCAAAAACCACGCCTAACTACCATTGACAGAAGGAGGAGCGGTCGAGGTTGGTGAAGGTAGATGGAATTACTTTGGAACTAATTATCCTTTTACAGCCATTAAAGCGGGATAGCTTGGATACAGTAATTCTTGAGTGGAAAGCCACTAGACGATAAATTTACAAAACATTTATTAACGTCTTTTAAGGAACATACATTTGTACTTAGAGGATTCAACAAGATTACTTATATCGTGATTCCAAAACATGAATTGTTTTCTCAAAAAAAAAAAAAAATAAAATAAGCAAAAAACAATTAACCAGTTAACATTACTGATTGGCGGCACTAAGCCACTTAGAAGGTTCTTAACAAAACTAGCATGATTACATCCCGGCACTAGCCACAAACATTTTAAAAAAATGTAATAACATGTAATGACATCTTGACCTAAGACCAATGGTTAGAGCATCACAATTTTGAAATGGCCACCCACTGTATTGTCTTCGACCTAAGACTAAACCAACGGCCATTAGCCCATGCGACTAGATAATATGTATGCACTACAATGGTTGCACAATGCTAAACAGTAGCCACTTTAAAATTTATTATTTAACGAAGCAAAATCTGTGAACTACAAAACATAGGCACTTCAGCAAAGCATAGGAAGTTTAAAGACAAATAAAATTTTTACACCAAAACTGCATGAACACTGACTCTAGCCCTTGGGAATTAACGACCTAAAACTTAAATCTCAAATTTGGCATGTTTTCCAAAACTACCTGAGATCAAACCCTTTTAAAAATACAAGTCACCTGACCAATAGTGAACCAAGATAAATTACAACACATATTTTAGATATTGATTGTAAATGACATAAATTTTCCCCGAAGCATCTCAAATCTATCGCATAATGTGGTTATTTAAACTCTGGCCTCAGCCAGTTTCAACGACAGGTTAATAGATCAATTTTCCTTACGCGCTTTTATGTAATTAATAAGACTAAAGATAATTTTAGTTTGAAATCAACAGCCGTATTGAGCAACACGAAAACAGTCGGTTTCCTTAAAATTTAACACTTATATTGCTGGTTTGTGTTTTTGTCATTAAAGAGAATGATCGTTCCGTTTGAGCTCAACAACCAAATTAAGCAACGTGACAACTGTTTGTTCCTTTTCAAATTTAGCCACTTAATTTTGAGCTTTACGTACTTTTCATCCAAGAGAATAACTCACAGCTTTACTCTAGGAAATGATGAAGTACCTTGAGCCTTTATCCACCTTTTCTGCACTCGAGAATCAAAATTATACTACACACTCCGTTGCAGATGGTTTACCAGCGCGTTTTGCAGTCAGCATAGAAATCGACCGCACACACACACACACACACACACACACACACACACACACTCATGGCGCTCATAAAAAGCGTCACGGCCACGGTGGCCGAGCGGTTCTAGGCGCTTCAGTCTGAAACCTCGCGACTGCAACGGTCGCAGTTTCGAATCCTGCCTCGGGTATGGATGTGTGTGATGTCCTTAGGTTAGTTAGGTTTAAGTAGTTCTAAGTTCTAGGGGACTGATGACCTCAGATGTTAAGTCCCGTAGTGCTCAGAGCCATTTTTACTCATCGAAGCAACAAAAATAAGTCCAACAAACATGGGTCTGGAAATGCATTCTGTGTGAGATAAATCCAGTGAACATGGGCTCGTAAATGCATGCTTTCTGCGATAAACACGTGTTTACAGCTGGTGTTCAACGTGGCGTCCGTTCTTGACAATGCACCCCTCTACCCCCCGATGTAAAGAATGATGCTCCCTTTGAAATATACCCGGTTGTTGTTGTCGTACCTGCTGGCACGCATTCAAGACGCGATCCTCTAGTGTCCGTACATCTTTGACTGTCGTGGAATAGAACAATTCATTCAAGTTTCCCCATAACCAAAAGCTAGGGGATTGGGGTCTGGGAACGAGCAGGCCAAGGTGTGCGCCCCCTCTCCTCCTCTCTCCCCCTCCCCCCCCCCCCCAATCGCCAACCAATCAGACGGTTCAGAAATATTTGCATCAGATGTTTTCACACAATGTAACGAAAGTGTGCTGGTATGCCATCATGCACGAACCACATTTGTGTTCGCTGCTGCGATGGTACAGTCTCCAGCAAGGTAGGCAGTACATTATTGTGAGAGTCCAGATGATGCGGCCCAGTTAACCTTTATGTTAGCACGTATGGCCCTATTAGTCTATCGCCATAGCCATTTCACTGTTCTTCTCGAATATGAGCCTTTGCTACATTTTTAATAATATATAATCTTAATTCCTTGAAATCATAATGAGCGTTCCCAGAATGAGATTTCCACTCTGCAGCGGAGTGTGCGCTGATATGAAACTTCCTGGCAGATTAAAACTGTATGCCGGACCGAGACTCGAACTCGGGACCTTTGCCTTTCGCGGGCAAGTACTCTACTAACTGAGCTACCCAAGTTTCATATCAGCGCACACTCCGCTGAAGAGTAAAAATCTCATTCTGGAAACATCCCAAGGCTGCGGCTAAGCCATGACTCCGCAATATCCTTTCTTTCAGGAGTGCTAGTTCTGCAAGGTTCGCAGGAGAGCTTCTGTAAAGTTTAGAAGGTAGGAGACGAGGTACTGGCAGAAGTAAAGCTGTGAGGACTGGGCATGAGTCGAGCTTGGGTAGTTCAGTTGGTAGAGCACTTGCCTGCGAAAGGCAAAGGTCCCGAGTTCGAGTCTCGGTCCGGCACACAGTTTTAATCTGCCAGGAAGTTTCATAATGAGCGTTGATAGTTAGGACACACACAGTCCTCATACGCATTAGTCTGCGGTCGTAGAAAGAATTAAAACACAGAAGTTTTTTGCCCTCTTGACAACGTACTGAGATAGCCTGGTACTGTGCCTGCCTTCGTAACTGTTAAGTACTGGTTTGTCATCTATACCGGTGAAATTGATCGCTCTCCTTGCTCGTAAATTCGTGTAAAATTCTTGGTCACGGACAGTCTCCCTTTCGAAGGATGTACACACGTTATCTGATTGTAAGTTTCACTCCTTTCCTTCTTTCTGCACATTCCATATTTCTATTTGATGATGCTAAGTTTATATAAACAAAACAAACGCCTTGTATGTATTTTATTAAGAAATAAAAAGTTCTCATTAGCACTAAGAACACTCGCAAGATACTCGTTTCGAAAGTGTGTCATTGCTGCGGTTTGTTGCGCATTTTATAAATTACAACCACGTTTGCCCACAGGCCGTGCCTACTGACACACATTACTGCGACGACCCTCAACTCAGAGGTAGTCTCACCGAACCTGGACAAAGAAATACATTTTCAACATCTGTACGTGACCAGTGTGGTGGCGACAGGTCTATAGGTCTATAATATCTGCTATGTAAAGTAACATAGCAGATCTATAATTGTGTGCCTCTCTATGTAATTGTGTGCATCTGTCCTAGGGCCCTTCTTAAAACGGGAATGACCTGCGCTTTCTTCCAGTCGCTAGGTACCCTTAATTGCATAAGTGATTTACGAAAAATTACTAGAAGGGGAGCAAGTTCTTTCCCATAATTTTTGTAGAATTTTACAAGTATCTCACCTGGTCCTGACGCCTTTCCGCTGCTAAGCGACTGTAATCGTTTTTCTATTTTGCGATCGGTTATCTCAAATCCGCCATTTTGACGTTGGTATGACGACTGAAATGAGGGATCATGTTACGATCTTCTGCGGTGAAACAATTTTGGAAGACCGAATTCAGTATTTAGGCCTTCTCTCTGTCATCTTCCCTTTCGGTGCCAGTGTAGTCACAGAGTGAATGAATAGATGATTTTGACCCACTTTCTGATTTTACATAAGGTCAAAACCTCGTAAGGTTTTTACTCAGATTGGTTGACAAAATTTTACTTTCGAAGTCATTGAACGCTTCTCTCATTGCTCTCCTTAAGCTCATTTTAGCTTCGTTCAGCTTTTGTTTGGCAGGTAGGTTTTTATTTTCTTGAACCTGAGGTGAAGTTCTCTTTGTTTACGTAGCAGGTTTCTAACATGGCTATTACATCATGGTAGGTCCTTCCCATCCCTTAGCATATTGCTCGGAACACATTTATCTAGAACATATTGCACGACTCCTATCAATTTTTTCCACTTGTTTTCCACATCTTCGTCCTCATCACCGAATGTTTGGTGCTGATTGCTCAGATACTCCGAAAATTATATCCTGTCACTCTTGTTATGCAAAAATATCTTCCTGCCTTTCTTAACATTCTTTGTCAGACTCGTTGCCATAGAAGCTACCACTTCCTTATGATCACTGATTCCTTCCTCTATGTTAGCTGATTCGATAGGTTCAGGTCGTTTGTTGCCAGGAGGTCCAAGACGTTACCCTCACAAGTTGGTTCTCTAGCTATCTGCTCAAAGTAATTTTTGGACAAGACATACAGAACATCTCGCGAAGAGACCATGAGGATAAAATCAGAGAGATTAGAGCCCACACAGAAGCATACCGACAATCCTTCTTTCCACGAACAATACGAGACTGGAATAGAAGGGAGAACCGATAGAGGTACTCATGGTAACCTCCGCCACACACCGTCAGGTGGCTTGCGGAGTATGGATGTAGATGCAGATGTAGAATGTCACACGAATGTCTCTGGCACCAGGTTCGATAGTAGACACTCCCAGTGTATATCTGTCGAGTTGAAGTCACCCCCTATTACAACGGCATGATCAGGAAAATTACTAACGATATTATGTAAGTTCTGTCCGTAGCGCTGTACCAGTAGAGCTCCTGAGCCAGGCGGTCTATAAAAGCATCCGATTATATTTTTTGATCGATCTTTGATACTTAACTTCACCCACATCAATTCACAATCGGAATCCGTGATAAGCTCGCTAGATTTTATCGAATTCTTCACTGCAAGAAACCATCTGCAATCATTGGTGACTAACCTACCCTTACGATAAATATTTCAGTCTGAACTAGGGATCTCGTTGTCACTGACGTCCGGTTTCAACCGACTTTCTGTACCTGATACTGTCGGTGCATTATAACCTCTAGCAAGTGATACTAATTCTGAGATCTTTTCTTGAATGCTCCTGCAGTTTACTAAAATCATATGAACCTTTTGTGCCTCTCATCCGTGACAACGAACGTTCTCTGAAGACATTGTGGCTAATTTATCAGGAAAATAGTCATTGATCCCAAGGGAAGGTTTCTCTAATCTATAAAATGCCCCATGTGCACGCCACACGTACGCCGCTACCCTAGTAGCCGCTTCCTGCGTGTAGTGCACGCCTGACCTATTAAGGGGAACCCTGAAATTTTGTACCCAATAGTGAAGGTCGAGAAACTCGCGTCCGATACCGTCGCAGAGTCGTCTGAGCCTCTGGTTTGCTCCACGATCTGCTAACACCAAGTGTTCCCTATCTTAACACTCTGAAACGTCGCTCTTTCTGTCAAAGGGGGAATCTTACTAGCCACTAGAAGCAGACGTTGCGAGTTTCGTCCAGTAAAACTTTAGTAATAACGTTGAACAAACTCCTACTCTTGTGGATCTCTACATTATTAAGTAATAGTGTTGTAGGGTGGAGACGAAGCCAGGAGATTCCACTCACTTCATGACATGATTCTGCTGCTGCCAAATACTAGAGCTCTCACGCAGACAGCAACGCTTGTTTTAGAAATTTAAACACATCGTTATTCCGCAGCGTGGCCACTGAGGCGATTAGAATTTCTCACGCTGGCCCTTGGAAAGCAATACCTGGCTAGATTTTTATCTTCCTAAAAGGCTTCTTCGAACTTGATATATTTTTTCGGGAAGAGGCTATTTCGTCCTCTGTGTGGAGCGCGGGGGTGTGGGAAGTGAATGCTGTGTCCATTATCTGCTCTAAAACCCAGCCTTGGACTCTGAACATTCTTGGTTCAGCGCGTTCCTTTTCAAAACACTCTTACCTTCTGTGAAGTACACGACTAGCCATTAAAATTGCTACACCACGAAGATGACGTGCTACAGTCGCGAAATTTAACCGACAGGAAGAAGATGCTGTGATATGCAAATGATTAGCTTTTCAGAGCATTCACACAAGGTTGGCACCGGTGGCGACACCTACAACGTGCTGACATCAGGAAGTTTCCAATCGATTTCTCATACACAAACAGCAGTTGACCGGCGTTGCCTGGTGAAACGTTGTTGTGATGCCTCGTGTAAGGAGGCGAAATGCGTACCATCACGTTTCCGACTTTGATAAAGGTCCGATTGTAGCCTATCGCGATTGCGGTTTATAGTATCGCGACATTGCTGCTCGTGTTGTTCGAGATCCAATGACTGTTAGCAGAATATGGAATCGGTGGGTTCAGGAGGGTAATACGGAACGCCGTGCTGAATCCCAACGGCCTCGCATCAGTAGCAGTCGAGATGACAGACATCTTATCCGCATGGCTGTAACGGATCGTGCAGCCACGTCTCGATCCCTGAGTCAACAGATGGGGACGTTTGCAAGACAACACATCTGCACGAACAGTTCGACGACGTTTTCAGCAGCATGGACTATCAGCTCGGTGACCATGGCTGCGGTTATCCTTGACGCTGCATCACAGGCAGGAGCGCCTGCAATGGTGTACTCAACGTCGAAGCTGGGTGCACGAATGGCAAAACGTAATTTTTTCGGATGAATCCAGGTTCTGATTACAACATCATGATGGTCGCATCCGTGTTTGGCGACATCGCGGTGAACGCACATTGGGAGCATGTATTCGTCATCGCCATACTGGCGTATCACCCGGAGTGATAGTATGGGGTGCCATTGGTTACACGTCTCGGTCACCTCTTGTTCACATTGACGACACTTTGAACAGTGGACATTACATTTCAGATGTGTTACGACCCGTGGCTCTACCCTTGATTCGATTCCTGCGAAACCGTACATTTCAACAGGATAATGCTCGACCGCATGTTGCAGGTCCTGTACGGGCCTTTCTGGATACAGAAAATGTTCGACTGCTGCCCTGGCCAGCACATTCTCCAGGTCTCTCAACAATTGAAAACGTCTGGTCAATGGTCAATGGTGGCCGAGCGATTGGCTCGTCACAATACGCCAGTCACTACTCTTGATGAACTGTGCTATCGTGTTGAAAATGCATGGGCAGCTGTACCTGTACACGCCATCCAAGCTCTGCTTGACTCAATGCTCAGGCGTATTAAGGCCGTTATTACGGCCAGAGGTGGTTATTCTGGCTACTGATTTCTCAGGATCTATGCGCCCAAATTGCGTGAAAATGTAATCACACGTCAGTTCTTGTATAATATATTTGTCCAATGAATACCCATTCATCATCTGCATTTCTTCTTGGTGTAACTATTTTATGGGCAGTAGTGTATTTAGTAGGTTCTCAATTCGGCAAATCCTCACCGTAAAGAACATGTTGCGTGATAGTTGAAGGCAAAATCTGCCGTGTAACAGTATGAGATCACAGATACAAAGGAGCAGGCTTCGACACTCAGTTGATATCAGGGTTGTTGTTTGGTCTCTTATCGCTTCTTGCGTCTGCGGCAATGATTTGAATACATGAAAACTGTGATGTTGCTGCGCGTTTCGGATATCTCGCTGAACTATAAGTCCTTCTGTAAACGGAGGGGTAAATCATTTCAGAGATATAAATCAAGGGCATAACTATCTCCAATATGCCAATGCCTAGTAAACCAGTGTTCGAATCAGTCTTCGCTTGGAGGACAGCTTTACATTATTTCTCAGTGATTCGCAGATAATTAACAGCAAATGTGACTCAACTCTAGAGCAACGTAATTCGAGCGTAGTGCTCGAGAGAGCACGTTAAGTGTTTCAGAGGAGTTGTAACGGATTTGCGGATGCATAGAAAACTAATGTTGAACGTCGTGAATTTGAAACAAATAGTTAAATTTTGGGGTTCCATACCTTAATCGGCAAAAACGGAACCCTTATAGGATCACACCGTTTTCCTCCGTCTGGCTGCCCGACAGTTAAGCCACTTTTCTCAGCAATGAGTAGAGGTATCAAGTTGAAATTTATGTCACATATTAAGGTCTATGGTCCCTTGACGGTGTAAAAAGCTGAAGCTTCCAAAACAATTCAATCAAAAGATGCGGCCATTATGTCACATACTTTGAAACTCACAAACTCACTCATCAAGACCTTTAGGTACTTCTCGCTGACCTACAATCATGAAATTTGGCGAGCGGCAAGATTTCTCAGTAAAAGGTTCAAATGGATCATATGGCCCTAAGCACTTAACATCTGATGTCCTCAGTCCCCTAGACTTAGAACTATCTAAACCTGACTAACCTAAGGACGTCACACACATCCATGCCCGAGGCAGGATTCAAACCTGCGACCGTAGCAGCAGCGCGGTCCGGACTGAAGCGCCTAGAACCGCTCGGCCACAGCGGCCGGCGCAGTAAAAGGAAAAAGTCCGAAAATTGTTAACAGGAAAAAAAATGTCTTTGTCATTTGTTATCCGACTGATAGCCTTCTTTTAAGACTTCTTTTTCTCAGGAACGGATAGACATATCAAAATGAAATTTATATCACATACTAAGGTCTACGGTCACTTGGCGGTGTAAGAAATTGAACCATCTAAGTCAATGCAATCAAAATATACGGTCACTTATGTCACATATTTTGATACAAACTCACAATTCAAGATCTGTAGGTTACTTCCCATTGTGTTAGATTCAAAAAATTTGGCAAATAACAAGGTTTCACAATACAAGTAAGGAAAAAAATCTGAAAATTGTTAATTTGTAATTATGTCACACAAAAATGTTTTGGTTGTTTGTTATCCGATCGTCTGTTTGTCTGTTAGAATCCCTTTTTCTCAGGAATGGGTAGACCATGTCTTCCCTGCATCGGCATCTATAACAGGCAAAAATCGTCGACATTTTCGGTTCCCAGGATGGATGAACTATCTGATCATGTTATCACGTTTGTATGGAATGCCCCGTGCGCGAGTTCTGCTCGCATTTATCCGGTTTTTTTTTTTTCGTTATGCATGTCTTTGAACTGATTTCAGAGATATTTAACGGTCAACGCATTTCACCTACGCTGTCAAAAAGGCGTTTCTTGACCACCTGAATTATTTTCTCTTACTAAACAAATTTCTTAGTCAAGGAAATACTATATTTACAGGTCTCAGCTTACTTCTAAGCAGCTGCATTTTTACTGTTAGTGAGAGGTCCTGTTGATTGTTACAATTGATTGTTTCTGATAATGATTCTGCGTCATTTGACCCGTCAAAGATTTCTGTCGACAGTCTCTTTGACCCTTGTCTTATATACAGAACTAGCTGAAAGACGATGAAAAGAAGGAAAGTCCTCTTACAGGAACTGGCGTTTCAATGATTCATAAAATGTTTCCTGGCTGATACTGACTCATCAAAGATTTCACTCTGAATAACATAGACAGAAATTACAACAGAGCATCTTTACTAAATTTAACACTTACGATCTCTTCTATACTGCTTCCAGTATCACAGTGCTTCGCAGCATCGCAGGTAAGACTTTTCGGATAAAATATCTTTTGTTTAAGTCAGAAAGTATCTCAGTCCCAGTAATAGAAGTTTCATTTTTACATAGAGCAGTTTCAATGTCTCACTTGCTCTGCGCGATGTCTTAGAATTCTTAGCAGCCGCGAACCTTAGAGTACAGATCTAGATAACTGGGGCTACGAGTACTGTTTAAATGACTGCAACTGAATTCTCCACTTGTGAATGCGCTTTTAGTGGAGGCAAGGGAGATGCCCCTTCAATTCAGGAGGAATTTCTTGGCTCAGGAATTCATCCTTAGTAAAGCGACGCTAACAGTTCATCCTCTTCTTCAAAATCTTAACGGCTTCATTCAGGACAATGAGTACGTCGATAGGATTCGAAGTAGGTGGGTCTCTATACTGGTTCAAAGTTTCAGACAACAAAGATACGTGGTACCCCTTGCCCTAAAAAGCTCTTTGCCTTCTGCCTTTAGCTTTGGAACTCGAAGTCCTGAACACCGGCCCACATTCTTCTGTCAGCCCAGACCGTCGGATCGAACTTTCGCTACTTCTACTGTTGTTTCCCATCTCGTTACATCAACGTGGCCCTCATCGATCAAAATATTCAGACGGCTTCAAAAGAAGAGAGGGTACCGGCTTTGTTTACGTCTGCGAAATTCCACTATTTTGTGCCATTTTTAAGCTTCCGACGGAAGTCAGCATCTCCACTGCCCAAGTTCTTGCAATTAAGCAGGCTGTTCAATATGCGGCATATCAGTTCGACAATATCCTCATTATCACGGATTGGAGGAGCGCACTGGAAAATCTGGAAAACAGCAACGGAGCTCAACACTAACCACCATGTGCTCAATTAAGTTAATCTATTAGTACGAAACTCAATATAAACATGTCCAGTTACTACGGATAAGGGGACACTCTAGTATCTCATGCAACGAGATAGGGGACCACCTGGCGAAACAACGTGTGACTGATGGGCAGGCTTACCACACTTGCCTTCCAGCTACAATTTTGTTGCTGGTGTAAAAGAAAAATGTCCACCAAGAATCGTCGCAGATGTGAGAGATCACACAACAGTGCAAAGGAAGACATTATGCCACAATACAGTCGAGTACTCCACAAAAAACCTGGTTATCCTAAATAAAGCTACCTAGACGTCATGCCACTACTATAACGCGTATCCGGCTGGATCGCGGCTGCTACACCTCACATCTTTACAGGATGAGATTTCAGCCATCTCCCTACTGTGAAGTCCACCCAATGACATTGCAGCCCTTAACTATATGGCATTCACGCTATGGCAGACATAACCGCAAGTTTCTTAACGCCTTGGTCAGAGCCGGAATTACCCAACCCACATCTGTGACGGACCTGTTTCGACATCTGTCCACAGTTGACTACGTCAGTGTTACCCAGTTTCTGCAAAAATTGGATATCGACTTACAAGTCAGACACAAAGGCTCCAGCGGAAGAAGTTGTGATATATGGACTGTGCTGAGTGTGTGAATGTACGAAGTGTGTCTACATGAAATTAACATAATTTCCAGTGTCTATGCTGCATATATGGTAATGTATACCAAACTGTAGTTATTCACTTCTCTGATAAATGGTTAAAGACGAAGTCGAATAAATTTGAAAAAAAAAATCTACAACAGATGTGCATGTGCGTCGTCAGCAAATGGCAAACAGTTAAATGTCGAAAATATGTTAGAAAATGAGACACGTGGGGGATTAATGGCTATAGTTCAATACTACTTGAAAAGAAGGTCTGGATTAATTTGACGCCATCCCTAACTTCGAAGAAATAAGACATCCACACTGACCCGAAGATTCGAGCACAGCAATCGGACTGCTAAGTATAAGGCAGCGGTGCCATCAACTTACTTCAGATGCTGGATGTCGCCAAAAGGAAGATGACACAAACAAAAAAAGGTATTGGTTAATTACGTCACGTTAATTAATCGATTTTTATTAGGAAAATTAGCGATTGAATATAGCACAATGGGCCACTTGGAAGTTGTGAACAAAATAGTAGGTCGGAGCCATGAGTATGGATTACGACATTGTCTGGGATTCACAGATTTTGAAATAAGTTCTGACTCACTTTCAAAAGGTGGTACCAACTACCCTTGAGAAATACATTACTAATCCAAGTTATGTTACTATACTGAAGAATATAGATACTGCCACAGATTCCATTAGACTTTATCTAATTGTGACGATTTCAGAAATGCAAGAAGAGTAGGAGGCTCCATATCACCAAAAATGTTCCCTACAACCCTAAATGAAGTCTTTAGACATTTCAGCTACGAAACTAAAGGCACATGCTTGTGTATTGGAGATACCTGAATCACCTTCTTTTTCCTGATGACATTTTACATGCGCAGAAACTGTTCTAAAATGGATGGAACAATTTAACTCAGGGGGTTTGTGGCAAGGAGTGAATCAATTTCGATGAGATTAAAAAATAATGTATACCTAAAGGAACTTGTGGACTCTCTTCCACTCCCAACAGAGACCAGTATCAAACTGGAGCCGATGTTACGCTTGAAAGACTTCTATTAGTTTATTAATATGGTTTTTTTTCTTTGATTACCAAGCAGTCCACTGGCAAAGCGAATACAGAATATATACATTTAAACACAGATGATTACGAGCAATTCCATTTACACTACGTTCTGTGGACAGTGTGCTTGGAACAGAGTGGATATGGCCCAACAAGACATGAAATTAAGAAATTAACTAGCACAACGGATAACGCAACAGCCAAGCTTGCGTACCAGGAAAGCAAACGTAGTGGGTACTGTATCAATCTAGATCACGATCCTCATTTCCTATTACATGCTTATCTCTCAGTTTTAGATCAATTTTCATTAGGACGGCATATTTCTCACATGTAAGAAAGCAAATGTAGGAGGATGAAAAAGAAACAATTGAGTGCAAATTAGTTGTCTAAACACAGTGACCTTTTATAATGAACGGCGACGATTTATTTATAGAAACAAATCTAACACGTATCAACAATAATACTTTGCAATACTTTTATAAAACAGAAATGCGAATTATAAGTATGAACACCTATTACAAAAGACTGTTACTTGTAGGTCCTTTAAAGAAAATATTATAATAATTGAGCTACAACAGTGCTGGCAACATGGGTTGGATTCACTTCCAAACCAAATCAACAAACAAGCAAGAGAGTAATTCATGCATCTGCATCTACATCTACATACATACTCCTCAATCCACCATACGGTGCGTGGCGGAGGGTACCTCGTACCACAACTTCTCTCCCTGTTCCACTCCAAAACAGAACGAGGGAAAAATGACTGCCTATATGCCTCTGTACGAGCCCTAATCTCTCTTATCTTTGTGGTCTTTGCGCGAAATATAAGTCGGCGGCAGTAAAACTTTACTGCAGTCAGCCTCAAATACTGGTCCTCTAAATTTCCTCAGTAGCGATTCACGAAAAGAACGCCTCCTTTCCTCCAGAGACTCCCACCCGAGTTCCTGAAACATTTCCTTAACACTCGCGTGATGATCAAACCTACCAGTAACAAATCTAGCAGCCCGCCTCTGAATTGCTTCTATGACCTCCCTCAATCGACCTGATAGGGATCCCAAACGCTCGAGCAGTACTCAAGAATAGGTCGTATTAGTGTTTTATAAGCGGTCTCCTTTATAGATGAACTACTGAACCGAAGACGACTATCCGCCTTCCCCACAACTGCCATTACCTGCTTGTCCCACTTCATATCGCTCTGCAATGTTACCCCCAAATATTTAATCGACGTGACTGTGTCAAGCGCTACACTACTAATGGCGTATTCAAACATTACGGGATTCTTTTTCCTATTCATCTGCATTAATTTACATTTATCTATATTTAGAGTTAGCTGCCATTCCTTACACCAATCACAAGTCCTGTCCAAGTCATTTTAGCATCACCATCAAACAGCCGCACATTGCTATCAACCCTATCCAAAAGATCATTTATGTAGATAGAAAACAACAGCGGACCTACCACACTTCTCTGGGGCACTCTAGATGATACTCTCACCTCCGATGAACACTCACCATCGAGGACACTTTTGCACCGTAAAGAAAGCGAGAAACGATTTATTTTACATCGTCCCACCACTGACTATTAAAACATGCAGAGAACGTAAACAGAGGCTATTGTACCTGTATGTCATTATTATGCATTAGTGAAAGTTACTTAGCATCTTCTAACTTAATCTCCTTAATTGCACAGGTAAATGTTGAGAGTGGGAATTCACTTTACTAATTACAGACTGTGAGATTTGCATCCATCTATATGTGTAAATTATGTTACTTTTGTTCCAAATGAGAATAACTGAAAGGAGGAGAGATAAAAATAGGCTAGCACGATTATCCCCCTCGGTGTTAATTATCTCAGTTAGTGACGAAAGCATCAGTGTAAAATCTAAAAGGCTATGTAATTTAGAGACACAACGGGTAGGTACATCCGAAATGCTAGAGATTTGTCCTCCCGTTTCGTTTTCCATTGTGCCGCCTCAGTTGGTCAGCGGTTCTTAGGAAGTGCTGTGCGGTAGATCTTGCTTGCAGTGCACATGCTACGAAGGAAATTATATTGAAAAAGATGAGGCAAAATAGAAGACAAGTACCGCAAAAAACGAGACGGTACATGGCCATGATTCAGACAGATCATCGCCGCCTTTGCGAGCTGCTGCGCGGGCAGCCTACAGCAGTGTGCGCAGGCGCGGCGCGTGCCGACAGTGGCCGCAAATTGGCGCCCATTAGGACAGCCGCGGCCGGCGTCCGTAATAGAGGCGTCGTTGTCGCACGACTCTGGCGCTTGGCTGCCGGCCACGGCTGCTCTAGGAATGCCCGCCCCTCACAACTTCCACGACTGATACACATCTGCACAATTCCGCGTTCAGCGCAGCTTCTAGCAGTACTTTATACAATACACTGGAGCGTATTAGATATTACATCTAGAACAGAGGAAGACAAACACTGTCTAGGACACTATTTTATTTAACTAGATAACTTGTTTCTACGCCATTTTTACGTCATACTCATATTCGTTTATACAAGGTGAAAAGTATTTAAACCGACAAAATCTGGGAGGTTGTGGGGGACATCAAAGCAAATATTTTTCCCTAATGTCATTTTTTCCTATGAGGAGTATTTAAACCGGTAGAGGAAGATTTCTCGCGCGGCAAATTAATTAAACCAACAAACACTTTTTCATTTTTTTATGACCAAGAGACAACAGATTAACACAACCCAATTTCAATTACAGTAGATTTTCAAAAATGCCTCCATTGATACTTAAACAAAGGTTACACCATCGGATCATGTTCTGTCTGACATGGGCAAAAACCCCAGGAGTATCCTGAATTGTTCCTGCTGCTGCTACTTTCCGGGCAACCAGATCCTCGTCTGATGCAACAGGAGTTGCGTAAACAAGGTTGCCCATCTCTCCCCACACAAAAAAGTCCAGATGGGACATATCTGGGGATCGAGCAGGCCATGGTACAGGACCACCTCTGCCAATCCACGTTTCTGGGAACCATCGTTCCAGGAATCGACGCACACGACGACTGAAATGTGCCGGCACCCCGTCATGTTGGAACCACATGCGTTGTCTTGCAGGGAGCGGGACGTCTTCCAGCAATTCTGGCAAATGTCTGGCGAGAAAATTGTAATAATGCCTGCCATTTAATGGCCTAGGTAGCAGATATGACCCGATTAAACAGTCCCCAACAACACCGACCCACGCATTAACGAAGAACCGCACTTGATGAGCGCTAGAAACTGTGGCATGTGAGTTATCCTCACTCCAAACATGCGAAATGTGCATGTTGAAGACTCCATCAAGCCCGAACTTTGCTTCATCGGTAAACAACACAGGATGGAAATGTAGGATGCATTTCACAATGTTTCAGGTACCACTGCGAAACTGTGCTCTGGGTGGATAATCAACTGGTTTCAAGTTGCGGACACGCTGTAAGTGAAATGGACGTAACAATTGCTCCTGAAGAGCTGTTCTTAAATTCGTCTGATTCGTCCCCATGTTACGTGCAATTGCACGAGTGCTGATTGAAGGATCCCGCTCCACATGCTGCAAGACAGCTTCCTCAAATTGCAGCGTTCTTACCGCGCGACAGTGTCCCTGTCCAGGTAATCTGCTAAATGATCCGGTCTCACGCAGACGTTGGTACACAGCAACAAAGATCGTATGATGCGGGATGAACCCGCTGTGCAGCTCGTCCGTTGTGGTGCGCTACGTAGTACCCACCAACCATATCAGTGTACTCACTCAAGGTGTATCGCTCCATTAGTAAACAGAGACAATGCACTACTCCACTGGTGGAAAACACTTGCCTACAACTGAAGAGCATAATACAGCTTCCAACAGCTGAAGATCGTAATACGGCCTCTAGCAACTGAAGAGCGTAATACGGCCTCCACCGGTTTAAATAATCCTCATAGGAAAAAAAATGACATTAAGGAAAAATATTTGTTTTGATGTCCCCTACAACCTCCCAGAGTTTGTCAGTTTAAATACTTTTCACCCTCTACATACTACTAAATGCAACTCGTCTAACTGAAGAACTAAAACAGTTCATGAATCCCAGAGGCGTTGCACATCGGGCATAAAAACAGCGCTCCCTTCTGAAAATCATTTTGCTTAGAAGGAGAAGCGGAACAAAGCCAGACAAGCTGTGATAAATGCCGAACTCAGACAACAGAAAAAGACCAGCTGTTCTGCGGAAAAACCTGCGTGGTCTTGGTACAAACAAAGTAATAGCTGCAGCTGATTCCATTGACCCAACCGATGAACTGAACCGGTACTTTACATTACCTATAACTACAATAGGGCCACAAACGAAAAAGAGATACGATGATCACTTCATGGGTGTAAACGATTGCTGCCACGAAGAATTCTATCTAAAGCATGTTACTTGCAACACCACCAAAAAAACCATCATTTGTATCAGGTTAACATCTACTGGACACGATAGCATCAGACTCCAAATGATGAATCTTATTATTGACCCACTACTGTCCACTATAACAGATACCTTCAACCACTTCTTAACCACAAGCGTTTTACCTAGTTAAGCCATTACCTAAAAAGGACGCTGCCACAGCACCCTCTGATTACCGACGTATTTGTATTCTTCCGTCACTATCCAAGGCTTGAAAAAATGTAATCCACGACCAGCTAACAAATTACCAAACTAGAGACAGCCTACTAGACTAACACCAGTCAATCTTCCGTAAACATCGTAGCACAACATCTGCCTTAGTGAACGTAACAGATGACCAGAAGCTTACCATGGAGGCACAAAAGGCAACTATCCAGTGCTTCTCAGATTTCAGCAAAGCCTTTGGCACCGTCGACTGACATTTTCCTTGTCAGACATAGCAGCCGTAATTTCTCGCCAAGTGGAGTGCAATGGTTCCACTCATACCTGACGTCTCTCCATCAATCCGTCATGTCCGGCAACATAAGGTCACAATGGAGGCAGGTAACATCAGGAGTCCCCCAGAGCTCGGTATTAAGTCCTGCACTCTTTACCTTGTACGTAAATCACGTGTAATCAGTCTTGTCCTATTCCAAATACCATATGCCCGCTGACGACCTCCAGTCGTATCTCAGTGCAAAACCTATAAACCTGAAGACAGCTATCGAGAATCTCGCTACCGACCTGTGTGCACTATCCAGATGGGCACAGGACATAGTGTTATAGCTCAACACACCCAAAACCCAAGCGATTCTGATGGTCATTGTAGGCTCATTAGCCCGAAATTTCGGTAATCTTTACCATCTTTAACCCTAAATGGGGTAAATATCATTTTCTCTCCTTCAGCAAAGAGTCTAGGAGTACTAATGTATGAAAAACTAGATTGACTCAGTACGTAACTGCAAAAATGAAATGAGCGTGTAGCATAGTTGTCTGGGAGGCCCCATCCGGGGAAGTTCGACCACCGAGTGCAAGTCTTATTTCAGTCGATGCCACATTGGACGACTTGCGTGCTGGTGATGAGGATGAAATGATGATGAAGACAACACAATACCCTGTCCACAAGCGATGAAAAACACGGCAGGGACTCGAACCCGGGCCCGTTGCATCGGAGGAAAGCACGTTACCGCTCACCTATGCAGGCGGACTACTTAACTGTAATGTGCCAGGAGTCATCAGCTTCTCTTCATGCCCTGCAGAAATATAAAAAGCTCTACCGTCTTGGTCTATGAAAGAAATTGTACAATTATTGAACGTAGCGATGTTATCCTTCAAGGCCTTTCTCAGGAACGCTCACGGTGCCAGGAACTGGTTGTGAATACCTGTGTTTACTATATCTGTGACGTTCGACCATTTCACCATATTTTACCATAATACGCAGAACTTCCTGGATGCATGCGGACAACACAGAATTTTCTATAACCTCTGGTTTCTCTACTGTATTATCAATGAACACTGTAACTCATTTCTCTCCACGACCTTAACGCTCTCGTCTCAACAACACTGCTGAAACACCCGTTCCCATCAGAGCAAAATCCTTTCTGTACGCTTTCTCGAAGTCCTTCTCAGTAGCAGAAACCTGACTCTGAACAACCTCCCGCATTAAATTACAGAACTATATAACATCTCCAGCTTCAGAAGTCAGTTAATGACATATCTACAAAAGCAACAATGAACCATGGACCTTGCCGTTGGTGGGGAGGCTTGCGTGCCTCAAAGATACAGATAGCCGTACCGTAGGTGCAACCACAACGGAGGGGTATCTGTTGAAAGGCCAGACAAACGTGTGGTTCCTGAAGCGGGGCAGCAGCCTTTTCAGTAGTTGCAGGGGCAACAGTCTGGATGATTGACTGATCTGGCCTTGTAACATTAACCCAAATGGCCTTGCTGTTCTGGTACTGCGAACGGCTGAAAGCAAGGGGAAACTACAGCCGTAATCTTTCCCGAGGGCATACAGCTTTACTGTATGATTAAATGATGATGGCGTCCTCTTGGGTAAAATATTCCGGAGGGAAACAGTCCCCCATTCGGATCTCCGGGCGGGTACTACTCAAGAGGACGTCGTTATCAGGAGAAAGAATACTGGCGTTCTACGGATCGGAGCGTGGAATGTCAGATCCCTTAATCGGGCAGGTAGGTTAGAAAATTTCAAAAGGGAAATGGATAGGTTAAAGTTAGATACAGTAGGACTTAGTGAAGTTCGGTAGCAGGAGGAACAAGACTTTTGGTCAGATGAATACAGGGTTATAAATACAAAATAAATGCAGGAGTAGGTTTAATAATGAATAAAAAAATAGGAGTACGGGTAAGCTACTACAAACAGCATAGTGAACGCATTATTGTGGCCAAGATAGACACGATGCCCACGTCTACTACAATAGTACAAGTTGACGAAGAAATTGATGAAATGTATGAGGCGATAAAAGAAATTATTCAGGTAGTGAAGGGAGACGAAAATTTAATAGTCATGGGTGACTGGAATTCGAGAGCAGGAAAAAGTGAGTGAAGGAAACATAGTAGGTGAATATGGATTGGGACTAAGAAATAAAAGAGGAAGCCGCCTGGTAGAATTTCGCGAAGAGCATAACTTAATCATAGCTAACATTTGGTTCAAGAATCATGAAAGAAGGTTGTATACATGGAAGAACCCTGGAGATACTAAAAGGTATCAGATAGATTATATAATGGTAAGACAGAGATTTATGAACCAGGTTTTAAATCGTAAGACATTTCCAGGGGCAGGTGTGGACTCTGACCACAATCTATTGGTTATGAACTGTAGAGTAAAACTGAAGAAACTCCAAGAATGTGGGAATTTAAGGAGATGGGACCTGGATAAACTGAAAGAACCAGAGCTGGTACAGAGTTTCAGGGAGAGCATAAGGGAACAATTGACAGGAATGGGGGAAAGAAATACAGTAGAAGAAGAATGGGTAGCTTTGAGGGATGAGATAGTGAAGGCAGCAGAGGATCAAGTAGGTAAAAAGACGAAGGCTAGTAGAAATCCTTGGGTAACAGAAGAGATACTGAATTTAACTGATGAAAGGAGAAAATACCAGAATGCAGTAAATGAAGAAGGCAAAAAGGAATACAAACGTCTCGAAAATGATATCGACAGGAAGTGCAAAATGGCTAAGCAGGGATGGCTAGAGGACAAATGTAAGGATGTAGAGGCTTATCTCACTAAGGGTAAGATAGACACTGCCTACAGGAAAATTAAAGAGAACCACTTGTATGAATATCAAGAGCTCAGATGGAAGCCCAGTTCTAAGCAAAGAAGGGAAAGCAGAAGGATGGAAAGAGTATATAGAGGGTCTATAAAAGGGCGATGTTCTTGAGGACAATATTATAGAAATGGAAGAGAATGTAGATGAAGATGAAATGGGAGATACGATACTGCGTGAAGAGTTTGATAGAGCACTGAAAGACCTAAGTCGAAACAAGGTCCCGGGAGTAGACAACATTCCATTAGAACTACTGACAGCCTTGGGAGATCCAGGCCTAACAAAACTCTACCATCTTAGAAGAAAGATTAAGGAAAGGCAAACCTACGTTTCAAGCATTTGTAGACTTAGAGAAATATTTTGACAATGTTGATTGGAATACTCTCTTTCAAATTCTGAAGGTGGCGGGGGTAAAATACAGGGAGCGAAAGGCTATTTACAATTTGTTCAGAAACCACATGGCAGTTATAAGAGTCGAGGGGAATGAAAGGGAAGCAGTGGTTGGGAAGGGAGTGAGACAGGGTTGTAGCCTCTCCCCGATGTTATTCAATCTGTATATTGAGCAAGCAGTAAAGGAAACAAAAGAAAAATTCGGAGTAGGTATTAAAATCCATGGAGAAGAAATAAAAACTTTGACGTTCGCCGATGACATTGTTATTCTGTCAGAGACAGCCAAGGACTTGGAAGAGCAGGTGAACGGAATGGACAGTGTGTTGAAAAGAGGGTATAAGATGAACATCAACAAAAGCAAAACGAGGATAAGGGAATGAAGTCGAATTAAGTCGGGTGATGCTGAGGGAATTAGATTAGGAAATGAGACACTTATTTGGGGAGCAAAATAACTGATGATGGTCGAAGTAGAGGATATAAAATGTAGAATGGCAATGGCAAGGAAAGCGTTTCTGAAGAATAAAAATTTGTTAACATCGAGTATCGATTTAAATGTCGGGAAGTCATTTCTAAAAGTATTTGTACGGAGTATAGCCATGTATGGAAGTAAAACGTGGACGATAAATAGTTTAGACAAGAAGAGAATAGAAGCTTTCGAAATGTGGTGCTACAGAAGAATGCTGAAGATTAGATGGGTAGATCACATAACTAATGAGAAGGTATTGAATAGAATTGGGGAGAAGAGGAGCTTGTGGCACAACTTGACTAGAAGAAGGGGTCGGTTGGTAGGACATGTTTTGAGACATCGAGGGATCACCAATTTAGTATTGGAGGGCAGCGTGGAGGGTAAAAATCGTAGAGGGAGACCAAGAGATGAATACACTAAGCAGATTCAGAAGGATGTAGGTTGCAGTAGGTACTGGGAGAACAAGAAGCTTGCACAGGATAGAGTAGCATGGAGAGCTGCATCAAACCAGTCTCAGGACTGAAGACCACAACAACAACAACGATTACCGTCGTTATACTCGTTACCCTTCTACATCGTACTTTCCAGTTACATCTTCCTCATTTCCCCGTATTCTTATCTGGCGCAGTCTTCTTAAATTTACTTTCCCCAAATCTCGCTATATCAGAAAACATTTATTTTGTACACCTGTAAATTCTTTATCTACCATTGTCATTACTTTATCATTATTATTAAGTTATTATTATTGTTGTTGTTTTATTATTACTATTAGGGGGTGCAGCTACAGTAGTACAAGTAATGCCAGTATTAACTTTGTTAGTTCATAGTATAATTTACTCACTTCGCCACTGCAGACACGCAAATCGTTTTAATTCTAGTTGTCATACAAAAATTGTTATTTTCTTAGGCAACTATGATGTAATATACATTTTATGTGTGAAACTCTGGACCAATGCAAGAGAGGGCGTAATGGCCCTAATCAGATCAGCTTAAATAAATAAATTAAAATCATCCTCTTTTTTCTGCCTGTATATTGTAATATCCATACCAATTTTTGCTTAAATTTATGGAATAATTATTAAGAAAATCTTTCCTTTACTTAGCAATTTTTATATCTCTAAATATGATTCCTGGTCACGTCGAGAGAGATATCGCTTGTTTTAGTTGTTCATCTTTTGTCGTTTCTCTTCCAAACTGTGATGAGCTGGTACTAATTTTCAGTACACTACTGTAATCCATCATGGTACTAATCTACCTTTGATAAAGTACTTTCGTGACATCAAGAAAATAACCTAAGCACGTAGACTTCTGTTACAAGGGTGGTATGGTTCAGTCATCCTCGCATGTAAGCAGAAGTAAATCGAACGAACTTGCTGCATTATATTTGGAGATAAAGTCAAGACAGTACTGCTGATCGTCAGTCGTCTTGCAAGACTGAAAGAAAGACTTCTTTTTAAATACAAATATCCATTAATATTCTCTTAAGTATGATAAGTGAAGGAACGTCAAATAATATAATGATGCTACAATGTCAAGGTTAATGTCAGAACCACGCAAGGAATTTTGATATCGTTTTCACTAATAGATAAATTGACTCGAGAGGAAGGTATATACTATGGTGTACAAAATGTAAGAACAAAAGTAAATTTCGCATGATGTGTGACTGTGAAGTAACACAGCCCAATGAAACTTGAACCATACACAGACAAAACTGATAAGTACAGTACAGAACGCAGAAGAAAGAAATATATTATGTTCCGAACAGAAATGACACTTTTATTCAGTGACACTAATTACACTGAAGCCACTACGATGAACCCCTGGACATTACAAAAGGTGGGACATGGTTCTTAATAGGCTGTGTGACCGCCACGAACGTCAGTGCAGGCTCTGCAGAGTGATCCCATGCTGGTCACAAAGTTGGTAACGAGTTCTGGCGGTAGGGCGTTCCACTCCTTTACCAACGCGATTGAAAACTGCTGCGTGATCGTTGGTGCTCGCGCACGTGCTATACGTCTATGCAACATTCCTACTCGTGCTCGATGGGACTTAAGTCGGGAGAACGGGAGGACCAATCCATTTGCCGAATATTCTCTTGTTGTAAGAACTCTTCCACATACACTATTCTAAGCAGTCGCTCAGTTCATCCATAAAAATAGTCAGAGTGCACACCTGAAATGAAGCACATGGAGAAGGAGTACAGTGTCGTCGTTGACCGACGAGTGTACAGTGCTTATAGATTTGGAAGCCATAACATCTGGACCTCCAAAAGACCATGCGTGGCAATTTTCCTGGAGACATTACGTGTTCCCACCTCACGCCATATGTCAGTACGTCTAGAACCACTAATCAGACTGCATCTCCTCTCCTACAAGAAGAGCAAGGGACACCAGCCGTTGCAAAAGGTGCCGCCGATGGTCTGGTGTCAATGGAACACAACGTAGTGGTCGTTGAGCAAAGAGACCGCCTCCACGTAGCCACAGTGCCACAGTGGAGTTCAGGATTGCGTGCTGTGAAATGTGTTTGCAATTACACCCGCTATTTGACTTGGGTCCCGTGTTACCTGTTGCTGTAGTTGACCGTAGCCGACCACGCCATCTCCTTCGGGCAGAAGTGCCTGTGGTTCCGAACGCTTCCCAAGCATTGTGAAACAATGCTGTGAGCAGTATCAAACTCTTGGGCTACGCTCGTCTTATTTCGTCCTTCTTCCAGTTTCCCGATGATTCTTCCTCGTGTGAAGTCCACTAGATGTTGTCTCCGAGCCACGGTGTAATGAACAGCACCACCACAGTGGATCGCAGCTGCTCATTGATTGACTCACGCAGCCACTGAATCAGTCCGTCAATTAATGACAACAGCATCAAAATCGCTATAATAATTCCGGAGATCAACCTTCATATACATGCAGAAAAATGCAGCGGGAGAGTTCTATTTATAATATGTATAGATTCTGATCAGGTTTTGCTGCTCTCTGCAGTTGTGGCGGCTGTTTACTGTTTTCCCCGCTGTATACCACTTCCTCTATAGCTGAGTAGAGAGTCTATATAGCTGACTATCTCGTAGCTCCCATCACTGTCACGAGATGTCACTCGACACTCCAACTAAAGTGATAACAATACATAATTACACCTCTGGTCTAACGGTTGCCGGCACGGTAGCTCAGCGTGTTCGGTCAGAGGGTTAACTGCCCTCTGTAATAAAAAAAAAACTGAATTAATCTATCAACAACGAACTTAAACGGATGTCTTACGACGTCCGCCCTGAGGAGATGCAACGTCGCTGCGGTCGAAAACGCCTGTATAAGACAAAAAGTGTCTGGCGAAGTTGTTAGGTCGGTTACTGCTGCTAAAATGGTGGGTTATCAAGATTTAGGTGGGTCTGAAAGCGGTGTTATAGTTGGCGCACGAGCGATGGGACACAGCATCTCCGAGTAGCGATGAAGTGAGCATTTTCCCCTACGTCCATTCCACAAATATACCATGAATATCAGGAATCCAGTAAAACATCAAATCTCCGACATCGCTGCGGCCGGAAAGAGATTCTGCAAGAACGAGACCAAAGACGACTGAAGAGAATCGTTCAGCGCAACCCTTCCGCAAACTGCTGCAGATTCAAATGCTGGGCCATAAAGAAGTGTCAGCGTGCGAACCATTCGACGCAACATCATCGATATCGACTTTCGGAACCAAAGGCTCACTCTTGTACCCTTGGTGACTACACGACACAAAGCTTTACGCACCGCCTGAGTCCGTCATCAACGACGTCGGACTGTTGATGACTGGAAACGTGTTGCCTGGACGGTCGAGTCTCGTTTCAAATTGTATCGAGCGGATGTAAGTGTACGTATACGGAGACAACGTCACGAATCCATGGAGCCTGCATGTCAGAGGAGACTGTTCAAGCTGGCGGAGGCTCTGTAATGGAATTGGGCGCGTGCAGTTGGAGTGATATGAAACCCTGGACATTGCGCATTCCGAGGGACTTGGGCAATTCCAGCCGGACAATTTGACACCCCACACGTACAAACTTTCTAGAAAGCAGCTCTTCTAACACTTCCGCTGGTCATCGCAGCCCTCCCGACACGAACATTATTGAGTATATCTGGTATGCCTTGCAATGTGCTGTTCAGAAGAGATCTCCACCCCCTCGCACTCTTACGGATTTATGGACAGGCCTGCAGGATTCATAGATTCAATTTCCTCCAATATTACTTTAGACATTAGTCGAAGCCATACCACGTCGTGTTGTAGCACTTCTGCGAGCTCACGGGGCCGTACACGATATTAGAAGGTGTACCAGTTTCTTTGGCTCTTCAGCGTAACATGTTCGTATGATCACAGTCGGATAAGTACTGACGTCAGCTGTAAAGCCGAACATACACAGACTATTATAAACAAATTATCTAGTTTGTCAAAAAATAGCGTCAGAACAGAGTTCGCTACAGATACGCTACAGATTAGCATAATCGTGAATGGTTTGTTCTATTATCCCTATTTGTTTTTGTTAATTTGATGAGATTTTTGTAAGTTAGTATTTTCAAGATGACTATCCGAACAGCATATTATTACAGCGCCGGCCGCGGTGGCCGTGCGGTTCTGGCGCTGCAGTCCGGAACCGCGGGACTGCTACGGTCGCAGGTTCGAATCCTGCCTCGGGCCTGGGTGTGTGTGATGTCCTTAGGTTGGTTAGGTTTAAGTAGTTCTAAGTTCTAGGGGATTCATGACCTAAGATGTTCAGTCCCATAGTGCTCAGAGCCATTTGAACCATTATTACAGCAACAAACATTTTTATAAGGACATAACCACATAAAGAAACCCATACACGTTCAGCAAGCCCGAGTATGTGACAACCACCATAACATATTAACGATGCGTATTACACTCTCAAAATAAGACAAAAACGTTGCTAGATACAACAGATATATTCCTACTTGACAGGGTTGGGTTGGTGGAACGAAATATGGAAGATTAGGCTTTAGCGTCGATGACGACGTCATTCGAGGCTGAGTACTATCTCTTGCGGGAGAGGATAAGGGAGCAATTTAATCGTCTCCTTTTCGAAGGGACTGTACCAATGCTTGCCTTTACCGATTTAGGAAAACTTAAATCGCAATGACCGGACGACGCTTTGAACTCCCGTCCTCTCAAACGCTAGCCAAGTTCTAACGTATCATTCCCAGCAAGAAGGGGCGACTGACAAGAAGGGGCGACTGGTAAAAAGGGGTGACTGTTCGGAGCAGCTATTATGTGAGTCGTATTTGAATAAGTCACTGATTTTTCATTTATTTTGGATCTGGCTCAGAAGAATGCAGCAGTTTAGAGAATGTGATCTTTTGTGGTAGCGACGGAAGAGCTGGCGTCCGGCCGAGTTTGCCCTGAGCCCCATTAGTTGTTTTGTTGTGTGTTATGTTTCCCTGATTCGCGTAAAGTGTGTTGTAGGAGAGATAAGCAATACAGATGGACGCCGGCCGAAGTGGCCGTGCGGTTAAAGGCGCTGCAGTCTGGAACCGCAAGACCGCTACGGTCGCAGGTTCGAATCCTGCCTCGGGTATGGATGTTTGTGATGTCCTTAGGTTAGTTAGATTTAACTAGTTCTAATTTCTAGGGGACTAATGACCTCAGCAGTTGAGTCCCATAGTGCTCAGAGCCATTTGAACCAATACAGATGGAAAATGTGGCCAGACTCTACGTGGATCGTCATTGATACTGGAGAATTTCAATTTGAAATGCGTCTGTTTTCGCCTCGATTAGTTTGACTGATGAGGCAACATGACGCTACCCTGTCTTATCCAAAAAGCAGACGTGATAAGCTGATGGTATACTGCCAAGTGTAGCTCTTTGGCCTGCCCGGACACGTAACGGAGAGGTTCTTTGATTCGTGGTGGCCAATCACATGGTTTGCCACGAGAATTAGTTCTCAACTCGGCGTGGCATGGGCCCAGTTTGCAGTTACCCGACTGCTTGTGAGTTTTAGATTTTTGTTTCTGTTCCTGGCTTTGCTTGGTCACGTGTCATAGATTTATGCTCCACACTTTGCTGCTACATACCTGTTGGTGAGGTGACAACATGCTTTTTGCCTAGGCAACGCATTTAAACTATAATCAGCTGCATTCATGTAGCAAGGGTTCGCTTTCCGAAATCACAGTAAATCTCTTCCCATTACTTGAAATTCTGCTTGAAAACACACCTCAGTTTCTTTGTTGATGGGTTGGAGCCGTGATGTCCACGTGGAGTGGAATGTCCATCCATCCAATGCCGTCGATGAGCATGCTAGACAGAAAAAAAACCTCTCGTCCAGTAAGAAGTTGGTCTGGTTGGTGGATACCATTATTTTTGTATATTCTGTAAACGGATTTATTTCTTCTGTGCCCAGTTTGTTTGCAGAAGCAGGAAGATCAGTCTGAGTTCGGTGGAATGCAGAAAAACGCTAGGCAATACTGCTCCTTCGAATTATCTCACAAAATAGACTGAAGATACGCAAACGTACGTTTGTTACATTTGTAGATTTAGAGAAAGTTTTTGACAACTTTGAGTGGAATATATTTATTGCTTATTGAGTCTGACCCGAGTAAGATCTTATAGCTGAGCAGGAATAACTCATTCCAAAGATATTACAGACAGTCTCAAGTATAATGATGTTAATAATAACAATAATAATGTTAATACTCTGTTTGGATAAATCAGGGATGAAATGCAGGGAGCGAACGACTGACTAGAAACTGTACAGAAACCGGACTGCTGTTATAGCAGTCGGACATGAAAGGGAAACAGTATTTGAGTTGCAAGAAAGATACGGTTGTGGCCTATGTTGTTCAATCCGTAATTTGAACGTACAGTGGAGGAAACTATGGAGAACTTTGGAAAAGGAATTTTAGTTGAGGGAAAAGAAATAAAAACTTTGACCTTTGAGATGGCAAAAGACTTAGGAAAGCAGCTGAACAGATTGGATAGTGTCTTGAAAGGAGATGACCATCAAAAAAAGTAAAACAGGGTTAGTGGAATGTAGTGGAATTACATCAGGGGATGCTGAGTGCATTAGGTTAGGAAATAAGACACTAAGGAAAGTACAATTCCGTTATTTGGGCGGCGAAATATCTAACGATGGCCGAATTAGAAAGAATATAAAATGTATCCTGGCAATAGCAAGAAAAGTATTTCTGAAAAAGGGGATTTTCTTTTTAAAAAATGGTTCCAATAGCGCTGTGCACTAAGAGACTTAACATCTGAGGTTATCAGTTCCGTAGAACTACTACCTAAGGACAACACACACATCCACGCCCGAGGCAGGATTCTAAGCTGCGACCGTAGCGGTCGCGCGGTTCCAGACTGAAGCGCCTAGAACCGCTCGGCCACTCCGGCCGGCGGATTTTCTTTACATCAATTCATTTACAAAATGTATATATATATATATATATATATATATATATATATATATATATATTACACTTCTCCTCCTAAACCACAGGACCAATTTCAACCAAACTTGGTAAACGTACACCTTACTGTCAGGCAACAATCGCTCCTGGGGTAAGAATTACCTAACTACCAGAGGGGTGGAGATAGAGGTGAAAAAAACACGTATCCCATGTGCATGAATTCCCAGATTTTATTCACCCAGTATCTAAGAATAAGAGCCCTTAGAGACTTTCAACAAACGTAACACATTTTTTATACCTACACGAATTTTTCTTTTTCTCGCTGACAATCCCTGCAAAATGATGAAAGGAATGAAGTTATCGCTTGCTACTTTTCCGCTGTTTATTAAGTAAAAGTACCCATGAGCTTTGACGTTACAATTTATTACTTCTTTGCGACTGTTTTCGCGACACCTTTTTGCAGGCAGTATGCACGTATGACACTGAATGTAACTTCAAAAGTATATCATTGTACGACACTTGGTTCAGGAGACATGATGTCATCGACAGTTAGATGCGTGAAAAACTGGAGCATCACGCATGACGTTTAAATTTATCACTTCTTTACTATTAATTTTATTCGCGATAAATTTTGAAACACTATCCACATATAACGCTGAATGCACCTACGAAATTATATCTTTGTATGACACACAGGTCAGGAGATATGATATCATAAACATTAACCCTATCAATACGAAGGGGGCGGGGGGCTAGATGGTACTTCATGCCCACCTTCCGAAAGCATTGTGACAGAATCATGTACTTTATATTTTAAAATTTTGGAGAAATATTGTTTTTAATGATTTACTATTTTCCGTAACTGTTTTGAATTATTCTGTAAAACTTAAACCAAAAACCAAAGTCTTCGCAATTAATGTCCTACTCATATTTTGAAGTTCACGACCCTTCTTACACATGTATATGTCTTTAAAATGTGTGTTGTGAATGAAACTCAGTGACAGTTAACTAAATCTGTATTGTTTAATGTTTTTGTAGTGTTCATAAAGTACCCCTCCTCCCTGTGTACACATTACAGAAATTGCTTTGGCGTTGCTAAGAATGTTCTAAACGATATTTTAAGGTTCTGAACCCAACTTATACATCAATACTATTTAAAAAGGATGTTGTAATTAAAAGTTAACGACGGTTAACAAAATTTGTTAATTTTTATTTATTTTTTGTGGTAGGGGCAAACTACCTCCTCCCGCACCCTCCCCCCGCGGTCCGTTGGTGGTATGTGTTATGGAAGGCGGAAAATGCGTTGGGACTGCTAGGATTAAGCACAAGGCGAGATATTACGTGAACGCACAGGTATAAATAAACACTTGGGAAATGCCAGATTTCTCTGCTACTGTGATATAAATTTAAACATTAGGAAGTATTTTCTGAAGGTATCTGTTTGAAATACAGCCCTGTACGGAAATGAAATATGGGCAATAAGCAGCACATACAGGAAGACAGTAAAAGGTTTTGAAATGTGGTGCTATAAAAGAATCCTGAAGATAATAGATGGGTAGTTCAGAGTAACAAAGTGGGAGGTACAGAATCGAACTGGGGAAAAAAGAAACTTATGGCACTACTTAACTAATAGAAGCAATCGATAGATGGGACACACCCTAAGATATCAAGGAATCGTCTGTGTGGTCATGCAGGGACGTCAGAGGGTAAAAACTGTAGAGGGAGACGATTGTCTGGCCACAGAAAGCAGGTTCATGTAGATGTAAATAGAAGTAGCTACGCAGAGATGAAGCAGCTTGCGCCAGATGGAGTAGCAAAGACAGCTGCAACGAAGACCACAATCGCACCAGTAACAAATACAGGATGTTTTTAAATTATTTATACGGAAGTAACCTTTTAATTATGGAAAAGGTAAATAACGTACAGAAATGTCTGATACAGCACTGAAAGAAATATTTCTTCAAGTTTTATTCCTGCGTAACACCGTTAGTTCCCGAAATTCCTGCTAGGTGACATACACGAATGAGTTATTCGAATAGACATCATGGAGTCGTACTACGGCGCAGAACATTTGTTTCACCGTAACTGGCGGTGTGCCGAACGCTACAATGCCGGGTCAGGGTCGGCCAGCAGTCCGTGACGCAGCAATTGAGCAAGTTTGGCAGTCTTACATTAGTAGTCCTAGGTGTGCGAGCTAAGAATTGATTACGCTTACTGTTACAGTGTGGAAGCTATCACGGTTACGACTGTCTTCCAAAACCTAAAAACCGGAACTATTGCAAGCTCTAAAGGAAGAGACAAAGAAAAACGAGCTGCGAGTTGTGTAGAAACGTTTAACAAAATGCAGACTGAAGATGATTTTCTTAGTAAAACTGTATTCAGTGACGAAGCTTCCGGAAATGGTCGATGGGCTGCGACAACAGATAACATAGGCAGTTGGCACCATACATCGAGCCTTGCCTCATACGATTTGGAAGAAAACTGATTGTGGATGGGACGTTTGTAGTGTTACAAAAGGTAGCCGCATTGAACGTCTGTAAATGAACATACTGCATTCAGCACTGTATCAATACTTTTGTAAGTTACTTCCTTTTTCGATTACTTTTGTACAAGTCATTTATAAACACTCTGTATAACATCCATTAATTTGATTTGCAGCTCCTTGTATTGGCCGTGTTTGCAGTTAAAATTGTTGGATGTGAGGTCCACCATTTATGCAAAACATCGCTTTTCTCAGTACCCATACATGTTTTGACACCACTGTGCCATCATAAGTGGGTTTTCGTTTTTATTTATTTTGCAATGTGAACATTTTTGTTATATGATTATAAAATTATGTGCGTTTTTTAGTTCAAAGAACAGATCGTTTCTTTTTGTAAATACCTTTACATTTAGTGTGCGTGAATTTTCTGGATCACTTGTGTGTTAATTACCAACAATCACCACCCAATCACAATAGAAACAGACCTAATAATACTAAAACCCAGCCACAGCCTATACAGCAAACTGACCATTGAGGAAAACTTCCATATACAGAAGGCAATAGCAGAAGGAAAACAAGTCTTAAGCGAATACACTACAATCTGCAAGGGCACACTATTTAACACATTAGAGGAAGTTTCCAGAATGAGATTTTCACTCTGCAGCGGAGTGTGCGCTGATATGAAACTTCCTGGCAGATTAAAACTGTGTGCCGGACCGAGACTCGAACTCGGGAGCTTTGCCTTTCGCGGGAAAGTGCTCCACCAACTGAGCTAGCCAAGCACGACTCACGACCCGTCCTCACAGCTTTAACTCCGCCAATACCTCGTTTCCTACCTTCCAAACCTCACAGAAGCTCTTCTGTGAATCTTGTAGAAAGGCAAAGGTCCCGAGTTCGAGTCTCGGTCTGCCACACAGTTTTAATCTGCCAGGAAGTTTCACATTAAAGGAACTTCACAAAAAAAAGCACAACCGGATAAAGTCTACACACACACACACACACAGAGAGAGAGAGAGAGAGAGAGAGAGAGAGAGAGAGAGAGAGAGGGGGGGGGAGGAAGATAAAATGCAAAAAAAATTCAAATTTGGCGCCGAACTCTCTGGTGAAAAAATGAACACTGACTGGTCTGGGACACATAACAAACCACAATCACACTGTGTTCTGGTGAACTGAAAAGTGTTTTACTACGTCATTTGTGAAAAATACTTGTTACAGTTACGTGTGCATCACAAAACCTCAGCATTATGCGGGGAATGGAAGTACTTGCCACACGAAAACCTAAGTAAAAACGAATATAATGAGAATTAAATGGACACCCTAGCTGCAAACATGCGTTGCTATAGTTCATTGGGGACATGTTGAAAATGTGTGCCCCGACCAGGACTCGAACCCGGGATCTGCTGCTTACATGGCAGACGCTCTATCCATCTTTTTTTTTTTTTTTTTTTTTTTTTTTTGTAATTTCATTTTGTTCGTTGTAATTGTTCGTGGCGGACGTCTCCTGACGCCCCTTGAAGTTCATTACTGATCCAGTCACTCAGTTCTTTTTATTACATAGGGCAGCTAACCCTCTAACCGAACACGCTGAGCTACCGTGCCGGCATCCATCTGAGCCACCGAGAGCACAGACGACAGTGCGCCTGCAGGGACTTATCCCTTGCACGTTCCTTGTGAGACCCACATTCCCAACATGTCCACACCAATACATTCGTAGTGCGCCTAACAGATGTTTGCCCATCATACTCATTACTCGTGGCAGATTAATCTACCAAGTCCCGTACAAGTTCGGGCATAGCGCGTGCGTTCGCACAAGAAGGTCAATGGCCGGGAAGCCATATTTTAACTATATATGACGGTAGTATCTGTTCCCGAAAGAGCATTTACCGTTGGTGACCATGCAACTTTGCTAGAAATGAAATGGTAATTAAATGGACACCCTAGCTGCAAACAGGCGTTGATATAGTCAATTGGGCACATGTTGAAAATGTGTGCCCCGACCGGGACTGAGATGGATAGAGCGTCTGCCATGTAAGCAGGAGATCCCGGGTCCGAGTCCCGGTCGGGGCACACATTTTCGACATGTCCCCAATGAACTATAGCACTGCGTGTTCGCAGCTAGGGTGTCCATTTAATTATCATTTCACTTCCAGCAAAGCTGCATGGTCATCAACGGTAACTGTTCTTTCAGGAACAGATACTACCGTCATATATAGTAAAAACGAACATAGGCGCGAAAACATCGCGAAAAACTGAATTACATTCTAGAAGATAGGTTAACTCCCAGCAAAAAGAAAAACTTTCTCATCAACATCGTTTGGTTGCAGATGACAAGCTACACACAAGTGATCCACAAAATTCATGGACACATATGTAAAGGTATTTACAAAAAGAAACGATCTGTTGCTTGAACCGAAAATGCACATAATTTTATAATCATTCAACAAAATGTTCACATTGCAGAAGAAATAAAAACAAAAGCCCACTGATGACAGTGGTGCCGAAACATGTTTGGGTACTGAGAAAAACGGTGTTTTGCATAACACTCTGCACAACAATTGATCAACACTGCAGTACGTCGTGTGATGTGTTTTGCGAACCACACAGCCAAGAACGTTTGAAATTAGGCGACAGACGCCAGTGAGCCTGCAAACGACACGGCGGCAGCCCGGACAAGTAGACAGAAAGCTGCTGCGCTCCACCTCGTTCGACGTGAGAGGGGCCGGTCGCCGCAGTCGGTACCCCCCGGGCGTGATTGGTGAGTTTACATTCCAGCTGGCGGAGATGTGCGGGCACCGTTAGGGCCACCTCTGAGCAGAAACGTGAGCCTCCCCCTGCCGCCCCCGGGCGAGGCCATTGTCCCGGCTGTCCCGAAACCACCCCGGCCCAGCACGGGCGCCACGCGACTTAAGGCCCTACCTGCGCAGCGCCACGTCGCGCCGTCCGTCTCCGCCCGCACGCCTGTCGGCCGACAATGGGCGCCAGCCTGCCCGCCTATCTCCGTTCCCCATCTACGCACTCGCACACTGGCCGTCAAGGGCAACTTGCCACACCCGCGAACCTCCACAACATGCGGTTCAAAGACTCCGCAGACGAATGCCGGACATTTACCACGCAGGACATTTGACACGCAGGACATTTGCCACACTTGCCCCATCGCAAGGTAGCTTGAGTAGCGATCCCTCAGGTAAAGCCGTCGGCACACGGACCGTGCATCCGAACATGTGTGTTGAGCGTGCCGACTTTCTGACATCATAGCGTGGAATAGCACGGTCGGGAGTCTTTCCGAACGTGCAGAGCAGCATCTCGCATGTCAGATATTCTGAGCGTGCGTCTGAGTGTTGTCCAATGAGATGGCACAACGCCACCTACGTCACACGCACGCCATCTCCCTTGAGTACAGAGTTGTGAGGCGCCATACTGGCGTTCATTTCAAACCTATATGTATATATGCCGTTTCTGATCACCAGAAAATTCAGAATCACTGGAAAACCCGTTGTTAGTTGTGTGATTCGTTACAATAAAATAATGAGAAACATCATATTCGTGGCAAAAGAATTATTGTAAATTGCGTATTATGAGAGTAGGCTATTTGAAGGCAGCGACACACTGAAGATCCACCCAAAACGCATTGTTCTTGGTACAATTTGCTATAATTAAATTTCAATTAGTAATATAATTATCTACGATTAACGTTTTCAGCAAAGGGTAACACAATATGCTTATGTCCTAGGAGCCTAATGTTTGTTTAGCGTAATGAATGGCGTCCCTGTCTGGTACAGCGTCTTCATACGGGCGGTGGTTCGCGTCTAATCACTTCCAATGATTTTTTTCCCTAACATTTGCATATTTATTAGGTTCTGATACTTTATTATTAGTTTAATATAAGTATATGCTATAATATTTGATGTTATGGAAATATAAGTTCACCTTTTTTAGACTTTGTTCGATTGGCTTAATCTACAGGACAGCTTGCGCTACTGGTATAAAGATATTTTGCCCCTTTTTCTTTTACGCTTCCTAATTCACATGTTACAATGATTCGGCTACTGGGTAGGAACGGTGATCAAGTAAGACTGACCTCGGGGTTTTACTAAATTGTAGGAGTGGTGAAATAATGTTTATCTTATGCGGAGAAGTATTCCAAATTTGTACCGCACTGTTTGTAATGGAACTTTTATAAGCCTGTGTCTTTATTGATTGGACATGGTACTTTCCTTTTCGTGGACGATGGAGGAAATGTGCGTTTTAACAGCGCTAACGTGGGAATTTTACGCTCGCCCGTTGAGTAAACTGTGTGATTTACGAACTAGAAACATCCCTCAACTGTCGCTGGAGTGCGTTGCGACCGCGTATACCACGTTGGGGCCCCACATACCGTTTGCACAAGTCGCATCGTTCCTGAGCGTTCAGCAGCACGTTGAACTCGGCACGCTCAACATTAACGTTCGACAGCACGGTCCGTGTGCCGACGGCTTAAGGGACGCTCTTCCTCGTACTTCTTCTGTCCGTTTTCAAACCGCCGTCCCCACATCTTACTCGATACAACCAGTACGTAAGCGACCTTCTTCGTAGACATTTTGGCGAAATACAGAGCTTCTTTTCCGAAATCGAAATATTTATAACTTTTGGGAAACGAAAGCAATTCCGACGATTATGTCAGTATGTAATTAGTTCTGCCAACTATAAATACAGATCCCTCTGTATGTACGGTAGCTTCCTTTCAAGCTTACTGAAACAGTCCATCGTCATGAGAGCAACTAGAAACGAACGATGTCAACAGAATGCAAATGTTCGCTAATCATTTCTTTTTGCTCACTGCATTTGTGCCTACTTTAATTACTACAACAGCATGCCCAAAAAACAAAAAGGAAAGAAGAAATGGATATGAGAATGTTTGAAAAGTACAACGACATACTCCATATTAATTTACACTCTAAAATCGGATATTCCTTGCGGCGAAACATTAGTTAATAATGTGTATCCGGACAATGTTCAAAACATGACTGAAAGTACGTTCATGAACAGAGATAAGAACATCTATGATTGACATGTCATTTAAAGTCGACGTACAATTTTAAAATTTTAGAAATAAGAAGTGAAGTATTACAGAATGCTATACTTGTAACGTACGTTGTTGTTCTAAGTTGTTTAGCTCTGGTATTTACAGGGTCATACAGAAAACATCCTAGGTTTTGGAGGGAAAAGCCGTAATTGTAATGATCTGCGCTACAACAGAAACAAGAAGCACAACTTAAGGAAAAATAATGTAACGTGTGTTCCAGCTCACAAGCGACATTGAAGCAGGTAGTTCCTGTGACTAAGTATGGACAGAGTTTATATTCGACAACTGGAATAAATTCATAACTGGTCTCAGATGAAACAATTGCTGAACATTTCAAAGAAAACTCGAGTCTCATCGCAAATAGGTACCCTACTCATACAATTATAGTTGGCAGTGACTTCAATCTACCTTCCGTATGTTGACAAAAATACATTTTCAGACCCTATTGCAGATAGAAAACAACTTCCGTACTTGTTCTAAATGCTTTTTTAAAAATTATTTTGAACAATTAGTTCACGAGGCCATTCAAATTGTAAATCGTTACAAAAACACACTTGGCCTCTTAGCCATAAATAATCCTGAGCATCACGACAGATACAGGGATTACAGTCGTAGCGAGACTCAATTCCGTAAAAAAGAAATTCACCAAAACTAAACGCGAAATATATCTATTTATAAAAGCAACTAAAAATTCGGTTGACTATGTAAGTGAAGACCATATGTGGCTGAAGTTCAAAGCAATAGTATCAGAGCACTCGAAGGATTCATACCAAATAAATTAATAAGAGGGAACTGATATCCCATGGTACACAAAACACGACAGAAAGCTGCTGCAGGAGCACCGAAAAAGGCACGTATAGCTTAGACGAACGCAAAATCTCCAAGATTGGCGAACTTTTACTGAGACTCGAAATTTGGTGCGGATTTCAATGCGAGATGCGTTTAATGGTTTTCACAACGAAACTCTCTCTAGAAATGTGGCGGAAAATCCAAAGAGATTCTGGTTCTATGTTAAGTAAAACAGCGGAAAGGCTCAGTAAGTACCACTACTGCGGGTCGGTCGGCGGGTGAGGAGGAGGAGGAGGGGGAAACAAGGGACCCAACCCTTCGGAGCAGGTAAAATCGTGGCAAATGTCCGCCGTGGCAAATGTCCGCACACCCCGCAGGGGACGTGAGCTGGAGAGAAAACGGACGCTTTTCAAATATGGAGATCCCATTTTTACTTATTCTGTTCAAAAAGGATGGCACATTAAGGGCGAAGATATTAACGCCATCCTTCATTTCGATTACGTTTTTGTGTCTATCGATTACGGAAGAGTTCTTTCGTGTATTTTCCGACCTCTCTTTGGCCGATTTCGATATTCCTCTGCTACATGGGAAGTATTTAGGTTTCACTTGCGATCTTTGGGGTGACTTATCTCAGCCAATGAAAGCATAGCGCTTGATGGTGCTACATGAGCCGGTTGTCTTTGAAGGAAGGAAAAAGGCAGTTGTAATTTCGCAGTTGTAAAGAGTCAGGTGTATGGAAGAAACTCTACTGTAAGTAAATATTTCGATACCAAACGAAGATATAGCTATTACATTCCTACAGTAATCGCTGATGTGCATTACGATGTGATTCGCCTCCTATCTTTTGTTACCGTTTCTTCTTCTTTGTAAGCCTTCTCTCTTGCTACAGCTTTGCATGTAAGCATTACTGTAATAATATTTAAGGAGTTGGATAATAATACAAGGTGTACAACTTTGCTTCCGACGTTTTTTCCCCAACATTTGATACTTTAATGAAACAAATTGGGTACACATGCATCATTCAAAGTATTTTCCAGCGCTGGCCACTACTTTCTCCCATCTTTCGGGCGGTGTACGAATCCCGCGTCGAAAAAAATGTTCATCTTTTGAAGCAGTCCACGAATCGATCCAATTTGTGACTTCTTCATGACATCCAAAGTGTTGGTCATCGAGGCCATGCACCATTGATCCAAACAGGTGATAGTCGACGGAGCAATGTCTGGAGAATATGGCGGGTGGGGTAGGACTTCCCATTTTAATGTTTCCAAGTACGTTTTGACCTCTTTTGCAATGTGGGATCGAGTGTTGTGCTGCAAAATCACTTTATAGTGTCTCTCGCTGTATTGCGGCCATTTGTCTTTTAATGCTCTGCTCAGACGCATTAACTGTGTTCGATAATGAACACCTGTGATTCTTTCACTTGGTTTTAACACCTCACAGTACACGACGCTGAGCTGGTCCCACCAAATGCAGAGCATGATCTTGGAACCGTGAATATTCGATTTGGCCGTCGACATGGACGCATGGCCGGGATATCCCCATGATTTTTTGCGTTTAGAGCTATCGTAAGGAACCCATTTTTCGTCCCCGGTCACAATTCGATGAAGGAATCCCTTCCGTTTTTGCCTCTGAAGCAGCTGTTCACAAACGCACAAACGCTGTTCAACGTCTCTTGGTTTCAGCTCACATGGGACCCAAGTTCCTTCTTTCTGAATCATGCCCATAGCCTTGAGACGTTTTGAAATGGCTTGCTGCGTCGCTCCCACTAATCGTGCCAATTCTTCTTGAGTTTGACGCGAATCTTCATTCAGCAATGTCTCCAATTCTGCATCTTCGAAAACATTCTCTCTTCCACCACTATGCCGACCGCGGTGGCCACGCGGTTCTAGGCACTGCAGTCCGGAACCGCGCGACTGCTACGGTCGCAGGTTCGAATCCTGCCTCGGGCATGGTTGTGTGTGATGTCCTTAGGTTAGTTAGGTTTAAGTAGTTCTAAGTTCTAGGGGACTGATGACCTCAGATGTTAAGTCCCATAGTGCTCAGAGCCATTTGAACCATTTTTCCACCACTATGACGGTCTACGACGTTAAAATCACCTTTCTTGAAGCATTGAAACCACTCACTACACGTTCTTTCACTAATAGCGTCCTTACCATACGTACTTGAGAGCATTCGATGAGACTCAGCTGCTGTTTTCTTCATATTGAAACAAAATACTAACACCTCCCGCAGATGATGAGAATTAGGCTCTTAAACTGACATTTTCAATCAAGAACAACTAATAGACTAATGTTTGAATGAGGTTGTGTTGACCGAGGTCCAAGCTAACTGCCTGACGTGTGCGATCTGTTTCTTTCGACTGCTACTTACCGTTGTCGCCACCTATCGGCAAATGGCGGAAGCAAAGTTGTACACCTTATATTATAATCTCTATTTTTACCTAAGTTTCATTCAAAGTACAGTGTTATTGCCCCTACCACTAATGATATAAAAGATTTCTTTATGTCATTGTAATTGGTGACATGTCATTTGCACGCCAACCACGCGCCATTATGTGAGAATTTGCACACCTCAGAGAAGTTGAACTTTTGCAATAAAAATTTACTATCGAAGTCCCTTCCACGTAACGTAAAATTATTTGTTGCATCATGTTTAGCACAAACATGATCCACCGTCACAAACTTATTTTCTCACCGACAACGATTCGGTACCAGATTATCAGCAAAACAGGTAACAAAATTAATCATAACAGACCATTGTCAGACCATTGCAATGCATCGTCATTCCTTGGCTCAGTTCTGATTTTCGTATTTGATTCCTGCCGCGATTAACATTCAGAAGAATGCTTCATCAGCAGTTTTCTCAATTTTAGATAATCCCTCCTTTTTTTTTAGGAATGGGTTGCAGTACTGTGGTAGTCAGCCAGCTGTCGTGGGATAAGCGCAGTCCTGACAGGGCTTCCCAGGTATTGCAGTGCATTTTATTGTGTGTTAGTCGGTGCTGAGCAGTCTTTAGAGTGAACTGCATGTTTATTACTATTACTTGTGACCACATTCGCTATGCTTTGGAACTGTGACTGTGTGAAATAATTGCATATATGTATTTTCTGTTTCCAGTCACTTTTATTTCTCCTATGTTTACTTCAATATATTGCAGCGCGTTTCGAGCATGTTCTGCTCATGTTCAGGAGTTTATACATACAGAAAATAAAATGTGGTATAAAACATTCTCGGAATTCTTGCCTCGTCAGTTCAGAGTATAACCTCGAGCTTTCGGCGATTTCCACCATCGTCTTCGTCAGGAGCAACTGATTGTCAAAAGTACTACTGTGGTGGTCTTATATATTACAAAGACAGCTTCTGATTCATCGGTAGTTATTTCATGCTGTCGTAGATGGTATCAACGCCTGCGCTGGTGGCGCCACCGCTCCCGCTGTTGCATAAACATCGCGATGAATATCTCTGGCTCTTCTCTGCATTGAGAACTCGCTTCCATGCACTGCTAAAATTATACCCGCCGTCACGGGTGAAGGTTTCCTCGCCTATTCTTATTTCTACAGCCTTCTTAATTATACGCCCAGTATGTGGAAGCCTGGGACAAAACTTCTCTTTCTTGAAACTAGTATTTTATGTTTGTGACGCTATGTTCAGGAGCTGCAAATTTCTTCAGTTCTCGATTTTTAATATCCCGTCGGAAACGATGCGGATGGACTGGCCGATGTAATTGCTTACGCACTGACATGGGATGCTGTAAATCTCAGGAATTTTGAGGCCATGACTGTCCTTTACAGGGCGTAGTTCCTGCCTGATAGTGAAAACTCCGGGCGCCAAGATATAAATCAGTGTGCGTAGGGTTGCGGTATACTGAGTGCTCGAAGCGTCCATCCGACTTTCGTTGCACCAGAGCATCTAGAAAACAGTCACCGTTTATCAAGTTTTCTCCACTCTTGTTTGTCCTTTTGTGGGCCGTGAGTTTTCCTGTTCTATCTGTGAGTTTTCTATCCCTGCCTAATTGGACATTAAAATCTCCTAGTAACACTTTTACATGCTTCGCGGAGATTTTGTTAGTGGTTTCTTCCAGATCTTCCAGAATTATGTTATCATCTGCGGTTTTCTTGTGAGCAATTAATGTTATCTATTACGGGAACGATTTGTGTACTACAAATCCTGTTCCGAAGAGTTTGAAATTTGTTCGGGGAATGGCTATGGCAGGATTCCTCTTTCATATTCTGCAGCTTTCCGAGTCAAAGAAACTTTCATCTGAGAGTCTTTCTTGTTTCTGTACCGCCAGAATCTTGATACAGAATTCATCTACGACATTTGTCAGTTGCTTCAGTTTACCTGGATTCAATAGTGCGTTCGTGTTGAAAGTGCTCATGTAAGATATTGTCTTAGTCTTGCAGGTTTCTGAGAAGCCACTCCGCTTCCTCTCTTCATGGCATGTATGATACCGCGGAATCCAATAATCAGGTCTATTATCCAGTCTTGCTGACAGGGAACCAGGGTAGTGGATTTTTTCCCATTTTTCTGCCGTGATTGTCGGTTAGTGTTGCGCTTTTGGTGATGAAATCCCAAATGATCTCCCGTAATTTCTACTGGAGTTTAGAGTTCCAGAAGATTCAATCGCAGCCGAGGTCACAAAACCAACAGTCGTTGACCAGGGTACCGGTGGCTACCGCATAGACTAGTGTGGATTTTGGTGTTTCACTTCTAGTCCTAGACAAGGGCTACCATACAAGGGTGCTGCCATCCTTTTACCGAGGTTGTTACTCCTCTCTCTCCTTCTTCCTCGCCCCTTGCTAGATAGGGCCTCATGGTTGAGACCGACAATAGGGGATTTCCGGAAGGAATGGGCGGTAGTCGGAGATGTGACAGGAACGATAGTTTGAAGCAAAAGACTTCGTATGGACATATACCCTGTTCCGAATTGTTTCCGAAACAGAACTCATTTAACATTCATTATTTTCTCTATTATTCCATACATTATCAAATTTACGCATGTACACACTAACAGCAGTTATTGAACATTCCAACGTGCGTTTTACAAAGTGTCAATTGAAAAAATACCACTTTCTGTTGAGAGAACATCTTGCGTTTTATGTTCGGGAGACATGTTCCCTAATTAGGGCAGCCGCGTACATGATGCGACCAAACAATTCATCTCGCTAGTTACCTTACAATTGTACACTTCAGTCTTCATCGAACTGCAGGAACAAAAATTATTTAAATTAAAAAGTTTTTAATATAAAATGTTTTATAAACGGACTGAATATGTATAATAAATCCCCCTAGCCCCCTACGAATTTCTAACCCCGCACAAATAGATCTGAACATTTTTGTTTGTGAATTTTTAATAACTGCGAAATTACTTGTAGAATTTAAAACGAAAAACATGGTGTGCATACAACAGATAATAGTAAGGAGGTGAACTATTCACGAGTCAGTTATCTACTGCACGCACCCCACGTATTTCCTTTTAAATTCTACGCGTATTTTCACAGGTATCAAAAATTCACAAGCACAAATTTTCAGGACTGTTTGTATGGGTTTAGGAATCAATGTGGGGTTAGGAGAAATTATTTTGTACGTTTTAGTTAATGTAAAAAATGTATTATATTAAAAAGTTTTTTATTTAAAGAATTAATTTCTGCTTTTTTAGTCTTGTGTGTTTTAAAATTTTCAGTCGATTTCAAACATTTCGACGAGGTTACAACAGAGACATATGGCATATTTCAGGTTTATTTCAGTTTCTCTTCACTTGAGTCAACTTATATATTGCTTCTTCTCACAATTATCTCACGCGCACCCCACGTATTTCCTTTTAAATTCTACGCGTATTTTCACAGGTATCAAAAATTCACAAGCACAAATTTTCAGGACTGTTTGTATGGGTTTAGGAATCAATGTGGGGTTAGGAGAAATTATTTTGTACGTTTTAGTTAATGTAAAAAATGTATTATATTAAAAAGTTTTTTATTTAAAGAATTAATTTCTGCTTTTTTAGTCTTGTGTGTTTTAAAATTTTCAGTCGATTTCAAACATTTCGACGAGGTTACAACAGAGACATATGGCATATTTCAGGTTTATTTCAGTTTCTCTTCACTTGAGTCAACTTATATATTGCTTCTTCTCACAATTATCTCACGAAATGAGGTCAATGTTAAAAATTAGAAAGAATCGAGCTCATACAGGGACTTAACGGCAACCGTTCTTATCGCAGTGGTAGACAAAGTCCCCTCCGCTACACACCTGACAAGAAAGCGAGTTAGTATTACACTGTCATCCAGTTACGATATATGTAGAAAGTTTCAAGTCTCTAGCTCATCGGGGAGTTAGTTTAAAATCAATTGTAAAATTTGTACCGAACAAAGAGCTAAGAAAGCGACCTAATAAAAAACTCGTTAAAAATCCAATGGCGTAAGATCTGGCAATATTAGTGGCCAGTCAAGTTTAGTACTACGAACAATGCAGCATTTATGGAACGACACACACGTGCGCATCACTTGCCCAAAAACTAATATACATTTCGCACAGCTTTGATCATGGCTTCTTGGTTCAGTGACCGTTTATAAATTAAAATTGAAACAAATGAGCCCTCGGTCACAATTTTTTAGTCTTATTAACCAGGTTTCAACACTTCTAAGAGTGCCTTCACCAGAATTTAGACATTCAAAGTGGTCTATAACATAATTACAAATTTACGGGAAGAAAAAAAATTTTATGTAAAAATGTGTAAGTATTGACTAACAATACAAGACAGACAGTACTTACATGTCACGTATAAAACAAATAACAGGCCAGAAGGGCTTTAGTCACAAAATATTTAAAAGGAATGTGTGAAGGCGAGACACTAAGGGCTGCTCATACCTGTACAGCCACAGGTTGCATCGGAGTCCGTTAAACCTGGTTAATAGAACTAAAAAACTGTGACTGAGGGATCATTTGTTTCAGTTTTAATATACATTTAATGTGTTCTAGCTCGAAAACCATTCGGAATAGGGCGTATGTCCACATGAAGTTTCTGGTGTCAAATGACAGTTCCTGTCCTATTCCTGAAAATTTACCATTCCTCCTAGGACACCTTTGCGCTGCGTCTAATTCATTAACGTTAATACATCATTTACGTATAGTTTAATATTAATAATAGAACGCAGAAGGGTAGTAGTTTCAGTTGTCAGACCAAATGTACACTTTTATTCTCTCTCTCTCTATCTCTCTCTCTCCCTCACACACACATACACTGTGTGTGTGTGTGTGTGTGTGTGTGTGTGTGTGTGTGTGTGTGTGTGTGTGTGTGTATGTGTGTGTGTGTGTGTTTTCGCCTATGAGCCAAAATATTATGACCTCTGTCCACCGCGAGACCGAATACCCCCTGATGGCTTTGCGAACACATGACGCCGAAAGGTAAGTACACTGCCTGACAAGAAGGAGTGAAGCACGTAGTAGGAGAGGAGGAAACGAAATGCAACCCCACAGGTTCAGAGGGTACGTGGTGTTGTTTCAGAGATTATAACAGAGAAAAAGGTGTAAAGAACTTGGCAGTATAAGCCCTCTTATCAGTATGACGTTGCACCACCTCTGGCCTGGACAAACTCACTGGTTAGATTGGGAAGGTTCTCACAAAGCCGTCGAATCCTCTCATGAGCCACTCTGTCCCCCAGACGTTGTAACTGGTCCTTAATATTCTGAATACGAGAAGAACTATTCTATCGGGGGTAGATCTGGGCATTTTGCTGGACACGGGAGTACCTCAGCATCACGTTGACAGTTCATAGACACAGGCCTGTGTGGATAGTACTTTCCTGTTGAAAAATGGCACCACGATACAGCTGTGTGAGAGATAACACACTGAGAATGCACGATGTTTACGACGCGTTGTTACCGTAAGAGTTCCGTCAACCAATACCAGCCCTGACCAGATGTCATACCTGATAGCTCCCCCACAATATGACACCACGACTAAACTCACCGCGGTGGTCTCGTGGTTCTAGGCGCGCAGTCCGGAACCGCGGGACTGCTACGGTCGCAGGTTCGAATCCTGCCTCGGGCATGGATGTGTGTGATGTCCTTAGGTTAGTTAGGTTTAAGTAGTTCTAAGTTCTAGGGGACTGATGAGCACAGAAGTTAAGTCCCATAGTGCTCAGAGCCATTTGAACCATTTGAACTAAACTCACTGTGCCTTTCCCAAACTCTGGAACAATGGAAAATCTCCACAGGTCACTGTCATTCTCGCAAGTAAGTGCAGAACCGTGATTCTTTGCTGAACACAGTGCGACTAAATTCATCAGCAGTCCATGCTTCCAGGTCACGACACCATTCCATACTGGTGTTAAGGGCAGTCTAGGCACTGGACGGTAATTCTGTCGTCAGAGTGCTGCTAGTCTCTGACCATTGATGCAGGACGACACAGATAGCTTCAGGGAGTCCATCACTTGCTACAGAATACTGGCCGCAGATGCGAAGGGATTACGAAGTGGTCGGGGTACACACTGCAATACTTCCCTTGTGGTAGACTGCAAACTTGACAATGAGTATACCAGAACCCACGTTCTCGTGCAGCCCAACATCGAGACATCATCGCATCGAAATGCTCCAGAAATCTGCATATCGCACAATTGGACTAGTCGGCCAAATAGAAACCCAGAATGATGTCCCTTTCAAACTCCATCATGCGCTGACAACGGTATGTCAGACGATTATGGGCGCTGAACACTATGGGACTTAACTTCTGAGGTCGTCAATCCCCTAGAACTTAGAACTACTTAAACCTAACTAACCTAAGGACATCACACACATCTGTGCCCGAGGCAGGATTCGAACCTGCGACCGTAGCGGTCACGCGGTTCCAGACTGTAGCGCCTAGAACCGCTCGGCCACTCCGGCCGGCTCAGACGATTATGAGGCATGTCCATGTCCTTCAGTGATCACTCAACATCTGATGCTGTTCACGCCCATTATATACCCTACCAGGCCTGGTAACAACACTAATGCACTCTGGTGGCCGTTCTACCTGCCACAGAGAATTAAAATTCTAATGATTTACATACCCGCTGATGACGTCTACGAGTAAGCAGTTATGTCGATACACAGACTTGTTTTCTGCGTGATTAAATTCTATTGATTCGCAATGTATACACTGTGATCAAAAGTATGTGGACAATTCATAGTAACGCGATGTCACGAGGAGAAGGACAGAAAAGCATGAAAGGAAGCGGGAGCATAGTGTTGTCAGTAGAGAAGTAACAGCAGAAACGATCGGTCTGGAGAGCTCAGGGATTTCAGCGTGGTCTAGTCACAGGGTGTTAGTTGAATAACAGATCCATCAGCGACATTTCAACCTTTCTAAAGCGCCTCACTTCGACTATGGTTTTACGACCGTAAAATGGAAACACAAAGCGACAACAACAGCTAAACAGACAAGATAGACCTCATGTACTGACGGATAGCGACCGTCAAGGATTGCGGAAGGTGATTGTAAGAAACTGGCCTGGTGCGAGCAGGACTGGCGCACTGAGGGTTCCGCAAATATTTAGTTACGTATATAGACAGTTAATCCATTCCGGGAAACGAGAATCTTTACCATTTTGTCTGCTATCGACTTTGATATTGGCATGCTATCGGTCCCAATAATATAAAGGCGACACAAAGTCGTGCAGGAGGTAGGCAACAATTTTTATAATAATCAGAAGATCTCCATTCAGGTTAACTGGTTCGCTGTGGTAAACGTCAAACATCAGGCAAGGAATGACTTTATTGCTCATATGACAAGTTTCGGAATTTGTCCATCATCAGATATCCAATCTGCACACAAAGTGCATAAGGAGTTGCAAGCTTCCTGAATTTCAATTGCAATCAAGACTTTAACAAAATGGTAAAGGTAATGTTAATCAGAACACTGGGAGGAGTTGTGATCTAAATAACATTTTATTTATTCATTCTTAACATTACATGACAAAAGATGGCTAAAGAAATGCCACATAAACATTTTTATTTGACCAACACGTTCAATAATATGTGGTCTATGGTTAACAAAATGATCAGCTTGGGATCAATACAGCACGCTAACCAGAACTAATCGCTTTGTCTGACTTCTTAAATGTGAATCCGTGGTATGGCCCAAAAACTACATCTTAGACGGTTCCCACTTTAGCACAAGCCAATAACGAGCTGGAGCATTGCATTCGAACCTGGGAGACAGCCCCCTGCTCTGCATACACAGATTTGACCAATCACCGACTTTAAAAATTAATTGGGAGAAAAAGAAACAAGATTATTCTTCGTGGCCTCTTTCCCACGTGTTTGCTAAAAGCATGTCCTGAATGGAACCGCAGCCCCCCATAAAAAGATCTTTATCTCCCCTGTTGCGTCCATTTCGAACTTTTCAAAGAACGGCCATAAACTCGCTAAAGGCCTCGTGCCTTCGCAAATATGTTTTGTAGCAGAGTCTGGGCGCCTGGGCGCCACTGACCTGTCCCACGGAAATTCGCAGAAACTCATAGCCGTCTCATGGCCTTTCTACCCAACAAGGGCCCATCCTCTGCTTTATTGCTGGCCATCAATGCTCTGCTCACAGCCCCAGGGACTCCTCGGCGCTAGTCAGCCTACCTGGACGCTGCCGGCGATCGACTGCCGCCACCCAACGTGTCTGTACAATGAGACCGGAGGACTTGGCAGTCCGAAAACGTGTTCACCCAGGTTCCGCATGAAAAACGCTCTCCTCGGCCCTTAGCCGCCATACGCTTTTACTGCAGTCAATTAACTCAGCACCCTCTTCCTTCGAACGCAGGTAGAGCTTACCGCTATTCCTTTACTAGAGCACACAAGCAAGAGCATTAACTACTGCCAACCATTTCATCATATGAATGAATGAAGTCAGATCATGTCAAATATAGCAATCAAGTCATAATGATCGTCTGCCCTAAGAACATTAAGCAGCCTGACACTGTTCCAAAGTGAGAGTGAGTGCCCTGCAATTTCTCAGAGTTTAAAATAATCGGGTATAATTGCGGAGCACATCCTCATAAGCAAAACATTTCTTTAGTCAGTGCTAACTGACGGTTGAGATGGTGTACAGAACAATGCAACTGGGCAGCAGCTGAATGGAAACGAGTGACTTGGAGTGCTGAATTGCGTTATATGTTGTCGCAATCCAGTGGAAGGATATTGGTTTGGAAAATGCCTGAAGAATCTTACCTGTCATCACGTGCAGTTCCAGCAGTAAAGTGCGTAGGAGGTAGTGTTTTGATGCGGGGTTGTTTTTTGTGGTTAGGATGTGGTCCCCTTACTGCACTTAAAAAGGCAAAATCCAGAAAGATGTGAACACATTTTACAGCGTCGTGTACTGTATACAGCAGAGGAGCAGATCTGGAACGTAGACTGTGTGTATTTCTACAAGAAAGCACTATCTGTTCAAATGGTTCAAATGGCTCTAAGCACTATGGTCATCAGTCCCCTAGAACTTAGAACTACTTAAACCTAACTAACCTAAGGACATCACACACATCCATGCCCGAAGCAGGATTCGAACCTGCGACCATAGCAGTCCCGCGGTTCCGGACTGCAGCGCCTAGAACTGCACGGCCACCGAGGCCGGCGCACTATCTGTGAGGTAGCAGTTTGTGCAGCATAACATTCCTGAAATCGACTGGTCTTCCGAGACTCCAGACATGAGCCTGATGCAATACCTTTGGGATGAATTAGAACCTCGACTTCTCTCCAGACCCCAGCGTCCATCTTTACCTTCTCTTCTTCTGATAAACTGTACATAGCATCCGTAACGGTGCTGTCTCAGGCCGCCTTATTATAAAATTCCATGTTTGAGGGTGGTACGTACTCCTTAGAAAATTTCATGACAACTCCGTATTTCTCAAGTTCAAGTGGTAAATGCGCTTTATAAAACTTTTCTTCAAGAAAAGTCAGTGTAGTCGACGCTCTATGAAATTATGAAATCATGGCAGATGCGTTGTGTTAATGATACACTATAGCAAACTACACTACTGGCCACAAAAATTGCTACACCAAGAAGAAGTGCAGATGATCAACGGGTGTTCATTGGACACATTGACATGTGATTACATTTTCACGCAGTTTGGGTGCATAGATCCTGAGAAATCATTACCCAGAACAACCACCTCTGGCCGTAACAACAGCCTTGATAAGCCTGGGCATTGAGTCAAACGGAGCTTGGATGGCGTGTACAGGTACAGGCGTATTGTGATGAGCCAGTTGCTCGGCCACCATTGACCAGACGTTTTCAATTGGTGAGAGATCTGGAGAATGTGCTGGCGGGGATAGCAGTCCAACATTTTCTGTATTCAGAAAGGCACGTACAGTACCTGCACCATGCGGTCGTTCATTATCCTGCTGAAATGTAGGGTTTCGCAGGAATCGAATAAAGGGTAGAGCCACAGGTCGTAAAACATCTGACATGTAACGTACTCTGTTCAAAGTGCCGTCAATGCGAACAAGAGGTGACTCAGACGTGTAACCAATGGCACCACATACCATCACGCCAGGTGATACGCCAGTATGGCGATGACGAATACACACTTCCAATGTGCGTTCACCGCGATGTCGCCAAACAAGGATGCGACCATCATGATGCTATAAACAGAACCTGGATTCATACGAAAAAATGACGTTTTGCCATTCGAGCACCCAGGCACGTTGCTGAGTACACCATTGCAGGCGCTCCTGCCTGTGATGCAGCGTCAAGGGTAACCGCAGCCATGATCTCCGAGCTGATAGTCCATGCTGCTGCAAACGTGGTCGAACTGTTCGTGCAGATGGTTGTTGTCTTGCAAACGTGCCCATCTGTTGACTCAGAGATCGAGACGTTGCTGCACGATCCGTTACAGCCATGCGGATAAGATGCCTGTCATCTCGCCTGCTAGTGATACGAGGCCGTTGGGATCCAGCACGGCGTTCCGTATTACCCTCCTGAACCCACCGATTTCATACTCTGCTAACAGTCATTGGATCTCGATCAACGTGAGCAGCAATGTCGCGATACGATAAACCGCAATCGCGATAGGCTACAATCCGACCTTTATCGAAGTCGGAATCGTGATGGTACGCATTTCTCCTCCTTACACGAGGCATCACAACAACGTTTCAGCAGGCAAAGCCGGTCAACTGCTGTTTGTGTATGAGAAATCGGTTGGAAACTTCCCTCATGTCAGCATGTTGTAGGTGTCGCCACCGGCGCCAACCTTGTGTGAATGCTCTGAAAAGCTAATCATTTGCATACCACAGCATCTTCTACCTGTCAGTTAAATTTCGCATCCGTAGCCCGTCATCTTGTTGGTGTAGCAATTTTAATGGCCAGTAGTGTACACGCTTGTCCACAGTAGCCAAAGATCTCGTACTTGAAATAGAAGACTTCTCCTTGTCAGTATTCTTAATGTCACACAAAATGGGTTCTCTGGTTGGGACGAGAAGCCTAAAAAGAGATTTTGTGTAACATCAACCATTGTGAACTTAATGTGCCAGAATCTGACTACTGTTTGGTCCAATGACAAAGCAAGCCTGTAAGTAGCGTGGATAAAAGGACGCTATGTGCAAGAAGCATGAAGCGCCCTTTGAATGTATCCTGATAGCTAAAAGAGCCACGCGCACTTTGAATAAGAAAATGCTACTTGACACTGAAATCAATATAAAAGATAGGGTCGCCACCAACTCTAGCCACACGACAAAGAATAAGTAGCACTGAGTCGGAAAATTACTTAATTTATTAATAAGAAAAACTCACAAAAGAACATTCACTGTAAAGTCATTGATAAAGAATGGGATGTAGTTATTAATATGGTCCAGGCATTCTTCCCGTGAATCAAATATTGAGTAAAGTAAATAGGTCGTGAACACCATGCGTAAGTGCAGCCTGCAGCAAGATTCGTGAAAACACGATCTATTCCAGAGCATTTGTTTCAGATAAAAAAGGGACACTAATCACTACACCTGTGCACATGGAAACGCTATAAGTGGGCCAACAAGGAAAATCACAAGGTAAATGGCGAAGGTAACGGCGACGTAACATCGGTACACAAGATAAGATTGAAGGCAAAATTATTTATTCCTTAAAACATTGACGTAGTGCATCTATAGACTGCTGTTGCATGCTAACTATGTACAATTGCTTGTGAAATACTATACGTTTCATAACAGACTCGCGTGCCCACTCGGTCCGCGGAGACAATTTCTATGGACCGTGGCCAAATTTTAATCACATGAGACAAAGAAAATTCACAAATACACAAAAATTACCAAGATCCGGAAAAGATTAGAAGCATACACACACAGTTGTAGGCACATAAACATTCACACTGAACCGAGGGCACTTCAACATATGCAACTCCTTTGTGCTGTGTTCCTCTCACGGATCAAAGTCAAGACTGCATTGGGAATCAAACTGAAAGTCTACAAAAGCCTTGCATTCCCTGCTGCAACCCAGCAAGTAAATCTTTATAAGACGAAATTCGAGAGCAAAAGCTAAAAGCTCCCCTCTCTATGTGACAACGCGCCACGCGGTCAGTCCAACTCCCCTTCTTCGACTGGAGCACAGCTGTGTACGCTTCCCGTACCGGCGGCAGACTGCCTCCCGCTTCTCCAGCCTCTTCCACGCTCCGCGTGGACCGGAAAACCCCAGGATGCCATTTCCGCCACCAACCTAACGCAGGTGGATTTCTCACAAGTAGCGGAAACCTCTTTGCCGACTTGACCACTACGAAAGTTGGTAATGAAAGGTGGCTACAGGACCCTTTCATCACCCCAAACGTCCCGGAGAAGACTGTGCCGCGAATTTTCTCGCCATGCTAGGAGATTCGCCAACAGGCTTCGAAACAAACATACCCTAACGAGTAACAATTGCAACAGTAAACAGCAGCACAAAGGAGTTGATTAATCTCTTATATCCAAGTGAGCTCTATCTGACCTTAGTCAATAATTGTGACCTCATGCGGTCCGCAAAGCAAACAGAACAAATTAAATTAAGAGTGATATACTACGCTAACATCATGTCATCTGACCTACTACGACCACAACCATGAGATATTATTCTAAAATTGCTTTAACCAACTATCAAAAGTTAACATAGAGACATAGGTGAACAGGTACATAATATATATAAATATATAAACAAATACAATGATGCAAAATCATTATCACGAACCAAAGCAGTATCGTCTGGTGCTGACATATATAAAAACATGCAAGTGAAAGTGCAAAATACAATATTCACAACAACTACAGTGATACAAAATCATTAATGAACCCAGTGGTATGACAGCTGGTAAATAATCACCTATGGAAAATAAGACATGAGTACAAAAACACATCCAGAAATCAACTCGTTGACACGCTGTCATTTTTCAGTTTCGCCACATGGTTGTTTCACTGGGTATTCTCTTTAGGTGCTGGGGTGGGCGTCTCTTCTAAAGGCGACTTGGAGGATAAGCTACTAGGGGACCACAACACTGAACTGGGGAGTTCGCAGCGGCGTTGATTGTAACGTCCGTTGTAACCCAGGTTGTTCATCCTAGACAGCACCCCGCGACGTTGCCTCGTGCCCGTTTCCACCCTCTGCGTCCATACTGTGGGATGTTTCGGCGTTGCAGATTTGCAGGACATCGCCACTTGTGGGCCCTGCCTCATCATCGAGAAGGCGGCTTGGCGGTCGTCGTCCGTGTGTTGTGGAGGAATGTGTTTTACCGACACACGCCCCCGTCTCCTGTCGTGTCAATGGGGAGACACGCGCTCTTCTGCGTCGCATCGAGGTCGACGTAAACTCGTGCGGGTGTCGGGCTTGAGACCCGCTTATCACCTCTTTGCACCGTCTCAGCTGATGCGTCAGTGGTGGGACCCGCGTCCCTCCGGGCAGTGGGCGTTACCTCACCGCAGCAGCCGTCTGGACTAGCGGCGCTCAGGGATCGGCGGCCTCGCCTGGTGTGCGTCATACTTTCCCTTTTGCTTGTCAGATGACTAGCGCATGGGGTGGAACGCCGGCCATCAGCTGGCGCTGCCGTGGTGACACGCCTGCGGGCTCCGGTGTGAGCCTGCGCCTGGTGGAAGACCAGCATCCCCTCCCCTCTGACGGGGAAACAGCTGTGACCGCTCGCCGCATCACTGCTTCGCCGTTGATACCAGGGTTCGACAACGCTTGCCGGTGGACCAAGCCCTGTGCTTTCTGATGCGGAGGCTCCCTAGGCGGCCTTGCACCCACTTAAGAACTGCGCTCACAGGGATGGTTACAAAATATCATGTGTACAGATTACCACAAAATCTTCGGAGTTTCTCGCTCCTGATCAATACATGGAGTAGTGCCCAAAATTAACTTGACAAAAAGGGCCTTCTTAACATTACTAATAAAAAAAAACAATGAGGAAAATTAAATAACCAGTATTCAAACAAACAAAAAAATCCTTTTTATAAAATATAGATCCAGCATTACATCTGCTGTCAATCATTCAGGGTAGATCTTGTACAAGGTTTAGTCAGGATTTGGATAGGATTTGGCGCCGCTGCTAGCTACAGACACAAAACTCTACCTGCTCCTAACTACGCTCTCACACACAATCTACACAGCTCGTACTAGTCACCATCACCATATAGCCCGACTACAATTCCCACATATAAACAAAATATTCCTTTCAACACCAATACCCATATCGTTGTTCATTGACTGCTCCTCCAAGGTTTGCAGAACATGTTTGCTGACCTGTGAAAAATTTCCGAGACTTCTTTCCTATGGACATTGCATAATAAAAGTTATGATTAATGAGACACAGAAGGTTCATTAAAGTCACATCTGGAATGGTAAATGTTTCAACATCTATTCATCAGACTAATACAAAAGGTCAGTGGGCATAAAAATGAAAATAAAAATCATCCTATCCTATTAGCAAACACATAAACACTTCGTCCTATAAGTACATAAAAAAATACTGTCAAAAGAAATCCATCGTCCAGGGCCATGAGTACCCAACTTACTGCTATCATAAGATACTCATAATGATTACACACTTACTCACCACATGTCCCCAGGGGTCCTCACCTACCGTCATGTTATTTTAGCTTGGAGGTAGTCGCATTGATTCTCTATTAAATATCAAGCTGCTTGAGGTTATAAGCTGTTTCCATATACATCTTCTGGGGTTTCACACCCTGGTGTCCTCAACCGTACCTAGTAGTATGTGACGGCAAGTTAAACTTTCCAAATATCTTATAAGATGGCAACTCTGAAAATCAAACACTATTAATCTCCCTTCATACACAAGTCCTTCACCTACAAGTCACCAAGTTGGTTCATTAACATCGCAGTACATTTGAAAAATCTCACTGAATCATGCTCACCTAAGGGGAATAAGAACACTAAAACTGTAATTTATCATCAAGAATTACCTTACGACCATTGACTCGCCACGCCAACACATCCGATACCTTTTCAGTCATCAAAGAAGGAAAGCCATCTTACTGTAATAGGAAACGCTTCATATGAGCCTCATAATCATTCACATTCAGATGTTTTGAAACTGCACAACACTACTCCTTTCTGCTGAGAAGAAGAAATAACTACACACATATTGGGGGACCCTTTACAATACACAGAAAATATACACTTTAATTTTAATCACACCAGTGTGAATCAAAACATTGGAAAATATGCACTGTAATTTTACTCACAAAAGAATGAGTGCGAAGAAGCATATGGGCAATACGTCATTCCGACCTCCGAGGGGCAAGATCTTCTGCTTCTTATTCAATGTAAGGTTTTACGTTGGAGATGTGGTGCAGGCCCTTCGACTTTCGAGAGCGGAGTGTTTCTACTTCAAGCGCATTCGGATGTGGAATCCGCTTGATTCTGTACGGCCCGTTGAATAAGAAGAAGAACTTCTTTGACAACCCAGCCCGTTTATTAGAGAGCTTGTGCGAGCGTACAAGTACTTTCTGGCCCACGTGAAAAGTTATATTCCGCACCTTCTTTTTGTAGGTTCTTATCCGAGCCTCGGCGGCATTCTTTATATTTTTCAGGGCAAGCTCCACAATTGCAGATCTTCGTAACCTGGGTTCTACTGGCCAGGGAACCACCTCTTTTATTTTACTCGGAGGTTCCTTGTTTTTCAGGACCAGAATCGGTGGCAACGTCATCGAGGAATTTGGCAACTCATTTAGTATGTTCTGGAAACCGGCTAGTTTCGTGTCCCACGTCCGGTGGTCACGGTGGCAGTATAACCTACACAATTTTCCAATCTCCTTCATCCACCTTTCACAAGGATTTGCTGAAGGGCAGAATAGGGAGATAAAGATCGGTTTCACTCGCTTTCTCCGAAGCATATACTCCCAGTGACGTGACCCGAATTGTGGCCCGTTGTCCGAAATCACACGCTTCACAGTGCCAACCTCCCGTAAGAAGTGATTTGCGAACGCGGCAGCTACTGCCTTCCCGGTGGCCCTACGCACCGGGGTGAGGCAGACGAATTTTGACGTCAGCTCTACTGCCACAAAAATGTACGCAAATCCGTTCCTAGAACGCACTAGCGGACCGAATAGATCTACTGCTGCGAGATCCCTGAGTTTATTGGGAACGATCGGGTGTATTGGTGCGGCAAACGACACAGTGGGCGGCTTGGCTTGCTGACAGGGCTTGCATACCCTAATTACTTTACGTATACGCCGAAGCATATTATTAAAGTAACAGGTTTCCCGCAGCTTCTCCAAGCATTTCCTCGCACCAAAATGACCGTAGCTCAAATGCACGTACCACACGAGCTTGTTCACCAGTTCCTCCGGAATCGCTAACAGCCACCTGGAGTCATCCAGAGCTCGCCTCTTAAATAGGATGCCATTCCGGATAATATAATACTGCCTGATGGCCGCGTGGGATTTATCATGCCATTTCTCTTTGATGTGACGCAAGACTTCGTCCTTGTCTTGTTCCGCCCCGATATTGCCTAGTGACGTAGTGACATAATTCTCGAATGCCACATTTTGAAGGTATAACACACTGAAATTGTTTTCATCAATAGCGTTATCCTCAGCATGGGTGAGCCCGATAGGCATCCGAGATAGAGCATCAGCAATGATGTTCTTGTGCCCCGGAATGTACTCTATCGTGAAGTGGTATTCCTGGAGGAACACCGTCCACCGTCCGAGTCTACCGTGATTGATTTTGGCGCTCATTAGGAATTGTAGTGCTCGGTGGTCACTGTACACCCAGGTCGTGCGCCCGAACAAATAGTAACGGAATTTCTTGAATGCCCAGACAATCGCCAGGGCTTCAAGCTCCGTGACAGAGTAGTTCCGTTCACTCCGCGAGAGCACACGGCTGGCGAACGAGATAGTTTTCCAGGTGGACGGGTCCTTTCCACCATCCGTCTGGAACAACACCGCTCCCAGCCCCGTCAGCGAACTATCTGTCATCAGGCAAAACTCCTGATTCAAATCCGGATGGGCGAGCAATGGAGCGTTAACGAGTGCATTCTTTAATTCGTCAAATTCGCTCTGTGCTTGTTCGTCCCACATCCAAACGGTGTTCTTACCCGTCAGTGCACATAAACGAGGGGTGGACAACACATTGAGATTTATAAATCTCTTGTAGAAATTGCAAAGCCCCAAATAACCCCTGAGCTGACGCTTTGACGTGGGCGTTGCGCACTCCGCAATTGCTGAAATTGTTTCGGGATCCGGATGAATTCCATCCGCCGACACAATATGACCCAGAAACTTTATGCTTTCACGCCCGAACTGGGATTTGTCCAGATTCACGGTCACCCCCGCTTTCTCGAATACTTCGAGCAATCGATTTAGAACCCAGTTGTGTTCCTCCCATGACTTCTCTGCAATTAGAATGTCGTCCACATACACAGTTACGCGCGCTCTTAGGTCGTCAGGTAGTATGCTATTCAGGCCTCTTATGAAGGCGGCTGAAGAAACATTCAACCCGAAAGGGAGACGTTTAAACTGGTAGCTGCTCCCATAGCAGAGGAAGGCAGTGTATTGCCTGCAAGACGAATCGAGCATAATTTGCCAATAGCTGTTTCGGAGGTCAACGGATGACAAAACTTTCACGCCATGAAACCTTTGCAGCAGTTCCTCCAGTCCTTCTGGCCTATCTGTCTCAGACATGATTACCGTATTTATTTGCCGCGAGTCCAACACCAAACGCACGGACTTGTCCCGCTTTGGCACAACGAGTAATGGCGAGTTGTATGAACTCCTAGCTCGCTCTATTATACCCTGCTCCAGCATCCTACTTATTTCGGCTTCCACACTGCTCTTGTGCACCAGTGGGATGGGGTAGGGCTTGACAAAGAAAGGAAGATGCTCGCACCGTAAAGCGATACAGAAATCCATCAATTGCCCCCGGTGAATCCGAAAACACTCGGGAATGGCATCTCAGAACGCGACACAGTTCCATACGATTCGCTTCCGAGGCTCCCGCACCAGCAATACACCTTTTCACCGCGCTCGTGAAAACATCGTTCCTACCATACTCATTAGGTTGTGAATCTAGGTCACTAATCAGATTGACCAAAACCTCCTGCCCAGGTCGCGACTCAGTCCTAACGTGGAATTTCAGACAGCTCAACTCAGACTCCTTGCGCAAAACACATTCCTCGAAAATTAGACTGACAGGGTTGCTCCCGGCAATGATAGTCATAACACCGCCAGCCACGTCGATTACGGCGCGGTGGGCATTCATGAAGTCAGTCCCCAATATCATCGCCACGCTCATCAGCGGCATCACAAAAAAATTGAATTCAAACTCATGTCCTTGACAGACGAAGTTTACTCGAGTCTGAACTTTAATTTTAACACTTTTTCCATATATCGCGCCCCTGACTGTAGTTCCTCTCACCTGGAAAGTTGGCCAACTACCCGTTTCCTCAGACTTCCGAAACGCCGCCTCACTAATCAGCGAAAAGGGGCTGCCTGTATCGAGTACACATCTAAGACTGACTCCCCGAATGTAAACAGACACGACTGGGTTTACCGCGGGCACACCAATACTGTGGTCCTCCCTCAACAAATCTTCCCTAATATCGTCTTCCTCTATCAAATGCACATCAATATCACTGGTCCTCATTAAGTTGTCGCCAACCGAGTCAACCGCTAGTCATTGATCCCTTTGATTAGGGTCATGTGGCGGATTGTGACGCGGGTTTGCGGGACGAATTTCAACACCCAATGGCGGACCACCCGTACTGTTTACAGCACCCTTGTTGTTGCTTGTTCGATAATTATTCTGTGGTCGGTCACGACTACCGTTCCTAGGTCCGCTATAATTACTCCAATATCTCTGCTCATTACCATATCTTCTAAACTCCCGGGGGTGTCTTTGATTTACTCTCGGCGAATGATGACGATTGGCATCGTTCGTTCTGCCCGCGTTCCGTGAGGAATCGCGACGCTGCCAACGCTCGCGCGCCCTGTAACTCTGAGGCGACCCGTTACGTCTGGAGTGCCACCTGTCTCTACGGCTGCGGCTTCGCTCGCGCGGCCGCTGCTCGTAGGCGCTCTGACCGTAATTCTGCGTGGTGCCATTCGCATCGCACTCAAGCTCTAAAAGGAAATTGCGAAACCCCTCTACGTCATCCTTACATCGTCCTGCAAGGATAACGTGCCGCAACTGCATTGGAAACTTTCCCAGGCAAATACGAATAATTTCTGCAGGTCCATAAGGATCGTCAAGATGTTCATTCGCCTGCAGCATGTGCTCGAACATCTGCACAGGGCTGGAGAATTTTGACCTGTTTAACTCTGGTAGCATAATGAGTCCGTGTTTTACACGACTTTGCGCTGCCACTGACCAATATATCGACAGGAAGTGTTGACGAAACTCCCCAACAGTGTAGCAATTGCGTGCAATTGACCTCATCCGCGCCGCTGGCTCACCTTCGAGGTAGCCGCACATATACTCTATTTTGTGCGCACTGGGCCACGTAGGAGGGAGGGAGAACTCGAACTGCTGTAACCAGGCCCGCGGGTGAATCCCCGTAGCCGAGTTACGGAAGACTTCAAACTTCCTCACGGTCAGAAAATGTTTAAAGTCAAACTCGTGAGTTTCCCTTGGCGAACGTTCCTGAGGGGATCCGCGCCGTTCCCACCTGGTACGAGATCCGTGATCATGACGATGATCAAATTCGCCATCGTTCCCGGAATCATCGTCGGAATAATGGCCCTTTCGTTCATTTCTTTCAACTTCACGGGCCTTTAACCCTTTTAGGTGAAGTTCTAAACGGGCCATGCGCTCACATATTCCCTCGGTAACCCCTCTTGGTTGTATTTTTATTTCACACTGTCCACGCGGACATTTCGTTATCGACCGTATTTCGTCTGCATCCGCTGATGACGAGGTAATCGATTCCCTATTATTGTCAGACTTACGCGCCACTGCGTCTGAGATCCTGGCTATTTCTTCTCGCATCTCTCGGTGGGCCGTGTCTTGTTTTGTTTGCGTAAGCCCTTGCTCTCGCTCGAGAGCTATTATCGCCTGGCTGAGGGTTTCTACCTGCGCGCTAAGGTGGACCGGGTACTTAGCCGCAGTGTCCTCTATTCGGGACACAAGAGCCGCGTGGTCACTCTGGCATTGTTCTGCTAACGCGCGGAGATCCCTGGCGGAATTTCGTCCTACTCGGGACTCAAGAGCCGCTTGTTCGCTCTGGCATTGTTCTGCTAGTATACGTATTTTCCCAGCGAACCTTTCTTCTTGCTCCATCACTTGCTTGCTAATGACTTGGTGCCCCTCTTCTAAGGCGGAGATGCGTTGGTCAATGATCGCCAGTTTCTCCCCAACACCCTGTACTATTTCACTAGTCAATCTTTTATTCGCTTCCTCGACATGCCTCCTATTTTCTTCTGCTTGTTTTTTATTCACTTCCTCGATATGTCTCCTATTTTCTTCTGCTTGTTTTTTATTCACTTCCTCGATATGTCTCCTATTACTGTCTAGTAATTGTCGTAGCATAGCTTGTAATGAATTTGCATCTATCGAATGATTCGAAATCACTACGGCGGGCTCAGGATGGACAACACTTGTACTTGTGTTTTCCGCGTTTCGTTCCTGGTCGGACTAGACGTTTTGACCTCGTCCTTGTTCAGGGTTATTGTCTGGCAGGTTTTTCCGATCGCGGCTCCCTGAACAGCTACGCGTCTCCATCATAAGGATAGTTACTCCGTGCTCCAAAATACAACAAGAATAATGCCAAAGTCTCCTAATGGACTCACAGTCCCCACAAAGCACCCAAGATTTACTATATGACACCGATACACGCCACAGGACAAGAGTCAACCCACACTTGTAACACAATTGAATACTAAATCACAATATCTATACAGTAATACATATACAAGATAAAACATGTAAGAAAATGCACACCTATATCATAAATTCACGTAATTCTGTATCATAGAAAGACAATACACCAATTAGCACATACAACCGAAAATAACTAATCCTCACTGCGCATCAGAAGATCTCTGGTTTACCGAAATCCGTGAGCAGGGTAAGCCATGTGTAAGTAGCGTGGATAAAAGGACGCTATGTGCAAGAAGCATGAAGCGCCCTTTGAATGTATCCTGATAGCTAAAAGAGCCACGCGCACTTTGAATAAGAAAATGCTACTTGACACTGAAATCAATATAAAAGATAGGGTCGCCACCAACTCTAGCCACACGACAAAGAATAAGTAGCACTGAGTCGGAAAATTACTTAATTTATTAATAAGAAAAACTCACAAAAGAACATTCACTGTAAAGTCATTGATAAAGAATGGGATGTAGTTATTAATATGGTCCAGGCATTCTTCCCGTGAATCAAATATTGAGTAAAGTAAATAGGTCGTGAACACCATGCGTAAGTGCAGCCTGCAGCAAGATTCGTGAAAACACGATCTATTCCAGAGCATTTGTTTCAGATAAAAAAGGGACACTAATCACTACACCTGTGCACATGGAAACGCTATAAGTGGGCCAACAAGGAAAATTACAAGGTAAATGGCGAAGGTAACGGCGACGTAACATCGGTACACAAGATAAGATTGAAGGCAAAATTATTTATTCCTTAAAACATTGACGTAGTGCATCTATAGACTGCTGTTGCATGCTAACTATGTACAATTGCTTGTGAAATACTATACGTTTCATAACAGACTCGCGTGCCCACTCGGTCCGCGGAGACAATTTCTATGGACCGTGGCCAAATTTTAATCACATGAGACAAAGAAAATTCACAAATACACAAAAATTACCAAGATCCGGAAAAGATTAGAAGCATACACACACAGTTGTAGGCACATAAACATTCACACTGAACCGAGGGCACTTCAACATATGCAACTCCTTTGTGCTGTGTTCCTCTCACGGATCAAAGTCAAGACTGCATTGGGAATCAAACTGAAAGTCTACAAAAGCCTTGCATTCCCTGCTGCAACCCAGCAAGTAAATCTTTATAAGACGAAATTCGAGAGCAAAAGCTAAAAGCTCCCCTCTCTATGTGACAACGCGCCACGCGGTCAGTCCAACTCCCCTTCTTCGACTGGAGCACAGCTGTGTACGCTTCCCGTACCGGCGGCAGACTGCCTCCCGCTTCTCCAGCCTCTTCCACGCTCCGCGTGGACCGGAAAACCCCAGGATGCCATTTCCGCCACCAACCTAACGCAGGTGGATTTCTCACAAGTAGCGGAAACCTCTTTGCCGACTTGACCACTACGAAAGTTGGTATTGAAAGGTGGCTACAGGACCCTTTCAAGCCCTGTACATGTCTGGTTCTTGCCCTCAAACACCCGACGTCAACATGACCATTCCCTATTTTATTCTGAATTGGACCCATGGACAGTTCTCATTCTTGCACCATACGATCGAGCAATTTTCAAACTGTGCATTGGTAACAAAATGTCATTTTTGGCCAAAAGTGGACGTACCTGATTATTGCACAAGAGTTTTTAATTCAGTAGACTACGACGCCGGAGCAGACAGGTAAGTGATCAGCTCAGAAGCCTCTTTCTTGTTTTTCTAAACGCCTTCGATACACTATCACACACTGTTCGTTGGTAAAAATGTATTCCTTCACAATAGGTAGTCTAAAAAGTAATTGAATCCTTAAATAATTTAAATATGAGGTAATTCATTGTGTGGTATAACTTCAGCTCTTAATGGAGGGCTGAGGTCTTGGCACTGAATGCCAACAGCAGAATACTTACTAACTCCGATTTATTTGTTCTCATGAAACTGTTTCGTGATTACTCTGATGATTTATGTGAGGTTAAGAGACCTATAGGAATTATTCGGATGCTACATTTCTTCCAAGTTACATTAATGAAGCAAAAAGATGTCCTTAACCCTTCTAGGAATACATGTAAAAGTAAACGCCGGCCGGAGTGGCCATGCGGTTCTAGGCGCTACAGTCTGGAACCGAGCGACCGCTACGGTCGCAGGTTCGATTCCTGCCTCGGGCATGGATGTGTGTGATGTCCTTAAGTTAGTTAGGTTTAATTAGTTCTAAGTTCTAGGCGACTCATGACCTCAGAAGTTAAGTCGCATAGTGCTCAGAGCCATGTAAAAGTAAACAAAACGTGCACATATATCTACATCCATACCTACATACAAGCTCAGCAAACCACCTTACACTGCATGACGTAGCGTACGTTGTACCGCTACTAGTCGTTTACTTTCCAGTTCCACTGGAAATAGAGCGAGGGAAAAACGACTCTCTATATGCCTCCGTAGGGGCCCTAATTTCTCTTATTTTTTGTTCGTGGTCCTTGGCGACCGCAGTACAGTTCTGGCGTTAGCTTCAAAGGCTGGTTCGTTAAATTTTCTCAATTGTGTTCCTCGAAAAGAACCCAGTTGAGTTCTCGAATCATTTGCGTTTTGTTCGAACCTATCGGTAATACATCTAGCAGTCCGCATCTGAATTGCTTCGATGTTTTCCTTAATCCGACCTCGAGCATTACTCAAGAATGTTATATGAGCGGTCTCATTAACAGATGCACCACACTTTCCTAAAATTCTCCAAAGAAACCGAAGTCGACCATTCGTTTTCCTTACTGCAGTCCTTACGTACTCGTTCCATTTCATATCGCTTCGCAGTGATACGCCCAGATATTTTATCGACTTCACTGTCTCAAGCGGCACATTGCTAATCTTCTATCTGAACATTACGGGATTGTTTTCCTACTCTTCTGCACTGCCTTACAACTTTCTACAATTGGAGAAAGCTGCCATTCATCAAACCGACTAGAAATTTAGTGTAAGTCAACTTGTATCCTCCTACAGTCACTCAACGACGACCCTTAGCGTTCACAACAGCGTCATAGCCGCAGACTCCTCCACATCCTACCTGTCAAGCCATTTATGTATACAAAGAATAAGAGCGGTGCCAGCACACTTCCTTGGGGCACTTTTGATGACGCCCGTGTCTCTGCTGGATACTCGCCATCGAGGACAACGTACTGGGTGCTATCACTTAAGAAGTTTCCAAGCCCATCACATATCTGGGAATCTATTTCGCATGCTCGTACCTTCGTTAACAGTATTCAGTATGGCACCGTATCAAACCCTGTCCGGAGATCTAGGAATATGGAATCTGCATGTTGCTCCTCATAGACAGTTTGCAGGACATCGTGTGAGCAAAGGCACGCTGATTTTCGCAAGAACGATGCTTTCTAAATCTGATTTGTGGACAGAAACTTTTCCTTCTCAACAAAATTTTGTTATATTCTAACTGAGAATATGTTCAAGAATTCCGCAGCAAACTGATGTTAGGGGTATTGGTCTGCAACTCTGGAGGTCTTTTTTGAACCCTTCTTATATACAGCAGTCACATGCGCTTTTTTCCAGTGGCTAGGTATTTGGCGTTGGGCGACACTTTCGCAATAAATCCAAGCTAAGAAAGGGACCAACGTCGCCACGTAGCTACGCCGCTTCAATGCCCAGATTAGTAATTCTGTGAATGGCGTCTTCTTCTCAGTCACTTCTGCGAAACTTACTGACGTCATACTTCAGCAATGAGTGAATCACTTAAGCTTATTTAAAGCGCATTTCCAGTTCGCGCCACTGACGCACTTAATTTCTTTCCTTATGTATATTTTTATCTCTTTCACTTCCCGCTAGAAACATATAGTCAACAGATATTTCAGATACACAGGGTGGTCAGAAAGAGTCTGAAAAGCGTGTAATGATGTTACAAGGCAGGTTGTACAGGGAAATAACTGTTAAGAAAAAAATTCGATACAGTTCGCTGTTGCTGAATTAATTAGCGTTGAACTTAGCCAGTTAAGCCGCTGCGCGCAAATTCAAACAACCCATCGGATCCAGTAAGTGTCGGTTGTTCTCGTAGCATAGAGACTGTTCAGCCTTCGGCTTGAGTTCGATCCTTTCTACCGTCTCATGTCCAGTCTTTGTGCTGCTCTCTTTTTCGGCTTTAGCAAACCAAACGAAGAACGCGTTTGACGACACATTTGAGCCACATGGGTTTGCGCGCGCAGCGGCCTGATTAGTTAACTTCAGTGCTATTAACTCGGAAACACCAATTTCACAGTACAACCTACCCTATATCGAGGCTTCTACGCTAATATGATGAATGATGTTTGAGAGATATTCCTGATGTCCTATGGATTTTTTATGGAGATAGGAGAAGCGTTTGGTGTACGAGAGACTGATGAGCAGTCCAGAAGAGGTTATTACGCGTTTGCCTGAAGCTACGGTCATTATCCGTGAACCACGTGCTTGTTTTGAACCTGTTAGAAAGTAATTATCACGCAGTTGCCAGTTTTGCTTTAATGTAACCGGGAAACATTTGAGCGACATCTCTAAAACAATAGTCAGCACCGTCTTTGACCATCACCAGCGTCAAAACCTTCCTGGACCACTAGCTGGGAAACGATACATCTGTGTCCCTTTTAAATTATAATTTTTTAAATTTTCTCTAAACTCTAAAATTTCGTATACACGGTTTTCTTTAGCGCCCTGTATATACACAGTCCAGTCGCATTACTGTGACCACCAATAAAAAGACTGGATAACCACATTTTGCAGTGCGGACGTGTAGGATGAGAATAAGTGATGTTCTGGAAGATACCGACAGGGATGTGGAGCCATGCCGAATGCAGTGCAGTTGCCAGTTGCTCTAGGTTTCTCGGTTGAGGACCCCTGATTGGGGTGGTCGCACGGTTTCTCGACTGGGTTTAAATGTTCGATGGCCAGGGGAGTATAGTAAAGTCATCCTGCTGCTCCTCGAACCACGCACGTACACTGCGAGCTGTGTGATACGTTGCAGTGTCCTGCTGGTAGATGCCACCAAGCCGAGGAAAAAAACAAACTGCATATAGGGGCGCACATGGTCCCCAAGGATAGATACATTCTTATATGAATCCATTGTGCCTTCTACAACGGCGGGATCACTCAGGGCATACCACGAAAACATTCTCCACACCGTAACACCCCATCCGGCCTGGATCTTTCCGAAGATTGTTCCAGAGTGTTTGCCTTGAGACGTTTTACTACATACACGTCAACGGCCATGTGTCACCCGAAAAGGCCACCTGTCGTCACTCAGTGTATGTCTAGTTCAAATTCCAGCCTTCCTCGCCGATTAACAGCAGTCAGTATGGCTGCATGAACTAGGCACACCTGCTGTGGAGACCCAAACGCAATAGAGTTCATTCAAAGGTCGTTGAGGAGAGGCTGTTGATAACTCCTTGGTGCATCCGGGCGGTCGGATGTTCAGCTGCTGCACGTTTATTCGCCAGTACACATCTCGGCAGCTGTCATTCACCCCTGTGATCTATGGCCAGTTCTGCACCACAGCTGCCGCGGCTCTGGTTTTGAGTAATGCCATTAGGCCTTGCATGGTTTACGACATGAATCACGTTGGTACGCACAGTTTACAAATTTAGCTGTTTCGGAAATGCTTCCACACCTGGGCCCGAAAGCTGGTGATCATGCCCTTCTGGACATCAGATAAATAGCAGTCGCATTACGACAACGAATGCATTGTTGTCCGCGTCACCCTCCCCTCCCCCCCCCCCGCCCCCTCCCACGCCCCACCGACGCTCTTTCTAGACCCTCCAACGCTAGTGCTGCCACCTGCTATCTACAGGGTGTTTCAAAAATAACCGGTATATTTGAAACGGCAATAAAAACTAAACGAGCAGCGATAGAAATACATCGTTTGTTGCAATATGCTTGGGACAACAGTACATTTTCAGGCAGACAAACTTTCGAAATTACAGTAGTTACAATTTTCAACAACAGATGGCGCTGGGGTCTGGGAAACTCTATAGTACGATATTTTCCACATATCCACCATGCGTAGCAATAATATGGCGTAGTCTCTGAAGGAAATTACCCGAAACCTTTGACAACGTGTCTGGCGGAATGGCTTCACATGCAGATGAGATGTACTGCTTCAGCTGTTCAATTGTTTCTGGATTCTGGCGGTACACATGGTCTTTCAAGTGTCCCCACAGAAAGAAGTCACAGGGGTTTATGTCTGGCGAATAGGGAGGCCAATCCACGCCGCCTCCTGTATGTTTCGGATAGCCCAAAGGAATCACACGATCATCGAAATATTCATTCAGGAAATTAAAGACGTCGGCCGTGCGATGTGGCCGGGCACCATCTTGCATAAACCACGAGGTGTTCGCAGTGTCGTCTAAGGCTGTTTGTACCGCCACAAATTCACGAAGAATATCCAGATAGGGTGATGCAGTAATCGTTTCGGATCTGAAAAATGGGCCAATGATTCCTTTGGAAGAAATGGCGGCCCAGACCGGTACTTTTTGTGGATGCAGGGACGATAGGACTGCAACATGGGGCTTTTCGGTTCCCCATATGCGCCAGTTCTGTTTATTGACGAAGCCGTCCAGGTAAAAATAAGCTTCGTCAGTAAACCAAATGCTGCCCACATGCATATCGCCGTCATCAATCCTGTGCACTATATCGTTAGCGAATGTCTCTCGTGCAGCAATGGTAGCGGCGCTGAGGGCTTGCCGCGTTTGAATTTTGTATGGATAGAGGTGTAAACTCTGGCGCATGAGACGATACGTGGACGTTGGCGTCATTTGGACCGCAGCTGCAACACGGCGAATGGAAACCCGAGGCCGCTGTTGGATCACCTGCTGCACTAGCTGCGCGTTGCCCTCTGTGGTTGCCGTACGCGGTCGCCCTACCTTTCCAGCACGTTCATCCGTCACGTTCCCAGTCCGTTGAAATTTTTCAAACAGATCCTTTATTGTATCGCTTTTCGGTCCTTTGGTTACATTAAACCTCCGTTGAAAACTTCGTCTTGTTGCAACAACACTGTGTTCTAGGCGGTGGAATTCCAACACCAGAAAAATCCTCTGTTCTAAGGAATAAACCACGTTGTCTACAGCACACTTGCACGTTGTGAACAGCACACGCTTACAGCAGAAAGACGACGTACAGAATGGCGCACCCACAGACTGCGTTGTCTTCTATATCTTTCACATCACTTGCAGCGCCATCTGTTGTTGAAAATTGTAACTACTGTAATTTCGAAAGTTTGTCTGCCTGAAAATGAACTGTTGTCCCAAGCATATTGCAACAAACGGCGTATTTCTATCGCTGCTGGTTTAGTTTTTATTGTTGTTTCAAATATACCGGTCATTTTTGAAACACCCTGTATGAGTGGTTAGTGCACTTTGACGTCGAACATAGCCGGTGGTCACGTTAATGTGACTGGAGCAAGTATTTCTTAATGTTTTACCAAATCCGTCTTTCACATTGCTTTATTTTTTTTGATTATTTATGAATTTTTTTCCACTTTCGATACTGCATCTGAGCAGCGAATTTTGTGATTGCTACTACAAAAATACGAGTATACACTAGCAACGACAAGAGGGAGTTTCAAATTCCAATATGACCATTCAGGTTTAGATTTTCCAGTGTTCCCTCACATCTCTTAATGCCACTGTGGCTTCTTTGGTGATGACGCTTTTCTACAGTGGTCCAATCCGAGCATGTGCTCCGTCTTCAATTAGCTCTGCACCAATGCTACGTTAAACCCTGATCTTGCATCCTTAGACGGAAGATGGGAGATCAAGTTATATTATATGGCAGAAAACGTCAAATGCAATACCTTGAAAACTGAATTAGTGAACTATGCTGGAATTATTTAAGGAACCACTCATTTACCCCACAATGTGTATTACGGTTTCTGAATTCGATACTAAAATTTTATCTATATATCGGTGGAAAAGCTGAGGAATTTTCATCTTACAAAAAGTCAGTAAATGGATCAGAATTATTTATCTAGTCGCTGAGTGATCGTACTGGCTCCAAAATGGAAGATGAGTGAAAGGAGGTCCAAATATTCAATTCAGTCTTCAGAAATTGGTTCACTACACAAGATAACAATGTGGTAGCTCCGTACAATAACGGCACTAACGGTGAAATGGTAGATATTGAGGTACAAGAGCGCAGAATAGAAAATCAATTATAGTGCTTAAACAGTGTCAAGGCATACGGACCTGATGAAATACTTCTAAGATTGTACATAGATTACGTAGAAAAACTTGATCCAATTCTAGCAGCAGTTTAGTTAGCTCCATGTTACATAGATCATTTCAAAATGAACGTTATAACGTGGAACGCGTGAACTAAAAAAAAACAGAAAAACACATTTTTAAGAAAAAAGAAAAATCTTTATAAGGCTATACACTAGCCATTTATTAGTTGTTTCTATATAAATGACTAATTATTTCTATTTAACGGTACAGAACTTGTTAAGGTGAAAGATATTCAACCTACGTTTGTTGCTATCTGTCCAGACATTATTTCCATGGGGAAGAATTTTATAGTAGGACGTTGGAGCAGCGAAGTGTTCCAAGAGGGTGAAAGAACATTTTTCAACTCCCATTTTCAAGAAGCGTAGTCTGGCAGGGGCACGTAACTAGGGACCCACTGTATATCGCTAATGTAGCTTCTTATACAGTTATGGAACACGTTCTATGGTCACGTTCTATGATCACGTTCTTTCTAGAGAACGAAACTCTTCTTTATAGGAAACAACATGCATCCACAGATACGCCAGGTATGTCGAAACATCCCCTTAGGAAAATTTATAAATTATCGTGGTGGTAAACCTCTTACGTTATTTGATTTCCAAACAGCTGAGCAGAACTGAACGTACTCAGATATTTCGCTCTTTACTTATTCTGATCAACATTAAACTGACACACAATATTTTTAGGGCAACGCAATCTGACTTTCAATAATCCCTACAAAAGAATGGCCCTGACTAACAATAACCTACACCTGTCATGAATCACTTACCTCACAAAAATCTTCGTTACTGCAATACAGCGAGCGCCAATATTGCCAGCTAAATACAAGATTCTAACTACTGAAGGCACTAACTACTGATAGGCATACTTAGCAAATGAAAGATTTTGATAGAGAACAATGTATTTACCCTATTAGTGTTCAAAAGTCGTCATATATATATCAGTTCATGATATCCAGTATTACAAATTTACTCTTTCTGATGGACACACGTCCAGATCGTTCGCTCTCAAAACTCTGCCATCTCTCTCCCCACATCCACCACTGCTGGCGGCTCACCTCCAACTGCGCAACGCTACGCGCTGTTCACATCCATCTGCCCAACACTACAATAGCGAATATTCCAACAATGTCAACCAGCCACAGACTGCACACAGCACAGTCAGTGATTTTCATATAGAGCGCTACGTGACGTTACCAACATAAAAACCTAAACAGCCTACTTACAATGAGTGTTCATCAGTGAGATACAAATGGCCACAGATAAGGACGCCCAAGTTGGTGCCACGTTTATTTACTTGTGACAGACATTCGATACAACTCCGCACTCTCATTTACTGAACGAAATACGAGCTTACCGAGTGTCGGACCGGACTCAAAAATGTTCAAATGTGTGTGAATTCCTCAGGGACCAAACTGCTTAGGTCATCGGTCCCTAGACTTACACACTGGTTAAACTAACTTATGCTAAGAACAACACACACACCCATGCCCGAGGTACGACTCGACCCTCCGGCGAGAGAGGCCGCGCAGTCCGTGACATGACGCCTCAAACCGAGCAGCCACTCCTCGCGGCGGGACCAGAAAAGTGACTGGATTTAGGACTTCGTAGCAGATAGAAACCAATAGTTGTGAAATCTTTAGAGGCGCCCCAAAGGAATGTTATTGGGCCGTTATTGTTTACAGTGGCTGTATAAGTATATATGATCTGATGGATAACGTCGGGAGCCCTGAGAGGTTGTTTGCAAACGATAGTGTTGCACAGGCTAGACAGAATAAAACTGAACCGGAAAATATTATACAAGCAAATAACTATTAAGACAGGCAACTTATTTTACATCATCCACACTAGGACAGCTGATGTATGTTGGGTTGCCTACCTGAACGTGGATAAAGTACTTCCTAGGCTAGTCTTATTTTGCTCAGTGTGTGTCCGGAACCACGCGACTGCTACGGTCGCAGGTTCGAATCCTGCCTCGGGCATGGGTGTGTGTGATGTCCTTAGGTTAGTTAGGTTTAAGTAGTTCTAAGTTCTAGGGGACTGATGACCACAGATGTTAAGTCCCATAGTGCTCAGAGCCATTTGAACCATTTTTGCTCAATCTGTGTATACACTCTAAGACAAAAAAACGAGCGGCGCACCACGAAGGAATTATCCGAGTGAGATGGAAACCAGTAGATGTGATGTACACGTACAGACAAACAAATGATAACAATTTCAGAAAAAAATGATGATTTCGAGAGAAAGCGCTTTACAAATTGACTGAGTCAATAAAGCGTTGGTCAACCTCTGGCCCTTACGCTAGCCATTATTCGGCTTGGCGATTGATTGACTGTTACTGGATGTCCTCCTGAGGGACATAGAGACAAATTCTGTCCAATTGGCGCTTTCGATCGTCAAAATTCCGAGCTCAGTTGGGGAAAGTTTTGGCGACCTTGCTGGTCAAGGAAGGGTTTCGCAAGCACGAAGACAAGCAGCAGAAACTCCATCCGCGTGCGGGCGGGCATTATCTTGCTGAAATATAGGCACAGAATGGCTTGCCACGAAGGCAACAAAACGGGCATAGAATATCGTCGTCGGATGGCTGTGCTGGTTTGGTGCCGTGGATTATGACCAAACGGTCCTGCTATGAAATGAAATGACATCCCAGACGTCTACTCCTGGATGTCGGCCCGTATTGCGGGCGACAGTCAGGTTATAATTCTATGGCACCCAAGGGCACCGGCCGCAACACGCATGACAGCTATAACGCGCGAGTCACGTTAAACAACGCGCACGCAGTCCGCAGCAGCCATGCTGGATCTTCAAGTATGCCCCAAGATCGCCAGGGGGCGCACCGAGAGTTGCGATTTCAAGACTGACACTCGCTGTTGAAGTCTATGTTCTTACCGGACAATTTTGTCTAGTTGTAACTCTTCACGACAGGCGTAAATTCCATCGTGTAAAAAATTTAGAGTTTTCTGTAAAACACACTTTTGTTGCATGAGCATACGAGGCGTGTTTTTTAAGTAAGTACCGTTTTGAAATAACAAAAGACGTGCTAGGATATCTCAATAATTTTATTTTTACGTGAAAGCCTGTACCTTAATCTACACACTGACGCCATTACAGTCTGATTCTTCCTTGTTTATGTTGTGTACTGAATGTTTAAGGTGCCTCCGATAATAGTGAGTCCCGCCGACTGTGAAGTACGGGCTGTTATAAGATTTCTTAGTGCTAAAGGCTTAAAAGCGATCGATATTCATCGTGAGATCTGTGCACTTTACGGAGAAAACATTGTGAGTGATGGAATGGTAAGAAAGTGGGTGAGAGCATTTAAAGATGGCCGCACAAATGTGCATGATGAACAACAGAGTGGGCGTCCTTCGATCGTTAATGATTGGTGCAGGAAGTGGACAATAAGGTGAGAGAAAACAGACGCTTTACTATTTCCTCCTTGCGGGATGACTTTCATAATGTTTCTCATAGTGTTTTTTATGGCATTATGACCGAGCACTTAATTACCGAAAATTATGCGCACGTTTTGTGCCGAAAATGTTGACGAATGTGCACAAAACCAAACGTTTAGACAGTGCATTGACTTTCCTTGAGCGGTACCACAACGACGGTGATGATTTCGTAAGGCAAATAGTTACGAGCGATGAAACATGAGTGGCCTACGTCACACCAAAATCAAAGCAACAGTCCATGGAAGTCGAGCAAGGGCATCGTTTTGCTGCTAGACAATGCCAGTTCGCATGTGGCGAATCAGACCAAAGATCTCATCACATCTTTTCGATCGGACACTCTAGGTCATCCTCCGTACAGCCCCGATCTTGCGCCCAGTGACTATCATCTGTTCCTGCACTTGAAGAAACACCTGGGTCTGATGACCATAGATGTTAAGTCCCATAGTGCTCAGAGCCAAACACCTGGGCGGTCAGCGTGTTCAAGACGATGGCGATGTCAAAACAGTGGTGATGCAGTGGTTAACAAGTAAGGCGGCAGACTTTTATGAGGAGGGTATTCATAAACTGGTACAACGTTATGGCAAGTGCCTCAATATTGACGGAAATTATGTAGAAAAGTAGATTAAGGTACAGGATTTCATGTAAAAATAAAATTATTGAGATATCTTAGCACGTCTTCTTTTAATTTCAAAACGGTACTTACTTAAAAAACACGCCTCGTATTTCAAATACTTTATTTTCTGTGTATTTACGTGTAACTTTACAGCGTTGTCTTCGAAAACGCCTCGGCAGATCAAGAAAACGCCTGTCCGTCACTCTCTCGTGTCTGATGTAGTGGAAGTAACGAGTGAACACGAGAAGCACGCACATGAATCAAGCGATTTTCACAAGAAGCGGTACTCCGTGAACAGCGGAAAGCCATGTACTGTTATGGGAAGCAGACCTTAACATACTCTCCATATGTCGTTTGCGTTGAGGCACGGAGACGTCGTGATTACTAGAGTCAGATGGATCATTGTTCGTCGTTAGGGACCACCGTGCCAAACATCCGTTAGACAACTACACTACTGGCCATTAAAATTGTTACACCACGAAGATGACGTGCTAAAGTCACGAAATTTAACCGACAGGAAGAAGATTCTGTGATATGCAAATGATTAGCTTTTCACAGCATTCACACAAGGCTGGCGCCGGTGGCGACACCTACAACGAGCTGGCATGAGGAAAGTTTCCAACCGATTTCTCATAAAGGTCGGATTGTAGTCTATCGCAATTGCCGTTTATCGTATCGCGACATTGCTGCTCGCGTTGGTTGAGATCCAATGACTGTTAGCAGAATATGGAATCGGTGGGTTCATGAGGGTAATACGGAACGCCGTGCTGGATCCCAACGGCCTCGTATCACTAGCAGTCGAGATGACGTTTGCATTAGCATGGACTATCAGCTCGGAGACCATGGCTGCGGTTACCCTTGACGCTGCATCACAGACAGGAGCGCCTGCGATGGTGTACTCAACGACGAACCTGGGTGCACGAATGGCAAAACGTCATTTTTTCGGATGAATCCAAGTTCTGTTATCGCGTTGAACGCACATTGGAAGCGTGTATTCGTCATCGCCATACTGGCGTATCGCCAGGCGTGATGGTGTGGGGTGGCATTGGTTACATGTCTCGGTCACTTCATGTTCGCATTGACGGCACTTTGAACAGTGGACGTTACATTTCAGATGTTTTACGACCCGTGGCTCTATCCTTCATTCGATCCCTGCGAAACCCTACATTTCAGCAGGATAATGCACGACCGCATGTTGCAGGTCCTGTACGGGCCTTTCTGGATACAGAAAATGTTCGATTGCTGCCATAGCCAGCACATTCTCCAGATCTCTCACCAATTGAAAACGTCTGGTCAATGGTGGCTGAGCAACTGGCTCCTCACAATACGCCAGTCACTACTCTTGATGAACTGTGGTATCGTATTGAACCTGCATGGGCAGCTGTACCTGTACAAGCCATCCAAGCTCTGTTTGACTCAATGCCCAGGCGTATGAAGCCCGCTATTACGGCCAGAGGTGGTTGTTCTGGGTAATGATTTCTCAGGATCTTTGCACCCAAATTGCGTGAAAATGTATTCACATGTCAGTTCTGGTGTAATATATTTGTCCAATGAATACCCGTTTATCATCTGCATTTCTTCTTGGTGTAGCAATTTTAATGGCCATTAGTGTATTATAATGTATGTAGATTTCTCAGCGGTTTCTTTTTTAATTAAAAACTCTCTTGGTTATAACTGTATTTGCAGTTGGTCATGCCACAGACCTTATCCATTATTACCCATGCTTCTTTCAGACTGAGGTGTTAATGCCGTTGATTAATTAATTTTATAATTTTATAACTGAAAGTATCTGAACCTTAAGATTTGTTTTGTAATTTGCCAGTTAAAGTAACTTTGGCGACCCTAATAATACAGGTAGGGGAGTTAGCTTCTCAGTCGAAATATTCATGAAACTAATCTGGAAGGGACATCTTTGGCTTCGAACGATTGCGACCGCACGAAAACATGCTTAGCATACACACTCTATCATGAAAAACGGTGGTATGTATAATACCCATGCAAAACGTTGAATCCTACCACAGGTCACATCTTAATAGAAAGAAAGTAACAAAATATCAGTGCCATAGGATGGAAATTATACTAACTCAGTGAGGTCAAAGAATCATTACATTTTCAATCAACTGCGGCAAAAACCCTGTGCTGACAGTAATTAGAATTGCACAAAACACACACATCCTATACACCTCATAGTGCTTATGTTAGTTCTCATAGCACAGATGTGGGATTTCGATAAAGTGGTGTAAACAAAGTGGAAGAGAACAATGTGCACACCTCACTAAGACCACGTTTTTACGTTCAAAATTACTTTCACATTCAAGCAGTCCATTATCAAAATCATACTAATTACATTTTCAAATGATGATACGGGAATGTCAATGTCATAAATTGCCTTTCGCCAAGCATATTGCAATATATACTTTACACTTTATAACATATACTTTGGTTCAGAAAATTGATTGCAAATCACAAAGTGAAGTTTGGTGATGAAATAACGATCATGTATCTTCCCTTGTGGTTTGGCTTGTTTTAGTGTTGCAAAATCAGTAATGATTCCGATATAAAGCTTATACTGCCGAAAGATGTAAATATCAAGTGCTCGGCAATACTATGTTGTTTTTTGTGGCAATATGATCTGCATATCATCTTTGTTTGGAAAACTTGCATCTAGAAGGATCCAACTGTATGATCTGACCAGGAATCACACAGCAATATGGTCTTTTCATTTGTTTAATGGTCGCCAAGGACCGCAGTTAGAAAACGTTTCATGTGCCCTTTAGCAATTTTTCCACTTTTACTTGCCCCGACATGAAAGTTTCGTGGGCAGTTTATTTCAAATGTCTTTGAAATATTTAGGTTGAAAGTGCCTTTTGCCGCTTGAAAACGAACGTACAACTTGTTTGATAGTCTGTCTGTCATTACCGTGCGAGGTGACGCAGTGGTTAGCAGACTGGACTCGCAGTCGGGAGGACAACGGATCAAACCCGCGTCCGGCCATCCTAATTTAAGTTTTCCGTGATTTCCCTAAATCACTTCAGGCAAATGCCGCGATGGTTCCTTTGAAAGGGCACGGCTGACCTCCTTCCCCATCCTTCCCTAATCCGATGGGGCCGATGACCTTGCTGTTTGGTCCCTCTCTCTCTCCCCCCCCCCCCCCCCCCCCCCCAACAAATCAACCAGCCCATCTGGCGTCCATTGATAAAATTACATAAACTGTGTAGCTGTCGTTAGAGTTACGTGCAGGCTGCAACATTTTAGCTGTAGTTTTCCCTCCTCCACGAGACAGTGTTGATGATGAAGATATTTCATATTGAAATTAACACTGGTCACTGTTTCAAATATTTCCTTTCTCCACACCCTGCTCTGTCATAAACGTATTACTAGCTGCACAAACTGTTGTGCCTTCTGACGTATACTATCATCGTCTTCTGTTTCCTTACGTGTGACAAATGCAGTAATATTCCCGGATGAAATGCCATATTCAGCTTTAAGATTATCGATAAAAGAAATCGAAGCTTTGAAACTGTCCAAACCAACAGTTTTAGACTCTTCTAGTTCCTATATTTGTAGTGCCAAAGTAAACTGTAGACTCATACGATCTTTCTCTATCAAACTGCGATATTACGTGCTCTTTTATCGTTCGTAATTGAGACAGCTTGTTTCCTTGGAACCGAGATGCTGCTCCCCTTTCGCAGGACACATAATTTAGAATTAATCTGCAATCTGATTTACTTTTGTTGCACTCACAGCGCGTCATTAAATTGCTAGGGGATCTGAAACCAAGGTTGTATTATTCTTCATAAGTGTTGTCTAGTATGCTGTTAGCAACGTCTTCTAATACACTGAGCATCGACTGTTTGGGTAGAGATAGTTCATACTCACTTTGACTGGACTGTTCTTGTTCTTCTGGGGACGAACGTCGTGTACTGTTTGAACAGATACTCTCAGGTACAGGTTCTTCTTGTCCTTAATAATCAGTATACCTATCCAGAGTGACGTCATGTATTTCAGTGTCAGTCCCATTACATTTCTGAAGTATTATGCTATGTTATATATCCGTGAACACTCTATCCTCGACCCCGATTTCATTTCCGTATTCAGCACGTCGCAACTTTGTCCCTAATACTTGGACCACATTCATAGAAGTCTCTTCATAATATCACTGTCGCAATTTACACAATAACCCCCTTGCGAACACTCAAAGCTGGAGCTATGCCATTCATGCAACTCGAGCAGTTACAATATGCCACCATCTGATGGCGCTAGCAAACGTGTGGAGTTTTGCATTGAAATGAAACTGACTACTGTTGTTTTTATGGTCAAGTGTTCGTCTAAGCATGGTTTCGTGCGGTTCCAAGTATTCAGGCTCAGAGGTGTACATTATTAGTACCAATTAGTTAATAACAGTAATTACAAAGACAATGGTAGAACATTTTTCCAGATTTTAATATTCTTCTACGTGTAATTTGATAGTACAGATTTTTCAGTGTTCTAGCATCGTTCTGTGATTTAGAGTGGTGAAATATCCTATTACTTATTCTTCAGACTCTAGTAATTATTACAGTTTACATGGGTCGGAAAGGGTGACGCATTTGTATTTTGAATGTAAACTACGTGACCTGACAAACGAAAACCGATCTCCATGGTTGTCTCCATTTGTAAGTAGGCTGTTTAGGTTTTTATGTTGGTAACGCCATGTAGCGCTCTATATGAAAATCACTGGCTGTGCTGTGTGCAGTCTGTGGCTGGTTTGCATTGTTGTTTGCTATTGTAGAGCTGGGCAGTTGGCTGTTAACAGTGCGTAGCGTTGCGCAGTTGGAGGTGAGCCGCCAGCAGTGGTGGATGTGGGGAGAGAGATGGCGGAGTTTTGAGAGCGGATGATCTGGACGTGTGTCCATCAGAGAGAGTAAATTTGTAATACTGGATATCATGAACTGATATATATATTATGACTTTTGAACATTATTAAGGTAAATACATTGTTTGTTGTCTATCAAAATCTTTCATTTGCTAACTATGCATATCAGTAGGTAGTGCCTTCAGTAGTTATAATCTTTTATTTAGTTGGCAGTAGTGGCGCTCGCTGTATTGCAGTAGTTCGAGTAATGAAAATTTTTGTGAGGTAAGTGATTCATGACAGGTATAGGTTATTGTTAGTCAGGGCCATTCTTTTGTAGGGATTTTTGAAAGTCAGACTGCGTTGCGCTAAAAATATTGTGTGCCAGTTTAAGCACAGTCATTTATAATTTTTCTAAGGGGACGTTTCACATTCTCCTAACCAAGAGATCCTGAGTCAGCTTCTGTTTTAAGAACAAAAGGTGAACCAATCAGAAGACTCAACGATCACAGGGAGACGTTACGAGTGGAGTACTGTATAATTTGTCCAGAAATTACCACCCAATAATAAATCGCACCCGTGTTGTCACACATGGCCTAAAGCGGAGCACTACGGGATGTATCCGCCTTCTATGTTTACATCAATACTCCGCAAGCCAGCTGACGGTGTACGGTGGAGGGTACTTTGGTGCCACTATCTGAGCTCCCTTCCCAGTTCCACTCACGAATGGTGCATGGGGAGGATAATTGTGATGATTGTAAGCCTCGCTATTAGCTCTCATTTCTCGAATTTTTTCACAAGGTCATTTCGTGAAATGTATGTGGGAGGAACTAATATGTCATCCGACTCTCCCCGCAAAGTGCTATCTCGAACTTCCAATAGAAAATCTTTCCGTGATGCGCAACTCATCTCTTGCAGCGCCTGCGACTGGCTTTCGTTGAGCACCCTGTGACAAAACGCGCCATTCTTCGTTGGATCTTCTCTGTCTCCTCCTACCTGGTAAGGGCTCCAGAATGATGAACAATAATCAAGAACCGGTTGAAAATGCTCTCTGTAAGCCACTTCTTTCGTGAGGGAGTCACATTTCCTTAAGATTCTTCCCCTGAATTCCGGTCTGGCATTTGCTTTTCTTACTATTTATTTTATGTGGTCACTCCACTTGAGGTCGCTCTGGGTAGTTACTCCAAGATACTGTACGCTAGATGATGTTTCCAGCAGTCTGTCATCAACAGCGTAGTTGTACAGTAATGGATTTCTTTTACTACGTAAGCACAATATTATACATATATTTACGTTCAGGGTCAATTGCCCGAGCCTGCACCATTCATCAATCCTCTGCTGATCATTCTGCAAATCTATACCGTCCTCTGGCGTTACTACTTTCTCATAGACAACTGCGTTATCTGCGAACAGTTTTAAAGAGCTTCCGACACTTTCCACTTGGTAATTTATATACGCCGGCCGGAGTGGCCGAGCGGTTCTAGGCGCTACAGTCTGGAACCGCGCGACTGCTACGGTCGCAGGTTCGAATCCTGCCTCGGGCATGGATGTGTGTGATGTCCTTAGGTTAGTTAGGTTTAAGTAGTTCTAAGTTCTAGGGGACTGATGACCACAGCAGTTAAATCCCAAAGTGCTCAGAGTCATTTTAAATTTATATACACCGAAAACAGTAACAGTCCTAACACACGTCCTTGGGGTACTCCGAAGTTGCCTTCACATCTGTAGCTTTTGTTCCGTTAAAAGCGTCTTCACGATATACGTTACAGTGTGTTATTGATAGCATTGGTTAATTATTCTAGTACTGTTATTTGTTTAGTAAGAATTACAAATGTGAGAGTATGGCATCGTTGGCCGGGAGGCTCCATCTGGGGAAGTTCGGCCGCCAAGTGCAAGTCTTATTTCAGTCGACGCCACATTGGGCGACTTGCGGGCCGGTGATGAGGATGAAATGATGACAGATCAACACGCAGTCCCCGAGTGGAGAAAATGTCCGACCCGACCGGAAATCGAAACCGGGCCCGCTTGCATGGGAAGCGAGCATGTTATCACCCAGCTAAGTAGGCGGACATAATTACGAAGTTTTTGTGATATTTGTTTCATGCATGCCGGCAGATGGTTCAAATGGCTCTGCGCACTATGGGACTTAACATCTGAGATCATCAGTCCCTTAGACTTAGAACTACTTAAACCTAACTAACCTAAGGACATCACACACATCCATGCCCGAGCAGGACTCGAAAGTGCGACCGTAGCAGCAGCGCGGTTCCGGAGTGAAGCGCCTAAAACCGGTCTGCCACAACGACCGGCATGCCGGCAGAAATCTGATGAGTGCGGACGGCAAAGTTTCGCGCGGTTTGAGTATCACATTTCCGCGGATATAGATGATAAGTGGTCAACAGCCATCAATTGAAAGACGAAGACGAAGTAACACCACATTTCCTGCGGCCATTTTGATCTCACAATATGAAAACTGAATTTATGTTGTACATGATGTACGAATGTAAAATTGTATTCAGGCTCCTTTTGAATCTTGCAACGTATAAAGATTTGTTTTGTGACGTCTCTTCTTTGTCATTTAATAGTTCACAGATTTTTGCATTGTATTAGAAGAACAAGTGCATATGTAAAGTACAGTGCGTAAATAGCGTTCACGGATTTTAATGAAAATTGATCACAGGGTCATTAGTGTTGTTTCATACCCATGCATAAAAAAGAAAAAGACAAGCTTATTTGGCTGAATATTCTGACCAGAAGTTACTTTGACTGAAAGACATAAAAAACACAGCACTCATCTCTTGTCCAAATATACACTGCGCAACAGAATAGAAAGGTAACTTTTTCCAAACCCAATAATAATTATGCATTGTGTCCCTGAAGTTAGAAATTTGGCTGCAATGTCATCAGAACCTTACTCTGTAATGGTGCAAAAGGGTGGCGTCCTGCAAGGTCACCCTCTGGCTCGGCGAAGCTTCGGACAGCAAGGTGTGGACCTGTACGAGAAACGGCCAAGGCTCAGTAGTTCGTGTGAGGTGTAAGGCGGGTTAATAAAGTTACGTTGGCACCAAAATTCATCACAGTTCTGTTCAGCGCCACGGTGGACATGTCACGCGATGGGAAGGCCGTCACATTCCCTATTGCTCAAATTTCATCCTTTCTTTTAACGCTTTCGCGATTTTCTTATGTGTGGTCGAGGAAAATATTTCAGACATCCTGCCGCTCAGAACCGACGCGAAGAGCCTCAGGGAGTGGCACAAAAAAAAAGATGGTTCAAATGGCTCTGAGCACTATGGGACTTAGCATCTGTGGTCATCAGTCCCCTAGAACATAGAACTGCTTAAACCTAACTCACCTAAGGACATCACACAACACCCAGCCATCACGAGGCAGAGAAAATCCCTGACCCCGCCGGGAATCGAACCCGGGAACCCGGGCGTGGAAAGCGAGAACACTACCGCACGACCACGAGCTGCGGGCAAGGAGTGGCACAAAGGACATCAATCAAAACACTCTTTTGGGCGTTGACTCCCACACATTCCGCGGTCGAAAACGACAGTTCGTATTGCGGTGAGCAGCACAACGACGTTCGCCACAACTTTTGACATTGCTGACACCCTCCGGTCGATTCAACCCTTTTCAAAGCACTGCAACCCCACTGAGCATCATCGCACCCCTTCGGAGCGTAGTGGGACGGCAGTTTTTGGTCTGGTACAAAGTGTGGAACTACTAGGGACCGTTCAAAACCATTCGACAAAATCTGAACGTCACTGGAAGCAGCAAACGGTGTTTATTCTTTATTTAAGTCCTCTTGTTTTGCTTCCTCCTATGGTGTAATCGAAATGGCTGAGTGTCACGCCGGCAAGCAGTGATCAGCGACTGTCTGTGTACAGGTACATTTTTAAAGTACCTAAATCGTTCAAATGGCTCTGAGCACTATGGGACTTAACATCTGAGGTCATCAGTCCCCTAGAACTTAGAACTAATTAAACCTAATTAACCTAAGGACAACACACACATCCATGCCCGGGGCAGGACTCGAACCTGCGACCGTAGCGGTCACGCGGTTCCAGACTGAAGCGCCTAGAACCGCTCGGTCACTCTGTCCGGCTAAAGTACCTAGTAAAGGTGCGTGGGTGGCACCGAGATTGTTGCCAAACTGGGAGGTTTTGGAGGGATCCTTTGCCGTTTTATCCGCACATGAGTCAATACTGCACTCTTCCATGATCACGCCGCATGAGTGTGCGAAACAGGGGGGGAGGGGGCGGCTGGAAAGCGCATGACCAGAATTTCCTGTTCCGGATCGAGTTCAAATTATGGCAAATTGTTTTCAACGTTCATTTATGGTTCCATACTGTATACCAGACCAAAAATTGCGGTCGTGCTACACTCCACAGAGCGGTGCGATCACGTCAGTAGGGTTGTAGGCCGACTATCCCCTTAGAAATGGATTGAATAGAACGGAGCGTGTCGGCAGTGTCAAAGGCTGTGGAGAATGTCGTTTTGCTGCTCGTCACACAGCGAACAGTCGTTTCCGACCAGCGAAATGTGTGCGAATCAACGCCCTAAGTGAAGGAATGTTTTCGCTGATGTCCTTTATGCCACCTCTTGAGGCCTTTTCGTGTCGATACTGAGCGGTTTTTCTTGGCTACACACAACAAAATAGCGTAATTCCAACGCTTACCGTCGCGGTTCTCACCTCTTTCGCAGATACGTGGAAAGAAGGGGTGAATGTGGGTATGAGGAGGTGTGCCGACCTTCTCATTGCGTACTAGTTCACCATGGTGTTGAGCATAATTACGGTGAAATTTGTCGCCAATGTGACATCATTAACCCACCTTACACGGTACATGAACTTCTGAGCTCCGGCCCTTTTTTTCGCATATGTCGACACCTTCCTGTTGGAAGCTTTGCCGAGCCCGAGGGTGAAGTCGCACGCCGTCACGCTTTCTGCGCCAGTGCAAAGGAAAGTTCTCGATATCTGTCACCAAATCGAAAAACTGACCCTTTAATTTTGCTGCGCAGTGTATTACGACTTACCAGGGCGGCGTGTGTATGTGTGTGTGCGTTTGCATGTGCGTGCGCATGTGCGCATGTGCGTGCGCGAGCGTATGTATTTGTGCACGCAGGCACGCGCGCGCGTGTGTGTGCACGTGCGTTACTTACACGACATGATTTTTTGTTGTAGGAATACCTAAACTTGAACATGTCCCTAGCATGAGCTCTCGGCACCTGACAAACACGTGAATACGTAAGTGACATTGATAATTCACATAAGGGTGTTATATTGTTTCATACAAAGCTTGTAAAACGTTGTTTCTATTTTAGGAGAAGTGGATACGATTATGGAGATGTGAAATAACGTTAATCAGGTCCCTCGTGTGAGCTCCCAGGACACCACAAACATTTGGATACAAAATTAATTCCAATAACTGTTGAAATATTATTCTAGGAGACTATTACTGTGCTGTGCCACATAATCAGATGCACAAATCTCCCCACAGGGATGGTTTTTTAACAGTAATAACTGCAGTAGTACCTGATATTTACACATAATTGATTCAGCTTTCGTGCATTACTTACGGGATGTACTTTTTTACTTTTTTCTAGGGGCTTTGGGACGGGGAAGAGGGGAGAGGGTTTGAAAATCTCGGCCTTGGTGATACAGCCCATGATGCCGTTCTCCTGCGTAACCTTGTGGGGAATAAAGACGACCGTCGAGGAATACATAAGTAGTGAAAATTCATTAATTCATTCATTAAAATGAGGTATAAATTTAAGCATGTAAACAATACTTATCATATGTCCTTTTTCTATTCTATGTGCACCGATGATGATATTGTGAGGTCTGAATGGATTGATGCTGTACCGACTCACATTGAAATTGACGTTATTGGTGACCAGCAGAAAATATTTGAATCCATTATTCCTAATGACGCTGATAATGTGAGGACCGACAGGATCAGTGTCACACCCACTCACATTGAGACGAAGTTGATGCTGAGCTGCATAAAGTGTTAGAATTCGTTATTCTGATCGATAACGACGATGACGATGATGATGATGACTGGCTTAAACCCCTATGGACTATCACCAGTGTCGATGGTTTTCCATGAAATTATTATTTATTTTTATTAATGTTGTTTGCCTATATCTCTTACACACAGACCACAGACACAGACACGGACTCACACACACACACACACACACACACACACACACACACACAGACACACACACACACAGACACACACACACACACACACACACACACACACACACACACAGACAGACACACACACGCACGCGCGCGCGAGAGATTTATCAATGATACTTCTTCCTTTGGAGGAGTATTGGAACTTTTTGGAGGTGAGCTTGCACCAACTACTCCATGGCTGGACCCACTGATGCTATGACTATCACAAACACCATACGTGCGCCTGCCGAGACCGCATTTGCCTCAGCCAGGGCTGTCATCTTGGTATGTAATAACAACGGTGGTACAATTTCTGTAGTGTGGACCATCACACCCATGTTCCATGCAACCTGAACCATGTTGCCATCATTCTGGACCAGCTCAACATCGTTGTCTTGGACCTAGCAACAGTCCTCCTTCGCAACATGTTAATGATCACCAGCTGAATCAGGCACTACTCTGTGGTTGCTGGCCCTTGTGGCGACTGTATCTCTGATATGGACTATCGAGCTCCTATCATATTCCTTAACCCATGTCTACCTGTGTTGGAAAATGAACTCCCTAGAGCAGTCAAAAACATGTGGCATACCACCATTAAGTGTAATGTAGTACTTTGCTGAGAACTAACGTACCGCCAAAAAGAATATAGTAATGGTGCTGAGGAAGAGACCATTGTGTATTTCTTAGTGGGGAAATGGTGTGATGTCTTAGGCGACTCAATTGCTGATTGATTTGGAACTTTCATCATGAGTATTATACCGGATCACTTTTCCGAAATGCGGGAAAGGCTGTCTGGCAAAGAACCCAGCTGTCTGCTCTAACTCGCTGTCTACTCACATATCTAAGATGCAGCAAATGGGGGTGGGGGGGGGGGCGGGGGGCCAGCTTTAACCCTCTTCCAAGAGATATTGTTACTGAAAGTGTTTTTATTGACGTCCAGAATCGCGAAGAGGGTGACGAAGTTTATTTTATATGGCCGATCCTGGATTGCGATAGAAATTACCTGAATTGTGCAGTGCTTGTATGTATGTATGTATGTATTGAACTGGGGACCTAGAAACGACGGAGAGGCTTCGTCCCCGCTGTAGCCCTCAGTGGTACACAACCTCACAACAGGTCACAGCAGTCCACTCACCCCACCGAAGCCCCATACCAAAGCCCCATACCGAACCAAGGATTATTGTGCGGTTCGGCCCCCAGTGGACCCCACCCCCTCCCGCCCGGGAACATCTCCTCTCATTTAAGATGTTTGTGTGGTAGAGTAATTATCGTCTATGCGTACATGGAGACAGTGTTTACGCAGCAATCGCCGACATAGTGTAACTGAGGCCGAATGAGGGTAACCAACCCGCATTCGCAGAGGCAAGTGGAAAACCGCCTTAGAAACCATCCACAGGCTGGCCGGCACAACAGACCTCGACACTAATCCGCCGGGCGAATTCGTGCCGGGGGCCAGCACACCTTCTAGCCGGGCGGGCTTTGTGCAGTGCTTACGTCTACCTACAAAACATTCGTCTGCGAGCGCTGTAACTTCAGCTGCATCACACTCCCTGTTAAACTCAGGATGAATCAACATTTAAGAGGCAGAATCTGGATTATTCAGTTCATGTTTGTGGCCTGGGACTAGATAAAAGCCGGCCGGAGTGGCCGTGCGGTTCTAGGCGCTGCAGTCTGGAACCGAGAGACCGCTACGGTCGCAGGTTCGAATCCTGCCTCGGGCAAGGATGTGTGCAATGTCCTTAGTTAGGTTTAATTAGTTCTAAGTTCTAGGCGACTAATGACCTCAGAAGTTAAGTCGCACAGTGCTCAGAGCCAGTTGAACCATTTGAACCACTGGATAAAAGCAAGTAAGCAAACAAGAAAAAGAAGAAGAAGAGCACACTATGTAGAACGCAAAAGATACCAAACATAAAGTATTTCGACCTCTCTGTTTTTCAAAAGCAACAAGTCAGCACCCCAAACATGTAGATTTATCGCTATTCCCAGAGGGTGAGATGCAACACTGCCTGATCAAAATCATGTTCCACCTACTTTCCACTCAATTGTCAAAACATAATGCTACAAGACATTTTTGTAATAGATGCCTTAATCTATTTTCTATTTGTGAGCATTTAGCAGACAATCTAGTTGATTGCTCTAGCTAGGAACCAGTATGTGTGAAAATGCCAAACAAGGCAAATACCTTCACAAAATCTAAGAACGCCCACCACCAAGAGCACTGCCCCTATGTCTTTTATGTAGATTTTGAGTGCGTACTTGCTGGTGTGGTGCGCCATGAAGGTGACCGTTACTGAATGACACATATCCTAATCGGCTGTGTATCAAATTCCATGCTTAACCATTCCAGTCTTAAACAGTTCAAATCATATGGCAGGGATAATAGTCCTCTGAGATTGTTGCTCACTGAGTTCGAAAAACTTGTAAGGAGTGTTGATGAGATTCATTGCAATAACTTTCCCATGACCAAATCGCAGGAGAATGACGCCTTGTTCTAGCAGGGAATTGACTGTCTTGTTTGTGGGCTGCAGTTCGATAGAAATATGTACACTCCACGTGAAGATCATTGTCATCTGTTGCAGAAATTCCGCAGTGCGACACACAATGCATGCAACCTACAATATGACCTGACATGACGCATACACTTTTTCTTTCAAAATTCGAGGAAGTATGATACCCACTTCCTTGTTGAACACTTGAGTGATTTCGGTTTGATAGCTGATAAACATAGCGCCCTACCTGATAACTTCGAAAAATATATGTCCTTCTCTAAACTATTTACACCCAAACTAACTCTCCACTTCCTGGATTCTGTACATTTCATACTCACACTTCTTCAGAAACTTTCTGAGACAATGTGTCAACAGGACAGAGATAGAGCTACATATTCCAATGACGCGAAAGTTCAGCTTGTTACGAAGAAGGGTGTCTCCCCTTACAAATACCTGGATACGACGGAAAGACTATAAAATCAAATTGTCTGGCATAGACGCATTCACCACCAAAGTTACAGGCACTGCCATAACGTTTGAGAAGCATGGTCATGCGGTGAATGTTTGACAGGAGTTCAGCGTCCCTAATTTAGAGTAACACGATCGACTATACATGGTCAGTGATATTAGCTAGCTCGCAGATATTTCCTAGAAATATCATATTACATATATAGGCACATACACTTTGGATCCTGTCTTTTATTACATCGTGCCAGGGATTTCGTTGAATGCAATGTTAGAAAGGACACATGTCAGCACCGAACCATTAATTGATGTTGACTTGCTGCTCTTTTTCGTATGTGGGATTGGCGGAGGATTTTGCCATTGTCTGCCAAGGCGAATTACCAGCAAATGAGCAAGGATGATTAAAACACATCTGACGATTTGAGTTAGTTGGATGTAAGCAACTAAGAGCATGCCATGCAACAATGTCTGCTGCTTAGAGGGTTCTGATGGCTGTCCGACAAGGAAATCGTCAGACTGGGTAGGTTGAAAGATATGACTGCGGATTCTGGTGAAGGTTAGCTTGTGGAGTGAGAACTGTCATGTCCTATCGATTTGCACGACGCTTATAGTGACTTGCCATTGTCCAGAGCGGCCGGTCCAGGGAAATGGTTCCATCCCCAAACTGATAACGATGCTGAGGGATAAAATGAGATGCATTATACACTGCATCAACCTCCTGCAGTGTTTCCGCAATATCCTTTCTTTCAGGAGTGCTAGTTCTGCAAGGTTAGCAGGAGAGCTTCTGTAAAGTTTGGAAGGTAGGAGACGAGATATTAGCAGAAGTAAAGCTGTGAGGACGGGGCGTGAATCGTGCTTGGGTAGCTCAGTGGTAGAGCACTTGCCCGCGAAAGGCAAAGGTCCCGATTCGAATCTCGGTCCGGCACACAGTTTTAATCTGCCAGGAAGTTTCATATCAGCGCACACTCCGCTGCAGAGTGAAAATCTCATTCAAGTTCTCCATGCACGCGTACACTATCATTACTCTACCACGCAAACATAGGGGTTACATTCATCTGGTGTGACACGTTCCCTGGGGTTGGGGGCATGACCAGGGACCGAACCGCACAATAACCTTGAAAGAGTGGTTCGGTGTGGGGCAGCGGAGGGGTGAAGTGGACTGCAGTAGTTGTCGTGGGGTTGTGGACCACTGTGGCTGCGGTGGGACGGAGTCTCTCCGTCGTTTCTAGGCCCATGGTTAACAAACAATACAATACAATACAACCATAAAATCCCTAACCAAACAGGAGAACACGGAATATATGGACGTGATACCCAGAGTGACTTTCATACCAACTTTTTGCTGATGATCTGTTCCTAGACCCGTTCCCACAAACTACACGCTGAACTCTGCCCTTGCCTTCTCCTATCTTTAAACATTGAGCATGCTTGTAGTATTCTTGTTCAACTTCATTAGTAAGCACTTCCTATCAGCTAGTTACATCTGCCTGATTGTATCCTTTCTAACTAATCAGTGTAACAACAAAAATCATCTACTCCCATATTTTACACCCAATTACAGGTGATCTGCGTAAATCCACCATTCCACCCCACCTTCATCCCCTATTCGCAGTTGACTGTCCTAAGCCATCTCCATCCATGTACCTGCTTCAATGCGCTGAAGAAATCGTTTTCTTGCTGTCATTTTCGCCCTCCACTCATCCAAACGATCCCTCCAACTTCACCTAAATAGTACCTCTCCATCAGTCCCACGAAAAACCTAGATAATAATTACTCGCAAATTCAACATAGTTTTCGGTCCCCAAGACGTTAACCTTAGAACTATCTAATACACCTAACTAAAGCACTAAAACACCTTGGACTAAACCTCGATCAAAAGCTAAATATGAAACCCATCTACTATGCGTTCAAAAGAAAGTACACAACATATTAAAATAGTAACTGGCCAGACTTGGCGGGTAAACCTCACGAGCCATACATATGTACAAGACGCTCATGCGCCTATGCAAATGTAGCTTCCAGCACCATCACTCCATCAAAATCCTTAAACGTCGTACACACTATATCGGTTTCTTGTTTGTTTACGCTTCCCACCCGTAGCCTGTACAAGCTGAAAAGTTCCCACACGCCCTGAGGCAGCTGGAATGCCTTCGTCAGTCCCGAATCTTCTGAAAGTCGACTCCCTGCATCGAACTACGTTCCCAGTTATTGAGAACCATAGTATGTTAACGCGTTTCTATGATCAAAACCATCCCATCTTCCCTGTATCTTCACACACCTGATGTCCTTTCGAACGGCAATTTCAGTCGCCTTCCAGCCTCTGGTCCGCTCCCGAAATGTACCTATCCGATCATCTATAAGCCACCTTATCTAGTCCATTCCAAACTTTATATATTACATTTCAAGTGAAGGCTCCAATATACCCCTTCCCTGTACAACTACGCAGCAACCTGCTTCTAACACCCCGTTTATTCACCTTTGTTAATAGTCACAGCCACATATTTTCTCATATTACTTCCTCCCCAATCTCATCTGCATCCAAATCCCTTTCAAGAAAATGTTATCTGTAGTCTACGTCATCATTTTTACAGTTTTAAGATCAGAACACCTTTACACCAAACTTAAAATAATTGTTTTTGTTCCTATCATAGTCTACAAAATCTTTTTTACCGTTCAAGATCACAACACCTTTACACCAAACTTAAAATAATTGTTTTTGTTTCTATGAATGTATTTTATGTACTTTTAATTACTTTTTCGTTGGATGAAGAAGCGATTCTTTTCGTCTCTTCAGCGCTCTGATATGACTAGGAATTCCACGACTTCCTCTAATTCGTCAACCTCTTCATCTCACAGTAATACTTACACCTCAATTATTAAGTCCAGTTTCTGTCTTCCCCTACAGGTTTTACTCACTGCTACTTCCTCTAACACCGTGGATAATATTCCGCAATGTCTTAAGACGTTTTCTATCACCCTGTCCCCTATTCTCGTCACTTTTCCACATATTTCTATCCGCGCTGATTTTGCTGAGAACATGCTTATCGCTTATGTCATCAGTCCATCAGACTTTCAGCTTCCATCTACGGCACCACACCTCAAACATTTTGATTCTCTTCATTTCCAGTTCACCCTCGGGCCATGATTTACCTTAACACTACACTGAATTCCAGAAATTCCTAAAAATTTCTTCCTTAAATTAAGGCCGACGTTTCATACTGGCAGATCTCTTTTTACCAAGAATGTCTTCTTTGCCTCTGCTAGTCTGCTTTTTATGTCCTCCCTGCTTCGTCCGTCATATGTTGTTTTGCTTCCACTGTCACTTTGCGATCTTGAACTTTGATAAATATGTCGCTAATCTCATTTCTGCTACTCCTCAATATTTTCGTCTTTCTTTGGTTTACTCTCAGTCTGTATCCTGTACTCATTAGGGTTTTCATTCCATTGAACAGGGTCCTGTAATTATTTCGCTTTCACTGAGTATAGCAATGCCATCAAAAAGTCTTAGCATTCGTATCCTTTAACTCTGAATTTTAATGCTAATCTTAAACCTGTACAGATTGAACAGTAGGGGCGAAGTACTACATCCCTCATTACAGCCTTTTTAAACCGAGAATTTTGAATTTTGTTGTTAGTCATCTATTCTTAACGTTTCCTTTACGTCCTTGTACATATTGTATATCATCCGTTTTCCTCTATGGCTTCCTCCTGTTTTTGTTACAGTTTCGAACATCTGGCACCATTTTGTATTGTCGAATGCTTTTTTTAAGTTGGCGGTACTATGAATGTGTATGAGTTGTCTTAACTCTATGTTCCGTTAGCAAGAGCAAGGACACAACTGTCTCTCTGATGCTTTTGCCTTTCCGAAAGCCAAACTGATCGTCGTCTAACACATCCTCATTTTTTTCTATTCTTCACCCATTCATTTTAGAAATTCTGAAGGCCTGTTATCCGTGCCTTACGTCATGTTTTATAGCGAATTTTCCAATGCTTTATTAAATTCTGATTCTAAAGTGGATACCTTATGTCTTCCAAATCGATTTCCATATAATTGTGATGTAAATAACAGATAAATTAAAGAAGTGATTGTGTGCTGCATGATCCGATACCTGTTGTAGACCGTTTAAACAACACTAACATTTCACCAACAATCGCAATTACCTTGTAAGATTGCGTCTAATATCTCCTCATAACACGAAAATAAACCGTAGCATTCATAAATATAATACGTGAACAATAATTATCTATGGAAGGATGCCCAGACGGTGGTGCCCTGACGGTGATATGCATAGCATTGCTGTTGTATAAGGACATGTCAGGGTGAACGCATACAACTAAAAGCATCTGATTTTCGAACACACATTGTGTAATACATCGAGAAGAATTGTCTTCTAAGAATATGCCAAAAATTCTTCCTATTGTTTTGACAGGCGCTGTAAAGGTTATAAATTTCATCAAGGCAAGGCTCTAAATTCATGGGTATTCACACTGTTGTATGAAGATATGAGAGGTAAATTTAAAAGTTTGCTTCTTTACGATGAAGTAAGATGGCTCCCTCATGGCAATATTTTTCACCGAATATTTGAACTAAATTTCGAGTTCTCTATGTTTCTCATTGACAAAAACAATGACACGAAGAATTTTTTCGCAGATGATAAATCACTATCAAGATTTACCTATTTATCTGATATGTTTGACAGGCTTCACATTCCGACCAAGAGCCCACAAGCACGAGACACAACAGCATTCTTATCAGATAACAAAATACCGTCTTTCAAAAGAAAACTGACTCTTTTGAGTTCACAAGTACTGAATTATACCTTTTTCGCATTGACTACTCTTACATTATTTTTGGAGCACTATGAACTAGTTCCCACTGAAAATTTAGTTCGAGATTTTTTATACATTTAGAGGTCCTTCAAAAAAGTTTTGAAAAGTACTGTCCCTAATTGGAAATTTGTGATAAGGACTATGGGACCAAACTTCTGAGGTCATCGGTTCCTAGGCTTACGCACTACTTAATCTAACTTAAAATAACTTACGCTAAGGACAACGCACACACCCATACCCGAGGGAGGACTCGAACCTCCGACTGGGGGAGCCGCGCGAACCGTGACAAGACGCCCTAGACGGCTACCCAGCGCAGCGTGTTGTCCCTAAGATTACACAAAATATGACGCTAAGAAATTCATTTTCAGGAAAAGTATACCGGAAAACGTAATCACGAAAGAAACTTTCATCGACATACTAGCGACAGTTCGGTGAAACGTGCTTTCAAAACAAAAACTCCGCTTTCTTTTTGGATGAAAAAAGAAAAAACGGAATACTCTTGTCTTAAGATTTTTGGTTCAGTTTGTTTCTACTTATATGAGTGATAATGGGTTTACTGAACTGTGGTACTTCAAAAATAAATACAGAGGCAAACTTAGTGTTCAGTAAGAATTGAGAATTAAGCTGAATTCAGTCGAGGTATGCTTTAAAGCTATGATTCAAGATAAACAGCAGGGCGCTTGCAATTGAAACGTGTAGATGTTCTTTCATCATCATCACCATCATCATCATCATCATCATCATCATCATTTAAGACTGATTATGCCTTTCAGCGTTCAGTCTGGAGCATAGTACCCCTTATAAAATTCCTCGATGATCCCCTATTCAGTGCTAACATTGGTGCCTCTTCTGATGTTAAACCTATTACTTCAAAATCATTCTTAACCGAATCCAGGTACCTTCTCCTTGGTCTGCCCCGACTCCTACCCTCTACTGCTGAATCCATGAGTATCTTGGGTAACCTTACTTCTCCCATGCGAGTAACATGATCCAACCATGTAAGCCTGTTCGCCCTGACTGCTACATCTATAGAGTTCATTCCCAGTTTTTCTTTGATTTCCTCATTGTGGACACCCTCCTGCCATTGTTCCCATCTACTAGTACCTGCAATCATCCTAGCTACTTTCATAACCGTAACCTGAATCCACCCAGCTTTCGCTCCCATACAACAACGTTGGTCGGAAGACTGAACGGTGCACAGATAACTTAGTCTTGGTACTGACTTCCTTCTTGCAGAAGAGAGTAGATCGTAGCTGAGCGCTCACTGCATTAGCTTTGCTACACCTCGCTTCCAGTTCTTTCACTATGTTGCCATCCTGTCAGAATCCTAAGTACTTGAAACCGTCCACCTGTTCCAACATTGTTCCTCCTATTTGGCACTCAATCCGTTTATATTTCTTTCCCACTGACATTACTTTCGTTTTGGAGATGTTCTTTCATCGGAATCTAAAATTGAAAACAGACTAATTACTGATTTTCAAGTCTGATTCACCGTTAAAGTATGATTTGATTTGGAAATTTTTTTTTTGCTTTTTGGACTCTAATTTACTATACTCCTTGTTCAGATTATTACTCTCTTGCACATCTGGATTTGTGGTATAAAAGTTTAATAAATACTTTAAATGTGAGTCCTCTTTTAGTCATTGAATATTTGCATCAGAATCAGCTTAATTTAATTTCAAATTATTTGATACAAACAAGAGCCACATGCGAAAATGAACGATTCTGTAGACAAATGCTTCCACAAAACATTATTACTCGTGTGTGTCTCATTTCTACCTTACACAGTAGTTGATTGGAGCTATGCGAAAACCGTAGGAATGTTGTCAGCACTGAGCGTGATGCCGAAAATTATTCCCCCGCGTACCGTTTCTCATCCCTGCGGCATTCGTCGCTGAAAGTCGTCCCCCCCCCCCTTTCCACTTCAGGGGGCATTAAAAAGTGAACGAGCGTGGCACGTCCAAATTTCTATAAATGGCAAGGGTACATAATGATAAAAAGTATCGGAATCTCCAATCTATGCTATTCAAAACCTGGCACAAAAAGGAGCAAAACATTTATAGCCGTAAACATTCACCAACACAAATGGCAAGAACTATATAAAAATCGTATGTCTGTCGCATTCTGTGACAGCTGCGAACACAAGAAGCGAGACGCACAGGGGTACTTTCTTATAATTCTTTTCTTTACACTGTCTTTTAATAAACGTTAGCTACTATCTGACTGAAGAATGAAAGCTTCAGTCAATATGAGTGACATTCTTATGTTCTTTTAAAGACAAATTGTATCTTTGCCCAATAGAAGATACCTTAACTACTACTCGTAGCTCCTAAAAAAGATGCAGGTGAAATTTAGATTGCTTTCGCGAAACACTGGAGCAAGGAGAAGCCGCACGGTGACCAAATGTCGTGACTACGAAATAAGGGATACTTGTCACATATGGGTGCGCCCAGGTGCAGCCACGGGGAGCCGTGAATGGCAAGCAGCCGCAGCGAAATCTGTGGTTCAAGGTTTGCAAATTGCCGTCCTTGAGCTGCCACGAGCTGACACGGTGACCTCCACACGTCACATACCTCCCGTTTGCCCCTTCTTTCACACGACTGCCGTTCCCATACGCTGCCAAATCACGCAAGGCCCAGCACGAGAGCTCGTGCGACCAATTTGACATGCTAAGTGGGGCTTGCAAGTAAAATGGCTATTAGCATAAACATGCAAAAACCGTGAGGTCCACTGTCATTTTTTTTCACGCAAGAATTTTAACATACTCATAGTCTTCGCGTATCCTTCCGCAGGCCACAAGTAATATAATTTCTTAAATATTCACAATTTACGCAGGTGTTTTGTGTTTTCTAATCAAGATACATTTTCGCCCGTTCTTTCTTTCATCTTTTCACGTGGCCGGGACTCAATTCTCATTTGTCAGATGGACCGTCCTTATCGCATATCAACTAGCACCACTGGTAGTGGTAAGATATAGTACCGAAAATACAATATTCATAAAACCTGCTAAGTAGTGATTCCTTCAAACACACATTCTTATGTAACTGTAGAAATAATAACACACTTAATACTTAAAGCCATAGTATATTAAGAATTAGTTTCAGAGTGAACAAAAAAATCAACATAGTTAATCATAAATTTTCTATTTTCGCTGTTGCTCATTTTTGATAGGTTGGAAAAAAAGACATTTGGTTTAAGCTTGGCATTATTTTTTCATAACACGCCTTTTAGCATCGCAGTAATATACAGAATTTCTGTAAACGTGCTTTTTCCCTAGTATTACTATATGAAATACTTTAGAGATAAAAATGGAGTTGACAAGCGAGGCCACTATTGTAGAATATTCAGGAAGTGGAAATATTTGAAATTATTTCTGATGTTTTTACGGCATGTTTTGTAGAAAAAATACTTCCTTATGTGCACTAATTGACTCCAGGCGGCAAGTACACAAAAGTAAAGCAGTCAGAAGGGGAAGAGGAAACGAAATAGAAGTCCACGAATTGGAGGGGCACGCGATTGCAAAACTGAGTAAATTTACAATTACCACTTATCACTACGGCTTTCCACCATCTCTGACCTGGATGCATGCACTCCTTGGGTTGGAAAGCGTGTCATAAAGCTGTTGCATCACCTCCTATACTGAGGCATGCTGGCCTACAACTGTTTTTACTGTTCCTTAACATCCTGGATACTGATATTGTGGCGGAGTTTACGTCCAAGCTGGTCTACAAATGTTCTACATCTTCATATACGTGATTACTCTGCAGTTAACGATTAAGTGTCTGGCAGATGACTTATCGAACTACCTTTAAGCTGTTTCTCAACCGTTCCACATTCGCGCAGCACATGACTCTCATTCCTCTTATTTTATTATGATGATCATTTCTCTCTATGTAGGTGGAAGCATCAAAACATTTTCACAATTATAGGAGGAAGTTGGTGATTGAAAACTCACGAGAAGACCATGCCGCAAAGAAAAACGCACTGGTTTCCATGATTGCCACTCCATTTTCGTATCATTTCCATGGCACTTCATCCCCTATTTCGCGATAATACAAAATGAGTTGGTCTTCTTTCAACATTTTCGATGTTCCCCGTCAATCCTATCTGATGCAGATCGCTGACAGCACAGCAATACCCCAGAGGAGGACGGATAAGCGTACCACAGGCAGTCTCATCAGTAGACCTGTCGCATTTTCTAAGTTTTCTACCAACAAACAACAATCTCTGGTTTCCTTTCCTCACAACATTATCTATGTGATATTTCCAGTTTAAGCTATTCGTAATTGTAGTTCCAAGTACTTATTTGAATTTAGAGCATTCAGATTTGTGAGATAGGTCGTGTAACCGAAATTTTAGTACTCATGTGGATGACTTCACATTTGTCATTATTTAGAGTCAACTGGCTCTGAGCACTAAGGGACTTAACTTCTGAGGTCATAAGTCGCCTAGAACTTAGAACTACTTAAACCTAACTAACCTAAGGACATTACACACATCCATGCCCGAGGCAGGATTCGAACCTGCGACCGTAGCGGTCGCTCGGCTCCAGACTGTGGCGCCTAGAACCGCACGGCCACTCCGACCGGCATTTAGATTCAATTGCCACTTTTCGTTCCATACAGATATCTTGCCTAAACCATTTTGCAAATGGTTTTGATCGTAGGATGACCTTGCAAGTCGGTAAAAGACAGTATCAAATGGTTCAAATGGCTCTTAGCACTATGGGACTTAACATCTGAGGTCATCACTCCCCTAGAGCTTAGAACTACTTAACCCAAACTAACCTAAGAACATCACACACATCCACGCCCGAGGCAGGAATCGAACCTGCGACCGTAGCGGTCGCGCCGTTCCAGACTGAAGCGCCTAGAACCGCTCGGCCACACAGGCCGGCAAAAACAGTATCATCTGCCAAAGATCAAGGAGGGCCAATCAGATTGTCACTTGAAACGTTTATGTAGAGGAGGAACAGCAAATGGCCTATAACATTTCCTTGGGGAATGACAGGTCTTACTTCCGTTATTACTTCTGTTTCACTCGATAGATTTCCTTTAGTCACTTCGAACTGTGACTTTTCTGACAGAAAACTGCGAACCCAGTGCGCAACTGGAATGATATTTCATAGGAACGCAATCTGATTAGAAGTCGCTTGTGAGGAATGGTATCAAATGCGTTCTGGAAATCTAAAAATATAGAATCGATTTGACACTCCTTGTCCGTACCACTCATTACTTCGTGAGAATAAAGAGCTAGTTCTGTTTCACAAGAAAGATAATTTCTGAATTCGTGATGGCTATTTGCCAATAAATCGTTTTCTTGTAAATAATTCATAATGTTCAATCGCAGTATACGTTCTAAAATGTTACTGCAAATCGATGTTAGAGATACGAGTCTGCAATTCAGCGAATTACTACAATTTCCTTTCTTGACTGCTGGTGTGACTTGTGCAACTTTCTAATCTTTAGATACGGATCTTTCGACGAGCGAGCTGTTGTGTATGACTGCTAAGTATGAAGCCTTTGCGTCAGCATACTGGTATGCAATCTGGGCCGGAAACCTTGCCTTTCTTACGTGATTTAAGCTGCCTCACTACACCTACGATATCTGCTTATACGTTACTCTTGTTGCCAGTCATCCCTGATTCGAATTCTGGAATATTTACTTCGTCCTCTTTGGTGAAGGAATTTCGGAAAAGCGTATTTAGTAACTCTGTTTTAGTGACAATGTCATCGGTAATATTTCCATTGTTATCATCCAGCGAATGTATTGATTGGGTCTTGTCGCTGGTGTACTTTACATACGATCACGATCTCTTTCGGTTTTCTGCCAAATATCGACATAGTGTTGCGTTGTGTAAACTATCAAAAGCAATTCGCATTGAAATTCGCGCTAAATTTCGTGCATCTGACGAGCTTCGACAGTTTTGGAGGTCCCATCGGAGAGACATGCCATGAGCGGACTAGCATTGCCTCGCTGAAAAATTGTACCACGACGCTGTCGCATGAGAGGTAAGCAGGACGTCCGTGATGTACCGTTGTACCTTGAGAGTTCTCTCAGTCACTGCAAGCTGTGACCCGAAATCATTCACATCCACTGAATACAGTGCAACGCCATTTATCAGCAACCCATGCTTCCCGGTCACACCACCAGTCCGTACGTAGCCGTTTGTGTTGTGGTGGTAACGGCATGGAATGGAAATCCCTGGTCCGGCTTCCGTCGGTCTCCGACCAATGGTGCGAGATGAGACAGAATGCTGTAGGGAGTCCATTGCTGGTTCTCGGATGACACACGAAGACATGAAAGGGTTGCAGCTGGCTTGGTGGTCGGACATGGCCGAACGGAAGCTTGACGAGTACGTTCCCATGAGGTCCAACGTCGGTCCATTGCCACATCCGAATGCCCCATAGATCCGAATATTTCACTGTTTTACCAGTGGACCAAATGGACACCAATATGAGACCCCTTTCAAACTGTGTCACATGCTTATAATGCCGCCTGACATCAGTACGCAGTATGTCATTGTCCTTCACAGTAACCACTCGTCATCTCAAGTTGCTTAAACCCATTATATCAGCGTAGGAATATGAAACCCGTATTTGGTTGCAATAATTGATAAATAATACTTTATTCAAAATAATCTCCATTCCTATTTATACATTTCTCCCACCTCTCCGAGAGGATATGAATGCCACGCCAAAAAACAGTTCTTTTTAAGCGGACCAGTCAGCGAGCCATTTTGGTATAGTTTCATACTCTTACGTTGCAACCCTGTATCAGGCAGCTGGCCGAGAATTTCATAGTTGCGAGACCTCGTTCACTTTGTGTTCCTTGCGAGAGGCCGGCCGGGGTGGCCAAGCGGTTCTAGGCGCTCCAGTCTGGAACCGCGCGACCGCTACGGTCGCAGGTTCGAATCCTGCCTCGGGCATGGATGTGTGTGATGCCCATAGGTTAGTTAGGTTTAAGTAGTTCTAAGTTCTAGGGGACTGATGACCTTAGAAGTTAAGTCCCATAGTGCTCAGAGCCATTTGAACCATTTGAACTTTGCGAGAGTGTCAACAAGTGCGAAACTAAACGGCAGCTTTTCATCACGTTAGCATGTTAGGCGGAAAGCAGGACATCAGCGCTTTGCGCGACATGGGTAGCTAGCATCAGCAATAGCTTAGTAATGCAATACGACTGAGCAGTATCACGTCACCTTGTTACGTCAAGTAAGAAGCCGCATCGCCAGCGTAAAAAGGCGTACTGAATATTGTTACGGACAAGTCTGTCGGTATAACAAATGTGTTAAGCAAATAGGGCGCTATATAAATCGCTGATACATTCGTATTAGGAAAGCCTATGCGGTCATTACAAGCGACGTTGGGTCAACACCAGCCGATATTTCACACTATAAATACTCCAGCATTTGAGTTGAGAAGGGAGTAGTTGGTCAGAAGGATCGATGGGACGCAAGTACTCGATTCGCTGACATGGTATGAACGCTGGATATAAGTCTGTTGTAGGTTTTCTACTCGAACTCAACACCGCCAACAGCCGCCGGAGAGACGTCTTCCTGTTCCTAAGCAACAGTCACGTGTTCGGCGCTGCTGACAGCTTCCACCGCACATGGGAAGCCCTGGGGGTCTTCCGTGTCGACTTGGGCCACGACACCAGCGTTCCTGACACTTCAGCGGATCCACGGGGCCTCGGCGTGGCTCCCCCCATTGGAGGTTCGAGTCCTCCCTCGGGCATGGGTCTGTGTTTCGTTCTTAGCGTAAGGTAGTTTAAGTTAGATTAAGTAGTGTGTAAGCTTAGGGACCGATGATCTCAGCAGTGTGGTCCCATAAGACCTTACCACAAATTACCAAATTGCCACGGGGCCTACCTACACGGCTGGCCAGGGTCGGCGCACTTCTCGACCACACGGCAACCTTCATCGCGGTTCGGAGAGCAAAGATGAGCTACAGTTACGGGAGGGGATCGAGGACCTCCTAGGCCGGCATGTGTAAGCCACATACGCACGCGAACCCTTCGTGTGAGGAGGGTGGAGACGCAGCATCCACTTCATGAGTAGCTGCTGGGCGCTCGAGACGCACCCAGACAAGCAGCGGGTGAAGACCGCTTTGGCGTCGCTAAAGGAGAGATGTATTTGCAGAAATCAATGGTTAAAAATCACTCTTTTTTTACTGCGCACAACCGCGTTCACAGGTCACAACCACCTCCTCTTCCCTGAGGAACCGGCAAGTGGCGAATTGGGAGAGTGCCTCCTGACACATCATCAGCCTGTCACGCCTCCCAATAATCGCCAACCGCAATATGAATTGCAGCGCTTTTCAGCGAGTGCGCGTCCCAGTGATTCAAACAGATGATAATCGGATGTAGCCAAGTCTGGAGAATAAGACGCATGACCTAGTATTTCCCAAATGAACGCCTAGATCGTATCCCTGACCCGTTTTGCTGTGTGTGATGGTGCGTTATCACGGAGCAATATGAATTTGTGTTGCGTTTTTTCATATTCCGGTCGTTTACCAAGTAATTCTCGATTTAAATTTATCATCTGCTGTTGACAGCGATCAGTATTAACAGATTCACGAGTTTTTATCAGCTCATAACAGATGACACCCATCTGATCCCACCAAACACAGACCATTGTCTTCTTTCCAAAGCGGTTTGGTCTTGCAGTGGATATCGATGGTTTGCCTGGATTCACCCATGATTTACGACACCTAGGATCCTCAAAATATGTCCATTTTCAATCACCTGTCACTATGCGATGGAAAAACGACTTTCTTCTGTATCTGGCGAGCAGCATTTCAAAAGTGGTCTTTCGATTTGCTTGCTGTCTTTCATTCAGTTAATGCGGAAGCCATTTTCCCACTTTCTGCATCTTTCCCATAGCTTTCAACCGAAGGGAAACGGCTTTCTGCGTCACATTCAATTGTTCCGCGAGTTCCTGTTGAGTTTTAGTACCGTCTTCACCCAATAAGGCCTGCAACTCGTTGTCTTCGAACTTTAAAAAAAAAAAATGGTTCAAATGGCTCTGAGCACTATGGGACTTAACTTCTGAGGTCATCAGTCCCCTAGAACTTAGAACTACTTAAACCTAACTATCCTAAGGACATCACACACATCCATGCCCGAGGCAGGATTCGAACCTGCGACCGTAGCGGTCGCGTGTTTCCAGACTGTAGCGCCTAGAACCGCTCGTCCACTCCGGCCGGCACGAACTTTTTCGGTAGTTTCCCACGCTCGTCGTTTCCCACGTCAAAATCACCACTTTTGAATTTTTTGAACCCTTCTAAATACTTTGTTTTCCCAAGAGCACGTTTGCCGAAAGCTTCGACAAGCATTCGGTGCGATTCTGCAGCAGTTTCCTTCAAATGATAACAGGAAACCAATGCTGTCCGTAAATCGTAGTTCGTAAGCACAAAACTCGACATGTTATATGGGTTTGAAACAGATACCGATGTATGGACCTTGGGTTACTGTGTGTGGACATTCGTCATCAGCCGTTTCAGGAAGTAGATGGCGCTGCAGACACGGTCTCATGGGCCCTACACTGACGGTTAGCATCATCTATAGGGAAATTCCGGTTTGATACTTCTACACCTGGTACACTCTAGCAGGCTTCGTAACAATTCTAAACACGAACAGCTACTATGCATGTTGGTGTTTGTTCTAAACGCAGAATTGCAGCTCTAATCTTTTATATGCTCATCGGTGGTGTGTTTTTCTAGGTGTTTCACATATTTTGCCGTGCATTGTAAATTTAATAGCATAAATGGCAGTTTCCTTAAGCACCCTGTTGAACAGGGAAGGGATGCCTGTACCCGGACCGATAAGCTTGAACTTTACGTGGGGGTTGGGAACGTAATGTTGGAGAGTGGCACGTGGCTGCTGATATGACAAGGTGTGGTTGTTAACCTACCTGTGTTCCTATGGATGACTTGCCCTCTCCGCACACTGAAACAGACTCTCCAATTGAAGTACCACAGCGTATATGAATGTTTTTACAGAATGTAATGCATTCTAAATAATAATAATTAATTCTAGTAAGATTTTTGAGGACCCTAGAATAAAATTTAGTAGCGCGTTGAGGCTTGAATATACCCGTATGTCCTCAGTTCATTAATTTCGTTCCTTTCATGAATAGCCAACTACTATAGCTTTGCCGACTATCCTTACGGTGCCTACACATTCCACACATCGTTAGATATATTAGAGCAAGCAACATATCACCGAAATGAGTTTCTGCGGCCAGTTGTTAATACACTACTGGCCATTAAAATTGCTACACCAAGAAGAAATGTAGATGATAAACGGGTATTTATTTGACAAATATATTACACTAGAACTGACATGTGATTACATTTTTACGCAATTTGGGTGCATAGATCCTGCGAAATCAGTTCCCAGAACAACCACCTCTGGCCGTAACAACGGCCTTGATACGCCTGGGCATTGAGTCAAACAGAGCTTGGATGGCGTGTACAGTTACAGCTGTCCTTGAAGCTTCAACACGATACCACAGTTCATCAAGAGTTGTGACTGGCGTATTGTTACGAGCCAGTTGCTCGGCCACCATTGACCAGAAGTTTTCAATTGGTGAGGGATCTGGAGAATGTGCTGGCCAGGGCAGCAGTCGAACATTTTCTGTATGCAGAAAGGCCCGTAGAGGACCTGCAACATGCGGTCGTGCATTATCCTATACCATCACACCGGGTGATATGCCAGTATGGCGATGACGAAAACACGCTTCCAATGTGCGTTCACCGTGATGTCGCCAAACACGGATGAGGACCATCATGATGCTGTAAACAGGACCTGGATTCATCCGAGAAAATGATGTTTTGCCATTCCTGCACTCAGGTTCGTCATTGAGTACACCATCGCAGGCGCTCCTGTTTGTGATGCAGCTTCATGGGTAACAACAGCCATGGTCTCCAGGCTGATAGTCCATGCTGCTGCAAACGTCGTCGGACTGTTCGTGCAGATGGTTGTTGTCTTGCAAACGTCCCCATCTGTTGACTCAGGGATCGAGACGTGGCTGCACGATCCGTTACAGCCATGCGGATAAGATGTCTGTCATCTCGACTGCTACTGATGCGAGGCCGTTGGGATCCAGCACGGCGTTCCGTATTACTCTCCTGAACACACCGATTCCATATTCTGCTAACAGTCATTGGATGTCGACAAACGCGAGCAGCAATGTCGCGATACGATAAACCACAATCGCGATAGACTACAATCCGACCTTTATCAAAGTCGGAAACGTGATGGTACGCATTTCTCATCCTTACACGAGGCATCACAACAACGTTTCACCAGGCAACGCCGGTCAACTGCTGTTTGTGTACGAGAAATCGGTTGTAAACTTTCCTCATGTCAACACGTTGTAGGTGTCGCCACCGGCGCCAACCTTGTGTGAATGCTCTGAAAAGCTAACCATTTGCATATCACAGCATCTTCTTCCTGTCGGTTAAATTTCGCGTCTGTAGTACGTCATCTTCGTGGTGTAGCAATTTTAATGGCCAGTAGTGTACCAGGTTGTTATAACTGAACTGACGGTCTTCTATGTGCTTCAGTGCGGACTGTATACATCGCAGAACGCTGAAACATCTTAGGTATGTTCATTAATCGGCGTACTCGCGGAGTATGTTGCAAAATATAATACTTCCATTTCCTGCCAACAGGTGAAAATATGGTGCTATAAGCAGTCAGCATGTGAAATGTTTCCTGTATAGACGTCAGTATGCTGTTTGTTGCTGGTTACGAGTGTTGATTTCTTTCACGAAGGGACTGTTAAAGCGTTAAGAAGGTTACAGTTTGAGATGAAAGGTCGTGTAGTGCTGTTAAAGTTGTTTTACCTGCACGGCTGCAACAGCAGCGCTGCACTGCGAGAATATCGCTGACAGAAACTGCTGTGAAGAGGACCGATGTCAAAAAATAGGCTAAAGAATGTGATCAAAAAATTTGAACAAATAGGTGAACTACGTGGTGCAACGGGGAGAGGGAGACGGCCCATTCCCATGGCAGTTATTAATGAAGCTGGAGTAACTACAGTCGAACGTGCAGCACTTGCTTCAAATTATGCAGCCAGTTCTCGAGCTGTGTCACTGGAATTGTCTCTCACCTGGTGAACAATTCAAAAGATTATGCGACACATTTTACACCGGTATCCCTAAACGATTCAGAATTTGCGCCAAATGAAGCCACAAAATAGACAACAAAGCCGTCAATTTTTCCTTTGTTTCTTGGCGCGCAAGGCAATGGATGACATATTGCCAGGAATTCTTTGGACGGATGCATATTCTACTCTGCGCGCTGCCGTGAATACGTAGAATTGTCGCATGGGGGGTACTACTCCGCCGTATATTATACTGGAACATCCATGGCATTGAACTGATTTATGTGTATGTTGTGTTGTGGTTTCACAAGCTCCTTCATTCCTGGTCCGTTTTTCTTCGAGGAGATGACAGTTCGTGCCTGCTATAAACACAGCGACAATTGCACGTTTAAGGATTTCCTTGCGTAACACGTGGTTCCAGCTTTGCAAGAACGCAACTGTGTCCACACCACTGTTTTCATGCAAAATGTGGTAACACCATATGTCGCTTGCCAGGTGAAAGATTTGCTTCAAGAAGCCTTCGATAACCACCGCTTCATCTCTAGACAGTTTCAAGATGTGTGGACTTCCAGATCCCCCACCCTAAATTCATATTACTTCTGGTTGTGGAGATATCTGAAAAATCGTGTCTATTAGGGATGTATGTAACTGATGTATGTAACTGATCTGAAAGATACCATTCGACGACATATATTTCTGATTATACCAGGTATGCATTGAGCAACTGGCGACCATGCTGTCTTCTGCATCCAGCAAGCTGTGTCAGGAGACCATATGGAACACGTGTTGTAACTTGTTGCCATATCCGATTAAATGTGCCACATCGACCATTATCATGATTTTATCGTTCCTTCCTTTTTCCTACGCCCGCACCATATTCTGACTGCATACAGCGCCACATTTTCACCTGGCTCAAATGGCTCTGAGCACTATGGGACTTAACATCTGAGGTCATCAGTCCCCTAGAACTCAGAACAACTTAGACCTAACTAACCTAAGGACATCACACACATTCATACCCGAGGCAGGAATCGAATCTGCGACCGTAGCAGCCGCGCGGTTGCGGGCTGAAGCACCTAGAACCGCTCGGCCACAGCCCTCAGCCATATTCACCTGGTGGCAGAAAGTGGAACTCAGGCAGAAAGTGGAACTATCTTTTCTTTTTCAGCATACTCCGCGAATACACAGATTAATAAAGATACCTACGATGTGTACCGCCCACACTGCAGCACTGGGAAGAACGTCAGTTTAATTATACAACCCGAAACTTGAAACACCGCAAATTTCGCCGTAGTCAGTATTTAACACTTTCGCGGAAACGTTTGTGTAGTGGGTGTTTGTTGAGCCTTCGAACACTAGCAGCTTGTATTAAATTAATACTTTACTGACGAGAAACATTTCTCTTTTCCTCCATGTGTAGTACGTCTACATCTACATCCATACTCCGCAAGCCACCTGACGGTGTGTGGCGGAGGGTACATTGAGTATCTCTATCGGTTCTCCCTTCTATTCCAATCTTGTATTGTCCGTGGAAAGATAGATTGTCGGTATGCCTCTGTGTGGGCTCTAATCTCTGATTTTATCCTCATGGTCTATTCGCGAGATATACGCAGGAGGGAGCAATATACTGCTTGATTCCTCAGTGAAGGTATGTTCTCGAAATTTCAACAAAAGCCCGTACCGAGCTACTGAGCGTCTCTCTTGCAGAGTCTTCCACTGGAGTTCATCTGTCATCTCCGTAACGCTTTCGCGATTACTAAATGATGCTGTAACGAAGCGCGCTGCTCTCCGTTGGATCTTCTTTATCTCTTCTATCAACCCTATCTGGAACGGATCCCACACCGGTGAGCAGTATTCAAGCAGTGGGCGAACAAGTGTACTGTAACCTACTTCCGTTGTTTTCGGATTGCATTTCCTTAGGATTCTTCCAATGAATCTCAGTCTGGCATCTGCTTTACCCACAATTAATTTTATATGGTCATTCCATTTTAGATCACTCCTAATGCCTACTCCCACATCATTTATGGAATTAACTGCTTCCAGTTGCTGACCTGTTATTTTGTAGCTAAATGATAAAGGATTTTTCTTTCTATGTATTCGCAGCACATTACACTTGTCTACTTTGAGATTCAATTGCCATTCCCTGCACCATGCGTCAATTCGTTGCAGATCCTCCTGCATTTCTGTACAATTTTCCATTGTTACAACCTCTCGATATACTACAGCATCATCCGCAAAAAGCCTCCGTGAACTTCCGATGTTATCCACAACGTCATTTATATATATTGTGAACAGCAACGGTCCTACGACACTCCCCTGCGGCACACCTGAAATCACTCTTACTTCGGAAGACTTCTCTCAATTGAGAATGACATGCTGCGTTCTGTTATCTAGGAACTCTTCAATCCAATCACACAATTGGTCTGATAGTCCATATGCTCTTACTTTGTTCATTAAACGACTGTGGTGAACTGTGTCAAATGCCTTGCGGAAGTCAAGAAATACGGCATCTACCTGGGAACCCGTGTCTATGGCCCTCTGAGTCTCGTGGACGAATAGCGCGAGCTGGGTTTCACACGACCGTCTTTTTCGAAACCCATGCTGATTCCTACAGAGTAGATTTCTAGTCTACTGAATAGTCATTATATTCGAACATAATACGTGTTCCAAAATTCTACAACTGATCGACATTAGAGATGTAGGTCTATTAGTTCTGCACATCTGTTCGACGTCCCTTCTTCTAATAATGTTGATTAATGCTTGTATTCAACAATTGCCAGTCTTTTATACAGCGTTATTGCGCCCGAACTCCGCCAACGAGTCCTCTTCATGGCACATTTACATTCTATCCAGCTCGCTACCACTCGAAAAAAACTATCGCTGCGCTTCCGCGCCTCTAGAATAGCTCCAGTACCATAGATCGCTGCAAACTAGTTCTCTTACAGTAGGCTCGAAATCGGAAAAAGACGAAAACGGCAAGCTGTTATGGTGAAAAATGGGTTTAGTCAACTTGGAGGAAGACATGAAAGTATCTTCTAAAATGTATAAGTCAGTTTATGATAATTATTGTGATCAGGTTAGTATCATGCCATGCATTAGTTACGAATACCTTCAGTTTATGAAAAAAAAGAAAAAGGAAAAACGAGCAGATGCTTTTAAAATTAAAAATGTAGGTTTTGTAACAGGAGCGCAAAATGAATAGGATATTTCACAATTGCCTTATGTGGCCGCAACTTAAAAAACAAGCACTCGAATTAAGGTCAGACGTGCCAAAGCATTAAGAAGCTTCTACTTTACCTACGTGACATTTCCAGTAACTTGCAGACATATATAGACAACAGAGTGACCACAATTCCAGTCTGACAGAATGTGGATAAAAATGCAAAACAAGGATTCTGATCAAAGGATTAAGACGACCTGGTCGATGCTTTTGACGGGTGTTAGTCGTCGGAAGGTGAAGTCCTTGAGAAGCGAGTCTCGAGTAACAAGCACTTTGAGCTAATTCCAAACTTCAGTAATATGACCCGTTAGCTGACGTTTCTGGAGGGAGGTTCTTAAATAAAAAAAAAAGAAAAACACCAAGTTACATCCACTACATGCGCAAGAAATATCTTGGAACACCTTCTCAGTTGTTATCAATGATAAGATCCGTTACAGTCGTAATTTTTTTTTACTAAAAGGAAAGCTTAGCCCGGTTTCGGGACCTGTTCCACTCATCTGGTGTACCTGCAAAGTTATAAATAAATATTATGTCTATCCAAATTATTATCATTAAAAAACCTAGTCTCAACTTGTACTAAAATTCTTAAGAATCATCGTAAATACAATGATAATATAAACTATTATACGACCCAGCGTAACATAGTCCCCATTCCAAAACCTACAATGGCCTGGGCAAGGACGTGCCGAACATGGATCCGCATAAACTTAGGTAGGCGGTATCTCAAATGCTGAGACGAACGAAAATGAGGTCTGTAATCTGTGCAACTGCAGGCATGTGTGAGTACACATTGTTGTCTCTGAGAAAACGTTGCGACTTAACAGTGCTGCACACACATCCATCAGGCTCGTGACAACACATACGAAAGTGAAAATGCCAGAGGAAGAGGCCGTGTAGCCGTAACGTGATGGCGCGACCTTTACTCTGGGGTCACACTGTGTGTTCACACATGCCTACAGGCGCACACACTATACACCCCCTCCTTTGTTCGTTTCAGTGTTTGAAAGACCGCCTTTCTATCTACCTTTATGCGGATGCAGTTTTGGCACGTCCTTAAGCCCAGACCTTTGTAAGTTTTGGAAGGGGCTATGGGATGTTGGTTCGTAGTATAATATTTTATATTTCGCTTTTTTAAAAAAAATAAGCTCCTGCTCTACGAGAGACTTTCCTGCGGGCCTTGAAATTGAGAGAGTCCACGGTCTTAGGCCACGTACCAGGGAAGCACTATTTTAACCTAACTATCCTCTGGCATTCGGCTTTTATGGACTCCTATTTCATGTACGTACCTGGGGTTTTCTCTTAAGAATTTTAGTATAAGTTATGTTTAGCTTTTTTAGTGCTAATAATTTGGATAGGCGACATTATTTATTTATAGCTCTTCAAATGCACCTGAAGATGGGACACTGGCCCCGAAACCGGGTCGTGCTATCCTTTTAGGAAATGAAAACTCTTACAGCTGTTACGGATATTATCATTGACAATGAACATCAACAGTTCCGGATGTCCCATCACGAGAAACATGTGTTCTCAGTTGTATATTTCACTATCAGACCGAAAACATTATTACGAACGCCACTCAGATGAGCAAGGAGAACGTGTTCAAAAAATGGCTCTGAGCACTATGGGACTCAACTTCTGAGGTCATTAGTCCCCTAGAACTTAGAACTAGTTAAACCTAACTAACCTAAGGACATCACAAACATCCATGCCCGAGGCAGGATTCGAACCTGCGACCGTAGCGGTCTTGCGGTTCCAGACTGCAGCGCCTTTAACCGCACGGCCACTTCGGCCGGCCGAGAACGTGTTACTGATTGAGTTATGTAAGCAGAAAATACACTGTTGGCTGGAGAAGGGGACATCCTTGCAATTGGCTGCGACTGACATATCGTTCTCCTCATCTACGTGTACATACCAGACTCCGAAAGCAATTGTACAGTACCAAGGGTACATCATACCAATACTATCGATTTTCTTTCCTATTCCTTTCGCGTACTGAGAGAGGAAGGCTATCCATGTGCCTTGTCTGTGCCCTAATCTCTCTTATCTTACCCTCAATATCTATACGCGAGAAATACGGGGGCAGCAGCAAGATGGTTGAACAGTCTCCTTCGAATACATTTTAGCTAGTTCAGCAAGTCATTGTTACAGAATATTCACACACATTATTTTGAAAAGATAGGAAGACTGTTAGCAGCCGACTTGGAGGAAGATCAGTCTCCTAAAGAAATGTAGAAACAGGCGAAACAAATCTGGCCCTTCGTTTTATCTTAGCAGACTTCCTGAATAAGGGAAAACCTACGTTTATAGCATAAAGAGAAAGCTTTTCGCACGGCTGACTGGAATAAGTTCTCTGAAACTTTCAAGCAACAGGGATAATATAACGTTTAGCGGAAGGTTATCCATAATGTAAGAAATCAAACTACAGTTACAGCAGTCGAAAGGAGGCAAAACTTGAGAAGGGAGGCAGACGGGGTGGTACCCTAACGCCCAAGTTATCCAGTTTGTATTTTGGGACTGCACTAAGGAAAGCCAAAGTGGAAATGTATCTCTACGAGAGCCCGCAAAAGACTTAGAAAATCAGTTGAACAGAATCGGTAGCGTTTTGAGAAGAGATTGAAGCATTAACATTTAATGAAATCAGGCAACGTTTAAGGAATCAGATTAAGAAATGATGACTGCATTAGAGAGGATATAGAATCCTCCCGCCACGAGAGCCGAGCGTTCTATGTATTTTGTCGATCGATGTACATTATTTGGAGCCCGCACGTTCCATAGGCAACGCTTCTTGTAAATTCCCGAATGCATGCTGGCAACAGCAGAAAAGCACTTTCGAAAAAGAGGACGTTGTCATCAAAGCTTACAAATGTTATAAAGTCTTTTCTGAAGCTGTTTGTCTGATGTGTAGCCATGTAAGAAAGTGAAACGTGGACGATAAATAATACTGACAGAAAAGAGAACAGTAGATTTTGAAATGTGCTATAAATTAGATGGGTAGATCGTGTAAGTGACGAGTGGTTGCTGAATCGAATCGAGGGGAAAAGAAATTTATGAAGCAGCTTGACTAAAAGCAGGAATCATTTGATGACACATACGGAATCATTACTGAATAGCCAGTTTGGCAGTCGAGCAGTAGAAAAATGTTCGGGTCGTAGGGATGGGTAGTGGGGGAGTGGAGCCAATACATGATTACAGTAAGCAGTAACAGGGCAGACTAGCACGAAGAGCTGCATCACCCGGTTTTCAGGCTAAAGACGACAATAACAGCTTTTAAGATTACTGAATAGCCAGTTTGGCAGTCGAGCAGTAGAAAAATGTTCGGGTCGTAGGGATGGGTAGTGGGGGAGTGGAGCCAATACATGATTACAGTAAGCAGTAACAGGGCAGACTAGCACGAAGAGCTGCATCACCCGGTTTTCAGGCTAAAGACGACAATAACAGCTTTTAAGTTATTCGCAATTTTTTAGTTAATATCATTAATTTACGTACAAAGAAAAGTTTACGTGTAGCAGATTCGGCGAAAGATGGTCCCTGACAGCTTCAATAATGCCTGGTTTCAACTGCGAAGCTCAAATGACTGCAGGCGGAAAGAGTCGTCTACAGAGTGTTGCCGCAGAGACGTACACGAAATTGTATTACGTGATTGGTTGAGAAAGACGCCCGAAGCAGCCGCGCCGACCCCGTTACACCAGTCAGGGAGTTTCTCTCGCCGAGTCTGCTACAGACTGACACAATGTGGCAGCCCTCTCATCAAAGTAGTCAAGACAGATAAAAATGTAATTCGTGTCTGGTGTGCCTAAAGAACAACTTTGAGTTTCCCATTTAGTAGACACGAAATACACCGTGTAGTGATACAGTGTCTTGACACTGTACCACCTACACTACGTAGTTTTCCCCCTACTGTCTGTCGTGAAGTATGTTGTATAATATGATATATATGTATGTCAGTAACTTTTTACAGTAGTAAGTATTTAATATAAAAAAAATTGCAGAGTGTTCGTTTTGTATTTCCTTAATTGCATGAGCAACGCAGAGGTCGAGTGATAGCTGACGTACGTTCGTGCGGCACAGGAATGACATGCTACCGTATAAAATCTTCACCTCGTCGATTATCGTATACCGTCACAAGGAGCTGGAGGCTATGCAACATATGCGACACCTTAAAACGTTAATTTTTTGCCCTAAATTTTTATTCTCATAATGGATAATGTAGATGTAAAAGGAACTATGACTGATATATATTCAAAGATTGCATTTAACATACCGAAACTTCCAGAAATTGTAAAAGTGGTGAATGTAATATCACTGACCAGAAAGGAACGAGTGATGCTCTTTTACCTTCTGCCTGTACTACCACCTTTTTGTCGTTGGTGCCCGAGCTGATCCGGTGTAAATGTGTATCAATTTATGTGATACAGGTTATTTAAGTCTATCGGTTACATCGGCTCCGTTCTTAGTTCAAGCCATTACCTTGTCGTTCAATCATTTATGCTGTTTTCTTCACACGTTACAAGAAAAAATAGCCGAGGCTGGTGGCGGATTGTTTAGACACGAACGATCAGACATAATTAGTTACCTTTTGTAAATTACTTTTCAGTGAGCCCCCGTGAGATATTCAATCCGATCATTTCGCGGTTGTTTGCAATATTTGGGAATTAAAACTGCCCGGATCTGATCGGATTACGTTTCCGAACGATGACGTTGCTAGCCTACTCAATGGCCTAACACCAGACTCACTTGCAGATAAAAATAAAGATGGTGGAGTTCAATAAAGCAATCTTTGTGCTGAACTAGTGAATGTTCCTATGACGGACTATATTGTGCAATTTTCCTTCTTTAATGAACGCTCCCTCCATACCGCGGCAGTTCGATTGTTCTAAATTGCATCATTTTTGCACCATTTATGAACTGTTAAATTCTCGCCGCTCCTTTGACTAATGCCTCACCTGGCTCTAATTTAGATGATTGCGGGGGGGGGGGGGGGGGGGCGTTTCAGCCTGTTAATAATATTGAAAAATGAATCTGTGAAACTTTAATGTTAATAAAACTTTGTATCAGTTCCTTCTTCAGCTATTATCGACTTCACACCTGTGTCGAGAAATTTAAAACTTTATTGTTGTTGTTGTGGTCTTCAGTCCTGAGACTGGTTTGATGCAGCTCTCCATGCTACTCTATCCTGTGCAAGCTTTTTCATCTCCCAGTACCTACTGCAACCTACATCCTTCTGAATCTGCTTAGTGTATTCATCTCTTGGTCTCCCTCTACGATTTTTACCCTCCACACTGCCCTCCAATACTAAATTGGTGATCCCTTGATGCCTCAGAACATGTCCTACCAACCGATCCCTTCTTCTGGTCAAGTTGTGCCACAAACTTCTCTTCTCCCCAATCCTATTCAATACTTCCTCATTAGTTATGTGATCTACCCATCTAATCTTCAGCATTCTTCTGTAGCACCACATTTCGAAAGCTTCTATTCTCTTCTTGTCCAAACTATTTATCGTCCATGTTTCACTTCCATACATGGCTACACTCCATACGAATACTTTCAGAAATGACTTCCTGACACTTAAATCAATACTGGATGTTAACAAATTTCTCTTCTTCAGAAACGCTTTCCTTGCCATTGCCAGCCTACATTTTATATCCTCTCTACTTCGACCATCATCAGTTATTTTGCTCCCCAAATAGCAAAACTCCTTTACTACTTTAAGTGTCTCATTTCCTAATCTAATTCCCTCAGCATCACCCGACTTAATTAGACTACATTCCATTATCCTTGTTTTGCTTTTGTTGATGTTCATCTTATATCCTCCTTTCAAGACACTGTCCATTCCGTTCAACTGCTCTTCCAAGTCCTTTGCTGTCTCTGACAGAATTACAATGTCATCGGCGAACCTCAAAGTTTTTATTTCTTCTCCCTGAATTTTAATACCTACTCCGAATTTTTCTTTTGTTTCCTTTACTGCTTGCTCAATATACAGATTGAACAACATCGGGGAGAGGCTACAACCCTGTCTTACTCCCTTCCCAACCACTGCTTCCCTTTCATGTCCCTCGACTCTTATAACTGCCATCTGGTTTCTGTACAAATTGTAAATAGCCTTTCGCTCCCTGTATTTTACCCCTGCCACCTTTAGAATTTGAAAGAGAGTATTCCAGTCAACATTGTCAAAAGCTTTCTCTAAGTCTACAAATGCTAGAAACGTAGGTTTGCCTTTCCTTAATCTTTCTTCTAAGATAAGTCGTAAGGTCAGTATTGCCTCACGTGTTCCAGTGTTTCTACGGAATCCAAACTGATCTTCCCCGAGGTTGGCTTCTACTAGTTTTTCCATTCGTCTGTAAAGAATTCGTGTTAGTAATTTGCAGTTGTGACTTATTAAGCTGATAGTTCGGTAATTTTCACATCTGTCAACACCTGCTTTCTTTGGGATTGGAATTATTATATTCTTCTTGAAGTCTGAGGGTATTTCGCCTGTTTCATACATCTTGCTCACCAGATGGTAGAGTTTTGTCAGGACTGGCTCTCCCACGGCCGTCAGTAGTTCCAATGGAATATTGTCTACTCCGGGGGCCTTGTTTCGACTCAGGTCTTTCAGTACTCTGTCAAACTCTTCACGCAGTATCATATCTCCCATTTCATCTTCATCTACATCCTCTTCCATTTCCATAATATTGTCCTCAAGTACATCGCCCTTATATAGACCCTCTATATACTCCTTCCACCTTTCTGCTTTCCCTTCTTTGCTTAGAACTGGATTTCCATCTGAGCTCTTGATATGCATACAAGTCGTTCTCTTATCTCCAAAGGTCTCTTTAATTTTCCTGTAGGCGGTATCTATCTTACCCCTAGTGAGAAAAGCCTCTACATCCTTACATTTGTCCTCTAGCCATCCCTGCTTAGCCATTTTGCACTTCCTGTCGATCTCATTTTTGAGACGTTTGTATTCCGTTTTGCCTGTTTCACTTACTGCATTTTTATATTTTCTCCTTTCATCAATTAAATTCAATATTTCTTCTGTTACCCAAGGATTTCTACTAGCCCTCGTCTTTTTACCTACTTGATCCTCTGCTGCCTTCACTACTTCATCCCTTCATGCCTTCACTTTATTATGTGGCAATAAAATGTTTCTTATTACGTGCAGTAAATTGTTTTGAAGTATCGATGACAGAAACGTGAATATGTGTTGACTATTTTTTTTGGAAATATTCAAATGAAAATTGTTTTGCAAATGTCGAATGGGAAGATATTTAAAATACTTGCTATTCCTTAATCAAACGCAAAAAGCAAATGCGACGCAAAACTATTACAGTTCATTGATCTCTGCTCTTGAAATATTTTGACAGTAATGTATGAGAAGTTATTTAGTATTTATGAAAGGAAAGGAACTTTAAATTGCCTATCACTGAAAAGTACAATACTCAATTACCTAGAAACCGATCATAGCGAGAACGAACCTTAAAGAAAACAGTTATAAATTATCTGAAAGTTATGTCTGCGCCTGCGGCGCGGCAGTAGCAATGATGAAATCAATAACTACATTATGAACAATTACATGCAAATAAATGTCAAGAAGTCTTCATACGGTAGTCTCTATTCTCGCCGATAAAGAAAGAACCTCAAAAAAAAATCAGTAATCATTATAAAGAAGAAGTGAATGCACGTAACTATACACGACCGATGAAGAAATCGGAACGAAGTCTCAACGTTACGTCTTATAATTCACAAACATTCTAACAGTTGTCCTATGCAACCTCCTACTATGTTTTTAATCACCATGGTGTCGACATGAATCTGAACATTAATCTTCCGTTAGGCAAAGCGTTAAATTTCCAATTAAGCAACGGTCGCATGTTGTTAGTCCAGATGCAGCGTCAAACTGAATCTCTAAGATGTGCTCCTGTTTCGAATGTACATTATTGACATTTGGTGCAATTAACTAGTTAGTAAAAAATCGCAACATTGCAAATGTATGGGAGTGTATTAAATATATCAATTATCAGCAACTCGTCAAAACAACGCAGATTCCTAAGTGCGCTAGCAGCATTAATGGAGAGTTGATAAAATAACAAGGACATTGTTGTCTCCGATAGATAACTTGATGGCTCCTTGTCCAACGGCGTTGCTGCTTGAAAAGTTTTACGACTCGTATGATTGCCTACTAAAAGCAGAGTCGCATGTTTAGCGCGCGTTTCGTTGCCCTTGACATATTACCTTTGTATTCTGCATCACATGAGAATGCCTGATGACAGACAATAATTCTTGTTCACTACATCGCTAACATATGTTAATTCCCTACAGATTTTTGACTGCGGACTAGTTCCCTTTCTCTTTGGGAACAAGTCACGTCCTTGCCTTGTGAGGTGGAGGGTAGCGAGTGGTTGTACAGCAGCACTTGGTTTGTAACTCTCACACGTGTACAGAATTATGGACCTTCTCGCTATAGGGCACCTCTATATATTTGGCGTGAACGCCGTCGCTTTGGTATATGCGACCTGCAGTGTCCATTTATTCAGGATTTTCCTTCTTTACAGACGACTGTTAAGCCTCTTAAGTACCCAAGCTGTAGAGCTCACCTTAAACTTCTTGGATACTTTGTGGAATAAAGCTTATTTGCGAGTGCCTTCCCAACTCGATATTGTATCTGCTGGGGTATTCGTGTCACACGTTATACTTAACGCTTCCTCTAAGTTTTTCGAAATGACGGTTTCACAATCGACCAATCAGTGAACAATAAATGACACATGACTTACGGGACTTAAGGGGAAAAAACTATCACACTCGAAGGATGGTTGACAGAGAATCAATACTATGACGTGAAAGATTGTTCAGTCGTATGCCTCAAGTTTTACAGCTATCAGCAAGCGAATTCACTGAGTAGGAGCGCTCGTAAAATTTTTAATATTTATGGTAATGACGGTGATAAACTCAAGTATTACTGGCGTAACCGTAGTAATAAGCTGTTACTGCAGTCTTCTCGTTAGAAATTATCACAAACACCAAGTAAGTTAAGTGTTAATTCAGCCGACTGATCTACAAACACCTCAGTCTCTAAATTAAAAAAAAGTATTTTTTGTCTAGAATATGATTTAAAATATTTCAAATCAACTTGTTGGCTGCTGATTGCAGAAATGACAGCATATACCAGTTCTTGCTCGGCAAGTCCCACAGCTACGTCTACATCAATATTCCGCTAGCCAGCCAACGGTGTGTGGCGGAGGTTACTTCTGGTAACACTGACTCCTACCTCCCCCATACCCCAACCCCGCCCCCTCCCTCTGACTTCTTCCACTCGCGAATGAAGCGTGGGAAGAATGATTGTGGGTAAGCTTCGAAATTAGTTCTAATTTTCTCCTCGTGGTCATTTCGCGCTGTGTATGTGGGAGGAAGTAGTGTCTTGTCCGACTCGTCCTGGAATGTGCTCTCTCGAAATTTCAATAGTAAACCTCTCCGTGATGTACAACACATCTCTTGTAGCGGCTTCTGCCAATGGAGTTCGCTGAGCATCTCTGTAACGCACTAGTGCGGACTAAGCGATCTTGTGACGAAACGCGCCACTCTTCGTTGGATCTTCTCTACCTCTTCCACCAGCCTAACCAGCTATGTATCCCAGATAGATGAACGATATTCAAGAATCGGCCGAACAAGTGCCTTGTATGCAACTTCCTTTGAGGACGAGCAACATTTCCTTAAGGTTCTTCGTATGAATCTCAATCCATCATCTGCATATCCCACTGTTTAATGTATGTGGTCATTCCACTTAAGATCGCTCTAGATAGTTACTCGTAGATGTCTTACAGTAGATACTGTTTCCCGTAGTCTCTCATCAATAATGTAGTTGTACAGTAGTGTCTTGTTTTTCCTATAAATGCTCAATGTGTTACATTTATTTACGTTCGAATTGGAAATTTGTTGTAAGAACTACGAGACCAAACTGCTGAGGTCATCGGTCCCTATCTTACGCTGAGGACAACACACACACCCATGCCCAAGAAGGACTCGAACCTCCGACGGGGGGAGCCGCGCGAATCGTGGCAGGGCGTCTTAGACCGCACGGCTACACCGCGCTTCTCATTTACATTCAAGATCAACAGTCAGAACTTGCACCATTCATCAGTTCTTTGGAGGTCATTCTGCAAATCGATACTGTCTTCTAGTGTTGCTTCTTTCTTACAGGCAACACTATCATCTGCGAGCAGCTGTACAGTGCTTCCGACTGTTTGTACTGGATCATTTATACACATTGTAAATAGTAACGCTCCTAAAGCACTTCTTTGGGGTACTCCGAAAATTACCTTTGTCGATTTTGTTCCGTGAAGAGCGACTTGTTGAGTTCTACATGCAAGGAAGTCTTGAATCCAATCGCAAATCTGATCCCGTACTCAGTAAGCTCATGCTTTTTCACTAAACAGCAGCGCGGCACGGTGTCAAAATGCCTTCCCAAAGCCAGAGAAGACGGCATCAACCTGACCGCCGTTGTCTACAGCGTTATGGATCTCATGGAGGAACAGATCGAACTGAGTTTTGCAAGATCTCTGTTTGCAGAATTTGTGCTGATTTTTATAAGGAGATTTTCGTTCTCCAAAAGCGTCACAGTTCTTCAGCATAAAATATACCCCATGGCTCTACAAAGGCCTACAACTATATGTATCTGTCATACGACCCTTCTTGAAAATGGGAATGATTTCCGCTTTTTTCCAGCCGTTAGATACCTTTCTTTGCCCCAGCGAGCTACGATAAACTGCTGCTATGAGAGCAAGGTCTTTCGCATAATCTTAGTAGAATCTTAAAGATATCGCATTTGATTCCGGTGCCTTTTCACTACAAAGGGATTGTAGTTACTTTTCTATTCCGAGTTACTAAATCGTGAGTTGTGTGGCCATCACCATCATGCAGCGATTCAAAGCTAATACTTTTCAGCTAAACGAGTGAGCAGTGAAAGACGTAATGAGGACTGTAACGAATGTGAAATTGTAGTTGGCAGACCACATAGCAAGATGATAGGATGACAGGAGGGCGAGAGAAGAGCTTTGTCGGATTCCAAGATATAACAAAGGACCGCGATGACGAGCTAATAGTGGCGTGACGTTGTGTGGAGTCACACAGAAAGACAGGTACATACGTAGACAGTTGACAATGACGACTTTACTAGTAAAAATGTGAACAGAGACACTTCTTAATCAACATAACTATTGCATTTAGGTCTGTGGTGTCGTCCGAAGAATGGGGCGCCAAAGCAAGGTTGGCACCTCGCTACGAAACCACAGAAAATTAAACTCGCTGCATGGCGCACCGTGGAATGAGAAACGCTGACGCAGCCACGCCTCCCATAGCTTCATCACGTCGCCGCAATTGATGGTCTAGTTAAGGCTGAGCAGAGGAACGCTCGCCCCAGTTTTCCGCCACCAATCAGGGCGACAGCAACATATTAGATAGGCCAACAGTGCATTAAATACTGTAGGCACAACTCTCTTGTTAACATTATGTCATTTACGCTTCAAGGGAAGAGTATTGTGTAATTGTCTGTATCAAACGATACTGTAATATTAAGAGATAGTTGTAAACACTCAGAACATCCTGTGTTAATGGACTGTACCAAGTTAAGTAAATCTCCATCTCTGTATTATAATAAAGTAATAATGTGTTACAGTTTCAGTCAATCTCCACTAGAAGCAAACCAAAGAACACACTGCTGTACTAGCGGGTATATTTTTGTCTGGCGCTACAAAATCATTCACACAAATAAGAACGAGACTTCTACATCTACATCTACATCCATTTCCGCAAGCCACCTGACGGTGTGTGGCGGAGGGTACCTTGAGTACCTCTATCGGTTCTCCCTTCTATTCCAGTCTCGTATTGTTCGCGGAAAGAAAGATTGTCGGTGTGCCTCCGTCTGTGCTCTAATCTCTCTGATTTTATCCTCATGGTCTCTTCGCGAGATATACGTAGTAGCGAGCAATATACTGCTTGACTCCCCGGTGAAGGTATGTTCTCGAAACCGAGCTACTGAGCGTCTCTCTTGCGGAGTCTTCCACTGGAGTTTATGCATCATCTCCGTAACGCTTTCGCGATTATTAAATGATCCTGTAACGAAGCGCGCTGCTCTCCGTTGGATCTTCTCTATCTCTTCTATCAACCCTATCTGGTACGGATCCCACATCGGTATTCAAGCAGTGGGCGAACAAGTGTACTGTAATCTACTTCCTTTGTTTTCGGACTGCATTTCCTTAGGATTCTTCCAATGAACCTCTGTCTGACATCTGCTTTGCTGACGATCAACTTTATATGATCATTCCATTTTAAATCACTCCTAAGGCCTACTCCCAGATAATTTATGGAATTAACTGCTTCCAGTTGCTGACCTGCTATATTGTAGCTAAATGATAAAGGATCTTTCTTTCTGTGTATTCGCAGCACGTTACACTTGTCTACATTGAGATTCAATTGCCATTCCCTGCACCATGCGTCAATTCGTTGCAGATCCTCCAGCATTACAGTACAATTTTCCATTGTTACAACCTCTCGATTTTCTACAACATCATCCGCAAAAAGCTTCAATGAACTTCCTATGTTATCCACAAGGTCATTTATATATATTGTGAATAGCAACTGTACTACGACACTCTAGGGGACTGATGACGTCAGATGTTAAGTCCCATAGTGCTTAGAGCCATTTTTTTGTCCTACGACACTCCGCTGCGGCACACCTGAAATCACTCTTACTTCGGAAGACTTCTCTCCATTGAGAATGACATGCTGCGTTCTGTTATCTAGGAACTCTTGAATCCAATCACACAATTGGCCTGATAGCTCATATGCTCTTACTTTGTTCATTAAACGACTGTGGGGAACTGTATCAAGAGCTTTGCGGAAGCCAAGAAACACGGCATCTACCGGGGAACCTGTGTCTATGGCCCTCTGAGTCTCGTGGACGAATAGCACGAGCTGGGTTTCACAGGATCGTCTTTTTCGAAACCCATGCTGATTCCTACAGAGTAGATTTCTAGTCTCCAGAAAAGGCATTATATCTACATCTACATCTGTACTCCGCAAGCCACCTGACGATGTGTGGCGGAGGTTACTTTGAGTACCTCTATCGGTTCTCCCTTCTATTCCAGTCTCGTATTGTCCGTGGAAAGAAAGATTGTCGTTATGCCTCTGTGTGGGCTCTAATCTCTCTGATTTTATCCTCATGGTCTCTTCGCGAGGGAGCAATATACTGCTTGACTCCTCCGTGAAGGTATGTTCTCGAAACATCAACAAAAGCCCGTACCGAGCTACTGAGCGTCTGTCTTGCAGAGTCTTCCACTGGAGTTTATCTATCATCTCCGTAACGGTTTCGCGATTACTAAATGGTCCTGTAACGAAGCGCGCTGCTCGCCGTTGGATCTTCTCTATCTCATCAACCCTATCCGGTACGGATCCCACACTGGTGAGCAATATTCAAGCAGTGGGCGAACAAGTGTACTGTAACCTACTTCCTTTGTTTTCGGATTACATTTCCTTAGGATTCTTCCAATTCGAACATAATACGTGTTCCAAAATTCTACAACTGATCGACGTTAGAGATATAGGTCTATAGTTCTGCACATCTGTTCGACGTCCCTTCGTGAAAACGGGGATGACCTGTGCCCTTTCCAATCTTTTGGCGCTACAGTCTTCTAGAGACCTACGGTAAACCGCTGCAAGAGAGGGGGCAATTTCCTTCGCGTAATCTGTGTAAAATCCAGCGGCCTTTCCTCTTCTGAGCGATTTTAATTGTTTTTCTATCCCTCTGTCATCTATTTCGATATCTACCATTCTGTCATCTGTGCGATAATCTAGAGAAGGAACTACAGTGCAGTCTTTCTCTGTGAAACAGCTTTGGAAAAAGACATGTAGTATTTCGGCCTTCTGGATACAATAGGAACTGGTACCTGACTTATATGCTAATAATCAGTGACTGCCATAAATGGTGGTTTGTAGTCAGGCACTCTCACTGTAAGCCTGACAAAATAAATTTCTACGTTGCGACAGACCACTGTCTGGACGGATACGCCACATGCACAATCACAGAGAAAGTCTAAGACCACTTGATGCCAGGTCCTGGTGTTGGACTCTGGGCGTGCCAACCTGTTCCCTGTGGCAGACTGCTGGCGGCTTGTAAAGGGTTTAAGTCAGCTAGCGTCCAGGAGGTACATCAGCTTCAAATGGATCCTGCTCCGGCGCTGGAACTGCTCGTGGATTGGACGCTTTGGAGAGATGATCCTTGGTCGGCTCAGCGAACTGAGCTACCTTCGTAGCTGCTGTTTACCTAACGAACCTGCCCTGGTTCGTTGTGGACGCGAGCTAAGCACGTGGTGCTACTGCAGGAACTTCAGATTTGGAATTTTCTGCCTCTTGGGTGGTCTGTCCGTGCTGGACACTCCTGGCGTCCTATGTGTGTGCCTATGTTGTCGGCCTGAGGTGTATTTGTTGGCCCAGGTCCTTAATGAGCCGGTTAAGCGAGGTTTCGGCCCTCGCATAGAACAGTCTGGCTGACTGTTTCAACCTGTTTTTGAGGAGTGGTATGCCTGTTTGCTCATGGAGCCGAGCCGTGGAGTACCGCCTTGGTAGGCGCAGAGCGGGCTTCAGAGCTCTGTTCTGCACCCTCTCTAGTGCGCCGATGTGCTCGTCTGCTGCATTTCCCCCACCACTGCCGCGTATTCCAGCACTGGTCGTCTAAGAACCAGATAGAGTGTGATGCCATGGTGTGGAGGAAGAGTCGATGTGTGGTTTAACAGTGGGTATAGGATTCGTAGGCGTCCTATAGCTCTGTCCCGGACGTCCTGGACGTGTGGTGGCCAGGTAAGCCTTTGATCGAGAGTGACCCCGAGGTATTTTCCGGTCTTGCTCCATGGGATGGGCCTCCCATGATGCTGACTGGCTGCTGATCGGATGGCAGTGATCTTTTCGTGAAGATCACTGCCTGGCTCTTTGCAGCACTGTACTTAAGGCTCCACTTTGTCGACCATGCGCCCAGGGCGTCACAGCCTAACTGGAGTTGTCTCCTGGTCTCCACAGCGTTCATACTCCGCACGAACAGCGCGGTGTCATCAGCGTATAGTGCAATCTTCACTCGCGCTATCCGAGGAGCGTCCGCAGTGTAGATTGTGTATAATAGGGGGCCTAAAACTGATCCCCGCGGTACTCCTGCTCGAATTTGACGATGTGTTGACGTTCCATCGTCAAGCCTGACGTGGAAGGTCCTTGCGTCCAGGTATGATTTGATCAGTGCTCTGTGTCACGTCGGTACCCCGTGCGCAAAGAGCTTGTACACGAGGCTGCCTTCGTAGCGACTGGGCGGCGCCCTAAATACCTGCCCAGCGAAAGGATACCCACTCGTCGCCTAGAGGGCACGTGATTCGCAGAGTTAACGTAGTTGCAGTTCTGTGGACGGGGATACTCGCTCTGCTGGTAGCGAAGTTGGCGCCTCTCGTGGTGAATCTAGCACAGCGCGTTTCCACGGTGACTACATGAGGTTCTTTTGACAACAGGCCATCCTGTTGATGTTGTTGTACACAGTGTTTCCATACAGATGTGGGAGCCGGAAGTATTTGTATTGCTGGCATCTGCGCTGTCTCCGGGGCAGACGCACGCGGTACTGCAACGCGGACGCCCGCCGGTTGCTGATGTGGGCCGAGTAGCTGTAGGGATAGCATATAACAAAGAGGAGATTGGGTGACATCAGAGAATGCACAGGAGAAGAGTGGTAAAACTACCGTAGGCTACCACAGACTATCATAACTAAGTGTAAACTATCGCAGTTTTCCTTGATCAGTTAATATCGTAACCGCGTAACTTGTACGTTAGTGTGTTGCGTACCTGTCGGTCGTTATCTCATTTCGAGCCATTTTTTTGCTATTCCATCAGTGCAGACGGGTTTCTAGATTTTTCCTAGAAACCGGAAGCGGTGAACTGCCTAGAAGCTGTGGATATATAAAGGGCTGCGTAACCTATAGAATATTTTTGTTCTACATAATTATCCTCCTAGGTGTTACTTAAAAATAAACGTTACTTGCAGCGAAATTGAAGCTGTCAGTGTTTAACTGAGGTTCTATTCGCAAATTGTTGATTTGTAACGCGACACAGAGGGATGTTGTAGGAAAAATAAAAAATAAAACAGTGCAGATTTATCATACAGCTTTAGAAAACGCAATTTCCTTAAAACTGGGGTAAAATTAAAAAAAAAACGGAAAACAAAACTATGTCAAACATATTTTCAGTACTTCGTCGTGCTTATATAAAACATTTTTCATAAACAACTTTCACATTTACCTTGGATCATTATGACGAACATTCTATTGGTTACAAAATAACAACAATAATCGTATAGATTTTATTGGTTCCTTAGGAGCGATTCATCTGTTGTCTTGGAGCTGCTTTCCAAAGAAACCAAACTTTAATATTTGAGCAAGGGCTTTACTAAGAATTTACATTCTCAGAGTATTTTAAACGAATGTCAGCACATCTAATTAATTTATATACTATAATGAAACCAATACATATTATGCAGATATAAAGTTTCTCGTACAAAGGTATTTCTCTAAGGATCGAAGGAGAGTGCAAAGATATGTATCAACAAACTAAGATAGTTGGTTTACACTGAAACAACAGTCGTGTTGGTAGTGCTTCAAGTTAGAAACAAAAAATGGTTCAAATGGCTCTGAACACTATGGGACTCAACTGCTGAGGTCATTAGTCCCCTAGAACTTAAAACTAGTTAAACCTAACTAACCTAAGGACATTAAAAACATCCATGCCCGAGGCAGGATTCGAACCTGCGACCGTAGCGGTCTTGCGGTTCCAGACTGCAGCGCCTTTAACCGCACGGCCACTCCGGCCGGCAAGATAGAAACATTTTGTTACACTGTTACCACTAGTTGTTCAGATTTAGAGAATCGTTGCCGGGAGATCATAGTAGTAACGAGTTTTGCTTTGCCTAGAGCGATTTATCAGCACTCGTTGTTGAACTCAGAATTCTGCAAAATCTTGAAAAAGATCATGGTCAGCAGGAAATACTAAACCAGTGGAATGTTTCAATGAAATATCCCGGTAACTGTAATGCCGACAGCAAACTTTAGTGTATTTTAGAGTGAAATGATGTTAATTGCTGTAGAGCCTCAGGCTCTGACAGAACCTTGAAGAGACCAGATGGTTCGCCACAACAATGCAAGGTCATGCTGCTTACGATCCAGCGAGGTTGAACGCTCCACTGCGAGTTGTTGTACCATAATTAGAAATGTAGCATTGCGAATAGGACGACCCTGAAAAATAATTTATTGTCCTTTGCTGACTTTTTGGTATAGAACAAAATATTAGTTCATTACCTGCAAAATTTTTTGTTTAACGATTTTCCATTAGACGTGTAGTTTCAGTAAACATATCGCAGTTTTATAATTTCTAGCTGCGTTGACCTGTTAAACACGCCAGATACACAAAACTATTAACAGTGTCTCAGTCACTTGCTGTCAGAAGTTGCATTCCAATGATGCTGTAGGTTGCTCATACCATCAGTATACTGTTAATCTAAAACCAATACTTCCTATCTTCCCTGATTACTTATTTTATCCGTCTTATTATGTTTTCATTCTACGAGGGTCCTACAAAAGAAATGGACACTATTTTTTTTAAAAAAATCCGTCTTTTATTCTACAAAAAAAAAGGTTCAAATGGCTCTGAGCACTATGGGACTTAACAGCTATGGTCATCAGTCCCCTAGAACTACTTAAACCTAACTAACCTAAAGACACCACACAACACCCAGTCAACACGAGGCAGAGAAATTTTATTCTACATGTTTGAAAGTTTTACGGTGTGTAGATACATCCTTTAGGAACAATATTTTCATTTCTCCACATAATTTCCATCCCTCTCAACTGCCTTACGCCATCTTGGAACCAGTGCCAGTATACCCGCACGGTAAAATTCTGGACCAACCTGTTGGAGCCACTGTTTGGTAGCGTGCACAAGTGAGTCACTATCTTCAAACCTTGTTCCACGAAGAGAGTTTTTCAGTTTCCCAGAGAGATGACAGTCACGTGGAGCCAGGTCAGGACTGTAAGGCGGGTGTTTCAGTGTTGTCCATCCGAGTTTTGTGATTGCTTCCATGGTTTTTTGACTGACATGTGGCCGTGCATTGTCGTGCAACATCAAAACATCCTGATTTTGCCGATGTGGTCGAACACGACTCAGTCGAGCTTGAAGTTTCTTCAGTGTCGTCACAAATGCATCAGAATTCATGGTGGTTCCACTTGGCATGATGCCCACAAGCAAGAGCCCTTCGGAATCGAAAAACACCTTAGCCATAACTTTTCCAGCAGAAGGTGTGGTTTTGAATTTTTTTCCTTGGGTGAATTTGCATGATGCCACTCCATTGATTGCCTCTTCGTCTCTGGTGAAAAATGATGGAGCCATGTTTCATCACCTGTCACAATTATCCCAAGAAATTCATCTCCACCATTCTCGTACTGTTCCAAAAGTTCGCTGCATACCGTTTTTCTTGTTCCTTTGTGAGCCACTGTCAACATCCTGAGAGCCCATCTGGCACAAACCTTTTTTAACGCCAACACTTTCAGTATTCTGCAAACACTTCCTTCCCCTATCCCAACGTAGCATGACAATTCGTTCACTGTGATGAGTATGTCATTAGTCACCAATTCGTTAACTCTCTGCACATTGTCTGGAGTGTGTGCAGTACGAGATGTGCCGCTGCGAGGACAATCCTCAATATTGCCGTGCCCGCTTTCATCACGTAACCTGCTTGCCCATCGACTAACTGTACTGCGATCGACAGCAGCATCTCCATACACCTTTTTCAACCTCTTGTGGGTGTTTCCCACTGTCTCGTTTTCACAGCACAGGAATTCTATGACAGCACGTTGCTTCTGACGAACGTCAAATGTAGTAGCCATCTTGAAGAAATGCTGTGACGGCGCCACTCATGGGAACAGGTTGAACTAAGTTTGAAAACAAGCGGGAAGGATGTATCTACACATTGTAAAACTTTCACACATGCTGAATGAAAACTGCATTTTTACAAAAATAGTGTGCATTTCTTTTGGAGTGATCCTCGTATAGTGTCACTGGTAATATTCCACATGATAGTCGAAAATGTCATTGTCATTACATTAAGCGAATTATAACTGAACACAGTAAAAATAACTGTGGCATCCTATGTCAGCCCTGTCTGTGTAACAAGAGAAACTGTCCAATAGCTTTTGAAGCGGAAGAAGATATTGTAGTGCCGTATCAACGGGAAGGAAGGCGGTAAAACCGTTTTAGAAGCAACTCTCAGCAAGAGGTCGGTTCCCCGGAGATGCGGCTGGAATCAAATGTTCTGAAACCAATCACTGAAACTCTAAGCAATAAAATCCACATCTTCACGTTTTCGGCAGTAATTCCGTGTGCAGATGTTGCAACTGTAGTTTGGTCTAAGTCTTTCACGAATACAGTCAAGCGTAGCAAAAAGCACTCCTTGTTCCCAGGTGGTAACCAGTCCAATACGCTGACACCGTAAAACCACATATTCGGGTTCTGGAGAGTCTTTCCTGACACGCTGAACAGAAAAGCAACTACAATCGCTTAGTAGTGGAAAGACATCAGCAACAGTTGAGATATCTATAAGACTCTACAATTATTACGTGGAAGAACGTGCTCCCCTTCTAGCAGTTGGAGCAACGAAGGTTATCTAGCGTCTGGAAAAAAGCACAAGTTGTTCCATTTTTCAAGAAGGGCCGTAACACAGATGCAAATAATTACATGCCCATGTCGTTCACGTCAACCCGTTTTAGAAGTATGGAATATGATTTGTGCTCATGTATTATGACGTTTTTGGAGAAGCAAAATCTCCTCTATAAAATTTAATATGGATCCCGAAAACAAAGATGTTGCGAAACTTAGTTCTCCCTGCTCTTCCATGATATCCGTAGTGCTGTAGACAACGGTGCTCAGGTTAAAGCCGTGTTCCTCGACTTCAAGAATGCATTTGTCAGCGTCCCGCACTGCCGATTAGTGAAAAAAATACGAGCCTACCGAAAATCGAACTGTATACAAGGCTTCCTTACAGAATGAATTCAACAGGTCCCTCTCAAAATAGATGTAGAGGCAATTTCCTGAGTACCCCAGAAAGTGTGATAGTATCGTTACTGTTTACAATGTACATAATGATATAGCAGAAAGCGCCTGAAGCCGTTTTAAGACTGTTCACAGATGATACGGTTGTCTACAAGACAATAACAACGCCAGAAGACGGCATCGATTTACAGAAGGACCTGCAGAGGATAGATGAACTGAGCAGGCTCTCACAGTTGACCCTGAGCGTAAATAAATGTAACACATTCTGCATACATAGGAAAGGAAGTCCACTACTTTACAACTAAACTGTTGATGACAAATTGCTGAAAACAGTATCTATCGTAAAATACCTAGGAGTAATTATGCAGTTCGATCTGAAGTCGAATGGCACGATACCCCACTGCAGACTGGTAAAGAAGGTATATGAATACGGAATAGGCTTCAAGGTATGTGGCTGGCACGAAGACTTCTTAAGTAACAGAACCCAGTATGTTGTTCATCGGAGACAGAGTGTAAGAAGTCCATGACTAAGGAATTTATTGCTAGCGGACTCGAGCAGATGTAACTTCGATGGATTGCTCACGCGCTGCCTGTGATATGTAAGCTACAATAGAATCGTAGACCAGAGAGCAGTGTCGGCAGTAGTAGTAGTAGTAGTTGTAGTAGTAGCTCGCAGTCGGGCGGTTGGGTCAGGTCGCTCGTAGAGAGCAGTTGTCGAGTTGTTTAGGTCACAGAGAGCACTTGTGTCCTGGAATTCGGACAATGCAGTCCAGTAGCGGTGTTTTGCAGCTCCAGAAGAGCAGTAGAGTTATGGCATTACCAAGGCTGGTAGTGGAGAACGATGGCGGCGCCTGAGCGATGTAGTACAAGGTATAAGCAAAAATTATTGTTCTTTATTGCCGCGTGCATATGTTAATTGCTACTACTGGTTTTTGTACTATTGTTATATCAAAGTCCCATGTAAATGTTTTCAAAAATCAATAATGATCTTTCATATAAAGGTAACTTTTGACAGTCATTCATCTGAATTTAAAGTTTTTACTAATTGCTCCTATCCATAGTCATGCCGATTATCGTAAAGAAAATAATTTGTTTTTCATACATAACAACATCTAGCGGCCAGAATTGCACTGTACTGTGCCAGAAAAAATTTCTTATAGGAGCAGACATATACGCATTATCCAGCGACATCACTGAGGTAATAATCTTCAGTTTATTCAGAATGATTTTTCAGGGCCATGACGCAGCACTGGTGACGTCCAGATTTACCAGTTTAGATTCACAGACAGTTAATTATTGAAAGGTTGTATTACGACATTTATTTTGAATAGTTATATATGAGTCACATTTTTATTGGGAGGTTAGTCACTTTTTATTGGGAGGTTACGGAAATTATCTGTTGGGAGGTTACAAGGGGTAACATTGAGAGTGCTCCAGGATAGGACGGTTGCTATTTTCTTTATACATAAATGATCCGGGAGGCAGGGTGGTCAACAATCTGATGATGCTATGGTGTACAGGAAGGTGTAGAAGATAAGTGACTGTAGGTTCATTCAAGATGAAAATGTTTTAATGTGTGTCAATTCCTAAGGAATCAAACTGGTGAGGTCATCGGTCCCTAGACTTACATACTACTTAAACTAACTAAACCTAACTAAGAACAACACACACACACCCATGCCCGAGGAAGGACTCAAACCTCCGGTGGGAGGGGCCGCGCAATCCGTGACATGGCGCCTCTAACCGGGCGGCACATCCGCGCGGCAGTACAAGATGACCTAGACAAAATTTCTAGTTGGTGTGACGAATGGCAGCTGTCTCTCAATGAAGAAAAATGTTAGTTAATGCGGATGAGTAGGAAAAAGAAACCCGTGATGTTCGGATACAGCATTAGTAGTGTCCTGCTTGATACAGTCACGTCGTTTGTATACCTGGGCATAACGGTGCAAAGCGGTATGAAATGGAACGAACATGTGAGAACTGTGGTAGGGAAGGCGAATGGTCGACATCGGTTTATTCGGAAAATTTTGGAAGGGTGTGGATCTTCTGTAAAGGAGACCGAATATAGGAAGCTAGTGGACCTAGTATTGAGTACTGCTCCAGTGTTTGGGATCCCCTCCAGGTCGAATTGAAAGAAGACATCAAAGCAGTTCAGAGTCGAGCTGCTATATCTGTTACCAGTAGGTTCGATCAGCATGCAAGTGTTACGGATATGCTTCGGGAGCTCAAGTGGAAATCCCTAGAGAAGACATTCATTTCGTAGAAGATTACTGAGAAAGTTTAGAGAACTGGCATTTTAAACTGACTGTACAATCATCCAACTGCCGCCAACATACATTTCACGTAGGGCCAAGAAGGTAAGATACGACAACTTAGGGCTCACACAGAGGTATATAGACAGTCTTTTTTCCCTCGCTCTATCTGCGAGTGGAACAGAAAAGGGTACCTTCCACCACGCACCGTACTGTGTATTGCGGAGTGTGTATGTAGATGTAGATGTAGATGCAGACATATAAAACAAGTAGTAGGAAAAGCATGTGCTAGACTGAGATTCATAGGACGGCTCTTAAGGAAATATAATTCGTCCACGAAGGAAGTGGCGTACATCGCACTTGTTCGACCGATTCTTGATTATTATTCATCATTCTGGGATCCTTATTAGGTAGGACTGATAGAAGAGATAGAGAAGATCCAACGAAGAGCGGCGAGTTTCACCACAAGGTAGTTCAGTTCTCGCTAGAACGTTACAGAGATGCTAGCAAACTCCGGTGGCAGATGCTACAAGAAATGCGTTGTACATCACGCAGAGGTTTACTACCGAAATTTCGAAAGGGCACTTTCCAGGAAGAGCCGGACAACGTATTACTTCCTCTCACATACATCTCGCGAAATGACCACGGCGAGAAAATTGGAGAAGTTAGAGCTAATACAGTGGTTTACCGACAATCTTTCTTTCCACGCGCCATTCACGAGTAGAACAGGGGACGGGAAATGAACTAGTAGTACTAGAAGTACTCTCTGCCACAAACCGTTAAGTGGCTTGCGGAATATGATGTGTATGTAGATACGCTATCATGACTAAGATTAGAGTTTAAAGGGGAGGTCACCAGAAACGGTGCACAAGCTCAGGTCCAGAAAGAAGATCGACCGTCTCCTTTTTTCAGAGGAATCATTGCAGTATTTTCTTTAAGCAAATTGGTGGAATCATAGAGAACCTAAATCGGAATGGATGAACGGGAATTTGGTCTTTCAAATACGAGTCTACTTTTATGTCATGTTCCGTAGATCATTTTCCCAATTATTTTATCAATATGATGTGGAGCAAGTCAGATTACAAGATATATATGCACACATGAATAGTGCCAATATTAATATTACTGAAAATTTTAGTTCTACACATGCAACTACGTTTAGAGTTACATTCCTTTTTTACCATTTCTGAAACAGAAACTCGTCCATGGAATAGAAGGAGTTGTCCAAAAGAAATGATTTTAAGCTAGATTTAAAACTTGATCTGCTACCGGCCAGACACTTTATGTTGTTGGGCAAATGATCAAAGATTTTTGTTGCTGAATAATGTACTCCTTTTTCAGCAACTGACAGCTTCAATAACGGATAGGCAAGGTAATTTTTTCCTCTAGTGTTGTACGTATGAACATCACTGCTCTTCGCGAATTGAGCTGCTTTTTCTGGAATCGGATTTATTATAACACTTGTGTCATCTGCAAAAAGAACTAGTTCAGCTTGGTGAGCGTTAAGTGGGAGGTCATTCATACGAATAAGGAACAGCAGAGGACGTAAAATTGAACCCTGTGAGACTCCCTTTGTGATAACTTCCCATTCACTAGAATTTATCACCCTCCCAACATTATTTGTGCTATTCAGCACAACTTTTTGCTTTCTGTTCATTAAGTATGATTCAAACCAGCTGTGTGTATAACGTTAAATTCCATAAAACCGAAGTTTTTCTAAGAGTGTGATAGTATCCACACAGTCAAATGCCTTGAGGAGATCACAAAAAATACTAACTGGCGATAATTTGTTATTCAGGACTTGTACTATTTGATGGGTAAATGTGTAGATAGCATTGTCAGTCGAGTAACCCTTCCGGAATTCGAAGTAAATTATTTTCAGTTAAATTGAGACTACTCTTGAATACATAACTTTTTCGAATATTTTAGAAAATGAAGTCAACAATGAGACTGGTCTATAATTATTTAAGTCAATTTTGTCCCCTTTTCTTATGAAGAGGTTTGACTATTGCGTATTTCAATCTGTCTGGAAAAATTCCCTGTGCCAGCAAAGCATTACCTATGTCGCTAAGGACTCCACTTATTAAATTACAACAGCACTTAAAAATTCTGTTAGTGACTCCATCAACACCACATGAGCTCTTGTTTTTCAGTATATTTATAATTCCCTTAATTTCAGTGGGGGATGTTGGTGCTATTTCTAAAGGCCTTAAGTCCTGGGGAATGACATTTTTAACATATTTTTTTGCTTCTTCAACTGAAACCTTTAACCCTATTTTTGCTGCTACATTCAGAAAGTGATTGTTAAAAATACTTGCAAGTTGTGAATTATCACTCACAAGATCATCATTTAGCTTTATTGCTATGGTATGCTGTGCACTGTCAGGCTGCCCCGTCTCCCGTTTGACAATATTCCATATAGTTTTAATCTTATTATCATTCGCACGGTGTCTTCTCACTCTGGACGCAATCACAGGTAGCCTGAACCCTACGGCCCACTTGCGAAAAAAAAAAACTCAAAGATTTTCCGAAAGACGTAACATAAATTGGTTTTTGTGATCAGGGAAAATTTATATGAACTCGATAAGAGACCTATAAAGAGAGAAAAAGAAAAGTATAATATTAGCACTGTAAGAAACTGGGTTAACTACAGACTCTTCAAAAGTACAAAAGATAAACGAATTCTGGAAAAGTAGAAGCTTTCGAAAAAAAGAGAAAAACAGTACGAATGTAGTAACAAATGCGAAACCCGTACATAACAAGCTAATAACAATCACCGCAAATTGTTCATACAACACTATCTGACAGAAAAGGCGAAGTATCCGGAAGGGAAACAGGGAACTAAATGAAACTTCATGGGTTGAGAGGGTATGTGATCTTATTTGAGTGAATACAGAATCGAATCAAATTTACAAGTACCTAGGCAGTATGTGTCCGCTTACCGGTATTACGTTGTGTCCCGTCTGGCCGACATGCATGCACTGATTCGTTTGCGAAGGGTGTCATCAAGCTGTTGTATCTTCCTGAGACAGGTTGGCCCACACTGTTGCAACTGATCCTTGATATCCTGGGTACTGTCACGGGGCGAAGATGACGTCAGATTCGGTCCAGTGTATGTTCTATCAGGGACAGATCGGGAGATCTTGCTTGGTCACAGGAGCTACTCAACATCACATAGATTGTTAATAGAGACACAAACCTTGTGTCGATACGCACTGTCCTGTTGAAAAATGGCAGTACGACACAGTCGCATGAGAGGTGACACATGAGGACGCAGGATGTTCATGACGTGCCGCTGAGCTCTCGAGTTTCTTCATTCACTACATGCTAAGACCTGAGGCGATACCCGGTGGCTAGCTGCTCCATGGCGCGAGAAGCAATCACAATGTTGTAAGAAACTCATTACTTGTTGTGTGCCGGCCGCTTCAGTCTGGAACCCCGCGACCGCTACGGTCCCAGGTTCGGATCCTGCCTCGGGCATGGTTGTGTGTGATGTCCGTAGGTTAGTTAAAGTAGTTCTAAGCTCTAGGGGACTGATGACCTCAGATGCTAAGTCCCATAATGCTCAGAGCCATTTGATTTTTGAATTTGTTGTGTAGTTGTGTATATATGATGTGGTTACAAAGTGCTTGGTGCACAGTATGGCGGTCGTCCCTTGTGGTGATCCGATGTTGTCGACTGGAACCTTGGCGACGAGTATTCTTGCACTCACGTTCCCAGGCAGCCAAACATCGGACCACTGTCACACCCGAATGCCCCACATACGTGGACACCGCACAATTCGACCATCCGGCCAAACGGGAACCCACAATGAGACCTCTTTCAAACTCTACTAGTTCCTCATAATGCAATCTCACATGAGTACATGTCCTCCACCGTCATGGATCAATGTTTAACGCTGTTCACACCCTTTATATACCCTACCAGTTATGGTAGGTAATGCTCGGTAGTGGTCATTCCACCTCTCACAGAGAGTTGTAACTCGAATAATTTACTTACCTGACGTTGTACGTGTACGAAGTTACATTGGCAGCCGACCATGGCTTCTGAATGCTTCAGTTTTTTCGTGAGGCAGTGTACTTTAATAAATTATCATATGCCCATCAATAAACACAACAGAAGAGAACAGGAAAAATTTGATAAAGACTGATAGACACTGGAAGAAAGTGTCTAAATCACATCAACAACAGTTCTTTTGAATGACCTTAACGCCAAAAATTAAGTAAAGAGTGAAAATACAGGAAGACCAATTAAAAATTTTCAACACCTATATGAATTATAGAACTAAATTCTACAAGGCGACATCGTTCTACAAATTTTTTTTTACTCTTCGTGCCACGTCAAATTAGTATGAAACTTGTACATCCCACGAGAACTTCCATCGCCTTTGTCAGGAGGAACTCACGTAGCAATTGCTGCTGTAATTGACTAATAATAACGAATAATCCGTTGACATTGCCCACTCGACGTCATTGTGGTGCCAGTCTACCTGAGGTGAGGCTACGTCGATGTCTACGGTGTTAGTGGCGCCGCCCCTCTCTCTGAAAATGTAAACCACTCGTTGAATTCCTCTGTAGTCTCTCAACGTCAGGAGTCCACTTCCTGCATCACTAACATTATAACGGCAGCGTCCGTTAATGTTAGACATTCTGAGCTGTTCAGATTCTTTGTTGACAAAGTCACAGTAAGTTCACGAATGAAACAAGACTTTTGTCCCCAAAGGGGCTATAGGAATTAAAACGTACACCAATAAATTCAACCGGTACCGCAAATAACTCGACCACTCATAGGCCAATTATACATTACATAAGCAATCCGACGAAAACGCTTAGGGTTAACATCGAAAGCTCGAGTTTTAATCCCACTTTGACGCGGCAGGTTGGCTAGGAAAAATTTTACGTATAACTGGACTGACCAATCTAAAACTGATGTCAACGCGTATTAAGTACAACCAGTCAAAACAAGAAAAATGGCGATTACTTAAGTCGGCTTTTTTTTTGTGGGTGTGAAATCGATCACATTGAAGTAACTTACCCCAACCACTGAGGAAACATCAACTATGAGAGGAAGAGGCGGGTAACTAAAGTTTTAGATTACTATATGACAATAATTAAGCGGAAACTAAAACTACAGATATTCAGTGAATAAAAAACACCAATCTCTAAAAAAGAATCTAGTAAAATCCACTCATAATCCTTAGGAGAGATGCACATTGAAAAGGAAGGAAATTAGCATGAACTGAAAAACGTAATACGAGAAACAATTAACAGAAACAACACGGGAAACACATTTGGTAAGAAGAGAAACGCCAACAGGCAGTTAAATCAAGACACCAGCATATGATCACTGGAATAGCAGAAAGAAACGAATTAATCACAAAATATATTTGTAGGGTTCAGAAAGAGATGTCTAACATAACTGGACGTAGTTGAACAAAACAAAAAAACAGGCAATGTGAAATACTTCCATGAAAAAATATTGTACGAATGAAAATTTTACATCTTCAATATCTCCTTGCAGGACATGACAGAATCTTTACTTTAAAAACCATTACTGATAATTTGGCATCAAACGATATGAGAGAACTCTCAAAATACTTAAAAAAACTCCTCAATTCTCCAAAATCAACAAAAGAGATACGTGTTTTAGGAATATGAGTAAATAATTCCTAATTCCTTAACACCACAGAGATGCAATCATCAAACAAGTCAAGAGATTTAAACAAAGCATATGGAGAAGACGAAATTGTAGCGAAAATGGATAAATCATTCGGATAAACCACTGTAGTAGAAATCACGTAAATTTTGACAGCTTGCATTTTTTTCGTTCTTCTGCTTTTCATTGTCAATCTAGCTTGTGGATGTTATCCTTCAAAATGACGATGTGACAGTTCCTGGATAGCGCCTTTAATCATTGTGTTAGGCAGCGGGCACTCTGTTATTTTGAGACTTTCGTCAACTTCTCTTCGGAAAAACATTTAGGCTGAACAATATATGCGAATGCAGTTTGACGTTTATGACCAAACAACAGAGAAAAGATCTTCTTGGAAAAGTGACTGCATCTTTCTCCCGTGTATTTGCGGCAAGAACCGGAATAGTTATGTCAGGATAGATGTTCAAAGAACTGAATCTGTTTCTTGCTTTAGAAACCGGTTCTTTGATCTACATTAATAAAGAACACTCATTTACTCATGCTTGGCATAACATCTTACATGATTAAATATGCAACTACTTAAAGTGCATAAGTTATCAACAGTTATCAGCAGAACTCGTATCCAGTATACGGTACATATAGTGTTGGCGACACATACTCAAAACCAAAAAACAGTGAACATAATTTAACAGATAGCTCAAGAAAAACATCAGAGTAACATCATTTCATCACTGCATCGTTCCGGAGCTGATATACTGTAAGTACAATGGGTGAAAAGCTTTAATAACGGAGTGAAAACCATAACTGGTAGAACTTCATCGAAATAGAAGTAGAAAGTGTAACGCCCCAACGACCCCCTTAAAGTCAATTAAGAAAGAACATGAAGTAGGGAAAGTTATCTTGGCAGTTACGACATCTTTGCCGATGAGCTAACACGAAAGAGTTTTGTCAACGACTACAATGTACACCACTGAGCATATTTGCTAGCGAAAGAGAAAGAAGAAACATCGTATTTCAGCAATGGACAAATATCCATGTGACAAATGTGAAATTAATATCTCAAAAGTTAAGTCCAAAGTAATGCTATCAGAGATAACTTTTATGTGGAAGAGAGTTGTAAGCGCAACGAAGAAATTCAATGCGCCTACAATGCTCTTCCACAGAAGAAGTCGCTTGCTAGAACTCATCCAGTACAGGCGTACGAGAGCAGTTCTGATCTGAATTACTGAGATTGCGAATCGTGACGAGATTGTTTTCGAGTTTGGAAGTGTTTGTTGCGTGACGGGATTCACGGCTTAAGAAACTGATTTTATGAACTGAGACATGAACAGATAGACTCATTTAACCGTGCACCACGGGTTAATTGAAACCTAATAACGGAATTAGTGAACATTGGACTTAACTTTAAATTAGTTGGACCTTAAGGAGAAGTGAACGTTCTATGAAAGAATACACGCAATTAGTCTTGAGTAGGACCCAAGTACACGACATCATGAAGATAAAACAATTACGCTAAAGTGTTGAGTTGTGGTAATTGCCAAGAAACTATAACTCAATCGGACTGACTTAACTAAACTATTCCGTGTGCGTATGGTGCGTGAGTTATAAGTATTTAGTGACAAAATAACAATAAACTGTTCGTTACCAGTTAAATACCCGGTGTGGACTACATCATCAAATAGTTTGATGAATGACTAAATCAACGACTACTCATGAAAGACTATTTCATTGAAGTGCAAATATTCGCGTCATTAGTTGAGAAGTTCCAAAGCAACGAGACAACAGCGTAAGAAAAAACTGTTAACTAAAATATGTCCTCGCAATCAGTGGTGTGTGCTATGCGAACGAGAGAAGAATTAATAACTACTGCAAATCCGGGCAATTAACAATACAACATTAATAATAAAAAGCATCAATTATACGAGTTCGCATAAGTGGAAACGCTGCGGACTTGCAATTGAGATACAACGACGCGAGTTTCGCCTTTTCGGAAGTTTTTCAGGTTTTTTCTCCCGTTAATCTACGGGGACTGACGTTATATCGCATCGTGTCTCTACTCTGCCGCGAGAGCTGTGGCAGTAGCAGCTCTACGGCGTCGACTACATCAACACGCGGTTGGAGTCCGGGGGCGCGCGCCACACACTCCATTTTGGCGCCTACAACGCGGGGCTCGAAGACGCCAGCTGTCGTCTCATCTGGGAGACAACGCAGCGCCTAACGACGCCAGTCGACGTCTCAACGAGAAGACGAAGCTAGACGGATCGTTGCAAGAACGAAGTGCTAGTTGTGAGCAACAACTACACATTGTTTGTTTACAGGACTTAACTGGACTTAACGATGTCGGATATCACACCGTCCGACGTTTCTACTCAACGACAACTGCAGAGACGATGTTGGGGGCTGACGCCTCCACAACGCAGACAACGCTCCAAGCAGAACGACGTCGGACGACAGTCAACAGTGACCACACCCACGCCACGACAATCCATCACGACAGAGAAAAGTAAGCAATCCCCAAAATAAGTGATCATTTGAGTATGTTAGAATAGATTTTGTACTGTAGTGCTAATTGAGATTTCATTGTGGCTGTGTTCAGTAGTTATCATGATACCTAAAAGAAGTTTAAAACTGCGTGGTGATGTAGATAAGAGAATTCCTGAATCAGAAGAGGAGATTAGTGATTTGCCAGAACAGGAAGAAAGAAACAGGAATATTGTCAATGTAGGAGGTGACACGTTTACTGAACAAGAGAAGGAAGCGATACCATGTGTATCGGGGATTAGAACAAGGGATAAAGTCGTAGAATTACCAGACAATAATTCTGCTGTTAGAGAAGGTACCGATCGAGAATCTAGAATGAACGTCGTACCGAACATCTCTGGAGGTGTAGACATTCTTAGTACTATGTTATCAAAATTAAATATGATGAGTGAGCAATTTTCAGAACAGCAGGCATTTTTCAATAATAAGTTTTCTGAAGTACTCGAACAGCAAGCTATAAAATTCTCAGAACAGTAAGCATCGTTTAATAGTTGTTTGTTGTTGTGGTCTTCAGTCCTGAGACTGGTTTGATGCAGCTCTCCATGCTACTCTATCCTGTGCAAGCTTCTTCATCTCCCAGAACCTACTGCAATCTACATCCTTCTGAATCTGCAGAGTGTATTCATCTCTTGGTCTCCCTCTACGAATTTTACCCTCCACGCTGCCCTCCAATACTAAATTGGTGATCCCTTGATGCCTCAGAACATGTCCTACCAACCGATACCGTCTTCTGGTCAAGTTGTGCCACAAACTTCTCTTCTCCCCAATCCTGTTCAATACTTCCTCATTAGTTATGTGATCTACCCATATAACCTTCAGCATTCTTCTGTAGCATCACATTTCGAATGCCTCTATTCTCTTCTTGTCCAAACTATTTATCGTCCGTGTTTCACTTCCATACATGGCTACACTCCATACAAATACTTTCAGAAATGACTTCCTGACACTTAAATCTATAATCGATGTTAACAAATTTCTCTTCTTCAGAAAAGCTTTCCTTGCCATTGCCAGTCTACATTTTATATCCTCTCTACTTCGACCATCATCAGTTATTTTGCTCCCCAAATAGCAAAACACCTTTACTACTTTAAGTGTCTCATTCCCTAATCTAATTCCCTCAGCATCACCCGACTTAATTCGACTACATTCCATTATCCTCGTTTTGCTTTTGTTGATGTTCATCTTATATCCTCCTTTCAAGACACTGTCCAATCCATTCAACTGCTCTTCCAAGTCCTTTGCTGTCTCTGACAGAATTACAATGTCATCGGCGAACCTCAAAGTTTTTATTTCTTCTCCATGGATTTTAATACCTACTCCGAATTTTTCTTTTGTTTCCTTTACTGCTTGCTCAATATACAGATTGAACAACATCGGGGAGAGGCTACAACCCTGTCTTACTCCCTTCCCAACAACTGCTTCCCTTTCATGCCCCTCGACTCTTATAACTGCCATCTGCTTTCTGTACAAATTGTAAATAGCCTTTTGCTCCCTGTATTTTACCCCTGCCACCTTTAGAATTTGAAAGAGAGTATTCCAGTCAACATTTTCAAAAGCTTTCTCTAAGTCTACAAATGCTAGAAACGTAGGTTTGCCTTTCTTTAATCTTTCTTCTAAGATAAGTCGTAAGGTCAGTATTGCCTCACGTGTTCCAGTGTTTCTACGGAATCCAAACTGACCTTCCCAGAGGTTGGCTTCTACTAGTTTTTCCATTCGTCTGTAAAGAATTCGTGTTAGTATTTTGCAGCTGTGACTTATTAAACTGATAGTTCGGTAATTTTCACATCTGTCAACACCTGCTGTCTCTGGGATTGGAATTATTATTCTTCTTGAAGTCTGAGGGTATTTCGCCTGTTTCATACATCTTGCTCACCAGATGGTAGAGTTTTGTCAGCACTGACTCTCCCAAGGCCGTCAGTAGTTCCAATGGAATGTTGTCTACTCCAGGGGCCTTGTTTCGACTCAGGTCTTTCAGTGCTCTGTCAAACTCTTCACGCAGTATCGTATCTCCCATTTCATCTTCATCTACATCCTCTTCCATTTCCATAATATTGTCCTCAAGTACATCGCCCTTGTATAGACCCTCTATATACTCCTTCCACCATTCTGCTTTCCCTTCTTTGCTTAGAACTGTGTTTCCTTCTGAGCTCTTGATATTCATACAAGTCGTTCTCTTATCTCCAAAGGTCTCTTTAATTTTCCTGTAGGCAGTATCTATCTTACCCCTAGTGAGATAAGCCTCTACATCCTTACATTTGTCCTCTAGCCATCCCTGATTAGCCATTTTGCACTTCCTGTCGATCTCATTTTTGAGACGTTTGTATTCCTTTTTGCCCGCTTCATTTACTGCATTTTTATATTTTCTCCTTCTATCAATTAAATTCAATATTTCTTCTGTTACCCAATGATTTCTACCAGCCCTCGTCTTTTTACCCACTTGATCCTCTGCTGCCTTCACTACTTCATCCCTCAAAGCTACCCATTCTTGTTCTACCGTATTTCTTTCCCCCATTCCTGTCAATTGTTCCCTTATGCTCTCCCTGAAACTCTGTACAACCTCTGCTTCTTTCAGTTTATCCAGGTCCCATCCCCTTAAATTCCCACCTTTTTGCAGTTTCTTCAGTTTTAATCTACAGGTCATAACCAATAGATTGTGGTCAGAGTCCACATCTGCCCCTGGAAATGTCTTACAATTTAAAACCTGGTTCCTAAATCTCTGTCTTACCATTAATCTATCTGATACCTTTTAGTATCTCCAGGGTTCTTCCATGTATACAACCTTCTTTCATGATTCTTAAACCAAGTGTTAGCTATGGTTATATTGTGCTCTGTGCAAAATTCTACCAGGCGGCTTCCTCTTTAATTTCTTAGCCACAATCCATATTCACCGACTATGTTTCCTTCTCTCCCTTTTCCTACTGACGAATTCCAGTCACCCATGACTATTAACTTTTCGTCTCCCTTCACTATCTGAATAATTTCTTTTATTTCATCATACATTTCTTCAATTTCTTCGTCATCTGCAGAGCTAGTTGGCATATAAACTTGTACTACTGTAGTAGGTGTGGGGTTCGTATCTATCTTGGCCACAATAATGCGTTCACTATGCTGTTTGTAGTAGCTTACCCGCATTCCTATTTTACTATTCATTATTAAACCTACTCCTGCATTACCCCTATTTGATTTTGTGTTTATAACCCTGCAGTCACCTGACCAGAAGTCTTGTTCCTCCTGCCACCAAACTTCACTAATTCCCACTATATCTAACTTCAACCTATCCATTTCCCTTTTTAAATTTTCTAACCTAACTGCCCTATTAAGGGATCTGACATTCCACGCTCCGATCCGTAGAACGCCAGTTTTCTTTCTCCTGATAACGACATCCTCCTGAGTAGTCCCCGCCCGGAGATCCGAATGGGGGACTATTTTACCTCCGGAATATTTTACCCAAGAGGACGCCATCATCATTTAATCATACAGTAAAGCTGCATGCCCTCGGGAAAAATTACGGCTGTAGTTTCCCCTTGCTTTCAGCCGTTCGCAGTACCAGCACAGCAAGGCCGTTTTGACTATTGTTACAAGGCCAGATCAGTCAATCATCCAGACTGTTGCCCTTGCAACTACTGAAAAGGCTGCTGCCCCTCTTCAGGAACCACACGTTTGTCTGGCCTCTCAACAGATACCCCTCCGTTGTGGTTGCACATACGGTACGGCTATCTGTATCGCTGAGGCACGCAAGCCTCCCCACCAACGGCAAGGTCCATGGTTCATAGTAAATTTTCCGAATTAGCCGAACAACAGTCAATATTGCAGGCAACCGTAAATAGTAAAATTTCAGAAGTAGAGAGTCGGGTAGAGGCTGATGAAGCTAGATTTGAGGATCAAAAAGTTAAAGTAGATAACAAATTTGAAGATGTTGAATCCAGGTTAACCAAACAAGAAAAACAGGATGTTAAAATTAGCGATTGTATCGATAAATTGCTAGAAAATCTGAGTAATTTATCGGAACAGTGTGATGTGGTATCCATAAGGGTTAATTCATTAACAAAAAAAATGGTTCAAATGGTTCTGGGCACTATGCGACTTAATTTCTGAGGTCATCAGTCGCCTAGAACTTAGAACTAATTAAACCTAACTAACCTAAGGACATCACACACATCCATGCCCGAGGCAGGATTCGAACCTGCGACCGTAGCGGTCACGTGGTTCCAGACTGAAGCGCCTTTAACCGCACGGCCACACCGGCCGGCATTAACAGATAATTATAGTAATATCACGGACCACTTGAATGAAATTGAAGAAAAGACAGTTAAAGGGATCGATAATTATTTAATCGGTCAAGGTAAACAATTTGAAGAATTAACATGCAAGTTAACTGATGAATTTAATCAAATCACAAATCAAGGTGTTCGTGATTGTCATGTACAGCTCGCTCGAATAACAGAGCGCCAATTTAATAATGACGCATAACCAGAAAATGAACATATAGGTAGTCAAAGGAAATCCAACTGCGAGACAAAGAGTCCGTATATGCAGTCTAACACCTTTCCTAGTGATCGGTGGGAATTAAACTCACATTGGGATGTAGACGATGACCCGTATGTCCAACGTAGTTGTGTTTCTTCTTTAAAGGTGGAACACAGCATATTTAAGAGCAGGCAATTTCCTACATTCTCTAGTGAGAAAAACAACATTAATCCCAAAGTGTTCATAAATTCATTTAAGAGAATATTTCCGCGCAGCTGGTCGGAATTTGATAAGATCCAGTTTATCGTGTCTAAGATAACAGAAGAAGCTGCATTATGGGCCGCGGAAATTAGCGAAACGTGTAATACGTGTTCAGAATTTGAAAGTGTTTTCTTGGCGAAATATTGGTCCTTGAGTCGTCAAGAACGTTTACGCAAAGAAGTTTACCAACCCGAATTCTATAACCCTAGAAAAGAAACATAAAGGCAATATTTTGAACGCTACATAAATAAAACTAGGTACTGGACAGAACCTATTTCAAGTAGAGAGGTAATCCGTATATTGAAGGGCAGGCTGCCTTTCAATATAAGGGAAAAACTTATTCATGCACCGGATTATGACGTAGAACAGTTCTTAGCAGTAATTGACTAGATAGATATGTTAATGGAAGACGCCAGACAATGGCACAACAACCATAGTAATTATAATAGTGGGAATAATTGTAATAACAACCACTGGAACCAAAATAGGTCTAATAATAATAAGAGTTTTAATAACTGTGACCACAACTTCAAAAACGATAATGCACAAAACGATCGTAGGCAAAAAGAAACTCAAAATTGGAATGGAAATTATAATCGTCCTAAAGGTGCTTTTACACCAAACAATAACCAAGGGCAAGGAGAGCTTCTGTAAAGTTTGGAAGGTAGGAGGCTAGATACTGGCAGAAGTAAAGGTGTGAGGACGGGGCGTGAGTCCTGCTTCGCTAGCTCAGTTGGTAGAGCACTTCTTTGCGAAAGGCAAAGGTCCCGATTTCGAGTCTCGGTCCGGCATACAGTTTTAATCTGCCAGGAAGTTTCATATCAGCGCAAACTCCGCTGCAGAGTGAAAATCTCATTCATGTAGAGACTCGTTTGGTAACGGATACAGAAAGTAAAATTTGGGACGAATTTCTTACAGAAGACGGAATGTTACGCTACAGAGTAGAAAAAGAGAAGAAATAAAAAAATTCTGGAAACATCCCCCAGGCTGTGTCTAAGCCATGTCTCCGCAATATCCTTTCTTTCAGGAGTGCTAGTTCTGCAAGGTTCGCAGAAGAGCTTCTGTAAAGTTTGGAAGGTAGGAGACGAGATACTGGCAGAAGTAAAGCTGTGAGGACGGGGCGTGAGTCCTGATTGGGTAGCTCAGTTGGTAGAGCACTTGCCCGCGAAAGGCAAAGGTCCCGATTTCGAGTCTCGGTCCGGCGCACAGTTTTAATCTGCCAAGAAGTTACATATCAGCGCACACTCTGCTGCAGGGTAAAAATCTCATTCTGGAAACATCCCTCAGGCTGTGGCTAAGCCATGTCTCCGCAATATTCTTTCTTTCAGGAGTGCTAGTTCTGCAAGATTCGCAGGAGAGCTTCTGTAATGTTTGGAAGGTAGGAGGCTAGATACTGGCAGAAGTGAAGATGTGAGGACGGGGTGTGAGTCCTGCTTGAGTAGCTCAGTTGGTAGAGCACTTGCCCGCGAAAGGCAAAGGTCCCGATTTCGAGTCTCGGTCCGGCGCACAGTTTTAATGTGCCAGGAAGTTACATATCAGCGCACACTCCGCAGCGGAGTGAAAATCTCATTCTGGAAACATCCCCCAGGCTGTGTCTAAGCCAGGTCTCCGCAATATCTTTTCTTTCAGGAGTGCTAGTTCTGCAAGATTCGCAGGAGAGCTTCTGTAAAGTTTGGAAGGTAGGAGGCTAGATATTGGCAGAAGAAAGGCTATGAGGACAGGGCGTGAGTCGTGCTTGGGTAGCTCAGTTGGTAGAGTCTCGGTCCGACAAACAGTTTTAATGTGCCAGGAAGTTACATATCAGCGTATACTCCGCTGCAGAGCGAAAATCTCATTCTGGAAGGACAAAATAGTTTTCAACGAGTAATTGTAGTAACCATGAATAGGAAAAGAATGTATGGAGGGCGGCAATCGCCAAACCACCAATGTTGTGGCGATGACCGACAAAACAATTGTGCAATTATGCTGAGATGAAGCCTTCGAGTAAATCTAGATGGGGAACGTGTCAAATGACTAATGTAGATTGGAATAATCCCAATACTGCCAGTAGTCTATGTAATGCTAATCGACCTCTACCGTTACCTGATAATAGGAATGTAAGAGGAGATGACGTGTACTAACAAAATGGGAATGAAGTACGTTTAGTTGAGATACACGAACCACCGAGGAACCTAATCGACGGGCGGTCAAAGGAAAGCCAGTCATCTTAGGGCTTCCTCGGATGGCTGGTTATGAGGAGGAAGGCAAACTTCACGGGTTAATCAATGTCCTTAATTATAATAACGGCTCTGACATCAAAGACGAATTAATGAAGGAACCAAGGGCTGAAGCCACCAAAGAGGATTTTACGTTACAGGCTATAGTATATGGTAAGATTAATAGTATTCCTATAAGTATTCTGATTGACACAGGTGCAACGGTCAGCGTAATGACGCGTAATTGTTTAAGTATGGTTAGTAGGCAACATAAGCTACTCACTTCACCAGTGTCGGGATGTACCGTGAATTGGCCTCTGTTTATTGATTGGATAGCCACTGAATTGCTATTTATTTATTTAATGGGATAATAATAATTATTAAAAGGTGGCAATTTTATTTAAGCACTGTTTTTACTCTTTCGATTGTTGCGAGTCAGCGATAGTGCAATGCTGCTCGCTTTGGAGAATACACATTTTATAAGAATTATTTGGTCCAGGGAACACTTTTGCGATCACGGTTGCGATTTAAACGGTATTCGCGTAATTGTACTGATTAAACTTTATCGTTTCCGAAAGACGCAGGTTCGATTAAAGCTGTGTGCACTTTTGCGCGTATAATGAAAATATTCATAACACGCCGCGTAACAAAAAGAAACATGCGAAGCACAACCGTGATCAAACGAAGAAAATATATGATAACATAAATGTTCTTCACTGTTATTCAGGACAGGCTCAGATTAGACCTTGCAATTTTTAGTGATAGAAAATCACAAGTCGTTACACTTTAGAGATATTTGTTTTGAATAACTTGTATTTACTTTCTCTCTCTCTCCTTTTTACAGCCTTTATACCTCCACATCGATTAAGGAACTTTTCCTTCTCTACCGACCAGTACGAGAACAAAATTCAGACTCCACAAAATGTCTTACATCGAATAACCCTTAACAATCATATATAGTTTCGTAGTACAAACAATGCTAATTTATTCCGTGCACTAGAAAGTCTTTGATACACTGAGCACAAAAATGAAAATAATAAAATTATAATTACATTTTTAATATCATGAATACTTCTTTAAATCATGAAAATAAGGTTTGACATCGTCGTAATATTAATTTTCATCGTTGTAGCACTACATTGCCCCCTTTGGATGTACAGTCACACTTGTTTGACTGGACATCCAAGCAGGCTTATTTTCCTTGTCTGTTCTGTTTAAAGTTCACTGTGTTCTTTCACTGGAAGCATGTGCTTTGTTTACTTTTAAGTCTCAGGGATTTTGAGTTACGCTCCCCCATTCGGGCAAAGGCCAATGGGAAAACCCCGGAAAAAAACCACGGCGGAGCGACCACATATTCCATACCCTCTTTTTTAATTTTCAACATTTGAATATTCACTTCGTATGACATTTAATAATGGTACAATTTCGTGATAGTGCTGCTGGTGACGACGGCTGGCGACTTGGTGTACTGCAACACCGATGTCTCGCCCCATCAGGTAAGTCTGCGATGGACTGCGATGACGTGGCAGGGTGCGGCAAGGGATGACGGATGATGTCGCTGCAGTATGCTGCCCTCACCGACACGTGTGCTCAGCATCCCAGAATACAGTCACATGAAATTCAATCAGCAGTATCAGTTCCTTAAGTTAACATCTAAATTACATCATATTTCACGCACTCTTTCACTCAACAAGAAGAATGTGTTTTTTTTGTGAGGTGTTCGACTGTTTGTGAGTTTCTTTATCATGATGCAAGTCCATTCGTCCTTCCGACGTAACTGACTATCTGCAATTAAAGGTTCATGTAATTACGTTCCAACATTGATACAATTCTGCAACGGGTTTAATGATATAGTCAGTAGCAGTTCCCAACACTGTTACGACTCACCACTGTTGCTGACTGATCGATAAAAACACTTGCTCTTGAGTTTTAGTTTGCCTGGAATGTTACGTCCATGCATGTGGTCCCAATAACACTGACTACTTGGCATTACTAATCACTCGTAGCACAAAATTTGAAAACGATATCATGGTAACACAACGCACTCATTGAGCGTCCACTTTTGTGTTAAATTCCACTCTTTCGCCAGTGAAATAAAGTTCGTACGCGCAGAGGATAATGTTCACAAGAAGTCTTTGTTCATAGGTCATCTGTGACATGTTCAGTAGTCAGTTGATCACAGTTATCAAGTCTGACAAGGTAAAGTCCTAGTGCTACCCATAAAAATGTCTTTACACAGTCTAGTTACATAATGATAAATAACTGAATGATTGTACATATCAAATGAAGTACATAATTGTAGTCATTTACAATATAAAAGCAAATCCTAAGTTATATATTTTCTCGAAAAGGTGCTCCTGGACTTACAAAGAATTGTGCAGTGATAAACACAAGTCTGTATATGTTTGTGTAATGATCTGTTCAGTCATGGACAACATCTTGTTCGACCTGGTTTATAGCTCATGCAAGTCCGAGCACTAACTTACGGTGGAAAATTTGTTAAACCTATACGTAATTCGCCTAAACTTGACATGTTGTAAGTGTATCCTGTACACAGTCTGAAAGAAAAAAAAAGAACATAATCTGCTCACCCTAGTGATTCAAAATAGTTAACAATCAACAAAATGAAACGTTTATTTTCTAAAGTCATTATATCCTACTGTTGTGTGAAATATGCAGTTCTGTTCACTGTTCGTAGTTTCACACGCATAAGTTCCTGAAAGTTTACTAAATCCCAACAATTTTGTATTATGTTTGATTAAGTGTCTTAGGGTGGAATCATCTTGAAGAAGTTCATCTTCTCCTTGCTGCAGTTCGGCGTCCTCTTCTCCGTCGAACTGGAGCTGAAATTTTCTTACAACTAATTGGTATTCTGAGAGTCTCAATATTAATTTTCCATTCCAGCATTCGTCTAATTTCTTTTGTTACTGCTTCCTTTTCGCGCTGGGTATTGAGTACGTTTGATGACAGTAAATTTCATGGGGAAAAACTTGCATGTCGTACACGTAACCTTTAATTAGTCCAGGTTTTTTCAAAAATACTTTATGATAATTAGTAAGTGTGTCTAATAATTGCTTTTGTTGCAGACTGCCAAGACCAGAGGATTGTTTTACTTTTTCTACTGTTTCAGAGAGGTGGATATTCTCCTCGTCCTTCACATCTTCCATGCCCGGGAATGTACTGCAATTAAATCTATCTTGAAGCCGCCATAAATGTGCGCGAATCGGTTCTATCTTTAAAATTTGTCAATATTTGCCATGCAATTCTTTGGTCTTTACCAAGTCTAACCTGACTCTCGTGTCACCGAAACACATGCTGCATTCACCCTTTGCGAGATCGATTATAGTTTCCGTTATAAGAGTCGAGGGGCATGAAAGGGAAGCAGTGGTTGGGAAGGGAGTGAGACAGGGTTGTAGCCTCTCCCCAATGTTATTCAATCTGTATATTGAGCAAGCAGTAAAGGAAACAAAAGAAAAATTCGGAGTAGGTATTAAAATCCATTGTAATTCTGTCAGAGACAGCAAAGGACTTGGAAGAGCAGTTGAACGGAATGGACAGTGTCTTGAAAGGAGGATATAAGATGAACATCAACAAAAGCAAAACGAGGATAATGGAATGTAGTCGAATTAAGTCGGGTGATGCTGAGGGAATTAGATTAGGAAATGAGACACTTAAAGTAGTAAAGGAGTTTTGCTATTTGGGGAGAAAAATAACTGATGATGGTCGAAGAAGAGAGGATATAAAATGTAGACTGGCAATGGCAATGAAAGCGTTTCTGAAGAAGAGAAATTTGTTAACAGCGAGTATTGATTTAAGTGTCAAGAAGTCGTTTCTGAAAGTATTTGTGTGGAATGTAGCCATGTATGGACGTGAAACATGGACGATAAATAGTTTGGACAAGAAAAGAATAGAAGCTTTCGAAATATGGTGCTACAGAAGAATGCTGAAGATTATATGGGTAGATCACATAAGTAATGAGGAGGTACTGAATAGAATTGGGGAGAAGAGGAGTTTGTGGCACAACTTGACGAGAAGATGAGACCGGTTGGTAGGACATGTTCTGAGGCATCAAGGGATCACAAATTTAGCATTGGAGGGCAGCGTGGAGGGTAAAAATCGTAGAGGGAGACCAAGAGATGAATGCACTAAGCGAATTCAGAAGGATGTAGGTTGCAGTAGGTACTGGGAGATGAAGAAACTTGCACAGGATAGGGTAGCATAGAGAGCTGCATCAAACCAGTCTCAGGACTGAAGACCACAGCAACAACAACAACTCTCGCAAAATATCTAATCCGAGGAGACAGTTCACGGCTAAATTCTTTACAATAAGGGAGGTGCACTCTTTGGCTCCCATTCCAAAATTAATAGAAATCCGTGTCTGTTCACGAACTAGTTGGGCTTTCTGACTAATGGCTCCTGTAACTCGACAATTAGTGACTGGAAAAAATCGGAATCTTTCTAATTTTCTTTAAGTGAAGAAAGAACGATTCATTCAGCACAGAAAGAGATGCTCCAGTACCTAAAATCACCGTAGTTTGAATACCATAAATATCACAAACTATAGCTTCTTGTACAACTTCCCGTTCAAACAAATTACACTTCTTCCGAAAATCTTGACATAATTCCTCTCGTATATCGACTCCGTCATTATAGCTTAACATCTGTATAGTTGAACTACGTTGCTGAGCAACATCAACAGAATTATTCTTACACACTGCATCTTTTGCGTCGTTCGACCCGATCGCTGCTGATTCTATGCGACACACATTCTCATTGTTACTACAGCTGGTTGTCTGCACGCTTGGTTGCTCGTTATTACTAACATCATTCATGCAAGTGCCCCCTAGACACCCTGCGACTGACACACGGGAGCAGAATATCGTCGCATCTAGTTTGACTGACTGGTACTGGTTGATGGTTGCGGTTCACTTACCTCAATGATCTTGATATTTTGATTCGGTGGTTTCCATGGCTGCGCATTCATATGCTGCTGCATGTTATTTGACATATTTGTATTGTACGGGGGTTGTACATGATTGTTGTTGTGATATTGCGGTGGCCTAGGCTGCTGCCATTGCTGTTGTGCGTAATTCTGTGTTGACTAGTTATGTGGTGGTTACATGTTTTGCTGATTATTTGAAAAATTACCGTTATTGTAATTGGCGTTAGCTCTAAAATCTCGTTTCCGTTTCTTTGAAAAGTTTCCGTTATTGTTTTGTCCACTATTGTTCTGTGGATGATAATTGTGATTCGGTGCATTACCGTACTGTCCATTTGTGTTCATATTGTGGTTCTGCCATCCTGAATAATTCGGACTATTCCAATGATTTTGATTCCCATAGTAGGTGTTTCTATTACTATTCTTGTGGTTTCGCCCGTTGCCATTACCTTTATTCGACGAATTATTCCCATAATGGTGTCTGTCCTCTTCGATAACCAAATCTAAAGAGTCCAGTACAGATAGAAAATGTTCCACGTTGTCTTCAGGAAGGTGAAACAATTTCTCCTTTAGATCACGCGGTAACTTCTCCTTTAATATCTTTAAAACATCACACTCAGGAATTGGTGTGGATAAATATTTCACTTTGTCCAGATACTTTTCGAAATATTTCCGCAAAGTACCGCCTTTTCTATTAAATGGCTCAGGACTATAAACTTCTTTTCTTAATCGTTCTTGTACCCCACGCGACCATTACTTGTTTAGAAAAGCTTGTTCAAATTCATCGAAGGAGCTGCATTGTTCAGCTTTCTGTGTCGCGAACAGCGCTGGCTCACCTTGAATATGGGTAGTGGTAAAGACAATTTTCTCCCTTTCGTTCCAGCTTTTTGGCATTATTCCGCGGATCCCTTTGATAAACACAATTGGATGGGGTCCGTTCTTATCATTGGTAAACTTCTGAAACTGTGAATTCTTCACTAAAGCATCCTGAGTCACCAATGATTGTGTATGGTCTTGATAAACGGATGTTACTCCACGTGTTGGATTGAAATTATTGCCCGTCTGCCCCCTACTTTCAGTTAAAGGCTTTTCATAATGATCAGGGTGTGTTTCTGTGTTACTAACACACTCCGGTGAACTGTTATGAGATGTTTGCATACGTGTTTCATTAAGCACTTTCTGCACGTTTTGTAATTCAGTGTGGAGTTCATGAATCTTTGTGTTGTTTTCATGTACCAGTTGTGTTCCTGCTCGTTGTAACATCACAGGTAGTTCCTTCTGTATAACAGTACTAATTTGTTTGTCTTTGTCATTTTGCCATGTGTTGAATGTGGTCACAACGCGTTCTTCTTGTTCTTTGCATTTTTGTTCTATTACGTTTTGATTATCAACCGTAAGGTTTTCTATACGTGTACTTACGTTGCGTATTTCTGCTTCCAAAGAAGTGTGTGTTTATTGTAATTTGTCCACATCCTGGGTTACTTGCTTTACATTCTGTGGTAAGTCATGGTATGTTTGTTGCATACTTGAAATGTTGTTCTGTATAGCAGCCAACTATTTGCTGTCGCAGCTGGCGATCGTGTTCTTTTAACCGGTTTTCAAGCTTTTGATCTATCTCTTTTGAGAACTGTGAAAAGCTTAACTGCGTACGCTCATGTAATTGACTGATCCGTTCATCCAAGGTCCTAATCCGTGCATCTACTCTGCTAATACGTTCATCTAAACTATTATTAATCTCAGTTGCAAGCTGTTTAGCAGTTTCTTGTTCACGCTGTATCTGTGATTGTTCCTGTATTTTAAACATTTGTTCCATTTTCATCATTAAGAGAGAAAATGGATCCATTACTGTTTGTGTTGGCTCTACCGGTGGTAAATCGACTGTAACTGGTGTTTCTTGTGGTTCTGCTTCAGTATGCGAATCACAACCGTGATCAAAAGAAGAAAATATATGCTAACATAAATGTTCTTCGCTGTTATTCAGGACAGGCTCAGATTAGACCTTGCAATTTTTAGTGATAGAAAATCACAAGTCGTTACACTTTAGAGGTATTTGTTTTGAATAACTTGTATTTACTTTCTCTCTCCCCCCTTTTTGCAGCCTTTATACCTACATTCTCTCTCCCTCCTTTTTGCAGCCTTTATACCTTCACATCGATTAAAGCACTTTTCCTTCTCTACCGACCAGTACGAGAACAAAATTCAGACTCCACAAAATGTCTTACATCGAATTATTACATGCTTAACCCTTAACAATCATATATACACTCCTGGAAATTAAAATAAGAACACCGTGAATTCATTGTCCCACGAAGGGGAAACTTTATTGACACATTCCTGGGGTCAGATACATCACATGATCACACTTGACAGAACCACATGCACATAGACACAGGCAACAGAGCATGCACAATGTCGGTACTAGTACAGTGTATATCCACCTTTCGCAGCAATGCATCCTGCTATTCTCCCATGGAGACGATCGTAGAGATGCTGGATGTAGTCCTGTCGAACGGCTTGCCATGCCATTTCCACCTGGCGCCTCAGCTGGACCAGCGTGCGTGCTGGACGTGCAGACCGCGTGAGACGACGCTTCATCCAGTCCCAAACATGGTCAATGGGGGACAGATCCGGAGATCTTGCTGGCCAGGGTAGTTGACTTACACCTTCTAGAGCACGTTGGGTGGCACGGGATACATGCGGACGTGCATTGTCCTGTTGGAACAGCAAGTTCCCTTGCCGGTCTAGGAATGGTAGAACGATGGGTTCGATGACGGTTTGGATGTACCGTGCACTATTCAGTGTCCCCTCGACGATCACCAGTGGTGTACGGCCAGTGTAGGAGATCGCTCCCCACACCATGATGCCGGGTGTTGGCCCTGTGTGCCTCGGTCGTATGCAGTCCTGATTGTGGCGCTCACCTGCACGTCGCCAAACACGCATACGACCATCATTGGCACCAAGGCAGAAGCGACTCTCACCGCTGAAGACGACACGTCTCCATTCGTCCCTCCATTCACGCCTGTCGCGACACCACTGGAGGCGGGCTGAACGATGTTGGGGCGTGAGCGGAAGACGGCCTAACGGTGTGCGGGACCGTAGCCCAGCTTCATGGAGACGGTAGCGAATAGTCCTCGCCGATACCCCAGGAGCAACAGTGTCCCTAATTTGCTGGGAAGTGGCGGTGCGTTCCCCTACGGCACTGCGTAGGATCCTACGGTCTTGGCGTGCATCCGTGCATCGCTGCGGTCCGGTCCCAGGTCGACGGGCACGTGCACCTTCCGCCGACCACTGGCGACAACATCGATGTACTGTGGAGACCTCACGCCCCACGTGTTGAGCAATTCGGCGGTACGTCCACCCGGCCTCCCGCATGCCCACTATACGCCCTCGCTCAAAGTCCGTCAACGGCACATACGGTTCACGTCCACGCTGTCGCGGCATGCTACCAGTGTTAAAGACTGCGATGGAGCTCCGTATGCCACGGCAAACTGGCTGACACTGACGGCGGCGGTGCACAAATGCTGTGCCGTGCGTGTGATCATTGCTTGTACAGATCTCTCGCAGTGTCTGGAGCAAGTATGGTGGGTCTGACACACCGGTGTCAATGTGATCTTTTTTCCATTTCCAGGAGTGCACTAGAAAGTCTTTGATACACTGAGCACAAAAATGAAAATAATAAAATTATAATTACATTTTTAATATCATGAATACTTCTTTAAATCATGAAACTAAGGCTCGACATCGTCGTGATATTGATTTTCATCGTTGTAGCACAACAACCGTTTCGGGGGTTTTTAGCGCTAAATCGCAAAAGATAATTAAACAAGTGCGGGTAGCAGTAGAACTACAAGAAGCAAATTTGGAATGTAATTTCTTGATAATGTCTAAAATGACTACACCGTGCATCTGGGAATTGGATTTTCTCTGTGAATATGGTGCAATCCTAGACATTAAGGAAGGTGTTTGTACCTTAACTGTTAACGACAAGCCATTAAGAACAATGTTAAGAAAGAGGAGAATAATTTTAGGAAAATATTGTCAACATTTGGTTGTAAATTATGTTCCAAGGAGTATTGTGCATTATGTAGGTGACGACTGTGACAAATTAACCGATGTTGACACTGAGATGTTAAGCATAGATGAAAATGTTATGGAATCGGAATACTTGTCAGTTCAACAGCAGATAGAGTTAAATGAAGTGTTAAGATCATATTTGCCTGTATTTAATAAGAAGCCAGGCATAATTAAGAACTTCGAATATCACATTGAGACCTATCCTCATTATACGTTTTGTAAGACGACATACTCGGTTCCTTGGCCAAAAAGAGAAGCAGTGACGAAGGAAATCAAGAAGATGTTAGACTGGGGTATTATAGAAACTTCAAATTCCGAGTACTGCAGCCCTCTTTTAGCTGTAACTAAACCAAATGGGGAAATACGTTTAGTTTTAGATGCGAGAGATATTAATAAAATAATTAAACCAGTAAGGACTCGTCCCGAAAACCTTTAAGAACTCATACAAAAATCCCATGGAGTGAAGTTTTTGACCTCTATTGACCTCAAAAGTTCATATTGGCAAACAAAGATCTCTAAAGAATCAAGAAAATATGCCGCTTTTATCTATTTAGGTAGAAGCTATCAATTTAAGGTAATGCCTTTTGGGTTAAACATCAGCGGTGGTGTATTTATATCAGCTCTAGACAAGGTGCTCGGTCCAGATCTGTTGGAACGAGTTATGGTGTATGTAGATTGTATATTAATTGCCACAGAAACCTGGGCAGAACACCTTGAATTATTAAATCGTATGTTTGCAAAATTCTTGGAGCATGGAGTGACAATTAATTTGGCTAAATCAAAATTCGTTAGAAATTAAATTTCTTGGTCATATAGTCACACCAGAGGGAATAGTACCAAACCGTAAGAAGTTAGACGCAATTAAAAATTGCCCGTATCTTGACAATAGGAAACAACTAAAATCAGGATTAGCATCATTTTTCAGGAAATTTATCTCGCATCAGTTGTTAAATAAAGAATGCTTGTTACAATTGATGAGGAAAAATATGCCATGGCATTGGACTGATGCTTGTCGTCAAGCTTTTGATGAAATACGTAGCGCTCTAGTTAATGCTCCACTGCTGCATCATCCGCGAATGGAAGAGGATTTTTTCATCGTGACTGATGCATCAGAGACGGATTGGGGGCTACGTTATTTCAGATGCATGACGAAACTAATGTAGATACTATTAAAATAATTGCCTTTGCTAGTAGAACACTCTCCAGTTGTGAGCGTTCATACTGTACCACCGAACTAGAGGTATTAGCGATAATATGGGCGTTGAAGAAATTCCGATACTTCGTGTATTGTAGGAAAATAGTCATATATTGTGACAACAAAGCTGTCACCTTTCTTATGTCTAGTAGAATGTTACATGGACGACTTACACGATGGGCATTAGTGTTACAAGAATACAACATAACAGTTAAGCACATCAAGAGCCGCGACAACGTCGTGACAGACGCGTTGTCAAAGCTACCAACAACTTAGTCTAGTGAAATCGAAGAAGAACGAATCGTAGATTTTAAGGTAATTCTACTTGAAACTGTCCCATATACGAAGGAAGTGAGTGAGATATGTTCACAGCTGGAACAGATGCAAAGAATAGATTGTAGATGGAATAAAATTATAAGTAGTTTAAGTACTGGCAAGGGTGATACAATTAAGAATCCCTCTAGAATAAAAGAAGGTGTGTTGTTTTATCGAAAGGGTGAGAGAGAGAGATGGAGGATCTGTATTCCTGATAAGTATGTTGAGCCTATTTTATGGTTTACCCATGTTCGTTGGGGTCATTTTGGAGCGCAGAAACGCGTTATGAAGTTACAGGAATTATGTTTCTATCCAAATCTGTTAAAGAGAGCTCGAAAGGTGTTGAAAAGATGTAAGATCTGTCAAAGAGCGAAACAAGTTAATTATGGCATCAAAGGTGTTTTGCATCCCATAGTACCTAAGGAACCACTGAGTATAGTATCATGCGATACATGTGGACCCTTTCCAACATCCAAGGGTAATTTTAAGTATATCTTTGCCATGTATGATTTATTTTCAAAACATGTTAAGTTATATCTGCTACGATCAACTAATGTCAAACCGATGTTAAGGAAAATCCAAGACGACTATTTGATAAACGTAGGTAAACCGATGAGGTTGATTTCCGATAATGCCTCTTACTTTAGAAGTAAGATGTGACGTGAGGCTATGAAGACATGGGGAGTGCCTCATGTGTTAATCTCTCGCTTCAACCAGTTGGGGAACCCAATAGAAAGAATATTCAGAGAATTCAATAGATTTATAAGGACGTATGTAGGCAAACAACACCATCGATGGGTAGAGCTAATAGATAGTTTTGAAACAATGAACAACGAGCTACCACACCTATCGATTGGTTATTTGTCAAATGAGTTCCTGTTTAATAAACAGAGTAATGATAATTAGCTTGGTACGTTACCATCTATAAACCAGAGGCAAATAAATCACCAAGAAGTGTTACGAAAGACATGTTTAAGATTAAGACATAAAGCTAAGATACGTAAAAATCAATTTGATAAACTAGTAGTAGTCATTACCTATAAAGTAGGTGATGCTGTATTACTAAGAAATCATCCTAAGTCATCAAAGAGAAAAAGACTGAACAGGAAGTGGTGTAATCTTTATAATGGACCTTATAAAATCATTCAGATTCCTCAAGCTGGAAGTTATCTTCTCAGAGACGAAGAACATAGAGAAGTAAAAGCGGTTTACCCTCATTTTGAATTAAAGAGATATTTTAGTTAATTAGAAAGAACTTTACCTCAAGAGATTTGTCAAGCAAGAGAAGACCGAGATTGTTCGTATTTTTTATTTAGATTAGTAGATTAATAGTTTGTAGTTATTAATGTTTTCTTGATTAAGTTTAATTGAATCAAGAGGAATTACCTGATGAATATAGGGTCAATTGCGTTGTTGAATGATCAAACGATTAAAAAAAATTAATATATATCGGGATATTAGTTGATTAATTATATGTTATTTCAGAGTAAGCTTAATGTTTATTTGAAATATTTTTCACATGTTTTGTAATTATAATGGCACCACATGTACACACAAGCACAATGAAAGCTACAATCAGTAGAAATATGGATAGATCATTAATTTGAAAATCGGATCACTTATTTTGGGAAAGCGAACCAAGTTATGTCAAAGAAACTCAGTAACCATGAAGGTACCAGGTAGTGAGAACTATTTTAAATAACATAAACAAAACAGTTAAGTGACAATAATGTGAACGGTTCATGGATAATGTACTGAAAAGGTTCTATAGAATGAACAAATACTATTCAAACCATTAAGTGACATTATTAGGCAGAAACAAAAATACTGTCGTTAGTGGACAGTGACCTGTTAGTGTTGTATGTGTGTGTGAGACGAGAGGAAGTGAATAAGTGTTTCAGATGTATGACGATGATGTACCTGACAGCCAAACAGTAGGCTGTACTAGCTGTGGCGCAGTCTGTTGCTGACATCACTGCCGGACCACGAGATCATCCCTCGACCGGCGATAATCGGATAGTAATCGTTGCATTGTAAGATCTGATGCAGTAGCAGCGTCGCCAGCGTTCGGAGCAGAAGAACCAGACTTCGAACTGGGCCATGTCTCACAGACCACATGGTCCAGTGCAGCGACAGTGCGACCATGCGGCGCTCTCAAGAAAATGAAATGAATTATTTAAGTTATGAACCTTAAGTCAATTTTGTAAAGATCGATGCATTTGTATGAGTGGTGTATAGCCAATGTGTAAATATGTGTGTGAGAATGTAACCTAACCCAAAATAAGGACCCAAGCTAAGTAAGGACTTCGAAGTAGGAATGAAATATCCGCTTCATCGTCCGGGGGGCAAGTGTAACGCCCCAACGACCACCTTAAAGTCAATTAAGAAATAACATGAAGTAGGGAAAGTTATCTTGGCAGTTACGACATCTTTGCCGATGAGCTAACACGAAAGAGTTTTGTCAACGACTACATTGTACACCACTGAGCATATTTGCTATCGAAAGAGAAAGAAGAAACATCGTATTTCAGCAATGAAATCAGTAAGCCAAAAATTGATTGTTTTAGGACACTCCTCAGAGACATTCACTGGACTGATGTTTACAGTGCTCATGGCATGAATGAAAAATATAACATTTTTGCTAATAAAGTGCTTACCTTATTCGAACACTGCTTTCCCCCAAAACTTACCAAGGTTAGAGCAAAGTCTACAAAGAAGCCATGGATTACTCGAGGAATAGGGGTATCTTGTAAAACAAAAAGAAAACTGTATCTGTCAATCCGTAACATTTCCAATGTTGATGCTATAGGACATTATAAGAAATACTGCAAAATATTAAAGACTGTAATACGGATGTCAAAGCAAATATATTACAAGGAAAAGATAGTCATATCAGATAACAAAATAAAGACAATATGGGATATAGTGAAGGAGGAGACCGGTAGAACCAGACATGAAGAGGAACAAATAGCATTAAGAGTAAATGATACATTGGTGACAGATGTGTATAGTGTTGCAGAACTTTTTAACAAACATTTTATAACTGTTACTGAAAAGATGGGGTTGTCAGGTTCGGTAGATGCTGCTATGGATTACCTTAGACCAGACATTTCAAGTAACTTCCATAATATGAATTTGACCCTCACTACCCCAACAGAAATAATGTCCATCATAAAATCTTTAAAATCAAAAACATCTAGTGGGTATGATGAAATATCAACAAAGTTAATTAAAGAATGTGATTCTCAGCTAAGTAACATATTAAGCTATCTGTGTAACCAGTCGTTTATCAGTGGAATATTTCCTGAGTGGCTGAAATATGCTGAAGTTAAGCCACTGTTTAAGAAGGGAGATAAAGAAATAGCATCAAATTTTCCTCCAATTTCACTGTTGCCAGCATTCTCAAAAATTTTCGAAAAAGTAATGTACAGTCATCTTTATAACCATCTTATATCAAATAACATACTGTCAAAGTCACAGTTTGGATTTCTAAAAGGTTCTGATATTGAGAAGGCTATCTACACTTACAGTGAAAATGTGCTTAATTCATTAGACAAAAAATTGCAGGCAACTGGTATATTTTGTGATCTGTCAAAGGCATTTGACTGTGTAAATCACAATATCCTTTTAAGTAAACTAGAATATTATAGTGTAACAGGAAATGCTGCAAAATGGTTCAAATCTTTTATCTCTGGCAGGAAACAAAGGGTGTTATTAGGAAAGAGACATGTATCAAACTATCAGACATCATCCAACTGGGAACTAATTACATGTGGGGTCCCACAAGGTTCCATTTTGGGGCCCTTACTTTTTCTTGTGTATATCAATGACCTTTCATCAGTAACATTACCAGATGCCAAGTTTGTTTTGTTTGCTGATGATACAAACATTGCAATAAATAGCAAATCAATTGTAGTCTTAGGAAGATCAACCAATAAAATATTTTTGGACATTAATCACTGGTTCCTACCCAATTCTTAGTCACTAAACTTTGAAAAAACACACTACATGCAGTTCAGAACTTGTAAGGGGTGTCGCAAGAGTATACGTCTAACATATGATGACAAGAAGATAGAAGAAATGGACAGTGTTAAATTCTTGGGATTACAGCTTGATAATAAATTCAACTGGGAGGAGCACACAACAGAACTGCTGAAGCGTCTTAACAAATCTCTGTTTGCAATGGAAATTTTGTCAGACATAGGGGATATAAAAATGAAAAAGCTGGCATACTATGCTTACTTTCATTCCATAATGTCATATGGGATTATTTTTTGGGGTAATTCATCAAGCCAAGCTAAAGTTTTCCGGGCACAAAAACGTGCAGTAAGAATTATATGTGGTGTGAACTCAAGAGCATCCTGCAGAAGCCTGTTTAGGGAACTAGGGATACTAACTACTGCTTCCCAATATATTTATTCCTTAATGAAATTTGTCATTAAAAATATATCACTTTTTCAAACCAACAGCTCAATTCATGGAATCAATACTAGAAATAAGAATAATCTTCACAAGGATTTAAAGTCACTTAGTCTTGTACAAAAAGGTGTGCATTATTCAGGAACACACATTTTCAATAACTTGCCAGCAGCCATAAAAAGCTTAACAACCAATGAAATTCAGTTTAAGAGAACCCTAAAGGATTTATTGGTGGCCAACTCCTTCTACTCCATTGATGAATTTCTTAGTAAAACCAACTGATTTGTATATAAGTACAACATAACTTCTGCACAATTTCAGTGCAGTAATGTGTTCATTGAAAATTTGTGTGTGTGTGTGTGTGTGTGTGTGTGTGTAAGTATAATCTAACTTCTGCACCATTTCAGTGCAGTAATGTGTTCATTGTAAATAAGTATTACAGTAGTTGTATTACATGTTTATTACCTTATAAATAAATAAAAAACTTTTTTATTTTAAATTCAGTGCACTAGTATTTGTAAAATGACTCTTAGTGTTCATTAAAAAATGACGATCATTCCACTTGGGACCTGTGGAATGGTACATTAGCTTACTTGTTTTAGTTGTAAATATTTGTCGTGTATTGTTGTTTTTCTGACATGTGCCACATCCTGGAGGACCTCCTCACTACGGATCAATTGGAATGAAAGTAAATCTAATCTAATGTAATCAATGGACAAATATCCATGTGACAAATGTGAAATTAATATCTCAAAAGTTAAGTCCAAAGTAATGTTATCAGAGATAACTTTTATGTGGAAGAGAGTTGTAAGCGCAACGAAGAAATTCAATGCGCCTACAATGCTCTTCCACAGAAGGAGTCGCTTGCTAGAACTCATCCAGTGCAGGCGTACGAGAGCAGTTCTGATCTGAATTATTGAGATTGCGAATTGTGACGGGATTGTTTTCGAGCTTAGAAGTGTTTGTTGCGTGACGGGATTCACGGCTTAAGAAACTGATTTTATGAACTGAGACATGAACAGATAGACTCATTTAACCGTGCACTACGGGTTAATTGAAATCTAATAACGGAATTAGTGAACATTGGACTTGATTTTAAATTAGTTGGTCCTTAAGGAGAAGTGAACATTCTATGAAAGAATACACGCAATTAGTCTTGAGTAGGACCCAAGTACACGACATCATGAAGATAAAACAATTACGCTAAAGTGTTGAGTTGTGGTAATTGCCAAGAAACTATAACCCAATCGGACTGACTTAACTAAACTATTACGTGTGCGTGTGGTGCGTGAGTTATAAGTATTTAGTGACAAAATAACAATAAACTGTTCGTTACCAGTTAAATACCCGGTGTGGACTACACCATTAAATAGTTTGATAAATGACTAAATCAACGACTACTCATGAAAGACTATTTCATTGAAGTGCAAATATTCACGTCATTAGTTGAGAAGTGAACTTTAAAATATTTTCGTATTACGACGTAATCTTACAAAGATTGAATCAAAGAATATCTCTGGATCCCGCTGCATACCAGCACAACAATTCCAAAGCAACGAGACAACAGCGTAAGAAAAAACTGTTAACTAAAATATTTCCTTGCAATCAGTGGTGTGTGCTATGCGAACGAGAGAAGAATTAATAACTACTGCAAATCCGGGCAATTAACAATACAACATTAATAATAAAAAGCATCACTTATACGAGTTCGCATAAGTGGAAACGCTGCGGACTTGTAATTGAGATACAATGACTACGCGAGGAACGCCTTTTCGGAAGTTTTTCAGGTTTTTTCTCCCGTTAATCTACGGGGTCTGACGTTATATCGCATCGTGTCTCTACTCTGCCGCGAGAGCAGTGGCAGTAGCAGCTCTACGGCGTCGACTACATCAACATGCGGTTGGAGTCCGGGGCACGGGCCACACACACCATTAGAATAAGACAGCACTTAATAAAGAAGACTAATATACTTCAGGGCAGAACAAGGTACTGGATCTTCATTGTCGACAAGACGGTCCAGCATGGAAGTGATTTCTTCTTATTCGCAATAATGTATGAATTCTACTGGAATATTTTTGATGTGTTGGTAGTTTGACTGCAGTGATAGAATGTTGGAGCCATCAGACTGGATCTGTTTCGAAAAAATATGGCGCAGACACATTAACGTGACCACAACCCACGTTCGACGTCGACGTGAAATAACCTCTCACAGACGGCAGGTGGCAACACCAGAAGTGGAGGGTATATAAAGCGTGTCAGGACGACGCGGGCAAAAGTGCAATCGTTGTGTAGTACGGAAGCGGAAAGGCTTATCTGGCGTCCGAAAAAACACGACCGTTGGATTTCGGACAAAGGCTGGAAGCATTTCCGAAACGACTACGTTTTTAAACTGTTCGCGTGCTCTGCGTTTAAAGTAAATGGTGCGTGGCAAAATGTCATTATCCAAAACTGTCGCCGAGGCAATGGTGGTACACCACAGGTCATAGATGGCAAAGGCTAGAAACGGCTGCGGAGATGCGTGCGGGAGAATACATGTGCAACTGTTGAGCAACTGACCGCCCAGATGAACAAAGGGGCTACCAACAGCGTACACTCAACGACTTCTCACCGAACGATATTGCATATCGACCTCCGCAGCCGGCTCCTGGTTCAAACACGCATGCCGGCTGCTTTTCATCGATGACTAAGGCTGGAATTAACACGCCAGTACCACAAATGCACGTCCACTGAGTGGCGACACGTGACTTTTTCAGATGAGTCACTTTCTATGCTCCATCGAACAGATAGCCATTGGTATGTATGGATTGAAACGTCTGAAAAAATCACCTTACAATCAGGAGGGAGCGTTGTGGTCTGGGAATGTTCCTTCTGGCATTCTCTGGCTGATCTCGTCCTTCTGGAAGGCAGAATGGATCAACACAAGTATGCATCTGTCCTTTGGGACCACGTTCACCTGTAGAAGCAATTTCTTTTCCTCGGCACGATGGCATCTACGAGTAAGGCAGTGCAGCGCCTTCGAGTCATCCATTGGGCATGGGTGTGCGTGTTGTCCTTGGTGTAAGTTAGTCTAAGTTACATTAAGTAGTGTGTAAGCTTAGGGACCGATGACCTCAGCAGTTTTGTCCCATAAGATGTTACCACAAATTTCCATTTTGCAATGCTCGACAGAACTCGATTGTGTGGTTTGAAGAGCACGAGGGTGAGTTTACCGCACTCGCCTGGATACCGGAATCTCGAGATTTATACCCAATCGAGAATCTGTGGACCCATCTCGATCGAGCTGTTCGCGCCAAGGATCCTTAACCGAGAAACCTAGCGCAACCAGCCATGGCAACTGAGTTGGTATGACTCCACATCCCTGACGGTGCTTTCCAGAACCTAATTGGCTCCCTTCCTGTATACCTTGGCCTCGCATCCCTATCGGTACTTCCCGGAAGCTTACTGACTCTTTTCCTGTACGTCTCGCGCTGCAAAATGTGGTTATTGAGGCTTTTGACATGTGGTCACAATAATGTGACTGGACAGTGTACTATCCGGAGTACAGCAACCCATGTTACTAGTTGTGATTACAATCGTTATCACGTAAAATGCTGGATACGAGATCTGGGTTGAACAGCAATGTTTCCTCCCAATACATATTTACGATTTGAAATTTACTCCATTTGACATCGATTTTGAAACGTCGATCGTCTTGTAAGAGGTCCATGATTAAGAAATTTGTTGCTAGCGCACTCGAGTAGATGTAATTTCGATGGATTGCTCACGCGCTGCCTGCGATATGTAAGCAATAAGAGAATCTCAGACGAAAGAGCAGTGTTGTATGCAGTAGGAACTGTGTGTCAGTTGGAATAAGTAGTAGCTAGCAGTCTGGTGTATCGAGTTGGCTGGGCCGGTCGTGGGGAGCGATGGCGGAGCCTGAGCGATATAATATAAGGTAAAAGCAGCCTCGCGCATATGTAGTATTGTTATTTCAAGTCCCATGTAAATGTTAAAAAATCTCAGAATAATAATCTTTTTTATAAAAATTAACTTTTGTCAATCATTCATCTCAATTTAAAGAATTTAATAATTTCTGCAATCCATGGTCTTCCCGGTTATTGTAAAGAAATATCAGTGGTTTCCTTTTATACATGACAAATCTATCGCCCAGCATTGCACTGGGCTGTGCCAGAAAAATTTATTGTAAGAGTAGATATATATGCGTTATCCGGTGGCTTCATTGAGGTAAGAATTTTAATTTTTTTATTCAGAATGATCTTTCAGGGCCATGACGCAGCGCTGCTGACGTCCAAAATTTACCAGTTTAAATTCACAGTCAATTATTGAAAGGTTATAAGTGAGTCACATTTTTTATTAGGAGATTAGTCACATTGTATTATTGGTAGGTTACGGAAATTATCCGTGGGAGGTTACGCTGAATGCGGATTATATAATTATATTATATTTTTACTGTTGGAAGGTTATTATATGTTGTTTACTGTTGGGAGGTTACACTAAATGTGAATATTATTCATATTACTTTTTTGTGGGGAGGTTACAGTCTTCCAGCTTAGAAGTCATGTGAATTGGGCACCTGTCCGACCTATCAACGCTCCACTTGGCCGCTGGGTTGGGATAAAGTGAAGAAGCTACCCCGTCTCCCGTAGGTGACTGTCGTCTAATGTCGGGATTTTTACTCTGGCGAGAGGACCTGCCATTCTGTTTAGGTTGTGGAGCATGCATTTAATCACAGTACATATCAACTCAGTAATACATTTAGACAACAGAGCAATAGTAAGTGGAAGTGGGAAATGTGCCCTCTATTTTAGGGACGACGAAACACGTGTGCTAAGCGGTTCAAAACACTAGTAGCGGCATCACCCATTTTTAGTTTATTTACTAGCCAGTCTCAGGTACCTCCTGTAGTTTTTTGCAATTTGACTGTCGCCTGCTGTACGGCTCGACAACCAGGAGAAATATAGTAAAGTGGAACAAATGGTTCAAATGGCTCTAAGCACGATGGGACTTAACATCTGAGGTCATCAGTCCCCTAGACTTAGAACTGCTTAAACCTAATAACATAAGGACATCACACACATCCATGCCCGAGGCAGGATTCAAACCTGCGACTGTAGCAGCAGCGCGGTTCCAGACTGAAGCGCCTAGAACCGCTCATCCATAGCGGCCGGCTAAAGTGGTACGTGTAAAACCGTTCTGATGATGTTATTTACTATATGGCTACCAATTTCGGTGCTTGAATGCATCATCTTCAGGCCTTAGCTGAAGCTAAGTGGGTTAACTCCAATCGTATACACGGCCCATCAGTGGACAACATCTATGAAACTGGTTTTCGCGGACTACCTGCAACAACGATGTTATGTCCCCAGTCATCAACTACCAAGACGGGTAGGCACAACATCGTTGTTACAGGTGACATAAAAGATCAGGATCAATGATGTGGGGTGCCATTTCATTTCATAGCAGAACCCATTGATGGAAAGCCGATCTGGACTTACATTACAGCAAGATAATGTCCGCCCACACACGGCGAGAGTTTCTCCTACTTGTATTCGTGCTTGCCAAACCGTACCTTGGCCTGCAAAGTCACCGGATCTCTCCCCGTCTGAGAACGTTTGGATCATTACGGACAGGGTCCTACACGCGGCTCAGAATTTTGACGATCTAATTTGTCCATTGGACAGAATTTGGCACGATATCCCTCAGGAGGACATCCAACAAAAATCAATCAATGCCACCCGAATAACTACTCGAGTTAATGACTTGCTCAGTTTGTGAAGCTCTTTCTCTTGAATAAATCATCCATTTTTTCTGAAACTGTAGTCATTTATTTTTTGTCCGTACTTGTACATCAAATCTACCTATTTCCGTCCCATCCCGATAATTCCTTCGTGGTGAGTCAATTTTTTTTCCTTTACTTAAGAACGAAATTTGGAAAATGCTGAGTAAGCAAAGTGTATCGCATTCTCGGTTGGCTGTTCCGCCAATGATGATGATGATGATGATGATGACGACGACGGCAATTTTGAATTATTTGTTTGCTGTTTTTCCAAAATACATTTAGCAAACTAAACCTGGAAGCAGACTATTCAAAAAGGTAGAGTTTGGTGGCAGGATCTTGTAAAAAAAAAAACACTGTTTTTTGAAACTAAGCACCTTTTTCATTCGCACTGGTTTCACTGAGCAATTTCTTTTTAAAGGTCCCCACCGTTCAATACCACAGTCAGCAGCATTTAGAAGAGATAACCATCTGGTAGACACGTATTTTAAGGTCTTATGAGGCTTACCTCCGCATAGTAACTCAGATAGTTTAAAAACCGTCTGCCCGTTAGAACTTTGTTGCAGGTAGTAGTACGTGTCAATTACAAGTTTTTCAGTATCAAAGTTTTGGATAGAATTCACTCCCTTTCGTGTTGCTAAATGTATGAGGTGACGTGCACATCCGTTACGCCTAACATATGCTGCTCCATCTTAATAAAAGACACGACTGCTTTGATATAGCCAGACACTGTGGAAATATTATCATATGTGAAGGCAATGTGTTTCTTCCAAGGAATGTTCTTCTCCCTTAATTTCGTATTTAGTAAATCGAAAATATCTTCACTTGTGTTCGCTGCAGGCGCTTTTACAGATTATATCACTGCGCTTATTTTTCTGATTTCTGGATTGAAATAAAACCCAACAATTCGACTGAGTTTTGTGTCATTCATACCGGTTCGATCATCAGTAGCCAAAGCAAATTAGCAATTTCTGAGGAGACCTCCAATTTCACTTTGTGTTGATACAGCTAAAGATTGCAGTATTGCACCAGCTATCTTCTGGCAAGCCATATTTCTTTACTCTTTCTGAATCTGAAAACATTTAACGAAAGAAGGGACCTGCGCGGTGAGAACATGCTAGTGGTAGTTTATGTTCTATCAGAAATGCGTTAAAGAGTAACCCAGCATTACTTACGCCGTTTCCATCGTTCGCAGAGGTTATAAACGTTTTTATTGCAGACTTACCTGGATGACATTTTCTACTACTTCCGTGAAACTGGCTATTTATATGACGACGACAGTCATCTCTACTTCCATGTGAAACAACAATATCGCATGAATACATGATGAATAGACTTTTGTGATTGTATGAGGCACGGGAATTCTTTCGTATAGTCCGGTCTGTATTTCTGAAGCACACGATATTTTCTGGACGTTTTCATCCCTGCAGGTTCCTGAATAATTGCAATCAGCTAAAAAAATTCTTCGCGTTTAATTGTTGTATACAAAGAATATTGCAATGAAGACACACCTATATTTTACCTATATTTCACGAAAACAAAACTTTATGTAAAAGCAACAAGACTAACTGTTGTGGCGTAACAAGACAGCCACGCCACTCGGAAGTAGCCGAAAGGCACGCGCTAACTCACGCAGGCTAGAGATAGGTCTGAAACAGGATACGTAATGAATGCTATAAAGAAAAGTACGTAGCTGCTGGAATACTTAACTTTAATCCATCCTTGTTGTACATCGCTATTGACGATACAAGTGAGACACTATAGTTTCAGACAATTTACTGCTAATGGCGCCTTGCTAGGTCGTAGCCATTGACTTAGCTGAAGGCTGTTCTAACTATCTGCTCTGCAAATGAGCTAGGCTTCGTCAGTGTGCATCGCTAGCTACGTCGTCCGTACAACTGGGGCGAGTGCTAGTAAGTCTCTCGAGACCTGCCGTGTGGTGGCGCTCGGTCTGCGATCACTGACAGTGGCGACACGCGGGTCCGACATGTACTAATGGACCGCGGCCGATTTAAAACTACCACCTAGCAAGTGTGGTGTCTGGCGGTGACACCACACTAACCACTTATCATAGGCCAATTAACCACATAACACTATCGAAAATGTTATTAAATAAAAGTTAATGACTTGAAACTATCGTTATTTATACACCAATAACTGAATATAGTTTGTAAAGGCCAAAATGTGTAATGCTCCGCAAACACACAATATAGTGAAGAACATGTCGGTAGTCTCTTGGGAGCTGTGATTGCAGATGCCAACGATGCTTTCAAAAGACTTCTGACGAAGTTGTGAAGACACGCTAAATACGCCTAATAAAAATACTCCGTCAGAATATTCGTTACTTAAAAGAAACAATTAAATTACACTTTAAATTTGTTTACTTATGCCCGAAAGAGACCTGAGAAAAAGTGCGAGAGTTAATTTAAATGTTACTCTATTGCTTTACACTCGTCAGTGACATCACATCGAGAACACCAGTACGCCGGATCGTAATGTAGCTACAAGTTTACGCAACTACAGTAGTGAAGTTAGCGAAGTACCACTGAAGTAGAAAAATGTTTGTGTATATTATATAGTCTGTGCTAAACCTATAATGAAATGGTATTGCGTTGCTTCTGAAACAACACTGGTTTGCAAAATGATGCAACGAAAGCCATTCTTGTCAAACTACTAAAAACATCAGACAGCGAATTTCGTAATTTTAGCAGGGGCTCACGTAAGACCGTAATTTTAGGCTAGAAATCGTGATAATTACGGACAAATCGTAATACTTGGCATGTCAGCACACGCCTTAACCACAGTAAAGAGTCAACATATTTGAGTATCAAGTCAGATAGAACTTTAACTCTTAAATCGCAACTTCACAGAAACTGCCGCTGAGCTAAGGAAAGAAATGACCATGTGCAAAAACTTTGTGGAACCACGTGGGAATCATCAGCGACAACACTGCTAGTTACTGCATTCAGCTTGGTATGCTGCTGAGAACTGGGCATCGTCGTGGTTGAACAGCGCCCATGTAAACAAAACTGCACGGACAATTAAGTTTAGTGCCACCATCTGGCTGCCTGTCTTGAGTCACATATTATCACAGCATCTGAGAAAGAAAGAAGCCTCAATCAAGGAATACAATAAGATCCTTGCAAACCCTGGACTACCGATGCATTACGACATCTCTTATCTCAAATGGTTCAAATGGCTGTGAGCACTATGGGACTTAACTTCTGAGGCCATCAGTCCCCTGTAACTTAGAACTACTTAAACCTAACTAACCTAAGGACATCACACACATCCATGCCCGAGGCAGGATTCGAACCTGCGACAGTAGCGGTCGCGCGGTTTCAGAGTGTAGCGCCTAGAACCGCTCGGTCACCTAGCCCGGCTGATCTCAAAAGAACCGAGTTATTTCAAGACGTCGTCTCCTTGCAGCTGCAAATAGTCAGACAGAGGTTAACATAACTAATTCAAATGGTTCAAATGTGGTTAAGTATTGTTGTTGTTGTGGTCTTCAGTCCTGAGAGTGGTTTGATGCAGCTCTCCATGCTACTCTATCCTGTGCAAGCTTCTTCATCTCCCAGTACTTACTGCAACCTACATCCTTCTGAATCTGCTTAGTGTATTCATCTCTTGGTCTCTCTCTACGATTTTTACCCTCCACGCTGCCCTCCAATACTAAATTGTGATCCCTTGATGCCTCAGAACATGTCCTACCAACGGATCCCTTCTTCTGGTCAAGCTGTGCCACAAACTTCTCTTTTCCCCAATCCTATTCAATACTTCCTCATTAGTTATGTGATCTACCCATCTAATCTTCAGCATTCTTCTGTAGCACCACAGTTCGAAAGCTTCTATTCTCTTCTTGTCTAAACTAGTTATCGTCCATGTTTCGCTTGCATACATGGCTACACTCCATAAAAATACTTTCAGAAATGACTTCCTGACACGTAAATCTATACTCGATGTTAACAAATTTCTCTTTTTCAGAAACGCTTTCCTTGCCATTGCCAGTCTACATTTTATATCCTCTCTACTTCGACCATCATCAGTTATTTTGCTCCTCAAATAGCAAAACTCCTTTACTACTTTAAGTGTCTCATTTCCTAATCTAATTCCCTCAGCATCACCCGACTTAATTCGATTACATTCCATTATCCTCGTTTTGCTTTTGTTGATGTTCATCTCATATCCTCCTTTCAAGACACTATCCATTCCATTCAACTGCTCTTCCAAGTCCTTTGCTGTCTCTGACAGAATTACAATGTCATCGGCGAACCTTAAAGTTTTTATTTCTTCTCCATGGATTTTAATACCTACTCAAAAATGGTTCAAATGGCTCTGAGCACTATGGGACTCAACTGCTGAGGTCATTAGTCCCCTAGAACTTAGAACTAGTTAAACCTAACTAACCTAAGGACAACACAAACATCCATGCCCGAGGCAGGATTCGAACCTGCGACCGTAGCGATCTTGCGGTTCCAGACTGCAGCGCCTTTAACCGCACGGCCACTTCGGCCGGCTAATACCTACTCCGAATTTTTCTTTTGTTTCCCTTACTGCTTGCTCAATATACAGATTGAATAACATCGGGGAGAGGCTACAACCCTGTCTTACTCCCTTCCCAACAACTGCTTCCCTTTCATGTTCCTCGACTCTTATAACTCCCATCTGGTTTCTGTACAAATTGTAAATAGCCTTTTGCTCCCTGTATTTTACCCCTGCCACCTTTACGATTTGAAAGAGAGTATTCCAGTCAGCATTGTCAAAAGCTTTCTCTAAGTCTACAATTGCTAGAAACGTAGGTTTGCCTTTCCTTAATCTTTCTTCTAATATAAGTCGTAAGGTCAGTATTGCCTCACGAGTTCCAGTATTTCCAAACTGATCTTCCCCAAGGTCGGCTTCTACCAGTTTTTCCATTCGTCTGTAAAGAATTCGTGTTAGTATTTTGCAGCTGTGACTTATTAAACTGATTGTTCGGTAATTTTCACATCTGTGAACACCTGCTTTCTTTGGGATTGGGATAATTATATTCTTCTTGAAGTCTGAGGGTATTTCGCCTGTCTCATACATCTTGCTCACCAGATGGTAGAGTTTTGTCAAGACTGGCTCTCCCAAGGCCGTCAGTAGTTCCAATGGAATGTTGTCTACTCCGGGGGCCTTGTTTCGACTCAGGTCTTTCAGTGCTCTGTCAAACTCTTCACGCAGTATCGTATCTCCCATTTCATCTTCATCTACATCCTCTTCCATTTCCATAATATTGTCCTCAAGTACATCGCCCTTGTATAGATCCTCTATATACTCCTTCCACCTTTCTGCTTTCCCTTCTTTGCTTAGAACTGGGTTTCCATCTGAGCTCTTGATGTTCATACAAGTGGTTCTCTTATCTCCATAGGTCTCTTTAATTTTCCTGCAGGCAGCATCTATCTTACCCCTAGTGAGATAAGCACTACATATTTACATTTGTCCTCTAGCCATCCCTGATTAGCCATTTTGCACTTCCTGTCGATCTCATTTTTGAGACGTTTGTATTCCTTTTTGCCTGCTTCATTTACTGCATTTTTATATTTTCTCCTTTCATCAATTAAATTCAATATTTCTTCTGTTACCCAAGGATTTCTACTAGCCCTCGTCTTTTTACCTACTTGATCCTCTGCTGCCTTCACTACTTCATCCCTCAAAGCTACCCATTCTTCTTCTACTGTATTTCTTTCCCCCATTCCTGTCAATTGTTCCCTTATGCTCTCCCTGAATCTCTGTACAACCTCTGGTTCTTTTAGTTTATCCAGGTCCCATCTCCTTAAATTCCCACCTTTTTGCAGTTTCTTCAGTTTTAATCTACAGGTCATAACCAATAGATTGTGGTCAGAGTCCACATCTGCCCCTGGAAATGTCTTACAATTTAAAACCTGGTTCCTAAATCTCAGTCTTACCATTATATAATCTATCTTATACCTTTTAGTATCTCCAGGGTTCTTCCATGTATACAACCTTCTTTCATGATTCTTAAACCAAGTGTTAGCTATGATTAAGTCGTGCTCTGTGCAAAATTCTACCAGGCGGCTTCCTCTTTCATTTCTTAGCCCCAATCCATATTCACCTACTACGTTCCCTTCTCTCCCTTTCCTACTACCGAATTCCAGTCACCCATGACTATTAAATTTTCGTCACCTTCACTATCTGAATAATTTCTTTTATCTCATCATACATTTCATCAATTTCTTCGTCATCTGCAGAGCTAGTTGCCATATAAACTTATACTACTGTAGTAGGTGTGGGCTTCGTATCTATCTTGGCCACAATAATGCGTTCACTATGCTGTTTGAAGTAGCTCACCCGCATTCCTATTTTCCTATTCATTATTAAACCTACTCCTGCATTACCCCTATTTGATTTTGTGTTTATAACCCTGTAGTTAAGGTTAAGTATTAAGTATTAAGTGTTCAAAATTAACGTAATTCAGTATTAAAATCTAGTTGGATACCACAAGCTAAATAAATAAATTCATTTTCTGCAGAAGGCTGACGGCCATTCCATGTGGTCGGCCGTTGTGACCGAGCGGTTCTAGGCGCTTCAATCCGGAACCGCGCTGCTGCTACGGTTACAGGTTCGAATCCTGCCTCGGGCATGGATGTGTGTGATGCCCTTAGGTTAGTTAGGCTTAAGTAGCTCTAAATCTAGGGGACTGATGACCTCCGATGTAAAGTCCTACAGTGCTTAGAGCCATTTGAACGATTTTATAGCCATTGCATGCGATTGTTTTACAGTAACAGGCGTAACAGGTTGTTGTTGTAACAGGCGAAGGCGGCGCTGTGCGCCATGCAAATAGTATCGCAGCCACCTTGCTAGGTTGTCTCGATATCTCTGGATGGTCTGGGGGGCTATAGAGCCGCTGGAGCTACCGAGTGCGTGCGCAGTGCCTCCGCCAGCTCGCCACGTGTCCTCTGCGGCCCAGGCAGCCGCCTTGAGTCGTCACTCCATCCACAACTCCGTCTCGACAGTTGCGGACTTCAAACATTTCAGCTTGGGTGAGGCACGACGTAAGGCCAGCACTGGGGCGGGGGTTAATGAAGAGAGACACGGAAAGCCTCATATAGCTGGTATAAACATTGCGCTGCGTCGTTCCTCAGATGTGTTGCAAGTTTATTACGACATGTGACATCATCGCTGCTGTCAACGTACAGACCAATCCCACCTCAAAATTATTCATTCCTTCTCTCTGAAAGTCTACATATTCTTCCGTTATACTCAGAGGCTGTATGAGATGGAAACTTTGCAAATGTGCTTAAATTCGATCTCTCCAGTTTATCCTACATTTTTTTAAAAAAAATATACTTGTAGGTGGTTGTTGCTACGGTTGTATCATTTTGGTAATCTACAATTCAATAGTTCACTATATGACAGAGAAAACTTAATGGAGTAATTCAGTTTGTCGTAATTACCTATAAACTGGAAACTAAATTTACATGCTTGTGACAATAATGACATCTGTCTAAATTTTAACTTTCATGTCAAAAACTAATCGCCTGGTTTTGAATAACTAGCAGTAGCTGTATTTACAACTAAACTATGGGAATTCAGGTCCAATTATCAAGCGAACAACTTTTTAAAAAATTAAATCCAAAGATGTTTGGCACCTTTGTGCCACCATCACCGGGTACTTTTATTCAGTTCTATAAAGTGCAAACTTGTTTTAAGTAATAACTATTCTAGCGAAATTAGGCCTAAGAACATTTTATGTATGTTGAGGTTATTGCCTTATTTCCTACATTGTTGGATTCTGCAGGACTCTGCTTACATTACTGTATATCTGCAGCTTGTCATTTGCAAACGAATAATGTTACTGTAAGTTTAGCTCGCTAGCTAGTGCAGTGTAGAAAATCTGATGATAAATGAATACACTACGTTGCTCTATGGCACACTATTTAATATATTATAAATTAAGTCCCATGCTTCTTGACAGAGCGTAGGGGAACGATGCGAGAGACCCGCACCACCGTACTAGGCAAGGTCCTAGTGGAGGTGGTTTGCCGACCGTAATGGGGATGAATGATGATGATGATGACGCAAAAACACCCAGTCATCTCGAGGCAAGTGAAAATCGAACCCGGGACCCAGTGCTTGGGAAGCGAGAACGCTACCGCGAGACCACGAGCGGCGGACATTAAATGTATTAAATGGGATATACGGAAAAAACGAGACGGACAGATAACCCTGCGCCTCCTCCCCTTCACACACACGCACACACACACACACACACACACACACACACACACACACACACACACACACATATATATATATATATATATAGACAGGGAAAGAGAGGGAGACAGGAAGTAAGCAATGTTCAAATTTGTCCCAAAAGTAATATGAAAACCAGTGACCATCAACAGAAAATAGACACAGAACAATATAATTACTGAGCTTTACGAATCGTATTTCTGTGCGTGTCCACAACTGAGCAGCATGCAGACGAGGACAGATACTTCGAAACTAACTGTAAGTAATCGCAAAATATTTAAAATATTGTCGATAAATATTTTAATGCAACTAAATTACATTTATAGATAAAGTAGTTTGTTAACTCGCCAACGAAACTTCCGGTAAAATCATTTAGTTGCAGATAAGCTACCAGTGTACCTTAATGTAAGACGGGTCCAAAAAATATCTTACAATCTAGAATATAGATTAATAACAACAACTGATATAAATGGTTTTAGGCCTAATTTCGTTAGTAAAATTGCCACCTACAACTTTTTTGCAATTTACAGAACTAAATAAAGAGTATGCGTTGGCAATGGCGCAAAGGTGCTGAAACATTATTTACAAACAGCACATTTTGTATAACAGTGTATGCGTGTGTGTGTGTGTGTGTGTGTGTGTGTGTATGTGTATGTGTGTGTGAGTGCATGCTTGCTAGGAGCGTGGGTAGACACTGATGATTTGGAAATGTATTGTTGCATCTCTGTCTAACAGTTCTATCATCAGAGTACAAAACAGTAACTTAAGGATAAGCGTTAGAAGACACAACACGACAGCACCCTCGAACAGCGAAGGCCTGTACTCTGTGAAATAATCTTCGAAAGGTGTAACCAGTAATGTGACGAGAGTGTAGCGCACTGCTGTAGTCAATAAACTACAAATAAACGATCTTCTATAGAATGTCTCAAGTGAACCCAACCACGGAGGACGTTGCGATGTCACCCTTTAGTGTCGGCTGGTGCAATTTTTAATTTAGTTTTTTTTCTTTTCGTCTTCGCATACGTTTTGAGCGCGATTTTTGAGTGTCGGATATGATTATGAGGAAATTGTTGTTCGTCCTACACAAGCATATGTGAAGAGATACTGCAGGTCATTAAAACTACAACATTACGAAGAAGGTATGCAACGAACATCAGGCTCGCGGGAAGTGCACTATACACTTAGATATGGAAATGATAAGCTTTTCAGCTCAACCGTACAAAGCAGGAAGGAGTTCAAATGGTTCAAATGGCTCTATGCACTATGGGACTTAACATCTGCGGTCATCAGTCCCCTAGACCTAGAACTACTTACACCTAACTAACCTAGGGACATCACACACATCTCATGCCCGAGGCAGGATTCGAACCTGTGACCGTAGCAGCAGCGCGGTTCCGGACTGAAGCGCCTAGAACCGCTCGGCCACAACGGCAGACTCAGGAAGGTGTAACGCCATCTACGTTTAGTACAAAAGGGCTCACTAAGGGACAGTTCTCTCATTCACAAAACACGCATAACAGTTGCTTGTTTGTGAGATTACCGTGTTGTGCCTCATATAAGCAAGAGAAGCGGCTACCAACACGTGTCGGAATTTCAGAGCAACTGAATCGGGCCTGTCGAGACTGCATTTTACCTTTCCGCAATACTGTTGCTAGCATTGGTCGGGATTTCGTGGCTATTATGCAAATAAGGAATCGATGGTTTTAGCACGTCCGTACTTAATGGCACGCAGGAGCTCAATGGCGCCAAGCGACAAGCGCCAGACAGGACAGTGATACTATCCACTTGGCGACTGAAGATCGTACAGTCACGTCACGTATAGGAAATGGGTTTGTTTTCAGCATGACAAGTGCCCACGCGAACAGCGGCATGGGAGCATTCTCGCGGCTTCCCTTGCTGCGGGACGACGGTTCAATCCCGCGTCCGGCCATCCTGATTTAGGTTTTCCGTGATTTCCCTAAACAGCTCCAGGCAAATGCCGGGATGGTTCCTTTGAAAGGGCACGGTCGACTTCCTTCCCCATCCTTCCCTAATCCGATGAGACCGATGACCTCGCTGTCTGGTCTCCTTCCCCAAAACAACCCAACCCAACCCTTGCTGCGGGAGAATAGAGAGACGCACCAAAAATGGTGAGCCCAGCTACATCACTCGCCACGTACTCGTCGTCTTCTCAGACGGGTCCTTGCTCTACGTACATCATCATGATGGTTGTTTCTGTGTACAGAAGATCCGAGGAGGACGAAAATTGCCAGACTGCATTCATCATAGTCATATAGGTACGACATCTGGCATGATGGTGTGGGGTAACTTCGAGTTCAAGTAGCCAATAACTTCGACAGCAGGCGCTGCATGTCTGAGGTGCATGTCGGTGGCTCTACCCTACCTACGGAATCTCCGTTCCGTTACCTTCCTAAAAAAAAAAAAAAAAAAAAAAAAAAAAAAAAAAAAAAAAAAAAAAAATCTATGCTGTGCGTGCTATCCTAACGTATATCGATAATGAGGATATTCGAATATTGCCCTAGTCAGCACGTTTTCCAGATCTGTCATCCACTGCAAATATCTAGTCAGGGTTTCCGAGACACTGGCACGCCACCAGTCTCCAGCCACAATGACTGATCAACTCCAGCATAGCGTTGTAGTAGCTTGATACTGCATGCACCCAAATTACCAGAAAATTAAATCATCTACTCTTGCTACTATACCGTATACAGGGTGTTACAAAAAGGTACGGCCAAACTTTCAGGAAACATTCCTCACACACAAAGAAAGAAAATATGTTAAGTGGACATGCGTCTGGAGACGCTTACTTTCCATGTTAGAGCTCATTTTATTAGTTCTCTTCAAATCACATTAATCATGGAATGGAAATACACAGCAACAGAACGTACCAGCGTGACTTCAAACACTTTGTTACAGGAAATGTTCAAAATTTCCTCCGTTAGCGAGGATACATGCATCCACCCTTAGTCGCATGGAATCCCTGATGCGCTGATGCAGCCCTGGAGAATGGCGTATTGTATCACAGTCGTCCACAATACGAGCACGAAGAGTCTCTACATTTGGTACCAGGGTTGCGTAGACAAGAGCTTTCAAATGCCCCCATAAATGAAAATCAAGAGGGTTGAGGTCAGGAGAGCGTGGAGGCCATGGAATTGATCCGCCTCTACCAATCCATCGGTCACCGAATCTGTTGTTGAGAAGCGTACGAACACTTCAACTGAAATATGCAAAAGCTCCATCGTGCGTGTACCACATGTTGTGTCGTACTTGTAAAGGCACATCTTCTAGCAGCACAGGTAGAGTATCCCGTATGAAATCATGATAACGTGCTCCATTGAGCGTAGGTGGAAGAACATGGGACCCAATCAAGACATCACCAACAATGCCTGCCCAAACGTTCACAGAAAATCTGTGTTGATGACGTGATTGCACAATTGCGTGCGGATTCTCGTCAGCCCACACATGTTGATTGTGAAAATTTACAATTTGATCACGTTGGAATGAAGCCTCATCCGTAAAAAGAACATTTGCACTGAAATGAGGATTGACACATTGTTGGATGAACCATTCGCAGAAGTGTACCCGTGGAGGCCAATCAGCTGCTGATAGTGTCTGCACACGCTGTACATGGTACGGAAACAACTGGTTCTCCCGTAGCACTCTCCATACAGTGACGTGGTCAACGTTACCTTGCACAGCAGCAACTTCTCTGGCGCTGACATTAGAGTTATCGTCAACTGCACGAAGAATTACCTCGTCCGTTGCAGGAGTCCTCGTCGTTCTAGGTCTTCCCCAGTCACGAGTCATAGGCTGGAATGTTCCGTGCTCCCTAAGGCGCCGATCAATTGCTTCGAACGTCTTCCTGTCGGGACACCTTCGTTCTGGAAATCTGTCTCGATACAAACGTACCGAGCCATGGCTATTGCCCCGTGCTAATCCATACATCAAATGGGCATCTGCCAACTCGGCATTTGTAAACACTGCACTGACTGCAAAACCACGTTCGTGATGAACACTAACCTATTAATGCTACGTATTAATCTGCTTGATGCTAGTACTGTAGAGCAATGAGTCGCATGTCAATACAAGCACCGAAGTCAATATCACCTTCCTTCAATTGGGCCAACTGGCGGTGAATCGAGGAAGTACAGTACATACTGACGAAACTAAAATGAGCTCTAACATGGAAATTAAGCGTTTCCGGACACATGTTCACATAACATCTTTTCTTTATTTGTGTGTGGGGAATGTTTCCTGAAAGTTCGGCCGTACCTTTTTGTAATACCCTGTATATGCAGTAAGTAAAAAATCGTTATTCGGTATCATTCCCGGTGTTGCATTTTTTATGGTTAGCAGTGTAGTAGTAGTTCACCTCCGTAGCTGAATGATCAGTTGCCTCCCATGTGGAGGACCCAGGTACGATTCCCGGTTCTGCTAAGAATTTTTCCTTAATGGGAAGGCTGGTGCAGGGTGCACTCAGCCTCCTGATGCCAACAGAGGAGCTACTTGGAAGAAAAGTAATGGTTTCACCGTCTGGAAAGTCTGTGAAACCGCCGGGAGAGTGGTCTGTGGACCACATGGCCCTACGTCCCGCATCGTCATGACGTCGCAAGGCAGAGGATGACAGGGCGTCCGGGAGAATTCCCTTGGGCCTTCACGGTCTGGTGTGGAGCTCGGAGAAAAATGTAGTAATGAGGTTGAGTAATGTGTAAGATACAAATCATGTATATTACGTTTAATCAAGAAAAACATATAGACTTAAGAATTGTCTGTTGAATAACAATTGGAGCATATTATTCATTATAATTAGAACTCTTCTTCCTTTTTCAAACTTATCTCTGGAAATATTATAAAAGTCATTTTATAGGAATGAAGACTGTGGATAGTTAACTTGAAGAACCATATTTTTATCTTATTATCTCTAAAGTTAAACTATACGGTGCATTGTGGAAGTCAGGTACTTTGTGAACTTTTATAATTCTTACTAATTTCAATATTTTGGGTAACCAGAAGACCTGTCTGATCATCCAGGAATCGCAGTTCTACAGTCATTCTACGTAAGATTTAAATAAAACGAGAATTTAATTCGTTACTGAATCTTATTTTACTATTTCAAATTTTCTCTCAGTATTGCACTCGCAGAAAAGACTATAGAATTTTTGTTTTATTAATAATACTCACGAGGAGAACACAGCAAGTGCCAATGGCCGACTTCCCAGAAACTTCACTGAGTGGAAGAAGATCCAAAATAGGCAAACACATGTCTCGTTTTATCCATAGGTAGTCGACCTTTTTGAGAAAAGACCGTAAAAGCTTTCGACGTACTTCAGACTCCTTTTAGAGCATCATTTCAACAGGTGTCATAGTGACTAGCGTCGCGGCTTCTCACTTTTGTTTCCCGATTTCGAAACACGATTATTGTTTTTGTGTATTTTATTTTTTCATTTATCTACCCATGTTCGTACAATGTTATTATACTAACGTTTCTTATCAAATTAGGGCATACAAGGGTGTTAAATTACTAGTAAAAATACGACTGGGTTTCACAAAAAGTGTCATACATTTGCCGGCTGATGTGGTCGAGCGGTTCTAGCCGCTTCAGACCGGAACCGCGCTGCTGCTACTGTCGCAGGTTCGATTCCTGCCTCAAGCATGGATGTGTTTGATGTCCTTAGGTTAGTTAGGTTTACGTAGTTCTACGTCTAGGAGACTGATGACCTCAGATGTTAAGTCCCATAGTGCTTAGAGCCATTTGAAACATTTTTTTTGTCATACATTTATTATACAGTTAAGAGCCAAAGAAAGTGGTACACCTTCTTAATATCGTGTAGGGCCCCCGCGAGTACGCAGAAATGCCGAAACACAACGTGGCATGGGCTCGGCTAATATCTGAAGTTGTAACCTCCCCACAAAATAATTTACCGCAACCTCTCAACAGAAAATATTAACATAAATAATATTCACGTTTAGTGTAACCTCAAAACAGAAAAATTCCTAAACCTCTCAACAGTAAAAATTTATAATTATGTCGTTCACATTCAGTGTAATGTCCCAACAAAAAAAATAAATTCAGTAACTTGGTGATAATACAATGTAACTAACCTCTCAATTAAATTGTCACTCACTTATAACTTTTCAATAATTGACTGTGAATTTAACCTGGTAAATTTTGGACGTCAGCAGTGCTGCGTCATGGCTCTGAAAGATCATTCTCAATAAAAAAGAGAAAAATTGTTACCTCGATGAAGTCGCCGGGTAACGCATATATATATCTGCTCTTAAAATAATGTTTTCTGGCACAGCCCTGTGCAATGCTGGCCGATAGATTTGTCATTTATGAAAGGAAGCAACTGATTTTTCTTTTGCAACAATCGGATGATCATGGATGGGAGAAATTAGTAAATTCTTTAAATTGAAATGAATGGTTGTTAAAAGTTACTTTTTATGAGAAAGATTATTATTACGAGATTTTTAAAACATTTACATGGGACTTGAGATGACATTACTACATATGCGCGAGGCTGCTTTTTACCGTATACAATAATACTCAGGCTCCGGCATCGCTGCGCCGCGATCGGCCCAGCTAACACGATACACCAGACCAGACCAGAGCAGACTGCAGACTAGCAACAACTTACTGCTACAGCTACACAGTTCCTACTGCAGTCAACACTGGTCTCTGGTCAGAGATTCTCTTATACCTTGCATATCGCAGGCAGCACATGAGCAATACATCGAAATTACATCTGCTTGGACCTCTTGCATAACCCTCCACTGGGGGGGGGGGGGGGGGGCAAAAATTTGACAGCGATGGTGAGTCAATTGGACTTGTCATGAGCAACAAATTTTTCTATAATCTACTTAATTAACAAAGTCTACAGTCACAGACTATATATATATATATATATATATATATATATATATATATATATATATATATATATAAGTGCAGAACATGAAGTGAAATAGAGTGCACATGCACTGAGTACATAACATATCATGAAATGACAAAATGTATACGCAATGAGTATAAAACATATTAACAAATGACATAAAGTACACGCGCACTCTATATATTTTTTACCATTTTACAAGAACTAGGATAGGACAGGGAAGGATTGCATCATGGTTGTAGCACAGTAGGTTGCACGTAGCTGCACTGAAAGTCCATATCTTTCTACAGAAGCACAACTCCAAGTGAGACAATCTGAAGTTCTCTTCCCTGAAGTATTAATCAGTGTAGCCAAGACACTGATATGTCATATTAATATTCAATGTTATCATTTTGGTAGTACATTAGGTACACCAAACAGTGGGACCATAATAACATCTCCATCGTTCAAGGTGGTGGACAGTATGATGTGTCAATACCACATTCTAGTAGAATCCATACTCTTTCACCAACATAGAATTAGTGCAAAAACCAAATATAGTGCTCCATGATCATGAGGATGGACAGGACAAACGGATATTGCAGTAATTTATGGTAATTAGGTCAGAAGGTGAAGGACATTAAGTCTCATGCTAGTCTATCAACCGATTTCAGTAATTGTTGGCACTCATTGCCTAGTTACTAAATATTTCTGTACTATGTATGGAGTATTACAGAACATTATTCATAAGTCATCTGATGACAGTAAATATTGGCACTCATTGGCCAGTTACAGGCCATTTGTTATGCATTATTCAGAAGCGATAATTCAAAACAAGAGTTAATTAATGGCATAGCATTTACATAATTCATCTAATTATAGTAATCATTGGCATTCATTGGCCAGTTACAAACCATTTTTATGCATTGTTCAGAAGTCATCATTCAAACCAAGAGTTAATTAATGGCATAGCATTTACATAATTTATCTAATTATAGTAATCATTGGCACTCATTGGCCAGTTACAAACCATTTTTATGCATAATTCAGAAGTCATCATTCAAAACAGGAGCTAATGAGTGTAGCATCAAGCTACTGGTATTCATATATGATATCATGTGAGTGACATAAGACAAATTTAAACAATAAGAAACAGTGGCATTCATTGGCCAGTTACTAAACATATACCAAGTATTGAATATTACAAAACATTTTTCATCATTCAAGTGACATATGACATATTTAAAATAATTATTGGCACTCATTGGCCAGTTACAAAGTATTCATATCGTTTTATAAAACATTATTCAGTATTATTCAGAAGTCATCATGCAAGTGACATAACAAAAATATTATTTACAGAAATTATTGGCATAGTATTTATGCATTATTACAAAACATCATTCAGTATTACTCAGAACTCATCGTTCAAGTGACATAGGACATATTTAAAATGTAACACACTGTAACTATTACTCAAGGTCTATGGTTAGAAAACACCATTCAGTATTACTCAGAACTCATCATTCAAGTGACATAGGACATATTTAAAATGTAACACACTGTAACTATTACTCAAGGTCTGTGGTCCAATAATACATAGATATAATGGATTCAATACATCTGAGAAATTTGCATTATATTTAGAAATAGAAATATCTCTTAAACTAGTAGCATTATTTGGTTGTATACTGGTAATAGCTGGGACTGGTAAAAAAAATTTTTTTTTAGTGGTAGCAATGCATTGCGTTGGGATCGATAATTAATTGCTGGGGCATGAAAATATTTGCTTTTGACTTATTGCTGGATATAAGGATTAGAACGTCATTCATCATGAGTCAGCTGTAGCAAGGTTATGAAACAAGTAGAGTATATGTGATTACATTCATGAATGACACACACAAATGGGTAAAAAATGCAAGTACTAGAACAGGTTTAATGACTAACTGCTTATAGCACATTAATTTCATGAATAGTTTCTCCTAGAAAAAATACAAAATGGATTATTGAGCTGAAAGAAGAAACGCATATTGTGCTGAAAAGTACTGAACTTCGAATTAACAGGTAATGAAACGTGTACTCAATATGTATGTACTCTAGCTGTCCTTTCCAAAACATACAGTCATTATACCATGCAACATAAGACATACTGTCAAAACGAACTGCAACAAATACTTAAATAACTACATAGCATTTCTTAACTAACAGTAAATATATAAACTTCATCATTATCCTCATCTGCAAAGAAAAACTTCATTTTTCATATTACCATAACTTCATTACTATCATCACCTGCAAAGAAAAACTTCATTATTCATATTAGCATATTCTTCATATAATTATTCATCATCATTTATTATCATCTGCAAAAAAGACACTTCATTATTCATTATTCATGTTACCATTTACTTCATACAACTATTCATAGTATAGAGTTTCTTATTTCTAGCATATTTCATCAGTAAAATTAACATGAGTAGTTCTGTCTGACAGCCTGCATCAATCGCCTCGTATTCTGAAAGAAAAATAATTAGTTAAGACTGCTATCATACGATGTGTATAGTATATTCTTGTTAATGCTTGTTAACTCTGATCCATTTACTCTTCATGACATGGTATTGCATTTTCTTTCGTTCATTCCGAAGGTGAAATTCCCATTTCATAGTAATCCACTGTGGTTTGTTTAATTTATTTCTTTTAAACGTTATTGCTTTCTGAAAATGATGAATAAGGATTAATATCTTGCATTTAAATCATATACTCATTAAATAAAAACTTGTTTCTAGTGATATAATTAAGCATGCAGCATAGCATGACAGAAAACGTATTATGTCGAAAACATAGAGAGTGTTCAGGTGCAAAAATGTACACACAGCCTCATAATGCAGTAGCCAAAAGTGTAGAATAGTCAAGATATTGATATATCATAAGGAAAAATGTCAAAGTCAACTGGTGTTTGTTATATCTTAAAGATTTCGTAGTGCATACAAACAAAACAGGAAAACAATCATACATACACGAAAAATGGAAAATGTGCACGGTCTGATATATAACGACAAGAAAAGCGACCTGCTAACCTTACCTTGCCGGGCACTTGCCAAGAAAAAATATTATAATCATCAGTAAGTAATCACATAGATAGAATTGCATAATTGGTCATAAAATATGTAAGTTTATCTGGAAAAATGTGCACGGTCTGATGTGTAATGACAAGAAAAGCGACCTGCTAACCTTACCTTGCTGGGCACTTGCCAAGAAAAAATACGATAATCATCAGTAAGTGTTCATATAAATATAATTGCATAAGTGGTCATATAAAAATCGGGAAATGGCATTACATTGTGATAAATCATTAAGTATGTTCATTCAATAAAGGGTTTAATATTGGATACATGGTGATTGCCCTTGCTTTTTCTGGTTCTCAAAGTTTCGTCGTGTACTACATTGGGGTGAGGAATGCTGCGAATTCGATATGGACCTGCATATAGAAGCTCAAATTTACTACATCTACTCTTTCCTCTGTTGGATAAATAACGTGTGCGTACTAATATCTTCTGTCCAATGTGAAAGTCACGGCGTGTACAAACCTGTTTCTGCTGTCTTCTTCGGCGCTCTGCGGCACGTTTGATGTTGTTCAGCGCAATGTCTATTATTTCATGGTGGCGTAGTCGACGAGATGTAGGAAAGGTTGCTAATTCTTTAATTTTGTTAGGTGGTTCAACATTTTTCAGTATAACAGACGGAGATAGCATAGTAGATTCATTTGGTATGGAGTTAATTACATCCTGGAATGACAATATGTGTATGTCCCAATCAATATGTTTTTTATGGCAGTATATTCTATATAGTTTACCAATTTCTTTCATTAGACGTTCACAAGGGTTCGAAGAAGCGTGGTACCTGGATATATAGATCGGAGAAATGTTTCTTGCTCGTAACATACGTGTCCATATAGCAGATCGAAACTGTGGTCCATCGTCGGAAATTACTTTCAATACATGCCCTACATGAAATAAAAAATGTTTTACAAATGCATCCGAAATGGATTTAGCAGTAGCTTTGCGTAACGGAGTGAAGGTTACAAATTTTGAAGTGAGTTCAACAGCGACAAAGATGTAGCAAAAACCTCTATTAGTTCTGGGAATCGGACCAAAAATGTCTACAGCGGCCATGTGTCTCAATTTAACAGGTATAATTGGATGTAATGGAGGAATATGTGAAGTCGTATCTGACTTAACTTTCTGACAGATTTTACCTGACGCTAAAACTCGTCGAATACGTTTCTCCATGTTGGCAAAATAACAGTTCTGCCTCAGTATAAGAAAACATTTTCTGGCTTCGTAATGTGCGTAACTCAAATGAGTATACCAAATTAATTTGTTAACAAGCTCGTCAGGAATACATAATAACCAGTTGTTGCTGTCAGGGTGAGAGCGGCGAAACAGAATATTATTGCGTACAGTGTAATGGTTTCTGATGGAAAAACATTATTCCTATCTCGCCAAAGGTGTTTAATTTCTTTCCACACGTTGTCTTTACTCTGCTCTTGTGCTGTATCTCGTAATGATGCCGAAATAAAATTTTCGAATGCTACTTGTTGAATATACATGACGCTAGAATTTGATTGGCAGAAGTTGGTTACGATGACTTGCTGATTGTTGCTGAGAGAACGGGATAGTGCGTCTGCTACAATATTTTGTGTACCGGGAATGTGAACAATTGTGAAATTAAATTCCTGTAAATAAAGTTTCCATCTGCTTAACCTGTCATGTGTAAATTTTGCTGCAAGTAAAAACTGTATCGCTCTATGATCTGTGTAAACGGTCATATGTCTTCCATAAAGAAAATGCCTAAATCTCGTAAATGCCCATACAACACATAATGCTTCAAGTTCTGTAACAGAATAATTGCGTTCAGCAGGTGACAGAATGCGACTCGCAAAGGCGATATTTTTAATTACTGTATTACCGTCTTCTTCAATTTCCTGAAAAATGTGTACGCCTAAAGCGGTGTTAGAAGTGTCGGTGGTAATGGAAAAATTTCTAGTAAGATCTGGATGTGATAAAAGTGGTGCATTCAACAAAGCTTGTTTCAGAGTGACAAATTCAGACTGTGTTAGGCTATCCCATGACCAAATAGTGTTTTTACCCGTCAATTGACATAATCTAGGGGTGTCTAAAGCACAGTAATGAATAAATTTATGGAAAAAGTTAATTAATCCCAGAAAGCTGCGTAATTGTTTCTTCGTTGTAGGAACAGTAATGTCACGTAAAGCTTGAAGTTTTTCCGGGTCAGGCGCAATGCCTTCTGCTGAAATTACATGTCCAAGAAATTTTATAGAAGTTTTGCCAAAGTGCGACTTGCTAACATTAACTGTGCTCGAAAAGTTTGTAACAGTTGTTCAAGAATCAGATTGTGTTCAGACCAGTTAGCTTCTGCAATCAGAATGTCGTCTACATACGTTGTGATTCTGTCTTTAATGCAAAAGTGTGTATCGAATGTCGTCAAAACTAATAACATTTTCGTGAACAAGATTCTGTGTCAAAAGTATTGCTTGCGTTGCTGGAAGATGCAACCTGTACTGTATCTACTCAAATTCTTTCTGACGTGCTATTATTTGCGGGAGGATGCTGTGGCATCTCGACTATTTGTACTGTTCTGTTATTTCGTCCTGACGTATTACGTTCGCGATGATACCGACTGTCTGGTTCATTCATGATAATCTGTTGTTGCGGATGATTTTGCTGCTGGTAAGACCGACTGTTATTAAACGTACGCTGAAAATTGTGCTCATTACTTTTACGTCTGTCATGATAGTCATTTCTATACGGTGCATTGCGATATGAGTTGAAATGATGTGTTTTCTTTAACGTACTGGTTTCCTTGTTGCTGTGCGTCACTATTTGGCGGAGGCGACGCTATACTTGTAGGCGGCGAAACATTAAAGTTCGGTTGACCTTGCAGACTACATTGTTGGTTAGGTATGTTAATCGGTTGGCTTTGATGCTGTTGCGGGGAAAACCCTCTATTGTTGCCAAAAATGCGTCTGCGATGGCTGAAAATTTTGTACCTACTGGTGATTACACTTCTGTCTTTCATTAAAATTACGCTGATAGTTCTGGAGTGTCTAATGAAAATTGTCACTTTCGATAAAACTTGTCATACTGGGTTTTCTTCGCTCATTCTTAATCCTAGATAGATCGATAGTTGAAGAGCTGTTTTGATAGATATAAAGGATAGTAAAAGAGAAGGCAGCAATGCAGAAAACAAAAGATGAAATAGCACTACTACGGCTCGGGGCCCTGTGCGCGCTACGACAGATATTCATCAAAGTGTAATGAATCCCCTGAGGTCAATTACGCGCTACAAATAAATTTTAGTTTCTGCGTTACAGGCAATGCCGGTGAAAATTCAAAAGCAAGTTGTTGTATCCAATCCAATTCTAGTTTCTGCGTTACAGGCCAAGCTGGTGAAAACACAAAAGCAAATTGTCGTATCCAGTCCAAAGCGTGAATCTGTGTTCTGTCATTATTAAGCACTTTAAATTTCCTAACAGATAGAAAGTGTTTGTAATAAAAATTATCGTCTCTGTATGTCTGAGCAGGTTCAGGATTGCATGATAATCTATTTGTCTGTGACTGTTCGGAATCTAAGTCACGTAGTCTCTGTAAATTACCTAAGTTACACTGGCTGTGTGAGTCTGACAAATGTTCGGAAAGTGGCGTATGCTGTGATGTGTTAAAGGCTGAAATATTTTTAATCCCCGTCACTTCTTGTTGTAAAGATGACAATTTTCTACGTAATGTATTACTGGACGAACCTATCTCACTGATCGTCTGCTGTAAATTTTGGAATTCGGGTGTTTGATTAAACGAAACAGGTGACGTATCGTCTGATTTGGTGTGATTATTACTTTCGATAACGTCAATACGACTGCCCCATTCATCATATTTTTCAGTCAGTGTTTTTACTTGATCGTCGTTTTTAGTGTCACAAGCATTAATTTGTTTTTGTATTTTACGTTTCGTTTTGTTCAATTTCTCAACATCTGCTTTGATGCCATCGGGATCCTGTATTAGTTCCAACTTTTCAAGTCTGTTGGTCATTGTCTGTTTTTGTTTTAAGATCGGAGATTTCATCATGCAATTCGGTGTTCAACTGTTTGATTTCGTCCGATACTGTAGCAATATTGTTGTCTACGTATGTTTTTGCTTTCGTAAACAATTTACGCTTATCTTCCTGTCTCTGTGCAGTAATTGTTTCCAAGACTTGTCGCTTTACTTTATTCTGTTCCTGTATAAATTTACGGTAACGCGTTTCATTGCTTTGTATGTGGTGATTAAAACGTTCGTCAATTTGTCTGTTCTGTTGTTCAAATTTCGCGTCTACTTTCGCATCCAGCGTGCGTGAAAATTCTGCTGACATTAATTTAAACTCGTCGCGTAACTGTGTTGCGTTTTCGGAACATTGTTTAGCGACTGCACTAATTTCGTCTCTAAGTAATTTAGTTGTGGCTGCATGTGTATTACTTAATTCTTGTGCCACAGATCTAATTTCTTCACTGGTATTCCTAGCATAAGCCTTAATTTCCTCACGTAATTGTTCTTTAGTATCATGACATTGCGTGGCCACGGCTGCAATCTGTTCACTAAGTTGTTTGTTCTGTTCATTAAGGTTGTCTTGTTTTTCATTAAGTTGTTTGAAATTGTCGTCTTGTTTTTTCTTAGATTGTTTGAGATTTTCATTGATTTCTTTGTAATTGTTGTCTTGTTTTTCATTATTTTCATTAATTTGTTGTTTGACATTTTCATTAAGTTGTAGCATTAATGCTATAACTCGATCCATGTCAAAATTAGCTACTGTATTCTCTGTGCTGTGTGATGATGTATCTGTATGTGTCACGTTTTGTATAACCATTTGGTCATTCTGTGATTCTTGAAAAGGTTTGCCAATCGGATGTGCACTGTTGGCCACTACATCGGAATCAAACAAATCTAACGTACTTTGAGTACATTGTTCACCTTCGTTAGAAACAATTATCTGTTCACAATTCAAATTTTGCAAACCGGGTGTGTCCAACTGAGCAGCGTTCATTGTAACGGAACGTGCCACGTCATCAATTGTTACATTTACTGTGGACATAATTGAATTTGTTTGCTCATCATTAGAATTAAAATCATTACTAATGAGCGGTACGCACTGATTATCAGTAATTAGAGGATTATCGCTATTACACTGAGTGTCGCAAGTATTACCGATCAAATTATTCAAGTCGCCTATTTCACTCATTGCACATCGCGATGTACTGTTAACAGTTTTTCGCGGCATTTTTCACAAATCAAAAATAAGCACAAAAATGAAACAAAGACAAAGCAAAAATGGAACAAACACAATTACAACAAAGAGCAATAAATTGCTGATGATCTGTGAAAGAAAGAGTAACAAATTAGTAATGCGTTGCGCCAGATGCAAACTACATTTAAGTAAATAAGAGCAGATATATGACTACTTCTCAGAAATTCACAAAGAAATACGATCCTGGCCGGTTGTCGCCAAGTGTAACCTCCCCACAAAATAATTTACCGCAACCTCTCAACAGAAAACATTAACATAAATAATATTCACGTTTAGTGTAACCTCAAAACAGAAAAATTCCTAAACCTCTCAACAGTAAAAATTTATAATTATGTCGTTCACATTCAGTGTAACGTCCCAACAAAAAAAATAAATTCAGTAACATGGTGATAATACAATGTAACTAACCTCTCAATTAAATGGTCACTCATAACTTTTCAATAATTGACTGTGAATTTAACCTGGTAAATTTTGGACGTCAGCAGTGCTGCGTCATGGCCCTGAAAGATCATTCTCAATAAAAAAGAGAAAAATTGTTACCTCAATGAAGTCGCCGGGTAACGCATATATATCTGCTCTTAAAATAATGTTTTCTGGCACAGCCCTGTGCAATGCTGGCCGATAGATTCGTCATTTATGAAAGGAAGCAACTGATTTTTTCTTTTGCAACAATCGGATGATCATGGGTGGGAGAAATTAGTAAATTCTTTAAATTGAAGTGAATGGTTGTTAAAAGTTACTTTTTATGAGAAAGATTATTATTACGAGATTTTTAAAACATTTACATGGGACTTGAGATGACATTACTACATATGCGCGAGGCTGCTTTTTACCGTATACAATAATACTCAGGCTCCGGCATCGCTGTACTGCGATCGGCCCAGCCAACACGATACACCTGACCAGACCAGAGCAGACTGCAGACTAGCAACAACTTACTGCTACAGCTACACAGTTCCTACTGCAGTCAACACTGGTCTCTGGTCAAAGATTCTCTTATACCTTGCATATCGCAGGCAGCACATGAGCAATACATCGAAATTACATCTGCTCGGACCTCTTACAAAGTAGTGCTGGAGGGAATTGACACAATAATGCTGCAGGGCTGTCCATAAATCCGTAAGAGTACGAGGGGGTGGAGGTGTCTTCTGAACAGCACACTGCAAGGCACCCTAGATATGCTCAATAATGTTCATATCTGTGGAGTTTAGTAGCCAGCGGAAGTTTTTAAACTCAGAAGAGTGTTCCTGGAGCCATTCTGTGGCAATTCTGGACGTGTGAGGAGTCGCATTGTCCTGCTAAAACTACCCAAGTCTGTCGGAATGCACAACGGACATGAATGGATTCAGGTGATCAGACAGGATGCTTACGTACGTGTCGCCTGTCAGAGTCATATCTAGACATATCAGGCCTTTCCTATCACTCCAACTACACATGCCCTGCGCCATTACAGAGCCTCCACTAACTTGAATAATCCCCTGCTGACATGCAGGGGTCATGGATTCATGAGATTGTCTCCATACCTGTACACGTCCATCCACTTGATACAATTTGAAAGGTGACTCGTCCAGCCAGGCAACATGTTTTCAGTCATCAACAGTCCGCTGTCGGTGTTGAGGGGCCCAGGCAAGGCGTAAAGTTTTGTGTTGTGCAGTCATCAAGGGTACACGAGTGGGCCTTCGGCTCCGAAAACCCATATTGATGATGTTTTTATTGAGTAGTTCATCACTGACATTTGCTGATGGCCCAGCATTAAAATCTGCGGCTACTATATTTACAGAAGGGTTGCATGTCTGTCACATCGAACGATTCTCTTCAGTCGCCGTTGGTCCCGTTCTTTCAGGATCTTTTTCCGCCCACAGCGATAACGGAGAGTTGATGTTTTACCGAATTCCTAATATTCATGGTACATTCGTGAAATGGTCGTGTGGGAAAATTGTTATGTCCTTCGGTCGGCAGGAAATAACTAACGATCGAGTTTGAACACACTTTATTTAACTAAAACGCCTTCTTGGAATGCACTAATTTCCAAACTCGACAACAACAAGAAACACAATAGTTCTTGTGGTGGCAAAGAGACAGATAAAAGTTACAAGACAATGACAATAAATAATAACAACCAAAATACCATGCTATACAATTCCAAAGTGGCGTTACGCCCAACAGGATACAAATTTCTACAAAAGAGCATGGCGAGTGTCTACTGGGCTAGGGACAGCGTAAGTATTGGCCAGAGCTGTCCAAGCTGTAGCTACACACTGCCGGTCTGACTCTGCTGGTATACTTATAACACTGATTCTGCAGAGTGCTACACTTAGGCACATTAGTTCCAATTGGTGGACCTCTGTCACATGGATTTTCACGAAGTAGTGCAATGTTTATGCGGAAGGTCTGTTGATGTTTACATTCACTGGCGATGTTTTGATATGAGCTCTTGAAGGGAGGTCGGCAACCCATCTTACTTCTCTGTTGTGCAAGCCCTCTAACTGATAAGGGGCCGCTACGACAAAAATCCTCTCTCCATCGCTACCTTGGAGAAGCTGTGTCCCATCGCTTGTGCGTCGTCTGTGACACTACTTGCAAACTAACTTAAATCCTGATAACCTGCCATTGTAGCAGCAGTAACTGATCTAACAAGTACACCAGACACTTGTTGCCGTATATATTCGTTTCCGCCTGCAGCGCCGTATTCTGCCTGTTTACATATCTCTGTATTTGAATATGCATGCCTATAACACTTCAGTGTATATCTGTGTATGGTATTTCTGGAGGTTACAATCTTTTTAAATTCTCATATTTTTGTACATAATTCTTATATCAATTCTTAATTCTTTTATTTTATTCTTATGTTTATTTTTCAGGAAGTTTTTGTGCATTCTTATGGATGATACCTATCACAGACACATTCTAAACGTAGAAATTTCACACATCACAAGCATCACGTGAAGTCAGGTTTGCCACAGTGGCATTTCTTCATACGAATCTCACTCGGATAGGAAACATCATTAATAATGCTGAAGATTTCATGCGTTGGCAATAATTTCGCGGCAAACCACGAATAACGGATCCTTTTTCGGAAACTGACACTTTCAATTAATTATTAATCAAGATATACTACAGGATTTTCACCAAAATCGATTTTAAATAATTTTTCCGTTCACTTATTGTTTTCTTTTTCTTTTTTTCTGTTTTTGTAATTCAGTCACTGGACATAAATTAGTAGACGAGTAAGGAGAACGTTATTTCGATATACAATGGAAAACATTTGTGTATTACTCTCTACAGACATGCCTAGAAAAATGAAAAACTGAAGTAGAAATCGGATATTGAACATGAGTCACAGAAGTGTCTAAACACGACGCTAGCCACTGTGACTTGGCTTCGGTTAGACTATGTAGCCGCTATAATACATATAAAGTACCTCGAAAACTTTGACCGTCGTTTTCTCACAAACGGTCGAATATTTACGGATAATAAGACACGTTTATTTCGACCACTCTTCCACTGAGCGATGTTTCTGAGAAATCGGGTTATGGCACTTCTCGTGTTGTCCTAAAAGTGACTTAGTTATCCAAGAACCAAAGCTTATTGGTTTATGACACATGACATATGTTTGCATATTTCACTGTAAAAAAGTCTGGTTATAGGTAGGTTAATGAAAACTGCTTCCGCATTAATAATTGGTTCTCAGAGAGAAGGAGAACACCATTATACAACTTAAAAAACATACAGTGATTTTAATTCAGACGCATTTTTGAGTGGTGATGTTATAAGACGAGTGTGAACAAAAGTAAAACATGGGTAATGGAATGCAGCTGAATCCACTCAGGTGATGCTGCGAGTAGTAATTTAGGAGTGAGACACTAAAAATAGTAGATGATTTTTGCTATTTGGCCAGCAAAAAGACAGATGGAGATGAAGAAGAAAGGATATAAAATGTAGACGAGCTATAGTGCGTGAAGCGTGCCTGAAAAAGAGGAATTTGTTAACATCGAATACAAATTCAACTATTAGGAAGTCTTTTTTGATGGTGTTTCCCTGGACAGTAGACTTTAACGAAAGTGAAACGTGGTAGATCAGCAGCTTAGACAAGAAGCGCTTTTGAATCTCGTGCTGTAGAAGAACGCTGAAGAGTCGATGGGCAGATCGTGTTACTAATGAAGGGATACTGAATCGAACTGGGGAGAAACTAAATTTATGGCAAAACTTGACTAAACGAAAGAATCAGTTGATAGAACTCATCCGAGACATTAAGGAATAGGCAAATGGCTCTGAACACTAAGGGACTTAACTTCTGAGGTCATCAGTCCGCTAGAACTTAGAATTACTTAAACCTGACTAACCTAAGGACTTCACACACACCCATGCCCGAGGCAGGATTAGAACCTGCGACCGTAGCGGTCGCGCGGTTCCAGACTGTAGGGCCTAGAACCGCTCGGCCACCCCGGCCGGCAATCGTCAATACGTAATGGACAAAAGTTAGAGTGGGTAAAAATTGTCGAGGAGGATCAAGGTTTGATTATAGAAAGTAGGTTCAGAAGGGTGTAGATTGCAGTAGTTATTTGGAGATGAAGCGCACAGGATGGAATAGCGTGGAGAGGTGCATCAAATCAGAGTTTGCACTGAAGAACACAACAACAACAACAATAGTTAAGAGATCTTTATTGTACTGCATTTAGAGATATTATTACTTCTAAATTGTGAAGCATACAAAATCTGTAATATTAGTCACTTAAAGCTCTGTTTGATTCAGTGGTAAAGTGCAGTACTACAATTCCAAAGGTCTTGGATTCAAGAAATAGGTACTCCTAGGTTTTTAATCTGTCACTTATCACTTCTCTCGATTCTCTCAGTGCTCGTTAATGTGAAAATGCCGACTTGCACCGTGGTTTGGAATCCTCGTTAAACTGTATGCCCCCTATAAATGGCTGGGTAAGTCAATCCAGATCTAAGAGGAAGGTAACAGCACACTAGATCCAACAGGACCATGCCGAGTAAAACAATGTGGTGTTCAAATCAAACTTCGGTTTGATGAGAGGTTTTACCGTAGACCTACATAACTTCTCGAAGTGGGGAAGGACCATTAACTGTCTCATGATATGATAGGCGTCAAGCTAGTTGAAACTCAATTATTGGAGATACCAAGAATACTACTGTAGATCCAATGAATCTTAAGATCTGACCTTTTCGCAGTGCTATTGGATTTATCGTCGGTGTTCGTCGTGGGATCAATAGATTCACGCCAGATTACAAACGTAAACGTATGGGACTCGATCCAAAGTCGAATATGAGATTTTTTCACCGATTATTTCTTCAGTATTTACGACCACCTTCATTTCTGGCAGTGAATGTTAATGTTAAACTATAGGTCAGTCTATAACGGGGTAGTAAGGCAGCTCAAAGGTCTGAGTTACGCAGTGAAATACCATCTCCAACACTAGGACAGGAACGATCATTCGAAGCAAATAGTCTAGTAAACAAGGACTCTAAAATGCATTCCTTAAGAGCTATTTGGATTTGTTCATCTCTTCTACTAAACAAGTATTCATACTCCTTAAGGTATGTATTTTACAGACCATTTTGGGTGGACAATTTTTTTTCTTGTTTTGGTCCATACTACTTCCTCACGAAATATGGAAATCAATAAGCTTGCAGTAGAACAGATTTGTTTCACAGTATCGAGGATGAGGAAATGCTCATAGCTGTTCTAAAGCATGCAGTTTAGAACCCTTTGCTACTAGAGTTTTTGCTTGGAATGTTCGCTTCTATCATATCCCTGAAAATCAATCGTTCCTCCTAAAACACTCTGTACTTCCTGTGATAGTTTATTACCTTGTATTTTTGAGCAGCGCAGAGTGATCTATTGCGATAGCACTTCCTTGTATAAGTAGTGCTAGAAATCTGTTTTAATATTATTGAGATTAGGCCTGGTTGGTGACATCATAATCTTTCATTCTGTACAACGGCAAATGTAACAACAGTAAGTGATTGATATGACAGAAGTGGCGTACAGCGAGGCCCAGCAGTAGCCTTTCCAGAGGTGGCAAAAATGTTAGTATTATTCTATTGTCAATCACTCAGGAGTCGTCAAACGAAGTGGAAATATGAAAGTAAGTGGCTATATGTATCGTCCACATCAAATGACGCATACCCGTGGCATTTACTCTCTTCGTGCCACTACGTCAATGACGCATGGGTATGACTGTAGCACAGAAGAGGGTCGTTCTCAGTGAGCAGTGGATACTGTACTACGCAACGTGGCCCCAACACTAACGATCACTATCTTGTTTGCATCGTTTAGAGGACTGCACACCTTCGTCAATAGTGTTGTATGGACGCTGAAATACTGTAACGAATGTGCATCTGCCTGCGTCGACTATTTGAAGCCGCCGCCTAGTGCGGACTGAATTTGTCAGATCTGAACTTTCTGCTTGGTCGCTGAAGGAAACAAATGTAGTGGTTTTAGTATGAGTTCATGTTCAGCCAGTCCTGCAGCACTTCTTGCGTATGTATTTTACGATGCGACAGTGACAGCAATTCCTTGGAGGGTGCGGTAAGCTAACGTTAGTGACGGTGGTCGTGGGGGGACACGGTCTCACAAAGGGGCCCTACGAACTTAGCGATTTCATTCGTATTTACAGGATCTGCAGGACACGACTAGGACTTCAACACGTGTAAAAAGGAACGTGACTCTCGACGGTTTCTGACAAAACTGAGTTTGAAAATTACTGGCGTGCTTAAGCTGTATGCTTTGAGGGCCACTAGTGTTCACGCAGTCAACAGCCTAACGACACTGGCGCAGTAGCTCAGAGTGAAGGATTCAAAGATGAGCTTTAAGGGGTGTCACGTGACGTCCGCCTATACCAAATGCCGAGAACAATGACGAACAAAATGAAGGGGAAAAAATCGAATGAGTGCTGGATTTCACAAGCGCGAACTCTTTGGATCGAATCTCGCTGCCAGTGCTACATCTTTTTGTCAGTTACCTGCATCAGTATTTGGTGCCATACTTCGATAATGTGTGTGGTGACCGAGAATCTTTTATGGCTGTAAAGCAATTTTGTTTTGCAATAGACACATTGGAAAAATTCATGGACATGCCAAAAATTCGGCGTCCACTACATCTGCTGTATGTCGCGATAACCATTGTTTTCCGTCTTCATGCGATCAGTACCATCTTGATTCGTGCAGTGCTGCGTAGGCTACTCGTTATACTTGTCATAAATGTAGCTACAATAACGTAAACAAAATAACTACACTGATTTGATTGAAAGTTCCTGTATACCTTTTCTTCATTTCTAACCTCTTTAAGGGGAGGATTACTATCTTTGACCCGAAAAAAGCATGTCCTTGGAGAATTTTTTTCTCGAGATGTGTTATAGATATCAATTTCAAATTTGATCAATATGTTTATTGATATTTCATCTACAAACTGGAATTTTTTCTACCGGAAATGTCGAAGAGCAAAGGCGGAAGTACCGTTGGAACGAAACAAAATTTTGATGTAGACCTCCACGCGCGGTATGTCACAGGTCAGCCGGCTCGTCTGAAATCAAATTTGAGTTGACGTTAGCGAAGTAAACAAAGAATCATGCTAATCGGCTCAGTAGATCTAAAGTTACCACACCGCGCGATAAAAAAACGTCATTTCGAGAAAAACGCGTTTGAAGTTTTGACTACATATAAATGCAATATTATGCAACGTACGTTAAATCTGCTTTTCCAGGTCCATAAACTAGTCCTTCCTCTTCCTCAAAGAGGGCGTTCTGCTCGATCTGGGCCATCCTGCGCTGCTCCAGAGCCGCTCGCACGGCCGGTGACAAGCGGTTTTCGGCCCCTTGAATCCGGTGGTCTTCCGAATGCTTGGCGAACTGCATCGAACAGAGTCCCAGGATGTCGTCCATCGTTGTCATGGTCTTCAGAATTGCTGAATACCGTTCGTTGAAGCCGCTCACTGCCAGGAAAGTCGCAATCCCCCACAGTCTTCGCATCAGAATGCAAATGCTTGGGGGCTAACTTCCAAACACACGCGTTCAAACATTCATTTGAATTTTGTGTGTTTCCTCCCAAGCACGGGTACAATAACTCGTCCTCCGAAAGAAAAACACTGGTAAGTGAAAAAGGCCGATTTCAGGAAGGTCCATTTTTTTGTCCAACCGCGAATAACAAACATTTCCGTTCCGTATTCGGAAAAACCGTTTCAGGGGTAGGTACTAAACACTTTTATGGATCCAAAAATGCAATTTTTTAAAAAATCGATTTTTTTAACCACAAGATGCTAAACCTCCCCTTAAGACAAAAAAAGGAAAAAAAACTTTTTCTCCTTTCTTCATGTTAAAGATTAGGAGAATAGTAACTTAATTGTTGATACTTGCACGGTCATAATAAATCTATTGTTAGAATTCCATGGGAATGAAAAAGAAGCAGCGAGTTTCGATCCAGAGACCTCGCGCTTATGATAGAAAGGGCATAGTTGCTCAGGTGCGCACTCCGTGAATACTAGTTGCCCTACAAAGCACAAAGCACAAAACATGAAACGCCTATAAAAAACGGTTGAGATATGCTTCTTCTTCTTCACATATGTTAAAGGCCGTGTCCTGCACACACTGTCGATACCAATCAAAAAATTGTCACCATCTTTGAGAGAACACTTAAACTGCAACTACAGGAAAGTAGTATCACACGAAAGTTGTGAACAAATCAATGAGAATTTGCAGAAAATAAATGCGTGGAGTAATGACTGGCAGTTATCTCTCAATATTAGTAAGTGTAATCTACTGCGTATAACAAGGCGAAAATCCCGTTAATGTATGAGTACAAAATAAATGATCAGTCTTTGGAAGCGGTAACATCGGTCAAGTATCTGGGTGTGACTATTCGAAATGATCTCAAATGGAATGATCAGATTACACAAGTAACGGATAAGGCGAACTCTAGATTGCGGTTTATTGATAGAATCCTGAAGCGAAGCAGTCCTTCAAAAACAGAAATAGCTTACAATACGTTAGTTCGTCCAGTCTTAGAGTATTGTTCGTCTGTATGGGACCTTTACCAGTTGGGTCTGATTCAAGAGATTGAGAAGGTCCAAAGAAGAGCGGCAAGATTCGTGACTGGTACATTTAGCCGTCACGAGAGCGTTACAAATCTCACAGAAAGTTTGAAGTGGGACACACTTGCAGATAGACGACGCGCTAAACAGAAGGGGCTGCTCTCTAAATTCAAAAATCCAATCTTCACCGAGGATGTAGAGCATATTTTATTACCACCAACTTTCAAATCGCGTAATGATCATCATTCAGAGATAAGGGAAATAAGAGCTCGTACTGAGGCGTTCAGACAGTCGTTTTTACCTCGCGCGATCCGCGACTGGAACACAGGGGGGGAAATATGACTTTGGGGCGAATTGTGCCCTCCGCCACACACCGATTGGTGACTAGCGGCGTATACATGTAGATATAGATGTAGATGTAGACCGCAGCATCACGAGCGCATGAAGTTATTATTACGTGGGAAACAGACGAGTGAGCCAAGTGTGGGAGCCGTACTTTTACAACAGGCAGAGTACACGGGAACAGTGCCCAGTTGGCAAAAATTAACAGGTCTGTCATGATGAGGTACAGCCTCAGCCTGATATATTGAATTAAGCGCAGGGCAATGTACAAGCGCCTAGAGCAGAGAAATGTATAGTCCCGACCTCGCCGCGTCGTCGCTAGCTGAGAGATATACCACACGGGGACACACCCAGTCAGGTCCACAGCTAGAGGTTGTCAACGATACGAGCGGTACCCCACAGAACACGAGCGAAGTGATAGTGGGACACGATAAGCAGAGGCCGGACACAATACACAAGTCACAACAGCGCCGCATATACGAGAGAGGCGTGTAGCGGGCGGCGTCGGCCGTTTATAGCGACCTGTCGATCGCGGCGGATCGCCACGTGACCCGCTCTGTCCGACCGACCGCGACCGCGCCGTGCGTGAGGGTCGTGACCCTGGCGGCGCTCGTGCGCTCACAGCGTCTGTGATGTAGTTGAGCAAACAAATCAGCGAATAAATATTTGAAGCAATTGATACCTCAGTCTACTACATACGGCGAGATGAAAAAGGAAGGGTGAGAGAGAGGGAGGGAGGGAGAGAGAGAGCCGGCAGAGTGGCCGAGCGGTTCTAGGCGCTTCAGTCCGGAACTGCGCGACTGCTACGGTCGCAGGTTCGAATCCTGCCTCGGGCATGGATGTGTGTGATGTCCTTAGGTTGGTTAGGTTTAAGAAGTTCTAAGTTCTAGGGGACTGATGACCTCAGAAGTTAAGTCCCATAGTGCTCAGAGCCATTTGAAGATTTTTTTTTTTTTTTTTTTTTTTTTTGGAGAGAGAGAAAGAGAGAAATACGTAGGTATGATAAACCCCTTCCCTCAAAAATATTTCTCCCTTTCGTAACTCCTCTGTGGTATTGCCCATGACGTGTCACTGTTCCCATTTGTACAAAGACTGCAGCACACCCGAGGTGCCTATTTTCTACCACCGCACTCACTGGGAGGCATAAGTTCTCATAAGTGTTCTCCAACCTGCGCAGAAAACAGCACGTAGGTAGTGAATCCGTTATCTTGAGGCTGTAAGAAACTCTTAGTCAGGACTGAGCGAGGTGGCGCAGTGCTTAGACACTGGACTCGCATCCGGGAGGACGACGGTTCAATCTCGCGTCCGGCCATCCTGATTTAGGTTTTCCGTGATTTCCCTCAATCACTCCAGGCAAATGCCGGGATGGTTCCTCTGAAAGGGCACGGCCGACTTCCTTCCCTAATCCGATGAGACCGATGACCACGCTGTCTGGTCTCCTTCCCCAAACCAACCAACCAACCTTAGTGAGGAACAAATATTTTAGAAATCATAAAAATTCCAATCAATTTGTTTATACGGGATGCTGCTCGCTTTTTATTCTGAAAACACGAGAAACTGCACAATTACATTCCACTTTAGAGTCACAAATAATTTCTATTCTTCAACAATTTAATGAACTGCGCCCTTAATTACAGCTCTCACATTTACAATCTAGGCATTACAAATTAAATCTCAACTGATACCGCGACGGCCGGCCGCGGTAGCCGAGCGGTTCTAGGTGCTTCACTCCGCAACCGCGCGATTGCTACGGTCGCAGGTTCGAATCCTGCCTCGGGCATGGCTGTGTGTTGTAATATCTCTTTATATTCGATGAATTATTCTGATACAATTCTACCCTTGAATGACGTTTACTAATTTTCTATCTTCATACTCGCAGAATCCATGCGCAAAGTAGTTTCATACAATAGCTGTGCCATGAGGGCATAATTATTCTTTGTAGTACTCTCTCTGGTGGTTGTTAAAAAAACTTCCGAGATTGTCTTCGTGCCGATTAGCCTGAGCTTTGTTTGAAGAATTGTAATCTGAATATTGAGATTTATGACAAAAGATAACAGATACGAAATTGTACGATTAAAAGGGAAATATATATATTATATATTGGTCCTTCATACAAAAGGTGTGTATTTGGCATTTGAGAATCAATGATATTCATCGATATACTGCGTAGTTGTTAATCAGAAGCGAACTTCCGAAAGACTGGATACGAACCCGCATTTAATAATCCAAGAGCTCCATTACTTATTCGGAAGGTTAAACTTCATCAAAGCCAAATATCCGCTTGATCTGAGGTTTCCCGACTGATTATACAACGCTCCAAAAATTACGAGGCATTTTATTTGTACAGATTAGCCGACTGCCGCAAAGCATGAGCCTGCATAGAAGAAGAATCATCGCCTGATTTCATTCTAACAAGTAAAATTTCTGAATAATTTTGAGTGACTGAGCTATGACTGTGTTTCCTATTATGAATGATTGATTGCTCGAACGAATTGAGAACTACATAATTACATAATTACGTAGATAGGAGGAAAAATAACAGTGTGATGTCCTTAGGTTATTCGGTTTAAGCAGTTCTAAATTCTAGGGGACTGATGACCTCAGATGTTAAGTCCCATAGTGCTCAGAGCCATTTGAACCATTTGATACCGCGGCAGACGACATGTCTGTCCTCTGAGACTGCCGATCCAGCTGTAATCTTCCATCCGAACCAGTTCGCCCGCCATCCAAGTTAAGCGAGATCCGAAGATCACCAAAGTGGTTCGTCTGCCTTTCGTTTAGCAGTTGTTAATCATTCTGCTGGTTATTAATACCTGCGAATTAATGGAATGATAGCACGCTATCGAGAGATGCTTCAATTTGAAATGCAAGTAAATATGCTGTTTAGTTTGTCTAATATTAATAACAGAAGATTATTATTTTGGCGCGCTACTTCCGAACGCAGCAGCCAATCGCGAAGGTGGACCACAATTTAGGCAGTCTTTCTCACGATACCCGTACCTAACAAACCATCTGTTAGCGATATCTCACACCACATTACGTCATATTGCCACTGCTGCCTTCTCAACTGCTCTAAGAGCAGCTTCTTGTACCTGAATATGATGGTTGCAAAGCCTGAAATATTACAACTCCCCCTCATTTCTGTTATAAAGTGCGACAGCAGCGCTCCAAGCGGACACAAAGCTACTTTCTGAATACTACGGGGAGTCTCACAATTCGTGTTACACGCTTCTAGTGGTTGTAGACGGGATTTAGCTTATCAGGTATTATATAGGAATCCATGTCATCTAAAGACGCTGCAGAGCGTCAAGGTTATTGGCGCCGACGCCTGTAAATGTATGTATACACAGAGTGATTCCGAGATGATGTTTCAAATGTGATGATGGAGAAAGATATATGTATCAATCTGAGGTAAGGGTCCCTGTACCGGAAAGGAATCAGTCGGAAGTTATAACCGAAAACCGTTCTGATATCTTTGACAGTGGGATACATGTAACGGTAGTATTATTGCTAAGATTGTAAGGTAGGAAACTTTCAGAGGTGGTAGTATGACCCGAAACAAGGAAAAAGTGTAGTAAACACGGGCTCAAAATCGCATACCTGAGGAACTATGAGCACTTGCTCATCTCAGCTACTGCGAAACACACATCCTCTATTGAACCTTATTACTCTTAAGGTAAGCATTTTAGAGCCAATGTTTACCATACATTTTGTCTTGTTTTGGTCCTTAATACCACATCTGAAAGTTACTACCCTACAGTCCTAGCAAAAACAGTACTCCACATATTTCACTGTCACAGGTATCGGAACGGTTTTCGCTTATAACTTTCGACTCATTCGCTTCCGATTTAGGGACCCTTACCACGCATTGATGCATTTATCCTTCTCCATCATCCTAGAAAGTCTAACATCATAGCGGCGTGACCCTGTACATACATGCATTTACAGGCGCCGGCGCCTGTAACTTTGACCCTCTGTAGCGTCGTTTGATGACATCGGACATAGGTTACTGTGTAACCTTGATTTACTAAGCCTCCTCTGCAACCTCTGGAAGTATGTAACATGAATTGTGAAACACCCTCATTATTGGGTGAACGCGAACAGTATCGGTTATGTTGGCTCCAACATAGGTTTTACATTAGGGAGCGTATGTAGTGACTTACAAACAGGCACTAACTAAAGAATGACGCCACATTTGTCTTTCTTTAGTTACATAAGGATTCTGAGGTGTATGAAACAGTACATTATAGAACAGTTTATTTACGACTCTCTTGTAAACTACAGCTATTTACCGGAGAACGTCATTTTCTTTTGAGAACAAAAATGGCTAGTAAATAGCAGAAGACCTGACCTTTTGCAGATAGGTGTCGTACATCTACTCAAATACGTGAAGTTTTTTCATTACACTTCCAATCAAATCAGTGAATGTGGAACGCAGGAAAATTGTGTGGAATGCAAAACCTACATTATTCAATGTACCAAAAACCGCCACAACTTTAGTTGAAGGGAAAACCACACACACGAGATAATGAAGTGTCAAAAGCAATAAAAACTGTTCCCCAATATACAAGAAACCAGTTCCGCAACTATTGCTACATCTGAGCAACAAACGACAAGAACCATCAACACACTCGCTTCTGAAGCAAACAGTAATTACGTTTACAAAAATACGGGTATACTAGAAAGCCGAGAGCAGTGTAAGAATGTGCGAATCATTAAACTCCATACAAAATTGTTACGTGTCAAGGAAAGTGTCTATCATAATAAGAAAAGACAACAACAGAATTATATGTTTCTTGTGGCTGGAATGTGTGTTTGTGTTCATTTGGTTTCAGTGGAATGAGCAGCAAATACACACATATTCGGAAGTATTCTTCATGAATAAGTTGTCGCTTATGTCATTGAGTCAGTGAGATTCGGCCTGTTTTACATTTATTTCACGATCTTTCATGTGCCGTTAATTAACTAGAAAAGTAACTAAAAACGAACATTTACCATACAGCTGGCTTTCTCGTCGCTAGTGATGGTAGCGTCGCTTCAGCTGCCAGACGGTAACAATTCTCACAGCAATACAGTGCTGAATCAAGATGAAAGCGTAAACTTTCCAACAGAACATCTACTAAATTCTCTCAATGTTCCCGGTACGCCCTCGTCAGGAAGTTTCTGAACAATGTCGTAGCAGCGGAAATATTAAGCGGTAAATAAAAGACAGTCTTCATGCCACGAATTGGGGATGGGAGGAACTGACTGGTTAAAGCCGATATCGATATTGTAGTTCTGAGTAACTGGTATTTTTCGAAGATTGTTTGATCTCGGTTCCAACAGTTTTTTCCATTTTTTGCTATTTCATTTTTTACTATAAAGAAAGCCGACACACCATTTTATTGTTACAGCAGTGATAAAAATCTTGGTTTTTGAATAAAACATTTTTTACAAACGAGTAATGTTTACTTGTAAAATTTCCATTGCTTTCAAATACCGCGTTTCACAGAAAATGGCAAAAGCGATTAGTGCTACTTTAATAACAGCGCCGAACTCTAAGAAACAAGCAAGAAGCACATGACATAAGAAACTGTACAGCACTGCTAAAACAATAACGTTCCTGTTGCCACGCTGCTGGCCTATTAGACGATAATGTGTACGTGCAGTGTGCAAGACTCGCTCCCACCTAAATTTATACGGTAGTTCCTTGCTGTCGGTTGTATTGCAGGATGACACCATCACTAATTTGGAAGAATATCTTATGACGTGTGGTAGCAATGGAGTACAATGCTCTATTTGCTTTAAAAGATAAACAGCGTGAGGAAGAACAACAAAGTCAGACATCATATACGGAGAAACATCGACAATGGAATCCTAAAATGTCCTTTACCACATTCTGACTTGAGATCTCCTTAGATCAAGTGCACAGAACCAACAATCTAAAATCTCTTCGCTAGCATGGATAAGTTTTTCGCGAATCTCGGCTGGGAGTTTTGCTTTCAAGATGCGTACAGGTAAAACATCCTTATCGGCAATGTGTTCGTCCCAATACCTAGCTTTGTTTCTGTAGCTCTTAAAATACCATATCAAACAATAGCTTTTGTAGGAGAAGGGCTCAGGGTTGAATATCTGCTTCTTTAAACGCTCTTCTATACCTTGCGACCAATACTTTGATAAAAAATGCTCTTTCAAAATGGTGCAAATGGCTCTGAGCACTATGGGACTTAACATCTGAGGTCATCAGTCCCCTAGAACTTAGAACTACTTAAACCTAACTAACCTAAGGACATCACACACATCCATGCCCGAGGCAGGATTCGAACCTGCGACCGTAGCAGTCGCGCGGTTCCGGACTGAGCGCCTAGAACCGCTAGACCACCGCGGCCGGCAAAATGCTCTTTCACATTGTTCGTATGTGCGGCAAGTATCAGTCATAGTGATTGCCCATAAAGATGCATGTCCTTGTAAATATCCTGCAATATAACTGATCTTTTGACGTTCAGTACACAATCGTGGTAATACACTCCTGGAAATGGAAAAAAGAACACATTGACACCGGTGTGTCAGACCCACCATACTTGCTCCGGACACTGCGAGAGGGCTGTACAAGCAATGATCACACGCACGGCACAGCGGACACACCAGGAACCGCGGTGTTGGCCGTCGAATGGCGCTAGCTGCGCAGCATTTGTGCACCGCCGCCGTCAGTGTCAGCGGGTTTGCCGTGGCATACGGAGCTCCATCGCAGTCTTTAACACTGGTAGCATGCCGCGACAGCGTGGACGTGAACCGTATGTTCAGTTGACGGACTTTGAGCGAGGTCGTATAGTGGGCATGCGGGAGGCCGGGTGGACGTACCGCCGAATTGCTCAACACGTGGGGCGTGAGGTCTCCACAGTACATCGATGTTGTCGCCAGTGGTCGGCGGAAGGTGCACGTGCCCGTCGACCTGGGACCGGACCGCAGCGACGCACGGATGCACGCCAAGACCGTAGGATCCTACGCAGTGCCGTAGGGGACCGCACCGCCACTTCCCAGCAAATTAGGGCCACTGTTGCTCCTGGGGTATCGGCGAGGACCATTCGCAACCGTCTCCATGAAGCTGGGCTACGGTCCCGCACACCGTTAGGCCGTCTTCCGCTCACGCCCCAACATCGTGCAGCCCGCCTCCAGTGGTGTCGCGACAGGCGTGAATGGAGGGACGAATGGAGACGTGTCGTCTTCAGCGATGAGAGTCGCTTCTGCCTTGGTGCCAATGATGGTCGTATGCGTGTTTGGCGTCGTGCAGGTGAGCGCCACAATCAGGACTGCATACGACCGAGGCACACAGGGCCAACACCCGGCATCATGGTGTGGGGAGCGATCTCCTACACTGGCCGTACACCACTGGTGATCGTCGAGGGGACACTGAATAGTGCACGGTACATCCAAACCGTCATCGAACCCATCGTTCTACCATTCCTAGACCGGCAAGGGAACTTGCTGTTCCAACAGGACAATGCACGTCCGCATGTATCCCGTGCCACCCAACGTGCTCTAGAAGGTGTAAGTCAACTACCCTGGCCAGCAAGATCTCCGGATCTGTCCCCCATTGAGCATGTTTGGGACTGGATGAAGCGTCGTCTCACGCGGTCTGCACGTGCAGCACGAACGCTGGTCCAACTGAGGCGCCAGGTGGAAATGGCATGGCAAGCCGTTCCACAGGACTACATCCAGCATCTCTACGATCGTCTCCATGGGAGAATAGCAGCCTGCATTGCTGCGAAAGGTGGATATACACTGTACTAGTGCCGACATTGTGCATGCTCTGTTGCCTGTGTCTATGTGCCTGTGGTTCTGTGAGTGTGATCATGTGATTATCTGACCCCAGGAATGTGTCAAAAAACTTTCCCCTTCCTGGGACAATGAATTCACGGTGTTCTTATTTTAATTTCCAGGAGTGTACAACACGAAATCCATGAATGAAAACGATTGGTTTTACAGTTCTGCAAAACACATCCCACAACTGGGACTGTGTATACAGCGAGGCTATCGAAATCCGGCTACAACATAACCTCATCAACCAGAACGGTGGATTTCAACTTAGTCAAGCATGGAGAGTGCAAGTGAAAATTCTCCAAACGCAACGGAAACGGAACACCGAGCACGGTGAAGGCGAAGCGTAGACTGGTGGCCGACACTGGAATCCTGAGCGTGAGATGTCCCCACCATCACAGACGGCACATCGTACAGTCCATACGCGGGGTCAGTCGAGGGGGGAGACGACCGGTATATATATCGCACCCACTGGTCCATGATGCCACTCTGCAGGAGCAATTCGATGATGATGGAACATCACGCCGTCGAAAATTCGGTCTACAACAGTCAATGAATCCGGCTGCACGACTGAGAGACATTCAAACATCATATAGAGAGTTGACAGCGCAGTTAGGACCCTCTAGCACCTTATTAAGCAGTCACAGAGGAAAGAGGACCACCTATCACTAGTAAAGAAACAGGCCACATTTGGTCATAACGAACAGAGCCTCATGTCATTACCACCCACCTATCTCGATTACTACTACAGTTCTCCAGCTCTGAATTCCGTTGGTCATCAGGATCGATGGCGTTCGTACCGAAGCATTCGATTCAGTGATGTAGTAACATCCATGTATTACATGTTCTCGTACTTCTCGTGAACATGCTGCTTGCCGTTTCTGAAAAGGCAATAACCAAGTAGCCACGATCTACCATTCAGGGCACTTCTCACTGGTTGCTGCCTAGCATATCGCTGATGGGGAGCCTGAAGGTCTTCCAACACCAGCGCATCTCAGGCAGTTTATCACACTAACATCAATGTCACTGCTGGGTGAGAGGGTCATCCGGGCCTCTGTTCCTGATCATCACTGTTCGTGTGGCGTGGGGCCAGGATCGGCAGACTACACTACTTCCGACCACGAATTACACCCCAATGGACCACCATTGGTCATCGTCATCTTACAGAGCGTGATCGAGGAGCTCTAACATAATGTGGAGACAAAATCCCACACTAAGGCTTCGCCACACTAAGACTTGCACCATGTCACTGACGCTAGGTGTCAGCCGAGACTGACAAAAAGACACATGACTGTAAATCTGAACGAATAAATGGTAAATTACAAATCATGGTTAATTAGCGCCGAAAGGCGCTCAGCAGGTTCCACAACATCAGCCCGACAATATAGAGGTACCTCCGCCCAGCACGCCTACAATTTGACGCCGAAGTGTTTCTTCAGCAACATCCATACGACACTGATGTCCTCAAGTGATTGACGAACCGCTACAGGACGTCATATCATCAGCTGTCTGTTGCCTCGAACGGATTCCACACGACTGAGCCACAACCATGACGCGTTGAGTTCAAAGAACATTGTCTACTGGCCTTATTTTTGTTGTTGTTTTATTACGGTCAAAATTGGCATACAACGACTGTTAAACTTGAGTTACCTGTAGATTGTCACAGTTTAGAGGCATCTGTAAGGAAACGTATTTGGCATCTTTGAGGTGTGATAGTTTTAATTTAACTGGACGTTGTGTACCATGTAGCAGAACGGTACAATAACATACACCACTTGTTGGTGGTATGGCCCTGCAGCACACGACTGTATCGAGTGTCAGTGGGCAATGATCTGATTATCTGTCTACATCTAAGGGTAACGACAAAACGAACCTGATGTATCACAAAAAGCTTAGGAAAGATTGCACATTCGAACAATTAGTGGAGAGCTTATGGCATATTTGATTAGATTAGATTAGATTAATACTTGTTCCATAGATCATGAATACGACACTTCGTAATGATGTGGAACGTGTCAGGTTAATAAAAGATGTCTTTACAAGATATTACATTACACAAAATATTGCATGACACTAGTGTTTTTTTCCCCCTTAATTTATATCTAAAAATTCAGCCAATTAGTAGAAGGAGTTGTCATCTAGAAATTCTTTTAATTTATTTTTAAATGTTAGTTGGCTATCTGTCAGGCTTTTGATGCTGTTTGGTAGGTGACCAAAGACTTTTGTGGCAGCATAATTTACCCCTTTCTGTGCCAAAGTCAGATTTAACCCTGCATAGTGAAGATCATCCTTTGTCCTGGTGTTATAGCTATGCACACTGCTATTACTTTTGAACTGGGTTGGATTATTAACAACAAATTTCATAAGTGAATATATATACTGTGAGGTTACTGTGAGGATCCCTAGATCCGTAAATAGATGTCTGCAGGATGACCGTGGGTGGGCTCCAGCAATTGTTCTGATTACACGTTTTTGAGCAATGAATACTTTTCTACTCAACGATGAATTACCCCAGAATATGATGCCATACGAAAGCAGTGAATGAAAGTAGGCACAGTAAGCTAATTTACTGAGATTCTTATCACCAAAATTTGCAATAACCCTAATAGCATATGTAGCTGAACTCAGACATTTCAGCAGACCATCAATGTGTGGCTTCCAGTTTAACCTCTCATCAATGGACACACCTAAAAATTTTGAAAATTCTATCTTAGCTACAGACTTCTGTTCAAAGTCTATATTTATTACTGGAGTTGTGCCATTTACTGTACGGAACTGTATATACTGTGTTTTATCAAAATTTAAAGAGAACCAGTTTGCTGAGAACCACTTAATAATTTTGTGAAAAACATCATTTACAATTACATCACTTAGTTCTTGATTTTTGGATGTTATTACTATACTTGTATCATCAGCAAAAAGAACTAACTTTGCATCTTCATCAACGTGGAATGGTAAGTCATTAATGTATATCAAGAACAGTAAAGGACCTAAGACCGAACCCTGTGGGACCCCATACTTGATAGCCCCCCCCCCCCCCCCCCCCAGTTTGAGGAATCAGCTGTTGTTTTAACATTACATGAACCAGTTATTTCAACTTTCTGCATTCTTCCAGTTAAGTATGAATTAAACCATTTGTGCACTGCCCCCCTCAAACCACAATGATTTAGCTTATCTAACAGAATTCCGTGATTTACACAATCAAAGGCCTTTGAGAGATCACAAAAAATACCAATGGATGATGTCCAGCTATTAATATTTGATCAGTGAAAGCGTATATAGCATTTTCTGTTGAAAAGCCTTCTGAAAACCAAACTGACATTTTGTTAGTACTTTATTTTTACAAATATAGGAGGCTACTGTTGAATACATTACTTTCTCAAAAATTTTTGATAGAGCTGTCAGAAGAGAGATTGGGCGGTAGTTGTTGACATCCGACGCATCCCCCTTTTTATGCAATGGTTTTACAATGGCATATTTCAGTCTATCGGGGAAAACACCCTGCTCCAAAGAGCTATTACATACGTGGCTGAGAATCCTACTTATCTGTGGGGAACAAGCTAAAAAAGTACCTTGCTGGAAATGCCATCAATTCCATAAGAAACACCATAAACAGAACGGTACTAGATTTTTTAGAAAGAAGCTAAGTGATCAGTGCAGAAAGTCAAAAACGTCGAATTATTTTCTGATAGAATTGAAAAAGTGAGCGTGAAAACATACGAGATGGAACAAAATTCAGAAGAGGAGCGAATAATGCACAAAAAACCAGAGAAGAGACGTCTTTTCACGGAGAACTGCTGCGGAATTTTCATGTAGAGTCTGAATGAAAAGTCGAGAGATTTAGCTGCAGCGCTTTGCATTGCCATGTACTTGCAGGAAATTGATATTGCTACGAAAGTATGCAACAATCAGTGAATCTTTGATTCCGAAAATGAATGTTATCGGTATTGGAAGAAAGGATATTTGAAGCCATTATGTAGCCAGCCACAGCGTTACAGTAGTGAACGCTTTGCCCACAAGGCACAAGAATGTAGAAGCAAGAAACTGGTTAAAGGAAACATACAGAAACAAATGTTGAACGTAAACAGCAATGTTTCGTCCACCGGGAAACGTTTCCAGTGAATCGCCATAGTACAAGCACGTTTGCAGAGATGGATTGCTTCCTAATTGTATGAAGATCTTGCAGGTCTCGAAGAATGAAATTACAGTGAAATCCATACCTTCAGCTGCTTACAGGAGCTAATAAATGTCAACGGGGACAGTTGAAAATGTGTGCCCCGGGCGGCACTTGAACCCGGGATCTCCTACTTACATGGCAGATGCTCTACCCGTCTGAGCCACCGAGGACACAGGGGATAGTGCGACTGCAGGGACTTATCTCTGGCACGCTCTCCGTGAGACCCACATTCGCAACTTACTGTCCACACACTACATTTGTAGTGCCCCTGCCCACTATACTCATTACTCGCGGCAGTCAATCTATCGATACCCGTAAGAGTTCGGGCAATGTGAGTGTATCCCCACTGAAGAAGATCATTAGCTGTTAAGCCTTATGTATATGAATATGATATCTGTTCTTTCGGACCTGTCAGATTGACTGCCGCGAGTAATTAGTGGGCAGAGGCACTACAAATGTTGTGTGTGGACAGTAATTTTGGAATGTGGGTCACACGGGAAGCATGTCAGAGAGAAGTCACTGAAGTCTCACTATCCCCTGTGTCCTCGGTGGCTCAGATGCATAGAGCATCTGCCATGTAAGTAGGAGATCCCGGGATCGAGTCGCGCTCGGGGCACACGTTTACAACTGTCCCCTTTGATATTTATCAAAGTCTGTAAGCAGTTAAAGGTCTGGATTTCATTGTAATTTCACGCAACTTAATTGGATAACGTGTTATTACATGGCAGGAAACACAAATTTCTGGTAGACACTGGTGCACATGTGTTGGTCATCAGTATGGACCTTGTGGGCAAGGGGAGACTAAACATAGGGAATAATGACCTAGGATCATTGGCGACAACACAGCTCAGCTCTAAGACAGGAACTAAAAGGTTTAGTGAGCACATGGAAGTGCAGCCAACTGTATGAAAGGAATATTCTGCGATTATGGGACTTGACCTCCTGGATAGGCATGCCAAGATTTATCTTTGCCAGCGTGTAGTTGAACTTAACGGGAAATCATTTCCTATGGGTGCAACAGCTGCAAATGTTTCAATGTCGCCAAGATACATTGATTGCTAAGGTATCACCAACTGAACTGGCAACATGTGCATTAAAGATAGTTTCACATGACAAAATACTGGCAATACGAGTACAGGTAAGTTGAGTTTAGTAACCGTGGGCTATGACATACCACAGTGAATTCTATGTGTAGTTGAGCCACTTCGGAAAGTGAAGCATTAGATGAAGTGTTTATATATATATATATATATATATATATATATATATATATATATATATATATACAGAAGCGTAGCACACTTAAGCGCCGTAAATGGAGAATTCATGTTTCCGAGGGGAATAAATAGTGTTGGGATGCCTGAGTGAGTCTCCTGAAGACATTACTAGTAGCAACTTTACAGGTACTCAACTAGGATGATATCGATAGATCAACAGATGATCACAGCCTCAAGCAAACCATCAATGTACCTGCACTACATGCCAAGATTCGTCACTTCAAAGACATGGGAAGACATTGTGACTTTGTTATTAGGATATTCAGACTTGTTTAACTCAGATGGTCCATTCCCAGCAACACCCGTAATACAACATCACATTACAACATGTGGTAATGCAGCAATATACAGAACAAGTCATACAAAACAGCAGATCACCTAGAACCATGGGTAAATGAATTTATAGATCAATAGCTAACTAAAAGCATTATCAAACTTAGAGATAGTCCCAGGTAAGCCAGTACTGTCACTGTACCAAAAAACTCATCCTGAGGAACCAAGAAGTGCAAATTCTGTTGTGCCTACCATTTTATAAACGCTCACACCACGGTACATGAATATCCAAACCTGAAAACCGTGGGGACATTAGGAAACATGAGACAATGTAACTTTTTTTTTTTTTTTTTTTTACAGTGAGCCTTAGGTAAAACACGTAGAGACTCGTTTGGTAACGGATAGAGAAAGTAAAATTTGGGACGAATTTCTTAAAGAAGACGGAATGTTACGCTACAGAGTAGAAAAAGGGAAGAAATAAAAAAAATCTGAAGTTCAAGCTCGCTGGGTCCCTGGTAAGACCAAATGGAAGTTGTGACATAGTTATGCAGCAAAAACAAACAATGAACACTGTAAGTCGGTCATGTACACAAGCACACATAGTTACATTGACAACAACCGCTAGGCATAAGTCACACATTTAGCAAAATCTCCACTGAGAGAGAGAAACAGAAATATATTTGTTAGCTCTTGGTATTTGAAGCAACAACCTTTACCTCAGATGCAATAATAGCTTTCATAGACTTGGCATGGCATTTGAGAGACTGTAACAAATTGTTAAGCAAACACAGTGGAACTAGGACTGTTGACCGCTAGTCAAGAAGCAGGCCACATATGGTCATAATGAAAAGAGCCTCTTGTCATCACCTCCCACCTGGCTCCTTAAATACTGCAGTTCTCCTGCTCTGAATTCAGTTGATCATTAGGATCGACGGCGTTCATTCTGAAGCACTTGATTAAATGATTGTTACAGTGTAGTGAGATTCATGTATTACATGTTCCTGCACTTTTCGTGAGTACGCTGCTTGCTGTGTCTGAGATGGCAACACTCGAGTAATCACGACTGGCAATTCATGGTACTTCAGATTTTCCGCTGCCTGTCACGTCGCTGGTGGTGAGCCTAAGGGTCTTCCGACATCAGTGCATCTGGCAGTATTTATCATACAAATTTCAACGCCCTCCTGCCGGAGGTTCGAGTCCTCCCTCGGGCATGGGTGTGTGTGTTGTTCTTAGCTTAAGTTAGTTTACGTAGTGTGTAAGTCTAGGGGCTGATGACCTCAGCAGTTTGGTCCCTTAGGAATTCACACACATTTTTGAAAATTCAACGTCACTGATGGGAGAGAGGGACATCCAGTACAACTGTACCTGATAGCTGCTGCAGGCACTTCCGGGTGCCTAGGTCTACCTATCTGGTGGGGTCAGGATCATCTGCTGAGGTCAGGATCAGTGCACACATGACTTCCGACCACACGGTACATCTCGGTGGGTCAGCGTGGGTCATAATCGTCTTCCTGATCATGATTGAGGACGCTCTGACATAGCGCGAGGGCACAATCTCACGCCAATGCTTTGCCTGAAGACTGCGACACGGCAGTCCACAAGACTTCGGCCGAATTGGTGATGAAATGGCCTTGGCGGCTGGCCACTCAAGAACACCAAACTGAGGCTAACAAGAAGGCGCACGGCTGCAAATTTAAATGAATAAACGTTAACTTGCTAATCGTGGTTTATTAGCACCGAAAGACGCTGAATAAATTCCACAACACCATCCTGACAACGTATAGGGTCTTCCATCGGCACCGCTGCAGTATTCTTTATTTTCTAGTTCATCTTCCAGTCTTGCATCATGGACACGGCAGCTGCAGACGACTACTGAAAGGGTAGAGACATGGGCACTACAAATTTGTTTAACTTTTCCTTTGAAAAGCCTGTGTTTGTTTAGCCGTCCTCAATGCTCTTGTAATCTGCTAGAGTTCAAGTTGAGGAACACCACTCGAAACTGTAAAGTCAGTTAGGAATGAGGCCCTCACTTTTTATTAGAAAGTATGTAACGCCGGAAATGCATATCCTCCTATTTCTATCTATTTTACTATAATTTTTTTTCCTTATTTTGTTACCTGAAGATATGACATTTCTGTGCCTTTATATATTGTAATTGTTTAACTATATACACTCCTGGAAATTGAAATAAGAACACCGTGAATTCATTGTCCCAGGAAGGGGAAATTTTATTGACACATTCCTGGGGTCAGATACATCACATGATCACACTGACAGAACCACAGGCACATAGACACAGGCAACAGAGCATGCACAATGTCGGCACTAGTACAGGTTCGATGACGGTTTGGGTGTACCGTGCACTATTCAGTGTCCCCTCGACGATCACCAGTGGTGTACGGCCAGTGTAGGAGATCGCTCCCACACCATGATGCCTGGTGTTGGCCCTGTGTGCCTCGGTCGTATGCAGTCCTGATTGTGGCGCTCACCTGCACGGCGCCAAACACGCATACGACCATCATTGGCACCAAGGCAGAAGCGACTCTCATCGCTGAAGACGACACGTCTCCATTCGTCCCTCCATTCACGCCTGTCGCGACACCACTGGAGGCGGGCTGCACGATGTTGGGGCGTGAGCGGAAGACGGCCTAACGGTGTGCGGGACCGTAGCCCAGCTTCATGGAGACGGTTGCGAATGGTCCTCGCCGATACCCCAGGAGCAACAGTGTCCCTAATTTGCTGGGAAGTGGCGGTGCGGTCCCCTACGGCACTGCGTAGGATCCTACGGTCTTGGCGTGCATCCGTGCGTCGCTGCGGTTCGGTCCCAGGTCGACGGGCACGTGCACCTTCCGCCGACCACTGGCGACAACATCGATGTACTGTGGAGACCTCACGCCCCACGTGTTGAGCAATTCGGCAGTACGTCCACCCGGCCTCCCGCATGCCCACTATACGCCCTCGCTCAAAGTCCGTCAACTGCACATACGGTTCACGTCCACGCTGTCACGGCATGCTACCAGTGTTAAAGACTGCGATGGAGCTCCGTATGCTACGGCAAACTGGCTAACACTGACGGCGGCGGTGCACAAATGCTGCGCAGCTAGCGCCATTCGACGGCCAACACCGCGGTTCCTGGTGTGTCCGCTGTGCCGTGCGTGTGATCATTGCTTGTACAGCCCTCTCGCAGTGTCCGGAGCAAGTATGGTGGGTCTGACACACCGGTGTCAATGTGTTCTTTTTTCCATTTCCAGGAGTGTATATATATATATATATATATATATATATATATATATATATATATATATATATATATATATGCATTTATGTCGATGTATAATTGGTTTGTTTTGTAAATACTATTTGTATTTTTACGCTGGGTCTTGCCAAGGGAAAACTATGCCATCGAGCGATGACATCGATAGGTCGTGTGGAGAACCAAAGTGTTTAGGATCTTTGGTAGTGTTAACTCTGTCGCGTGGAGCGCGGGCACAGCAGGGTCTGGCTGGCGTAGGGCGGTGGAGCAGGTGTGTTGTATGAAGCTCCCGCGAGTTGCCGCGCTTTCGGGGTTTGGCAGCATGTAATTGCGCTCGATTTGCTATGATAGTTTCTGACACGGTGTCGCGGACGGGAAGCATTAGCTGGCGCACTTCAAGAGCCCGTTTCGCCTGGTGACCGTGTCGAGAAGAAGGCGCGCCAACATCCAGCTTCTGCAACAGCGACGGCCGACAATGAGTGACTGTCGCCACCTCCCCGATCGACGACTGCAAACCTTCAGTCAACCAACAAGGAAAACTAAAAGCACGTAAAGTTTTAGAACTGTATGGCAGATCTCAGCTTTTCAAACTGTTGCATCACAAAAATACAGCAACTTAGCATGAACCTTTGTTGCTCATTGTCCCAATTGCATTACCGAGAAGGGTCCCTTCCTTTTCTGGAAGGAACCCGAGTGTCGTTGAAATTCATACACCAGGACTAACGTAATATCATTCCATTTCTCTGCTTTAATTTCAAAGTTCAGTTAAAGTATTCATAGCTGGCTACAATATTTAGATTACACAAGCACAAATTAAGAGGGCGAGTTTTGTTACCATATTTTAGCTTACCTGTGACTGCAGCTCAGCTTGGTACGTACTAAATTTTACTATTGTTAATTATTCAGAATCATTTAATTCAAGTTCAAAGTTAAATCTCTTATTTCTAAATTGCGTAGATTCAAGTAGCTTTTGAAATGATTGTTGAGGTAGCCCAAGACTAACCTTGTTTTATTGAATTTCGTAGTGCTTCGGAAACAAAGTTCATTATTAATTTCAGTCACTAAATTACTTTTCAATTTTCCGGTTTTATTAATTCTTTTGCTAAATTAAGTCAGAGTGTAGTGAAATTTATTACTTCTGACAAACATTCAGTTCTCACACAACACGTGTCAACCTTCAGTTGCCACGCTTTTAGTGCTAATTATATGTGCATTAATCTTTCATTTTCAGTTATTATAGTAGTTGTCCATAGGACTGGCGACCGTAATTTTCCCCAAATCTCAAATATCTAATTAACGCCAGTTGAATTGTTAACGTAACGACCGCACGTTTACTTTCTTTATTAATTTTACCCTTTTCTCAAAATTAATTTCCACCAATTTCATTTGCATTTTTCCTTTCGTTTAGATGTAACCCTTTCCTCCCTCTTTACGGACAAATTAACTTCGGTGACGATTGATTTTCCCAAATTTCCATTAGGTGCACGCGGTTTAATTTTTCACTGTCATTTAGATCAATTAGTGAGGGGGAGGTTACAAGTACTTGTCTGTCAAATCTGAGAGACTTTAGAACTCGATTCCCGAACACCCATAACATTTTAAAATTTATTCCACACCAGGTGCTGTTTTATAGAACTTTTGTGCAGTCCGGACTGATTAAGGACGCCTGGTGTCTGCTACACCATCGTACCATAAGGTAATCCACATACTCCACTACGAGGGCGCTAGATTGGCCTTAGAGGCGTTTAAAATGAGCCTTGTTCCCAACCTCTGCGCCAAAGCCATCATTTCACTTCAGACGGGGCCCGGTCGTGGTGCGACGAGCGTACAAAATGTATTCCGTAGCGCAGGCTTCCTAAGGTGTCCGGCAGCGGAGCACAGAGCGGGCTTATCTCGCGCCCAATCTAGTTTTAATTAAAGGCGTAGCGCGGCGCCTGGACGCACACAGGCCGCTCTGTGCTGCACGGTAGGTGCGGCGCCAGCGCGCCCTCACCCGGCGCCCGACTCGTCCAATTTGATGTCTAGACGCGCCGGCGCGGTCGCCCGTAAAACTGTCATTGGGGAGCGCCTCGGCAGCCGCCGCTGCACCTGTGGCCGCTTGCAGATGCCTGTCGCGGGGAAGTAATTACAAGGCCGCGCAGAACGCAATCTCCCGGCTTCTCTACTGTGCCTGTCGTTTCGCATTTACATTCCCTGACTGATGCGCGTAACCCGATTATTGCGAGGTAGCCAGTTCACGGTACTCTTGCTCGAATTAGCATTCGAGACCAACAACCTTAACATTAAGGTTTGTAGTACCGATATTGGCTTTTTTTTTCTTTATTGTTATTTTCAAACCTGTTAACAGGCAGGCCAGCAGCAGCATGCTACACCGCTCTTTGGCCTCAGAGAAACACGCAAGATACAAATGAAGACATCGAGAGAAAAAACATGGTGGGCGTATAAACAGAGACAATCACTTTTTTAAAATACATGGAGCCGTTCACGGGCATAGAGTCCAAGATGAAATTTGTTCAGACACTTGGACAGAGACGAATATTGTCACACGTGAACGTAGGTGCACAAAAACGAATAACACTGAACCACTTAAACACAAAACGACGACACACACAGAACACGAGGCGTTGATCTCCGGCGCGCGAATGTTCACTAACCATGTACGAGTCCAGGGACCTGCCAAGAAAGGAGGAGTGGGGGTGGGAGAGGGAGAGGGGAGAGCAGATGCCACGGGCAGGGGAGATAGGGGGAAGGGAGCAAGGGGGAGGGCAATCCCGGGGGAAGAGGGGAGGAGGGAGGGGACGGGGGAAAAGGAAAGAGAAGGGCAGGGAAGAGAAGGGACGGAGGGTGCCGAATGGAAAGGACACAGCAAGTGAGGGGGGAGGATCAAAGTTGATAGGAGGGGTAGATGGAGGGGAGGAGGACAGCATCAGGGAGGGGGAGCTGGGGAAAGCCACCTTGGGAGAGGGTAAGGAGGGTGGAGAGATGGAGACCGGGTGGGACGTGGGAATACAGGCGCGGCAGTGGGCGGGCGTGGGAGAGGATGGGTGAGATAAGCGGATGAGGAGGATCGAGTTTACGGGAGGTGTACAGGATCTGTATCCTTTCAAGGAAAAGGAGGAGGTGGGGGAAGGGGATGAGATCGTACAGGAGCCGCGTGGGGGAGGGGAGACGGATGCGATAGGCGAGGCGGAGAGCTTGGCGTTCAAGGATTTGGAGGGATTTATAAAAGGTAGGGGGGTCGGAGATCCAGGCCAGATGGGCATAACAAAGGATAGGGCGGATGAGGGATTTATAGTGTGGAGGATGGTGGAGGGGTCCAGACCCCACATACGGCCGGAAAGGAGCTTGAGGAGACGGAGTTGGGAGCGTTCCTGGGCTTGGATTGTCTGGAGATGGGGAGTCCAGGAGAGGCAACGGTCGAGGGTGACGCCAAGGTACTTAAGGGTGGGAATGAGGGCGATAGGACGGCCATAGACGGTGAGATAGAAATCAAGGAGGTGGAAGGAAGGGGTGGTTTTGCCTACAACGATCGCCTGGAGGGATCTGATATTGGCAATACGAACTTCAATTTATGCTATGCATATTTTATTCCCCTATTTAATATCTCGCTACATATTCCGAGCCTGAGATCAGCATCAGACACGTTTATACAGCAGCTACTCTTCTGATGGAAAGTACCGGGTGATCAAAAAGTCAGTATAAATTTGAAAACTTAATAAACCACGGAATAATGTAGATAGAGAGGTAAAAACTGACACACATGCTTGGAATGAGATGGGGTTTTATTAGAATAAAAAAAAAGTTCACAAAATATCCGACAGATGGCGCTGGACAGCAAAACGTCCGTGACTGCGCATGACAATCGTGTATAAAAGGAGCTTGGCCTCCCAGGTCCCCGACACACACACGCTCAGTGAACATTCGCGCGCCGGAGATCTTCGCCATCAGTGTCTCGTGTGTGTGCCTTCGTTTGTGTTTAGTGTTTGTTCGCCGTCACGCCACCACTGTTCACGTGTGCCGTCGCCATCATCCATGTTACGTGCGCCGTGTCAACTAGTGTAAGTGATGTTTCTCGTCCAGCGTGAACGGCTCCATGTTTTTTTGTTTTTTAGTGTCTAAATTTTTTGCCCGCCGTTTTGCTTGTATTCTCTGTGCCACCTACATGTACTACTTATTGTCAACTCATGGCTGAAGAGCGGCGTACTGTGCTGCTGACAGCCCGCCTTTGTATAAGGTGTTTCAAATCACAATAAAGAAAAAAAAAACCAGGTCCCCAGACCTCAGTCCGTGCGATTATTGGCTTTCGGGTTACCTGAAGTCGCAACTGTATCGAGATCGACCGACATCTCTAGGGATGCTGAAAGGCAACATCCGACGCCAATGCCTCACCATAACTCTGGACATGCTTTACAGTGCTGTTCACAACATTATTCCTCGACTACAGCTATTGTTGAGGATTGATGGTGGACATATTGAGCATTTCCTGTAAAGAACATCATCTTTGCTTTCTCTTACTTTGTTATGCTAATTATTGCTATTCTGATCAGGTGAAGCGCTATCTGTCGGACATTTTTTGAAATTTTGTATTTTTTCGGTTCTTATAAAACCCCAAGTCATTCCAAGCATGTGCGTCAACTTGTACCTCTCTATCTACATTATTCCGTGATTTATTCAGTTTTGAAATTTATACTGACTTTTTGATCACCCGGTATAACTGGCTCATCGAGTTACCTTCCATTACAACGTGGGTGCACTCAGCGACTATGGTCTGATTTACGAATTATAGAGCACAGCAATCAGTCGTCCTTTTTTACAGGTTATATCTGGCAAATCAGGATTTCGGCTAGTGCCCAGCCATTATCAATGCAGTATTTCAAGGCTCTATGGATGTCAGTTCTCTGTCGTTCCGGCGTCAGTAACAGTTCTTTAAATACTACTGGTAGTATTCAAAGAACTGTGACTGACGCCCGAACAACAAGGCACTGACATGCATTGGGGCTACGAAATAATGCAATGATAATGGCTAGGCACTAGCCAAAATCCGGATTTGCCAAGCAAAAAAAAAAAAAAAAAAAAAAAAAAAAAAAAAAAAAAAAAAAAAAAAAAAAAAAAAAAAAAAGAAGACTGATTGCTGTGCTCTATAATTTAATTTATAAATATAGCTGGTTTCTTCCTGACTCGCGTATTTCATCAGTTTATATCTGTTCTTTTACTAAGAAGATATGACACGAAAAGATGACAATGATATTTACCCGACGATCCCGTGAACGGTTTAGTGGTTAGATATTGCAGAATCAGGTATTTATTCCCAAGCCGGCGATAGTTCGTTGTGTATTGTGTTAAACCACATGTGTACTTCATCGCGCCATTTGGGTAAATCTTCTTGTAATACATCTCTGATATGAGACAATTCCTTTTAAAAATTATTACTGATACTACCAGGTTTTCCTGTGATTTCAGTGAAGTTTTCCGTGACTATTTTATTCGAATCTTGGTTCACTTTGCCGGCCGGTGTGACCGAGCGGTTGTAGGCGCTACTGTCTGGAACCTCGCTACCGCTACGGTCGCAGGTTCGAATCCTGCCTCGGGCATGGATGTGTGTGATGTCCTTAGGTTAGTTAGGTTTAAGTAGTTCTAAGTTCTAGGGGACTGATGACATCAGATGTTAAGTCCCGTAGTGCTCAGAGCCATTTGAACCATTTGGTTCACTTTTTCCTCTAGTTCGGCGTCTTTCCTTTCACTCCAAGCACTGTAACTCTCTGTCATGGTTTGAGAATGCGCACTTGTCTGTTGTTTTAGCTGACGTACTGTTCGCAAGCAACATTTTCTATACGGGTTTCCATATTTTTTACAGCATTTCTTAGCTTATACTGAATTTTACTAAGTTTGTGTACTGTTGCTGGGAGGTCCTTACATACATTCTGTGCTTGTGAGATTTCTTTATCTGCGGTAGTACGTTCCAAAGACAGAGTATCGAAATTTGTATTTTACGTTTTTATGCCAACCGAGTGCGTCTGCAGTTGTGTACGGATATGATCTAATTACTGCTTTGTGGCAAGATCTTTTCTTATTTCATCTAAATTTTTATCGATCAGGATAATTAGTTCGGTTTTCAGTTGAGATTTTAAATCATTTGAATTTGTTTTCAAAGTGTTGTTATCTACTTGTAATTTCTCAAACAACTTTTGCAAGTATGTCATTATATCGGCTTGTGGGGGCGCTTTGCGAGTAAGGAGACGTGTCTATCAAGACATTGTCCTCATGCTCTTCACTTTCGGCACGGTATTGTGCCTGCATGATAAGACTATCCCAAATTTCTGTTTTTTTTCCTGTTTGACACTGTTTCAGGTTGCGATGGGAGAATTTGTTAAAAGTTTTATTCGGCCCAGTTATCTGACTCGATTTCATCGCCTATAGGGAAATCGGTATTTTCTTGAGTAGCCATTGCATTAAATTTGCCTATTTTCGTCGTATGTAAGAATGGAAATAAATTCGACAGAGAACCTATGGATCTAGACAAATAACTACGAGTGACTTGAAATATCTTTCACGTTAAGCACCTTCGTTCATAATTACATACGTCCAACAACATCGTCTTCGCCATTACGTGTTAACTACTGCCAAGATGCAGCACTTTGAAATTCACAATACGACAGTTAAACTGAAGAAAATTGAAGTTCTATTTTATAACACAGAAAAATTAACTTATGGACATAGACTTGGAATAAATGCATCCGTGAACGATATTTCTTATGTAAAAGTTTGCTGTCCAAACTTGACTGTGGAGAACTGCGGAAGTGAAGTCAGCAGATTTCATGGACCAGGGTTAAGCTATTATTCTGACATCTTTCTTTTCTACTCCTGTATCATCAGAAGTTGCTTAGAAATTTTGATGATTTTTTGTTCATAAAACAGAAAAAGGATGTATATAGTAAACATTCAAAGCGAGTCCTGTGACCGAATCGTTAATTTATAACGGGTTTCTTCCTCTCTCGCATATTTTGTCAATTTATATCTGTTCTTTTACTAAGAAAGGACGACATGAAAAGAGGGTAGTGATTTTTAAGCGATTATCCCGTGAAAGGTTTAGTGGAAGGATATTGGATTTCGGAATTAGAGATTGCAATAAAATTTAGCTCAAATGGGAGGATCAGTTATAAAGAAGCATCTTACTTACGCAAGGACGTAAGTGCGTGGGTCTAGCTGGAAAATCTACAATCTTATTGTTAAATATTTGCAGTTGTGCCATTGCCTGTTTAACAAAGGGATTCCGTGATCGTGTTATTTGAAACTGATATAATGATAGAATAATTTGAAGACGTCGGACTTTGAACTAAACATTCGAAAAGACGAGGTTCTTAGATATTTTGGCGTGCAATTTGCACCAACACATTGACAATTTCTGCAGACCAAATGCATCTCTTTGCTATCGGCATATGGCGGCAGTCCCACAGACAATCTAAAGCTGTAATAAGAAACACTGATAATTATTTAATATAGTTGTGGTTAACGTTAATTCAATTATTAGAACAACTGATTGAATTAACTTAAATATATATTGCGATATGTACGTAAATGTACTTATTACAAAATGGTACTGCACGTATAATGGAAAAGGCGTCTAGTCGTAACTAGAGGTAATACAAAAGTATGTCTCCGCGGCAGCGAGGGAGACGTAAAACACTCATTCATTTAATTCAACAAAATACATCACAGACAGTAATTAAACATTCTTAAACGCAGCTCATCGCTGCTGTGTCAATATGGGGGTGTTACAAACGCTTCATTCCTCGACTCGCCCACTGCATGCATCATACATTATTCTCCCGTGCGGGGACCGCAGACAGTTTGGACATTTGATTTTCTCAATATAATTTCATTCTTTTGATACACGTATTGATAGGAAGAGAAAGGTGTCTTCCAGAATTACCAAGCTACAATTGACTTTACGCTGACGTCACAGACACACACAGATGGCGGTAGTATCGCGTACACAAGGTATAAAAGGGCAGTGCATTGGTGGAACTGTCATTTGTTCTCAAGTGATACATTGAGAAGGTTTCCGACATGTTTCCGGCCGCACGTGAATAAACACACTTTGAACGCGGAATGGTAGTTGGAGCTATAAGCCTGAGGCATACTGTTTCGAAAATCGTTAGGGACTTCAATATTCCGAGACCCACAGTTTCAAGAGCTTGCCGAGAATACCAAGCATTAACCCTCACCACGGACAACGCAATGGCCGACGGCCTTCACTTAACGACCGTTTGCGGCGGCGCTTGCGTAGAATTGTCAATGCTTGCAAACAAGCAACACAACGATCACATAAATCAGTGTGGAATGAGCGACGAACGTCAGTAAGGCAAAATTTTTCGTTAACGGGCTGTGGCAGCATATGACCGACGCGAGTACCTTTGCTAACAGCACGACTTCATCTACAGTGAGTCTCCTGTCGTCCTGACCATATTGGTTCGACTCTATACGACTTGAAAACCATGGCCTGGTGAGATGAGTCCCAATTTTAAGTGATAAAAGCTGATGGTAGGGATCAAGTGTGGCGCAGACCCCACGAAGCCAAGGACCCGTCAACCAGACAATGTGCAAGCTGGAGGCGACTCCAAAATGGTGTGGTTCAAATGGCTCTGGGCACTAGGGGGCTTAACATCTGTGGTCATCAGTCCCCTAGAACTTAGAACTACTTAAACTAACCTAAGGGCACCACACACATCCATGCCCGAGGCAGGATTCGAACCTGCGACCGTAGCAGTAACGCGGTTCCAGACTGAAGTGCCTAGAAATGCTCGACCACACCGACCGGCAAAATGGCGAGGGATTTTGTTTACATGGAATGGAATGGGTCCTCTGGTCGTACCTATCATTGACTAGAAATGGCTATGTTCGGTTTCCTGGAGACCATCTGCAGCTGTTCGTGGACTTCATATTCGCAAACAACGATGCAATTTTTATGGGTGACAATGCTCCAAGTCTACGGGCCAATATTGTTCGTGGATGGTTTGAAGGACATTCTGCACAATTCGAGCGAACGATTTGGCCATCCATATCGCCCGTCGTGAATCCCATCGAACATAATCGAGAGGTCAGTTCGTCCAAATAACCCTGCACCAGCAGTTTCGCAGTTACGGACGATTGTAGAGCCAGCATGACTCAGTATTCCTGCTGGAGACTCCCAACAACTTGTTGAGTTGATGCCGTGTCGAGTTGCTACACAGCGCCGGTCATGACTTTTGTCACTTCAGCGTAATTCTCCTCGGCGAGGTCCGCAGGTATCCAAACATTTTGAACACCTGACTTTCCCAAGATAATTTCATTCACTTATTCGCATTGATGGGTAACAACAGGCGTTTTCGTGAATGACCACGCAATAATTATTGCTTTCAATGTGGTCTGACAAACCTGCAGATGTATAAACTATATATTCATGCGAATACATGACCTGAACATTATGGAATGTCTGCGAGCCGTTTAGCATCAGAAACTGCGGTGCACACTTCCTCACTTACAATCAGCTAGCTGTTACATGCAGCTGCGCTCGCGTATCAGTAGTTTTGTTATAATGAGTGATGGTGAGTAAGCAAGCTAATAATTTATAAATGTCCGTGTGTATAGTGGTATAGAAACGTATGTATCTTAAAGTGTGCAGTGGCGGTACGTAGGTGCATACAAATGTGCTTCTGTTATGTACAGTATGTCGAATCTGACACGATGCATTATATTTTCTGTTTCTATTTAAAAGATGCCTCAGTTCATTACGTTTGTACAAAAGTAGAATTTTTAGAGATTCCTGAGGCTTACCTGCAACAAGATCTGAGGTTTCACCACCTCAGCAGTATGAGTCAACCGTTTCTTCTTTCGATTTCAAATGGGTCACGGGGTCCCGCATTCGATTCGCAGCCAGGTCACGGATTTTCTCCTCCCGGGGACAGCGTGTTTGTGTTGTCCTCATGATTTCATCATCATTCAGGAAAATGGCGAGACTGGGCGGTGAAAAAATTGGGACTTCGTACGGTCGCTGATAACCACGCCGTTGAGCGCCCCACAAACCAGAATCATCATCATCATCATCACCATCACCATCACCACCATCTTCCATTTCAATACGTGTTTTATCTATCCCTCTAAGATGACTAACTTATGACTAATATAGTCAGTTAATAGATCACAATCAAATGCAGTCTCACCAAACGCCTCCCTGATTCCACATGTACGGACAAGACGTCTCTCTCTTTGTCGAAGCCTTTAAACGGTTCAAATGGCTCAGAGCGCTATGGGACTTAACATCTGAGGTCATCAGTCCCCTAGAACTTAGAACTACTTAAACATAACTAACCTAAGGACATCACATACATCCATGCGCGAGGCAGGATTCGAACCTGCGACCGTAGCGGTCGCGCGGTTCCAGACTGAAGCGCCGAGAACCGCTCGGCCACACCGGCCGGCAAGCCTTTAAATGATGCCGCCGTCGTAAGTCTTCAAGTGACTCAGAAACTTTACGAGACGCATGATGCCCAGCGTCTAAAACGCGACTAGCTTGTGACTGATCTAATGTCTCCGTAGTTCTTAAGGCCACCTGACGTTCTGCGTCTGAGTTCCGGCGGACACGAGGTTTCTCTGAGGTATGTTGGATTCGAGTAACTTCCGCAGCTCAAGCTTTCTTAGAACCCTGTATGCGCTAAATCACGTTTACGTTTGCGAGGCTTATCGTAATTGTTATGTCGTGCGACCAGTGCGTGTGCGGCAAGAGTGGTGCTGCCGCGTGTACGTGTTTGAAACGGCCGCCAACTCTGTCAGCGCGGACCGGCTGCTGGAGGCCGCCTATGGGAGGCGTGGGTGCGGCGAGGTCTGCACAGCGCCATCTACCGGCGACTCGTGCATATACACAGATCAACCAGAACATTATGACCACCGACCTGCTATCGATATAAACATGTCCAGGAGATAGCAGCATCACGTAGCGAGAAACGACTGCTTGTCAGACACACGAACGGTACATGTAGTATCAGCGAGCGTGCTGTCACTGTGTAGAATGGGGAAGGTGAGTGATCTAAGTTTGACCGAGGGCAGATTGTGATGGCCCGTAGGCTGACACGACGCTTCGGAAACCGCACGACCTTTTGAGTGTTCGAGGAATGCACTTGGCGAAACCAAGGTGAAATCACATCCAGACGCCGTAGGGTTGGGCAGCCAGCCCTCATCACATGTGTCGGACATCGTAGGCTGGGCAGACTGGTAAAACCGGAGAGGTGCGAAATGTGGCGGAACTACCGTCAGATTTTAATGCTGGGCAGAGTACAAAATGTCTGAACACACAGCGCACCGAACACTCCTAACGATGGGGCTCCACAACCGACGACCCACGTACGTGCCAATGTTAACACCGTGACATCGGCAACTAAGACTGAAATGGGCACGTGGCCATCGGCACTGGACGTTGGCGCAGTGGCAGAGCGATGCATGGTCTGATCAGTCCCAATATCTTCTTCATTACGCCTATGGGAGGGCGCCAATCCGTCGTCTTCAAGGGGAACAGCTCGTTGTCACCTGTACTGTGGGGCAGAGACAAGCTGGTGGCGGCTCCATTATGCCCTGGGTAACATTTACGTGGGCGTCAGTGGGTCCAGCGGAGCTCGTGCAAAGCACCAAGATGGCCAAGGAGTATCGTACACTGGTTGCAGATCTCGTACACCTAGTCTTGACGATAATGTTTCCCGACGGCAGTAGCATTTTTCAACAAGATAATCCGCCATGCTACGAGATCAGGAGTGTGGCGGAGTGTTTCGAGGAGCACAATGTCGAGTCCCAGTTGATGTGCAGGCCCTCCACCTCACCAGATCTGAAACCGATCAAACACATCTGGATGTGATTGAACTTGGTGTCAGAGCTCATAGCCCCCTAACCGGAATTTAATCGGAATTTGGTTACTTGTGTGTGGAGATGTGGTGCCACCTCTCTCCATCGACTTATCAAGGCCTCATTGCTTCCGTGTCACGATGCGTCGCCGCTGTTATCCGTGCCAAAGGTGGACATACCGGCCACGGATAGGTGGTCATAACGTTCTGGCTGATCAGTGTATATGCGTGGAGCAGCTCGCACAAGGCCTCTTGTGTGTCTTTTCAGTGTGCCGTTCACATCAGTGTACTGCGTCTTGTTACGCGGTGACTCACAGGCGTCTGTTTCCCGTTGTAATTGCGTACTTTAGATTGGTCTCGTGTACTAAACAGTTACAACACAATTGGGGGCGAGTTTGGAATGGTTTCCGCATGTGCAGTCTTTACGTTGGTTTCATCAGGTCTATTCCCGAATGAGATTTTCACTCTGCAGCGGAGTGTGCGCTGATATGAAACTTCCTGGCAGATTAAAACTGTGTGCCCAACCGAGACTCGAACTCGGGACCTTTGCCTTTCGCGGGCAAGTGCTCTACCAACTGAGCTACCGAAGCACGACTCACGGCCGCTACTCACAGCTTTACTTCTGCCAGTACCTCGTCTCCTACCTTCCAAACTTTACAGAAGCTCTCCTGCGAAACTTGCAGAACTAGCACTCCTGAAAGAAAGGATATTGCGGAGACATGGCTTAGCCACAGCCTGGGGGATGTTTCCAGAATGAGATTTTCACTCTGCAGCGGAGTGTGCGCTGATATGAAACTTCCTGGCAGATTAAAACTGTGTGCCCAACAGACTCGAACTCGGGACCTTTGCCTTTCGCGGGCAAGTGCTCTACCAACTGAGCTACCGAAGCACGACTCACGCCCGGTACTCACAAGTTTCGCAGGAGAGCTTCTGTAAAGTTTGGAAGGTAGGAGACGAGGTACTGGCAGAAGTAAAGCTGTGAGTAGCGGGCGTGAGTCGTGCTTCGGTAGCTCAGTTGGTAGAGCACTTGCCCGCGAAAGGCAAAGTTCCCGAGTTCGAGTCTTGGTTGGGCACACAGTTTTAATCTGCCAGGAAGTTTCATATCAGCGCACACTCCGCTGCAGAGTGAAACTCTCATTCTGGAAACATCCCCCAGGCTGTGGCTAAGCCATGTCTCCGCAATATCCTTTCTTTCAGGAGTGCTAGTTCTGCAAGTTTCGCAGGAGAGCTTCTGTAAAATTTGGAAGGTAGGAGACGAGGTACTGGCAGAAGTAAAGCTGTGAGTACCGGGCGTGAGTCGTGCTTCGGTAGCTCAGTTGGTAGAGCACTTGCCCGCGAAAGGCAAAGGTCCCGAGTTCGAGTCTCGGTTGGGCACACAGTTTTAATCTGCCAGGAAGTTTCATATCAGGTCTATTCATTACAGATGCAGTGCTACCAGTCCATATTGAACAGCTTACTACGTTTGTGACCACCTTTTCGGCTCCATTAACAGACAGGGTACCGTTACACCGGTCCATTCACCAGCGTTCCCTCCGTATGATGATTCAGCCAAGGGTGGGGACGCTTACGAAAACAGACTCGGACAGCATCTTTTGGTTTTCGCTGTGTTAGACTTTAATTGGTGCAAAGCCTTCTTTCTCTCGTGAATTCTACCTAAGGTGTATCACTTACTGCATCAACTTGCAGCTTCACAAGAACCGTGAGCTCTTACATTTGATCATATGTGCAGTTTATTGTCCAACTACTATCGCAAACTAACGCATGTCATAGCGGTGCAAGTTCAAGTCTACCGAAACCACAAAAAACCAAACCAATCATACAGAGCTTCGGCAGCCAATCGTTACTAATACCCATAACGACTCTTATGCAGACTCTGTGGTGCGCGACGCAATTATTTGCTTAACTCCGGATAAGGTAGTGCGCCAGAAAGCTCTCGTTGGCTGAAGTTTTGCAAATAGCGAAACTTTTGAAGTTTCTCGGGCAGCGGATGACCAAGTTGAAGGATGGGGTGATGTGGCAGTAGAGTCACACGATGTCCCCACTAGGATGGCAGATAGCTTACGCGAGGAAGCCGCAGTGGCGGTGGTAAACATGTGAGCCCATTGCAGAGCTGACCGAGGCCTGGAAAAGCAGCTGCAGCGACAACAGCCACCGCTACTGCGCCAGCGTCAGCGTCCTCTGGTTTCGTCTTGTCCTTTCTCTTTTGTCAAACACGAACGTTCGACGTGCCCAAAGCACTGGGCTACTTGAAATGCTTGCCAGAAGAAAGGCAACGTCGCTTCCGTGTCTCGTTCATCGAAGGTTACTCAGGAAATGGATATGGACGTGAACTGTGTGATTGCCGTGCTTGCGACTTCTCCAGAGTTGTTTGTCGAGTTGTCTTTTGCAAAGTGATCCGCTACAGGTCGATACAAGTGCTGCAGTGACGTTATTGAATTCTGAAACCCATGTGAGTTTAGGCTCACCGCCGTTGACACCAGTCACGTAGGAGTTGGTCAGTTATAAGAAACAGAGCATTACGCTGTTGGGCAGATTTCCGGCATCTCCCTCGTACAAGTCAGTGGTTCGTTCCATTACAATTTGCTGGTCGCTAATGGCGATATTAAGAACTTGTTCGGGATGGACGCATTTCGGCATTTGAATTTCCTATCACCGACGCAGTACACCTTGTGTGCGGTTAGGTACTGTATTATCAAAAAAAAAAAAAAAAAAAAAAGGCTCTGAGCACTATGGGACTTAACAGCTGTGGTCATCAGTCCCCTAGAACTTAGAACTACTTAAACCTAACTAACCTAAGGACATCACACACATCCATGCCCGAGGCAGGATTCGAACCTGCGACTGTAGCAGTCGCACGGTTCCGGACTGCGCGCCTAGAACCGCGAGACCACCGCGGCCGGCTGCTGTATTATCAGTGGCGCGTTTTGGGACTTGTTTTCGGAAGGCATAGGGTACGCTGAGAAACTTTTCTCGCAGATTCCTTTGAAATCCACGTCTCGGCCTCGTTTTTGTCGTGCGCGTCCTATTCCTGTCGCCCTGGAACATCAATTGAAAGCAGAATTGCGTGACTCCAATCTCTAGGATGTTGGAACCTGCTATGACTAGTGAATGGTCGTCTCTGCTGGTTGTAGTTCCGAAGCCTTCGGGGAAACTTCGTCTCTGTGGCGTCTTCAGTACTTCTCTCATATCGTGGATATGTATCCTCTCCCACACCAGGAGGAACTGTTGGCGAAACTATCTGGTGGTCAGTACTTTCTAAAATTGATTTGTCTGAAGCGTGTCATAAGGTTCCTGTAGATAAAGAGTTTCGGCGAGCACTGGTTTTGAATAATCCTTTTGTTCCCTATCAATACTTGCGCCTTTCTTTTGGTGTGGCTTGCGTCCCTGTTATTTTCCAACGACTTTTAGGGCAAATGACTATGCCTACCAAGAACTGCATTAATTATGTGGATGATATTGTTGTCTTGGGCTCCTCCAAGGTTGGTCACATGCAAAATTTGCGTACTTTGTTTTCTATCCTACAGCCCATGAGGTTATGATGTAACCTCGCAAAATCTCACCTTTTTCAACCTTCTGTTGTTTATTTGGGGTTAGAGGTTTGTTTCATGGGCTGTGGTTCGTCCTCTGCCAGGCCACATTTCTGCTCTTCGTCCACGGAGGAGCTTAAGGCCTTCCTAGGGAAGATAGCATATTACCATAACTTCCTGCTGGGGGCGGCCACCTTTGTCCACCCATTGCGAGCTCTGGCTTTGAATAACCCTTTTGATCCGCATCAATACTTTCGCATTTCTTTTGGTTTTTGCTGGATCGCGGATTGCGAACGGGCTTTCCAAATGTTGAAATCCAAACTACTCTCGACCCCTTGTTTAGCTACGTTCTCTCCAGACAAGAACATAGTTTTGGCGACTAACGCGTCACAGTTTTTACCTCAGCGCGGTCCTCGCGCATTAGTATGTCGATGGTTCTGAACGAGAACGACTTGTTGCTTTCGCCTCTAAATCTCTTATTCCGGTCCAGCAGCGTTAATCTCAGGTGGGAAAATGGCTGTTTTCATCGTCTATACTCTCAAGAAATTTCACGTTTTTGGTGCAGCTCCATGTTTCTCCTTGCTACTGACCACAAACCCTTGGTTTGCTTCTTTCATCCTCACATTTCCTTGCCTGGCACCTGGCTTCTAGCGCTGGGCGCTATTCTTGTCTCATTGTAATTAAGAAATCCATTTTCGACCCATGTCTAAACATCCCAATGAGATCGCCTTGTCCCATCTTCCTGTGAGTCCCTATCCCGACTTTGATCGCGAAGAATTGCCTTGCGTCCATATGATACTGAAATGCAGACCACGATCACGTGTTTCCCAATTAAGAGCTCAAGCTTAGCAGCAGCCGTTTACGCCGACCCGGTTCTCTGTCAGGTGGTTCGGTCCTTTCAATAGCGTTGGCCCCATAAACCACTGGGTCGAGCTTCAGACCCTCTGTACATTTATTTCGTGTTAGCATTATATTCCAGCTCTTACTCGCGGCTGCGCTCGTATATCCGTAATCGAAATGAAATATGTATATGACTTTATTGGCCGGAGAACCTGGTCAGGATATTCGAGAGCTTAGTGCAAGTCTTTATGACGCCACTTCGGCGCCTTGCGCTTCGATGATGATAAAATGATAATGAGAACAACACACCCATCCAGTCGCGAGCAGAAAAAAAATCCAACCAAAGTGAGAATCGGGGCCGGGGATCCTCCCATCGAAAGTATGTAACCACATGACCACAATCTCTAACCGTCAATCAGGACATGTCTTAGAGGTTTTAAGACACCCATGAATCTCAGCGGCTAATGTGTGATTGGTTTGTAACTGATATTATTAGAGATGTGTGGATTAAGCAGGTAGAAGGCTGTGAAAGCACTATATTATTACATTGAATCGTATTGTGTGGAACATATCAAACAATAAAAGCATTTTCAGAAATATGATAAAGTTCAAAACGCAAAGAGTAAGTACTTTTTTCAGAGAGAACTTATTCCATATTTCGCTTCATATTCTTCACATCATAAAAATGTTTTAATATCCGCTTGGATGGCGTGTACAGGTACAGCTGCCCATTCAGCTTCAACACGACACCACAGTTCATCAAGAGTAGTGACTGGCGTATTGTGAGGAGCCAGTTGCTCAGCCACCATTGACCAGACGTTTTCAACTGGTCAGAGATCTGGAGAATGTGCTGACCAGGGCACCAGTCGAACATTTTCGTTATCCAGAAAGGCCTGTACAGGACCTGCAACATGCGGTCGAGCATTATCCTGCTGAAATGTAGGGTTTCGCAGATATCGAATAAAGGGTAGAGCCACGGGTCGTAACAAATCTGAAATGTAACGTCCACTGATCAAAGTGCCGTCAATGCGAACAAGAGGTGACCGAGACGTGTAACCAATGGCACCCCATACCATCACGCCGGGTGATATGCCAGTATGGCGATGACGAATACACGCTTCCAATGTGTGTTCACCGCGATGTCGCCAAACACGGATGCGACCATCATGATGCTGTAAACAGAAACCTGGATTCATCCGAAAAAATGACGTTTTACCATTCGTGCATCCAGGTTCGACGTTGAGTACACCATCGCAGGCGCTCCTGTCTGTCACGCAGCGTCAAGGGTAACCGCAGCCATGGTCTCCGAGGTGATAGTCCATGCTGCTGCAAACGTCGTCGAACTGTTCGTGCAGATGGTTGTGTCTTGCAAACTTCCCCATCTGTTGACTCAGGAATCGAGACGTGGCTGCACGATCCGTTACAGGCATGCGGATAAGATGCCTGTCCTTTCGCCTACAAGTGATACGAGGCCGTTGGGATCCAGCACGGCGTTCCGTATTACCCTCCTGGACCCACCGATTCCATATTCTGATAACAGTCATTGGATCTCGACCAACGCGATCAGCAATGTCGCTATACGATAAACAGCATTCGCGATAGGCTACAATCCGACCTTTATCAAAGTCGGTAACGTGATGGTACGCATTTCTCCTCCTTACACGAGACATCACAACAACGTTTCACCAGGTAACGCCGGTCAACTGCTGTTTGTGTATGAGAAATTGGTTAGTTGGAAACTTTCCTCATGTCAGCACGTTGTAGGTGTCGCCACCGGCGCCAACCTTGAGTAAATGCTCTGAAAAGCTAACCATTTGCATATCACAGCATCTTCTTCCTGTCGGTTAAATTTCGCATCTGTAGCACGTCATCTTCGTGGTGTAACAATTTTAATGGCCAGTAGTGTATTTTTAGTCTATGCCCTTCCTCAGCGTTAAGGCTATCCTCGTAGCAAATTTCATCAAAACGGTTCAACGGTTTACTTGTGAAAGCATAACAGACAGATGTACTTTCGCATTTACAATATTAGAATGGATGATGGAACTATGTAACTGAGCTATAGGACACATCGCATCAAATTCCTGTGGATAAAGCTCAAGAGCTGTAAATATTCATTAAGATACAAATTGTAGCAAAACCGCAAGATTGTCTGAGCCAATTAGATACACCAACTGCATATCGACATAATGGATTTATCAATAACACTAGGTGCACTGTCCATAAACATACATCGATACTAAATCGTTGACGTATTTACAATTCTGGTGCATATCCCAACAATGAATTGGGCTTTAAAATCTACTTTTCTATATATTTTTGTTGGGTACTGTGTATAAGAAATCATCATTTTCCATAAATCCTCTGAAATAAAGTTAACAAAGCGATGATTTTTTAAATAATTATATAGTATTACATTCCCACGACACCATCTATTTGGTATGTTTCTAATTACTTTAATGAATTCGTTTTGACTTCCTGGGATTCTAGATACACTCCTGGAAATGGAAAAAAGAACACATTGACACCGGTGTGTCAGACCCACCATACTTGCTCCGGACACTGCGAGAGGGCTGTACAAGCAATGATCACACGCACGGCACAGCGGACACACCAGGAACCGCGGTGTTGGCCGTCGAATGGCGCTAGCTGCGCAGCATTTGTGCACCGCCGCCGTCAGTGTCAGCCAGTTTGCCGTGGCATACGGAGCTCCATCGCAGTCTTTAACACTGGTAGCATGCCGCGACAGCGTGGACGTGAACCGTATGTGCAGTTGACGGACTTTGAGCGAGGGCGTATAGTGGGCATGCGGGAGGCCGGGTGGACGTACCGCCGAATTGCTCAACACGTGGGGCGTGAGGTCTCCACAGTACATCGATGTTGTCGCCAGTGGTCGGCGGAAGGTGCACGTGCCCGTCGACCTGGGACCGGACCGCAGCGACGCACGGATGCACGCCAAGACCGTAGGATCCTACGCAGTGCCGTAGGGGACCGCACCGCCACTTCCCAGCAAATTAGGGACACTGTTGCTCCTGGGGTATCGGCGAGGACCATTCGCAACCGTCTCCATGAAGCTGGGCTACGGTCCCGCACACCGTTAGGCCGTCTTCCGCTCACGCCCCAACATCGGGCAGCCCGCCTCCAGTGGTGTCGCGACAGGTGTGAATGGAGGGACGAATGGAGACGTGTCGTCTTCAGCGATGAGAGCCGCTTCTGCCTTGGTGCCAATGATGGTCGTATGCGTGTTTGGCGCCGTGCAGGTGAGCGCCACAATCAGGACTGCATACGACCGAGGCACACAGGGCCAACACCCGGCATCATGGTGTGGGGAGCGATCTCCTACACTGGCCGTACACCACTGGTGATCGTCGAGGGGACACTGAATAGTGCACGGTACATCCAAACCGTCATCGAACCCATCGTTCTACCATTCCTAGACCGGCAAGGGAACTTGCTGTTCCAACAGGACAATGCACGTCCGCATGTATCCCGTGCCACCCAACGTGCTCTAGAAGGTGTAAGTCAACTACCCTGGCCAGCAAGATCTCCGAATCTGTCCCCCATTGAGCATGTTTGGGACTGGATGAAGCGTCGTCTCACGCGGTCTGCACGTCCAGCACGAACGCTGGTCCAACTGAGGCGCCAGGTGGAAATGGCATGGCAAGCCGTTCCACAGGACTACATCCAGCATCTCTACGATCGTCTCCATGGGAGAATAGCAGCCTGCATTGCTGCGAAAGGTGGATATACACTGTACTAGTGCCGACATTGTGCATGCTCTGTTGCCTGTGTCTATGTGCCTGTGGTTCTGTCAGTGTGATCATGTGATGTATCTGATTCCAGGACTGTGTCAATAAAGTTTCCCCTTCCTGGGACAATGAATTCACGGTGTTCTTATTTCAATTTCCAGGAGTGTATATCAAACATACACGTTAATGAAGAACATCAATGTCTTGGTAAATGACAGATCATCTGAAACAGCAGCAGGCGAAGCTTTGAAAATGGTACTGGTCGTAAGTTTGCTGTAGAATTCCTCAATAGATTGAATCTTGCTTTTGACCTGCACAGTAAGTAGTATTCTCGATCCTAGGTCTACGTCTTCTCCCAAGCTGGCTTCAATCGAGGTGAAAGGAGTAAGTAAGTGAAGTCCTTGTTAACATATAATTTATAGCGTTCTACTACAGAATTGTCAGGGAGAACATACAGTAGGTCACACCTTGTGTAACAATGTCACTACTAATTGGTTTCTCCAATCATTTGTCAATAAACGCATGATCTTCAAAATTTATAACACCTGTGTCCGCCTCCGTAGCGTAGCGGCAGCGGTAGCGTTACCGTCTACCACGCAGGGGGCCCGGGTTAGATTCCCGGCAAGGGAGTGGGTGTTGTGTGTCTTTCATCATCATTGACTCTCAAGTCGCCGAAGTGGCGTCAACTAAAAAGGACTTGCAATACGGCGACCGAACTCTCTCGAATGATGCCTCCCGGCCAACAATGCCAAACGATCATTTCCATTTTCTTTGTAACACCTGTACATCTCGCGGTGCTTATCGCATTGATATCAGCATCACAGCTGGGTGAGAGGGCCATCCGGTTATAGTTCCCTACTAACGATGGGCCTTGCCACTGTGGGGTGGCTTGCGTCCCTCTATGATATAATAACGGTCCCATAGTTTCAACTATATGGAAGGTTATCAGTGGAGAAGCCAGATTAACATGTGGTTCCTGAAGAGGGGCAGTAGCCTTCTCAAAAGTTGCAGGGCGGACGGTCTGGATGATTGACTGATCTCTCATTGAAATAACAATCAATATGGCCTTCCTATGTCGGTACTCTGGACGGATGAAAGCAAGAGGAAACTCCAGTCGTTATTCTTTTCGATGATATGCAATCCTACTGCATGGTTTAATGATGATGGTGTCTTCCTGAATGAAATATGCTAGAAGTAAAATAGTTCTCAATTCGGATTTTCAGCGAGAATACTAAGGATGATGTTGTCATCAGGACAACAAGAAGGGAACACGAGGTAGAGGCTAAAAGTGAAGATGACATGGGTAGATCAGATAGGGAACTGACTGGAATTGGGGGAGTAAGATATATGTGGCACAACTTAACTAAATGAAGCGATCGGTTGAAACTAGGCATTAAGTAATCGTCAATTTACTAACGAGAAAAGTGAGAGGGGCAGATTAAAATTGTAGAGGGTGAAAGGTCTCTGTTGGATTCCTTTCATGTTTAATTTCTTAAATCTGTTGTCATTTATGGAGTAAATTCCTCTCCTAAATTTACTGTGGCGTTTCTGATTATCTGGGAGGAGACTGAGCAGTGGAACGTGTTACTTTTACACATAAACAAGAACGATCTGTCACACTACTACACTTTAAAACACAGTTTATATGTAATTCATGTCACACAGTCTCATACGGAACCTACATCCGCTTTCTTTTATATACTGTATATGATAAGATACTGTCATCCCCCTTCCCTTCTGTGTGAGAGTATGAATGAGCAAATGTATTTGTAGTTGCATGCTTGAGGGTAGCAGACAAGCCTGTCTGCTAGAGAACAGTAGGACCAACGTTGGAACAGGTAGCTACGCTTCCTAAAAGCAAAGAGGTTTCTATCCTTAGTATGGTTCTGTCCGTCCGTTGTCGTGTTGGTATAGGAAGCTGCCCCTCTGGCCACTTCCGTTTGTCTTTGTGAGCCACCCTCAGGAAGCACGCTCGGCAGTAGGCAGTTGCAGGGTGGGACCGTGGCGAGCGTCTGAAGTGGTAAGATCTCCGGCTAAGCGCGTGTCTGCTAAGTCCGTAGGACAATGGATTTCTTAAGTTCAGCCTAACTGAAAACTTAATACCTTGATTTCAGATTTAGCTCTAAAATATCTAATGCTATCTTAAATTGCAGCGGAGTGTAATTCTCGTGTGAAGTTCAGATTATTTTGCGGTAGTTGCTTTGTCATTACTTTGTGAGTAAAGTGGAACCACGTGTTGATCAGTAACTAAGTTCATCAATCTTAAATGTGAATGCTTGTGTGATTATAACGTCTCGTCTTGACAATATTTTACAATATAGCAACTTTTCTTTATGCTTTTCTTTATGTTCAACCCACGTGGAGTGTACTTTGCGAGACCAGTACCACGTGCTTATATAACTGTTTGACCCATCAGGTTAATAGTAAGATGTTAGTAACCAGTTCAAGGTTTTTCTTTTGTCAATTGCTTTTCGATCGAATTTATTTTAATTATCAAAATTACTGTGGAGTTATACGCTTTCTGTAAACCAAGTTGACCACGTGGAGCATGTGGTGTAATCATCAAAGTAGCCTTCAGCTATTCTTTTTGGCAAGATTTCACAAAGAGCTAATATGAATTTAGTATACCAGTGTGTGGTAATTACATGACGGACAGGATTGTGTTACGAACGTAATTTCTTTGGGTGAAAACTGAATCTGTTGGTTGTGGTTAATTTCTTCTTGCTTATGTTTCAACGTTCTTTGGGTGTTGTTTTGTGAATGCAGGGTTGTATGCAGTCTCCCAATCTTGGCTCCATATTTGATGTGTTCCGTAAGATTAAAATCTCACATTTTTACAATCCTTAAACAAGGCACCAGCTCAGTTATAACTCACGTATAATATGCTGAAATTTCAATGAACAATCTTAAAATAAATTTCCAAATATAAACTGATTTCTTTCTTTTTATTTAAATTCTCTTTTTTTTGGTATATTATAACCGGTTGTTGTATGACTGTAAAAGATTATAATCAATGTTAGTCTAATTGGTAATGTGGTAAACCTAGACTAGTTACCTGGTGAAACAGTTGCGCAGTAATGCACAGTTAACTTCTCCCCAGACAGCTCACAGGTTTTAACCCGCTTTTATTCTACTATTAGCACCCGATTTCAGCATAGCAAATTAGTGTAGCAATATTACACATGGCGACCCTGTTCTGTGATTCCGCTAGACTCTGGAATCTCTGAGACGTTAGATTGCAAGCGTTGTATAATCTTAATTTTTTTTCCCTACAGCGCTCAAACAACTTCTGCATTGTTTCTGAGGAGACTTTCTAAAGATTCACTGCGTTGTTGAGCGGCGTTGTATTGTTTGTCTTGTTGTTTTGTTTTCTATATTTGTGTGTTTTATATGTGTGTGTGGTTTTTTTTTCTCGCTTGTAAATTCCACTGTTTCGATCTAAGATAAAAATTTGTTTTGCGTGTGAAAAAGTGAGTACTACGTTGGGTACCTGTGGGGCGGCGGATATATAAGTTTGTTATAAAAACAATTAAAATCTGATGCTGGATATATGCTTGCGTGTTGAATTAGTTCTAGCTTTTTGAATGTTGTTATTGCTGTCTTTTGCCGTTCTCAACACTGGCTCTCTATTTACTCCGTGACCCCCAGAAAGTGATTTAATAAAACTTGGAGCCAGTAAATAGATATCCTAGTGCCCACTTTACCTGAGAATGTTCTTATAGCTGCAGCTTATAGCTCTGAGGAATTAGGAGATTGTCCGGGATTTCTAATCAAAAACGGTTTTCCAAAATAGTTGAGTATATTCTGAAATTCACTAATAAAAACCACAAGTATCCCTACAACCTAACTAACAGAACAGTTCAGAGTCTAATGCGCTGATGCAACTATAAATGTCCGAATCAAATGTTAAAAAAAATGCTCGCCATAATTTGATGAAAATATTTCATCAAACGCCACGCTAAATATTTGGTAGAATGTCTGTCCCGCGACGGCACGTGAAAATTACGACAATACGCAAACTGAAGCTAGATAATGAAAATCATTCCAGAATTAACACTTCACATAAAATGTTTTCATGGTTCCGCATATCTCTAGTAACTTAATACGGCACCCGAGGCTGTTTGTAGCAGATACACTGATGCGACGCGGCTACCGACACAGATGGCGTGTCATTCAGCGTCTAGAGAGAACTGGGGCCTTGCTTCCTCGCGCAGTGTTCTTATATATAAAGCCGCGGTGCGGACGGCTGAGGGATCGCCTGATCAAATCCGCTCTCCCGACTAGCCGCTGGGCTAGTAACGCACCACTTCAAGATACATAATAATTTATAGCTTCTTTGGCTGATGGCCGAAGAAGCTCTTAATTTAAACGTGCATTCAGCACGCAGGTAAGTATTAATAATAAAATTTTGACGTGGCTAAGTTAAATACTTTGAGCGAGAGAATTAATCTAATTACCCTGCACGCAGCAGATGAGCTCTGAACTGTCCCTTTTGAGATCCGCTATCGCTATAATTTTATAGGTATTAAAAAGAAACTTTACACATCTTCATAATCATAGCGGACCTCCAACCTATTTAAATCTAAACATCCTAGCCTTATTTACTAGCCTACTTAATCTATCTTGCTTCCTTCAGTTTTGAGACGAAAACCAGAAAATCATGAATTTCCACTAAAGTCTTAATTTGTGAAATCCAAAGTACTGTTTTTATTAAATCATTATGAAAGATGAATCTAAATATAAATTTTGAAGTCTCTAGCTCTTTTCTGTTGCGCCAATAAATTTTTCAGAAAAACGTCCAAACTTCGAAAATGGATGAAGTTATCGAAATGATATTTAACACACATTAATTTAGTATTATTCCTGACATGCTAGATAAGTTTTGGTTCATTTGCTTGAATTTTAAGGTATTGCGCAACATTTATGACGTCAGAGCTAGTTACAGCAGACTGGCTGGCACACAACGGAAACTGATGTGAATTTATTACAGCGTGAGTAGGCTGCTTCCCTACATACCTTTCGTGTAACTATCGAAATTTTTGGGGGATACATTTACTGTGATTAGTGTGTTGCGTACTGGGTATAAATTGAACTAATGCAGACACGTAACCAAACTAAAAGTAAGCGGTCCGACAACTTAAGCAACATGGACCAAGGGGATAATTTGATTTCGAATGTTAACGCGTCGGGCGGTTCCGAAAATGCAATGGGAAATACTTCAGACGAAATGCAGAACAGCACGAACGGGCTCACATCAGAGCCACAAATTAATTTGCCTCCTACTAACCAAAATGATTTGGCAGAACTCATGAAAGCCTTATTGCAACAAAATAAAGAAAACGCACAGAAATTTGAAAAATCGATCCGCGAGCTAGGCGAACAAATGACGCATAAATTTGAAAAATCGATCCGCGAGCTAGGCGAACAAATGACGCATAAATCAGAAAAATCGATCCGAGAGCTAGGCGAACAAATGACGCAGAAATCAGAAAAATCGATCCAAGAATTAGGCCGTACATTTGAACAAATCGATGACCGTCTGCAAGCCGTAGAACAGGGCAAGCGGAGTGGCGATGCCGAATCTAAAGAGAGCGAAGAACATCTACTTAGGAATTTCCAAGTGCTGAGAGAAGAATGCCAAAGGGAACACCAGCAGGTACTCTCGAGGGTCCAAGAGGTGGAAACGCATTGTCCCACGTCCATTAGCAACACAATAGCGGACAACAGTTTAGCGATTCACGAGCTGAACCAGTCTGGTTTCGGCAGCCCTGCACGCCTATTCGACCACATGCTGCAGGAAAATCAATTTTTATACGACCCATACGGGCCTGCGGAACTAATTAGGATATGCATCACCAAATTGCCGATGCACTTGCGCCACGTCATTCTTGCGGGACGATGCAAAGAGGACGTGGAAACGTTTAAAACACTTCTCCAAGAGTTGGGATATAATACAGCAGAATGCCCGCCTAATCAGGCACAAAGTTATTACGGGGCACAGCAGCGCGATCGCAGTCGTGGCCGTAGTACTAATCAACGGCGTGACTGGTCGTCGCGACGCGAACGGAACAATAATCGGGACCGGCCCTATAGAAACTGGGGTAACAGTCGCGAACACAGGTGGAACAACGAAAATGATCGAGGGCGTGGACAAGATCGTGAACGCAACAGGTACGGCAACCAGCATCGTTACTACGATGAACACAGTGGGAGTAGGATTGTAGGCGGAGCCCCACATGATGTTGAAATTCGGCCGGCCAACCCTAGACATAATCCAGTAAATGGAAATGAACGAAACCGGCAATGACAAATGATCAGCCCAGAAGACGCCAATCGGAACAAATGAGCGACATGGCAAATGAGTACATAGGGTTTATAGTGAAGAGAAACAATTGATTAGTTTAAATTTGTGACATATGCATTTTGAATAATACGTTGGTAAAAATAATGATAAAGATGTTTCTATGTGATGTTTCTAGCTTTTTTTTCTTTCCTTATGCAATTAGGATTTAGGTTGGTTCTAATGTGAACATAAAAGGTTTCCTTGTGAACGAGTGAAATGCTGCTTGTTTTTTTTTGTGTAAATTGAAAAGAGTCGCTCCTGAGAGAAGCAAGATCTGTGTTGAATTAATGCAAAACTCAGGGGAATATCCGATCTGTGGGTATTATGGGTCTTCAATTTCCAGGAGTGTATTTCACATATATCAAACATACACGTTAATGAAGAACATCAATGTCTTGGTAAATGACAGATCATCTGAAACAGCAGCAGGCGAAGCTTTGAAAATGGTACTGGTCGTAAGTTTGCTGTAGAATTCCTCAATAGATTGAATCTTGCTTTTGACCTGCACAGTAAGTAGTATTCTCGATCCTAGGTCTACGTCTTCTCCCAAGCTGGCTTCAATCGAGGTGAAAGGAGTAAGTAAGTGAAGTCCTTGTTAACATATAATTTATAGCGTTCTACTACAGAATTGTCAGGGAGAACATACAGTAGGTCACACCTTGTGTAACAATGTCACTACTAATTGGTTTCTCCAATCATTTGTCAATAAACGCATGATCTTCAAAATTTATAACACCTGTGTCCGCCTCCGTAGCGTAGCGGCAGCGGTAGCGTTACCGTCTACCACGCAGGGGGCCCGGGTTAGATTCCCGGCAAGGGAGTGGGTGTTGTGTGTCTTTCATCATCATTGACTCTCAAGTCGCCGAAGTGGCGTCAACTAAAAAGGACTTGCAATACGGCGACCGAACTCTCTCGAATGAGGCCTCCCGGCCAACAATGCCAAACGATCATTTCCATTTTCTTTGTAACACCTGTACATCTCGCGGTGCTTATCGCATTGATATCAGCATCACAGCTGGGTGAGAGGGCCATCCGGTTATAGTTCCCTACTAACGATGGACCTTGCCACTGTGGGGTGGCTTGCGTCCCTCTATGATATAATAACGGTCCCATAGTTTCAACTATATGGAAGGTTATCAGTGGAGAAGCCAGATTAACATGTGGTTCCTGAAGAGGGGCAGTAGCCTTCTCAAAAGTTGCAGGGCGGACGGTCTGGATGATTGACTGATCTCTCATTGAAATAACAATCAATATGGCCTTCCTATGTCGGTACTCTGGACGGATGAAAGCAAGAGGAAACTCCAGTCGTTATTCTTTTCGATGATATGCAATCCTACTGCATGGTTTAATGATGATGGTGTCTTCCTGAATGAAATATGCTAGAAGTAAAATAGTTCTCAATTCGGATTTTCAGCGAGAATACTAAGGATGATGTTGTCATCAGGACAACAAGAAGGGAACACGAGGTAGAGGCTAAAAGTGAAGATGACATGGGTAGATCAGATAGGGAACTGACTGGAATTGGGGGAGTAAGATATATGTGGCACAACTTAACTAAATGAAGCGATCGGTTGAAACTAGGCATTAAGTAATCTTCAATTTACTCATGAGAAAAGTGAGAGGGGCAGATTAAAATTGTAGAGGGGGATCAATATTTCGTTACAGTAAGCAGGCTCAAATGCATGTAGATTGTAGTACTTAAGCAGAGATGAGAAACTTTCACAGAACAGATCAGAGTGAGAGCTGCTTCAAATTAGCCTTCGTGCTGACGATCAAAGCAAAAATAACATTGAACGTGAGTATTTTGACCTCTTATACGTTAACTTGTGCGACATGGGGCGAAAACAGACCCTAATCAAATTCGGACCAACGATTACCAATTGTTACTATGGAACACTGTCCGTTCACATTTAGGCAAGCAATCATATAAAACACGTAATGGAACACCAGCAAAGATTTTAGGTACGAAGTATGTTGTAGATACTACTGCGCAAACTGTACCCACCGCAGGTGGTCCTCCCCCCGTAATGACTGAACTTTCTTCAGGTGGTATGGATAGAGCTGGTGTTCATGGACGAGATGGCACTTTTACCCGTGTGCAGCGCCTGTGCCACGTGTCGGCTGGTAGTGGCTGGGTCCTCTTCGAAACTGTCAGCACGTCCTAGTCGAAATTTAGTGTTAGAGCCAAGTGTGGACGATCCGAATTACATTTCTGCACTTATCTGAGGACAAGCTGTTGACTGGGGATAGTATTCGCAAGTACAAAGCACCAAGTACTACTACTTTACTGTACAATGGACACACCTCAGGCAGGATTTTCTGCGTCTCTCGAGGCCGCAAACGTGGAATGATGGATACGTCTGTTTGGAAAACTTTCAGCACAAAATCTTGCAGCAGCTCTCCCATTGCAATCCGGTTTGCCGCATGCAAGCACCATGTCGGTCATTTGCGCAGCTGTGTACTGGTACACGTCGCACCGCTGTGAACAACGTTACTGCACTGGCAAGCAACACAAAGTCCGCAGTAGGATATGCACAAGGGCTGTGTGGAGGAATGTAGCAGGAATGCTATTAAGCTCAGGTCGTCCATCAGCTGTACACAGATGGCTAATGGGTTTCATACCTTCCGTATTCAGACACCAAAACGAATCGGAACAAACCGTCACAACCGTTTCCAGATATGGTTTCCTTCTTGAAAACCGATCAGTTTGGCTTCCCACGTAATTATTGTTCGGATTTAAAAATTTAAAGTACAGTCATAATCTACTCATTAAGAGATATAATCGCGTGTTAAAAATTTAACATAATAAGACAAGTATTACTGTGACTTTTTCTTGAGGCAACGTAACTGACTGTGTGAAAATGCCTGGACTTCATTCATTGAGAATAAGACTACTTAGCGACTTCGAACAAAGTTTACACACAGTTTCAAACTCTTAAGAATTTTTTTCTTGCTGACACCTGCCACAAAATGATGAAAGGAAAAAAGTTGGTCGCTTACTACATTATCGCTGTTAATGAAGTCAGACTTCAACATCAGCCATAACGCTTTAATTTATTATTACTTTAATAACAACTCTATTCGCAACACAGTTTTCAGACAGTATCCAGAAATGAAACTGAATGTACCTGCGAGATTATAGTACTGTACGACACATAGTTTAGGAGATATCACGTCAAAAACATTGAGATTCGTTGAGAACTAGTTTTGCTTGAAACGCACCGCAAAATGAACACGTTATTCTCACCCACTCTTTGATAACGAACTCATTAGGGTTCTCCCTCGCACACAATAAATTACTACTCCTTTGCTACTCTTACACAGTATATAAAAATACAGCAACATAATGAAATAGAATTACACACATACAATTGAATAAAACGCAGAAAAAGCAGAAAATGGAGAGTAGGTCAAATAAAAACTACTGGCAACACTACAAAACACAAACCACAATACATACTTAGAAGTATAAAAATAAACAAAAACAGTGGTGTGCGAAAACTTGTGCTGTGTAAAACATGAGAAATGCATAGTTCAGCAGAGCAAATAAAAACTAGACTACAATTATCAGTGTCTAACGAAGAAAAGTTCCAAAGATGTGCTAGCAGACGACATTTCACAAAGTAGGCGAGAAATCAAGCGGAACTTACAGTAAGTAAAAAGCAACATAACTATTTTTCGACCTTAAAAACAAATCAAATATAAATATCTTTAGTTACAGACCACTGATGATACTTTACCTTAATTACCGAAACGCGTCTCGTGAAAAAACACGCATTTTCTTGTAGTTGCAACGATAGAACGAAAATGTGCTCAAGAGTTTATAATTATTTTCGAGAAGTGCTGTTACATGTTCAAAACAGTTGACTTGTGACCCCGGTGTGAATTTACGCCATCTAGGAACAGACGAATGTATATCTCTTTATGAAATACGACACTTAAAAACTGGAATAAAATAGACAACAAAACGCGCGTGAAAGACAGACGTTTATTGGCTTATATGTATAATTTCCTTCTCTCTAAGTAAGCTTCAAAACGATTGTGTTCTGCCGCGCGTAATGGCCCTACGATTTGAGTCGCCACGTCACAGATTGCACGGCCCTTCCCGCCGGAGGTTCGAGTCCTCCGTCGGGCATGGGTGTGTGTGTTGTTCTTAAGATAAGTTAGTTTAAGTAGTGTGTAAGTCTAGGGACCGATTACCTGCGCAGTTTGGTCCCTTAGGAATTCACACACATTTGAACATTTGATTGTGTTCTGCATTAAGACGTCGCTATTTATAAGGGTCATTGTCATCAGCCACCCAGTAGCCATTACTGAATAAAATTGTCCTCTAAGTCTTTTTGGTCCAATTAGCTTTCATCCGCCCCCTCCCCCCCCCCCCCCCCAACATTTTATTTTCATTGATATTATATCTCCCACTTCATTTTGTTGCATGGTACAATCGTCTGGGATCATCTCTTTCCCAGTAATTCCTCTCATTCAACTGCCCAAGTCTCTGTTTTTGAATAATTTTCGCACTGAAAGTCATACATCGTCGCCATATCTCAAGACTGCTAAAACAGAGTGACTTTCATTTTCAGACACATCGGAAACTTCGTTTTGAAATTATTGTCACTTTTCCAAAAAACTCTAGGCCATATTCGATTTTCCTTAGTCTTATTTTCGTGTTTACTGAGACATTGTCTTACCTTTCCTAGGTAAAAAGTCACATTAACTAGTTCTAACACTTGATTGTTGGTTTCTTTTAGATATGTTTATGATGCATTAGTTTAGCTGTATTATAAATAATTCGAGCATGATTACTAAGTTCTTGTGTTCGTTGTTGAAGTTAACCTACATGAGGTATAAACTGTTCATCATCAACAGAACGAAAGTCGTTTATAGTTTTTCCATTACACGAAACCCTTCTTCGTTTACAGTTTAAGCAACTTCTTACTTCTTGTGGGACTGCTGAGAATAGTTTTGACGATATAGAATCTAACTAGAATTCTGAATTTCCTACTATCCTGATGAGATCCAACAGGCGTTGCTGAATTGCACTGTATTGCACTGACGTACGCATTTTCAAGTAGCCTAAAATTGGTGGAATCAATGTTTTGGCTGTAAACTGGTGTTAGTAAAACCATTGTTGAAATTGAGTCAAGAGCTTCCATAGACTCTTTGAGTCTGAGACAAAGTGGTAATTCATACTCTAGAATACTTCTCAGAACTTTCAAGTCTTCCACTGTGCTACATACACTTCTACAAGTGGTTTTACTTGAGCCTGGGTCCACAGTTGTTATGAATCTTTCGAATGACTCCCTGCCTCTGCAACTGATTTTTATAGAACAATATTATGTCATTAGTACATCATTTTAGTTAAAGTAAAAAAATAAAAACAGTGTCTAAACAGATACACTTGATAGTTCAAAAAATGGGTCTGAGCACTATGGGAGTTAACATCTGAGGTCATCAGTCCGCTAGAACTTAGAACTACTTAAACCTAACTAACCTAAGGACATCACACACATCCATGCCCGAGGCAGGATTCGAACCTGCGACCGTAGCGGTCGCGCGGCTCCAGACTGAAGCGCCTAGAAGCGCTCGGCCACAACGGCCGGCCACACTTGTTAGTTTAAGAATCCAATATTGTTTTATAAAACATCTTTTGGCAGACTACTTGAAAATATTCTGAAAACGAAAATAAAATAAAAATAAACGGTAGCAGGCAGCAATGAGTCACTCAAAAAAATTTGCAAGCACATAGGTTTTGCATATTAATTCGCTTCCAGATGCCCCATTATTATGACGCAAATTTAGTACGCATTAGTCCAACATTTAACTCATGTCACTCAATAATTAACTCAGGTTATCTTCCGAATTAGAATAATAAAGTACGAAATTGAAAAAAAAAAGTTTATCATTTGGATATTCCACGGTACATTGTGCGCCAGTGACATGGTGAGAAGGAAACGTTGTATCGTTGTGCTAATTGCACTTAGTTCATTGCACTAATTACAATAAACCAGAATAACACTCTCAGCCTTCAGTAGGAAGTGTGCTGCTATGAAACATCTGGAGACGGCTCTTTCATGCCACTTAAAATTTCGGGTAGAGGGGATGGAAGGCATGTTTACCCGTTTGGGCGAAGACCACCTAGAAAGAAAGTATGTCTTATTCTCGTGTGGCATACATTGTAACTACTAAAATTATTCGCACAGTATGGATATTTTATCAACATTACTACGTTCGTAAAAGATTCGGCTCAGTGCGATATTTGACATTCAAATTAAAATCATTAGAAATTTGTGCGCGTAATATGGTTCCAATAAAGAGTTATTGGAAATTGATAAGGTTTCAACAAGGATTGTGGATGAAACTGACAGAGTGTATGTTTGCAGAATCTCATTGATGTACTTCTCAAGTGATGTAGAGTATCACATGGCAGCCATATGATGTTTGGGGCAGTATACATTTCTGCCAAGCAGATTATTTTATGAGCCAGTTCACAAGATAGCAGAAATTACTTACTCGAGAGGAGTCCATGCTTCATCTATAAGCAAATATTAATTTGCACTTCACTGTCAGAATTATAAGCAGCTACAGGTCTCATCAAGAAACGATCCGTAAATATTCGTTAACATTCAGATTGGCTCATCGAAATTTGACATTGATACGGCTAAGGTGTACTTAACTTCCGAGAAAATTCCTATATAGTCTTTCACATTATAACACTTTGATGAGGTCGCAGCCAGGCAGTTCTACTTAAAGCCTGCAACTTACCAAAATCGCTTCCAAAGCGGACAAATTAGTAACAAATTGAAATGCTCTCAGACCACAGTTTTTACAAGGGGAAATCCGTACTTTGGAGAGGCACAGTTTTTCAGTCCCGTATTCTCTTAGATTAATGTCGAAACGGGAATAGCTCGTGGAATTCTCATCTGACTCACTGAAGTATCGTGCAACGCTGCACCGTGTAAACGCTAGAGCTGTGGCTGCAGCTGCTACGATACACTCACTGTTGGATGGGCTCAAATTTGACTGTTGCTCTTATTTTTGCTTCAGTATGAAACGCAGCTGCTTTCTCAGTGACATGGCAGTTGTTCACTTGTTTACTCCTCGAAACAATATTGCGCCATGTGAATGCGCGACGAGTCCTTCGCCACTTACTTTCTGTCGAATACACTGCGAGCATGTGATCAAAAGTATCCGGACACCTGGCTGAAAATGACTTACTTGTTCGTGGCGCCCTGCATCGGTACTGCTGGAATTCAATATGGTGTTGGCCCACCCTTAGCCTTGATGAGCTTCCACTCTCGCAGGTATACGTTCAGTCAGGTGACGGAAGTTTTCTTAGGGAATGGCAGCCCATTCTTCACGGAGCGCTGCACGGAGGAGAGGTATCTGTGCAGGCCAGTCTAATACCATTCCGCCACAGGTCGTGTTTTATGAACAAGTGCTCGATCGTGTTGAAAGATTTAGTTTCCATCCCCGAATTGCTCTCAACAGTGGGAAGCAAAGAAGGTGCTTAAAACATCAATGTAGGCCTGTGCTGTGATAATGCCACGCAAAACAACAAGGGGGGCAAGCCCCCTCCATGAAAAACACTACCACACCATAACACCACCGCCTCCGAATTATATTGTTGGCACTACACAGGCTGGCAGATGACTTTCATCGGGCATTCGCCATATCCACACCCTGCCATCGGATCGCCACATTGTGTACCGTGATTCGTCCTCCACACGTTTTTCCGCGGTTCAATCGTCCAATGCTTACGCTCCTTACACAAAGTGAGACGTCGTTTGGCATTTACCACTGCAATGTGTGGCTTATGAGCAGCCGCTCAACCATGAAATCCAAGTTTTCTCACCTCCTACCTAACTGTCATAGTACTTGCGGTGGATCCTGATGCAGTTTGAAATTCCTGTGTAATGATCTGGATAGATGTCTGTCTATTACAATTACGACCCTCTTTAACTGTCGGCGGTCTCTGTCAGTCAACAGACGAGGTCGGCCAGTACGCTTTTGTGCTGTACTGTCCCTTCACGTTTCCACTTCACGTTTCCACTTCACTATCACATCGGAAACAGTGGACCTAGGGATGTTTAGGAGTGCGAAAATGTCGCGTACAAACGTATGACACAAGTGACACCCAATCGCCTGACCACGTTCGAAGTCCGTAAGTTCCGCAGAGCGTCTCATTCTGCTCTTTCACGGTGTATAATGACTGCTGAAGTCGCTGATATGGAGTACCTGGCAGTAGGTAGCAGCACAATGCACCTAATATGAAAAAGGTATGTTTTTGTTGCTGTCCGATACTTTTGATCACATATTGTATCTAACAGTCTTCAGGTGTGTTGCCTTTCCTCCATTCCATTTCCCGGATGCCTTTCTCCCCACACAGGCTATTTCTGATTGAAAATGTACTTTACCAATAGGGCATGAGATTCACGGGTATATGTGGGCATAAATGCATTCGATAGGTCTAAATGGCAACATTTCAGAAGGACACATCTAACGAGTTTTTTAAACTGTTTTCCTTTAATTAAATATGATTGTCAACATTGGAAATTCTCTGTAAAGTGTTACGTTTAACGTTCTGGAATGTTTCATATATATTTACTTCAATATGCTTCAGGATTACATTTTAGTTAATGGTTGTAGAGGACACTCATTTACACTACAAGCATTTCACACCAATCAAATTAATTTTAAACTAGCTGATTACCCAGTGTTTCCCAAGTATGCATTTATTTCAATCTTCTACTAGTCCGTCTTCTAATTCCCCTTTCTCTGTCCATCACATCCTTCTCCCCTTTTCTTTCCATATCCTCTTGTCCACTCTCCCTGTTCATCTCCTCGTTTGTCATTCCTTTGTCCATCTCCTCCTCTTCCGTCTCTCTGTCCATCTCCCTCTCACCCTTCTCTCTACCCATATCCTCCTCCTCTATTTTTGTGCATCTCCTCCTCTCCCCTGTCTCTGCCTGTCTCCTCCTCATCCTGGCTCTGTTCATCTCCTCCTCTTTCCTTTATCTGTCCATCTCCCCCTTTAACTTCCCTCTGTCCATTTTCCCCCTCATCCTCCTTCTACTCACCTCCTCCTCCCCCCTATCTGTGGCATCTCCTCCTTCACCCTCGTTGTCTGTCCATCTCGTCCGCTCTCCTCCTCTCACCACGTTGTCAGGCTCACCCAGTAGGACGCTGGTGGTATCCTTTCCTCTGGTCCTTTCCAGTTCGTAACAAATATGTGTACAAAATTGCCTTGAAATCGTTGCAGTTGTCTAGGATGAGCTTTTTACCCGTGGCTTTGCCAGCATTTGCAAATGCCAAATACATTTCACATGTGATAAAAATATTTCACACGTATTTGTACATTTATTTGACACATAACTGTAGCGAATTTCGCTCTGGAGTTTCGTTTTCACACAGATGAAAGTTAACGAAGTTGAACCTCCTGAACTATATGCTGCACAGTTACAGCGTTTTGCAGTTACATCCAGTGGTATACGAGTATGTCTGTGGAACAGTCGGTAGTAACGACACAGTAAATTAAAACGCCTTGTATGATGCCACAAATTTTCACGCATCTCAGTATTTGACATCATACCGCAAGTTAGCCTATGGTGGCGGCAGTTCTCCGTCTGCCAAACAACTAAAAAGTCGTAACCACCACACCCAAGAGGTGCCACGTTTATCAACAGCGCAAAAAATCTGACATTCGTTAAAATAGTGGCCCCTGTGTGGATCCCCTAATGAGTTGACTAACATGACAAAATTAATTTAATGCCTTCAAACCCACAATAAAATAAATGACTTCGTAGGGAAAGAGAATGGGTGTCATTGAAAAATTAATAACAAGGACCTAATGTATCTCAAAGAGATTTATTGACTAATATCAAGGTCAAGGGAGAACAAACATATAAACAGAAACTTCAACTGTATAACATTTCATTAACACGAACTCAGGTTGGTTGGCAATAGACTTGGGGAACCTAAATGGAATTTACGTGTAGATGAGACTGGCTACTGTGAGTGGATGAATTCCAGTCTAGGCAAGCACACTCTGCTGTATCGTTCCACTGATTGGTCTCCAACGTCAAAATATAATTAAGCATGCAAAGGACACTGGGAGTGACTACTGCGAGTATAAGGCTCCTATAAAAAGAGATGGCCATGAAAACAATTGATAAGCTTCTGAATTTGCCGAAGCTGCACAACGTTACCGATACAGCCGGTGAAAGACGAGATGCTGTTGTCTGGACGCAGCCGCTGCCACAGCTGGTAGGTTCGATGGTGCATCGTACGGCGGGAGATGACCCCACGTTCACTGGTAATTGTCTCATGTCAACGAAAATATAAAGTTTCGCCCGGGTGTCGGGACGTGTTTACAAGTAACTGCTCACTCTGTAGAAACGGAAGAGCTGTAGCGACTGTACTCCGTAATGCTCGAGAAGCAAGTCCTCACCCCTGTTGCTCAAAACCCTTCTGAAAAACAGCCATTCCCCCCAATGTTCTTGAATAAACCTATCATGCCCCAACGGTGACAAACGTCCATCATCACAGTACCTGTCAGCAGTTAAACCTTTCCGATTCACCAGTACAATTTCACGAGGAGGTCTTCGAGTGGTCAACATAATCCCTGCCCACACCATTCGCGATCCTCCTCGATATCGATCTCTTTCCACAATGTTTGGGTCTCGAAATTGTGTTTCGCACTCCCTTCAGATGCGAATCCGTCGAGAAGCACTCTCCAGACCAAATCGGGACTCATCTGTGAAAAGAACATTGGACCACTCTTCGAATGTACTGGTGGCATGTTGACGATTCCACTCTAGACGTTCCTTTGTGAAGACGCGCCAGAGGCACATATACAGTACGACTCTGACAATAACGGTCACTCTGTCGAATCCTTCTGTACACCCTTTGCTTCGATAAAACACGACCAGTGGATGTGGCGAGGTCCGATAGCAGTTGCTACGCAGTACAAAGGCCGTACCGTCGTGTCCCCTCTTTCTGATGTCCCACGTTCTCGTCCCTGCCTTGGTATTCGGAATACAGTTTCAGTCTCTATTAACTATCACCACATCCACGAAACAAAAGAAGGACTCACGTTAAGCCATTGGGGAACACTAGTTTACGACTGTCCTGCTTCCCTCCCTCCTAAGGCCCCCCACCGCAGAGAGTCTAGTAGGTGTCTTCTCTGTGCCATACTGCACCGTCTGTGACTGTGCACACAGCGATTGTGGATGTGGGCCTACCCAGCAAACACTACTCCGTTTGATATGTGCCCTGACGTCTTCGTTGACAGAAATGCCATCTTCCATGCAGAACAAGATCGTACGGACGTCTGTTGACAGTTTGCATAATTATATCGTGAATTAAACACAGGAGAGGGAAACAGTAGTTTGTTGCTTTAATTTTGGACACCAGAGTAGTTTGATGCAGGACTCCGTGCTGCTCTATCCCGTGCAAGGGTCTTCATCTCGGGAAAGCTAATGCATTCTACGTCCTTCTGTATAATACAGTATTCATCTTTTGTCCTCCCTCTACGATTTTAACCCCGTCCGCCCCCCTGGTCAATACGACTCACCATTGTGGTCTCTTGATGTCTCAGATGTGTCTTGTCAATCGACCCTATCTTTTAGTGAAGTTGTGGCATAAATTTCTTTTCTCTCTAGTTCTCTTCAGTACTATCTCATTAGTTACGTGTTCTACCCATGTTCATCACTCTTCTGCAGCACCACATTTCCAAAGCTTCTATCCTTCTTATCTAAACTGTTTATAATCCATGTTTCATTTCCATACGTGACTACACTCCATAGAAATATCTTCAGAAAAGCCTTCACAATACTTAAATCTGTATCCGATGTTAACAATGTTCTCTTCTTCAGAAACGCTTTTTTTATATTGCCAGTCTGCATACACACATAAAAAAAAAAATTTGCATCACCTCGGTTCCGAGAGTTCCGGAACGTGTACAGAAAATTGAAATACAGATTAACATAAACGTCATTTCCGCCCTTTTTATTGCTCATGGAAACCACACATTGCATGTTGTACCACCATACAGTGAGACCTGCAGAGGTGGTGGTCGAGGATTGCTGTACACACCTGTATCTCTAATATCCAGTAACACGTCCTCTTGCATTGATGTTTGCCTGTATTCGTCGTGTCATACTATCCACAAGTTGATCAAGGCACTGTTGATCCAGATTGTCCCACTCATCAACGGCGATTCGGCTTACATCCCTCAGAGCGGTTGGTGGGTGACGTCGTCCATAAACAGCCCTTTTCAATCTATCCCAGGCATGTCCGATAGGGTTCATGTCTGGAGAACATGCTGGCCACAGTAGTCGAGCGATGTCGTTATCCTGAAGGAAGTCATTCACAAGATGTGCACGATGCGGGCGCGAATTGTCCTCCATGAAGACGAATGCTTCGCCAATATGCTGCCGATATGGTTGCACTATCGGTCGGAGGATGGCATTCACGTATCGTGCAGCCGTTACGGTGCCATCCATGACCACTAGCGGCTTACGTCGGCTTCACGTAATGCCACTCCAAAACATCAGGGAACCTCCACCTTGCTGCAGTCGCTGGACAGTGTGTCTAAGGCTTTCAGCCTGACGGGGTTGCCTCCAAACACGTCTCCGACGATTGTCTGGTTGAAGGCATACGCGACACTCATCGGTGAAGAGAACGTGATGCCAATCCTGAGCGGTCCATTCGGCATGTTGTTGGGCCCATCTGCACCGCGCTGCATTGTGTCGTGGTTGCAAAGATGGCTTCGCCATGTACGTCTGAAGTTGCGCATCATGCAGCCTATTGCGCACAGTTTGAGTCGTAACACGACGTCCTGTGGCTGCGCTAAAAGCATTATTCAACATGGTGGCGTTGCTGTCATGGTTTCTCCGAACCATAATCCGTAGGTAGCGGTAATCCACTGCAGTAGTAGTCCTTGGGCGGCCTGAGCGAGGCATGTCAACGACAATTCCTGTCTCTCTGTATCTGCTCCATGTCCGAATAACATCGCTTTGGTTCACTCCGAGATGCTTGGACACTTCCCTTGTTGAGAGCCCTTCCTGGCCCAATGTAACAATGCGGACGCGATCGAACCGCGATATTGACCATCTAGATATGGTTGAACTACAGACAACACGAGCTGTGTACCTCCATCCTGGTGGAATGATTGGAATTGATCGGCTGTCGGACACCCTCCGTCTAATAGGCACACCTCATGCATGGTTGTTTACATCTCTGGGCGGGTTTAGAAACATCTCTGAACAGTCAAAGGAACTGTGTCGGTGATACTATATCCACAAACAACGTCTATCTTCAGGAGTTCTGGGAACCGGTGTGATGCAAAACTTTTTTTGATATGTGTGTTATATCGCCTCTGCGTAGGACATCATCAATTATTTTGCTGTCTGAATAGCAATATTCAACTAGTCTTAATGTCTTGTTTCCTAATCTACTATCCCAGCATCACCTAATCTAATTCTACTACGTTCCATTATGCTTGTTTCGCTTTTGTTGATATTCATCTTATACACTCCTTTTAAGACCATGCCCATTCCGTTCAACAGCCCTTTCAAATCCTTTCGTGTCTCTGTATGTTTTACAAAGTTTATATATAAGGTAATCTCTGTAACACTGTAAACACCAGATTAGAATCCCATTGTTATTTATTTTTGTATTTTTAACAAATTGGAAGACGGGTCACGCTATCTAAAACTAATCAGTTTGAGGAAATAAAACAGTGATAGACAGACCAAACGTAAGTGGATTTCCTACAAGTAAGGCTGACCACTAACTCTACCACCGATATACATGTCCAGTCTTCAGTTTTGATAATCAACCACAACATTATGACTACCGACCTTCTATCGATATGAACCCATCCAGGTGACAGTAGCGTCACCCGGCAAGGACGGCTAGTCAGAAACAGGCACGGTACATTCAGTATCAAGTGGTTCAAATGGCTCTGAGCACTATGGGACTTAACTTCTGAGGTCATCAGTCCCCTAGAAATTAGAACTACTTAAACCTACCTAACCTAAGGACATCACACACATCCACGCCCGAGGCAGGATTCGAACCTGCGACCGTAACGGTCTCGCGGTTCCAGGCTGTAGCGCCTAGAACCGCACGGCCCATGCAGTATCAGTGAGCGTGCTGTCCATGTGCAAAATGGGGAAGCCGCGCTACCTATCTGAGTTTGACTGAGGGCAGACTGTGATAGCCTGGAGGCTCAGCACGAGCATTTAGGAAACTTCACGACTTCTCATGTGTTCGAGGAGTGCTGTAGTGAGTGTCTAGACATCGTGGGATTGGGAAGCCACTCTCATTACAGATCTTGGACATTCTACGATGATCAGACTCGTAAAACAGGACAGTTGGCGAACTATGGCGAAACTAACATTATACATTAATTCTGGGCAGAATACAAGTGTTTCTGAACACACAGGGCACGGAACACTTCTAACGAAGGGCCTCCGCAACCGCCGACCCTTGCATGTGCAGTGTTAACACCATGAGATCGGCAACTACAACTGAAATGTGCACGTGACCATCCGCACTGGACGTTGTCGCAGTGGCAGAGCGTTGCATGGTCTGATGAATCCTGATAATGTCTTCATTATGCCGATGGGAGGGCGTGAATCAGTCATCTTCCAGGGAAACAGCTCCTTGACAACTGTACTACGGGATGGAGACAAGTTGGCGGTGGCTCCATTATGCTCTGGGGAACATTCACGTGAGCATCCATGGGCCCAATGGCGCTCGTGCAAGGCATCTGATGGATAGGAGCACCGTAAACTGGTTGCAGACCAAGTACGACGATCATGTTTCCCGACGGCAGTGGCGTTTTTAGAAGATGATGGCCGTGCCACAAGACTAGGAGCGTGGTGGAGTGGTCTGAGGAAGACAGTGCCGAGATACAATTTATGTGCTGGCCCTCAAGCTCTCCAGATCTGAATCCAGTCGAACACATCTGGGATGTGATTGGACGTTGCGTCAGAGCTCATCGCTCCATTCCCCGGAATTTACGGGAATTAAGTAACTTGTGTGTGCAGATGTGTTGCCTACTCCCTCCAGCGATCTACCAAGTCCTCATTACTTCCATGCCACGACGCGCCGCAGCTCTTATCAGTGCCAAAGGTCCACACACCGGCCATTGGTCATAATGCTCTGGCTGATCAGCATATATCATTAGCCCAAAAGTTCTCAAGAACAATACAGAACGCTAATTATAGAAATTTTTATTTCGGGTCTGTTGTGTACGAATTCGTACACAACGGAAAGGAGAGATGGCCTACTGAGTGGTGCAACAATTGTCGTCATAGGTAAACTAGACAAAGCAGAAATGATTAGCGAACAAGTTAACACAGTAAACGGAAGATATACTTATCTTGTATTTCTCCAAACGAATGAAGATTCATTTCAAATAGTGCAGCAAGAATTAGAATCAAGCTCATAACGTCCACAAGGGACAGTCTGTCTGTTTTAAAGCACGAACGATGAAGATGGAGCCGCGACCAGGTGGCATCTGCGCAGCATCCCATTGCGAAATGGATCCGTGCACGAGTGGGCGAGTTGCCGTCTCCGGCCCTCCTTTATTGTGCCGGCAGAAGCCACTGGAGCTGTGGCTCGGAGGACACGCACCACTGGGTCCTCCAGACCCCTCGTACCGCTGTCAGTGTCAGAAGGAATCTGGCAATTCCGTCGCTGTGACGCCCGTGGGGTGATACCACAGTATCCAGTATCGCCTTAATGTAAACTAACATATTTCTCCACATGTGTTTGGATGATTCTTGTTTATTTATTATTGCTTACGATCTTGACATTTGCAACGTAGAATCTATTACGGTTTTTCCACGTAACTGAAGAAAGTTGACTAACTTCCTTGCTTGAAGTTCGTTTACAGCATTAAAAAAGAGGAAAAATACAATACAGTTAAGTGCAACAGATAAAGACCTTTCCAAAAACCTCTTCCTTGACTTTCTGGCAGTTGCCGATCTTAGTCTCTGGGAAACACCTCGGTTAAGAAAAGCTTGTTCTACAGGAAGCCTATATTGCGGAATTTATTACATATGACCTACAAGAACATAACTTACATCTATGCAAGTGAGTGACCACATGTACTTGAATAAATGGAACTATTCATCCAGTCAAAGTACATCTGTGAGGGCATGCTGGAAAGTAATGCCTCTCAGTTTTTCATGTGAAATCTCTTAAGGATTTTTAAATACAACAAACGTGTTAACATTCTGTATCTTTGTTCTCCACGTCTACGAATTTGTTCCTCAAAATACTCACCCCGGCAACGAACACATTTCGGTTTGCTGACACCGTCACCGTAGGATGTTTGACCTTGTTGATCGAACCGCAACATCACCTCTGCTTGCACCGCTTCATCGCTATCGAAGTGAAGTCCTCGAAGATGGTCTTCAAGTTTCGGAAATAGATTAAAATCAGATGGGGCCCAGTCGAGAATATATGAAAGAAATCACTCTAGGCGTCGGGTTGTTCCAGAGGTCGTGGCGCTCGTGTGAGGTCTGGCGTTGCGATGCTAAAGCACACGGTGCTCCATGTAAGGACGAACCCTTTGAATTCGTGCTTTCAGTTTTCTGAGGGATTACAGCACGCTGTTTCTCAAGCACCGACATACTTACGTTACACACCCTTATGTTACACGCTACAGTTCAGAACCTTCTAGCAGCAGAGGATTGTAACTCGGGTAAGAGAAGGGAGAAAATCGACCGAGTAATATGCCTCACTTGCAACACCTCAACTAGTACTGAGAAAAGAATTAAAAATTCGGAGGCACTACTTTTCAGGCCGGCCGGAGTGGCTGAGCTGTTCTAGTCGCTACAGTCTGGGGCCGCGCGACCGCTGTGGTCGTAGGTTCGAATCCTGCCTCGGGCATGGATGTGTGTGACGTCCTTAGGTTAGTTAGGTTTAAGTAGTTCTAATTTCTAGTGGACTGATCACCTCAGAAGTTAAGTCCCATAGTGCTCAGAGCCATTTGAACCATTTGAACTACTTTTCCGGACGTCCTCGTACATCTGTATACTTACCGGTACACTGGAAACCACTGTGAAGAGCGTGTTAGAGGGTACTTGGTACTGTACCACATGTCAGCGCTTCTTCCTGTTTCATGCCCATATATAGAGAGGGAAATGTGATTGCTTAAACGTGTCTTGTCTCACTATAATTTATCTAATCTCTTTTTGGCGGTCACCACGGAAGCGATTCATAGGACGCTGAAGTTTATTACTAGATTTTTCACTCAATACTGGTTCTTTAAATCTTTGTAAGTGGGCGTTTTGGGAATAATTATCGTCTATATTCTCAAGCGACTGCCAATTGAGATTAACCAGCATTTCCGTGACGTTCTGCCCTGAGTCAAATAAACTTCTGACCATTCGTGGTGCTCTCTTCTGCAAATATGTCCATAGGAACCTGCATCGTAATTCAGAAACTCACCTGTCCGGGAATATACATAATGGATGTACGAGTACAGGTTGTAGACGCATGGTTGATGACACATGCAAGTTTGAATCTGGCCGTAAGTTGTGTACACAATTTTACATTTCCAACCACTTGAAGGACCATGCTTATCTTTGGACTAATTTGAAATCTTATCTTTCTCTGAGTCTGTAACCGTGCAATAATTTTCAGATAGTACTTTCTTACAGATAATTGTACTACCTAAGTTCTGAGATTACTATTTACATTTCCAGAATGAATTTCTGCAGTCGAGTGTACGCTGATATGAAACTTCCTGACAGATTAATACTTCGTATCGGAGCGGTACTCGAACTCGGCACCTTTGCCTTTCGTGCAGAAGTGTTTAGCACAATTGGTAGAGCATTTTCCAGCGATAGGCAAAGGTCCCGAGTTCGAGTCTCGGTCCGGCCCACAGTTTTTAACTGACGGTAATTTTCATATCAGTGCACAATCCGCTTCAGAGTGTAATATTCATCCCCCAGGCTGTGGCTAAGCCATATCCCTGCAATATGCTTTCCTCCAGGAGAGCTAGTACTGCAAATTTCGCGTTTCGCAGACGGACTTCTGTGAAGTTTGGAATGTAGGAGACGAGGTATTGGTGGAAGTACAGCTGTGAGGTTGAGTCGTGAGTCGTGCTTGTATAGCTCAATTGGTGAGCACTGGCCCGCACGTCTGAGTCTCGGTATGACACACAGTTTTAATTTGCCAGAAAATTACGACGTGGAAGCAGTGCTGATCAGATATTATTTGGAAGTCAAGAAATAATACATCTGCCTGATGGCTTTCAGAACGTCATGTGATGAAAGTATGAGTTGGGGTTCACAAGACGAGTGTATTTGGAATTCTCGGTGGTTAGTGTGTTCTGTTCGAGATACTTAACATTCAACAACAGATATATGTCAATGAAATTGGATGGTAGTCTTTTTATAGCTTCTGCTAATCTTCTTGTAGGCGGATGTGACCTGTGCTGACCTCCAACCACTTGAGATAGTGTTTTATTCGAGAGAACTTTGGTACATTAGGTTTAAAAATGGGAGCTACCTCAGCTGAAAAATTCCTGTAGGATCTGACTGAGGTTCCAATGAGCCCTAAAAGTTTATTCTATTTTAGCTCTTTCACCCGTTTCCTTATGCTACGCAGAATAATATCCGTATCATCCGTCCTTTCAGTAGCGCAAGGAACGTTTTTAAATGTACACAGCCTGACAAGTAAAGTTTAGCATCCACAAGGGAGGATGAAAGATAACGAAACTACTCGAGCAGCGAGGATTTGTCATGTCATTTCAGTAGTTACATAGTCGAGTCAAATTTACAATGAACTCGGCAGTAGGAGCTCACTTATCAGTATGACGCTACATCATCTCTGACCTGGATGCGTGCTCTGTTGTGGTTGGGAATGGTGTCGTAAAGTCTTTGTGCCATCTCCTAGCCCATAACTGTTGTAATTGGTCTTCGATAACCTGGATACTGATGTTGGGGCGTATTTGACGTCCAAGGTGGTCCCACAGATGTTCTGATGGCTACAGGAGTACCTCAACATCACGACGACAGTTGACAGATACACATTAGATATGTGGACAAGCATTGTCCTGTTGAATAATGGCATCACGGTATTGTAGCGTGACAGGGAAATGGGGAAGCAGGATGTGCGTGACGTACCGTTGTGCCGTCAGAAATCCCTCAGTCACTGTTGACCGTGACATGAAGCGGTACCCGATGGCTCCCCAGCTCAAGGTGCCACACTGAACTCGCATTCGGGAGGACGACGGTTCAATCCCGCGTCCGGCCATCATGATATGGGGATTTCGTGATTTCCCTAAATCGCTTCAGGCAAATGCCATGATGGTTCCCTTGAAAGGGCACGGCCGACTTCCTTATCCATCCTTCCCTAACCCTATGGGACCGATGACCTCGCTGTTTGGTCTCCTTCCCCAAAACCAGCCAGTCCAAGGCGCCAAGAGTAGCACTACTGAACCTCTCTCAAATATTGTCAGACTGGGACCGCTCCTCAGGTCGCCACCATACTCGCCGAAGTTGATCATGCAGGGCAGTGCGACACGGTGATTCATCGCTGAACACTAGGTGACGTCATTTATCAGCAGTCCATGCTTGCCGGTCATGGAACCACTCCGAATGCAGCTGTTTATGTTGTGGTGTTGACCAAAGTCTACATAGCCCAGCTGTTTCTAATCTCTGACCAATGTTGTAGGATGACACAGTATGTTGCAAGGAGTCCACTACACGTTCTCGGATGGCAAGCGCAGTTCTGAAGGGGTTACGGTATGCCTGGTGCACATCATAGCGGTCATCCGTTGTATTGGTCAGACATGGTCGACCTGAACCTTAACGACGAGTATACCAGACCTCACATTGCCAAGCAGCCCAACATAAGGCCACTGTGATATCCGAATGACCCTCAAATCTGGATATTGCACTATACAACAAGCCAACCAAATGGGGCTCCTTTCAGTTTCGTCAAGCGCTAATAACACTGCCTCAAACGACTACGCAAACGTCTCCGTGTCCTTCACAGTTATCTCTCAATAGCCGACGCTGTTCAGGCCCCTCGCATATCCTACCGAGCCTGCTAACAGCACTAAACTTGAACAACACTAACGCACTCTAGTGGCCGTTCTACTTGTCACAGAGAGTTGCGACTCCAATTATTTGGATACCCTTCGAAGATGTGTACGTATACGAAGTTAAGTTGACAGTCGACCATGTCTTCTACGTGCTTCACTTCACCTTTTGTCAGTCAGCATAGTTTGAAAAAGCGTTAACCTAACTGGTAATGTAACTTGGTCATGTTAGCTCCCTTCGATCAAAAATGGTTCAAATGGCTCTAAGCACTATGGGACTTAACATCTGAGGTCATCAGTCCCCTAGACTTAGGACTACTTAAACGTAACTAACCCAAGGACATCACACACATCCATGCCCGACACAGGATTCGGACCAGCGACCGTAGCCGCTCGGCCACAGCGGCTGGCTCCCTTTGATCTCTTGTCATTGACGTATTGAAGGTTATGCAAGAAGAGAGAAGAATTACACTAAGCCCTGTGATAGCTGGTTTAATCTATTAGGTATGTTACTAGCTCATTCGCTGGAGGGAGATTTGCTGAGAACGCCATTCACTCCTGGGGTTGACGACCGCGCCGCCCGCCTCTGGCGCTCAGGTGGGCCCGCCGCGCCGGCAGCGACCGCTCCCCCAGAGCTTGTCACCTCCACTGTCTTCCCGGCCCTCGGCCTACCTTCCGCCGGGTTATTCCAGGACGTCCGCAGGCGCCCACCCTCTGCAGGGTCGGTGAACCTGCGGCACCAGAAACAGAAACCAATTACAGGCGGGCACACGCCGCCTGCGGTAGGTCTCAGCCGCCCAGTCTGGTAATGACGCGCTTCGGCTGTAGGACACGCCCCCATTCAGCAGTATCATTTTAACTGACGTTTCTGGAGCCACACTCGCCGAAGTGGAAAGCATACTGTGTAATTACAAGTCTATGGTACATCTAACCAGTGAATCCGTGCGAAATGTCCACACTTTTGTAGTTTTAAATAATGACAGTATTGGGAATAAGCGTAGTCGTTGGGATACGGTTAACTGTCGCAATGAAGAAAAAGCATCTTTAAAATCCAACCGAACGACGTGAAACAATAGTCATGAATCTATACTACGTCCTTTTATATATATATATACAGACCACTTATATATATATATATATATATATATATAGACCATTACAACACAGTATTACAATATCTCGGTGTAAACGATGCTTGACATCAGAATGTAATCTTCGTGTACTTTCTTTTTCATTTTCCTTAACGGATACAAAAATGTTAGTTAATTTAATTACCTATGGAAAGATTACACACAATTGTCCGTGAAGAAAAACGGGATTTGGTAAACACTATCATGCTCCTTTGTCCCTCCCACCTGTTTATAATGGTCGCAAATGCAATTTTAATGGCAACTGTCTTCTTGTGAATCGAAAAGGCATGCTTGGATCAGATAGTCCTCGTATTACGACAGTTTCCCCGGCTTCAGTCAGCTGAGCATCAATTGTAAACTCGTTGAGTTTTGTTAAAATCGTGCTTTCTCCATTAATTAAGCCCTGTTTACCGTTCAGGTTAATTATCAACGTGAAAATAGTGTTTTCCTTTAGTAGAAGTTTATGTGGTGTTAATCCTGATGGATCTAACGAATTTAAGAAATCTAGGGGATAAAATTAATTAATGAGCAAATACAAACACAAAATAAAATAAGTAAGGAAATGTAATCTACTGCTGATGACAACATTTCATTGTCATTAACAACTTGTAATTTCTATCATTCGACCGTACTATTTACATCTACCTGTTGTTGAAGACAAGTTTAATGAGAAATCGGAAAATAAAATACAAGTAAGAAAATGCGAATTATATAGGTTAGAAAGTAGCGTTTGCTTCTCAATTAGTGTACCACTAAGCCATAATAACCTCTAACTGTATTTTGACATATTAATTGCACTTCGTAGTTTATGTAAGCACGTTCGGCCGTGGTAGCAACATGCAAATCCCAATGTAAGACGACAGTGACAAATATATTTGCCGTTTCGAAGAGTATATTCATTTAGAAAGTCATCTTGTACGACGGGCGGAGGTAATGGACTACCGAAGTGGTCACGCTCATCATCTATGACAGTGCTGTATACATGTTATCCAGTTAATAAGTACTTCAAAACTAATGAAATGTTATTTCTAATAAGATGTCCACCTGCTTAGCTGTGTGGTAACGTGCTCGCCTCCGATGCAAACGGGCCCGGGTTCGATTCCGCTCGCGGAATGGGTGTTGTCATCATCATTTTATCCTCAGCACCGGTCCGCAAGTCGCCCAATGTGGCGTCGAATGAAATAAGACTTGCACTTGGCGGCCGAACTTCCCCGGATGGGGCTTCCCGACCACCGATGCCATACGCTCATTTTTTTTCTAATACGATAATACAAGGGATTCTCTTATTCGTGATTAATAAGTTAGCTTCATAAAATATAGATATGATGCTGAGCATACATGACGTTCTATTGCCTATGATAGTTAAAAGCCTTATTACGTTAAAATTTTCCACATATAGTAAATTAAAGAGCAAAATCAGTATATAATGTCAGAAGCCGGTTAAGAAACTTTTCTAACCATACTTCATTCATCCCTGTACGATTACTATATGTGTGAAAAGGGATATTGACTTGAGAAATAAGAAAAAGGTTGATTTTTTCCACCGTGTCCAAACTCTAGCGCTTGATCGATGAGACGAGACGGAACAAAAAAGGTCTAATGCACTTATGTTCGGAAATGCGTGGTTTCCTTGCTAGATACCATTTATTCAATGATACTTTGTTACAGAGACTGCGGTCTAACACGCGCTGTACCATCCAGCCACAGTTACCCTATGCGTGGTTTCCTCCTAGAGTACGGTACTGTTGTCATATATCATGCCCTTGCACCCTCTCCTGCCATAGCAATTTGTAACGTTGTGTCCGATTCACTTCTCTTGCTGACTCACATTGTAGTGGTTGTCATACAGCGTTTACACGTGGTTCCGTATTCGAGAGCTTGCCTACATGGTGTTTACCTACGGAAAGCCAAATGGCAACGGGCGGCGGGCAGAAAGGTTTTATCAGGAGCCCAATCCCCGCCGACAACAAGCACAGCATTCAATGTTTGTAACAGTGTTTCGTCGTTTGTCTGAGACAGGGTCGTTTCAGGAAGCAGGAAATCATGAAGAACGTAACCGAAATGTACAGACACCGGACTTCGAGGAAAATCTGATTAACACTGTGAAGGCGACCGCCGTGTCAGTACCTGGCAGTTGGTCCTCCAGTACAAGGAAGCCAGACAACCATGTGGAAAATTCTCCATGACAATTGTTACTACCCTAATCACTTACAGCGTGTGCAGCGCTTACAAGCGACAGACTTTCCACATCAGATGCAGTTTTGTCACTGGTTTCTTCACCAGGCAGCCACGATCGTGGGATTTTTGTCATCCATCATATTCACAGATGAGGGTACCTATACGCGGAGTGGTATCTTCAACTGTGGGATAGTATGCAAAACCCACATCGTGTGATGATAGCGAGTCATCAGCATCGGTACAGTCGGAATGTGTGGGCTGGGATAACTGGCAACCGTATTTTGGGGCCAGTCTTCCTCCCACGTCGTCTAACAGGCCATAACTATCGGCGTTTCCCCTGTTGCAAGAAGTGCCATTGATGATTCGAAGAGTTATGTGGCTGCTACATGATGATGCCCCAGCCCACTTCGCCGTTAACTACCAGATGCATCTGAATCGTCTCTTCCCTGGTCGATGGATGGGACGAGGTGGTCCAGTTACATGGCCTGCTCGTTCACCGGATCTCAAACCGTGTGATTTCCGTTAATGGGGTCATCTCGAAGGTATCGTGAGTGCAGAGCCCATTCCAGATGTGGAGATACTGGAGCAGAGAATTCATGCTGCCGTGTACACTGTTCGAATGCAGTCTGGCCGATGTGAACGTGTGAGACAGAACATGTTACGGTGCTTACACGCATGCTTTGAGACACGTGGAAACCATTTTCACCAATGTAACTGTGGCCGCATGGTACTGCGCATACTAGACCGCAGTCTCTGTAAAAATGTGTGACTGAGTAAATGGTCTAGTGCGGAAACCATGCATTTCCGGACATGAGTTCATTATACCTTGTTTGTTCCGTGTCCTCTGGTAGATCAATTCCTAGAGGTTGTACATGGTGGAAAAAATCACCCTGTATATGACAGTGTTCCAAACTTGCAATTCGGTCTCTGACTAGAACACGAATCACACAATGGGGAGGCAAGAGGCATTGCAAATTCTTTTCTTGTGCTCATTTGGATACTTTTGTTTTGTCTTCTTCAAACCATGTTTACAGCAGAATCAAAATCAAATCAAATGGTTGTTAGTACTATGGGACTTAACATCTGAGGTCATCAGTCCCCTAGACTTACAACTACTTAAACCTAACTAAACTTAGGACATCACACACATCCATGCCCGAAGCAGGATTTGAACCTGCGACCGTAGCAGCAGCGCGGTTCCGGACTGAAGCACCTGAAACCGCTTGGCCACAGTGGCCGGCTAAAGTGGAAGTGGGTGTGAGCCAGTGACACTGAGTGACAGAGTCTACGAGAACGACAACGAGGAAGAGAGGGACAGTGACAATGAGAAGAGACAGTAGCAGTCGGAAGGGAAGAATAAGACAGAAGCAGTAACAAAGAGCTGAGGGAGACAGTGACAGTGAGAGGAGGCAGTAGTAGTAGAAGAGAACCAATGAGACTGTGCCTGTGAGACAGGTGACAATGACAGAGAGAGGCTTTCATCATCATCATCATCATCATCATCATTCGTGACAGTGGCTAGATTGGAGTGTAAAACATTGGACTGTGAAAAAGTTTGGACTTTGTACGAGCGCTGATGGCTGCGCAGCTGAGCGCCCCACAAACCAAACATCAAAAAATGGTTTAAATGGCTCTAAGCACTAAGAGACTTAACATCTGAGGTCATCAGCCTCCTAGACTTAGAACTACTTAAACCTGACTAACCTAAGGACATCACACACATCCATGCCCGAGGCAGGATTCGAACCTGCGACCGTAACAGCGCGGTTCCGGACCGAAGCTCCTAGCCCGTTTTCCCGCGCATGTCTTCATATTAAAACAATAAGTAAAGGCCAAGAAAAAGAAAGATGTAATGGGATGACATGTTCCTCTACATCTACGAGGGTTTCACAGAAAGTAATGCACCACATTTTTCCTTCAACAATTCTTCATTATACATAATGAGATTTACACGCACGAAAGAATGGTGTTTTGTTTACACACCCTATTTTTCCACGTAATCTCCATCCCGTTCTGTGGCCCTCCTCCAGCCCGAAACAAGGGCGTGTATTCCCCATCGGCACCAATCCTTGCCCTGGTGTCGGAGCCAGTGCATCACTGTGTGAATCACCTTCTCTTCGTTCTCAATATGTCATCGACGAATAGCATCCTCTCATGGCCCAAAGACGTGGAAGTCCGAGGAGGCTAGGTCAGGTGTGCTAGATGTGACAGCCGTGGATGGTCTCCCCGACCGCTGCAAATCGTGGAGCTAGGAGGAACCGCCTTCTGCTGACCTCACCCTCCGTGCCCGGCGAGTAACTGTACTTCTGTCAACAGCAGACGCTCCGTATACCGGTACTTTGCACAAGCGTTTTTTGAATATTCCCCACAGTTTCTTTGTCTGCAGTGAGAAATTCAATGACAGCACGTTGCTTGTAACGTGCATCACCTTTTTTTTTACACTTAAATCTCTCTGTACGATCTCTGATTTATCTTATTTTATTACGATGATCATTTTTCCTTATGTATGCTGGCGACAGTAGAATATTTTCACATCCAGAGGAGAAATATGGTGACTGAAATTTCGTGAGAGATCTGGTCGCAACGCAAAAAACCTTTGTTTTAATGACTGCCTTTCCATTCACTTATCATGACCTTAACATATTTGCGATAATTCGAAACAAAGTGCCCTTCTTTGAACTTTTTCAATATCCTTCTCAGTAGTGTCTGGTACGCATTCCATACCGCACAGCAATTATCTCGCAGAGGAGGAAGAAGCGTAGAAAAAAATGTTCAAATGTGTGTGAAATCTTATGGGACTTAACTGCTAAGGTCATCAGTCCCTAAGCTTACACACAACTTAACCTAAATTATCCTAAGGACAAACACACACACCCATGCCCCAGGGAGGATTCGAACCCCTACCGGGGCCAGCCGCACAGTCCATGAATGCAGCGCCTTAGACCGCTCTGCTAATCCCGCGCGGAGAAAAAGCGTAGAGAAGCAATCTCTTCAGTGGACCTGTTGCATCTTCTAAGTGTTCTGCCAACAAAACGCCCTCTCGTTTGCCTTCCACACATCATTATCCATGTCATCATTCCAATTTAAGTCGTTAGTAAATGTAATTCTTAGTTATTCACTGTATTTATATGTCTTATTTTATTTTCAGTGGATATTGCTGTTACACTACACCATCTTCAGGCACCTATGTGATACCAAGTGGGATACCCGGTAATCATCATTATACATCTCATAGAGGATACAGAAATCGATGTCCGGTACACTGCACCTTTTCCCAGTTTATGCTGTGAACGGCGGAAGCACGTCAACTCCATATGGTCACCTGGTATCATACAGGAGCCTGGTTCAAATGGGGCTAAGCCCTATGGGACTTATCACCTGAGGTCATCAGTCCCCTAGACTTAGAACTACGTAAGCCGAACTAACCTAAGGACATCACACATAACCATGCCCGAGGCAAGATTCGAACATGCGACCGTAGCAGCAGCGCGGTTCCGGACTGAAGCGCCTAGAACCACTCGGCCACAGCGGCCGGCACAGGGGCCTGAACGTGGTGAAATGAAACACGGAAATCGATTGAACATGAGGCCTGTAGACAGCGCTGACGGTGTCATCCATACTACGTGAAGAAAAATGTGATTCTACTAGCCTGAAATTAAAATTATTTTACTGTTACAGCTACAAAATTAATACGCATATCTTTTGATATCTCAACACTTACCATCAAGATATTCTGAGGGTTTTTTTTTTTATCAAAGCGGCTGAAAAGCAAAGCGTTTGGAAGAAAATGGTGCCACAGAAGGAATGGCCGTCGCCTGCTGGGATTTGTGGTTAGCAGAGGGACTGTAGAAGCGCCCTGGAGACAGAGCGCCCCGCTTGCCACGAGGCAGCACAAAGCCAGCACAACGCCAGCCTCGGGGCTCGCAGACGTTCCTAAAAGGAGCCGCCGGGCTCCTTAGACTTTCGTTCCTCCGCGGAGGCTCCCGCACTCCACGAAACGCGATAAGCGAAATCATTTATTCGTTTAAGCGCAACTAAACAGCACACTTTACTGGCGCTGCATCTGGCCTCAGCAAATCTCAAATTACGAATGTGTAAAGTCAGTATATAACGTGCAGTTTGTGATGCTATCGACACGGTAGTTCTGCACGGTCATTAAAACTTCTCTGGGAGAGAGAAGGGGGCTCTCTGACCAGGTGAGTGACTTGGTTCGCTTTAGTGCGCAAAATACCCACCTACTGCTTATTACTGCCAGCACCTCAGTATTGTATTCAATAGCAATTAACAAGTAGAACTCAACGGTTTTAATCATATACTTCTACATGACTACTCTGCAATTCGGAGTTAAGTATTTGGCACAGGGTTTATACGGCCACTTTGAGACTTTTCTCGACCGTTCCAACCCAGAACAGCGCTTCAGAAACATCGCCATCTTTCCGTGCGAACTCTGTTGTCTCCTATTTCGACGACGGTAATTACGCACTATATAAGTTGGCGCCAACAAAATATGTTCGCACTCAGAGGAGAAAGTTGATGATTGAAAATTCTTGAAATAATCTCTCCACAACGAAAAACCGCCTTTGTTTTAATGAGCACCAACCCAATTCGAGTAACATAGCCGCGCGGGATTAGCTGAGCGGTCTGAGGCGCTGCAGTCATGGACTGTGCGGTTGGTCCCGGCGGAGGTTCGAGTCCTCCGTCGGGCATGGGTGTGTGTGTTTGTCCTTAGGATAATTTAGGTTAAGTAGTGTGTAAGCTTAGGGACTGATGACAGTAGCAGTGAAGTCCCATAAGATTTCACACACATTTGAACATTTTTCGAGTAACATATCCGTGACGCTCCCTCCAAGATTTCGCTGCAGTAAAAAAACGAGTTGCCCTTCTGTCCACATTTTCGATGTCCTCCGTCAATCACATCTGGTAAGGATAACATACCACTCAGCAGTACTCCAGAAGAAGAAGAAGGGCGAGCATAGTGTGAGCAGTTTCTTTAGTTGATCTGCTGCATCTTCCACGAGTTCTGCAAATACAGTGTAGTCTTTGGTTCGCCTTGCCCACAAAATTTTGTATCTAGTGATTCCAAGTAAAGTTGTTCATACTTGTAATCCTAGCCTCACACTTCCTAATGTTTGAGTTGAACTGCCACTTTTTGCATCATTCACCATGCAGAAATCTTGTCTAAATAATGTTGCAATTTCTTTTGATCTACTGATTACTGTACTAAACAGTATAAGACAAAATCGTCTGCAAACAATTTAAGAGAGCTGCTCACATTAGCTCACAAATCGCAGATAGATTAGGAAAAGAGAAGAGCCCGTGATTTGCAGCAGACACAGATAGAAACTCTCTGATGTTACTGTACACGTTCATTAATTTTGCGCGTTACTTCTTGGCCCACCTTAAAAAAGAAGAAAGTGTCCCCCCCCTCCCCCTGTCAAATGTCCGTGAACAGTTTGGCTGACCAGACAAGTCTCTCGAAAATTCCTTAGCGTTTCTCAACCTACGCTTCATAGTGTTTACCAAACAGAAAGCATACAGAATGATTTAGCTGCTTCTACCGCTGTCGTTTTATGCAAACCACAATTTTATAGCTGGTCTTCATAAACCACGCGCAAGGTTTTCATATTCTCTTGATCACTACGAGCAAACTATTGGTGGATCAGAAAGAATAATCAGGACCTATTTGGAGAAAATTTAATGCTGTTAAATTTTGTAGTGGGATAAGTTTTCGCTAGGGGCCGCAGTTTTCGAGTTATTAAAGAAAAACGTACAAAAGTGAGTTTTCGAGTTATTCAAGACTAATTTACAAAAATGACCTTCAAACGCACCCTCAGTCCCACTATCTATTATGTTGTTCATGACACACTCTCCTACTACTGTACAAGTAGCTGAGACTGCACGAATTATTTCTCAGTTTCGACCTTTTTTTGGGTCTTCATTGTCTGGCCTTATTACGCCACGGGCACTTACAAACTGTAACAGTTTTGTGAATTTTAATACCATAAAATAAAAAATTACATACATCGTTGTATTCGTTAGTTCTCATGACTACGAACTACTGTGTATTTAAGGATTAGGCGAGGATCGAATTTTCAACGTAAATAGTTTTAGCGTAACATTTCATTATCCTCACGTACCACCATCGATAGAGATGAAAAAAGGGCGAATTTATGAAACAGAAATTTACCTACTTTAAATTTTCTACAGAAAAGTTCTGCTCATTTTTTTGTGTAGGACTAACAGTTAGCGCGCAGCAAGCTAGGGAATATGCAAATCTCGTGCGTTGTTCGTTGCAGCCAGCACAAAACGATGGTGATAAGAGCAACTGAATCACCACGTACTGTATAATGTAATGAAGAAGAACCTCTATTTGTCAAAATACGATCCAAATGGCGCTTGTCATATAAATAATTGTCATTTACATATTCCTAACAGCAGTTTCTTCATACATGTCAGCGAACATTTTGTGTCAGACAAACAATGAATGTGATGATCTGGAGTTCGCCGTGAGTCATCAGCAGCAATTGGTACCCGTATGATATTCCAAATATCTAAATATTGCTACTATCACAGCAGAAAATACTGTGTTTTTGATGTAGGCATGGCACATTTTGGACATGGATTGCTAAGTTTCCCCACCAGAAAGTACAAATAAGCTGTTTATTTGAGACCTGAAAGTTTGGATACAACCTGAACACATCGTTTGTGACTCTCAGCAATTCTTGCTTCCACTGATGGTCACTCCAGAAAGCTCCCATTTTGTGGTAGTGATTTATGTTCAATCTAAATCTTTCGTTACTGATATCGCTGCCGGTAATTTGCAGAATGATTTACTGATAGTTCGTTCGCTCTGTGCAGCTTTATAATTAAATTGTCTACATCATCGATATACCAGCGACGCAGAAATCGCTGTTATGAGTGAATTTCCTACTTTAAATTTCCTTTCGTGTGCGTAGTTGCTCAATTTTTCTACTTAATTACCATTGATATTAGCAATTATTCGTTATGGACGTTAGGAACAACGACAGTTATTTTTCTCACGGAGTGGCTTCAAATTGGGAAATCGTAGTAAATCACAGGATTACCGGTAGTATTAGTAGCGAAAGAAACATAAACGAACGTGTGAAGGAGGAAATGGGAGCCGACTAGAGAGGAAATGGGAGCCGACTACTTCTCTTTGTATTTTGTCTGTTTTGCATATGACCAGAACCGCACATCGTTCAGTGTTAGTCTATCGTGTATTTTATATGCTTATAAAACATAAATTGCATTTTATAAGTAATAAAAATTAGTTGACCACTTAACTTCAGCGCTATTATGCAGGCAAAACAGTTACTTTCGACACAAGTACAGTTTACGTGCAAAAACATTTAAAATATCCATATAATTATTGTTTCTATTTGGTACTCAATAGAATTTTCTTCATCGTGGTCAAAGGCATGAGTATCCTGTTATTATTGATAAGTGCGAAAGTTGTTAATCTGTTACAGAAGTATGTTTTATATAAGAGAGGCGAAGTATTGAAGTGATGTTTGACATGCTTTTCTTAAATTTTATCTTTTTTTGCGGAAATAGCGTTTTCTAGATCTGTGTGATAAATCTGTTTTTGTTTTTCTTTGTTTTACTACATCATCCCTCCGTTTCGCTTTACAAATCAACAGTTTTCGAATAAGACCTGAATTAAACACTGATTACTTCAATTTTTCTCTAAATACTGTTCATTTTTAAGTAAGAGACATGAGGGAAATTATGTAGCACAAAAATATTCCATGGTTATGCCGTCTTTTTTATGTCCTCACTGTTTCTAAATGATTCACCACTTCCGGTTTCCGTGGGACTCTGGTAATACTGTGATCGCATATTCAGACGAATTGATCATAATGGGTAAAGCCCGATAGGTATGCAACACTCCTAATTTACAGGTAACGCGGTTACGACCTTAGCCAACCAGAGCTACTAGGCAAACTACAGTAATCTACACTTACTTACGAGAGTCTACTGTAGCTTACGTTGGTTTTACCACTCTAGCGACGAGCAGTTCGGATAAAACAGAAGAGGCGCCATTTGATCCGCTCCATCCGGATTCAGCTGGTAGTGTCGAAGGAGAGGGAGCGAATGAAGCTGTAGATTAACCACACCAACAAACTTTCAGAGCTGGTAATATGGAACAAAACAAGAAAAAAATGTCCGTAAATATTGGCTATAAAATGTATACATTAAGAGCATTGAGCATTTCTTCATCTTTTATATTTTGAAACACAACTATTCTACTGTATTCCCATTTTTTGGGTGGATATATTATCGAACAAAACAAAGAAGCAATGTTCAGAAACGCGATCTCTAAATTGCCTACCATAAGAGCAACAGAAAAGTGTTTGACAGTAGAGAAGATGAACAAGTGCTTTAGCTTTCAACATATGCCATTTAGAGCTCATGTCAACAGATTTTTTTTTTTTTTTTTTTTTGGCGATATCACCAAGTCTGAAAGTTAGAGTTGTTCAAATGGCTCTGAGCACTATGGGACTTAACAGCTGTGGTCATCAGTCCTCTAGAACTTAGAACTACTTAAACCTAACTAACCTAAGGACGTCACACACAGCCATGCCCGAGGCAGGATTCGAACCTGCGACCGTAGCAGTCGCGCGGTTCCGGACTGAGCGCCTGAACCGCTAGACCACCGCGGCCGGCCTTTAGAGTTGTGATTTACACCGTAGAAGAAGGGGCAGGACGGGCATAATAGTCAGTGCAATCATAACGCTATAGAGCGTCCGTACAGTGCAGTGTTCATAGAGCAAGTGCATAAAGGTGTCGTTACAAAACCCTTCAGTTATGCATATTCATTTGATGGAGTTAGGATATCGCGTTGTATTATTTAAGCTAAGTTCTCATTTCACCTAGCTATCACAAATTTCCATAGCAAATTATGTTATTCTAACATAAAATAGTGGTTAATCAGCAATAAAATTCCCATGTCGACTCACGCTTCATCGGAGGCAATCGCCAACTATGCAAAGGAAACTCCCACCGCAACCCCCTCAGATATAAAGATGGCCCAGTGGATAGCCCATCGAAAACAGAAGACAGGTCAAGCAGGTAAACAGGAAGAGGGTGTACGAAACTCTGAAAAAAGAAGCAAAATCGAAACAGTGGAGCGGTCCAAGCTCAAGATGTACAACATGGAGCGACTAATAACAGCGACAGCTTGGCGGTTGCGTGGTCACAGTTTTAGACAGCGAACGGGGAGATCCGTGGCCAAATCTCTCTCGTCCCCCACACCTTTTCCACAAAATTATGAACTGTCCGTTCGGTCATCGACGTGTCTGTTCGCTGTATTTTAATTTGTATCTATGTCGTGGTGTAACGTTTGTCTGCAACAGCGAGGTGTAAGGAAGGCACATTCAGACGTACGTACGTCCTATTCCTTCTACACAAGTACCACATGTTATGACCCTTGCTTTCCGTTTTGGAAGTTTTGACTCTTTGTTGGAGCAAATTCACACCCTTTTATTTGTTGTTTTCTTTTCTGTGAGAGGTCTATGCGGCATCTCGCCTGCACTCACTATTCATAACATTTTCTTCCGACGGTAATATACTCTCGCCACACGGCTCATATTCTATAAGCAGTGTATAGTATGGCAATTGCCAAGACTAAAGAAGGAAAACAGACACATCAATAACCAGGTGGAAAGTTCTTAATTTTCTTAAAAAAAATAAATAAATAAACGACGATGCCACGATTCTTGCAATTCGCTCGATGTTGCACGTTGTAACACCGAAAATGCAGGATGCATAGCACCTGCTACCGATATATATATATATATATATATATATATATATATATATATATATATATAAATTATATGTAAATATTTGTAATTTAAATGTTTTCTTTTAATAAGTAAGGACATTGCTTCACTGTATGCGTACATTTAGGTAGAAGTCCGTTGACGTTTCTGTGTTTTACTGTGAAACTTGTAAGCTCTGGGAAAAAGCCAAAGGAATTGTTATTTGCATCGACTAGCAACGATAATAGCAGTGCTCGTGCGTTGTAAAACCTTTGGGTAGGGAGATATTGCGCAGAGCGCGCGGAGAGAGGAAGAGACGGGTTCCAGCGCTTGTAGTGTACGAAGTGTGGTGTTAACGCTCTCGCAGTAGAGAGTACCATTTTCGGCGGCATCATTACGCTCGCCGGCCAGGTATCTAGAGCAGGTGTACGGACAGTGGACGAGCGGAAGAGGCTGTATTAATTACGATTGCCCGTTCCTATAGCTAGCCGTGGCTCCACAATATGCTACCGTCTTCAACAACAGCAGCAGTTCTAGCACACAGTTTCGTCGTCAGCTCCGAGTTTCGTCGTATGCAACAGCACTGTAGTAAGACTGTTCATAGGTAGAAAGTATTAACTGCTAACCCAGCAGCACAACTGAATGTGATTTGTTTGATAAGATTTATTTAAATAATAATCAGTTAAACTCAGGGCGATTGTCCTCATTGCCCCCAGACATTGTAACCAAGCAGGATCCTTGTTCCATTTTTTTCTTAATATGCTAACTGAGTATCATTAGAAACGAATTGAATAGTTACAGCCAGTTTATTAATGAGTAATTTCGCCTTTAAGAATTTTAGACTCAGTGTACTTTCAATTAACTGTTGTACAACTGAGGCTTCAGTATATGACTGAAGTAAAGCAATTTCATTTTCCAAGTTTGAGAATCAGTCACTGGAAAAAATCCAAATCTAAAGAAATGCACAAATTAAGAGTGGCCAAGTTTTACTTATTTTACATATAGCTTGGAGCACATAGCTGTTTGGTTTGGTACGTATTCTAGTATTTAATTCCGTTCAAGTCAGTAAAAAAGGCTCAGTCGCTCAAACAATAATATCAAATCCAGTTTGCAAAATAAGTAACAGCAAAGTAAAAATTGCTTGCTTTTTTAAAATTTTTTTGATAACGTTATGCTGAGGTCACTGAAAGTCATTGTTCACGTAACGAAGTTCAGTACTAACATACAGTTTAATTGCATATTTTGAAATCATTACTCGATTGCCTTTTCCAAAATTTAATCCAAACATAACGTAAGAGTGACTTCTCAGTTTTCTTTATCATTACATACTCACTTAAAATTAGTGTAAAAAAAACGCGGCAACATTTAGTTGCACGTCATTGTTTAATAATACATGTTTAATAATACATGGCGACCGTTAATTACTTCCTTTTCGTTCATTAGTGTAACTTTTGAATTTATGATCAGTGGTACCCCTTTTCTACCCTGGCCGTGATGGACCAACAGAGATAGGACGAAAGTTTGTGCCGGATCGGGACTCTAATCCGAATTTTCCGCTTAACACGAGCGGTCGTCTTAACCGCCTTGGCTGTCCGTGCAAGACTCACGGCCAGACCCAAACATCCAGATGTCATCGTTACTGAGTCACAAACTGTACTCGTACACACATTATGTGATTCTCGTACAGGGGACGACATTTTGAATGAAAATCGCTGCTCGGTACTGGCAGATTAACACGATATTGCATTGCCTGTGTTGTTAAGAAGAACGATGCAATGGGTCAGACCGTGAGTCATGCACGCATAGCCAAAGCGGTTAAGGCGACCGCTCGAGTAAAGCAGAAAATCCGGGTTCGATTCCCGAACCGACACAAATTTTCCTTGTCGTCATTCCCTTAGAGAGCTGATGGTTGTTCGCATTCGCAATTGCCAATACATTTGAAGTATTTCATAACGGCTGTAGACGCCACAATGCCTGTACTGCAACACTAAAACTGTTTTCCTTTCGCTTTTACTGTTGTCTGTGTGAAGAAATATTCATTTTAACAAACGATGAATCATAATAAACAATAATTCATAATGATGGATAATTATTACCAGAAAACAAAAATAATTTATATTTTCCCCATGTGGCGATGGTGTATAAGCTCAAAGGAGACAGTCAGTCATAGGACCTATGTGACATGCAGAGAGCAGTAGATGCAGTGAAGGACAGCATGACTTTCAAAATAGCTGCAAATACCTACTGAGTTCTAAGGAACACGTTGGAGACGAGAGTTCTGTAGAAAAATCTATTTGCTGCCGACAGCAATAAGATATTTAGAGGGCTTCAGCACGTTTTTTTCCCCAGTACTAGAAAAGCAAATTTACGACTATCTCTTGATATTGCAGATAAGGTTTCTCGCCATGGCAGTTAAGGATATGCGATGCGAAGTATATGAACTCGCCGAGAGGAATAATCACAGTTTCGATAAGGAGTCCAGAGTGATTCCGAAGGGATAGCTTGCTGGTTTCTGGATAAGGTCTGATATGAGGAGATTGAAGTCAGATGCCCAGGATGTGCAATGTGAGACCACGAACAGTGCGTGACTATTGGATGAAAAAGACTATTTGTGCAATAACTGTGCCTAAAGTGTTTTGAATCACTTTGCTTTACTTTTTCTCGACAGTAATAATGATTTTTTTCTTGAAAAAATGATTATATTATATAATTAATCTTTTAATCTCAGCATGTAATTTGTGCAGTAATTGAATTCTCTTTTCTCTCATTACACTTGTTCGAAAGTAAAACTGGGTTTTTCAATTTGTTTAATACTTTAAAGACTTCTGTACCTCAGTAAAAAGGGAACTCTTTTTTGTCCGTCTGTCTGTCTGGCCATCCGACTATTGAAAACACTTTTTCTGAGAAAAGGGTAGAAGTATTAAGTTAAAATTTGTCAGATAGTACGGTCTACAATCCTTTGGTGGTTTGATGTTTGGTTTGTGGGGCGCTCAACTGCCCGGTCATCAGGGCCTTTACAAAGCCCCAATATTTACACAGTCCAATCTTGCCACTGTCATAAGTCCTGATGATGAAAAGATGAGGACAACACGAACACCCAGTACTCGAGCAGAGAAAATCCCGGACGCAGCCGGCAATCGAACCCGGAGCACCGTGATCCAGAAGCTGCAACGCTAACCACTAGCCCACGAGCTGCGAACTCCTTTCGTGGTGAAAAAAGTATTAAGCCTCTATGTCAATAATCAAAAGATACGGAAATTTATGTCACATATTTTGATACTCCGCAAACTCACTTGTTAAAACCTGTAGGTTCAAATTGTTCTGAGCACTATGGGACTTAACTTATGAGCTCATCAGTCCCCTATAACTTAGAACTACTTAAACCTAACTAACCTAAGGACATCACACACATCCATGCCCGAGGCAGGATTCGAACCTGCGACCCTAGTGGTCGCGCGGTTCCACACTGTAGCGCCTAGAACCACTCGGCCATTCCGGCCGACAAAACCTGTAGGATACTTCCCTTGACGAAGAATGATTCAGATTGGCAAGAAGAAAGGTTTCGCAGTACAAGAGAAGGAAAGGAATCAGAAAACTGTTAATTTGTAATTATATCACACAAAAATATTTCTTTAGTGATTCGTCATTCGAAGCCAAACTTGAAATTAAAACATTATCGAAAGTCTTAGAATCCCTGGACCAATATCCCGCCAGCACAATGTCGATATCAGGCAAAGTGGTCGACATGCCCGATTCCCGGAACGGATGAACTGTTTATATACATTATTAAGTTTGTACGGAATCTTTAGTGCGCAAGCTCAACTCGCAGCTGACCAATTTCTCCATTTTAGTTACAGTGGTCATTAAGCCATACCCCGTCGGACACCCACTTGAGTATTTTTTTGAATTATTGATTATTTAAGTGCTTTCAGTTTTGTGCAAAGAAAATAAAACATATCAGGCAGGTATGCGGGTAGTCTGACTATACATCCTGTAACTTTGAAGTTTCTACGTCAATTGAAACTCAGAGAAAAAAGTAGCCGAACCTGAGAGCAGCCGCCGGCCGGTGTGGCCGTGCGGTTCTAGGCGCTTCAGTCTGGAACCGCGTGACCGCTACGGTCGCAGGTTCGGTTCGAATCCTGCCTCGGGCATGGATGTGTGTGATGTCCTTAGGTTAGTTAGGTTTAAGTAGTTCTAAGTTCCAGGGGACTGATGACCTCAGAAGTTGAGTCCCATAGTGCTCAGAGCCATTTGAACCATTTTTGAACACCACGAAGATGACGTGCTACAGACGCGAAATTTAACCGACCGGAAGAAGATGCCGTGATATGCAAATGATTAGCTTTTCAGAGCATTCACACAAGGTTGATACCGGTGACGACACCTACAACGTGCTGACATGAGGAAAGTTTCCAACCGATTTCTCTTACACAAACAGCAGTTTACCGGCGCTGCCTGGTGAAACGTTGTTGTGATGCCTCGTGTAAGGAAGAGAAATGCGTACCATCACCTTTCCGACTTTTATAAAGCTCAGATTGTAGCCTATCGCGATTGCGGTTTATCGTATCGCGACATTGCTGCTCGCGTTGGTCGAGATCCAATGACTGTTAGCAGAATATGGAATCGGTGGGTTCAGGAAGGTAATACGGAACGCCGTGCTGGATCCCAACGGCCTCGTATCACTAGCAGTCGAGATGACAGGCATCTTATGCGCATGGCTGTAACGGATCGTGCAGCCCCGTCTCGCTCCCTGAGTCAACAGATGGGGACGTTTGCAAGACAACAACCATCTGCACGAACAGTTTATAGCAGCATGGTTACCCTTGACACTGCATCACAGACAGCGCCTGCGATGGAGTACTCAACGACGAACCTGGGTGAACGAATGGCAAGACGTCATTTTTTCCGATGAATCCAGCTTCTGTTTACAGCATCATGATGGTCGCAACTATGTTTGGCGACATCGTGTTGAACGCACATTGGAAGCGTGTATTCGCCATCGCCATACTGGCGTATTACCCGGCGTGATGGTATGGGGTGCCATTGGTTACACGTCTTGATCAACTCTTGTTCGCATTGACGGCACTTTGAACAGTGGACGATACATTTCACATGTGTTACGACCCGTAACTCTACCCTTCATTCAGTCCATGCGAAACCCTACATTTCAGAAGGATAATGCATTACCGCATGTTGTAGGTCCTGTACGGGCCTTTGTGGATACAGAAAATGTTCGACTGCTGCCCTGGCCAGCACATTCTCCAGATCTCTCACCAATTGAAAACGTCTGGTCAATGGTGGCCGAGCAACTGGCTCGTCACAATACGCCAGTCACTACCCTTGATGAACTGTGGTATCGTGTTGAAGCTGCATGGGCAGCTGTACCTGTACACGCCATCCAAGCTCTGCTTTACTCAATGCCCAGGCGTATTAAGGCCGTTATTACGGCCAGAGGTGGTTATTCTGGGTACTGATTTCTCAGGATCTATGCACCCAAATTGAGTGAAAATGTAATCACATGTGAGTTCTAGTATAATATATTTGTCCAATGAATACCCGTTTATCATCTGCATTTCTTCTTGGTGTAGCAATTTTAATGGCCAGTAGTGTAAGTAGCAGTAAGGAGGCGCGAGAAGACGATTGGAGTCGTTGGTTATGTGGCTATGCAAAGTTGCGGAGGTAAAAAGTCTATTTCCGAAGTGCGGAGCAGTGAAAACTGAAATGTTTGGTTTGGTGGATGTTTAAGATTGGAAAGTTATGGCGTTTATTGGATACAGTACAAACGCAGTAAGAGTAATTCACATAACTTTAAAAGTATGTGGGCCCTTGTTATTGGGTATGGTGTGGCAAGAAGATCAACCTGTGCCCTATTTTACCGCTAAATGAAGCCACTCGACAAACCAACGGCATCATAAAGTGAAGTAAGATTTAGACTTTTTACAACTAGAAGTGTAACAGGCTGAGCAGCGTAGTTGGAATTTTATTACTTAAATAACATTATTTTCGTGCATATTGCCACGTAAATAATTTTGCTAAATCATCATCCACGTAGTATCCATCCTATCTCTTTGTATGAACCGAGATAATCAGAAAATGAACTGTAAATGAAGTGAACATTAATTTAATAGGTTATCAAAACCTGATTTTTACAACTTTTAGACAATTACGTAATAATGAAATATTTGGCTGTAGTATGAATAATGTCAGAATAGAATGACGCAAAAGCCAGTATTAATTCATTTACTAAAACAGAGTAACTTTCACAATGAAAAATTCCGTAGTAAAACTTTACATAACTTGGGCACTGAATGTCATTGTCAAAGCACAGTTCTAATTTATAGCTTGTAGCAAAATTTATAACTTTTATTGTAAAGAAATATCAGAGTAACTGCTAGGTAAATGACAGTCCTTACCAATGAGTAAATTCAAACAATCTTTCTGCTTGCTACAATTACGACAGTCAGTATTACGGTGAGTAACGTAACAAAAAATTTCTGTCCACAGCCAGTAAACAATTTTACTTTAATTGATCTTTGAAAATTAATATAATATGTTTTATGTGTTTGCTATTGTATTATTATTTGACTACTGTGACATGTGTGGTATGAAACACTTCGAAGTGAGCGTTAGTTACTGTTCCTACGTTATGACGCCAATAACTATTCTTACGTGAGATTGCTTGCGAGTGTAAAGTTCATTTACAAAGTAGTTATTCTTATTAGGGTGAGGAACTGGCGACCGTTGGTTATTTTTATTAATGACATACTTTGAAAACCTTTTTTCCAAATTTTCCGCTAACTACTGTTAGTTAAAAGTTAGTTTACATAATAAAAATATATAAAGTTAACGGAACTTTGTTTCTAATAGTCACTGCTAATGTACTGAGCAGTGACGATTCAGTTATAACTTCATCTACTTCCCTCAATTTTGCATTACTCTTCGGAGTAGATGCCTTTTCGCCAAATTTTAGGGATTTTAGTACACGGTCATATAGAAAGGCTTATTTACCGGAGAGGTAAAAGGGTTATAATGTCCATCCAACGACCGTTTAGCAAACGTTGCTGCCTATGGGCCTCCGCAGTAGGCACCTGGTTCATCCACTCACGGTGGCTGCTGTTCATTGGCGACGAAGACTGGAATTTGGACGCCAATAGCAAAACTGGATGTCCACTGAGTGGGGACAGTGGCCTTTCCACGATTTACGCTCCACCAGCGTGAAACATCTGAAAGCAAACACCGTGCAACAATCGTCAGAAGGGTCCAGGCTGGGGCATTATGGTGTGGGGGAAGTTATCGTGGCGCTCCCTGAGTGATCTCGTCGTTCTGGAAGTCACAACTGATCAACATAATTATGCATCTATCCTTAGTGACCATGTGCACGCCTATATGAATTTTTTTCCTCGGCATGACGGCACCTACCAGGAGGGCAATTGTAACGCCCCAACGACCACTTTAAAGTCAATTAAGAAAGAACATGAAGTAGGGAAAGTTATCGTGGCAGTTACGACATCTTTGCGGATGAGCTAACACGAAAGAGTTTTGTCAACAACTACATTGTACACCACTGAGAATATTTGTGAGCGAAAGAGGAAGAAGAAACACCGTATTTCAGCAGTGGACAAATATCCACGTGACAAATGTGAAATTAATATCTCAAAAGTTAAGTCCAAAGTAATGTCATCAGAGATAACTTTCATGTGGAAGAGAGTTGTAAGCGCAACGAAGAAATTCAATGCGCCTACAATGCTCTTCCACAGAAGAAGTCGCTTGCTAGAACTCGTCCAGTGCAGACATACGAGAGCAGTTCTGATCTGAATTACGAATCGTGACGAGATTCTTTTCGAGTTTAGAAGTGTTTGTTGCGTGACGGGATTCACGGCTTAAGAAACTGATTTTATGAACTGAGGCAGGAACAGATAGATTCATTTAACCGTGCACTGCGGGTTAATTGAAATATAATAACGGAATTAGTGAACATTGAACTTGACTTTAAATTAGACGGACCTTAAGGAGAAGTGAACATTCTATGAAAGAATACACGCAATTAGTCTTGAGTAGGACCCAAGTACACGACATCATGAAGATAAAACAATTACGCTGAAGAATTGAGTTGTGGTAATTGCCAAGAAACTATAACTCAGTCAGACTGACTTAACTAAACTATTTCGTGTGCGTGTGGTGCGGAAGTTATAAGTATTTAGTGACAAAATAACAATAAACTGTTCGTTACCAGTTAAATACGCGGTGTGGACTACACCATTAAACAGTTTGATAAATGACTAAATCAACGCCTACCCATGATAGACTATTTCATTGAAGCGCAAATATTCACGTCATTAGTTGAGAAGTGAACTTTAAAATATTTTCGTATTACGACGCAATCTTAAAAAGACTGAATCAACGAGTATCTCTGGATCCCGCTGCACACCAGCAGAACAATTCCATAGCAACGAGACAACAGCGTAAGAAAAAACTGTTAACTAAAATACACTCCTGGAAATGGAAAAAAGAACACATTGACACCGGTGTGTCAGACCCACCATACTTCCTCCGGACACTGCGAGAGGGCTGTACAAGCAATGATCACACGCACGGCACAGCGGACACACCAGGAACCGCGGTGTTGGCCGTCGAATGGCGCTAGCTGCGCAGCATTTGTGCACCGCCGCCGTCAGTATCAGCCAGTTTGCCGTGGCATACGGAGCTCCATCGCAGTCTTTAACACTGGTAGCATGCCGCGACAGCGTGGACGTGAACCGTATGTGCAGTTGACGGACTTTGAGCGAGGGCGTATAGTGGGCATGCGGGAGGCCGGGTGGACGTACCGCCGAATTGCTCAACACGTGGGGCGTGAGGTCTCCACAGTACATCGATGTTGTCGCCAGTGGTCGGCGGAAGGTGCACGTGCCCGTCGACCTGGGACCGGACCGCAGCGACGCACGGATGCACGCCAAGACCGTAGGATCCTACGCAGTGCCGTAGGGGACCGCACCGCCACTTCCCAGCAAATTAGGGACACTGTTGCTCCTGGGGTATCGGCGAGGACCATTCGCAACCGTCTCCATGAAGCTGGGCTACGGTCCCGCACACCGTTAGGCCGTCTTCCGCTCACGCCCCAACATCGTGCAGCCCGCCTCCAGTGGTGTCGCGACAGGCGTGAATGGAGGGACGAATGGAGACGTGTCGTCTTCAGCGATGAGAGTCGCTTCTGCCTTGGTGCCAATGATGGTCGTATGCGTGTTTGGCGCCGTGCAGGTGAGCGCCACAATCAGGACTGCATACGACCGAGGCACACAGGGCCAACACCCGGCATCATGGTGTGGGGAGCGATCTCCTACACTGGCCGTACACCACTGGTGATCGTCGAGGGGACACTGAATAGTGCACGGTACATCCAAACCGTCATCGAACCCATCGTTCTACCATTCCTAGACCGGCAAGGGAACTTGCTGTTCCAACAGGACAATGCACGTCCGCATGTATCCCGTGCCACCCAACGTGCTCTAGAAGGTGTACGTCAACTACCCTGGCCAGCAAGATCTCCGGATCTGTCCCCCATTGAGCATGTTTGGGACTGGATGAAGCGTCGTCTCACGCGGTCTGCACGTCCAGCACGAACGCTGGTCCAACTGAGGCGCCAGATGGAAATGGCATGGCAAGCCGTTCCACAGGACTACATCCAGCATCTCTACGATCGTCTCCATGGGAGAATAGCAGCCTGCATTGCTGCGAAAGGTGGATATACACTGTACTAGTGCCGACATTGTGCATGCTCTGTTGCTTGTGTCTATGTGCCTGTGGTTCTGTCAGTGTGATCGTGTGATGTATCTGACCCCAGGAATGTGTCAATAAAGTTTCCCCTTCCTGGGACAATGAATTCACGGTGTTCTTATTTCAATTTCCAGGAGTGTATTTGCTCGCAATCAGTGGTGTGTGCTATGTGAACTAGAGAAGAATTAATAACTACTGCAAATTCGGGCAATTAACAATACAATATTAATAATAAAAAGCATCAATTGTACGAGTTCGCATAAGTGGAAACTCTGCGGACTTGTAATTAAGATACAACGACTACGCGAGGAACGCCTTTTTGGAAGCTTTTCAGGATTTTTCTCCCGTTAATCTACGGGGACTGACGTTATATCGCATCGTGTCTCTACTCTGCCGCGAGAGGTGTGGCAGTAGCAGCTCTACGGCGTCGACTACATCAACACGCGGTTGGAGTCCGGGGGTACGTGCCACACATTGCAACATAGCACACAGCTCACAGTGTATGAACATGTGACGAAGAGCACCAGGACAAGTTTACCGTACTCCCCTGGCCATCAAACGCCCTGGGCTTAAACTCAGCCGAGATTCTGTGGGATCACCTCGATCGGGCTGCCTGCGTCATGGATCCTCAATCGAATAACCTAACGCAGCTGGACACGGCACTGGAGTCGGTATGGCTCTACATTCTTGTCGGAACCTTCCAGAACCTCAGTGAATATCTTCCTGCACGTCCATTCTGCAAAAGGTGGTTATTCAGTGGCTTTTTACACGTAGTCACGTTAATGTGACTGGACAGTGTATGAACACTGATTGCCGAACGAGCCAAGTTGCCGCCACTTTGCTGAACAGGTTGTTGTTACGACCAGCGAACTCCGCTTCAGCCGTGATTTGCACATAAATGTGCTTCTTGCACTACACGAGCAGGCAATGCTTTCGCTGTCTGCAGCTGTTGACTGTTTCTTACACGTGTATTCCTCGTGTTTCGCTGCTACACGCAGAGCCCTGCAGCGTATTGCACTGCATTAGTAACGCCGGACATGCCCACAGATAATTCGCGAGAAGATTGAGCGGCGCCGCAGCCAGCCTTTGGCGCCTGGCGCGTGCGCTGCTTCTGAGAACCCGGCGAGCGGTGAGCGGCCCCAGGCGGCGGCTGTCGATCGCGGCACGTGCGGGCGATTTTCGCTGTATTTCCGCACGGCGCGGCGCGGTGCGCACGGAGTCTCGTTGCGACATGCGGCTGCAGATGCCCCCCAGCCCGGGGCCTTTGACTGCGGGAAGTCCTGACACAGAACAGCCGGTGCTCGCGCCCGACACGTGTTTACGGAAAGTAACCGCGCCTTCGCCCAGCGCATGGGATTTACAACCAATCAAAGCTGGCACTTTCCACAGATTCGCGGGACTGCGCGGAATTAAACCGCTGGCGTCGATGGAACAGCAATAGAGGGTTCAGCGGTCTCTCTCTGTCTCTCTGTCTCTCTCTCTCTCTCTCTCTCTCTCTCTCTCTCTCTCTCCACACATTCCCAGTAACACGACATGTGTGTCTTCTCCAAGTATTCGGTTCTTCCACTACTGTCGCTTCGTTCCGGAGCCAGCAGTAGATACGTACTCATCTGTCTCTTAAGGGACTCGGACCCAAAAACTGACGAAAATTCGGTTTTCGGTTTGTTGTATGTAAAATGGTAGAGACAAAATGTCAAAATCCTAACATTCATAGCAACATACAAGGGTAGTTTCAAAAGTCGTGCATACGGCCCATGGCCGACCGTTCCTATCGCTTGGTCAAGCTGAAATTCACGACAGTTGTGAGTGAGACTTTAGACGCAACAGTCGTATATGTGTTTGCTGGTTCGCGTGGCTATCTCGTGAGTAATTCAATTTAAAAATCGATTTGAAATCGATTCATGTCGGATTACGCGTCGCGACGGCGCTCCTGTATCAAAATCGAATCCTAATGTGGAAAGAACCCAACGGAAATTTACGACGCTTTGAGAGAGGTGTGTGGGAATAGTGTAGTGGATCGTAGCGCAGTATGACGGTGGTCTGCTCGTTTCCGTGAATGTCCTTAGTAAACACTTCGGACAACCCAACAAGTGAGAGGCCATCAGCTACAACTAACTACACCCCTCAGGTTATTGTTAATTACGTTTTGAGAGAGTATTGATGAAAAATATCTGAGGAAATTGCGTATGAGGCCAGAATGTCTGTCATTTCAGTTTACAGAATCATAGCTGAAAAATTAAACATGAGAAAAGTTGCTGTTAGGTGGATTCCGCATGATCTGAGTGAAGAGCAGAAAGCACGCCGCAAAAGAATCGTAGAAGAATTGCTTCAGCATTATCGAACAGAAGGAGGTTTCAGAGAAGAACTGTTGCACTCGATGAATCCTGGATACGTGATTTTTATCCATAACTGAAGTCTCAGTCATCACAATGGAAAACTTTTCGCTCTCCTCGCCCGAAAAAATTCCGCCACCACCAATAAAAGAGGAATTGATGATAATCTTTGCGTATGACATGAATATAGTCATAGCTTCAAAGAGAGTGCCCCAGCGGTCGTCTGTAACAGGTGCCTACTACAAAATGTTTCTGGAAAATGTTTTGCGTCCGAAAATTCGTCGAAGAAGGCCCGACATGCTTGCACGTGGCGTCCTCGTTTTGCACCATAACACAAAAATGCACATTGTCCTGCCGTTGAGAGAAACGCTCGACATATATGGATGGGAAATGCTTCACCAACTAGCATGCAGTCTTCAATGAACACACCAGACTTTGATTTGTTCCCAACTGAAGGAACAAGTTCAAAATGTTCAAATGTGTGTGAAATCTTATGGGACTTAACTGCTAAGGTCATCAGTCCCTAAGGTTTCACACTACTTAACCTAAATTATCCTATGGAGAAACACACACACCTATGCGCGAGGGAGGACTCGAACCTCCGCCGGGACCAGCCGCACAGTCCATGACTGGAGCGCCTGAGACCGCTCAGCTAATCCCGCGCGGCTAAGGAACAAGTCCGTGGGAAACGTTTAACTGAAGCTTTCAACGTGTGGACCCGATTAATCAGACAGCTCAGCAATGAAAGTGCCTATCCGGAATACAGAAGTTTCCAAAACGTTGGAAGCTGTCATAGCCAAGAATGGAGATCATACTGAACGCCTATAAAGGTATTTTGTAAAATAAATTATTTTCTTCAGTTCTATCTTATAGTGTGCAGAGCTTTTGGAATGACTCTCATAATATCTAAAACAAACTGTTTTAAATACCTAGCACAATACTGAGGAGAATACGAAAGAAAAATTAGCAGTAGGGGACAGAGTGCATAAAATGCAAAGTGAAATCCATATGAAAAACACACATAACAAAAAAATCTATGCCCTGGAATAGAAAACAAAGACACTACGAGTATCAAACAGTGGCAAGGCCTGAAACACTCTACGCAGCAGAAGCGCTTAAACCAGCAAGACTTGGGGAGTTTGAAAAACTGAAAAAAGCTGGAAAAAACTCTAAAGCAAATATTGGTACCTAAAAGTAATAGTCATGCCGAATACGAATTAAAATCAAACAGAGAGTTCTGTTTGAAAACAAAAAAAGCTAACTAAATGTAATGAGGAAAAGAAGACTCCAGTTTTATACCGAATGGACAGTAACACTCTACCTAAGCAAATCTTCATCTTGCTAAACGACTACAAGTCTAAACCCACATAGTGCACTGAAATTGCCAACGACGTGAAGAACTCTGGAATTAGACTGGGCATAATAGATAACAGAATATTTTTTAGAGAAGCAACACAAAAGGCAGGATATCAGGAAAGGAGGAGGAAATAAGTGGACTCTAGAAGAAATGGAAAGACACTCTCGAAGGAAAAACTAAGTCTGGGAGCAAAGAGAATTAAACACAAAGAAGCAAAACTAAAGCTGATTTATCGTACTCTCCAAAATGGTTATTCGAATAAATAAATAAATAAATAAATGGTAGGGATTTTCCTTTCATAAAATGAGGTATGTATTTCGTATTTAGCTTGATTACAAGTATTTCTAATTTATATTGTGTGTGGAATCTAATGGGACTTAACTGCTAAGGTCATCAGTCCCTAAGCTTACACAATACTTAACCTAAATTATCCTAAGGACAAACACACACACCCATGCCCGAGGGAGGACTCGCACCTCCACCGGGACCAGCTACACAGTCCACGACTGCAGCGCCCTAAGACCGCTCGGCCAATCCCGCGCGGCTAATTTATATTCTAAAAATGTATAAATATACGTTAATATTCTGAAAAAATTGTTATTCAAGCATTTCAGTAATTCCACAAGTACAGGATTTTTCAGAAAGTTTATAAGATGATACTGTGGACTAATTCGAATAAAACGTTCCATGTTGCAAGCGTCAGTTTTTATTGGTTATAGAATGTAACCGAAACAAATATTAACAAATGGTGTTAATCAAAGGCAAATCATAAAGTTCAAAGTTGATTTTCTAAATTTCCACCTCCGACCTCAATTAATTTTTGGATTCTTTTGACAGCAACATCAGTACCTCTCCTGAGATCTTGATGTCCTTGTATGAGTCAGCATTACTCCTTATCCGAACGATCAACTCTTGTTCCGTTTCTTTTCTCTGCAGATTTTGCCGTCCAGCCAACGGTATAGGCAAAAATGCAATGGACTAAGATCCAGCGACTGTGGTGATTAAGACACGTTACAGTTTCTGACAATACATCTTCTAGATAACGTTTATTTTAGATGACGTGTCGCCTGACTACTAGAATATGCCTGGGCTCCGACATGCTGGAAGAAATACCCATCCTTGTAGCCAAAGGAGCGGCTTACAGTAATGCTGGAAGCTCGTTTTCAAGAATGTCCAGATAATGGGTCCCTGTAAGACGATGTTGTAACACAAATGACCAACATATCACCTTCACTGTCACAGTTGAAAAATTTGTGTAAACGCGAGTAAAATTTCACGACTTGAACTTCAAAGTAAAAGTGATAATCGATAAACAAACCCATAATAATTGGAGTAGCAACAAGTGAAATGAAGGCCTATTTCTGTAACCAGCTGTATATCCGTAGCTAATAAACACCGGACACAGGTTATACGGAATGTTTTATCCGAATTAGCCTACACCACCACCCCCTAAAGCATTTACTATTCCTCCAAGAGCATTCTATATATCTATGGAACAGGTTCCCACAGTTAATTACAGTGGTAGTGCATCCAGCTATTTCTATTTCAGATGAAGAGTCTCCAGAATAGCCTAATACTTATGTAACTGGTTTCCGAACTGTACTGTTAATCCAGTGCAAACATGGGGGTATTAGTAAGCGAGTTTTTAAAAAGAAAACGCCTCGAAAAACGTACCAAGTGATTATAATTAAAGATCCATTAATCACGGTTGTCGAGTTTGGGCTGTAATTATCGCATGGCAGTGAAACTTGGTAGATATTCTTCTGCGTTAATGCAGAACTGATTTATGCTGGATGAGAATTAGTTCCAATTTTGGCTACTAGGTGCAAATCTGGTGCTCTACAGCATCTCGTCGACGCCTCCGGTGCTCATATTGAACGAACTGTTAGCTGCAGTAATAATAAAATCAATATTAGGCGTTTCTCACTAGTTTCACCTTTTCTTCCCACGTCCCATTCCTAATCCATTACATATTAAAACATTTTTATTCGTCTTTCTTGCATTCACAGCAGATTTGCAACTGGTGGCCAAAATTGGAACGAATCTGTTTTCACTGTCCTAGGCCAATTACAGCCCACACTGGACCTCTATGAGTAGCTGCACTTTAATTACAACCACCCGGTACATTCTCGTAAGTCTGAGAATAAAAGTTTCTTGTGATAATCCGGACGATGGTACTAGCAGCAGTTACATTGTTTACATGGTGCTGTCAACTCAGACATCCAGCACAAAACGAGGTTCATGGATCTGAGGACCAGAATTCCAGTCTAGATCACATTACCCACATTCTCATTGTGATTCTGTCGACCACCACGAATACACTTATTTAGTAATTCAGTTTCAGTGTCTGAAAATTGGCTTTAAAGCCTCAGTGACAGTTTCTCGTAGACTATAGTTATGTGTATAAGCGTGCCCTGGTCCTTGGTATCTATGATATTTGCTCCAATATGGCTTCATGTAATCTATGTTAAGGTTCTAGATGTGAACACACTTCGGAACCTATGATGCTATTGGTACATATCATCAGTGCCATGTGCTCTGGAAAATACATGATTAGTGTTACGCCATTCATAGCTATTGAGAGGAAAAGCGACGCTGAGAGTGAACAGAAGGATTTGGACAGACAAGCTAGACAACGAAGACCAGACGAAGAGGTACCTAACGACTCGAAAAATTCATCATACAGTCCAGGCACTTCATTAACCTGCTGTTCAATCTTCAAACACCATAACTGGCAAATGGTCTTTCATGCCATTTTAGAAACATTTTCAAGTGAATTACTAATGACAAAGCCCTCAAATTTTCAATATGTTTACAGCACATTTGTTTAATCATATGATACCAATTTTAGAATATATCAAAAAATAAAATATCCTTAATAATAGAAGATGTGAATAGTTGTTTTAATATATTCAACTATAAGGGTATTATTATCCGAAAAACAGTTAATAATGTATTTAAATTCCTTCTGCAAAAGGTTTCAAATATACCTACCATTGTAACCTCAAAAAAATTTCTTCATAGTGCATGTAGTGTAAAGCGTTCTTTCGTTTAGCATATCAGGTATAGGAAGGACTGGGTCGCCTTAACGTCAGCCGTCTTTGAACCCCAGTACCGTCAAGAATTTTATTCACAAATCTATAGAGACGAATGTTCGTGACTAATTATCTGGTTAGTATATTAACTGATGGAGGGCTTCTAGATTCATCTATTGGCGACCGCGCCATATAAACGTCTGGCGGCGTTAGTGGTTTTCTCTTTGTCTGCCAGCCAGAATCTAATGAAGTGGTTTCTCATAATTTACATAGGTGAACTCCGAGGGAGACTCGCAATGTATGTCGAATGTTACAGTTCCTGTCTGCTAGACTCGCTTAAGGCTTCAAGACTTTCCGTTGACGTTTTTACGAGTACCAGTTAGTTAGAAGTAATGTTGTGAGAAGTCCTGGCAGTAGACAGCACTTCCTAGGTAAAGGCTATTAGCGGGAAAAAAGGATGACCAATGAGAAAGTCCGCACTTGAGTCGATCATTCTGAGTCTCGAACGCCCGTAAAAGAAGTTTATGTTCAAACGATGTCCGGAGTTAAATGGAACTCGCTAATTCTGGGAATAGACTGGGGGTCCAAATGGGTTTTCAAGGAGAGTCGTGAACCGTCTCGTAAGAAGGTGATGTTCAGTTTTTCTGAAGCCGGGAGTTACTGATACATATTGATAAATAAAATTATTCTGCCAGTATCGAAAGCTTCCAAGAATATTATGTAGGACGTGCCCTTGTGCGGGACATATGGTCTACGTAAATGAGTACTGCGGCGCATTAATAATTTACTAGCGAGCTGAGAGGACATAGTGAGGTCGAAGTAAAGCTAATAAATTACATTTGTTTCCACAGGAACTTAAAAGTATTTTTATTCTGGTGTTGATCTCGACCGACGAGGCTTTGGAGTGTTGCTCTGCGGTAGTTGCGAGTAACTAGCTGGGAGCGATTTATTGACAGCGTATAAGTTTTTCAATCCAGAGGTCGGTTTTCTGAGTGCAGTTACACAGTACAGGACATTTGCCATCGATATTGGTGTAGTGTTGATTTTAACCCTGTCTGGCGGTTTAAGGAGAGGCGGCCGACCCTTATCATGTCATTTTTTCGATTGTCACAGTGCCGAGAGTTGCCGGGAAATTGAGAACGACTCAGACAATATGTTTAAAACATGAACGAGAGCTTACCCTAAATCCCTTTAAAAAGTGGAATAAAATAAATAAGGAAAACAAAAGATCCGGTGCCATTTGATTACAGCATTGTGGTCTACTTATACCAAATAACAAGGTTTAAAAGTCTGGGGATAGAGTTACGAAGCTACATGAAATGACCACATTAAATCAGCTGTAGTGAGAAACAGGTGACAACATAGATCTACTAGGAAAATTCTGGGAAACGTCGATGAAACTCAGAAGAGACCACGTATAAGACTCTGGTGTGATTTATCCGCAATTACTGCTAGTACCCTTCGTAATGTAACAAAAAAATCCGTGCTTACGTACAACCATGTTAAAACAACACATGAAGCTATGGTAATACAGTACACACAGAAATGTTAAAAGAAACACACACAAACATACACGCACGCAGGGATAGATCACTGATATCAAAAAGACGCATTCACTACTTGGTAATAACATTCAACAGTTGACAATGCCACCCAAAACATAACATCAAGTAAAGAAATGTTCATTTCCGAATGCTGTGAAAACGGTATTTCGTATGCCAGAAATCAGAAGAAGAAAAGTTGTAAAATAGGAAAAAGAATACCTGCAGACCAGCATCTATGAAATCTGTAAGAAGAAATTTATACTAATACTACATCACAGATAAGTAGAAAGCGTCAGAACTGTTTATAACTTCAACATTCACTGACCAAAATGTAAATAAAAATAGTTTAAACACAAATATGCACATATTCCAGGACACTGAAGGTGTCTTCCAAACATGAAGAAACAAATTAGAAAATACACTCCTGGAAATTGAAATAAGAACACCGTGAATTCATTGTCCCAGGAAGGGGAAACTTTATTGACACATTCCTGGGGTCAGATACATCACATGATCACACTGACAGAACCACAGGCACATAGACACAGGCAACAGATCATGCACAATGTCGGCACTAGTACAGTGTATATCCACCTTTCGCAGCAATGCAGGCTGCTATTCTCCCATGGAGACGATCGTAGAGATGCTGGATGTAGTCCTGTGGAACGGCTTGCCATGCCATTTCCACCTGGCGCCTCAGTTGGACCAGCGTTCGTGCTGGACGTGCAGACCGCGTGAGACGACGCTTCATCCAGTCCCAAACATGCTCAATGGGGGACAGATCCGGAGATCTTGCTGGCCAGGGTAGTTGACTTACACCTTCTAGAGCACGTTGGGTGGCACGGGATACATGCGGACGTGCATTGTCCTGTTGGAACAGCAAGTTCCCTTGCCGGTCTAGGAATGGTAGAACGATGGGTTCGATGACGGTTTGGATGTACCGTGCACTATTCAGTGTCCCCTCGACGATCACCAGTGGTGTACGGCCAGTGTAGGAGATCGCTCCCCACACCATGATGCCGGGTGTTGGCCCTGTGTGCCTCGGTCGTATGCAGTCCTGATTGTGGCGCTCACCTGCACGGCGCCAAACACGCATACGACCATCATTGGCACCAAGGCAGAAGCGACTCTCATCGCTGAAGACGACACGTCTCCATTCGTCCCTCCATTCACGCCTGTCGCGACACCACTGGAGGCGGGCTGCACGGTGTTGGGGCGTGAGCGGAAGACGGCCTAACGGTGTGCGGGACCGTAGCCCAGCTTCATGGAGACGGTTGCGAACGGTCCTCGCCGATACCCCAGGAGCAGCAGTGTCCCTAATTTGCTGGGAAGTGGCGGTGCGGTTCCCTACGGCACTGCGTAGGATCCTACGGTCTTGGCGTGCATCCGTGCGTCGCTGCGGTCCGGTCCCAGGTCGACGGGCACGTGCACCTTCCGCCGACCACTGGCGACAACATCGATGTACTGTGGAGACCTCACGTCCCACGTGTTGAGCAATTCGGCGGTACGTCCACCCGGCCTCCCGCATGCCCACTATACGCCCTCGCTCAAAGTCCGTCAACTGCACATACGGTTCACGTCCACGCTGTCGCGGCATGCTACCAGTGTTAAAGACTGGGATGGAGCTCCGTATGCCACGGCAAACTGGCTGACACTGACGGCGGCGGTGCACAAATGCTGCGCAGCTAGCGCCATTCGACGGCCAACACCGCGGTTCCTGGTGTGTCCGCTGTGCCGTGCGTGTGATCATTGCTTGTACAGCCCTCTCGCAGTGTCCGGAGCAAGTATGGTGGGTCTGACACACCGGTGTCAATGTGTTCTTTTTTCCATTTCCAGGAGTGTATTTTATCATGAACGTTCTTAGTCGCATATCAGTCAACATACAGCTTCTAAGAGGCAATAAGAAAGCGTTTATAAGATGATTCTTACAAAAAAGAAAACAGCAATCTACCACTGTTAGTAATGCTATGTATTTACACAAATAGTACCGCCACCGGTTACCAAATTACATGTTCAGCTTTAGACAGTTGATCACGTTTATATTACATTTGGCATTGTTTTTAGAAGTTGTTGGCTGTTTATTGCCCAAAAATAATGTAAACAACAACAAGTGTAATATAAACGTGAACACAGGACAGCCCTTTGATGATGAAGCTATCGGTTCACAAGAGAGAACGGCGCTATTTGTGTAAATAGACACCATCATTAACAGTGCCTGGTTGCTCTTTTCTTCTTTGCAAGAACAACTTGTACGTTATATGCAGCCAAGATCTGAAAAATGTTAGTTTTCGACAAAAGAGCAGGAAGACAGTATTGGTTCCAAGTGCCATTAATACTAGGGCACTACGTTTTCTTTGTGAGAAAAGAAGTACAGAAATACAGCATTAACTGGTAAAACCGTAGTAAAAAACACTTATATCTTTTAAATTTTGGAACCCGTGAGGTAAGCACAGGTTGGCAAAAGGACCATGAACCACTTACTAGTGCATTTTTGAAATACGTTTTAGCATAAAGAAAGAAGCACCACGAAGCCATTATGCAAATGGGTCGGAAATCAGTAGATGCGATGTACATGCACAGTCACACAAATGTTTACAATTTTATAAAAATTGGCTGTTTTATTCAAGAGAAAGAGCTACACAAATTGAGCACGTCATTAACGTGTTGGATTCCACCTTTGACCCTTAAGCAAGCTGTTGTTAGACTTGGCTGTTATTGACAGAACTGCTGGATGCCTCCTGAGGGATACTGCGCCAAATTTTGTCCAACTGGAGCTTCAGATCGTCAAAATCTCGAGTGGCTTCGAGGGCCCTGCCCATAATACTTCAAATGTTCTCAATTGGGTGGAGACCCGGTGAACTTGCTGGCCAAGGTAAGGTTTGGAAAGGACGGAGACAAGCACTGGAAACTCTCGCCGTGTAAGGAGGCGGGAATTATCTTGCTGAAATGTAAGCTGAGGCTGGCTTGCCATGAAGGGCAACAAAACGAGGCGTAGAACGTCGTCGACGTACTGCTGTGCCGTAAGGGTGGAGCGGTTGACAACCAGAGGGGTACTGCTATGAAAGTAAATGGCATCATCGGGCCGTATGCTGTGCGACAGTGAGGTTTATTTTCCACCTCCATGCGCAGCGTCTCCAAATACGTCTTCTCCCTTGAATCGTGCTGAATCGAGAAGAATTGTCTTCAGTTATGAGTACCGCTTCCAACTTAGCCCCGACGACTAGCTTAGGACTGGAGGAATGCTCAATACTCAGCAATATAAAACAACCATCATTCGAAGCAAAAGATTCTCGTAAATATGGGTCTAAAATGCATACTTTAAGAGGTATGTGCATTTCTTCATCTTCGTTACTATGAAACACATCTCTTCTACTGCAAGCCCTTTCCTTTCCACATTTTGGGAGGAGGTTGTAAGAATCAAACTAAGAAAAAAATATCTAGCAAACATGACCTCTAAATGGTGTACTTTAAGACCTCTTAATACTTAATTCAGAATGGTTCAAATGGCTCTAAGCACTATGGGACTTAACATCTGAGGTCATCAGTCCCCTATAACTTATAACTACTTAAACCTAACTAACCTAAGAACATCACACACATCCATGCCCGTGACAGGATTCGAACCTGCGACCTAAGTAGCAGCACGGTTCCAGACTGAAGCGCCTAGAACCGCTGGGCCACAGCGGCCGGCCGAAAAGTTAATTAACAGAAGAGATGTATTTCACAACCTAGCAAAAGACGCAATCTCAAGAGCTATGAGCATTTGTTCCGTAGAAGAGATGTCTTCTCTAGTAGCGAAGATGAAGAAGAGCTCATAGCTGTTAAGGTATGCCTGTTCTTTGCTTCAAATGGCCGTTCCTGCCATATTCCATTCCTTCTGGGACCCTGAGTATAAATTACAAGAAAGGTGTCGTCAAACCGAACGTTGGCTTTGGCCTGTTAAGATTGCATTGGAAATGGTATGTCATTGTGTAGCTCGGACCTTTCAGCCGATTTACTTCCCTGTTATAGACTGGTCTACAGTTTAATATGGTGTCCGAACTATGATGCAACTTAACATTATTCGCGTTAACATTCATTGCTAGAGGAGAAAGTGGTAGCCGAAAATAAAATAACTGAAAGAAATCCCATTACCGACATCTGCGTTTGTAATCTGGCGTTAATCTATTGATACCATGTGCAACAGTAGTATTGTTCGATTTTTAGAAAAAAATATTTTGTTTTGTATTTGCTGTTGGGCATTTTTGTGACAAATTTCAATTTATTGTGAATACTTGCGTTTTCATGTAATTAGTAATTCAAATTAAAAGTATGTTATTCCTGTTGACAAATTACGATTCACTGTGTGTTGAGTAACATTTTAATTTCATAATAAATTTAAAATCTGAATAAAAGTGAAAAGAAGTTGCCACTAGCGAGGATCGAACTAGAAAATTCGAGATAACATGACTAGGACGCTACACACTTAGCAGCGTTTTTAAAAATGGTCTTTTATTGGGGAAGAACACTGTGAAAAAGTTGATACTAAGCGTAACAATCAACACATAAGGTTGACATTAAACAAAGTGTAAAAATAGATCAGCAACAGGCAGTTCCGTTTACACTGTTGAAATATTTTTGCTGAACAGTGCTCGGAAACCTCTAAATTCGATTTTTTCGAGTGTTTTCAGTTGTTGCAGCTGAACTGATTTAGTAAACTTGTGTCAAAATGCTAGAATTGTGAAGAAAATTGAAGAGGGACAGTGTGTAAAGCTACCTAGTTGGCACTTGTTACGTTGCCATTTAAAACAAAATGCCCCCCCCCCCCCCCCCTGTGTGGCCGAGCGGTTCTAGGCGCTTCAGTCTAGAACCGCGCGACCGCTACGGTCGCCGGTTCGAATCCTGCCTCGGGCATGGATGTGTGTGATGTCCTTAGGTTAGTTAGGTTTACGTAGCTCTAAGTTCTAGGGGAGCCATTTGAACCATTTGAAAAAATATATATATTTATATTTTAAATTATCAGGCGAATTTTTCTTTTTTTAGAGCACGACTCTTTCTCTCAGGGATATTATCTTTTCTTATCACTTTTACTTACGTGCATAAGTAAATATGAAACGGGTTCTTCAAGAGCCGCTGTGAATCATGTACCAACTTCAGATTGCGAACGTGATGACTAAAATATAGTTGCCGTTAACTGAACTGAATGTAATTTTTTTAATTTTTATTTATTGATTGCAAAGCAAGGCTCGAGAGAATTTCGATTGTTGCCGTGGAGCGGCCAAGATAAAACTTACTGAACTCATGGAATCTGTATAATTTAAAAAATGAACTTTAACGTAAATTAATTATCTGTTGCAATTTAAAAAGGTTCTTACAACGAAATCTCTCGCATTTACAGTTACTGTTAATACTTTGAAAAATAAATTAATACTTCGGCGCGTAATGGCCGACCAGAGGCTGCATGGGAAGATGAGCTTACTGAAAAAATGCTCATTAATAACAATTAGCGCTGCGACCATTTGAGGTGACAACTATTACAAATAAATTCATTTTGTGATAACAATAATTAGTTCATTTTAGCAGAATACCGAATAACTTACATAAAATATGTGGCTGCCTTCCGTATCGCAAAACAAAATAGTGTGTACCATAAAGTACGTCCTTCCTCCTCGGGCGTACAATCGTGTCTCCTTTCGATCCTTTTTTTTATTTTCATAGACATGTTTTAAACAAAGATGCTACTCTTAAATTATCGCTGCATGTCAGTTGTTTCGAGAACATTAACTGTATCTTTTATACTAATTATGTTCATAAAATACAAATACATAAAAATACGAATAATTTTTGGTTCACCCTTAACAATATTGTTCACTGTTTACAACCGATAAAAATGTCAATATTTATGTGACGTACCGTCACACACTACACGTCACCCACTGCCCAACGGGACCCACGAGAAATACGGGCACCGCCACGCACTTGTGATTTCTTACTAGTCACCTTGCCTAACACATCTTCGAGAACGCTCGGCTCCTTACAGTGCCCACGGGAAATGAGTGCACGGAATACATACGCAGTTAAGAATTATTAAACTCATCTGAAATAGTCATTCGCTCTCCGTCGGAGACGGCTGCTGGCACTCGCAAGAACTGCAGTGTCACGTCCTGTGACGTACGCCTTGCATATTGTATTTCTCGTGGGCCTCGCTGAACACAGCCTGGAAAAAAAGTGGCGTCCGAGGAAGGATTGACCACTTTCTGCCTGTCGGCTCCCTGTGTCACGTGTGCGTCTGGGCGGGCACTCTGCGCGGCTGCGGCTGTGAGGCGTGCGCTTCGTCAGCGGGACGAGGGCAGCGGCTAGCGGCGCGCAGATTGAGATACACGGCCCATTAGCATGAGCCGGCCACTGATGATATAATGGAGGCGACCAGGCTCGTAACTCAAGGCGCGTTCGTCGGCCAGCAACAGCACCTGCAGCGGCAGCCGACAGGGGTCACACGCCAAAGCGCCGCACCCGTCGGCTCGTCTGTAAGGTTCCAAGTCCACGAGTCTCACATTATGTAAGAGATATTGTCGGCCTGTGAACCTGCCAGGACAGTAGACCCGTGGCGCCACCGGGACACAGGGACACCAGCAGGCCACGGGTAGAATTCACCTTGCGGATTATACACGAGGGAAATTTTTCTGTCAAAAAGAACCGCCTAGATGCATACAGGGTGGTCCAATGATCGTGACTGCGCCAAATACCTCACGAAATAAGCGTCAAACGAAAAAAATACAAAGAACGAAACTTGTCTAGCTTGAAGGGGAAACCAGATGACGCTAGATGGCGCTGTCGTAGGTCAAACGGATAGCAACTGCGTTTTTTTAAACAGGAACCCCCATTTTTTATTACATATTCGTGTAGTATGTAAACAAATATGAATGTTTTAGTTGGACCACTTTTTTCGCTTTGTGATAGATGGCACTGTAATAGTCACAAATATATGGCTCACAACTGTAGACGAACAGTTGGTAACAGGTAGGTTTTTTAAATTAAAATACAGAACGTAGGTACGTTTGAACATTTTGTTCCAATGTGATACATGTACCTTTGTGAACTTATCATTTCTGAGAACGTGTGCTGTTACAGCGTGATTACCTGTACATACTACATTAATGCAATAAATGCTCAAAATGATGTCCGTCAACCTAAATGCAGTTGGCAATACGTGTAACGACATTCCTCTCAGCAGCGAGTTGTTCGCCTTCGGTAATGTTCGCACATGCATTGACAATGCGCTGACGCATGTTTTCAGACGTTGTTGGTGGATCACGATAGCAAATGTCCTTCAACTTTCCCCACAGAAAGCAATTCGGGGACGTCAGATCCGGTGAACGTGCGGTCCATGGTGTGGTGCTTCGACGACCAGTCCACCTGTCATGAAATATGCTATTCAATACCGCTTCAACCGCACGCGAGCTATGAGCCGGACATCCATCATGTTGAAAGTACATCGCCATTCTGTCATGCAGTGAAACAAATGGTGCAAATGGCTCTGAGCACTATGGGACTGAACTGCTGAGGTCATTAGTCCCCTAGAACTTAGAACTAGTTAAACCTAACTAACCTAAGGACATCACAAACATCCATGCCCGAGGCAGGATTCGAACCTGCGACCGTAGCGGTCTTGCGGTTCCAGACTGCAGCGCCTTTAACCGCACGGCCACTTCGGCCGGCTGCAGTGAAACATCTTGTAGTAACATCGGTAGAACATTAGTAGGAAATCAGCATACATTGCACCATTTAGATTGCCATCGATAAAATGGGGGCCAATTATCCTTCTTTCCATAATGCCGCACCATACATTAACCCACTAAGGTCGCTGATGTTCCACTTGTCGCAGCCATCGTGGATTTCCGTTGCCCAATAGTGCATATTATGCCGGTTTGCGTTATCGCTGTTGGTGAATGACGTTTCGTCGCTGAATAGAACGAGTCCAAAAAATCTGTCATCGTCCCGTAATTTCTCTTGTGCCCAGTGGCAGAACTGTACACAACGTTCAAAGTCGTCGCCATGCAATTCCTGGTGCATAGAAATATGGTACGGGTACAATCGATGTTGATGTAGCATTCTCAACACCGACGTTTTTGAGATTCCCGATTCTCGCGCAATTTGTCTCCTACTGATGTGCGGATTAGACACGACAGCAGCTAAAACACCTACTTGGGCATCACCATCTGTTGCAGGTCGTGGTTGACGTTTCACATGTGGCTGAACGCTTGATGTTTCCTTAAATAACGTAACTATCCGGCGAACAGTCCGGACACTTGGATGATGTCGTCCAGGATACCGAGCAGCATACATAGCACACGCCCGTTGGGCATTTTGATCACAATAGCCATACATCAATACGATATCGACCTTTTCCGCAATTGGTAAACGATCCATTTTAACACGGGTAATGTATCACGCAGAAAATACCGCCGCACTGGCGGAATGTTACGTGATACCACGTATTTATACGTTTGTGACATTACAGCGCCATCTATCACAAAGCGAAAAAAGTGGTCCAAGTAAAACATTCATATTTCTTTACGAACTACAAGAATATTTAATAAAAAATGGGGGTTCCTATTTTAAAAAAACGCAGCTGATATCCGTTTGACCTATGACAGCGCCATCCAGCGGGCCAACCATAGCGCTATCTGGTTTCCCCCTTCAAGCTACGCGAGTTTCGTTCTTTGTAGTGTTTTCGTTGATGCTTATTTCGTGAGATATTTGGCCCATTCACTATCAATGGCCCACCCTGTAGAATGCATTACTGCAACCATGATGCACGAATAGAGAGCGCCACAGTCGTCTATGATGTACTCTGAGGCCAGATGTGATATAGGTTTAAAAGCGGCCTCAGTGTAAGTTGAACTCTTGACGTGTACAGCCGTGGCCGAGCGGTTCTAGGCGCTACAGTCTGGAACTGCTAGGGTCGCAGGTTCGAATCACGCCTCGGGCTTCGCTGTGTGTGATGTCCTTAGGTTAGTTAGGTTTAAGTAGTTCTAAGTTCTAGGGGACTGATGAGCTCAGAAATTAAGTCCCATAGTGCTGAGAGCCACTTGAACCATTTGAACGCGTACAGCCAAAGAGGCACTATATCAAATAAAGGATGAAATATGTTAATTTTTCCGCCTGCTATGTACTGTCCATTTTATGTGAAATTTATGCAATTGTACTTTGATGTTAACATATACGTACTTGCATTATAATTGGTTCCAGTATTATCCCCAGCAGCGAGCGAGGTGGCGCGGTGGTCAGCATACTGGACCCGCATGCGGGAGGACTACAGTTCAGACCCGCGCCGTGCCATCCAGATATAGGTTGCCCATGATTTACTTAAATAGCTCCAGGCAAATACCAGGTTGGTTCCTTTCAAAGGGCACGGCCGATTTCCTTCCCCACCCTTGAAACCATTCAAACTTGTTCTCCATCTCCAATGACCTCGATGTCGGCAGGAAGTTAAGCCTAATCTTCCTTATTTATTTCCTTCCTTACCTCTAGCATCCAGATCTGCTACAATAAAAACAAGTTTCGATTGATTGCTATATTCACCAATTAATTCCCCTCTGATCCGCTTATACAGTGTCCCCACCGTATCAGGTGCCCGTAGTGTCACAGTCGGCATTTAATATCACGGTGGCCAGTGATCATAGTGTTTTGTACATTCCTAGGGTGTGCAGCTGGCCTCCCCTTCACCCTTCCCTGGTTCGCCCTTGTCTATTTTCCTAACGTCCACTTGTTTAGTATATATACAGGGTGTTTATAAATGAATATCGGGATTTTAACGCTTTATAATATTTATGATATTAAACTTACAGTTATAAATGATATGACAAGTGAATGAGCAGCTCAAACAGCTTTACCAAGAACCTTATAAATTTTCGATGTGAGCACCATTTGTCACACAGCACACATCAAGTCTATAGCCGAGTTTTTCCTAAACGTTGATAAGTGTGTCTACAGTGATTGTAGCAACAGCTGCTTCAATCCGGTTTCTTAATTCAAGGAGGGCCACTGGTAACAGAGGCATGTACACACGATCCTTGATGAAGCCCCAAAGGAAAAAATCGGATGGCGTTAGGTCAGGTGAACGTTAGTAAGTCTATTGGTGAACATGGAGGCCATGCAAAGCAAGCCCTGTCATTGGACCCCTTGCGGCCTATCCAGCGCTTGGATGCAGTGAAGTCTAGCGGATTGCGGCGGAAACATTATGCGCCGCGCATGCGCACTGGTGCCAAACAAAACTGTTTGAGTTGCTCTTTCATTTGACATATCATTTATAGCTGTAAGTTTAATTTAATAAATATTATAAAGCGTTAAAACCCCGATATTCATTTATAAACAACCGGTACTACACTATAATACCTACATACGCTACTATTTCAGTATCCAGTTTATTCCTTTTGACATCTGTTTTGCTATTTTTAACCTTCACCATAACTTAGATATGTTCAGTTTATCTGCTGTGGCTGAATCTGTAGTCCGTATTGCACATATAACACTGTAGCACAATGGTTTAGCAAAGTTTTCAGAAGTAGAACTTGACGCATACACTGAAAGCTAAACTTCTTTATCCTTCTCGAATGATCTCATCTTTTCAAAAAATAAACATATTTATACTCAAAGATATGCGAGCAACGCAAAATTTCTGAGCCCGGTAGGGAAAGGCTATTTTAGATCAAAACTGTATTCCTCTTGTGTCGATGCACTTTGACCTACATATTTTCTGCGTTCCGTACATCAATCTGTAAAACCGGAACCCTTATAGGATCAATTTCTTGTCTTGTCTGTCTGTCTATCTGTCTGTCTGCCCGACTGTTAAGAACGCTTTTTTCTCATGAATAGATAAACATATCAAGTTCAAACTTCCTGTCAGATTAAAACTGTGTGCCCGACCGAGACTCGAACTCGGGACCTTTGCCTTTCGCGGGCAAGTGCTCTACCACGAGATACTGGCAGAAGTAAAGCTGTGAGTAGCGGGCGTGAGTCGTGCTTCGGTAGCTCAGTTGGTAGAGCACTTGCCCGCGAAAGGCAAAGGTCCCGAGTTCGAGTCTCGGTCGGGCACACAGTTTTAATCTGCCAGGAAGTTTCATACCAGCGCACACTCCGCTGCAGAGTGAAAATCTCATTCTGGAAACATCCCCCAGGCTGTGGCTAAGCCATGTCTCCGCTGTATCCTTTCTTTCAGGAATGCTAGTTCTGCAAGGTTCGCAGGAGAGCTTCTGTAAAGTTTGGAAGGTAGGAGACGAGATACTAGCAGAAGTAAAGCTGTGAGTACCGGGCGTGAGTCGTGCTTCGGTAGCTCAGTTGGTAGAGCACTTGCCCGCGAAAGGCAAAGGTCCCGAGTTCGAGTCTCGGTCGGGCACACAGTTTTAATCTGCCAGGAAGTTTCACATCAGCGCACACTCCGCTGCAGAGTGAAAATCTCATTCTGGATATCAAGTTCAAATTGATGGTACATACTAAGGTCTATGGTCCCTTGAAGGATAAAAGTTTTAAACTTCTAGGTCACTTCAACCAAAAGATGCAGTCATTTATGTCGCACATTTTGATACTCGAAAACTCGCTCATCAAAACATATAGGATGCTTCTTGATGACCTAGAATCATGAGATTTGGCAGGAAACAATGTTGCATAGTTCAAGTAAAGGAAGAAATAAGAAAAAAAAATTTTGTCAGTTTTTACTCGTCTATCTGATTGTCTGTTTAGACACTTTTCCTCTGGAAGAGTTTGGTGTATCAAGTTCAAATTTATGTCACTTACTAAGGGCTGTAGTTCCTTGACCGTACAAAAATTGTAAGCTTTCAAGTCACATTAATCAAAGGCCGACAGCACCTGTGAGTTAACGATTATTGTGCTCTCATTTAAATATACGGCCGAAAGAGTCAGCCTGCAGGAATTGTGAAACGAACCCTGTCGTCCAGGACTGTGTGCCACAAAGGCCGCAGAGTCACCTCGAGATGGGCAAACTCACAGGCGTCTATTGTCTATTGAGGCCTAAGCACTGTAGTGTGCGAGTGAGACAGACGAGAATATGCGTCGTAGAGGAACCTAGTAGAAGGCGTTAGTGGCCAGGGAGACGTAGCGGTGCTGAATATGGCGGACCTAAGATCGGACATAAAGGGAAACATTTATGGAAACTATTTAATTCTGTAGTAATGCAGGGAATGAAGCCACAGTAATTTTAATCTGCATTCCTCCATAAATTTTCATGGTGATCCCAATAAAACTTGAATATTTATCATATCTATAACAGTTTAGGATTTACTGCTAAAGTGAAATTAGCAAGTTTTGTAACAAGTACCTGAATGCTAAAGTCTGAACGCTTTGGTTGATCTTAATGATCGATATTTCATATAGAAGAGCATCATTAAAACGACAAATGTAAATATCAACTACAGAACTTTATTTGTTTAAAAGATGTAGTAAATGTAAAGTATCAGTATTTTCAGTTAAGCATCAGATCATCATTTCCACCACACAAAACTCATTGAACGATGACAGCATGACACCATACTGAATCATTAGGTAATAGTATATTTGTTTTGAAGTTTAGAGCATAATAGTTACTTTCGTTCTGTATTTATTTATCAGGAAGCACATTGGTGCAAAGCTATTGGCCGTGACATTCAAAGTTAAGAAGAAAATTGTATTTGTTTTATGTAAAGGAATTTAACGTTTGTTATGAAATGGCTATTATTGTTACTTTATTCAGAACGTGGAAGTGGTCAAGGTTTGATTATTTAAATATGTTAAAATGTAAAATAATGTAGAATAAGCTGTAGCCAATCAGATGGACGATTTCAGGAAAGGGAACTGCCCTAGTCAGTTCAGCGATATTCGGCGCGCGGGAAACACGGCCGGGGACAGTATGACTGGAGACACCAAAGTGGACATTTCGGATTGAGACGCGAAAGCGGACAGTCGGTCTATACGCAGCTGGGAAGTGAATCGACACAGAAAATTTCGCGTTGTGTGGTATCGCAGGACTTAGTCTCCGAGTGGCGAGCAGCCGCGCGCCTGGTGTGAACTCTAACCTTTCGTGAAAACGACGAGGTGGGGAATCGGACTTGTGTTTCGCGATGAGATTGTGAATGATAGAACTGTGTCAAATTGATATGGTCTCGAGTGTAACATTAACTCTTTAATACGACCACTTTCGCTATTAGTTTGCTTTCTGTATAAACATTATCCTAACCAAATCGCAACTGCGTGGCCTACATCATTTATGAGTCGTTAATTTAGTTCCCAATATTATTACTGCTGTTATTATATGTTATATTAACTTTGTATTTCGCAAACTTGCCATCAGCCAGACAATTTAACCAAAGGGTCACAAGTGTCTAATTTAGGGTGTGTAATGCGACACGTGCTGTTCAGCCCCTAGACGAGTTTGAGCCAAGACATTTCGATGAAGGGGAACCGCATGTGAGCCCGAACATCTTTGGGATGTTAGCTCACAGACCGATTGCGGTCCTCTTGTACAGAACCGAGCGGAGGGTCTGAGCAGAAGCTCAAACGGTTCTGCGACGTGTAGGTTCCAGACTCCTCGACCTGCGACATAGGTTGTTGGGTTTTCGGGTTCCGCTAAATAGAACAGCGGTTCATCACACGCAGGAGGCAGCTACACGGCTATGTGGCGTGGACTGGTTTTTTTTTAGGTTAGATAGTTTCAGGAAAACACAAAAAGAGCTTCAATATCAAAGGGTGCAGGTTGAACCCAGCGAAAAGGTATACAGTAATCGGTATAACGGTTGTAAATTGTCGTAAATGTGTCTAAGTTGCAGAGATCCAAGCCCTAATAGAAAGCATTGTTGCTCAAACCGTCATAGGCACTGAAAGCTGGCTAAAGCCGGAGATAAGTTCAGCCGAAATTTTTGCAAAGGACTTAATGGTATTCAGAGAGGACAGGTTGAACACAGTTGGCGGTGGACTGTTTTGTTTCCGTTAGCAGTAGTTTATCTTGTAGCGACATTGAAGTAGTTAGTTCCTGTGAGTTATTATGGGTAGAGGTCAGTTTTGGCAACCGGAATAAGTTAAGAACTGGATCCTTCTACCGACCTCCCAACTCAGATGATACAATTGCTGAAAGGTTCAAAGATAAGTTATGTCTAATTTCAAACACGTACCCGACACATTCAGTTATAGTTGGTGCTGACTTCAATTTACCCGCAATACGTTGGAAAAAGTTCATGTTTAAATCCGGATATATACATAAAACATCATCCGAAACTGTGCTAAACGCATTCTCGAAAATCACGAGCAATTAGTTCGTGAGCTCACTCGAATAGTAAGTGGTTGTGAAAACTCACTTGACCCCTTAGCAACAAATAACCCTGACCTAATGACGAGCATCAAAACGGATACAGAGATTAGTGAACATAAGGTTGTCGTAACGAGACTGAATACCGTAACTCCCAAAACTTCCAAAAATAAAAGAAAAATATATCTATTCAAAAAACAGATAAAAACTCTCTTGACGCCTTCCTGAGTGACAGTCTCCACTGCTTCCAAATTGACAATGTATGTGTAAACCACATGTGGCATTAACTGAAGCAAATTCGACAGCGATTTAGGTATTTATACCAAATAAATTAACAATGGACGGAGCTGATCCCGTATAGTACACAAAACAAGTCAGAACACTGTTGCAGAAACAACGAAAAATGCATGCCAAATTTGAACGAACCAAGAATGGCGATCTTTTACAGAAGCTCGAAGTTTAGCGCGGACTTCAATGCAAGATGCTTATAATAGTTTCCACAACGATGCGTTGTGTTGAAACCTGGTAGAAAATCTAAAGAGATTCTGGTCGTATATAAAGTATACTAGCGGCAAGACACAGCCAATGGCTTCTCTGCGCCACAGTAATGGAAATACTTTCGATGACAGTGCTGCCAAAGCAGAGTTACTAAACACAGCGTTCCGAAATTCCTTCACCAAAGAAGGCGAAATAGATATACCAGAATTCGAATCAAGTACAGCTGCCAACATGAGTAACTTAGAAGAAGATATACTCGGAGTAGTGAAGCAACTTTGATCACTTAATAAAAATAAGTCTTCCTATCCAGGCTGTATACCAACTACGTTCCTTTCAGTGCGTGCTGACACAATAGCTCCATACTTGACAGTAATATACAACCGCTCGCTCGGCGGAAGATCCTTACCCAAAGGCGGAAAGTTTCACAGTTCACACCAAACTTCAAGAAAGGCAATAAGAGTAATCCACTAAATTACAGGCCCACATCCGTAACGTCGATATGCAGCAGTATTTTGGAACATACGTTGTGTTCCAAAACTATGAATTACCTCGAGGAGAACGGTCTATTGACAGACAGTCAACACGAATTTAGAAAACACCGTTCTTGTGAAACACTACTAGCCCTTTGCTCACACGAAGTGTTGAGCGCTATCGACAAGGGATTTCAAACTGAATCCGTACTTCTAGATTTTCAGAAGGCCTTTGACGCCACACTTCACAATTGGCCTGTAATCAAATTGCCTGCATATAGAATATCGTCTCAGTTATGCACTCGGTTCGTGATTTGCTATCAGAGGGGTCACAGTTAGTAGTAATTGACGGGAAGTCATCGATTAAAGCAGAAGTTCACCAAGGTACTGTTATAGGCCCTCTGCTGTGATTTAGGAGACAATCTGAGCAGCAGTCTTAGGCTGTTTGTAGATGAAGCTGTCATTTACCGCCTCGTAAAGTCATCAGAAGATGAAAACAAATTGCAAACGATTTGTAAAAGATATCTGTACAGTGCGAAAATCAATAATCGATCCAAAATAATGAAAAGTATAAGGTCATTTGGCGGAACACTTAGAACGGTCGTTCCCAACCTTTCTTAGATCATTACCCCTGAGTATAATCAGACATTAGTTAGTACCCCCTCCCCTGCCATCTGTTTCTCCACTCACCACCCCTATTATCACCAACGTTAGCGCCTAACTAAACTGCAGAATGAAAGACTTTTCTGGGAAGACTTATTTTAAACTGATAAAAGATGAATGATATCTATTTTGTGTATTTATGTGTGTGTGTGTGTGTGTGTGTGTGTGTGTGTGTGTGTGTGTTAGATTGAATGACGAAGGAATTCGTGGTGCATCGCAAGTGCTACCCGCAACTCCTTCTCAGATAAGAAAGCTAACTATCCACAGTGAGGGTACACATGTTATAAAACATACTTCCTCTGCATTACTCCTCTCCGTTTCGGCACTTGCTTGACCACCACACTGAACCCTTTTTAAAATCAAACACGTTCAGATGTGTGCACTATACTTACTGTTCGTATATCACTTCATTACTGCTCACCTCAATTCTGAACTGGCAGTAATTGGATGACGTCAGATTGTTAATGCTTCGTGTCTAACCACTTTAATAATAATAACAATAATAAAACTGTGTGCAGCACTATAGTAGTCCTTATGTAGTTACTGCAGTGTTGCGCTGTCAGTTAATTCATTTATGTGTTTCGAAGCTAGTAATGACGCAATTTATGTACTACTGCAGGTACTATCTACAATCTGGAGAAGACAATTTCTTGAGATATGTAACATTTGTTACGTATATGTCTCACGTTCATCATCAGCGATGTACTAAACAATGTAAACACTCTCGTCTGCTACTGCTGTACCATAACCCTAAACCTAGAGGCAGGTTGTGAAATAAAACTATCTTGTTAAAGCAATTATGGCATAACGCAACAGAGCAGTGTTACCCTCTGAGAGGAATTTTGTTGCGTTGACCGAGTTGTACCTAACGGGGGTGGCTTATCGGAAATGAAAGTCAGAATTGCGTAAATATTTGAACAACAGCAAACAAAATTTTTGCCTATCTGCACTGTTTAACGGATAAAGAAAACGGTCGCCAGTCTAATTACGCAAGAGAAAGATTAACGTTCTTGTTTAAGAAAGTAGGTATGAGTAACTTTAACGGACAAACACAACCTAGACTTGGCCACACGCGAGTGCAATGAACTCTGACACATACATATGTTTATGGTAACATTGAAGCTAACAGCTAGAGCAGCACAAACTATTTGCATAAATATAACAAATAACGAAACACACTATTACTTTCAGGGCTTGTTCAAACTGAATGGTCTTTATAACATTACTATTAACATTCACTGCAGGATCATAAATTGGATATAGGTTAGTTAAGTCTCTCTCTCAGTTAAATACATTACTATTTAAAATGAAAGTTTATTGGAATCCACTAACAGGTTGCTTCTCACTATCTTTTGAATAAAGAAATTATGGTTTTCATAAATAGTGGTCTTCCCGTTACTTGTTACCTAGCATTAGCACAATAGACAAACTGTGGATCCTGTTATACTATTAATATGCACTTCCAATACATAAGAGAGACAAACACTTAGCAATTATGAACATATAATTTTCTACTATTGCAGTTTTCCACTTTTACTACAGTGAAACACAATGTTAGCAAATTTGCAAGAAACTAACTCACCTCTTAGAGTTTACTACAGGCAGCAATGTGATCATTTACTAAGCAGAACTTTATAAGCCTCAGTTTTAAGAACTTTTGATCTTTAAAAGAAACAGCAAATTGTCCTTATTACCACTGCCTCCTACTTACAAGTAAATGATTAAATAGGTGACTTTGAAACTTCACAAAACTACATTTACTGCCTCCCACAATTTCACTAAATCCACAGTAAATCTGAATATTCCCTTCTCATCAAAGATCATACAACATTATGTAATTAACTGTATAACTTTGAGGCTTTCATTTTTTCCACAAAATAGGACACTCGGTAATCATAGTTCAAATGGAGAGGAACCTGAGAGGTGTTGTGATAGGGAAAAAATCAAGGTAGGTACATAAATTCAGTTATAAGTTACCTTATATTTGTGCACACTAAATCGCCCAATAATCTGATCCTTCATTGTACATTATTATAGTACTCCTTTACAGTGATTGCGCAATGTGGTGGCAACTGCATGTTGGTAGGCGGATTAGCAGACAGAATTGCTGGACTCTGTCCCTCCTAGGTGGCAATGATGGATACCAATTCCAGAATCGTTCCAGCTATTTATCCATCCATCCGAGGCATTGGTAAGTGGCAGAAAAAGCCTCTCTCGGAACCAGCACAATATACTTCTTCTACATGGGCAGTGCACAGCTTGGTAGCTCGTCCCCGACTGACTCTTGTCTCCACCTTTTCTACCTAAGCCAACCACAATTTGCGCGCGCTACACAGTTCCGTTCCCGAGGGGAACCACAACAACTTTTACATACAGAATAACTAAGAACCCTAAGTGAGGATCAGCAGTTTACATAACAGCAACCAAACGCATTAAATAAAACAGAACATTTGCACATATTGGCATTTCTACAAAAAATTATTCACACAGAATTTACAATTATATACAGTAAGTTTTGTTCCCTCCTATTTGGACAAAGAATTTAAACGACAGATACACTACATTGCATAGCATCAAATAATGACATCAATGTTTTAACAAAGAAAGGAGTATACAATTTTGTGTTATCGATTCAAACACATTTACAGAAGCTCAACGATGTAACGTTAAATAAAACGAAAGCAAAATAAATCAGTAGAGTATTAGAGCTATGGTGTTACAAATGCACAACTTATGTATGTATTGGATGGACTGTGTGAGGAAGCCGTAACCTCCACTGTATTAATGCTATTAATTGAGAAAAAGCAATTATATTAGAAACTTACAAAAATGTATAATAATAATCATCTTTTGAAAGTAATTTAGTTTCATCAACGAAACACAATCGATTCGTTTATTCTTCACCCCTCAAAAAATTTCATTTTGCCCCTCAGGGGGTAATTGTCCCCGGATTGAGAACCACTGACGTAGAAGATGCAACAGATCTGCCAAAGAGACTGCCTACTCTACACCTGTCCCCATATTGGGAACCAAGAAGATGCAACAGATCTGCCAAAGAGACTGCCTACACTACGCCGTCCTCAGATTGGAAACCACTGACTCAGAACATGCAACATATCTACTAAAGAGACTGCCTACACTACGTCTGTCCGTCCTCTTTTGGAATACTGCTACGCAGTGTGGGATCCTTACCAGATAGGATTAACGGAGTACATCGAGAAACTTCAATGTAGGGCAACACGTTGTGTATTATCGATAAATAGGAGAGAGAGTGTCACGGACATGATACAGGATTTCTTGTGGAAATCATTAAAACAAAGGCGTTTCTCGTTGCGACAGGATCTTCGGACGAAATTTCAGTAACCAGCTTTCTCCCCCGAGTGCGAAAATATTTTGTCGACGCCGAGCTGTATAAGGAGAAGCGATCATCATAATAACATTAGGGAAATCAGAGCTCGCGCGGAAAGATATAAGTGTTCGTTTTTTTTTCTCGTAATATCGAGAGGGGAATAATAGAGAATTATTGTGAAGGTGGTTCAAAGAACCCTATACCAGGCACTTAAGTTTGATTTACTGAGTACCCACGTAAATGTAGATACGGCCATTTTGAGATTTGCAAACTCGCTCATTAAAATCTATAGGGTGCTTCTCATTAACCTAGAACCATGAACTTAGGCAAGAAACAAGGTTTCAAAGTGCAAGCAAAGGAAAAAGTCCGAAAACTGATAATTTGTTTTTATATAATAGAAAAAAATATTTATCTTTCTTTCATCAGTTTGTTTGTCTGTCCATCAGTTAAAACCGTTTTTGTCTGGATCTGTTTTGTGTGTCAGGTTCAAATTTATATAATATATTAAGGAGTATGGTCCTCTGGTGGAGTAAAAATTGTAGGCTTCTAAGACAACGCAATCGAAAGAAACGGCCATTTATGTCACATATTTTGATACTCGAAAACTCTCTCACAAACTATAGGGTACTTCCTGTTGACCTAGAATTATAAAATTTGGGGAGACGCAGGACTGAAGAAAACAAGTAAAGGAAAAAAATCCGAAAACTGTTAATTTTATCACACGAAAAAATATTTTTTGTCTTTTTTATCCATCTGTCCGCCTTTTAAGATGTCATTTTACCTGGAACAATTTGGTGTATCAAGTTCAAATTGATGTCATATACCAAAGTCTATGGTCCCTCCGTGGTGTAAGAAATTGAAGCTTCCAAGTCAATGCCGTCAGATTATTCGGTCGCTTGGATCACATATTTTGATACTCACAGCTTCACTTATCAAAACCTCTAGTGTACTTCCCGTTGACAGAGAATCATGAAATTCAACAAGAAGCAAGTGCAAGTTAACTAAAGAAATCTGAAACTTGTTACACTGTAATTATATCACATAAAAATACCTTTTGCCACTTGAATATAAAATACATTTATCATCCACCAAAAGCATAACAGACGACCATTACTGTATGAAAATATCAAATGCAGGGTATAGTCGTTTTTCAGTAAGTAAATAAAAAATGATTAATGAAATCTTCTCTCTATATATACATAAACTGAACTCCCCTGCTCGCTTCTTTTTAAACGTCCGGGCAAGCCTCAGAAACTACTCTAGGTATTCTGTTGCGGTCTTTGAATTCCTGGGACCAATATCTTGCCGTATCGATGTCGATAACAGGCAGAAATCGTTGAGATTCCCGATTCCAAGAATGGATGAACTACATGAATTCATAATTAAGTGTGTACGGAACCTTCAGTGAGCGAGTCCCACTCATGCTCGGATGTAGACATAATTTGTTCCTTTTATTTTGTTTTACACGTATATTTCCGTAGAACCAAACTGAGAAACGTACCTCCATTGCCATGCAACGAGTCAGTACATGAAATTAATATCAGAAAAGTTAGTAATAGATAAAACAAAATTTACACGGATCCTATGCAGACAACAAGCTGCTGTTATATACTAGCGTAATCGACGCTATAACACAGGACTCGGCTTTTTTTTTTTTTCAGGATGTCCACAACGCAATAGAATGAGTGAGCTATTATGAAATTCTTTAGTTTATAACTGAAACTGCGAGGATTACAGCTAAGATGTTTTAATTCTTTTCATAGCATTCTGAAAATAGATGCAGCACATCACAGCACACACTTCTGCGCAAGAGTCATGCAGATGCACTCCTAAAGTTTTAAAAGTATAAACTGAGTGGAAGCTCCTAATTCTTGGGAATAAGGTCAGACTGTTAAAAACAAAAGATGTTCATGAAAATATAATTGTGAAGCCACTGTAAGGATTCCCAGACTCCTGAACAGGTGTCAACAAGAGGTTTGCGAACTTACACCACATTTTGCTGGACCTGAAGCTATCTGAGCCAAAAATATTCTTTGTGAATGGGACGAGTTACCCCAGAATACAATGTATTGTGCCATAAGCGAAAGAAAATAAGCAACGTCGACCAATCACTTACTGTAGATGCTAATCTAATGGCAAATACAACAGCATTCAACTTTTTAACAAGAGCCTGAACATGGGCTTTCCATGACAGTTTACTATCTATCTACGAATCTCAATTTTTCAAACTCACTAACCATAAGTCAGTTGTGTGTAATTAAAATGGCAGTTTTAGTTCAATTGTGTGTTGGAAAATGTGATTTAGTATCAATTTATTTTCTGCAAGCAATGAAATTATGTCTTGAGATGCACTATTTCTTAAATTGTCTATCTTGCACTCAAAATCCTTCGCTATCAAACTATTGTCAGCAGCAAACAAAGGTACCGTATTTTAGAAACACCTGTAATATTAGAAGACATTTCATTTAGAAATATATGAAGCAGGAGTGGTCCTACCACTTTTTCCTGAAGCACGCTCCACTTACCCGTACCTGTATCAGACACCATCTCATGGCCGTTCTCATTACTGTGGAGAACTTCGTTTTGGTGTTCTCAATACTGTGGAGAATTTCCTTTTGCTGTCTGTTCATAAAATATAAAGGAATGAATTGTGAGCTACTCCTCTTATTCCGTGAGGGTCCAACGACTGCAGTAATATTTTGCGATAAACATAATCAAACGCCTTAGTTAAATGAAAGAAGGCGTTTGCTGTCTGTTACTTTTTTTCTAATCTGTCAAGTGCCTCACAGAGAAAAGAGAATACAGCATTATTAGATGTTAAGCCACTTCTGAAACCAAACCGTACATTTGTCAGCAAACTATGTGAACTAAAATGAGCAAGTATCCTTATATATACAGCCTTTTTAGTGACCTTTGCCAACACCGATGGCGTCGAGCTATGTCTAAAATTAAACTTCCTAACACATGAAAACTGTGAGTGGGATCAGCAATCGAACCCAAGAATTTTGCCTTTGGCGAGCAGCTGTTGTAGCAAATGAGCTACCCGAGCACGACTCACTATTTGTCCTCGCAGCTTTACTTCCACCAATTCCTCGCCTCCTACCTTCCAAATTGACGGATGTAAAGCTGTCAGGGCGAGTTGTGAGTCAACGTGACAGAGCACTTGGCCACGAAAGGCAAAGGTCCTAGGTTAGAGTTCCGGTCCGACACACGGTTTTAATCTTCTAGTGCACACTACGCTGCAGACTGGAAATTAATTCTGCTAGCAATGCCCCCGAGCTGAGACAAGTCATGTCTCCGCTATATCCTTTCTTCCAAGAGTGCTAGTCCCTAAAGCAGGGCCGGCCAAACGCTGCACAGTGTGCAGACGTGCGGAAGTGCTGCACATGTGCGCACGTGTGCGACAGCGACATCTGTTATTAGACATGTGTCCTAAATGAACGGCGGCGGCTTCACTTCTCTGTTTATGTGGTACAAGCAAGAGCGCAACATACCCAGTCTCGCTTACCCCTGGTAACCGTAACCTTAACAGACAAGTACTGAGAAATGGCAGGTACCGTAAAAAAGCAAAGGACGGGAGATCTATGTTCTCAGTCGTTTAAAAATGACTGGGAACTGCAATTCTTTTTTGTAGCCGTTGGTGAAAACTCACAGTGTTTGCTGTTCCGCAGAATAATAGACGACCAGCGTAAGTTTTCAATTGAAAGACACTACAATACATATCACAATGATGAGTTTAGTGTACTCAACAGTGAAGAACGGCAACCAAAATTAAATGTCCTTAAGAAAATGGATGAGACACATCAACTCGATTATCATTTCTCATGACCAATGATAAACGTGTTTGGATTTATTCCTTTTATAATTAAAAATTATTGTTTACTAACTGTGCGTTATTGCCTCATTCTGCTCCATGTCACATTATTATCGGGAAAGTTGGTCATTAAACCAATTGTTCCAATGTATACTTACATTTAGGGTTTTTTTTTAATTTGTGAAGGGCTACGCTCAGCTGAAGTCGATAAAACGTAACATTCGTCTAATTGTCGGTTATTATGCAGATTTCGGACGGAACTGATGAAAGATGTAGCAATAATGGTATTGAAATAACAGGTGATCATCGAGAGGTCTGCGGTTATCAACGTGACAGAAATTATGTGGGTGTAACTAAGGGCACCGAGAATTAGTTATAGGAAACCTTGCATTAGTTTAATGTTATTTGAAATAATGAATAAGGTTCGTTGGAAGTCGCTAAGTGCTCTCTTTCTTAAATACTAGATCAAAAATATTACGCGTATTTTCGTGCCGTCAGTCAAGCTGCCTTAATAAAAACCCACGGTTGTTAACTGTATTACTTGCCTTACTGGGTTAAACTGTTAACATAACAGTAGACGTCTCAATGAGTAGACTGTGACAGTATTTAAAGTAATTAATACGCGAAATATCTTCCCATGGTTGGCTTGCAAGCTGTGGAAAGAGCACTAGAATGCGCCTGTACAGAGTATCCCAGCAAGTGGATAAAGCGACATCTGTGCGTAGAAACATGCACTACATGAACGCTGACGGCTGCGGCGTGCACGCTGTGACCCGGAAGTTACACACGTGCAGGAGCACCGCACACGTGCAGAATTTCTGGCCGGCCCTGCCCTAAAGTTTCCCAGGAGAACTTCGGGGAAGATTGGAAGGTGGGAGATGAGGTAATGGCGGAATTAAAGTTGTGAGGATGGGTGGTGCGTCGTGCTCGCGAAAGGCGAACGTCCTGGTTTCGAGTCCCCGTCCGACACATTGTTTCACTATGTCAGGAAATTTTATATGACCGCACACCCGCTGCAGAGTGAAAACTAATTCCAGAAGCAATCCCTCAAGCTGTGAATAAGCAATTTCTCCAGTATATTCTATCTTCCACGATAGCTTGTCGCGTAAGTTTCGCAGGAGAGCTTCGGCGAAGTTTTGAAGGTAGGAGACATACTGGCGGAAGTAAAGCTTTCAGGATGGGTTGTGAGTCGTGCTCTGGTAGCTCAATTTCAGTTCCGTCGTAAGCTCGGCCGACGAAGGACGTTTTTAGGAGCTTTGCAGTGATTTCGCAAGATAAGTTTACAGCACAACGGAAGTTTTATTGTGATTACAGTGATTGATGTGAACATGGAACACACTGTTGGCAAGTGCATCTTCAAATTTGTATTTCAATATGCTTTCGAATATCTCAAAATATCTTAATTGTATGAGTGGTTTGACGACATGATTGGGTTGCGAGGAGCCGAGCGGGATTAGCCGAGCGGTCTGAGGCGCTGCAGTCATCGACTGTGCGGGTGGTTCCGGCGGAGGTTCGAGTCCTCCCTCGGGCATGGGTGTGTGTGTTTGTCCTTAGGATAATTTAGGTTAAGTAGTGTGTAAGCTTAGGGATTGATGACCTTATCAGTTAAGTCCCATAAGATTTCACACACATTTGATTTAAGTTGCGATGAGATGAAATGATAGGTTTTTAGTACGATTTTATTGCGAACGCCTATACACTGTCCAGTCTCATTATTCTGACGACCTGCCAAATGCTTGAATAACAACCTTTTGCAGCATAGTCGTGCAAGGAAGACAGTCAGTGTGGTCAAAAGTTTTTTACAGATCTACAGACTGCCTATATGTGGTTCTCCCCTTCTTGAAACCATCTTCTAAGATATTTAGTAGGGTAACTATAACCTCCCGTGTTAGCACGTTTCTCCAGAAACCAAATTGATATTCCACGAAGACGGATTCTACCAGTTTTTCAGTTCTTCTGTAAATAATTGGTCACAGTACCTTGTAACCATGATTTATTAAACGGATGGCCCGGTGATGCTCACAACTGTCAGCATCTGTCTCATGTCGGATGCACACCAGGTGGAACAGTTTTGCCATGGTTGGTTCTCCCAAGGATCATAACAATTCTGAGGGAAAGTCATCTACTGCAGCAGCCTTGTTTCAGCTTAGATCTTTGAGTGTTCTGTCAAATTGTTCTCACAGTAGCATTGTTCCCATTACTTCTTGATCTACTTGCTCCTCCCGTTTTATAATATTGTCTTCAAACTCATTTAACTTGTGCAGCCCCTCTAAATATTCCTTCCAGTTTTCAACTTTTCCTTATATGCTTTGAATTGACTTGTCATCTTAGCTCTTGATATTCGTACAGTTGCGTTTTCTGTAAAACGTCTCTTCAATCTTTCTGTGGGTTGTGTCTTTCTTTTTATTATACGTACTTGGGCTACCATGCATTCGTCCTCTAGCTATATATGCTTAGATATTTTGCACTTTCTGCCAATCTCACTTTTTAGGCGTATGTGTTCTGTTTCGTCTGCTCTATTTGCTGCATTTTTTTATCTTCTCCTTTCGCCAATCAAATTCAATATATCGTATGTTATTCAACAATTTCTACTAGGCCTTGTCTTTTTCCCTATTTGATCTCCTGCTGCCGTCACTGTTTCATCCTTCAGAGCTAGCCATTCGTCTTCCGTTATATTCCTTTTCACGGCTGCAGTCAAATGTTGCCTAATGCTTCCTTTGAAACACTCGACGATATCTGATTCTTTTAACTTATCCAGTTTTTATTTTCTTAATGTCCTAATTTCTACAGTTTTACGTCTGATCCCGGAAATGTTTTGCATTGTGAAACCTGGTTTCTAATTCCCTGTCTCACCATTTTACAAGAGTATTCATAAGTATGTCCAGGGTTTCAGAACACGGTGGCGCGGAAACTACAAGACGTATTCGATTCATAATAAACACGGAGGCTAGTTTCAGAGCACACCGCTAAAGGTCAGAATGTCAGAACATGTAGCTACATAATCCACTCCGTATCGTCACAAGATAAATACGAATGTTATTCGGAAACTAAGGTCCACTCGGTCGCGAAATGGAAACCACAGTCAAAAATCAGATTAAGTTTTGAACAGATGTCCTGGAAAGTGCCTCCAGTATGCCCGTCGATCGCGTCACGTCGCTCTTTTCAGTTCTAAGCTCACAATGAGCACGTAAAAATGCCTAGAAAATAGTGTCTCTCTCACGAAATATGGATGCTTGCCGAGAGATTTCTCCTGATTTCATGCATGCCATATAATGTAACTGTTCTTCCTGACAACACTCGGTACATATTACAGGGGCACTGAGGACACTTATACAGCATTTTCGATAGGGAGTGTTTGGTCACCCACCATACAGCCCAGACTGGCCTCCCATTGAATTTCCTCTCTGCTCAAGTGAACCGCTGGCTATGCAGACATTTTCACACAGATAACGAGCTGCAGACCACGCATAGAGAATTGGCGGATAGTACAGGCAGCTGCCTTCTATGATGAGTGTATTCCAAAGTAGGTACAACGCTACAACAAATGGTTAAGTCCGAGGGGCGACTATCTAGAGAAGTAGCTGGACAGTGTAGCTAACTATTGCAAATAAAATATTTTTGATTTTCATTGTGGTTTCCATTTCACGATCGATCAGACCTCAATTTCCGAATAAGACTCCGCAGCTGCAGTTAGGCAACCCAATGGACAGATTCACAATGCGGGCTGTTATTGTTTCGCCTTCCCGGATAGCGGCAGCAGCTACGACTTTAAAGGATTGTATACATGTACTGATATTTGCCGTGTCGTAAAGGATGCCCCTGTTGAGCACCTGTAATACGAGTCAAAAACTTCGAGAGATGCTCTGTCTACTGACACATGTAAGTTTGCTGTATGACTTACAGTTTTCATGTAGCAGTCCTCTGAATCTCCAGCTGTACTTACGAATAGCCCTCTGCAATACTAGGTTCGTGCGTAAATTTGTAACATTTTTGTTTTGCTTGTTGCTGTTCCGGTTGGTATGGATTTATTTATCGATTGTCATTTTTATATGTAGTTCATTGCAGCTATTTGAGTTTACATGCCGCGCGGAGTGGCCACGCGGTTTGAGGCGTCATGTAACGGAGGTTCGAGTGCTCCCTCGGGCATGGGTATGTGTGTTGTTCTTAGCATAAGTTAGTTTAAGTAGTGTGTAAGCCTAGGGACCGATGACCTAAGCAGTTTGGTCCCTTAGGAATGCACACACAGTTGAGAATTTTTTTTGAGTTTACGTATTGTCATTTTCTCATTTGTAGATAATGAGTGGTGCTATGGACACTAAAAAATGGAATGCCAATTGGAGAAACCGGAACATTCCCGACATGTTCTTCTGTTTGAGTTCAATAGTGGGCTGACAGCAGCGGGGGCAGCTAGAAACATTTGGCCGTGTATGGGGATAATGATTGGACAGAGCACGACAAGAAAATGGTTTTCTCGTTTTAAGGAGAATCGTTTTGACACTAGTGACTCTTCATGTTCAGGAAGACCTTCGGGGTTTGATGATGGTTTTAGCATTAATCCACAATGATCGACGTCAGTGTTTGATAAGTGTCAAATGTGATGAACTGTGATCATTCCATCATTGAGCGACATCTACATGTAATGGGAAAGGTTTAAAAATCGGGTGTATGGGTACCGCATTCTCTACGCCAAAACTACAAATATCAGCCTGGGGCCATATGAGCATCTCTGCTTTCTCGTCGTGGCTCGTAAACAACATCGACCATTGCTTTCCTGTATCGTTACTGGTGACGATAAATTGTATATTTATGCTAACATAAAGAAAATAAAGGAGAGGGTAAGCCTAAACAAAGCAGCAACTCTCCTTAAAAAGACCTGCACGCATCCAAAAAAGGCAGTACTATGTATCTTGTGCAACAGTGATGGCATGATGTACTACGAATTGCTTCCTCGATGTGTAACCATCAATGCTGGCATCAACAATTGAGACGTCTTGCAGACACAGTCCAAAAACAACGACCAGGGAGACTGTATGAAGTCATGCGACTCCGCGATAACCCTCGTTCGCATTCTGCTAGACTGACGGAAAACATTACGCAGGAGTAGGGTTGGGAAGTCATTCCTCGCTCACCTTAGTCACCTATGATTTGTGTATTGTGATGCCAGTATAGGTTGTTTTTCTGCAGATATAAAAGTTGTTTGAAATCGTTACTTTTTGGCTTTGAAATCACTCACCATGGAGAAGTCACTCGTTTTATAATCCCACCTACAAATTTCCTGCTAAAGGTAGTTTCGTCTATACGAATGTGGAACATGAATTAGTACAAGAATCTTCCAGATTGTAGTGGAAGAGCTTACCCCCAAATACACCCTTTACTACCAGCGCATGCCTGATAAGTCAAATGCCGAAATTCAAGATGATTCAAACTATCACAGCACGCCTAAGTTTTAAGCACGTCTTCAGGAAACATCTAAAAACTGTCTTCTACTATCCCAAATATGTGCATGTGATGAATAAGAGGGAACTGTGTATTATTCGGTTCCATTAATCGGCGTTATTTCACAAATGATTTACTGCGAATTCTGTTGGAACTAAACGGTCTCCATCTGACTTATGTCGGGGAATTACCACGACGCAGAGAGACTCTTACATATAGTTGTAGTCTCTAGTTGTAATCTACTTGGAGCCGACTTTTAATATGAAGCGTATACAAAGCTTCGTGAATTTGTTAACAGTTCGTAAACTGTTTATGTGACTGCTTTGTAATATTAGCTGTCTATATAACAGTGCTGGCGGCAACATACTTCCTCACATGCCAATACAATTTTTTTTTTTGGGTGTTAACGATATAAATATGTAAGTGCTTCCCATCTTCATTAACATGTGATGACAAAATGCTTCTAGATTTTCAGTGGAAGCTAATTAAAGTAAGTTATAAATGTCATATGTTCACGCATACCGTTTTATTTCTAATCGCTGAGGTACAGCCTTATGTAGTACTAAATTCTCGCTCCAAAGTCATTAAAAGCAGCAAGGTATGTACTAGCCACGGGAAATGCATGACTACCTACACAGGATTGCGAATTGTGTTCCCCCAGTCGTTGCTGAAAATAATGCTAATGAGTAGACAGTGGTGGAAAACAAATTCGTAAGATCATAAAATATCTCAAAGGCTGGGTATTGTAATTAAGATGCTGGTGTGTGTTTTTGTTAAGAAATCTGTGAAATGTATTTCGTGTACTAAGAGGAGCGTGTATCTTACGGATTTGGCGCTATAAAGTTTGCCCAGATTTTTAGATTAAATTATAAATATAAAACTATTTAAAACATTCTAAAGTCAAGATTGCATAAATATTTCTTTATTTAAGAGAACCGATATCGAGGTACTTTGGTGTCATCTTCAAGTCTTAAAAAATTTGTTTTGAAATGTGCTCATTTTAAGTTGTTTTTTATCGACATGACAACATGACGTGAAGTCGAACTTAAAATTAACACATTTCGTAACAACAAATTTAGTCTATCTCTTTCCCGTTTCGAAGACTAAACTAATATCTAAATGCATTATGGAATTTCCTCATTTTGAGAAGACAGAAGGAGTGATCTGGTTTACCTGCAGATTGTTTAAGATATGAAGGTGAAAGCACAGTCTGTCGGAACAGGTTGTTTTAAATAAAGAAACATTTATGCATTTATGCGATCTTGGCTTTAGAAAGCTTTTAGAAACGGAAAAAAAACAGATCTCTTCTTCTGCCTTCTCAAAATAAAGAAACTCAATAATACAAATAGACATTACTTTATTCGTTGAAACAGGAAGGAGATGGACTAAATTTTTTTTCGGATGAACGCAGTTTTCGAAATTCCAGCTGGTAAACGTAGAGTTATATCTTAGCTTCGGCGAAATGAAACGTACTGTTTTTAACCCAAGGCATATAGAAGGACGCCTCGGACGAGCAGAAAAATGCCCAAATAGAATTCAGAATTCTGTCGAACGTCTGTACGATAGGGAAATGAGTAGAATGAAAGAGGAGGAGCCTGAGACTGGTACGAAAGACGTAAGTATTCCTTGTATGGGACTAGAGTTTAATGCACAGCTGACTGATATGAGCCCCAACAAGTCAACAATACTCGATGAGATATTTATGCAATTACTAAAGTTGTATGGTTACTTGAGCCGATGTTCAAAATTTATGAACGATTTACTGTCACATATCTGCAAAGAATTTTCACACTACAGAAGAAGTAACGGGAATGAACATTTTAGAAGCTGTTGGAACATTAGCGTGGCATTTATTTCTGTTCGTATTCTTTGATTATTGATTTACTCTAACAATTTTCAGAGGGAAGCATTGAACTAATCATACGTTTGTTGAATATAATACTTGTATAAGCGTAAATTTTGGCCAACTTGTCATTACTTGGATGCTTATTTTCAATAAATAAAAAGAATTTTCACAATAATTTCATGAAACTAAATTCAAAGCTCTTATATATGAAAGTTAGCCCTTGTTTTCTTAGATGTTGCTAAGTTACTAGTATTCACTGGTACATGTACATTTTGCTATTTTATCAGCGTAGAACAGAGTACAAGCTTTGAAATGTGGTACTAGAGAAGATTTCTGAAGATTTGAAAGAGAGATCGAATAGCTAATGAAAAAGTTGTAACGACACCGTCACTTCTTATTGCTGGTATATAAATTTAATTCTTAATTTATAGTAAACTCGCTTTGAATCACCGTAGTAGATGCGCCGATGTGGAATCAAAATTTCATATCAAATGCCACGCCTCAGCAACAACTAAAACTGCTCGATTTTTCCTATAAAATGTTCAAAAAATAATAATCTATACTTCCTTCAATAACAAGTGACGATTATGTTAATACTACCGGAGAAACCCGGCGTTGCCTAGGTGTTTATTTACAGCCGTGAGTCCACGCCCGTACCAAGCAGCGTCTGGCTAGTGTTTAATGTTTATGTCGTCACATCTCCTGAGCTATGTGTCGTACAATGCTATAATATCAGCACATGAGGATACTGTCTGCGAAATTGATTGCGGATAGAGTTAGTAGCAAAGTAGTAATAAATTTGAACGTCATGCATATAGGGCAGTTTTTCACACATCTCTTTGTTTATAATGTCATAGATCCTGAACTATGTGTCGTACAATGATGTAATTTTACACTTACATTCAGTGGTATATATGCATACTGTCTGTAATATGTGTCACGAGAAAAAGGTTAGTAGTAAAGAAGTAACAAATTATAACGTCATGCTTCATGTAGCACTTTTACAGCATGACCAGCGGAAAGTAGTAAGCGATAACCATTTTTCCTTTCATCATTTTGTGGGAATTATCACAGAGATAATATTTCGTAAAGGTTTGAAATTATGCGTAATTTTTGTTGGAAGTCGCTAAGTGCTGTCCTTCAGAAATGCTGGATGAACAGAGTTTATGTCGGGCCATCCACGCCTAGCGGCCTATGCTTCTTTTTCACCCATACCCCACCCATTTGATAGAGAGGTGGTTCTTACTCCCACAGTTATTGTCGCTTGACTGTGAGGTATGTATATGCGCATCAGTCTTGGTTGAAACCAGTCCGTGGTTAAGGACCAGATGTCGAACATATAGACACATACACACACTTATACATACATTAATACGTTTATCTAATACGTATGCATTAGATTGTAATGTATACAGCGAAAACAGTTCGTGAATTTTTATAAGTATTTATGAGAACTGAACTAAGCTGATATGTCAAAGAACAATTTCGAACTTCCAAATGAATTTTGCAAAAGGGTACATAAGAACATAGAATAGGAACTCTAGTGTTCGTAACTAAATTACAACTATTGACACTGACATTCATTTTAATGAATCACGGTCTTCATTTCATATAACAGATATGATATCAGTTGGATTGTACAGAACAGACTTAAGTGGAGAGCTGCATCAAACCGGTCTTCGGAGTGAAGAACACAACAAATGTATTTGAAGAAGTTACGTCCTTTTCTTCTTTAACGTGTTGTGCAAGCTGTTCAATAACGCCATTCTAGTTTTACAAGAAGCATCCAGCGCTAGTCTGAAGTTTAGCTGAGTTACGTAGCAGTCCTCCGTTCCTCACGTTTCAAGTTCATGCGAGTCCTTATTGAGAAACTGGGTCTTCATTTTTTACCTAAAATTTCAACACATACACGTGCATACAGAGGGTACACTGTCTCCTTAAATTTTACAAAATATTCTTTACAAAATTGGATACGTCTTATCAAAAATCATTTCGATGCCGTATACAAAAGAAATCAACATATTTTTATTATTGTTCTTTGTATATCCCACCAGAACTTCGTAATTTGGAATTCAGAACGAATTATCACTCCCACAGCCACTCGTTTCTGGAGCATCAACGTCGCAGTGAAGTTCTTCAAAGTGAAACTGCGACTTCGAAATATACACGGGTATAGTGAAAGCGCTATTGAAAACAGAACTGATGGATTTTATTGTCAAGTTTTTTGTTAATTTCGCTGTCTCGGTTTTGCCAAGAATAGTCATATAGCCACAGACAAAAGAAATAAACATATTTTTATTATTGTTCTGCATATATTTCACCAGAACTTTATAAATTGCAATTCAGAATACTTCATCACTCCCAAAGCCGTTAACATCGCAGTTAAGTTATTTACATAATTACTGAAGCCCTCAAAGTAAAGCTATGACTTCAAAAAAAAAAAAAAATGGTTCAAATGGCTCTGAGCACTATGGGACTTAACTTCTGAGGTCATCAGTCCCCTAGAACTTAGAACTACTTAAACCTAACTTACCTAAGGACATCACAGACATCCATGCCCAAGACAGGATTCGAACCTGCGACCGTAGTGGTAGCGCAGTTCCAGACTGAAGCGCCTAGAACCGCTCGGCCACACTGGCCACCAAACCTGTGACTTCGAAATGCACACTGGTACAGTGAAATCGCTACTGGAAACACAGCTCATGGATTTTATTATCAAGTTTTTTATTCATTTTGTTATGTATGAGGCGGAACTATGAGCCTCATGGAAAAAGGGTGACCCGGCTGAGTCACGCAGTTTGACTCTTAGTCTGATCACGAGGTGTGGCCATTAATTGCACGCGTTGATCACTTAGGCTGACGTGAGGATCAATTAACTATACTTGAAGGGATGTATCTTGAACATCTTAGGTGATTAGAAAGTTAGTAGACAGGAATACAATTAAATACTTAGCTTTAATTCAGCATCAGCGGTAAACGTTGATCGTGACTTTGTACAATAATATTTACAAGTGCAGTTATAGACTGAACTGCGAATAATTCTTTACAGTTCTGATCGCTTCACACATATAGATCAATTGTCAATGCATAAACTGTATGTGGCGCCTGGCTAGGTCGTAGCTACTGACTTAGCTGAAGTCTATGCTAACTAGCGTCTCTGCACGTGAGATCTCTGAAGCTGTAACGAGTGAACCATTCCTATTTAAGTCGGCTGTAGAACTGGCCAGTGCGCTATCTTGTCTCGTAAGACCAGCCGAGTGGTGGCGTTCGGTCTGCTAGCGTCGACAGCGGCGACTCGCGGGTCCGATGTGTACTGACGGATCGCTGCCGATTTGTAGCCTACAACCTAGAAAGTGTGGTGCCTTGCGGTGACACCACACATTTCACTGCCTCGGTATTGCCAAGAACAGTCATTATGGCTACCACGAAAATTTGAGGGATTGATATTATAGACTGTGCAACAGTTCTACCGTCTCCATTGCGTATCTTATGGTAGACTAATGAGAATGTGGTAATACAGATTAGGGCGCATTCAGGGGCACATATAGGCATTTTTAAATCACTGCATATGCGAGTTGGATAGGACGGTACAAATTATTCTGTGCCATAGCTTGTACAGCATCTTGCTGAGTATATACGCTATCCGATCACTAGTGTCCGATCAATTATCAGCGGATATTAATATCGGGTGTGTCGACAATTCGTCCCTATGACGAACTCTGCTGGGACACTTTCAGCGAGGTGTCTGAATGTCTGTGGAGGAATGCAGTCCATCCTTCCTTAAGAACTGAAATTAGAGGAACTACTGACGTTGGACACTGGTGCCAGGAAACTGCCACAGCGTATAGTGAGAGTCATCACTCCGAATCACCTGTTTCCAGACATCCACTATCCAGAGGTTTCGCACTTTACATCACGTCAAGCGTCGCTTAGCAATGACTACAGAAATGTTGGCTTATGAGGAGTCTTAAATTATCTGGACCTGAGGATAGAGAATAACTAGCTCAAGATGGGAGTTTTTAGGAAACTCACGATCATAGGGGCTGTTATTGATAAGACCTCACGCCACCCCCACAAACATAAATTAGCATTTTTCAAAAATACGGTGCACAGGGAAAGTTCCATACCTCCCAGTCCGGGAAACAAGAATGAGGAAATGAAAACCCTCAGACAAATAACGGTAGAAAATGGTTTTGACGCGTGTTTGAGGGACCGATTGGATGTAGTAGTTAGGCACGGAAACCAGCAATATGATAAAAATCCAGACAAATATGGACTCATGTCGTGTAGGGGGACCGCCTAACATAAATTAGCGAGGTTGTTTGGGAAGAAATGACTTACCGTTGCTTTCAAGACGGACAACAAATTAGGACAGAGGCTGAGGCATAAGATCGACACCCATGAGAACTGGATAAGAAAATCGAAAGTTTATGAAGTAAAATGTCAGGATTGTGAAGCGAGATATGTAGCAAACGGGACTGAATTTCAGTGTTAGATTTACGGTTTGTCAGCTGTAGCAAAGCGTCTCAAGAATGAGCGGCATTCGTTGGAGGATATAACTGAAAGATTTAGGGTGTTACACGTTGGAGAAAAAGGGTGGTTACTATTAAATATACGAGGTGGAGATTTATTGCGCGATTTATTGTGCCTTGAAAGAGAAGTGCGCCGGCGTTTTAAACTAGAGGACGGACGTGTCTTCCTCAAGAAGCAGCCACCAACATATTTTACCTAGTAATATAGGATTTACGCGTGCTATTTCCGTTCAGATTACAGCGTCGAGATATTTTAAGTTAGAACGGGCAGGTATTTCTCTACGCTTTTATGACAGACAGTAGTGTCTTTGGTGCTGAGCATATTATCGTTGGTAGGTGTACCTCGGGAAGGTGATATAGGGTTTTATGGTTTGAGCTGACAATGTACATTTGCAGTTTGTTTTTAAGTTGGGACGAGGCCCAACGGCACTTTTCTTATGGTAGGATACAACTCAGAACATCTGTAATCCTTATATGTCAAGTCTGTATAAGGTAAACTGTTTTATCTGGTTTCCTTGTTTTCAGCACCTGAAAGTGATGACGTTTGGTTAGTGGGGCGCTCAACTGCGCTGTCATCAGCGTCCGTACAAAGTACCGTTTTCTACACACTCCAATTTTTTACACAGTCCAAGTAGCCACTGCCAAGAATGATGATGATGATGAAATGATGAGGACAACACATACAACCAGTCCCTAGGAAGAGAAAATCCCCATCCCGGCCCGGAATCGTGCCCGGGACCCCGTGATCCTGAGGCAGCAACGCTAGCCACTAGACCACGAGCCGCGGACGAACTTGAAAATGGGATTATGTCCCAGAACATGTTGTGGCAATAATCACACGATTGACAACTGTGCTGAATATCCTCAGAGCTGTGTCATGAGGCGCTCGACTCTCGTACCCTGTCATTTTTAACTCCATAAGAATAGTCATTGTGCTAGCACTTCGAAAGTCACGAGTGATTGTTTTGACTGATTTCATGCGATTTTTTTACAACCATCCTTCGCAATGATCGACGGTCCCTGTCCGTCATTACATGTGGTTTGCCTGGTCTTTGTTTAAAGGTGGTTGTTCCTTCAAGTTTCCACTTCACACTCACATCACCAAAAATCGACTTGTGCAGCTTTAGAAGGTTTGGAACGTCCCTGACGGATCTGTTGCTCATGTGACCTCCAATCTGTTCCATCGCGATGGCAAACGTCGGCACGAAGATGAAGAACGCAAGAGCAGAGAAGGCTGTGAAACGATGTCAGCCAATAGTTCGCTGACTACGACCGCACCAGGACGGGAGCGGCCTTTAGCGCCGCTCCTGCCAGCCTCGGCCGAACAGTAGCAAACGGACACTAGCAGAGAGGACTAGAAGAGCAGTGATATTAAAGATAGCAGTGACTTATGAACGAGAGTGAATGAAAATGTCGTGTGACTAGGGCCTCCCGTCGGGTAGACCATTGGTTCAAATGGCTCTGAGCACTATGGCACTCAACTGCTGAGGTCATTAGTCCCCTAGAACTTAGAACTAGTTAAACCTAACTAACCTAAGGACATCACAAACATCCATGCCCGAGGCAGGATTCGAACCTGCGACCGTAGCGGTCTGGGCCACTTCGGCCGGCCGGTAGACCATTAGCCGAGTGCAAATATTTCGATATGACGCCACTTCGGCGACTTGCGCGTCGATGAGTATGAAATGATGATGATTAGGACAACACCACACCCAGTCGGGAATCTAACCCGGACGCTTAGGACTAACATTCTGTAGCGCTGACCACTCAGCTAACGGAGACGGACAACGAGAGTGAATAACTTGCAAGGACATTGTAATTAGCGAAGGACTTTGCTTATTTGCATGTCGCCGTTTGCCTGCGACACAAAGTACTGCCAATTTACTTTATTGTAATAAAAACCATTAATGTGATTTGCTTAAATTGTTGTATAGCTATCCGAGAAAGCAGCATCCCTTAGGCACCCTAAAAGAGTCAAGTGGGCAGGACGCCACACAATCACTTCTCCACATTCTAAGTCACCGAGCTCTCGTCACCGACCTGATTTGCTGCTACTGTTCCACTACTGGCAGCACAGTACTCATCGCCTATTATACTGGGGGTTCGGCTATCGTGACATCTAGCGGTCAATTCCGTGTTCCGGGGTGTGCATACTTTTAATCAGGTTGGTTGGTTGGTTGTGTTGGGGAAGGAGACCAGACAGCGAGGTCATCGGTCTCATCGGATTAGGGAAGGACAGGGAAGGAAGTCCGCCGTGCCCTTTGAAAGGAACCATCTCGGCATTTGCCTGGAGCGATTTAGGGAAATCACGGAAAACCTAAATCAGGATGGCCGGACGCGGGATTGAACCGTCGTCCTCCCGAATGCGAGTCCAGTGTCTAACCACTGCGCCACCTCGCTCGGTTTTAATCAGGTAATACAGTGTTTGTCCACTACGTGGTTTAGTCGTATGCCGTTAATAATTCTCCCTCTGATATTGTTGTACTGTAGCTCTGCAAAATTCTATAGTTCACTCACTGATGTCTCAATTGACGTTTCAGAAAGGAAGCACGAACATCGGAACAGCGTTATTTTGACTTCACACGTTCAAGCTGTGCTAGTGCCTAAATGTACTGGTTTTTATGATATCTATCCTAAAAGGGGGGGGGGGATTATACTGAAAAGTACTGTAGTGAAATATAAGGATAGAAAAGGATAGAATCCCAGTTAAAACCGGAGTACAATGCACTAAAATCTACTCTGATTCTTTAATTAAAATAAGTTTTGTTTCAAACAACGGCTCACCGCCTTGCTACGGATGCGTGGCGTGAGGGGCCTTGAAATGTTGAACGCAAAATGTTTACGTGATCTATCGGAAAGCTAAACATCTCGGGGTATCTTTGATAAACTTAAGCATGAGAAAATATTATTATTCGTTGGTGTCGCATTGCGAAATATTGTACTCTCTTCGTAAGAATACGTAAATTATTTGTTATTTTTTACCTCAAAATGTTGTCTTTGAAATGCTAATCGATCGCCGTTCAGCGGCATGTTTGAATCACTGAACTACTATTCCAAATATTACGGTAAGTACTAAAAATGCCCTAAAGTTGCTAATATATTTATAAAATATATTCATACAGGCCTATCAAAGAGAAATTATACACTCTAATGCGTTTATGTCAGAGAGAAGCTGTGAAAATATTAAAAGAAATTAATGGCGACCAACAATGACTTTTATTGGCGCGATCTTTCCGAGCTTCTGCAGTCACTGAAAATTAGAAAGCTACCACGTCCTACATGGAAAAGGACTGTCTACTTAAATTAAACAGCTATAACTCTTTCTGTAATGTATTTTAACAATCATTAAATTGTTATAGACTTACAACGTTCAGTGGCCGACCGTTGCGTGCATTCCGGAACAAGAGGAACTTAATAGTGTATTCTTTGTACTTGTACAATAATTAACAAATAAAATCTTTTTGTTCTAATTACACAGAACGAAGAGTTTCTTTATTATTGAACAATTTCTATGCTGATCTGATCGATATTATTCTTAAATTAATTTTAGTTCCTTTTTTCTTACGCGTGTCTCTGACATAGCCTTTGCGTATAGTCAAAAATATTTCAGCAAATCAAAATGTTCGCTTTATTTAATGTCATCACGAAGTATCGGTACAGAGTTCCTGCGCCACTTCATCCACAAAAAGTCACTGTTTGCTGTACGATGACTGAACAGTGTATTTTATCGAGGAACCTGTCACAGAAGATAAACACAGATTGTCCTGGAACATGAATTTGTACCGACAGCGCCGAATATTCTGAAACTACTGGTTCATGCAGGATGTAGCACATCCACGCTACACTGCGGAGGTTATCCGTTTCATTCATGCGACATTCAGGTTTCGGATCGTTGCCCTGACCCCTTAAAAGTCATTGGATATGTTGTAAAATGGCGCCCTTACAGTCACGACCTTAACCCGTCTGATTATTTCATATGGGGTTATCTAAAGGACGCAGTCTTCAAAGATGATCTGTAACACCCCAGGATCTTCGTACTGCAATTTCCGCAGAGAGTCATTAGGAAATTCAGTTCAAGGCTATGCACACTAATAGCTGCAGAAGGGAACCACTTTGAAAATCTTCTCTATTAAATTTCATGTTGTCTGCTACAGCATAAATATGGAATCAAAAATATATCACTCCATATTACGTCGTAGTAGACAAAAAAATTTCAACACCTATTTGGCTTCGCCCTGTATATATGACTGTAAATAGTAGACAATCGATCTGATGTGGAATAGTGAGTCATGCACAGCTGAAATATCTCCAATTTTCAGATGGGAGAAGTTTGAAGTTTCAAGCCGCTAAAGCTCCTTCACTGCCGTTTCCATTTTATGAGAGAATCAGTATCTTAGTGCTATAGTCACCACTAGTGTATGCTGTATTTCATTGGACTACAGTGAGTAGTCAGGTGTTTCACTGCCCATAATGTTGCACACATTACGAATCCTCTTTGTGAAAGAAGGCCTATAGTCCATAGCGAAGAAATAACTTGTAAGAACAACTTGTGTCGGCAGAGAATGAGGGAACGGAGCTGAGTTTACTCCCTGTACCTGGCTTCTGCGTCCGACACACAGCTCCCTCAGACCAACCCCTTTTATTTCAAAAATGTATCAAGAAATAGTACGATTATGGCAGAAATCCTCGATAAAATTAACTAAGGTGATCCATAGTCTGAAAATGGAAATTGAACAAAGGAAGGAATATCAGCGTTTTATGTCCCGTCGCCTACGACGTCATTAGACGCGGATCACAAGCCCGAATTGAACAACGATAGGGGAGGATATCAGTCGTGTCCATTTCGAAGGAACTATCACAACATTTGCGTTAACGGCTTTGGTGAGAACATGGAAAACCTAATTCTCGATGGAGACATGAACCTCGTTCCTCCGAACTGCAGTCATGTGCTCCCTAATAGAGAGCAAAGACAGATGGGGACTTACACAAAAAAAAGTTAAATGTGGGAACAATAAAAGTAGAAAATTAAATAAGGCAAATTCATGTTGAGAAGTTCTGAAGTTTATTGTCAACTACAAGAAACACTGAAAGAAAATTTGAAATCAGATATTCAATGTTTAAACGAAACAGGTACACATCCCGAGGTCACCAGGCGACAGAATGCTCGGAGTCGAAAATAACGAAGAGATACAAGAAATACAAGGATTGTTGATTTGTACAGAACTTCCCATTTGATTTCAAGGTGAGCAAAAAGTAAATAACAGAGAAACGTAGTGGAAATGAGAACTCCAAAATTACCAAGGTGTAAAAGAATTCTTCTATTACGGAACCAAAATTAAAGAAGAACCCTAAAAATCAAATGAACAGACCAAGTTTACATTGCACCTTTGTTAAAATTAATAGCCAAATAAAGAAATTTAACAAGAGTCATTATCGGAAGAAAGGACAGAGGTCAAGAGGTGAGACATCCAGGAACAGTAGACTTGCCACTAGAGGAGCAGTACAGGGAAAGCCTTTGGATCAGTGAATGATTAAAATAAATAAAACATCATTATCAAGGATGGTGATTAGAGAAGATAGAAAAATATTGTCTGAAGATAGGAAAAGGTGGGAAGTGTACAAATAAGCAAAGTAATGCATTAAAAGATTATGATTCGCGTTTACCTGAAACTGTTCGTTATTCCCAAAACACAAGACTACGGACTGTCGGTACTAAACAGTATCGGTAATTCCTTTGCTCTCAAGATGGAAGCGATCGTGTTGCCAGCTAAGTAATTGAGTATGTACAGCTGTTTCGTATTCCTCGAAAGTCTGCCCTATGTGAAGCAAAACTGGGAACTCTTAGCCACCAGTTGGCATGAACAGCATGTGCTCGTAAATTCTGTGACAGCTGCATACACATGTGAAACCATTGTCTGAAGGATGCCATTCCTATCCCAGAAGCTTTTTCCAGTGCTGTGTTAGTATTTTCGGTAGAATACTTCATGTTACCTATTACGGACGGAGAACAAAGTAAAATGCAATAGGGATAACAGAGCGGAAGTAATGAGGCTATTTAGAGTGCAAGAAAAGCTGAGTGCTGTATCTGGGACCTAATTTTACTGGACAGGAGAGTAAAATGCCAAAGAGGTAACAGATCGAAAAAATGAAACAGCATCGGCTGTGAGTAAAGTTGAAAGAACTGATTCGTCAGGAAAGTAGACACAATGAAGTAACAAACACGGCAGAAAAATCTAATTACGTCTATGCTAGATTGTTGTTTAGAATACCACGAATGTTTACAATACACGACAAAATTGAAGAGTTAATTGCGCAAGTCATACAGATTTTAAGAATCTACAGTACGTTTCATAAGTTTCGTCGAAAATACTGGATGTATCAAAGATATTTACTTAAAATGTCCCAATTGTGCCATTATTACAGCGCCTTAACGGTTTGTGCATGATCTCACGTAGCATCCTTCTTAATCCTTCTTAATAGCTCAGGCGAGCACTCCATACGAACACCGGCTATTCTTTGACGAGAGTATCGGTAAACCCCGGATTCTGGAAAAAAATTGAATTCCCTTGTATAAAACTGCTTCATAATTATGATTACTTTACAAATGAGTTAATGTGGTAAATATTTGACGTCAAGTATGTGAGCGAGCGAAAGTCTTAAATTTAAAATTGATGGAAGTCGCTCAATGTTCTCATTATGAAACATTGGTTGAGTATACTCTGGGTAACTTGCGCTGCATTTTAAACAAATCTATTTTTCACCAATTTTACATCTACATCTACATCCTATCCCTCAAACCACATAACAGTGTGTGACCGAAGTTAATTCTGGTACCACTAAATGAATCCCCCTACCCTGTTCCACTCGAGAACGACGCGTGGGGAGAATAATTGTAGATATGCCTGTGTATCATCCCCAATTTTCTCATCGTGGTCATTTCTGAGATGTGTATAGTCTGAGATGTCAGTAGTAAACCTCTTGGTGATGCACAACGTCTCTCTTATAACATCTGCCACTGTAGATTGTTGAACATCTCTGTAACGCTCTCACGCCCCCCCCCTCCCTCCCCTCTTCTCCCTCCCCCTTTACGCAGTCTGCCTGTCTTTGCTGTATCCTCACTATCTCCTCTATCAGTCCTACCTAATAAGGGTCCCAGATTGATGAACGATACTCAAGATCGGTAGAACAAGCACTTCCTTCGTAGGGTTTATGGCGTGGTATCTTCTGAACTACGTATCGTGCAATGATATAATTTTGCAGATACATTCAGTGGTATATGTGGATACAGTCTGAAAAACGTGACGCCAATAGAGTAAGTAGTAAAGAAGTATTAAATTGAAACATCGTGTCTAATGTGGCAGTTTTACTGCATGAATAGCGAAGATGTAGTACTTTTTTCATTTCCTCTTTTTATGGGGAAGCGATGGGGGGGGGGGGGGAGGGGGGGAGGGAAGCAAGGGGATCAACGAGAATAGTTTCTTAAAGGTTTGACATTGTGTGTAAAGATCGTTGCAGGTTGCTAAGTGCTCTCATTCCCAAACGTGCATGAATATAATTTGGGTATTTGCGCGCAGTGAGTTACGATGCATCAAGACTTTGTAAACAGTTTCTAACTAATATTTGTCTTACTGTGTGAAACCTTTAACTTAAAATTATACCTGTTAATGAGTTCATTATTACAGGATTTTGAATTTTTAAATTCGGTCAGTAAGTATACCTAATACTGAAAATGAAATTTTTGTTATCCTGGAAGCCGTTTGATAGACAATATGCTGCTTGAACTTTGCACCATGAACCATGAATCATGAACCGGGTTATCTATTCACTAATGTAGATGTGTGGCGTGTGTACATGTGATCGTGCCTTCAGGCGATGGACGTCTGTTTTATTAACTTTGACTTGAGTTTATTAAACGATACCGACAACAGCTTGTTATACATACAAAATCGTATATATACAGAAATATCACATTATAAATAGATTGAACAATGGTTTCAAATGATTTTACATTGCCCTCATAGGCTCACTACTTACAGCTAAGGGTCTTCATGATACAATAAAACGGGCTACTTTCTCGTATATAACAAGAACTGGCTTTGAGCATTTTAGGGTCTATACAGGGAGTTGCAAAAAGGTACGGCCAAACTTTCAGGAAACATTCCTCGCACACAAAGAAAGAAAATATGTTATGTGGACATGTGTTCGGAAACGCTTACTTTCCATGTTAGAGCTCATTTTATTACTTCTCTTCAAATCACATTAATCATGGAATGGAAACACACAGCAACAGAACGTACCAGCGTGACTTCAAACACTTTGTTACAGGAAATGTTCAAAATGTCCTCCGTTAGCGAGAATACATGCTTCCACCCTCCGTCGCATGGAATCCCTGATGCGCTGATGCAGCCCTGGAGAATGGCGTATTGTATCACAGCCATCCACAATACGAGCACGAAGAGTCTCCACATTTGATACCGGGGTTGCGTAGACAAGAGCTTTCAAATGCCCCCATAAATGAAAGTCAAGAGGGTTGAGATCAGGAGAGCGTGGATGCCATGGAATTGGTCCGCCTCTACCAATCCATCGGTCACCGAATCTGTTGTTGTTAAGCGTACGAACACTTCGACTGAAATCTGCAGGAGCTCCATCGTGCATGAACCACATGTTGTGTCTTACTTGTAAAGGCACTTGTTCTAGCAGCACAGGTAGAGTATCCCGTATGAATTCATGATAACGTGCTCCATTGAGCGTAGGTGGAAGAACATGGGGTCCAATCAAGACATTACCAACAATGCCTGCCCAAACGTTCACAGAAAATCTGTGTTGATGACGTGATTGCACAATTGCGTGCGGATTCTCGTCAGCCCACACATGTTGATTGTGAAAATTTACAATTTGATCACGTTGGAATGAAGCCTCATCCATAAAAAGAACATTTGCACTGAAATGAGGATTGACACATTATTGGATGAACCATTCACAGAAGTGTACCCGTGGAGGCCAATCAGCTGCTGATAGTGCCTACACACGCTGTACATGGTACGGAAACAACTGGTTCTCCCGTAGCACTCTCCATACAGTGACGTGGTCAACGTTACCTTGCACAGCAGCAACTTCTCTGACGCTGACATTAGAGTTATCGTCAACTGCACGAAGAATTACCTCGTCCATTGCAGGAGTCCTCGTCGTTCTAGGTCTTACCCAGTCACGAGTCATAGGCTGGAATGTTCCGTGCTCCCTAAGACGCCGATCAATTGCTTCGAACGTCTTCCTGTCGGGACACCTTCGTTCTGGAAATCTGTCTCGATACAAACGTACCGCGCCACGGCTATTGCCCCGTGCTAAGCCGTACATCAAATGGACATCTTCCAACTCCGCATTTGTTAACATTGCACTGACTGCAAAACCACGTTCGTGATGAACACTAACCTATTAACGCTACGTATTAATCTGCTTGATGCTAGTACTGTAGAGCAATGAGTCGCATGTCAACACAAGCGCCGAAGTCAACGTTACCTTCCTTCAATTGGGCCAACTGGCGGTGAATCGAGGAAGTACAGTACATACTGACGAAACTAAAATGAGCTCTAACATGGAAATTAAACGTTTCCGGACACATGTCCACATAACATCTTTTCTTTATTTGTGTGTGAGGAATGTGTCCTGAAAGTTTGGCCGTACCTTTTTGTAACACCCTGTATGACATAATAAAACGGAGACTACATGCAAGCGGCACCTTCATTTTACAAGACTTTGTCGCCGCAGAAGGGATTACCATTGACGCCTATACAATGTAAGTGGGAATAAATTGAACGAAGGTTGTTGCGTATTCATATCAAGATAAACTTCGTGCGCACCTGAAAATTTCGAAACAAGGGGGAGCTTCTAGTGGTTGGATGGCAGCATAGCATTATCTTTGTAGCAGACTGAAAGGCGGCGTCTGCCCGTTCTTCTTCTGCTGGTTGCAGTGTCCATAATGTGAAGTCGGAGGACGGTAGACACGATAATTAGAGGGCCAGAAACACTAGTCTCTAGCACCATCTGGTGGACTTTGGTATTGTAATTGCTTATTTATCAATGATTTTCGTATTATTTCTAATTTTCGGTTTTCAAAACATTGCAGTGCGATTTTTGAGTCTGACACTATTGGTAGGTTTCGTAGCTCTGTATGGCACTTAGTTGGAGAATCATTCGAATCGCTGTCCCTACCGTGGTGAAGGATGAACTGTATAGGAACATACGACATTGCATGGCATATTTCAGCTTGTAAATAATAAATACACTTCCTACTTCTGAAACCTCTTGATGTAGAAAACCATTAGTACATAAATGACCGAATACTAAGGAATAATGCAAGCTCTGAAACTTGAAGTGATTAAGCCAAATAAATTTTTCGTAAAACTGTAATAGCGAATTTTGAGATTTTCCAACTAATATCTGAATGGAATTCTAAATGGGGCTAAGTAGCTACCTGTTTGAATCCAACGCTTGATGGTACGAAATGAGTCTAATGCTAATGTAGACCTTAAGTACCACGTCAAGTTTACGAAGCGTACGTCTAGCAGCCTTGTGACACAAGAAGCATTCATAATCGAAACGGACGATGCTCTTGTATATGATCAAAAGAATGTATAGGTCTGCATCCCTTCAAGTTACAGCTACAAATTTTATTGCTTTAACGCCGTTTTCTTTTTATTTGATTACATCAGATAAGTGATCAGCCCATTTTAAGCGCATGTCAAATACCATACCTCAAAACGTCGCATGAGTCAGCAGCGGATGGGAGTGACGTCTTAATACGACGTCTGAATTGTTGATCGTATGTTTCTGCGGCCGAAGTTAACTGTAGATTTCTCAGTTGAAACTGTTACACCGTTAATCAACTTTGATTGCATCAGGAACCGTTGTGCACAGCGACCGCAGATTGTAATGTAGGAGAGACACACAGCAGTCTGTCGCAATGCCATTAGTTTTTTAATATACTTGCTAATCTAGATTTCGGCTATAAATAGCCATCGTCAGTCCATTTTCGTAACAACTCAGCAGACTCGCGGCAGTTCATGTCACCAAATGTTCTTACAGATGTACACATCCGTAAATAAGTATACACCTGTATACACGTGTAAGAACATTTGGTGACATGAACTGCCGCGAATCTGTTGAGTTATAACGAAATTGGACTGACGATGGCTATTTATAGCCGAAATCTAGATTTGCAAGTAGGGTAATGTGGGGTAAATCCGACCTAGTAACTTCTTGTGGCTATAAAAAGCTTATCCGAGATCGGGTCTTAACGTTATATACTTTAAATTATAGATAATATAAAGGCGCAACTGTTTGGAAAATGTTTTTGTTATACCATCAATAGTTTTTGAGATATCCGTATTTTAAGAAACGACCATATTCGCCATTTGCAAAAATGGTGGGGTAAATCCGAACCCTTATTTGTTTGGCTGATTTTGTACAGGAATAGTCTAAATGAACGGTTTTTTTGGGAAATAATTATAAGCAATTATGTTTTTTACATAAATGAACAAAATGTATTCAAAAAATAACAATGTTTAGAGTACTAAATCTATTGAAAGTTAAATGAATGCAAATTTTAATTGATAAAGATGATTTCATTGCACGGCGGTGCAACAGTAATGTCGATCTCGGAATGTTAAAATCACGAGCGACATCTCGTAAAGACATTCCCATTTGCATTTCAGCAACTGCTCGGCGAATATCGTTTTGATTACGTTTTGTCATTTTTCGTTTGTAATTTCGAACTATTTTTCTAAAAATAAACAAAAATTCACTTAGTTTCCATAAATAAATAATTCCATACACATAAACGATAAAAAATATGCAGTCGGATTTACCTCACCATTTAGGGGTCGGCTTTACCCCACCATGTCATTTTTCATTTAACACACATAGAAACAATTTACACGAAATTTCCAACAAAAACGATACATACACTGAATACGTCACTAACTGCACTATAAATCACTTACCGTTTGTTTTGCGATCATTTTATTTAATAAGGTAAATCTAGTGATGCAATTTGCTCAAAAATTAAGTTGAAACAATCGAAATACACTTGTCGTCTTTTTAGTGTCTAAATGTCAAATGCGGCAAAGCTGCCGAGACATATTCGTTATTTCGAATGCTCTATGTGGTAACACTAACGCGAAATAGCTCCGCTTTGCCGTTTCTCACAAATAGAGGGCGTTCGGGTTTACCCACCCAGTCGAATTTACCACACCTTACCCTATAATAAACGCTAATGGGGTTGCCACTGACTGCTGCGTGCCTCTCCTTCTTTGTTACACCGTTGACATCCAATCAGAGGGTTAATGGCCTGTCTAAAATTAAGCAAAGAGATTCAAAAACTTGATGTATGGAAAAAAGGTATGTCATCTGCAAGCTGGAGAGTTTTAACGCCCGGTAAAATGATGTCCATATCTCAAGTGTATATTAAAAAACAGAAGAGGGGTCAGTCCGAGAAATTTGTTACGGAATCTTACCTATGTAGTTATGTGCGCTAGGAAGTTTTGTATGCCCGACGAAAAATCTTTAGGAATGCTCAAACCACTTAATTTTTAGGCAGAGTCTGAACTGGAACATCATCATATACACTCTCAGTGTTAATAAAGGCAGCTATAGGAGATTGCCTATCGTTGAAAGCCCGAAGAATTTCAGAGTGCAGAGTAGAAAGACTTTCAAGGTTTCCTTTACCCTTCAGAAATTCAAACTGGTTTTCTGAAAGAAAATTCTCGGATTCCACCCACGATTCTAAACAGGTCTTATAAAGCGTTTCGGACATATTTCCGACACACGAGGACAACGCGATGAGCCGGCCCGGGTGGCCGAGCAGTTCTAGGCGCTACACATTTTTAATAAAAAAGAAAAATATTTATAAGTCTGTGCAATTGCCATTTATTAGCTGTTTAGGCGCTTCAGTCCGGAACCGCGCTGCTGCTACGGTCGCAGGTTCGAATCCTGCCGCGGGCATGGATGTGTGTGATGTCCTTAGGTTAGTTAGGTTTAAGTAGTTCTGAGTTCTAGGGGACTGATGACCTCAGAAGTTAAGTCCCATAGTGCTCAGAGCCATTTGAACCATTTATTTTATTTATTTATTTATTTATTTTTTTTATATATTTTTTATTTTTTTTATTTTTTATTTTTGACAGCGTGATGCACCTGCATGACGTTGGACTTCCAGGGACGATGGGATACTACGCCTACGGTGGAAACAGCGGACGGCAGACGTAGGGAGGAGTCGAGATGTCAGCCATATCTTTCAACCATTTCCACTTACGGTTTCCAAGTTTCCTTATTTTATTCCACACAAAAAAATGGTTCAAATGGCTCTGAGCACTATGGGACTTAACATCTATGGTCATCAGTCCCCTAGAACTTAGAACTACTTAAACCTAACTAACCTAAGGACATCACACAACACCCAGCCATCACGAGGCAGAGAAAATCCCTGACCCCGCCGGGAATCGAACCCGGGAATATTCCACACAGCTGCATCCATCTCTCCGTAACGACTTATCCAGTTAAGATGCTTTTCCTTTTTTAATAGTCGTTTAGGTTGAGCATGTATCATCCAGTGGTTTGGATGCCGTTGTATTGAAGACAGCAGAGACATCAGATAACTTGAGATTCGTACGTGGAAAGTTCCGTTATATGATATGGGAGACTCATGAACATTCTGTGTTGGATAAAGTAGCAATGGTGAGTGGGCTTCTGCAGATTGACAGAGAAGATAGGTAGGACCATGGCTGTTGCAGATATTGACAGCAGTTGGAATCTGCATATCAGGGTTGCAACGTATTCCATTATCGCTATGTCTGGAGTAACACCGTTACCCACGACAGTGACGGTCGGCATGTTGCAATGGAATGGAAGAGGGTAGGCGGTCGTTTGAGATGAAGAGGGTACAAAGTTGCGATGTTCGCAAGAGTTCTTTTGCTGTGGGATATGGGATCTTTACCATATAGAATTGACGGAAGACCTCGAACAAGTCCAAAGAAGAGCAGTTCGTTTGTATTATCGCGAAATAGAGGAGCGAGAGTCACGGATATGATAAGCGAGTTGGGGTGACAATAATTAAAACAACGGCTTTATAGTTGCTGCAAGATATTTTCACGAAATTTAAATCATCAATTTTCTCCTATTTTAGTGACGCCATCCTGCATAGGAAGAAGCGAACGTAATAAAGTAACAGAAATCAGTGCTGGTACGGAACGATTTATACGTTCATATTTCCCATGCGCTGTTCGAGAGTGGAATGGTAGGAAACAGTCTGAACGGGGTTCGATAAACCCTCTGCCTGAAAAATAAGTGGAAATTGTACGGCAGTCACCTAGATGTAGATGTAAAAAAAGCAGGAGGTCTGTCTGGAAGCTGAGATCACTGACTAAATAGGGACAGAATCTCAATCCGATCTGATGAACAAGTGAATACTATAAAAGTACCTTCAACAAAAATAAGAAGATATTAACCTCAAAAAGTAACAGCCTAAAAATCAGAGAAATATTTTTAAAAGCATATGTTTGGAGTGTAACATTGTGTGGTTGTGAAACGTGAACTCTGGGGACTGAGGAAAGGAAAAGACTGAATTCTTTTGATATTTGTTTTTAGAGACGTATCCTGAAAGTCAAATGGACCGATGAAATCATAAATGGCGAAGTCATTAAAGAAATTGAAGAGAAGAGGAGTTTATCGAAGTGTAGTGTAAAATTAATTCAGATTTTTGGTCATCTGCTGAACACGAGGAACTTTTAAAAACAATAAGTGAGGATTATGTCAAGGAAAAAGAACAAGAGCAAGTCCACGGCCGAAGTATACTGACCACACTGTAAAAGTTGTCGGATGTAACTCCTACATATTCATGAAATCGAAGGCAGTAAGACATGAAGACTGGAGACCTGCCAACAAACCAGACTGCTGCCAACTAGTCCTCGAACTGAGCACTAAGGGAAGAAAAGATTTTCCGCTATATATGGTTATGTGTACATACATGCACACTCATCAAGCCACAATACAGTGCATAGCGGGGAGGAACCTTGTACCACTCCTAATCATTCCCTTCCCTGTTCATAAATGGAGTGAAGGTTAAAACGGTTGTCTGTACCCTTCCGTATGAGCCCCTGTTTCTCTCCTCTTGTCTTCGTGATCCTTAGGTGAAGTGTACGTCGGCACTAGTAGAATCGTACTGCATTCAGCTGTAAATGCCGGTTCTCTAAATTTTCTCAATAGTGTTTCATGAAAAGAACGTCGTCCTCCCTCCAGAGATTCCCATCTGAGTTCACGTAGCATCTCTCTAATACTCACGTATTTATGGAATCAGTAACAAATCTAGCAGCCATTCTCTGAATTTTTTTCGAAGCCTTCCTTTAATTCGACCTGGCAGGGACCCCAAACATTGAAGCAGAACTCAAGAATAGGTCGTACCAGTGTTCTACATGCAGTCTCCTTTATAGATGAGTTTCATTTTCCTAGGATTCTCCCAATAAAACGAAGTCTTTTCTTACAAGAATTTTCTTTCATTCTTGGATCGAGGCTTGGCTATCAGATAATCGTCTCGGAGGTCTGGGTTATATGCTACAAGCTACAGGAAATGTTGGGTATTTCTGGGTGATTTTGGCGCATGTGGTTGGAGTTGACAAGTTTGGTGCTGTCAGTGGCGCTATTGTTGGCGATGCAGCTGGTGAGGGCGGTTGTGATACTGCTGGCTGTGGCCCTCTTGACGAATCGGGGGACAGGGCTGACATTTTGTTGGTGCTTCTCATTAGACTGGCGCAATCGATGTTGGTGGTAGTACTGAAGTCTGTGATGCCATCAGTGGTGATTGGTGACAGAAATGGCGTGATTATGAAAACAATGATGGGAAGGCTGGTGGAGCCAATCTAGCAGTTCATAAACGTCAGGTATGGAGAACAGGCGAGGAAATTACTAAGGTTAGATAAAGGAATATGTGATATGGGGGTGAATATTCGTATGTATATAAATGACTGTTGATGCGGAGGTGGTGAGATGATCCATTGCTAAATAGGAAAAACAAGCAGTTGTGACGCTGACAGCACCAAGATGGGTTTAGGAGAAGATCCTGGAGACAGTACATGCGAAGACACAGATGCAAGTAACGGCGATGGAGCAGCGATGACTTTGCGGGAACAAGTGAAGTCGAAGGCGACAGCGAAGGAGGTATCGGTGATGAGAGTAGCGCAGGCAATTGCAACAAGGTTGAATGAAGTATCACGTTTCTCTGCTGAATAAAAATTCAGCATCCTTGTATGAAGTACTGTGATGATAAATTTGACAAGTACTGTGCTGATAAATTTGACATCTGAATTATGATTTTTTCCATGTACAGAAACAAAAAGCATAATATCATTAATATCAACATCAATTCGTGTCGATAACTTCTCACGTATGGCCTCCCGGGCACATTACAAAAAACGTACTTACTGTGACGTATGTCTATCCTTTGGAACTGCATGTAAAGGCCTCAATCGTAAAATCACTCGCCCTGCAGCATATGCATGCTTCAGCTAGTGCATGAGAACTCTTCCTTTCATTTATTTATTCATGGAAGATGAGAGCTTTCAAACTCTCTCTTACATCTAATCAGACATTCTTAGTGAGTCTTCACGGCAATATGCATACACAATGTTAGCAACAGTGGTAGTAATAATGGTAATAATAATATACAGGATGAGTCGCGAGGAAAAGTACATGCTTTGAGAGGTGATAGTATTGGTGATTCTGAACAGGAAAATCTAAAGAACAAATGCCCTTTTCTTAACCCTATCCAACAAAAGGTTGTTTGAAAATCACAGGCGTCAGTCACATGTCCTTCTTTACCAGCATTTACATGGGAAGAAAAGCAAAGCCAAATTAGGCACCGTAGTATTGTCTTTACTGACCGTAAGTCACTTCTTCGAAACCACACGTTTTTTCGCAGCTGGCCGGAGTGGCCGTGCGGTTCTAGGCGCTGCAGTCTGGAACCGCGAGACCGCTACGATCGCAGGTTCGAATCCTGCCTCAGGCATGGATGTGTGTGATGTCCTTAGGTTAGTTAGGTTTAAGTAGTTCTAAGTTCTAGGGGACTGATGACCTCAGAAGTTGAGTCCCATAGTGCTCAGAGCCATTTGAACCATTTTTTTCGCACATGCCAATTGACATAGTGAGCCTGCTGCTTCCAGAAGTAGGGTTCCGATGTGTCTTCAAGGCAGTTGTCTTTTGCACCAGTTTGGCTGGTGGTACTCCAGTTATAATTATTTCGACGGGAACAACAGCCAAGATGCTCCTTATTACATGCAATTTCGTGCTTAAGTAAAGTACCGTGCGAATGAGCTAAGATCAGCAACACAGCAGCTGTCTACAAGAGCTCAAAAAGCATTGCAGTTACCGTTGGACGACTAAAATCTGGATTAACAACTCTTAAATTCAGGTACAAATATTTTTCTAAATTTTTAGGTGGCGTGTAGGCAACAGAGAAATTTTTCGTATGCTGCAACAGTCTGAGGAACTATTTCACCAACAGTTCCGGTGCGGTGCGATCATGACTTGTGACTTCCTAAGATTTCGACTCAGGTTTTATGCCCGACGTGATACGAAACAAAAGTCGTCATACATTCGTCATATGGCAGCAACAATAATTTTAGAGTTGGCGTTTAGATACAAATGGATGTCATCAGCATGTAAGTTTTAGTTATAAGAATAAAGCACAGATGAAATATCATAGCTGTACAACGAGAAAGGGAATGAACCAAGGAGTGAACCGTGGGAGAGACAATTGGACAATCACGAATGCTTGCTATACAGGAGTGGGAGACGTCGCCTGTAACTCACAACCGTCACGTCCGCAATTCACTGTACTCTAAATGCGAAATGAGGTAACACACAGGTGGATAACACATGACATTGTCGAACAGTTCATAGGGACAAAACCATCGGCGATAGGCTCTTGGCCACTCCATGTCCGAAACCGTGAAGCACTGGGCTAATCGCAAGCCAGAGAACTAGAGTCCTATTTCATATCCTACAGCCACCTTTCAGGTTCAACTAGTAAAGCCAACGGCGTATGGTTGGATGGGGTCGTCGCTTAACTCAGCTTTAAGTTGTGGATAGTTTGGTTCTGTGAATATATTGCTGGTTATGACATGCATTTTTTTTTTCTTTTTCTTCTGCTTCATTGACTCTGTGCACATATCTTTGATGGTTTATAATATTTTTTGTTTCGTTCTATAGCATGAAATGGAACAGTTTTTTCCTTTATTAACATTGCTACCTGAATCTCTTTTCATTGATTATGCAAAAGTGTCAAGGTATGTTAGATCTTCTTTGTAATGAATGTGTGAAACCTACAGTAATACACAGCGCTGTCGTACGAAATATGACGCGGGAGCGGTATCGGCAGTTGGCAGTCGAAGAGTCATATTCAGTGGGTGTGCAGCGTCGTGGTGTACGCGTGTGTGTTGCGTAATCGTTGTAGGCAGAAGCACATGAAAATTTATGGCCATCTTCTTATTTTTTCGGTCACTGTATAAACTAAATTTCGACGTGGACGTTATGAAACAGAATGTTAGACAGTGAGTACTGTAAGCTTCGCTGAGTGCTATAAACAACAGTGACAATGTGCACGCAAATAGACAGATTGTCGTTGAGAAGCTCAACGGTTTGCATATAACTGAGTTGCATAAACTAATGCATTTCAAATTTATCATCTTGACTGCAACTTAATAGGCTTCTGCGCGCATTACGTCACTAATTGCCGTAGAGAGTTTTAAACTGCTTGTTACGTGTGGTACTACTTTTCACCAGAACGGTGAATTCGCAGTCGTGTCGCAAAAAGTGGACGGACTGTGATTTCGCGACGGAGAAATCAAAGTGAATTTTTCTAGTGTTTTGAAACTATGTTCAGGGCGTTGATAACGGAGCCGGGAGTGTGAGAGATTTTACTGACGAGCACATTCGAACTTGAATGTGCATAACTACGTCTAACTGGTCTGTGACCAAAAGAAAGGATGATATTACCTCCAGGAGCAGCATTTGCTAAACAAGAGGATGTTTCCATGGCAATTTAATGATTGATGAGGCTACATTAATTACGCTGTCAGGACCAACAAGCTGCCGCTATAATCATAACGCTTCGATTTGAAAGATAAGCAGCAATGCAAATACAAACTTACAGTTCAATTCTTAGCCATCTAACAGACTAATTTCACGTTAAAAAGCACGAAGTACACATTTTAGAGAGAATGAATTGTAAATATTTTTATCATGCAAACACAGTTCAACACACAGGACTGATTGTTCGGAAAGAAAGTTTGGTACGATAGAACCCAAAAAATTACATTTCTCAAATTTGATTACCTCAAATTATTAGAGCCACAAAACACAGAAAACCATTCTTTTTATTGGATTCCTTATTCCATTGATTTTTTTTGTATAAGCAATTCTGATGAGCTGAATGCTGTAGAGATGTATAAAAATACAAAAAACACTACTGATTTGCAACTTTTAGAATTTAAGCTCATTTTATAGTCACCAGGATGTTTATATTATCATCCTTAGAGAACAGTAAACAACTGTAGACCATAACAACACATGTTAGATTTAATTTCAGAACCAGCGGAATATGGGCGCATTTTCAATGCATCTCCACCTTTCGTCGTTTATTGTTTGGGCGTTACACGCTTGCATTGCAAAACGAAATACAGTTTCTTTAGATTGTTTAGAACGTGATGTTTCTAATGAAAACTGTTTAAAAAGAGTTTACAGATTACCGTTTTTGTATAAGTGGGCCAAAACAGCCACTTTGGCGGTTTTAGCATAATCGTCAAATTTTCCCTCAATTTGTGAACTATTGGAAAGTATTAGAGGAACAAAATTACATATTCTAAAACCATCTTTCGGTAAGGTATTACATGCAAAGTTTCAGATTTATCCCGCAGCTACTTCTGGAGATGTGGAAAACTAAACTTCACTTTTTTTTTTCAAGCGTCTATTTGTTAGATCGACTTTGTTTCTAATTATCCACATGAAAATTGCTCAGTAAGTCCTTTTTATTATTTCGCTTAAGACAGCCCAAGATGATGTAAAATATGGCGTAGTTTTTTCTTTCAAGAAAATACTGCCGGAGATATTATGTCTCAAACTTGCCGAAAACTTACTGGTGCATTGTTGATAGCCGCGCTATGGGGTCAGACAAGCGACTGTATCTCCGGAAGTATTGAGTTAATGATCGTGAAATTTTCTTAATATTTATTTGGAACATATACGAATATTCATATAAAATTTACCAAAAGCCGTGATGGTCATGTCTCTAGAACACGTGGCACGGAATAACACTGTTCATAAAGAGGCACAGAGGTTAGTACAGGCCTAATGATATCGCCACCGGACGTGTGAATCCCTTAAGTAATGTTACATGATCTGCAGAGTCGTGGCTTCTATTGGTAAACGCCAATCGCATATATGAGTCTCGATAGGAGTATCTGCCGATACATGCTTTCTGCTCTTAAGATACAGTTCTGTTTTCCACAGTAAAAGCTTACTTGAAATTATCTGGGACACTTGGTGCATCAGCAGTAATCCGCCTGTGCTGAAGGATTAGATAGTTCCGAAAGATCGAGACGTGTAAACACACTGCCTGGCAAAAAAAGTGAAGCACCAAGAAGATATAGTCGGATGTCAATGTAACTTCGTAGCCGTACACACCATTGACAGGTATGTAAAGAATTAGAGCTGCAATTCTCTGGGACAGTTACAACGACCATCAAAGTGCCTTAGTATTGTTAGTGTTACCAGGGGCGCGAACAGTGTCAGTAGTTGAGGATCACAGAGAACGACCCAGATATGCCGTGTGTGTGGGACAGCATTATCAGCACCTCACAGCATTTGAAAGGAGCTTCATTGTGGGTTTACATTTGGCTGGATGGTCGACTCGTGCAATATCTAGATTTGTGGAGCATTTGGATATGACAGTGGCAAATGTTGGATTTGATAGGAATGCGAGGGCAGGTAATCTTATGGTAAAGGTTCCATTCATCCACGTCTGATCTCCACAGGGAAGCAACCCCATACTGTTTACCAAGGGCACTGAAATCCCTTCATGTCTGTTGTTGTCATCTGAGAACAAGTGATGGACTCCGTGCTACACTCTGTGTCATTCCACACCATTGGTAGGAGACTAGCAGCAGCAAGACCGGGGAATGACCACTCTATGCGTTGGCTGCGATTGACACTACGATGCCGACGGGTGGGTTTAGAGTGATGCCGTGACCGAGAAGCATAGACTGCTGATGAATGGAGTTGCATTGTATTCAGTGATGAATAACTGTTTTACTCTTCCCCAGATGACCATCGTCAGCGAATACGGCGGTGGCCTTGGGGAAAGGCCCGTTCCTCCAAATGTTTTGGAGAGGGACAGTTGTGGTACTCCTGGCGTCATAGTGTGGGTAATCATTGATGTTCAAATGGCTCTGAGCACTATGGGACTTAACTTCTGAGGTCATCAGTCCCCTAGAACTTAGAACTACTTAAACCTAACTAACCTAAGGACATCACACACATCCATGCCCGAGGCAGGATTCGAACCTGCGACTGTAGCGGTCGCGCGGTTCCACACTGTAGCGCCTAGAACCGCTCGGCCACTCCAGCCGGCTAATCATTGATGTGACTTTAGGCCACGAGTGATAGTGATTGAGGGAACCCACTAAAGAGACAGCCTACATTACACTAGTCCGTCCTCTGCTGGAATATTGCTGCACGGCATGGGATCCTTCCCAAGTAGGATTGACGGAGGGCATCGAAAAAGTCCAAAGAACGCACAATAGGGGTGAGAATGTCACTGGAACAAAGGCGGTTTCCTTTGCGGCGAGATCTATTTACGAAATTTCGATCACCAACTTCCTCTTCCGAGTGCATAAATATTTTATTGACACCCACCTACGTAAGGAGAAATGATCATCATATTAAAATAAGAGAAATCAGAGCTCGAACGGAAGGTTTTAGATGTTCCTTTTCCCACGCGCCATTAAAGAGTGGAATGGTAGAGAAGTAGTATGAAAATGGTTCAATTAACCCTTTGCGAGGCACTTAAGTGTGAATTGCGGAGTAACCATGTAGATGTAGATGTAGAACTCTGACGGCACAACGGATGACGCGGACATCCTGCGTCCTCATGTGTTATCTCTCAACTGGACGAAGTTCATCCGCAATGGCATGTATCTCTATGAACTGTCTGCATAATGCTAAACCACTCCTGTTAAAAGCAAGATTACCAGATCTGTCCCGGACAGAACATGTGTTGGACAGCTCGGACACCAACTCTGTCCCAGGGACAGTATCCAGAATGTCAAAGGCCAGTTGCAACAGTTGTGAACCAACATAGCTCAGCAGAGAATACAACTGACACCCATCTCAACCGAATTACTGCATGAATCCATACCAGAGGGAATGCTACGTAATACTCGTATGTGGGCTCATTCTGTCAAGTTATTTTTAAATTTGGCTCGAATCTGTAATCACTGAAATAGGATCACACGCCTTCTCAAGCCGCTGAGTTTCGTTTCCTCCTCCCCTTCTGGCAGCTTAACATTTTTCCTCAGGCAGTGTATATACAACACGCTGTAATGTGTCTATGGCTTTCTTGTATCTCAGTTTTTTGGGCACTACATAATGTCAGATAGATAAACATACCCAAACCACCTTGAATATTTTTTCTAAACGTAAGAGTCAAGGACGTCGATTTGGTGCTCTTTAAAACCCATCACTAACGTTATTGTCAATTTTCTTGAAACATTATCTGGCATGTAGTTCTACATCTACGTAAGTACTCCGAAAGCCAAAATACGGTGCATGGCAGATGGTACTTTTGGTAAAATTGCCTTTTTCCCCCTTCCCTCTTCCATTCGCGAATGGTGGGTAGAACAACTATCGATAAATTTCTCTAATTTTCTTGCAGTATTTTACTCGACTTTTCTTGAAATGTACAGTAAGCCCCTCCATGAAACACAACGCCTCTCTTGTAGCGTCAGCCACTGGAGCAAATTTAAAAAATAAAACCTTTTGAGAAGCTCCAAAAAAATTTCTTAAAGTGTAAATGTTCAGTAGATTATTTACTGTGGTAACGGTTGTCGATGGGGTGCTTCCATCCCAGTGTGTTTAAGCGCTTCATTCCACAGAAGTGTGTCAAGTAAGGGTTAACGCACTTGTGCTTACTAAGCGATACTTTCCACGAAACGTGTCGCTCTTCATTCATCAGTATCTCTTCTATCAACCCAATATGGTGAGAGGACCGGACTTATAAGTAGTAGTCAAGAATCGGCCTTACATTTGTTTTGCAGGACAACTCTTTCTTGGACGAATTACATTACCTTGTGGTTCTGCCAATGATCTCTGCTTGAAAATAGTTTTTCCTACAATTAATGTTAGGTGGTCGTTTCACATTAGTTGGTTCCGGACGTTAATTCTAGATATTTTACGGTTATTACTATTTCCCGCAATTTATTGCAAATAGTGTAACCAAACAGCAATGAGTTTCTTCGCTTCTTAAGCGCATTACGTATCATTTGTTTACTTTCAGTGTCAACTGCAGGTCCCTGATCCTTCACAGGCCTCCTGCATTTCGCTAGTCTTCTCGTGTTGCACTTTCCCTACGCATAGTAGTATTGCCGCTGAATAAACTGACGGATCTTTCTACGTTACCACTAGATCATTGATGTATACTCGTAAAGGGTTTCCTGACACTGTTCGTTGAAATTTATACAAGAAGTAGAGAACATCAACGGAACATATTGTTACCAGTGCTGACGCAAGCTATCGTGTCGGTGTCGCTGACTGGGAAAAACTGCTCTGTGTACGGATGGCTGACTCTGCTTGAAAACACACCGATTCATTCGCGAGCATCACCGCCTTGTGGTAACTACGGTGAATTCCTTGTAAACACACCGATTCAGTCGTAACCATTACCGCCTTGTGACAACAGCAGCGAACATAGAGCGGTTTACATATGCTGAAATGGCTAACTTGCATCTGATACGCGGGTCTGTGAACAGAAATGGACCAGCTGCTGTAAGAGTGTATCGAGAGCCCTTTCCCAGCCGATGGATTCCACAACACCATTGGGACATCTGCATTGCCTGCTACGTGAAACAGGCACTTTCCGTGCAAGTATGCATGAACATCGTGAACTCCCAAAATAGAAGACGAGATTCTGCGACATGTTGAAGACATTCCATCTACAAGCGCACGACATATTGGCCATTTCCTTGCTGTCAGATAGAGCCTTGTGTGTTACATGTCCAGCATCTTCATCCTTTCCATCTTCAGCGCGTAGCAGCACTAGTACCTGAAGATTTTCCTCGACGCGTGCAGTTCGCACTATGGTCTTCATAACAGACTGCGTGCACCCCTTATTTCCAGTCAAGATCCTGTACAACGAACAGGCTTTGCTTATTTGTGAAGGCTTTTCCAATATCCACAGTTCGTATGTTTTGGAACATGTGAATCCACGAGGACTCGACCCCGTGCTAATCAACAGCGATTCGGTGTTAGGATGTGGGCTGGCATTCTCGCTGATAGGTTGATTGGATCATACATTCTGCCACTCCGTCTCAACGGACAGAGATATCGCATCGTGGAACATGTGTTGCCAGAACTGCTAGAGGAAGTACCTCTAAATATTAGACGAAGGATGTACTTCCAGCACCATGGGGCACCAGCCCATATCAGCACTGCTGAGAGGAATCGTCTGAGAACCACTTTCGGGAATTGATGGATCAGCCGACGTGACCCTGTGACCTGGCCGCCCACGTCACCTCACCTCACGTAACTGGATTTCTTCCCCTGGGTGCATATCAGGCAGCTGTTGTATAAAACCGAAGAAAATCTCGTCGCTAGAGTTGCTGCCGCAGCTGTTACCATTGTGGACATGCCAAGAAATTTCTAACGGACACAACAATCAATCGTCCGACGATGTACTATGTGCATATTGGTCAATGATCACGTACTCGAACAGTTCCTGTGAATGCCACTGCTGCGATTAGCATGCTAAACTACCATCTGTGAAAATCGTCCCTGTCATCAGAAATTTCCTCAAGGTATCATTTGTACCGTAACAAAATATGTTTGTTATGATGTTCTCTACCTCCTGTTTTTAATTGAACGGTTAGTTTCGAAACGCTCTAAATTGTAAATAGTAACTGCCCTATAATATTCATATGACATACTCCCGAAATTACCACTACATTTATCTATTTCGTACCGTTAAGAACATCGTGTAATTAGTTGTTTACATTCACTGAATACCTACCATTCGATGCGGCTCTTCGAAAAGAATTATTCTCGTTGTAAGCATGGTAGTCGGTGTTAGGCACTGTGTGCAGCGGAACGACACTGCACAGATCGTGCGTTTATAGTCGGGTGCCGTAACTTTTACGTGCAGAGGTCCCCGAGGGCAACATACTTACCACTCAAAGGTCAGAAAACGTGCCGGACCAATACGGCACGCTTTTTTCTAGTTTTATAGCCTGTCCTCCTTGAAATCCCTTAGTGGTCGTTTAGAGCTAGAATAACCTACGGTAGACAATAGGAAGCAAACATTTCCCCATACTGCTCCGAGCGTACAGGCGACACGCCTACGTTGCGTAACAAGAAACCAAGGCCGAACAGTTTTGGAAACAGATGTGGCTAGTGTTCTACCAGGAATAATGAGATATGTGCTATAACTAAAATATATAAAAAGATTTAAATAGGACATTTTCGTCTATATTTTATTACATTAGCCAGAGAGAAGGGATACACACAGAGAATAAAAAGAATATAATTGCAGACACTCTTGCGGCATGAATGTTCTTTACATGGCATTCCCGTTACTTCTTGATATCAAAATGACAGTAATATACTGGAGTGTTTTGCTTTAAAAAACGAAAGTGAAAAATACTGGTTCTCCAACGCATTTCTTGTTACTGCAAGCAGAGCAAGTGAATGTGTGTGTGTGAGTGTGTTCGTGCATGTGTGTGTGTGTGTGTGTGTGTGTGTGTGTGTGAGAGAGAGAGAGAGAGAGAGAGAGAGGGAGGGAGGGAGAGAGAGAGAGAGAGAGAGAGAGAGAGCTACTGGAGGCAGGGAGTGGGAATTTTCACCAGTGTTTCTGAGCTGCTCTTTTAGCATAAACCATGTGCGTGGTAACGCAGTTCTAATTTAAAGACAGGCTTTTTGCACAATGCCACTCATTGAATTTTCGACTACTTTTTTTGCAGTCGTTCCGTGTAATATTACAGTTGTACACTTTTCGATACGGCTGTAAATGTCGCAGTGTTCAACAAACTTAAAGCATGCAATAAACACGATCTGTTGGTGAATTTATTTTGGCAAATCAAAAGACATATGCAGTTTCCTTTCGACTTTGGAAACAAACTGGATGTTTCCTATTCTACTTAGCCCCTTTCTACGACTTCTTTTCTTCGTACCAACTACGTAATATGTTACATAGATGCCGATACAGAACTTATGTTTCGAGTACGTTAAAAATGTTAATAAGTTACCTACATTTACAAAATATTTCAGCTCAACACCAAACATCCGAGATCAATCAAATTAGAAACACGAATCTGACTGGACCAAGGGCCATGCCACAGACCTATGATGAGAAGAAAATAGATACACTTATGTGCTAGGCTTGCACCCGGATGACCAACGTATCTAAGACATAAAACTAGAATACATAGTTTTTGAGCTGTTCTGATGAAGTTTTTACTTAAAAAGGGAACTGAAGTAATTTCACCGGAACTTCCTTGAAACAGTCGTAACATCTTCTCCTCTCAACTGGAGGAATAGTCTACGTACTACAGCTAAAATTTCCACATTTTTTTTCTTTTCAAATGCGTAATGCGTAAACATAAAGACTGAATACCAATGTATATTTCTAACGTAGAAACCTCAGAGGCTAGATATACGCACGTTATCTTGTTTTGTCAAACTTCGTTCTCATTTTTCACTTGCTTACTCACTCATCTTTCTCTGTCAGCTCGTAGCAGAGGCAAAGTGTAAAGTCATTTGTACTCTAGCTTACGAAATAACTTGAGAATTAATTATATAACGGTGTTTTATTTCTGAAGATCAGATGACATACCTCATTTGAAATCATGTTTCCTTTATTAAATGTCTCATTTATATTTATAGAGAAGTTTTTCAAAAGGCAGGAGCCGGATGGTGTTTGGAGCAAATGACTCGAGCTTTATTTGTGCTCTTTCGTCAATCATTTTCTTGACAGAGAAAGAATCTATCTTCGTCAATATCGCAGTCCGATTATCTTAATTCCTACTTTATTCTCATATAAGAATTTTATTAAATTTTCACATGGTCGAGCGTCACTCAGCAATGACAGCAGTCAACCAAAACATAATCTTTTTTTTGCTGTGGGAAACACCGATGATATCTTTTACTTTTTTAAGTTTAAGACAAGTGTTTAGAAAAGTCGGAAATGCCTAGTAAAGGATATAACAAAATCCCATCGCTGTTGGAATGTGCCTTCTTTTGACGCGACAAAAATACGCACGCGAAATTTTGAATCATTCCCAATTTTTAATATCGTTCAGTTGGGGGACTGTTCTATTGTAGAAATTCCTCTATTGAGTGGCTACATTTCAGTACCAAGCATAAAATACAGTTACTCTGCAAGACAAATAAAATCAGCTTTAATTTACCGACAAATATGGTCAGTATGTGTTGAGCTTTTAAGCTTCCGTACACTTAACCGCTATTTAGGTACAACAGTTCTGGGTGAGCATATGTGAGTAATAAAGATTAAAAATTCACATAATATTAAAGGGGCATCAATGAACACTCTAAATACTACACATCAAAGTACAAACTGCTGCATAGTAAAAAACTATAAGAAACTTCAAAAATAACTGAGTTCTACTTTTGTATGCGATTTTCTTTATTTTCAAAAAATTGACAAATGTGAGAAGTATTGAAGAACCTTTATCAAATTGTAATGTACATATTTATCAGATAACGCTGACGAAAACTGAGGTAAATTTGCTAATCTACAGGCGCATGCATGTCTATATCCACCTGACGTTTGAGGTTTGCTTCATTTCGCTCCTGTAGTTCGAAGCTCTCAGACAGAATTTCGCACACAGAATGATGATATTGCTTAGTTTGCGGAGCGCTCAACTGCTCGGTCATCAGCGCCTGTACAAAGTCCCAATTTTTAACGGTCCTATCTAGCTACTGTCACGAATGATGATGATAATGATGAAATACTGAGGGCAACACAAACACCCAGCCCCCGGTTAGAGAAAATCCACAACCAGACCGGAATCAAGCCCGGGACCCCTTGGTCTAGAGGTAGCAACGCTAGCCACTAGACAACGAGCTGCGAACCGCACACAGGAAGTCATATTCTAACAGGTGTAACATGGAGTGGTCAGTGGAGCTGAAACAAAAGTGCCGAGCTCTACTCCGCAAGAAAGCACACGGTGTGTGGCGGAGGGTACTTCTTGATACGACTATCGTTTGGCGCCCTTGCTCTTCCATTCGTGAATGGTTGTGGGGGGAACAATTGTCCATAAGGTTCTGTGTGACCTCTTCTCGGGAAACATGCTCCAGGAAATCTTACAGTTAATCTTTTGTGATGAACAATACCTCTCTTTCAGCGGTGCCACTGGAGTTCGCTGGACAACTTCCTAACGCGCTCGTGCTTACTAATTAAAATCGCTGCTCTTCGTTGAACTATTGCTGTATTTTCTGTTATTTTTGAAGGGTAGTGGACTGACGAGCAACGCTGAAGAATCGGTCGGACGAGTCTGTATTAAGCCAATTTATTCTCGGATTACTCTCATTTCGTTGAAATTCTTCAATTAATCGAAGTTTCTGGTTTTCCTTGCAATAGTTTCGTTGGTCGTTCTGGATGGTTACTCTTAGATTTTTATGCTTTTTATTATTTCCAGTGTTTTATCGTCTACTACTTATCAAATAGTAATGGCTTTTATAACAACCAACATTTGCGTCAGTTTTCTGGTTTAACCGAAATTTTCGGCTAAAAAACATGAAATTCGTGTTTCTGACGTAATCGAGCAGTACACTGGTGCATTCACGAACTTTTATTTCTTTCCAAACAAACATAATAATATTTTTGCATGTTTCTGTGAGATAATGTTATGCTACGAAAATTACTTATCCTACAAATTTCACTTTATAATGACCTACATTTAAAATAGGGTATGTATCAAGGCAAAACGTAATCTGGCTTTTATTTTTTCTTCGCATATACGATTATTTTCGAAATTTAATGTACGTGATGTCAAACAAATGTTCATTGCTTACTAAATAAACAATTCTTTTTGCATTTCAAAGTCACAATTAACATCATCATAAATAATTTAACTCGATATAAAACTAAATACTAAATACTTTACATGTGACACATTCTGTAACCTCAAAAGCTATACTTGGTAGCTACAAAAAATAAGTTGTCACTGTTTTTATACCCACATTTTTATGACCACCAGAACACGCATTTTGTTTAAATTCTCACTGGATTACAGACCAGATGTTATTATAATCACTGATTTGAGCAATATAAATTCTGTAAAATTCTGGAAAAGTGTAATATATATTCTCCTGGTTCGTAGCGTCTTTGTTTTGTTTGTTGACTTCCGGTTGATATGGTTCTGTTTGTTGGTTGTCATTCTTTTATTTGTAGTTGACTGTTGCAATAGTTCACATATTGTCATTTTGTCATTTGGAGATAGAGAATGGAGCTGTGGACTCAAGAAAATGGAGTGCCAAGTGGAGAAATCGGAACATTTCCGACATATACTTCGGTTTGAGTTCAGTAGAGGGGTGAAAGCAGCGGAGGCAGCCAGGAACATTTGGCCATGTATGGGGATAGTGTCACTTAACAGAGCACGGCAAGAAAATGGTTTTCTCGTTTTAAGGAATAAGATCTTCAATGTTTGATGAAGATCATTTCAAAGCATTAATCCACAATGATCCACCTCATTATACTCCAGAACTGGCAAACGGGATGAACTGAGAACACTCCACTATCGTGCGACATGTGCACGCAATGGGGAAGGCTCAAAAACTGGCGGTATGCGGTATGGGTATCACATGCCCTAAGCCAGAATCACAAAAATCAGTGGGTGACCATATGTTCATCTCTGCTTATTCGTCATCGACTGACTCGTGAACAACACCGACCATTCCTATTCTGTATCACTACTGGTGACGAGAAATGGTGTCTTTATGGTAACATAAGGGAAAGAAAGGAACGGAAGTGTTCAAACAAAGCTGCTGTTCCCCATACAAAGGAGTTCGCGCATTCACAAAAAATAATGTTATGCATCTGGTGGAACAGCGACGCTGTGGTGTACTATGAAATGCTTCCACAGGGTGGAACCATTACTGCTGATATTTACTGTCAACAGCGGAGACGCCTTGCAGCCACACTCCAAGAACAACGACCAGGAAGACTGTGTGAAGTGATGCTGCCCCACGATAACGGCTGCCCTCACTCTGCTACACTAACAAAAAACACTGGGAGTTGAGTTGGGAAGTCACTCCGCATCCGCCTTATTCACATCTTGGTCCCTCAGATCTTCACCTTTTCCACTCCCTATCGAACAGCCTTCAAGGAACTTCCTTTCGGATGGGAATGCGCTCTGTACATGACTCGAATCATTCTTCGACTCACAGCTATGTGATTTCTGCAGTCACAGAATCGAGAAATTACCACAGCGTTGGTAGACTGTTGTAAATAGTGAAGGAGAATATGTTATTCATGGCTAATGGCTCTGTTGTGTGTATCTAGTGTATTTATTAAACTTATGGAAAAACGCTACGAAGTTATGCACCATCCAAATCTATGAGCACATCAGTGTGTGGACTGTTTCTTTCTCTGCGACAACAGTCTTCCTGCATAAATGCTACATAATTTACTACCCGATCTTTCCTGGATCGTCACTGCATGGATATGTGTACTACACGTGTCAGTATGGACTAACCAGTTTGCGTTGATATATCTATACTTCAGTACCTCACCTTCTGCCCAGGGGAAAATAGGTATTAATGGCTTGTTCTTGCCATATGTACTTGTCGGTACCACCCAACCTTAAAACATATGACTTGTAATAGTTACAGTTATTAGTCTGCAAGTGACGTAATACTGATGTAATGTTTTTCTGTACACCGTCCTCAGTCACCAACAGAAATATCTGTGTGTATTCCCATTACACCCTATACATAGAGAGAGGTCAGAAAGAGTCTGAAAAGTTTATAAGGGTGTTGCAGGGTAGGTTGTGCTGAGGAATAATTGTTAAGAAAAACATTCGAGACGTTGTGGTTTTTTCTGATTTAATTATCATTGAAGTTAGCTGTCCATGTCGCTGCGCGCTCAAATTCAAGCGGCACGCCGAATGCAATTGCTGTCACTCGTTCTCATAGTGTAGATAACAGCGCACGAGATTGCTCAGCTTTTGGCTCTGTTTCGATCCATACCACTGCCTCATGTCCAATTTTTGTATCGCCCTCGTGTTCAGTTTAGGAAACCAAACGAAGAACCCGTCTGACGACACCGTCTCTGGAGGGTCGCTTCAATTTTCGTGCGCTACGGCCTGATCGGCTAACTTCAATGCTAATTAACTCGAAAACGGAGCAACGTATCTAAGTTTTTCTGAAGAATTATTTCTCAGCACAGTCTACCCAGCAGTTCAGTTACAAGCTCTTCAGATAGTTTCTGAAGACGATGCATATATTTCTAACTACGAGCAGTGTGTGTGTTCTTCGTCTCAGTTCCTTGTAAGCTCTCGAATGCGAAACATCATGTCTTTTGTTACTCTGAAAAAGGTGCGTATAGAGTAAATGATAGTTACGTTGGCTCTATTGTAGCAGAGTCCGCAGCTCGTGATCTTGCGGTAGCTAGATACTAGGCAGATAGATACTAGCGTTACGCAACAAAGTGGCCAGCTGCTGGTTAAGTTTTCGAGACATATTTGCTTCTCTACCTCAAAAACTTTACCACGGAACCTCAGAGCTGGGCAGACGCTGTGGATTACAGCCAGTTGCCATCATATATAATCAGCAATAAAAACGACTCTCTTTATACACACAAACAGCTTTCTTTAATACCCGAACATATGTCGAAATCCAGCACCACTGCTGACAAAGGGATACAAAAAGTGCAACCATTCGCAGCTGCGCGCAACACAAAATTGCTGTGTCCATAATAACAGTACCTGCTCATCAAGTAGCTGTAGCCATGATTCAGCGGGTGGCATACACTGCCGCTAAGTACATATGAAACAGGGTAAAAATGAACCTCTTACTTTAGCAGCATCTTATTTCCTGCAGTGAAGTAGCGCTACCTGAAAATAAGAAACCGGTGGAACTCTATTAAGATTCTCTTCTCTGAGAGAAAGGGGATTTTGCAGGCAGCGGCAGCCGTATTGCGGAACTGCCGCCGTTGGCAGGAAGAGCACTCCTAATTGTACATCAAATGTCACGGACACGTATGCTGCGATAGGAGAAGTTACTGGAAGCATCTAACACTGTACCTCACTTTCATTCACGATTACAGTTAAAAATTTCTCTTATTTTGGGATACTAATCACAAAATGATAAAGACAGTGCTATTTTATCGTTGCAGTCAGTTACACTATTGTGAGAGAATCACATTTCCTGCTGACATTTTACGATTTTGTAGATGATAAATACAACAGACAAGCTCACATGACGACATTTCACAAGTGTCATGCCCTAGTATTTATAGTCTTTCTTAGCAGACTTGACGGAAATCGAAGATCCTCGATATTGAAGAATATTTATTATTTATTATTATTATTATTATTATTGGTGTTTTGCCCTTAAAGAGCGCAGTTGGGCTAAACTACATGGCCAGTTGCTTTTGCTGCCTTCCTTGCTGCCCAAACTTCCCTCATTCGCTCGCTGTGTTTCTGTTTCCGGTCCTCTGTCCATGCTCCTTGTCGGCTTCGTCTCTTCGACTTCATCTTGGTTGCCTTTTTGGTTGCCCATATTTCTTTCACCTTCCGGCCGTGTTCTTGTTTGCGTTCTTCGGTCCATTTTACGCCTGTTCGTTTACGCAGTGTATCTCATGTAGTTTATTTTTCTTAATGATGTTTTTTAATTTTATTCTGTCGCTTATTGTGTCTGGTGTGATGTTGGGTTGGTTCAGGTCGTTTTTTTTACTTCTGCCACCCATTTGTTATTTCTAGTGGTTACCCAGTCAAAGATCTGTTTGTCAGTCTGTGTGATGGGATTCTGTATGGGTGTGCATAAAACTGTAGTCTGCGTTTTCTGATCATTTCTGTGATCGTCTCCGTATGTTTGTATAGTTCCTCTGTAGGTTTCTCGATCCATATTCCATTGCTGTTAGTTGCGCCAAATATTTTCCTAAGTATTTTCCGTTCTATTTTTTCTAGTTGTCTGATACGTGTATATTCTAGGATTAGTGTGGTCTCGGCTGCATACAGTGCTTCGGGGAACGCCACCGTGTCGTAGTGGCGTAATTTGGCTTTTAGTGAGATAGGTTTCTTGTTGTGCCGGCCGAAGTGGCCGTGCGGTTCTAGGCGCTGCAGTCTGGAACCGCGAGACCGCTACGTCGCAGGTTCGAATCCTGCCTCGGGCATGGATGTGTGTGATGTCCTTAGGTTAGTTAGGTTTAACTAGTTCTAAGTTCTAGGGGACTAATGACCTCAGAAGTTGAGTCCCATAGTGCTCAGAGCCATTTGAACTTCTTGTTGTAATGATTCCACACTACTTTGTATGCCTTGTCCAGTTTAGTTTTTCTTTCTTCGTTTGAGTCTCTGTTATGTCCGCTCATTTGTAGTGTTTCACCGAGGTATTTGAAGTTTGCCGTTTTGTAAATCGTGTCGTACTTTGTGTTCAGGGATGAGAGTTTCTCTGTGCTCATAAACTGTCTTTTCGTAAGAGATCTGTAGTCCAGTTTTGGAAGCGATTTCGTGGAGTTTTTCAATAGCTTCTTTTGTTTCATTTATACCTTTCGTGGCAATCGCCAAATCATCTGCAAAAGCCAGGCATTTAATCTGTAGGTTTCCTAAGGCTATCCCCTGTTGTGATATTTCCCATTCTTTTATTACCTTATCTAACACTAGATTCAGAGGAGAGGTGAGAGACCATCGCCTTGTCGGACACCTGTGCGAATTTCAAAGGGCTCAGATAGTTTCTCACAGAACTTTACTTTGGAGGCCGTGTTGGACAAGGTTTGCTCTATGATAGTTCGTGTTTTGTTGTCTACTTTGTATTCAGCTAGAATTTTGAAGAGAGTTTTCCGGTTGATAGAGTCTTACGCCTTTTTGAAGTCGACAAAGGTAATGATCAGGTTCTGTTTGTGTTGTAAAATCATTTTCAGGTTCCAAATTTGTTCCGCACAAGACCGCCCTTTACGGAAGGCTGCTTGGTATTCCCCAATCAAGTTGTCTGTCTGGCATTCTAGTCTGTTTAGTAAGGCTTTAGAGAGGATCTTGTATGTGACTGGTAGTAGGAATATTCCTCTGTAGTTGTCCAGGTCAGTCTTGTCAACTTTTTTGTGTAATGGATGTATCAGGGCAGTTTTCCAGTCTTCAGGAATTTTCATGGTCTCCCAGATATCTTCCAAGATCTTGTGGATGTCTTTGGTGAGTTCTGGGTCTTCTTACTTCCAGAATTCCGCGATGATAGCGTCTTGTCCTGGTGCTCTACGATTCTTGAGTGACTTGATTATCTCTTTAACTTCTTCTAAAGTTGGAGGTTCACTATCTGGATTGTACGTGCTCGTTTCTGTCATCATTTCTTCCATAGGGGGGTCCGTGTTGAGGAGGTTTTCAAAGTACTTTTCCAGAATGTCACAATTGTTTTTGGTATTGGTTTCTAGGACTCCAGCCGGTCTTCTGACGCACAAGTTGGGTGGCTGATATCCAGTCATATTTTCTCTGAACATTCTGTAGAAGTTTCTTGTATTGTTCTTCGTGAAGTCCGATTCGATCTCCGTCAGTCGCCGTTTATCATACTGTCGTTTTTCACTCCGAATGATTTTGCTTGATTGTTTCTGTGTTTTCAGGAAGTTCATCCAATTCTCTGGAGATTTATGGCAACCAAATTTTTTCCATGCACTGATTCGTTGCCCAATAGCTTGGTCACATGTGTGGTTCCACCAACGGTGTTTCCTTGTGCGTGGTGCTTGTGCTAGTTTCATGGCCTATCGGATTCTTCCTGAAAGTTGTGTCCAGTCTGTCGTTTTCTCCATTTTAATTATGTCTAATATTTGTGACTGTTTTAACGTAAGGTATTCTGGATATGGTGCAACAATTTTGTTCTTCTGGAGCTTTTTCTTGGGCGAAAGACGAATCCTGATCTGTAGTAGGTGGTGGTCTGAGTCGAAGTAGACTTAACGTGTGTGTATGTTCAAAATTTCTTTTTGTGAGTCTTTCTCGACTATTACGTGGTCGATTTGTAGTTCTTGCTCTCCGCTGAAGAATTTCCACGTGGTAAGTTTCCGTGTTGGTTTCTTGACTTTTGTTGAAATAATTGCGAGGTCGTCGGTTTATTTATTTATTTGCAGCAAAACTTACATGCTTGATCCTTATACAAACAGCGAACCGGATAATAAATTTTTGTCGTATTTTTATACGCTTACTTCCCATATCTTGCATAAAAACAGTTTCTAAACAATAAATAATATGATTTAATGTTTCACAATGTATGTAAACTTAGTTAGAATTTATTGCAACTTATTAGTCTGTGTAATAATAATGAAGGGTTTCTCAGGTAACGTACGTCAAAGATCAGCTTCTCTGTGGTGTCCACTATCGCCTTCTTCGACATGGGTTTCTGTTACTTGGATTGCTTCCACTGTTTGCGAAAACCTCAACTTGTTCTCTGTTTAAAAAAGTTGAAACAAAAATAATCATTCTTCTAAAAGTGCTCAAGCTAATTTAACAGCACAACAAGTAAATCATAAATACTCGTACTCTCTAATCACGTTCTTAATTAGACGAAAATATAAGGTGTTCAAAAATTCGGTGCCCAAACTAACAGGTATGATGACGGAGTCAAAAACAAATATACTTTGTAAAGCAACAATTAGTCGGAAACGATATTGCCACTGAACACGCAAGAGTTTATTGGGTGTAACAGAATAAAACGGTGTTTCATGTTTTTCATTGCTAATGTACTGATCACTATTACATTACAAATAAATATTCGAAATAAGTACCATTAATATCAGCGCAGAGCCGGTATCGATGGAGTAGGGAGTCCCGTGCTCACTGAAAACTGCGTGGTGTGTTCTGTATTTTTGTGGCTCCTCCAAGAATTCTTGGAACCAATTCCACCTCCGAGTCAATTTACTTTTCAACTTCTTTCGACAATGGATCATTCTTGCTCGAATATGCGCAATCGCAGCAGTTGTACGAACGGATGGAGATTGATTCTTTTTTGCTTTTGTAACTGACCCTGCAGTATGCCACTTTGTCACCAAATCCTATGTACTGCTCTTTGCTGGTATGGAAACGTGAGGAAATTTATTGGAAAAAATGTCCCCTGTTCCTTGTATGACTCGGTAGACACGTACGGCTTCACTATTATGATTCTTACTTGAAGAGGATACATCTCACTGTGATATTTATCCCCACGTCTTAACCACTTAGCAACGGCTTTAGTACTGACAATACAAAACGTAGTCACAACAGCTTCGAAACAATAGTGAAAACTGGCGGGCGACAATGAGCGGTCTTGTACTCGGAATAGGGTTTTCATGCGCCACCCTGTACTTTTCAAATATCAAAAGGCTACAAGAATCGTAAGTGCGTTCCCATGTGTGAGCTTGGAAGTACGTTTAGTTCTTTCCTTGTTATTATAGGCGAGTGTTGTATTTAACGAGTGTGCATATGGAAAGTAGACAGAGAGCGTAGAATACGGAGGTGGTGTTCAACAAACCAAGAGGACTTAGCAAAATAATTTAAGCCAATAAATTACATTTATTTCCGCAGGAACTTGGGTGTAGTATTTTTCTACCGATTCCTCAGTAACGCTGATTACAAAATATTCGCGAGGATCATTAAAAGTCGACTAGAATCTGAACTTCCAGGGGCATTGGAACACTGTCAAAATGTTCTGTCCCTGGACATAACAATCACTGCTATTGGCGAACTATCGAGACGTTGTCCAAATTACTTGGAAGGTGCAGGCAACTTTGTGCACCGCATTTCTCAATTTCAAAAAGATCAGTAGAATTCGACAGAGTAGAATTCGACTGAGTAGAATTCGATTATCTTGAAAAACTAATGGGTAATATGGGATTTTGTAGGAAATTGGTCCAAATTACCAACGTATGTTTATGATATGTTGGCACCCGGATCAAGATTGATGACAGTGTTTCGAAAGAGCCGCAGAAGGTCTTCTGTCAGGGTTCTGCTTTGAATGCTTCTATCTACGCCACACAACCTCTTCTCCGAAGAGAATGTACAGCGTTCAGTGGATGCTGGGTACGGGGAACGAAGATCAAGTAAACGTCTCCACAGACGACCTCAGTCTCATTTTGAATGATGAGCAAGATGCGATTAACGCAGCTTACACACTAAGCTAATGCCAAACATCGAGCGGGGCCAGAATCAACGAAGATAAATCAGTTTTTATTGATCTGGGACCTAATTCTCTAAATCGACGGCACCCATTTGGGGATGATCACAGCGGCGAATCCCAAGCACTTGTTAAAACTTTGGCGGCAGGAGAAGGTGCTGTCAAGTCGACAGTAAGAAGCCAAGACTTTCGAAGTCCAGGCAGAATACGAATGACTGCTTACATCAGTGCTTACGTACAGGTAGATTATGATTAAACTTTCGCTACTTCAGAGGGCCCCAATGGAAAAAAGTGATCGTAGGACAATGAAACTTTCTGGAAATGTATGTAATGGCATGCGAAAGAGAAATAACGAATAAATCATTGACATAAGCATGTTTTTATTTCCACATGAGAGGGTAATACGAGGGCAGTTCAATAAGTAATGCAACACATTTTTTTTCTGAAACAGGGGTTGTTTTATTCAGCATTGAAGTACACCAGGTTATTCCCCAATCTTTTAGTTACACAACACTATTTTTCAACGTAATCTCCATTCAATGCTACGGCCTTACGCCACCTTGAAATGAGGGCCTGTAAGCCTGCACGGTACCATTCCACTGGTCGATGTCGGAGCCAACGTCGTACTGCATCAATAACTTCTTCATCATCCGCGTAGTGCCTCCCACGGATTGCGTCCTTCATTGGGCCAAACATATGGAAATCCGACGGTGCGAGATCGGGGCTGTGGGGTGCATGAGGAAGAACAGTCCACTGAAGTTTTGTGAGCTCCTCTCGGGTGCGAAGACTTGTGTGAGGTCTTGCGTTGTCATGAAGAAGGAGAAGTTCGTTCAGATTTTTGTGCCTACGAACACGCTGAAGTCGTTTATTCAATTTCTGAAGAGTAGCACAATACACTTCAGAGTTGATCGTTTGACCATGGGGAAGGACATGGAACAGAATAACCCCTTCAGCGTCCCAGAAGACTGTAACCATGATTTTACCGGCTGAGGGTATGGCTTTAAACTTTTTCTTGGTAGGGGAGTGGGTGTGGCGCCACTCCATTGATTGCCGTTTTGTTTCAGGTTCGAAGTGATGAACCCATGTTTCATCGCCTGTAACAATCTTTGACAAGAAATTGTCACCCTCAGCCACATGACGAGCAAGCAATTCCGCACAGATAGTTCTCCTTTGCTCTTTATGGTGTTGGGTTAGACAACGAGGGACCCAGCGGGAACAAACCTTTGAATATCCCAACTGGTGAACAATTGTGACAGCACTACCAACAGAGATGTCAAGTTGAGCACTGAGTTGTTTGATGGTGATCCGTCGATCATCTCGAACGAGTGTGTTCGCACGCTCCGCCATTGCAGAAGTCACAGCTGTGCACGGCCGGCCCGCACGCGGGAGATCAGACAGTCTTGCTTGACCTTGCGGCGATGATGACACACGCTTTGCCCAACGACTCACCGTGCTTTTGTCCACTGCCAGATCACCGTAGACATTCTGCAAGCGCCTATGAATATCTGAGATGCCCTGGTTTTCCGCCAAAAGAAACTCAATCACTGCCCATTGTTTGCAACGCACATCAGTTACAGACGCCATTTTAACAGCTCCGTACAGCGCTGCCACCTGTCGGAAGTCAATGAAGCTATACGAGACGAAGCGGGAATGTTTGAAAATATTCCACAAGAAATTTCCGGTTTTTTCAACCAAAATTGGCCGAGAAAAAAATGTGTTGCATTACTTATTGAACTGCCCTCGTATCTGTTAACTGTGTACCATGTTTACGTTCCAGTTTACAAACGTTGCTCATCGTGTCTACCATCTGCTTGCATGAATAGTGTAGTATCGCAGGGGTTAATAGTGCCAACCAAAAAAACGTTTTCAAGTAAATCTGCAGAGCAGTACACTCGAACCCCACACATCGCTAGGAGTGCGTGGATTATCGTGACCGCCGTCAGAGCGGGACCCCGCACGAGACCATTACATTTCCGAGGGCGGATGAATCGAACGTTTTAGCTTTATTTCCACTTTCTTCATCTGCTGTTCCAGACATAAATTTTAAATCTGAGGGTCTCGTGTTGATGTCAGTCAGACTGTCGTCGCATTCTGCATAACGTGATGAGACGGTAAAAACATATAGGCGTAGCAAGCACCGCTTGCCACCTGTTCCCGCTGCGTGCGCTAGCCCACTCCACAACATCTTGTGTCAACAGCACAATGTGTCATCAACAAGGATTACGTCTCTCTACAGTCACAAGGATTCTGGTTACCCCCACTGTGGTCGTAACAAATTGCTCCTCTCTGCTTTCAACGCACAGCCATAAAGGGCTCATACGAAGTATTGCTGAAGAAAAATGACTGAAGATTAATCATATCCTCTAATCCCATTCAGCTCCAGAGCGTGGGAGACGGAGAAACTGTCGGATTAGGCGTTTTGTATAATCGCTTTACGAGGAGTAATCTGCGATGTATTCTTCGGAACTACTTTGTTCTGACACACGTACAGGACAAGAAAGATGGCGAGTTCATCTGCATATGACCATCAGGCATTAACAATAATCTGTCATGTGATTTCCCTTCTCGAAATACCTGTTTCATATAAGGCTACGTTTAATCATTAATGGCCGAGTACAACGGCGAAATATTTAAAATACTGGAATCGTACGTGAGAGGAGCGTGGTTCATATCGCATATGGATTCCATTTTCAGTGATTTATTAAATCTACATAGGCGATTTTTATGATGTCTGATTTCCGTTCACTTCCTTGCAAAGCTTAGCTAGTGTTCGTATCCAGTGACCCCAATGTGGATAACTCGTTTAGTTGAAATTTCCCTTCCTAAACATACATAGGAATGTTCTTAACATATAGAATCTATTTCACCGCCAGATAGAAGTCACAATGTCTATACCAGCACAGGTTTCATTTCACTTCGTTATAAAGTATTTGGTTCTATTTTAGCTATGCTGCAGACAAGTCACTTGAGAACATAACGTGATAGTGTCGAAGTTACGGCACTGACATCCAAGTCAGAAGACCTCGGAGTTCAAATCTGTATATGGTTTTCCGTGATTTTCCTAAAGAGCTCCATGCGAGTATCGTGAAAGCTCTCGCCCCTGGTTAATGAAACTACCTTGTACCACAACAAGACGGGCTAGTTCAAGGATAGTTGCTGTCGCAAGATAACACGTAAAACCTAATTGTCCTGATACAGTATGAGGGAGTGCAATTCTCGTTACTTTCAGAAAATAATAAGTAAATTATCCTTATAGTCGAAATTCAAATTACAAAATGACGCTAACACAGTGGGGAGCTACCAAAAAGTGTGGAATCAGTTCAACAAGATTTGCTTATCTGGTAGTTAGCAAAATCAAAGTGAACGTTACAAAAAGAAAATACAAATTATAATCAAACTAAGCAACACCAGTTGTGTGACAAAGTAAGCAAGTAACTTGCTGCACTGAGTATGGATCGTCTACTGCAGTTGCGACTCTTACATCCTCCTAAACAGCTAGTGTGTACCGCTCAGCACAGTATGAGGGAGTGCAATCTCCGTTCCTAGCCCTCACCTCGCAAAAAAAAAACAAAAAAAACAAAAAAAAATAAAAGATTCCACATGGCGTCGAAGACTCCTTGTTGTTGCCTGTGGGAGAATTGTTGCTTTGTTGATAAATTCACACACATATAAATTCTTTCCTTTGGCTTACAAGGAGCATAGTTTTAAACATGAAGTTGGTACTGGACCGAAGCGATATCTTCATGACTGGTCAACCTTATGCACCAACAATACTGTGCACAGTGACGCAATACTATTGAATGAACCGATATTTTACGAGCGAATACTTCTGTCTAGACACTGGATGGATGGTGCTTATGCGTCTGTCTCTTTGAAGTACACACACAATGGCAAAAATGTCGCACTGAGTTATTCTTTAATGACTATTGGGTAGCCATTCAGCGACTACAATGGGTGCAGGTGCCACTGCGGGCTCAAAAAATTGTAGAGTGGGTCACTGACCGACTTCCTCGAAAACTTGTCCATATCTTGAAAGGATGCAGTCTTGACTTAACGAGATTCACAGACTGCCTTCTGCCGAGAAAAGGGGCTATAGAGACGTTTCTGATGTCACACCACCCCAGAGTAATGAGTGCAAGGCTGCCTTTCCATACACACACTCCTATATCGTAACTAAAATAACTGCGCAATAGCGGAAGAAAATTAATTAATATCAGGTAGCGAAATGTGAGAGTAACATCACATCATGACAGTGACGTCATAACTGGCATGGACTACGGCAGAAGAGGGTACCATATCCTCGACATATCCAATACTGAATCGAACGATCACCCCAGGGGTCCTATGGGGGAACAGCAAGAGAGACGTTGGAAAATGTTGCTTATGTGGTCTGACACAAAGCAAACGAAACTGATGCTGCAAAATTTTACACTTTTCAAGTTTGTGAGCTCCTACAACGTTAGACTTAGTTGATACCCAAACTTCTGTATTTCTTACTTACACTGCTGAAAGCATTTCTAACATATTTCCCTCGAGGCTACTCAGGATCTCATCCTATTCTGCCCCTCGGTGGAGCGCGGAAACACGTTTGCTGTAAAGTGCTCGTCCAGTGCCACTGAGTTGTTCGATTCTGATGAAACTTGTCACAGCCTGATGACAGCATTCAGTCTTGAAACAGTCGCGCACGCGCGATAAGACACCACGACAGACAGTTCCGTTGTAACGAAACCATTCGTGTTCTTTTCGCGACGAGGGTGTAGTAGTACTATGCAACTGCGGTAGCTGTGGAAGTCTAATTCAACCAGCATCAATTTTGTTATATTTGCACTATTTAACACATTAATTTTTGCTTTCCTTCGTGCTGTTCATGCAACATAAAGTACTACATTTCAGGGGGATGCTGGAAGCGTAGGAATCGAGAAATTTCAGCCAATATTGACTGGTTTCCGTTGCGGGTCAACCTCTGAAAACTGTTTGCAAGCTGTATAGAAGTATGTTACATTCTGTAGCAACAAGGTTTCAGTTGCTACTACAGATTGGACGGAAAGCTTCTCTCTCTGAAGTTTTTTTAGAATATTTTTAGTAAACAGAATTATTTTACAAAAACACATCTCCACATTTGAATAAATCATTTGGACAAACATCTGTTCACTTTTAAGTATTTTACATTTCAGCCCTGATTTTGAAGAAAGTCTTCAACACGTTTTGCAAAACTCTCCGCGAGCACTGCTTTCTCTGCAGGGATGATTGAATTCGATTTTTCCTGAACATGTGTAATAAGCTGGTATCTGTGGCGTGGACGAGATTTTTTGAATACTGCAGCCTGTAGGCTGGCCGACAGGTGCTGTTCACGATTTAAGTTGGCTCAAATGGCTCTGAGCACTATGGGACTTAACTTCTGTGGCCATCAGTCCCCTAGAACTTAGAACTACTTAAACCTAACTAACCTAGGGACATCACACACATCCATGCCCGAGGTAGGATTCGAACCTGCGACCGTAGCGGTCGCGCGGTTCCAGACTATAGCGCCTAGAACCTCTCGGAAACTCCGGCCGGCTCACGATTTAGGTCTGGAGTGTTTCCAGGGTAGTCAGTTCGCCCAATTTAGGTGTTAAACATCCCACTGACATGGAGGCCTTAAATGTAGGAACGAAAATGGTCCCGTTTTGTCCCCATTTTTAGTAACAGCCTTGAAAACGACTATAAACGCAAATAACCACACAACGGCATACAGACAAAATTAACATAAACTTAAATAAAGACTGTGTAAACCCATTACGTTGAAGAAAAATTTAACTTTTTCAACATTGTCTTCCTTTATGTCTGTAATTAAAATACAGTCTGGAATCGCGCGACCGCTACGGTTGCAGGTTCGAATCCTGCCTCGGGCATGGATGCGTGTGATGTCCTTAGGTTAGGTCGGTTTAAGTAGTTCTAAGTTCTAGGGGACTGATGACCTCAGACGTTAAGTCCCATAGTGCTCAGAGCCATTTTGTAATTAAAATTTAGAGATAATATTAATGACTTTTATGTTCTTTTATCAACTTAAAACACAACTTACCAAGTACAGGTGTGTTAAATTTCGGAAAACAATCAGCTTAGAAGTAGTTCACGACCACCACAACACTTGCCAGCGGTAGACAGACAACTGTGGGAATGTAATCATCAAGTAATACTGACTGCCATAAAGTTCATTCAGTCAGCGCAATCTGTTGTTATAAAATGATACTGTGTCCAGATCACGTTTGACTTCGGTGGCTCTGTTAATAAAAAAAACTGGCCATGTGCGATTAGGAATCGCGCACTGAGTGTTCCGTGCAAATTTAATGACGTATGCAAACAGTTCATCCATTCCGGGAATCGAGAATGTCGATCGTTTTTACCTGTTATCGACACTGATAGTGCATAAGATATCGGTCCTAGGGACTCCAATATTTTCTAGAACGTTTTAATCTCAATAATATAAAAGTGACATAAAAAATCATGCTGGAGGCAGGCGATCAGTATTATAATCAACAGTAGTTCTCCGTTCAGGCTAACTGTTTCGCAATGGTAAAAGTCAAACATCAGGCAAAAAATGATTTAATTGCTCTTATGAATCGTTTCAGAATTTATTCATCAGCAGGTATTGAGGAGCGATTATTGTAAGCAGATACGGCGTTTCAAGTTGTACGTGAAATGCCATATCTACGTGCAGTAATCGCTCCTCCGTTTATGATGATCGGTAAATTCCGAAACGCGTCATATGAGCAATAATGTCATTCCTTGCCTGATGTTTAACTTCTTTCATTGCGACCATGTCAGCCGAATGCAGAACTACTAACTGTTTCAATTTCAAGTTTGACTTCGGATAACAAATTACGAAAGAAATCTTTTTTCGTGCGATGTAATTAAAAATTAATAATTTTCTAATTTTTCCTTTGGTTGTACTGTGAAACGTTGCTTTATGCCCAAGTTCACTAGTCTAGTCTAACGGGACACTTTTTTTCGTGTGATATAATTAAAAATTAACAACTTTCGAATTTTTTCTCTGGTTTTACTGTGAAACCTTGCTTTTTGTTAAATTTCATGAGTCTAGTCAAACGGGAAGTACCCTATAGCTTTTGATGAGTGGTTTTGCGAGTATTAAACATGTGACATCTATGGTCGCATGTTTTGACTGCGTTGACTTAGAAGCTTCAATTTTTTCGCCGCCATAGTAGGAAAGACCTCAGCATGTGCCATAAATTTCAACTTGATGTGTCCACTCACTACTGAGAAAAAGAGTTTTTATCAGTCTGACAGACGGACAAATTGACAGACAACAAAGTGATCCTGTAAGGGTTGCAGTTTTGTTGATTGAGTTACGAATCGCTGAAAGGCGAGAAATATCCGTCTACCCTGTATAGAAAATAATTTCACCTGTCGTTACCACTTTGAGTCACCTTCACTTTCGTATATACACTTATGCATGTTAGTTTTATATGCTGACTACCTAATAAAAGAAATAAATTTTCTGTATGAGTCCGCGAACAACGTGAATATTTTATAAAAGGCAAATCTAGATCGCTTAGTAAAGTTTCTTTATTTACTGCGCCATTTCGGCCTCTACCATCATCAGATATCTGTAAATAAAGTTAAAGGAGCATAAAGAACGACAAACCTTTGGTATAAAACATCAGCTCACCAAAGATGAAATATTGCAAAGTTAAAAAATATTTCTTTTTAAAAGAGTTAACTTACCATTAAGCTTATAACTTGCTAAACAATGTTCAGTGTCCGTATTAAAAATCGGTGCTTAACGTGGATGGTAATTAAAAGATTGTCTCAAAAATTATACATAGACGTAGGTTCTAGCCAACAGGTGGATTAGAGTGGGGAACATTTTCTTATCCCGTATGAAATCATAATCATTAAAAGTCACTTTAAAAAAACACAATGTAAATGAGTATAGTTCAATACTCATAAAATTTTCAGATGGTGCCAATTACCCCAATTGGATTTCGCTTAATCACTGAAACTGCTAGAAAATAATATCTGTGTAACAGCAGCTTGAACTCTGGTATCAAATACATTTTGCATCAACATGATGTCATTATAAAAGTAGAACTTGCTATCATAATAATGCTTATCCAGTAAATAAAAACCTATGCCCTACGAGCGAAAACAAAGTCAGACAATACATTAAAATGTAAAACAGATTAACCGTTTACTTATTTAGCAGTTTGTGATCTTTTTGGTGAGTGAGGTTATGAAAAATTATCTTTGTATGTTTTCATCTATTGTAGTTTTATGATGTAGCTACAACAAACGTATGTCGCTCTGTATGTTCCTTTCATTTCAGCTGCAGATATCAGACGATTGCACTGAACAAAATGGTGAAAGAAATTTTATGAATCGATCTAGGCGGTTTTATTCATGAAAAGGAAGCGAGGAATGTCGACGTGCGCTACCTCGTGCTTGATGCCATATTATGCTGACAGGAGAAGCGTGTGAACTTCCCCTCGCTGACTTGATTCATACCGGCAGGGTGCGAAGGGCATGATAATGACTTCAATATTTGAGAACAAGAAGATGCAACTCTCGACCGTTTTCGAGAACATCGAGTCTGAAAGTTTTAAACGTGCTCATGTACTTTGTAAGGTAACTAAAATCCAAGAAGTCCATAGCCGATCGAGTAGTAAGACGGCACTGTTGGAAATAGAAAAGGCGAGTGGCAGTGGACAAGAAAACTCCATTACACTATTTCTTGAAGAACGATTCTTTTAGCCGAAGTCGCACAAGCAATATACAAAGATATTTAGTTTACGCTTTGGATCACATTTTTATTGCAACATTCTGTTTTGTAGCATTTTCATTTGTACACATTTATTAATTACAATCACGTAATTCAAAAAAACAAATTATAGACACGTAGCCCCTATCGCCTAGGGAAAATCTTTGCCAATAGTTAAGGACAACACCTGAAGAGGAATAGTTTTATGGAAGGGTTAAAATGGCCGTGCCAAGTAGAGATAGATTTGATTTTCGTTTCTTTTGGAGATTAAACTTAGTTGGATAAGAAGATAAGAAAATTGTAGGCACTTAGATACGCAAGCACAAGGTCGCTGGATCGAATCTCGTTGGAGTTTCATATATACACTATGTGATCAAAAGTATCCGGACACATGGCTGAAAACGACTTACAATTTCGTGGTGCCCTCCGTCGGTAATGCTGCAGTTCAGTATGGTGTTGGCCCACCCTTAACCTTGATGACAGCTTCCACTCTCGCAGGCATACGTTCAATCAGGTGCTGGAAGGTTTCTTAGGGAATGGCAGCCCTTTATTCACGGAGTGTTGCACTGAGGAGAGATATCGATGTCCGTCGATGAGGCCTAGCACGAAGTCGGCAGAGGTGTTCTACAAGATTCAGGTCAGGACTCTGTGCAGGCCAGTCCATTACAGGGATGTTATTGTCGTGTAACTACTCCGCCACAGGCCGTGCATTATGAACAGGTGCTCGATCGTGTTGAAAGATGTTATCGCAATCTCCGAATTGCTCTTCAACAGTGGGAAGCAAGAAGGTGCTTAAAACATCAATGTAGGCCTGTGCTGTGATAGTGCCACGCAAAACAAGGGGTGCAAGCCCCTTCCATGAAAAACACGACCACACCATAATACGTCCGCCTCTGAATTTTACCGTTGCCACTACAGACGCTGGCATATGACGTTCACCGGGCATTCGCCATATCCACACTCTGCCATGGGATCGTCACATTGTCACATTGTATACTGTGATTAGTCACTCCAACTTTTTTCCACTGTTCAATCGTCCAATGTTAACGCTCTTTACATCAAACGAGGCGTCGTTTGGCATTTATCGGCATGATGTGTGGCTTACGAGCAGCCGCTCGACTGTGAATCCAAGTTTTCTCACCTCCCACCGAACTGTCATAGTACTTGCAGTCTGAAATTCCTGTATGATGGTCTGGATAGATGTCTACCTATTACACATTACGACCCTCTTCAACTGTCGGCGGTCTCTGACAGTCAACACACGAGGTCGGCCTGCACGCTTTCGTGCTGTACGTGTCCCTTCACGTTTCCACTTCACTATCACATCGAAAACAGTGAACACAGGTATTTTAAGCAGTGTGAAATCTCGCGTACAGACGTATAACACAAGTGACACCCAATCACTTGACCACGTTCAAAGGCCGTGAGTTCCACGGAGCGTCCCATTCTGCTCTCTCACGATGTTCAAAAATGTGTGTGAAATCTTATGGGACTTAACTGCTAAGGTCATCAGTCCCTAAGCTTACACACTACTTAACCTAAATTATCCTAAGGACAAACACAGACACCCATGCCCGAGGGAGGACTCGAACCTCCCCCGGGACAAGCTGCACAGTCTCACGATATTCAGTAACTCCTGAGGAGGTCGCTGACATGGAATACCTGGCAGTAGATGGCAGCACAATGCACCTAATATGAAAAACGTATGTTTTGTGGTGTCCGTATACTTTTGATCATGAGTCACCTAACGTTACCGCTGGATATATTACGTAAACCACACCAAATACTGACGAACCGATTCCACAGACCGAACGTGAGGAGAGGGGCTAGTGTAATTGTTTAATACAAACCATACAAAAATGCACGTAAGTATGTTTTTTAACACAAACCTACGTTTTTTTTAAATGGAACCACGTTAGTTTTGTTAGCACATCTGAACATATAAACAAATACATAATCAGTGCCGTTTGTTGCATTGTAAAATGTTAATTACATCCAGAGATATTGTAACCTAAAGTTGACGCTTGAAACCTCCGACGTTCAGTTGCGTGTTGTAACAAACACGGGCCACGGTCGGCGAGCAGCATCTGCAGGGACATGTTTACGATGAGGACCGTGTTTACGAGTGTGGCTGTAGTGCACTGTTGTGGTTTGGTCTAGCTGTCGCAGTGTCCGCATGTAGCGCTTGCTGCTATTGTTATTCTGCATTCGTCTCCACACGCAGACCAACTGTAGTACACCGTGTTACCAGACGTCTGTGATAGTGTAGTGTTGTAGGAACTGTGACCATGGTGTATTCGAGATCTGAAAAGGCGGAGATGATACTCATCTATGGCGAGTGTCGACGAAATGCAACTGAAGCCTACAGGGTGTATGCAGAACGGTACCCGGACAGAGAGCATCCAACGTGCCGCACATTGCAAAACATCTACCGTCTGTATGCAACAGGTATGGTCGTAGCACGCAAACGGGTCCGTAACAGCCCCGTCACAGGAGAAGCGGGTGCAGTTGGTGTGTTAGCTGCTGTTGCCATGAACCCACACATGAGTACACGGGACCTTGCGAGAGCCGGTGGACTGAGTCAAAGTAGTGTCATGCGCATACTGCATCGTCACCGCTTTCACCCGTTTCATGTGTCGCTACATCAGCAATTACATGGTGATGACTTTAATCATCGAGTGCAATTCTGTCAATGGGCATTAACAGAGCATACGTTGCAGTTCTACCTGTTTACCGATGAAGCGGGTTTCACAAACCACGGGGCAGTGAATCTACGGAACATGCATTACTGGTCCGTGGACAATTCTCGCTGGCTCAGACAGGTAGAGCGACATCGACCGTGGACTGTAAATGTATGGTGCGGAATCATTGGCGACCACCTCATTGGTCCTCACTTCATTGCAGGGGCCCAAACAGCTGCAACATACGTCGCGTTTCTACAGAATGATCTGCCAACGTTGTTCGAAAATGCCCCACTGGAAACGCGGCAACGTATGTGGTATCAGCATGATGGTGCACCTGCACATTCCGCAATTAACACTAGGCTGACCCTTGACAGGATGTTCGACGGGCGTTTAATAGGAAGTGGAGGACGCATAAATTGGCCAGCCCGTCCTCCTGATCTTACACCTCTGGACTTCCTTCTGTGGGGTACGTTAAAAGAGAATGTGTACCGTGATGTGCCTACAACCCCAGAGGATATGAAACAACGTATTGTGGCAGCCTGCGGCGACATTACACCAGATGTACTGCGGCATGTACGACATTCATTACGCCAGAAATTGCAATTGTGTGCAGCTAGTGATGGCCACCACATTGAACATCTATTGGCCTGACATGTCGGGACACACTCTATTCCACTCCGTAATTGAAAACGGAAACCACGTGTGTACGTGTACCTCACCCCTCATGGTAATGTACATGTGCGTCAGTGAAAAAGATCAATAAAAAGGTGTTAGCATGTGGACGTAATGTGCTGTTCCAGTCTCTTCTGTACCTAAGGTCCATCACCGTTCCCCTTGGATCCCTACGTAATTCAGTGCTCTCCGATACACACGATCGAACAGCGGAGGAGTGGTACTCAAGCGTCAACTTTAAGTTACAATATCTCCGGATGTAATTAACATTTTACAATGCAACAAACGGCACTGATTACGTACTTGTTTATATGTTCAGATGTGCTAACAAAACTAACGGGGTTCCATTTAAAAAAACGTAGATTTGTGTTAAAAAACATACTTCCGTGCATTTTTTATGGTTTGTATTAACCAATTACACTAGCCCCTCTCCTCACGTTCGGTCTGTGGAATCGATTCGTCAGTATTTGATATGGTTTACGAAATATATCCAGCGGTAATGTTAGGTGACTCACCCTGTGTATGAGCTACGTGCACCAGTATTCAGTGATATGCTTTGATATGTGTGGTGCGCCGCGGAATTTTGTGACGAGCGAGAACCATTTGTGGATGGAAACAGAGTCTCTTTTGCAATAGACACACTGATAAAACCATGTGCATGCAAAACTTCACCGCTCATTACATGTGCTGTGTATTCCAGTCATTATAGTTTTCTATGTTTCTACCACGGGTATCATCCATATTCGTGCGGTGCTTCGTAGGCTGTATATATTACACTTGTCACAAATGTGACTATACTGACTTGAAAGTTCTCGCGTATCCTTTTTTTTAATTTCCAGTCTCCTTCAGCATTTTTTTCTTCCTGTTTCAGAATTAAGAAAATATCGATAACTTGTAAAATCATAATAAATTTGTTGGTAGAATGAAGTAGGAATAAAAAACATCCTGCCGATGGCGAAATTATATACAGCACCTCGTGCTTATGAAACAAAGCTTACTCATTCGGCTGCGGACTCCTTGAACACTAGCGACCCTACGAATTACACTACTGGCCTTTAAAATTGTTACACCTCGAAGATGATGTGATACAGACGCGAAATTTAACCGACTGGAAGAAGATAATGTGATATGCAAATGATTAGCTTTTCAGAGCATTCACACAAGGTTGGCGCCAGTGGTGACGCCTACAACGTGCTGACATGAGGGAAGTTTCCAACCGATATCTCATACACAAACAGCAGTTGACCGGCGTTGCCTGGTGAAACGTTGTTGTGATGCCTCGTGTAAGGAGGAGAAATGCGTACCATCACGTTTCCGACTTTGATGGAGGTCGGATTGTAGCCTATCGCGATTGCGGTTTATTGTATCGCGACATTACTGCTCGCGTTGGTCGAGATCCAATGACTGTTAGCAGAATATGGAATCGGTGGGTTCAGGAGGGTAATACGGAACGCCGTGCTGGATGCCAACGGCCTCGTATCACTAGTAGTCGAGATGACAGGCATCTTATCCCCATGGCTGTAACGCATCGTGCAGCCACGTCTCGATCCCTGAGTCAACAGATGGGGACGTTTGCAAGACAACAGCCATCTGCACGAACAGTCCGACGGCGTTTGCAGCAGCATGGACTATCAGCTCGGAGACCATGGCTGCGGTTACCCTTGACGCTGCATCACAGACAGGAGCGCCTGCGATGGTATACTCAACGACAAACCTGGATGCACGAATGGTAAAACGTCATATTTTTGGATGAATCCAGGTTCTGTTTACAGCATCATGATGGTCGCATCCGTGTTTGGCGACATCGCGGCGAACGCACATTGGAAGTGTGTAATCGTCATCGCCATACTGGCGTATCACCCGGCGTGATGGTTTGGGGTACCATTGGTTACACGTCTCGGTCACCTCTTGTTGGCATTGACGGCACTTTGAACAGTGGACGTTACATTTCAGATGTGTTACGACCCGTGGCTCTACCCTTCATTCGATCCCTGCAAAACCCTAGATTTCAGGAGGATAATGCACGACATCATGTTGCAGGTCCTGTGCGGGCCTATTTGGATACAGAAAATGTTCGACTGCTGCACTGGCCAGCACATTCTCCATATCTCTCACCAATTGGAAACGTCTGGTCAATGGTGGCCGAGCAACTGCCTCGTCACAATACGCCAGTCACTACTCTTGATGAATTGTGGAAACGTGTTGAAGCTGCATGGGCAGCTGTACCTGTACACTCCATCCAAGCTCTGTTTGACTCAATGCCCAGGCGTATCAAGGCCATTATTACGGCCAGAGGTGGTTGTTATGGGTACTGATTTCTCAGGATCTATGCAGCTAAATTGCGTGAAAATGTAATCACATGTCAGGTCTAGTATAATTTATTTGTCCAATGAATACCCGTTTATCATCTGCATTTCTTCTAGGTGTAGCAGTTTTAATAGCCAGCAGTGTATATAAGTACGCCTAACTTTTGCAAACTCGATTTTCTCAAAGACGGTTATTGACATACGTTGAAGTTATCGCGTGCCCTACACACCCTGTCAATATGAACCATATCGGTGAAGTTCGTACGGTTTCCTTGTGAGTTCCACTTCTAACTTATTCTACAGTTAAGTTCAGCTCATATCGAAACGTCACCCCGTCAGGTGGAGTTTTTGGAAGGCGCGCAGCCAGCCGCACCTGCAGCGGCTGGCGGCGCCGCCAGCCACCCTGGCAGCGGCCGCGCCGCATCTCCGGGCGAGGATCCAGCGGCGAGCAGTGACCCCGTCTCCGGCTCCGCCGCTAGCGCCGCCCGCCGCGCTAAAAATACCCTCCGTGCACGTGCGACGTGTCGTACCGCCTCCCCCGCCACGCAGCCCTTTCCCCGCTCTCTTCTGTTATTACTCGGTGTGCCAGAGCTGCAAGTTAACAACTTGTCCTGGATATACTGGTGATGTAAGCCCAATGATCATCTCACTTTCCATCACAAAAAAACGATTATTCTATGATCCAAATCGATTACTGACTTCCGAGTGGCTCGAAGACTTCTTAATTACGTTGTCCTCGATGGTGAGAGTTCATAGGAGGTGAGGCTATCATTTGGAGTGCCCCAGGGAAGTGTGGTATGTCTGCTGTTGTTTTCTATCTACACAAATGATCTTTTGGATAGGGTGGATAGCAATGTGCGGCTGTTTGCCGATGATGGTGTGGTGTACGGGAAGGTGTCGTCGTTGAGTGACTGTAGGAGGATACAAGATGACGTGAACAGGATTTGTGATTGGTGTAAAGAATGGCAGCTAACTCTAAATATAGATAAATGTAAATTAATGCAGATGAATAGGGAAAAGAATCCCGTAATGTCTGAATACTCCATTAGTAGTGTAGCGTTTGACACAATCACGTCGATTAAATATTTGGGCGTAACATTGCAGAGCGATATGAAGTGGGACAAGCATGTAACGGCAGTTGTGGGGAAGGAGGATAGACGTCTTCGGTTCATTGGTAGAATTTTTGGAATATGTGGTTCATCAGTAAAGGAGACCGCTTATAAAACACTAATACGACCTATTCTTGAGCACTGCTCGAGCGTTTGGGATCCCTATCAGGTCGGATTGAGGGAGGGCATAGAAGCAATTCTGAGGCGGGCTGCTAGATTTGTTACTGGTAGGTTTGATCATCACGGAAGTGTTACGGTAATGCTTCAGGAACTCGGGTGGGAGTCTCTAGAGGAAAGGAGGCGTTCTTTTCGTGAATCGCTACTGAGGAAATCTAGAGAACCAGCATTCGAGGCTGACTGCAGTAGAATTTTACTGCCGCCAACTTACATTTCGCGGAAAGACCACAAAGGTAAGATAAGAGAGATTAGGGCTCGTACAGAGGCATATAGGCAGTCATTTTTCCCTCGTTCTGTTTGGAAGTGGAACAGGGAGAGAAGATGCTAGTTGTGGTACGAGGTACCCTCCGCCATGCACCGTATGGTGGATTGCGGAGAATGTATGTAGATGTAGATGTAGATGTAGAGAGGTGCTTTGGGTGCGAAACAGCGGCGCTCATAAGCACCCAGATCATTACTTTAAATCTGTCGATTTCTAGGGAAAGTACTACATAGGTCTTGAAGTTTGTGGAAACATAGGACCTTAAACGGTATTACTAGGTGTGGGAAACTATAATGAACAATGACAGCGAACTTGGAATGCTAGTTAAAAACAACATGCCAAGTAGGAACGCAAATGAACTACCCTCCTTTTTTAACAGGCCGTTCGCTAAGAGTTTCTACGACGTCCGGTGTCAACAGTGGAAAATTAAAAATCCTTCGCAGTGTTGCTACCGCAAGTAAAGAGCAGAACACGCCTTGCAGCCTGTACTGTACTTACTAAAACCTTGGTTAACTCAGATGACAAACGCATATTAAAGCTAAGGTGTTAAAAAACTGACACAAGTTTGGAAAGTGAAGCACTGCTAGTGGTTCATTACAGTGAGAGCAAAGTCGCCGCATAACATATGAGGACGGCTAAAAAGACAGTGACCTACACATACTACAGGGGGGAGTCGTGGAATATCGGCCGGCTTACATTATCGGCCAGTACTGTGACTTCCCTTTCCGCCTCCAAATGGCAGAAGTGTACAGTAAGGAGAAGCAAGGCTGTGTATCCACGTGCTCTGCAGTCAAATATCTTGCTCCTCTCTTCCGTGCTTTTTCAGTGGCTGATGGTGGTTGCTGTAGCGCACGGGATATATTTTGTGGCCTGTAGTACCTCTTTTTAAGGTACGTGATTAGTTCCGTTTCTATACTTCGGTTATCTATGTTATGTAAGGAATGATATCTAACAAACGTTTCATGATTATTTCTGTAAAAGAACGTAGAATATGACTATTTCCTACTGCGTGCTCATCGTGCAGTACCGGCCAACCGATTGTCTATCAGTATCGGCCAGAAGGAATTTCAATTTTTAAATTACATTTTCTTAATCTTACTTTTCAGATTGAAATGGTGGAAAATATGAGGAAAAAGTAAGAGAAAAATAGAATGAAGAGTTAATGAAGAGTTAATGAAGAGTTAATGAAGAGTTAATGAAGAGTTAATGAAGAGTTAATGAAGAGTTAATGAAGAGTTAATGAAGAGTTAATGAAGAGTTAATGAAGAGTTAATGAAAGTAGCTATGAGCAAGGCTACGTCTAAGAAAATGACCGCGAGGGAGGCATCCACCGAAGAGAACAGAGCAAAGAAAAAAACTGGAAAAGTGTAAAAGAAAGCTAAACTTAAGTCTAACGTTCCTAAACAAAATAAACACACAAAGGGTGACCATTGAAAGACAATTACAAAGCGGCAAAGATAACTGGATTTTATTGGAAATAATTGGTCAACAAATGGTTCAAATGGCTCTAAGCACTATGGAACTTAACATCTGATCTCATCAGTCCCCCAGACTTGGAACTACTTAAACCTAACTAACCTAAGGACATCGCACACATCCATACCCGAGGCAGGATTCGAACCTGCGACCGTAGCAGCAGCGCGGTTCCGGACTGAAGCGCCTAGAACCGCTCGGCCACAACGGTCAGCAATTAGTCAACATAAGAGATAGAAAAGTGCTTTATGGGTTGAGTCATATGAAGGAGACTAGGTGTTGTATACCGATTGTAGATGCAGGGCACATACTGGGTGTGTGGCTCAGGAGACTATATTGTATTTTATCTGCGATCCTTGTAAAACAGCGAGCTTAACATTGGTGAACTGAGCTGAACAATAAGTGTCCACCCTTATGTGTTATATTATTATTCGTTAAGGATTAATAACCCATACTATCATAGAAAAGAAAATGGCTGATATTGCGAGACACTTTCTACAAGCCTTGCAATTGTAGCTATTTTAACTTCTTTGTAATTAAATGCTATAAAAGAAAATAAAAGTCCTTCCACTGTGCTGCTCGTAGAACATGTCTTGAGGAGGGAGAATAGTATATTAATATCTCGATTAACTACCATAGTTACGCAATGAAGTCAGGAAACTTTAGCCGGCTGATACTGCACGAGTCTCCACTACTTAAAAACAGATCTCCTCGCGACTACATAGACGAGACGAAGTCGTCCAAGCCGTAGGGAGGGGTGTTACTTGCATGATCTTGATCCCACGAAGAGACGACCAGTGTTCGTGTCAGGGTGATAGAATAGACCTGCGTATACCAAAGCTGAGATCGTCCGAGGGAACAACAGCTTAAAGGGCTGGGTAGGAAAGTTGCAACCTTGGCAGCAGAGGTTTCCCGACATGCCGTCATGTCCAAGGAACATACGAATTAAGCATTAGTGCCGGTATAAGCGAGCAAATGAAGGTTTTTATGTACGCGTTGTACTGAATGGTGGTACTTGTAAATCGGAAAGAGGCTCTGCAGGGCACTGAAGGATTCCGGATGTACCTGGTAGCCTGATAAAGGACAAACAGGTATGCGCTACAAATCGAGCATTGATCTAGAAGGAGATATCTAAAAGACTTCTTCGCAAACAACGTGACAGAAGGACACCCAGTGCGACGGTCAGCCTCAGAATTATCGGTGCAAATCACGGTGCTCTCTCTAAACTGCGTAGTAAGTTCCAGGAATGTCGAGTGAATAACCGAAGCCAGAGAACTGTTCTCGGAAAGCGAAATTAAGCTCAGGTTGGGCACAGACCACTGCACACGGAGGCGGGGAATGGAGGGGGGGGGGGGGGGGGTTGGTTGGAGGGAATAAGCCTCACCTCTCGAAAACGTAGCAAGTAACGTGAGATAAAGATTTCGAAGTATGATAAGAATGTAACTTCTGGATGCAATAAGGATACAAAGCTTGCCCCGTATTGGCGGTCAAATGCATCATCAAAAAAGGAAACATGAGATGGGTGGCTAGACACGTACAAAATGGACAAAATTATTTGCACAGGGGGACAACGCGGTGGAATGACAGAGGTAATCCGGCAGCTTCAGTGCAGGGACTCATAACTGGACAGCAGTCTAACGGATTCAGCAGTAATGAATCGTGTTAACGTGCTGCAAAATCTACGGTCGTGCAGATGAATATACGAAGCATCCATAGTCCAGCTTCGATTGGTCTAAGCATCGATATCCTCGGAGACCAGAACGTATTTGGTAACACTAACCTTAATTGAAGCAGTATTTATATTGCATTCAGACTAGCGACTCCCTTCACCCGGCTTCGACGGGAAGCTCTAAGTATTTACGGTCAGAAGACTTTTGTGGCATAGCGGTAATTTTGTGTAGGGGTCTCTGCGTAAAGTTATCATTAAAAAATCAAAATACAGTGTCAGATAGTCGAATATCATCAGCTGCATATAAATTAATCGATTTAAGGAACCAAACCACTTGCCGGGTACTGCAGCGCTTGTAGGTGTCCGTGGACTGCCCGACCGCAACCCGCTAACAAGCGAGCCGTGCATCAAAGGCGCTGCCCTTCTGCGATCGCACGTATGTCAAGCGGGGGGAGGGGGGGGGCGGTCGCTTCTGTCCTTTGCGGGTATCAAAATCACTAAAGTAGTTCCTGAGAGTAACCTTCACGTACAGACAGAAAAAACGCTGTGGGGGCTAATTCGCCATAGTTCAAGCGGTTTCCACGAAATATTTATGAAATTCATGCTCAAACCTTCCTCTTTAATCAGTTTATCAATGAAAGAAAACGTTATCAAAATTCCTAGAGTAATTCCTGAGATTAGCTTTTATATAAAGGCAGAAAGAGCCGGTGGGGGGACTTCAATTTATACCACGTTTAGAAGGAGAATATATATACGTATAGATGTACAGATTGTGGTAATAATAATTTCACGTGGTTCAACGTACACGTCCAAGTCTTTCAATTGAATGTCACTCCGGTGACTTGCATATCCCTAGCCAGTTAAACAATCGGGAAAAGGCGACCTACAGTTTAACGTGGCATCCGAAACACGTTTCGTTTCTGGCGAATCTCCACAACAGTGACAGATGATTGCTAGGTTAAAAGTAGAGATAAAAACGTTTGGTCCTCCCGAGATACGATCTCAGGACCAGTGGGTTATCAGGCCCACGCTTTACAGCTACACCATCAAACCCGATTCAGTTCCGTCTAGAAAATGAGATATATAGTTTAACAAGGAATTCCAATTACATTCCGCTTCTGGAGACTGTCCGCATCATTGACAGGTGAATGGTAGGTTAAAAGCAGTGACAAATCCAAGGTCCGGCAGGGATTCTACCCCGCGACCTTTCGGTTTTTAGGCACGCTCTGGACAACGATGCCCAACTGGGGTTCTGCTCAAGCTGCGCTGCTGTCTTGGGTTGCAGCTGTACCGCTAAATGACAATTCCATCGTTTTCACAGCGCGGCGGACTAAAATTCATTACAGTTCAGACAATTTACACGAAATATTTATACACACAAACCATCCTCGTGAGTCCAAACTGCATCAAAATCAATACAGTAGTTCCTAAGATTAACCTGTACATACAAAAAGAGGCGAGCTAGGAGCTTAAATTTATGCATACAGATTGTAAAAATGTATAGTTCTGACAACAAAATAAGTTCGTTTTACCAAGTTTTTTAAAGCTGAACGACCACAGAAAACTAATCTTTGAAAAGGCACATCCCAAACTGAGATTCATCGGACGAATCCTCCAAAAGTGTAGTCCATCCACGATGGAAATATCTTACAGAAACCTCATCCAGCTAATTCTTGAATGTAGCTCCTCACACTACGATTTCACATTTGACTGAGTAACTAGAAAAGAAGCGAAGAAGAGGAGGGCGTTACGCCACGAGTTAGTTCAGTAAGCATGAAATCATCACGAAGATGCTTATTCATCTCCAGCGACAGACTCTAGATGGGACGTCTCGTGCTTCACAGTGCGGTTTAATGTTAAAATTACGAGTATATACGTTACTAGAATGGTCAGAGAACACGTTCCTTCCTCCTAAGTGTAATTCGCGGAATAACCATCAGGATACAATTACAAAGATTCCAGCTCGTACAGAGGCACACTCAGGAATCTTGAGTATGTTCTCTCACCCATGCTGTATCGGTACTGATGATCATATATTCCGCCTTACAGAACTGAATGAACTTTTCAACTCTATTAGGCTTCATTATCAAGCTTAAATTTTCAGCAAAGAGCATTGCTTCTGATTTATCACTGTAAGATTGAAAGTCATTTATATGTAACTCGGATGTAGTGGTCCCAGAACTGAACCATATGCAACGTAAGCAATAACTTGGCAATTCTCAGAAGAAGATTCAGATGCATCAGCTTTCTAAGATCACCTTTTCCTTTTTATTGGTCAGATCTGAAGTGATTACCCGTGATCTAGGGGTTTTCGGTCCCGGGTTCGATCCCCGCCACTGCCTAAATTTTGATAAATAATCAGCATTGGCGGCCGAAGACTTCCGGCATAAGAAGTCAGCCTCATTCTGCCAACGGCCTTGTCAAAGATGGCGGAGGAGCGGATAGAGGTTCAGGGCACTCTCTTGTCCTTGGGCAGGAAATTTCCCCTAAAGGCGGAAGAATCAGCAATGATCAACCGCATGAGGATGAAGAAGGCAATGGAAATCATTGCATTAAAGAAACGTAAGGTGTATCCACAGGGCATGTGGCATGTAATCGAAAAACTGTCGTGATGATCTCTCCATTGGCAAAAGATTCCGGAGTAGTCTCCCATTCGGATCTCCGGGTGTGGACTGATAAGGGGGAGGTTACCATGAGAAAAAGATTAAATAATCAACGAAAGGATAACGTTATACGAGTCGGGGCATGGACTGTCAGAAGCTTGAATGTGGTAGGAAAGCTATAAAATCTGAAAAGGGAAATGCAAAGGCTCAATCTAGATATACACTCCTGGAAATGGAAAAAAGAACACATTGACACCGGTGTGTCAGACCCACCATACTTGCTCCGGACACTGCGAGAGGGCTGTACAAGCAATGATCACACGCACGGCACAGCGGACACACCAGGAACCGCGGTGTTGGCCGTCGAATGGCGCTAGCTGCGCAGCATTTGTGCACCGCCGCCGTCAGTGTCAGCCAGTTTGCCGTGGCATACGGAGCTCCATCGCAGTCTTTAACACTGGTAGCATGCCGCGACAGCGTGGACGTGAACCGTATGTGCAGTTGACGGACTTTGAGCGAGGGTGTATAGTGGACATGCGGGAGGCCGGGTGGACGTACCGCCGAATTGCTCAACACGTGGGGCATGAGGTCTCCACAGTACATCGATGTTGTCGCCAGTGGTGGGCGGAAGGTGCACGTGCCCGTCGACCTGGGACCGGACCGCAGCGACGCACGGATGCACGCCAAGACCGTAGGATCCTACGCAGTGCCGTAGGGGACTGCACCGCCACTTCCCAGCAAATTAGGGACACTGTTGCTCCTGGGGTATCGGCGAGGACCATTCGCAACCGTCTCCATGAAGCTGGGCTACGGTCCCGCACACCGTTAGGCCGTCTTCCGCTCACGCCCCAACATCGTGCAGCCCGCCTCCAGTGGTGTCGCGACAGGCGTGAATGGAGGGACGAATGGAGACGTTTCGTCTTCAGCGATGAGAGTCGCTTCTGCCTTGGTGCCAATGATGGTCGTATGCGTGTTTGGCGCCGTGCAGGTGAGCGCCACAATCAGGACTGCATACGACCGAGGCACACAGGGCCAACACCCGGCATCATGGTGTGGGGAGCGATCTCCTACACTGGCCGTACACCACTCGTGATCGTCGAGGGGACACTGAATAGTGCACGGTACATCCAAACCGTCATCGAACCCATCGTTCTACCATTCCTAGACCGGCAAGGGAACTTGCTGTTCCAACAGGACAATGAACGTCCGCATGTATCCCGTGCCACCCAACTTGCTCTAGAAGGTGTAAGTCAACTACCCTGGCCAGCAAGATCTCCGGATCTGTCCCCCATTGAGCATGTTTGGGACTGGATGAAGCGTCGTCTCACGCGGTCTGCACGTCCAGCACGAATGCTGGTCCAACTGAGGCGCCAGGTGGAAATGGCATGGCAAGCCGTTCCACAGGACTACATCCAGCATGTCTACGATCGTCTCCATGGGAGAATAGCAGCCTGCATTGCTGCGAAAGGTGGATATACACTGTACTAGTGCCGACATTGTGCATGCTCTGTTGCCTGTGTCTATGTGCCTGTGGTTCTGTCAGTGTGATCATGTGATGTATCTGACCCCAGGAATGTGTCAATAAAGTTTCCCCTTCCTGGGACAATGAATTCACGGTGTTCTTATTTCAATTTCCAGGAGTGTAGTAGGGTCAGTGAAGTGAAATGGAAAGAAGAGAAGGATTTATGGTCAGATCAGTATAGGGCAATGTCAAAAGTAGCAGAAAATCGTGTAACGGGAGTAGGGGTCGTTATGAATAGTAAGGTGGCGCTCAGATTATGTTACTGTGAACAGTTCAGTGATAGGGTTGTTCTTATCAGAATAGACAACGATAGTCCAGGTATATATGACGTCGCAAGCTGAAGATGAAAAGATACAGAAAGTGTATGAGGATACATGTATGAGGGTAAATGTAAAAGTAAATGTCGTGTAACTAGGGCCTCCCGTCGGGCAGACCGTTCGCCGGGTGCAAGTCTTTCGATGTGTCGCCACTTCGGTGACTTGGGCAACAATGGGAATGAAATGATGATGATTAGGACAACACAACACCCAGTCCCTGAGCGGAGAAAGTCTCCAACCCAGCCGGGAATCGAACCCAGACCCTTAGGATTAACATTCTGTCGCACTGAACACGCAGCCATCGGGGACGGAGAAAGAATAATACAGTACATAAAGGGAGATGAAAATGTAATAGTCATGGGGGACTGGAATGAAGTCTTAGGGGAAGGAATAGAAGAAAAGCTTACAGGAGAATTTGGGCTTGGGTCAAGGAATGAAAGAGGAGGAAGACAGTTCCGTAATAAATTACAGCTGGTAATAGCGAATACTCTGTTCAAGAATCACAAGAGGAGGAGGTATACTTGGAGAAGGCCAGGTGATAAGGGATGATTTCAGTTAGATTACATCTTGGTCAGACAAAGATTTCGAAATCAGATACCAGACTGTAAGGCGTACCCATGTGCAGATATTGACTCAGATCACAATGTAGCAGTGATGAAGACTAGGCTCAAGTATAAAAGATTACTCAGGAAGAATTAATACGCGAAGAAATGGGATACTGAAGTACTAAGGAATGACAAGATACGGTTGAAGTTCTCTAAGGCTACAGATACAGCTATAAGGAATAGCTCAGTAGGTAGTACAGTTGAAGAGGAATGGACATCTCTAAGATAACTGTGAAGAAACCATGGGTAACAGAAGAAATACTTCAATTGATCGATGACAGGAGGAAGTACAAAAATATTCCGGGAAACTGAGGAACAGAGAAATACAAGTCGCTGAGGAATGATATAAATAGGAAGTGCATGGAAGCTAAGACAAAATGACTGCGTGAAAAGTGTGAAGAAATCGAAAAAGGAATGATTGTCGGAAGGACTGGCCCAGCATATAGCAAAGTCAAGACAACCTTCGTTGAAATTAAAAACAAAGGTGGTAAAATTAAGAGTTCAAAGGGAATTCCACTGTTAAAAGCAGAGGAGAGAACGGATAAGTGGAAGGATAAATTGAAAGCCTCTATAAGGTGGAAGATTTGTCTGATGTGATAGAAGAAGAAACAGAAGTCAATTCACAAGAGATAGGGGATCCAGTAGTAGAATCAGAATTCAAGAGAGCTTTGGAGGACTTAAGATCAAATAAGGTAGAAGGGATAGATAACATTCCATCAGAACTTCTAAAAATTGTGGGAAGCTGCAACAACACGACTATCCAAGTTGGTGTGTAGAATATATGAGTCTGGCGACAGACCACCTGACCTTCGGGAAAATACCATTCACACAATTCCGAAGATTGCAAGAGTCGACAAGTGCGAGAATTATCGCAGAATCAGCTTAACAGCTCATGCGTCCAAATTTCTCAGAAGAATAATATACAGAAGAATGGAAAAGAAAACTGAAGATGTGTTAGATGACGATCAGTTTGGCTTTAGAAAAGGTAAAGACACTAGAGAGGCAATTCTGACGTTGCGGTTCTTAATGGAAGCAAGACTAAAGAAACATCAAGACACGTTCATAGGATTTGTTGACCTGGAAGAAGCATTTGACATCGTAAAACGATGCAAGATGTTCAAAATTCGGAGAAAAATAGGATTAAGCTATAGGGAGAGACGGGTAACATACATTATGTACAAGAGCCAAGAGGACATCATAAGAGTGGACCACGAAGAACGAAGTGCTCGAATTATAAAGGATGTAGAAAAGGACGCACCCTTTCGCTCCCCCTGTTCGATCTCTACATCGAATAAGCAACGATGAAAATAAAATAAAAGTTTAGGAGTGGAATTAGCATTCAAGGTGAAAGGATATCAATGACACGATCCGCTGATGACATTGCTATCCTGAGTGAAAGTGAAGAAGAATTACATGGTTTGCTGAATGGTATGAACAGTCTAATGAGTACAGAATACGGATTGGGAGTAAATCGAAGGAAGACGAAAGTAAGGAGAAGTAGCATAAATGAGAAAAGAATGCTACTTAGGCAGCAAAATAACCAATGACAGGCGGAGCAAGGAAGACACCAAAAGCAGACTAGCACTGGTAAAAACGGCATTCCTGGCGAAGAGAAGTCTACTAGTATCAAACATAGCCCTCAATTTGAGAAAGGAGTTTCTGAGAATGTGTGTTTGGAGCACAGCATTGTATAGTATTGAAACATGGACTGTGGGGAAACCGAAACAGAAGAGAATCGAAGCCTTTGATGTGTGTGTTACAGACGAATGTTGAAAATTAGGTGGACTGATAAGGTAAGGAATGAGGAGGTTCTGCGCAGAATCGGAGAGGAAAGGAATATGTGGAAAACAACAACAAAGAGAAGGGACAGGATGATAGGACATCTGTTGGGACATCAGGGAATAACTTCCATGGTACTAGAGGGAGCTGTAGAGGGTAAAAACTGTAGAGGAAGACAGAAATTGGAATACATCCAGCAAATAATTGAGGACGTAGGTGCAAGTGCTACTGTGAGATGAAGAGGTTAGCACAGGAGAGGAATTAGTGGCGGGCGGCGTCAAACCAGTCAGAAGACTGATGACAAAAAAAGCGAACCATTTACATAATACTAACTTGAAAACGATAAGCTTTAATTCTCCAAACGAATGTTGTGATTTCCACAGTCAAATGCCTCAAAACTGAAGACAACAGACAGAAAGCAGTTATATTAAATACCGCATTTAAAAACGTATTTACACTTGCGATAATTCTGTACTACTCATTGTCTGCTGTAGAGACTGAGATGTTATTATTAGTTTCTTCTTATTTCGTTTCACCTGACTTTGGAGTACCTTAAAATCAGTCAGCTTTTAATGTTATGAGCCTTTCTATTAGCCCAGTATTGTATCATTCTTTCTGATTTTGCTATCCCTTCTTCTTCAGAGATCTGGAGTGTTCGTTTGGTTTTCATTTTGAATTGAAATCTCTCTTCCTTCACTTTGGTCTTTTAATGCAGTTTTCCCTACGAGTATATTTCCTGTGATCTGGAGTTCTGTTACGTCCTTGTCTGTTTCCTCAAACCAGTTTTTTTTAAGTATTGGGAATTTTGTGGCGGTGTTCGTAGCGACAAACACTTGGCTGTGGAAATGGCTTACGAAGTCACCGCCACACTTTTAATAGCGGGCCGACCGGTCCGCTGGAACAGTGAACAGAAAGAGGAAAGCCCAAACACTCATATTAAATAAAAGTCGGTACTTATCTTTTATTAAAGAAGATACAGAACAGTAGTGAACTCCGTGTCTACAGAAGTCTGTCTAGTTCGAGTCGGAGCGGCTAGGTCAGCGTCGGCTGACGACAAACAACAACTCTGCTGCGATGAACTCACAACTGACTACCAAGTACACAATTCGGAGGCGAGTATACAACTGAGCGGCGAATACAGAACTGTCCTAGCGCTCGCGACTCCAGCGCTTAAGAAGCCAGAAGCCAGCGGTGGCGCGCGCAGACTTGCGGCGATTTCCTGTATCGCTGGCGCTGCTTATGCGGACGGCGTCCGTACTTTGATGCTGCCAACCTTTTGGCAGCGGGCTCGGTTGGCCTTACTGGCTAGGATACAACACTCCTCCCCCCCAAATCGCCGCACCGTCGTTGAATAATGACGTGGCGAGCGTCGACGGCGGGGGAGGGGTCCGGCCGCAGGCGTAGCAGAAGAGACCGGGGCGGAGACTGTTGTCGGCGGCAGTCCCCGGTCCGCACCCCAGCATTGGCTGCGAGGGGCCTCGGGAAACACCGACTGAAAACCGAGGTCAGGGCGCACGCCTGTGACCACGGGCGCAGCTGCTGGTACTGGACGCGACGGGGCGTCGGGACCCACGAAGAGAGGCAGCGTCTCCTGACGCTGCGTCGACGGCTGCTGAGTGGGCGCCGGACAAGGCGCTGCGGTGTCAGACTCCTTGGGGGTGCCCAAGGAAAGCGGCTGCAGGGCAGGCTGCACAGCCACCGCTTGGGAAGGCGGCCCGGCTGAGGGGTCGACGTCCATCAGCTCCGAAGACGGTGGCGACTGAAGAGGGACCGCAGGCGCCGGAGCGACCACCTGGGGCGCTCCCGAATGAAGCTGCGCGGGAGGCATCAACGGGACGGGCTGTCGGCGTGGTAGCGGCGACGGCTGCTGCTGCTGCTGCTGCCCTGGGGACGGCAGCGAAGTCGGAAGGCGCGGCTGGAACCCGCCGCGGACCAAATCTGTGGACAAAGAACGAGCGGCAGAATCCGGGCGGCCAGCGCGGCGCAACTGGTTCTGATGCCTCCTATGCACCCCAGTAGCACCTTGAACAGTATAAAAACCTCGACCCTGGACACTTATCACGGTACCACGTTCCCAACGACGGTGACCGTGATAAACTCTGAAAAAAACGGCGTCGTCGCGCTGAGAACGCGTGCGATGCTCAGAAGCGGCGGGTCGATCCGGGGGGTGCAACAACTGTAGTAGGGTGCGATGACGACGGCCGTGGAGAAGCTCCGCAGGCGAAGGGCCGTCGCGTGGCGAGGTCCGGTACGACGACAGGAACGTGAGGAGGGCCTGCTGACGAGAGTGCGTAGCACGAAGGCGGTCCATATGATCCTTGAATGTGCGTACAAAACGTTCCGCTGCACCATTCGATTGAGGGTGGAACGGCGGAGTAAGAACATGGCGAATGCCATTGGCAGAACAAAAACTTTCAAATTCAGCAGAGGTAAATTGTGGACCATTGTCAGACACTAAAACTTCTGGAAGACCCTCAATACAAAAAATTGAAGTCAACGCCTGTATAGTTTGTGCAGACGTTCTAGACTGCATGGGCACAACAAACGGAAAATTACTAAATGCATCTATCACGATGAGCCAACGAGAATTCCAATATGGACCAGCGAAATCAATATGCACACGCTGCCAGGGACCGGCAGGGCGTGCCCACTCAAAATAGCGTTGAGGTGGAGCAGCTTGGTGTTCGGCACACGTCGAACAATCTGTAGACATCTGCGTAATCTGCTTATCAATGCCGATCCATGTACAATGACGGCGGGCAAGCTGCTTGGTGCGGACCACTCCCCAATGACCTTGATGCAACAAGTCGAGGACCTTGGATTGGAGCACTCGGGGAACCACTACACGAAGCTGGTCATTCTCGGTGCGTAACAGCAAAACTCCGTGCGAAACAGACAACAGATGACGTTGCGGATAATAGCGACGAACCACAGGATCCGATATGTCCTTTGCCTTGGACGGCCAACCACGTTGAACAAAACGTAATAGTAAACTCAGATGAGGATCCGTAGCTGTCTCACGTGCCACCTGACGATAATCAATCTGAAAATCCCGGAGGGATTGATGCTCATCGGCGTCAATCTGATGGCAAGAGTCGTCAGAGGAATCGAAGACATCATCCGCAGCAATCGGCAATCTAGAAAGCGCGTCAGCGTTTGCATGCTGAGCTGTAGGGCGGTACAGTATCTCATACTGGTATTGTGATAACAGAAGAGCCCAACGTTGTAGTCTCTGAGCTGTCCGCTGAGGAACTGGTTTAGACGGATGAAACAGTGACGTCAGGGGCTTGTGATCTGTTACTAAATAGAATGGTCTACCATAGAGGTAGTGATGGAATTTTGTGACACCGAACACAATAGCCAACGCTTCCTTGTCCAATTGGCTATAATTACACTGAGCTTTGTTTAGCAATTTAGATGCGAACGCAATAGGACGTTCGGTGTTGCCGACTCGGTGAGACAACACAGCACCGAGGCCGAAAGAAGAGGCATCACAAGCTAACACCAGAGGCTTGTTAGGGTCGTAATGGACCAGACAACGATCATTCAATAAAGCCTCTTTAAGCTGCTGGAAGGCTGATTGGCAATCAGCTGACCACACAAACGGAACATTCTTACGGCGGAGACGATGCAACGGTGCAGCAATCTGTGATGCATTAGGTATAAACCGAAGATAATATGTCAATTTGCCAAGAACTGCTTGCAATTCATGCAGATTGCGAGGGGCGGGCAAATCACGAATAGCTGCTAAATGTGACTGGGAGGGATGAATGCCTTGAGCATTAATAACATGTCCCAGATACTCCATCTCCGTAAGGAAAAATGAACATTTATCGATGTTGCAACGTAGGCCTGCCTGAGACAACACTTTAAACAAACACTCCAAATTACGGAAATGTTCAGCAGGCGTCCGACCGGACACAACAGTATCGTCTAAATAGTTGCAACACGAGGGCACATTAGCCAGAAGTTGTGACAAAAAACGCTGAAAAACAGCTGGAGCTGACGCACAACCAAAAGGCAAACGCAGAAAACGGAACAACCCCAACGACGTGTTTATGACAAAATACTGTTGTGATTGCTCGTCGAGGGGCAATTGCAAATATGCTTCACGGAGATCAATTTTGGAAAAGAAACGAGCTTCCCCTAACTTATCCATCAGCTCGTCCGGTCTAGGCAAAGGAAAAGAATCAATGACAGTCTGAGGATTAACTGTCGACTTAAAATCAGCACACAAACGTAACTTGCCAGACGGTTTCTTTATAATAACTAAGGGAGAAGCCCACTGGCTCGCTGAAACGGGTTGAATAACACCGTTGTTTTGCCAACGACGAAGTTCTTCTTCTACAGGTGCCCGGAGGGCGTGAGGCACTGGACGAGCACGACAAAATCGAGGCTGAGCATTATCTTTTAACGTAATATGAGCGGCAAAGTTCGCAGCACAACCTAGTTCGTCTTGAAATATGTCACTGTATCGTTTACACAAATCGGTTATGCTGTCTTGAGGAACAACAACAGAATTAATTTGCAACACATTGTCTTGGATAGACAGGCCAAACAAGTCAAAACAGTCTAATCCGAAAATGTTTACACTGTCTGTAGCGCGGAGCACTGTGAATGAAACTGTTTTGGTATTGCCACGGAATGTGGCTGGCACGCTACATACACCTAACACAGGAATTTGTTCGCCACTATAAGTAGCCAAAGAATGTTTTGCCGCTGAAAGTTTAGGGCGGCCGATAGCCGCATACGTAGCACTATTTATGAGAGTCACAGACGCACCAGTGTCTAATTGAAAATTGAAGGTCTTATCCTGGATGCGTAACTTCACAAATAGTTTATTACACTGTCTCTGGATCGGTGCAGTGGAGGCAGAAGACACAAAATCAGCGCGTTTAGCGCGTGTTCGCTGCTTACGACAACTCGTGGGTTGGGCGGGTGGAACAACAACTCCCGCTTCACTTGCAGTCTGTACATTACTGTTTACAGCGTTTGAATTACGCTTGGGTCGCATAGCAGAGGGCTGGGTGGGTGGCTTAGTGCGAACAAGTTTATTACCCACACGAACCGTGGAAGAGTCTTTAAACGCGACCTTCTGGGCGGGCTGGCTTTGAAGAACATGAATATCCAAGGGCTGGGCAGCACTAGAATTGTTCTTGCGTTTACGCAAACAAACAGTCTGGATGTGTCCTTTCCTTTGGCAAAAGTGACAAACCGCGTTTCTTAACGGGCAACGTTCACGAGGATGAGCAAGAACACACTTAGGGCAAGATTTAACTCTATCATTTTGCACACGCGGCTGACGAATGTGTTTAACATGACGCGGCCGGCTAGTGTGTACAGTCTGACTCTGCCGGTGGGGCCGCGGGCGTGACCTAACTTGCGTAGCACAGGCAATTTGAGAAATACATGGCTGATCTAACTCACACTCAGCATAGTCAAAAGTATCTTGGGATTCAATGATGTTCATCACAGTCTCTAATGACGGGTCAGGCAACTTTAAGATAGCAGCACGAATACGAGAATCTGAGATGTTTTGCGTAATAGCGTCTCGTAACATGACATCACTGTAGGAAGCTCCACACACACAATTAAATCGGCACTGACGGGTGAGGCCCCGTAAATCTGTTAACCACTGTTTATTAGATTGATGTGGCAGTTTCTTTAATCTGAAGAACTTGAATCTGGCCGCTGCCACATGAACTCGCGACTCGAAATACTCAGCAAGCTTGTTAACAACAACGTCATAGTCTAAAGCTTCTGGCTGGGATTCCGGGAACAACTTACAAAGGAGTCGATAGATTTCCACGCCTGCAGTGGAAATTAAATAAAGCTGCCGCTCAGTACCTGTGATTTTGTAGACTGTCATGTGCGCCTGCAACTGCGCGAAATATTCTTGCCATTCTTCTCTGGATTCATCAAAAGCCCTGAACGGTGGTGCTGCCTGTGCTTGTTCCGTTTGCGTTGGAGGATTAGCCGCTTGTTTGGCGATTGCTTCCACCAGACTTTGTATTTGCTGACTCTGTAACAAGATCAACTGTTGTAATTCGGCAGACATAGTGAACACAAATTAAACCAGCCCCCAAAAGTTTATCGCTATAATTAGTATAACAAGAACAAGTTGAACCAGCCCTGCACACGAGTTCGGACGTCCTCGTCGCCAGTTTTGTGGCGGTGTTCGTAGCGACAAACACTTGGCTGTGGAAATGGCTTACGAAGTCACCGCCACACTTTTAATAGCGGGCCGACCGGTCCGCTGGAACAGTGAACAGAAAGATGAAAGCCCAAACACTCATATTAAATAAAAGTCGGTACTTATCTTTTATTAAAGAAGATACAGAACAGTAGTGAACTCCGTGTCTACAGAAGTCTGTCTAGTTCGAGTCGGAGCGGCTAGGTCAGCGTCGGCTGACGACAAACAACAACTCTGCTGCGATGAACTCACAACTGACTACCAAGTACACAATTCAGAGGCGAGTATACAACTGAGCGGCGAATACAGAACTGTCCTAGCGCTCGCGACTCCAGCGCTTAAGAAGCCAGAAGCCAGCGGTGGCGCGCGCAGACTTGCGGCGATTTCCTGTATCGCTGGCGCTGCTTATGCGGACGGCGTCCGTACTTTGATGCTGCCAACCTTTTGGCAGCGGGCTCGGTTGGCCTTACTGGCTAGGATACAACAGGGAACACTGAGCCGTAGAGGGGGATTCCCTGACCAGTTAGTACGTTACGTTGTAGAGTCCAGCTGCGTGAAAGATGTCGGTAAGGAATCATGCCAAGTGCGAGCCACGTGCTGTGATCCGCTTCCTACTCGTGGAAGGAATAACACCTTCCCATTTTTTTAATTAATTAATTTATTTATTTATTTATTTATTTTTGGCGATTCGGAACGTTATACGGCGAAGGTGTTATGAGAATAACAAGTGAAACTAAGTCTTCAATTATTATTTTTTAATTAAACACTCACCAAGAGAATTTTCCCTGACAAAGACAACTTAAACGTGACCTTTCAATTTATTACCCACAATATACAAGCCCAACGCAACCTGGCTGCTATACATTGACAACATGACTTCTAATAATTAACACAAAAGAATGGCCCTGAATTGCAAGAAATCCTAACAATAATAAAAATCCAAAAAATTTGAAATTAAAGAAATACGAAACTACTTCCAGCCCTGTTAATTGCCTAAACTCATTTCAGTCACGAATCACAATACTGGAAACCGCATTCTTTCTTCATAAGTCCCTTACCTCACAGAAAATCTTCATAACACTAACTACAGCTGTTACAGCAAGTAGCAACAACAGCCAGCTAAATAAAAAAAATCTAACTACTACGGACTCTAATTACTAGGAGGCACATGGTTAGCAAATGCAATATTTTGTTGAAGAGCAAACAAGGTATTTAGAAAATTTTACTTTATTGATGTGACATCCAGTTCCAAAAATGATATGGTTGTCAATAAGTCCACTATCCTTTCATTACTAACCAGACATTCATTATCATATCTTTCCTTACATATTTTCTTATAAGAAATTTCATCTCACTTTACATTGAGTGTCCTACCAACACAGAGTCTCCACGAAGAAAAACATTTCCATACACTTCCCTGTCCACTCTCTAACTGCTAGTCCGTCCAACCACAGAATTTCTTGCCGAGGGCGCAGAGCGCTGTGAGGGATGTTAACACAGTCTATAGCGCTGCCAACATACAAACAGGATACTTACACAAGTGTCTTTAAGTGATGCAGGGAATTTAGTGGAGGCAGAACAAATGTTCATGACGACATATGAGTGGGAGGTCTTCCATTTTGACTGATGAGTTGTGCAAAAACTCGAGGATACTGTTCATGAAGACTGTCGTCTGAGAGTGGACAAAATTTCTGCGATGTTCCACAACTCTCCATAACTCTCTTGTATGAGACACTCACAAAAACCCTGGGGTTCCGGAAACTTTATATAGATCCTAAAACAGCTGACAGTAGAACAAGAAATGTCGGGTCAATATCGATCGCGAGTTTCTTGAGTGACTTGAATTGGAAGGTGAGGATTTTCTGAGCTCTTTTGTAAATGGGGAAGAAACAACGGTAGCTCATTACCAGTCTGAGACAAAAAGACAATCGTCACACCAAGTCGCCATCTGCCAAAAAATTCAAAAACACTGTTTTGGCAAAATACTGGTCGTATTTCTACCTCAGTGGGATGTGATCAACGTAAAAGATATTGTGAGACCCTAAAAGAACGTAAAAGGAGCATTTAAAACAAAAAGTTGGGAATGTTGGCGAGAGGAGTGTGCTTGTAAATAATCTTCACGGGTTTGCTGCTATGAAGACTATTTACAACACATCCGCCGGGAAAGCTTGAAGAGTCGCAGGAGTGTGCTTGTTGCACGACAACTACCGTAATCACATAACGCCAGCGACCAAGTCGCTCTTGGACTTGGGATGTATTGAACCCACCTCCTCCCCCCCCCCCCCCACCATCCTGTATGCTCCTTAAATTTTCAACCCACAAGAAGGTGTAGAAAGGGGTCTTGAAGTGGGGGAAGCAGCTGGCGGGAGAGTTCTTCGAGGAGAGTGTACAGAAACTTGGGCCACGGCTCACCGCATGCAGTGAACGGGATGGCGATTATGTGTACCAATAGTAAACATGTGTGTCAAGAACATCCTAAACTTTTTCATTTTTTTTCAAATACACTTTCTCCAAAAAAAAGAAAAAAGACTATACTACACTCACTTTCTGAACATGATACTATCTGAAAACCACGATCAAGTGGTTCTGCATGTCTTCGTGAAACATCACTATAAAAATTCACGAAAACCGACAAAGCCGACCGAACCATCCTCACTCCCTGCCAATAACTGACGTACTATGGTCCACTAATAATGCCATGTGAAAATGTCAGATCGTTTTCGAAATGTGTAACTGAGGCGGGACGTGGGTAGCGACCGTTTTAACTGAGGTGGGCGTGGGTGCCAGGCCGATATTCACTTAGTCAGATGTGCAAAACCACCTAAAAATCACATCCAGGCTGGGCAGCACATCAGACCTTGTAACAAGGTTTATCTGTAGTTAATACCTTGCGAGGTGCCGGGGCTAGCAGTGTATTTAACACTAAATTCTTCTCGAATCTTCATATGGAAATGATGCTCTAAGCCCCCCCTTTTCTAACTCCTACTTTTGCTGTTGCACATGGATTAAGAAGAAACGCGAACTGACTGTAATCGACCCTGCAGTGGAGTAGAAAAGAGTTTGGCACCTCCAATAATTTGATTTGATAGACATTAATTAAATAAAGGAAAGTTTCAGTAAGGTAGTGAGAAATGAAAGGGTTGCTCTACCGATTAATAGAATGAAAGTTCTGTCCAAAATAACAATTTGATTTATTATGACTAAACTCAAAATCATAAACAAAACACATGAAACATTTACAATACATCAAATTGGATCAAATTCGATACTCAAATAAATGCTGTGAAGGTGAAGTTGTCCATAAACTAGATTGTGACATTTATGACGAAGTGGTATGTGGATCCAATTCCTTGCAACTCAAATCTTAAGAGAAACACCCAGTCAACTCAACATTAATTGCTGTTACGGTAGTGATAACTCAGACAATGAACACCCAAGACAGAATAAAGTTAGAAAAGACGAACAGGCGCACTCTGCTGAGCTCTGATTATCACAGTGCAAATTCCCTAGTCTGCCGGTGCTGCGGACATACATTACCAAGGTGTCTTCTTAACTGCAAGGACACGATCTGGCGTACCGGAAGCGATGGCTGGTTGCCTCGACGTCCCGTCGTGGTGATGATAATGTCGCGAGTATAGCTCGGAACAAATTGTCCTGGTCTGGTTGTTCCAGACTAAAGACTTCCTATCAATACAAATGCGCCTCTGAGGGAGACGAAGAAGGCTCGCTACACAATCACTGACGGTACAGTGATTGATTTTAACAAGCGAAGTCACACAGTAACTCAGATACAGTCAACTTTAGCCAAAACTGCCCAAGACAGATAACATAGGCCGCTTGTACGCAGAACGCTCAATTGACAACTGTACTCGGAAAGCTACATTGAAGTCGAAAATTCAGCAACTTCGTTAAACAGTTACAATCAAATAAAAGTATATTAGACAGTCAACGGAAGGCAGGCTGTCCAGAGCAGCGAGAGCTCAGTCTTGTAACCTACTCCGACCGAAAGGCGAGAGCCGACTCCCACAAGAGCACCTGTACAAACCGAACACAGAACATTCCCGCCCCCACGACAGTGGCCGTGGTTAAACGTTCCAATCAGCAACTCGAAAACCGGAGGAAAATTCCACTCTATTGCCGAGGCACTGCCATTCCACCAATGGAGATTCTTGGCGCCAATTTCTGCGCCGATTTTTGCTACGTCACGGAGCTATGCCCTGAGCAAGCCAATCACAGTTACGATTTTGCAGAAAACGCGGGAATTTGCCCGCCGTGACTGCCTGGGAACACAAGTCATTCCCACGCCTCGCTGGTAGCCCGCCAGAAAGTGTTTTCGCTACGTTTCTGCGAAGTAACGGAATCTCTAGCCCAGCCGCCCCTTCCGGCGCATCTGGGCGTGTCGCTCCCGCTCTTACGACAATGCCGGCTTCTGGAAAGCATCCACCCGTCGGCTTAACCCTTTCAAGCTCAGCTGAACTCGCCTGTCACTGGACCACCCGGGTGACGAGAGACGATGCGTGGGAAGTCCGCATGTGAAGGAATAGCAACTTTTCACTGCATGCAATTAGAGAGGAAAATCGAATTACTCAGAGGAAGATAGAAATATGAGAAGGGGCTTCTGCCACCTCTCAACCTTTCCTGTATTTTTATCATTTTATTCTCAATTACTAACATTTATTTTTTTTCACTCTCCATTTCCTTCAATCAATCTAATTTTTTTTCTAACTCACATTTATTCCCCTGGTTTTTATTACTGAGAACAATATTTGCTGATAGTGTAAAACAATGTATTATTACAAGTAAAATTATAAAATGTATAACCTGTTTTTAAAATATTAGGCTGCAGGTCTTTAAACATGAAGTATCCGGACACAACAAGTAGGCAAATAAACATGATACTGATCTAGATGGCGTCCGTCTTTCTTCATCATGGCGTACAGCGGGGCTATTTCGCTCACTGTGCCAATCCGCCTGAAATAAGAAATTATGGAACAGTGCGGTAGTTCCTCACAGAGCTAAGATCGTTTTGGCTTCTGTGTTTGTCAGTATATCCGTGTCGCCGTACGCCGCTGTAGTAAGGATGTTTTCTGTTACATTATTGACGGGGCAGAAGAATAAACTCTAGAGGTAAGAGAATTATGATCGATTATTGCCATTGTTACAGAATACAACCTAACGAATTAAGGTCTCCCATGCAAAATAATGTGAAATTTTCAACTTTTCATGTCACATGCATAAAAACACAGGTTATGCATTGTGTGTATCAACGAATATTGCTGGCTTTTTCCACAAAGGTCTGATTTGCCATGTCTTTCGAAATGTCCCAACATGGGGCTATTTCGCCCCATACACGTGGGGCTATTTGCGCTCAGTCAATTATTAGTTTAATTGATGTTTTGCAAGCAATGTGCTAAATGTTTTCACGAAGTGTGTGTCGGTGCAAGAAGGACGAAAAATATTGCTTGTGGTAGGTAAATGCTTGTGATTTTCACTCTGAAATAGACTGGGCGGAATAGCCGTTTGACTAGATGGAATAGCCGCATCGTTTTTACGTATTGTGATTTCTGGCTTCTTCAGAAGTTTAATATTTTTTTCGCGTAAAGGAATTTCGACCTTTTACATTCTTGAATGTATGCACAATTAAGATGCCATAATATTATCACATTGACAGATTCTTTTAGATATTTCATGTCGCATTACATAGAGCTTACGGATGAAATGAACGGACTAGCCCCGCTTTACCCTATAAAAAGATATCACGACGCCTTTAGACGTCGTGTGTTCAGTCCCAAGGTTCGCGTATTAATTATACACAAGATTATTTCATTTTATTGATCGGACGCCTCCAGTCATACGTTTGATAATAGCATAGAGATTCGGATTATTCAATAATGAGAAAGTTGCCACTGGAAAGAATGTCGATGATCGATTCAGGAAAACATGGGCGGCGGCCAAGTCACTGCACTTTCCATGTCATTCAACCTCTGATGCCTTCCGCTGCGGCGAACGTATCGAGTATGTCAGAAGAACTTTATCGTAGTTCTCGCTAGAACTGCAACGAAATGTAAACACTGTAGACAATTTACTACTTCACTGTTCTTTATTGCACATTGCCGCGAATGAGTCGTGGTCTCAACGTTCAGTAAATATCTTAATGTAACCATGTGTCTAAAATTACTTCTCCTCGGAAGAGAGGGGGGAAACGAAGGGAAAAGCAGGAGCTTAAAGCCAGCGCTGAGAAACATGCGGAACCGCAGCAGTAGGAATTCCTGTCCCTGAAAACTTATCACCATAACTGCGTTGGCAGGCGCGGACTAGCGGCTGTGACTCCGCGCTGCATGACGGGCCTAAAATGAGCAGGGGGCTACGGACTCGTACCGACAAACGACTTCCGCCTCACCATATCACTTCCTTAACCCGCCCTATCTGTTACACTCTTTCGGATTCCTCTCTGACAACGGCCCGGTGATATCCGAACTGAGTGTTATAAATGACAGCGTTCACTCACCAAGTCTACTTTATCGTCGGTCTTGAGAGGCGCGGAATCTCTGGTGACAACTAAGGAGCGCAGTTTGTGGAGAAGGCAATGTCCACTGGCGTCTTCCGTGTTCTTATCTCTATAGTTACGGGACAGGAGCATGACCCGGTGTACTCTTTCGTACTGCCTCTAGCTTCGTCACATGCCTATTTCTCGCCGCTACTTTACAACACACCCCCACATGCAACTGCACCTTAGAAATACCTCTTTGTCGGGCAGAATAACAATACACATATAATTACTAATTAGCGCGTACAGGAAAAATTCGAGGATCTTCACCTAATTATTTGCCATATTGTCTTCTGAATGCTGTCCTTTTTAAACCCATTTTTTTTACTCTGTACTGAAACATCAAGCAATGTCTCGCAGCGGTTTAGACAGTGGAGAAACAGCGTTCACGTCCCACATGATCGCGCTAATTTCCTTCGAAAGGCCGATTTCTTGATCCACATTTTCCCAGCTGTGTTTCTAACTCCTAGGAAGTCACTAGGATCAAAATTCTAACAGTCTGTCTACATTCCTGCAATGATATGTCGCAACCCTTTTCATTGCTTTTTTTCGACTCAAGTGCTTTGTCCAGCCCATACTTACGTATCAGAACGCTCCCGCCGGTTCTTAGCTTGGAAGTTGTTAAGTATTGTCGTCTTTCGGCCACGCTTATACCGAGTCTTAACTCTCAGAATTCCACACTGTTTTGGCTGGAAGATACGTTAGGAAAATCTCTGGGCCATAAATGTTATCTTCCAAAATCTGTATTATCAGTAAACTCCCCCCCCCCCCCACCACCCCCCTCCCTCACAATCCCGCGTCCGGCCATCCTGATTTAAGTTTTCCGTGATTTCCCTAAATCACTCAGGCAAATGCCAGGATGGTTCCTATGCAAGGGCACGGCCGACTTACTTCCCCATCCTTCCCTAATCCGATGAGACCGATGACCACGCTGTCTGGTCTCCTTCCCCAAACAACCAACCAACCAACCCCCTCCCTCAAATCTTTAAAAACCGAAATCTGTAAAACTTCGTGTAAAATGTCAGTCTCACGAGTTAGGCGTCATACAATGGTATAATTTTCGCTGGTACACTCAGTACTATACGTGGATACTGTCTGCAAAATGTGTTGCGAACAGAGTAAGTAGTAAAAAGCAATAACAACTTGGTGCCTGATGCTGAAGTTCTACTGGACAAACAGCGAAAACAAAAAAGCGATAAAATTTTTCCTTTCATCATTTTGTGGGAAGTGTCAAGGGAAAAATTTTCGTAAAGGTTTGAAATTATTTGTGAAGTTTGTTGCTAGTTTCTAAGTGCTCCCAATCTCAAAACGGGTACGAATACGTGGTATGTCTAAAAAGCTCGGTGAATTATGTCACATCTGAACGGCAACTTGGCGCATGTGTTCGTGCATGCGCATGGGTATTCAGAGACTTGAGGACAATCGATACACGGCGTGCACTGCATATGAGCCGGCCACTGTGGCCGAGCGATTCTAGGGGCTTTAGTCTGGAACCGCGCGACCGCTACTGTCGCAGGTTCGAATCCTGCCTCGGGCATGGATGTGCGCGATGTCCTTAGGTTAGTTAGGTTTAATTAGTTCTAAGTTCTAGGCGACTGATGACCTGAGAAGTTAAGTCGCATAGTGCTCAGAGCCATTTGAACCATTTTGAAGTATGGACAATAGTTAGCCACTAATGTGTGGCACTATACAAACATATTCAGCTTCTCAACTTCTTAGCCACAGTGCAAAAAATGACAGTGTTTTAAGTGTCATAACCCATATTGAAGTCGATTTTGTGTGTGTGTGTGTGTGTGTGTGAGAGAGAGAGAGAGAGAGAGAGAGAGAGGGAGAGAGCAACTTCCGGAACAACGAACAAAATTTCAAAGACGGTATTGGTGTAATATGTCGAAAAGCACTGATCGTTGTGGGAAGAGCGATTGTACATTAATGTCTACAATGACCAGAACATTGTACGGTTAATCCCACGGAGAATTTCTGAGGTTATCAAGTTCCTGGAAGATTTACGTGTTACTGGAAGGAAGAAAGCAGTTTTTGCTTGGTAACATGACACTCAGTTTACTACTATTGAAGACTTTAGCACTTATTTTCTTTCCGCCGGAAAGAACAAAATAAATTTTCATTTAAACAGGTAAGCAATAAACGTTCAATAAGTGAACCAAAAAGCGGAGGAAGGTGGTATGCAGCAACCCAACAGCAATGACAGCTCTCAAGCTTGAAACTGTAAAACTGTCTTTCGGTAAACCCTGTAGAAAATTCTTGGGTGTGTTGTCTGATAACTTATGTATCCTTAGCGGAAACAGGCGAGTATTTAATATTCGCCCAACGGAATACGAGAAACATCCGGGAACGGTGCTGAAGCTGGCTAGAATACGTGACAGCCTTTCACTGCAGGTGTGCATTGCGTATCCTCAATGCAGAAAGCCAGTGTGTTGCAAACGGGCAACACCTGAGAACGATGAAGGCCATTATCATTGTTCATTGCACCATTCTGAATCTCATTCAAGAGACATCATTTGTGTGTCATATACCACATGAAACACTGCATATGGCCTTCGTCTACGTCATTTTAGATGCGGGTCTTGGTAAGTGTCTGGGGTCAGATTCCCGATCAGTTATCGACACAACACTTCTGCTTACCAGACATCCGTACAGTAAATGGAATTATCTTGAGTGACGGTACTGGCCGTCCTTGTGAAGAATGTAGTACCCCTTGTGAGAAACGAACTGTGACGGTGACAGATTACGAAAGCGCTTAGCAAGGCAGTCCCCTTAATACGGCTTTCAGTGTATGGCCTTTCGCCATCATAGCCAGTTTCTAATGAATATAGACGCCGTTGCGCTCGGCTTATGCTAGCGGGTTCGAATCCCCATAGTGGACGATGTTTTTATAGATAGTAGACGGAAAGAAGATTCGGCCTATTCACGATATGGTCATTACTGGCGGAGCTCTATCTCGCAGTGAGGAGGGTCAGTAGTGTCTTTTCAAAAGAACTATTCTTGCATACGCTTTTAGCGATTTAGGTAGATCATGGTGAACTTGTATCTGAATAGCTGGATGAGGACTTGATCTGCCGCTCGCGGTCCATTGTCTTATCGCTTTGTAGTAGCATTTCACCGCCATGAGAAGAAGTGCCTGATCACCAGACTATTCACCAATGTCCAACGTCAAATTCCGAACATTTCCACTGTATCTCATAAAGTAAAGGCGCATGATGCTGATGATGCAAATATTTAATCTGATGACTCATTGTGTTCGCAAAGTCTGGTACGAGAGCCAGACTTCGGTAGTCAAGTATTACTTAGAAAAAAAAAAAAACATTATTCCACTAGGGTGCGTTTTAAAATACTTTATCCAGACTCGTCTCGAATGAAAAACAGCCCACAGTTGCACTAAATTCTGCTTATTTTAAACCTTGACCATGGTTTCTGCTATAATAATAGCCACTGGTCTAAGACATTTTTCATTTATTAGTGTGACTACTGAAGAAAGCTACATTATTACAGCAGAAACCATGGTCAAGGTTTAAAATAAACAGGATTTCGTGCAACTGTGGGCTCTTTTTCATTCGAAAAAATTTCTAAACGGTTGCTGTTGTCGTTGCCATGATGAAAATAAGAAAAAACTTTATTCAGAACTACTTGCCGGTCATGGCCCATTTTGAAGTGCATCTGCAGCAACAGATGTTGATACAACCTCCTTGTCTCATAATAACAGTGAGTGAGCCTTGTGTATTTGTGCACAGCGCATTCGTCAGAGTTCATAATTTTGTGATACATAGCTACAAATAATATATACTCATTTTTCATGGAGCTGATACCTGTGTACAACCGTGCAGTGCACAATTATCCAAGGCATGCAATTTATTGAACAGGAGATTTGTGTTTAACGTCACGTCGACAACGAGACGGAGCACAAGCTAGGCTTGGGAAAGCATGAGGAAGTAAATCGGCCGTGCCCTTTCGAAGGAACCGTCCCGGCATTTGTCCTTAGCGTTATAGGGAAATTACGGAAAACCTAAATCAGGATGTCCGGACACGGGTTTTAACCGTCGTCCTCCCAAATGCGAGTCCAGTCTGCTAACCACTGTACTACTCCAGTCGGTATTTATTAAAGAGACGAGGCTGACGCAACCACATATGTTGCTATAGATGAACTTGAAGATGAGCCACGCCCCACTAGTAGTGTGTAAGAAAGCATTTAAAAATACAGCCCCGTGGAACAACGTCATTCTGCAGATTTACTGGGGCTGTGGTGCCCATCAAGAAAAAAATGACATGCTGCTTTACATATACGTGTTATTAGTAGTGCCAATATGCAAGTAACGTGCACTTCTTTTAATCTTATAAACTATTTATCACATGTGTTTTGCAGTTGAAAACGTTGTATGACTTGAGAAATAATATAATTTTACTTTAGTGTCAAGTTTGAATTATAATTTGCAATAAGAAATCTGTAATTACACTGCATACTGGGATAACCAACCTGCAATGTTTTGTACACAGCATCGTTACTTATATCGTAGACATGACTGAAAGTCGTGGAGGAGGCGTGCGACCATTGTTATCACAAGACTAAAAATGGCTTTAAAATAGCTGGTTGGTAGCGAAAAAAGAGGAACTGGATGCCTCTGGACATATAATTTTGACAAAGTTGTCAAGTAATGTCGAAAGCGACATATGTTTTACAATTCCTCACAGCAACATGAGATTTCACCTAAACAGGAGTGCTGTAGGAAACAGTAAGCATATTTAGATTTCCGTAAACGATAACTAATATATTGCAAATAGCGTAAGCTACAATTGCTGTAATTAATAACACTACAATATAGTGTGGTCATGGAAGAATGACAATAGCTCCATTAATGGTGAAACTCCATCTTTGAGTGATGCATTTGATCATGCTGCCATTGAAGATTTCTAATAAAAGGTTACTTATTATGATAAATAATTTTATTTCACAACGAAACATTTTATTTTCAAGATGTCGACTTTTCATCTCTGCCATGTTGCAACATCGTCTTTGGTTCTAATTCATCTCTGCATCGTTCCAACACTGTCTATAGTCATGGTGTGATGACTGTAAACATTACAGAAATTCTGTTATTATATTATGTAAAAATGAAGTTTAAATGCTACATCACAATAAAAAACCACATCCTTCTTAATTACTTCCTATTCAGTTCGTTCACGTTACTTTTAGTATATCATCAAAATTATGCCTGAAATTAAGTTTATCTTCTGCCTGTTAAGCGTGGTACTTTATAGCCACCTGTGTTTGGGTGTGAAAAATGACATTAGTGTACTTAATTCGAGAGTTAACAACGATGTTTTAGGCACCAGTTTTGAGAGGTGTGCGTGTGTGCGTGTCTGTGTGTGTGTGTGTGTGTGTGTGTGTGTGTGTGTGTGTGTGTGTGTGTGCGTGGAAAACAACGTTGTTATACTTGACGAAACCACTGAAATTTTTTATGTTGCTGGCTTATTTCTCCAGATATTTTTACACGTGGAAAGAAAATTCTGACAATTTTCAAACGTCACAGAACAATTTAGATGTGAAAAATATTTACTTTGATGGAAATGAAATGATATTTCAAATACACCTTGTGTATTTTGTATTCCTGACGTATTTCTGCAGACATTTCAGGCTCAGAAAGAACATTTTGATGTTTGACGAGTGTTATAGAACAATTTAGATGTGGGAAACAATTAATTTAAGGCTCTGTTGTATTTTACGCCACATATGGTACAGAGACCGGACTTTCAACATTCACTAGTGCTGATTAATCTCTCAGTTCGTACCATATACAGTGTATTTGTGTGTGTGTGTGTGTGTGTGTGTGTGTGTGAGTGTGAGTGTGTGTGTGTGTGTGTCTGTGTGTTTTGATGACGCATTTTAGATGTGGAAACACTGCAATGTACACCTTTTAAAAATTTTCCAGTACATTCTTTTGGAAGATGCACAAAAAACTCAGATCCTTTGGATACGTTTGAGCACAACCAAGATAGCTGCTCTGGGACTACATTGTGATTGGCTGTTTCGTTTTAATAACCTGTGAAGTACTGGGATGCAACTGTGAAGAGGGGGAAGGGAGAGGTGGGAGAGGTTGGGGAGGGGTTACAAATCACAACTGCGCCAGTTATACCTTCTTGAATTAATAATTTATTTTTAATTTCCCACCTTCTAGCATTTTTGAATCTTGTTCAAGTGCCATCTTGATGACGCTGTGCCTTTGACGTCATTGCCCCCCTGCCCCTCACATGTAGGCAGCCCACATCAACACTAGCACTTTTCTAGGTAATTTCAGTGCGAAGTGGACCAAACACTGCAGTACTGGACCTATAGTACTGCTTCCATAATATGACATTTCAGTTGGTGAATAGAACTCTTTCTGGGCATTACAAACATGAAAGATGATCCAACAGAGGTCAGTTAATTGATAGTTATGGATGATTCCGATGTATTTCTTTCTTCAGGTCGGCACTTCCCACGTATTCGCTTCTAAAATATAGTAGTGTACCTGTTAAGCTGCTAATCCTTCGAGATATTCCATGTTTGGTGCCAAATTTTTGCATTTCCTGCGCCAGGGCCCACTATACAAAAATGTTAGAATCGATAATCCATGTGGAAACTCGAAACTTTGCACCTGTTTGGTAGGTACCCTATATAGGGCGTTCCATTAATTGTGCAGCATCCAAAAATCTCGAGAAATATCTATTGCTGGAAAATGTTTCCTATAAGCAAATTTGTTCGTATACAAGTTGGGCATTGTGCAGTTTTCTGTTGTATAGCGCGTCTACCGCAGCAATACGTCACACTTTATTTTTACAATTGAATACCTCATTTATCCTTATAGTTTCGGAACCTATGACGTATATCAGTAGGTTTTGTGCGTAAAACCTTTTTTTCATTCGTGACATGTGACACTGTAATCAGTTACAACACGCTTCGTTGAGATCTCTTCAGTTGGGATCTACCACATTTCATTCTGCAATGCACATAATAACATATTATGTTCGGCCTGAATGCTTTCTTGAGTCGTGATATGTAGCTTACTTTTTTTGAAGACATGAAGGATAGATAGAGCGTTTCTTTTAGTCTAATTCAATAATATTAAAAAAGAATGAAATATATGGGTTTTAAGTTCGTTCACAATGAGATCGTGACAGGCGAAATGCAATCTCGGACTAGGGAAGGCAATCAGCTGCGCGATTGTTACTTAACAATAAGGCATATGGCGGCTAACAGTCACGTGGCATTCGTATGCGACAACAGTACAACAAAAACTAATCGTAACATTGCGTCAACCGTTGCCATACTGCTGTAGGTTATTCAGTGATATGCTAATTGTTGAGAGTAGAATCACTGACCTGCCATTGTAGTGTAGCGCGTAGCGTGTTAATATCTAAGACAATGAACTGAGCCGGATTAGCTGCAGTCCGATTAGTGAGTGACTTGCCTTCGCCAAAGCGAATGTCGAGCTATAATGCCTTATCCCAACCTCACAAACACGACGCACAAGAAAAGACAGAAAACGCACAGAATAAAATTTACACTGCTCAGTCACGAATTACAAACACAATTTTCCCTCCAGCATCTGAGTATCCATAAACTGCTTTAGAATAACTAAATAAATGAATAAAAAATCTTAGAGTAAATATGGAAGAAGAATGAGACCGCCCAGGAAACTTATGACTGAACCAAGGGAGGACCTTTGTTAAGAGAAAAGATTTAGAGATGTAGAACAGGTCATAGCTATATGCAATTCAACAAAACATATAACTGCAATGACAAAAGTATCAGATGGGTCACATGCTTTGTTTTATTTGGATTACGTTTTCCAGTCTCTGTCCCCTACAGTTTTTACCCTCTGCAGCTCCCTCTAGTGACCTGAAGTTATTACCTGATGCCTTAACACATGACCTATCATCCTGTCCCTTGTTCCTGTCGGTGTTTCCCATATATTCGCTTTCTCTCTGATTCTGAGCAGATCCTCCTCATTCCTTACCTTAACAGTCCATCTAATTTTCAACATTCGTGGTAACACCACATCTCAAATTATTCGATTCTCTTCTGTTCCAGTTTTCCCACAGGCCACGTTTCACTATCGTACAATGCTGTGCTCCAAACGTACATTCTCAGATTACCGGTTACGACCCGTAAATAGATCATATTAAGCTCTACACCGTTGTTATTGCGAAGAATAGCATGTCAGCATGACGAGAATTCACAAAGAAAAAGAGGTATCCAGGGGCTGTCTTTCCTCATTTCCGTTACAGTGATCAAGGCTCCCAAACACATCATGCCTTCAATTATGACACATAATTAGATTAACGTTTATGATATCGTTCATAACTGGATCCCTCTGTCTTTCCTAGCGTTTATACCGTCGTACATGGTCCACTGTTATCATGATCTGATGAATTATTTCAATTTTAATTTAATGGGCGGATGCCCTTTCTGTCACCACAGTCGTCAGTTAAGTTAAGCCGAGGAAGTAATACTGTGTTTTAAGGTATTTTAACTATTTGTGTTTCGTCTGAAGAAGGCGACCATGGTGAAGAAATGGCATCTAGAGAAGATAAGATCCAACAAAGAACAAATTACAGAAATGCTGTCGCGGGAGTTTCTAAACATGTTACGAGACAAAGAACCACCTGATAATGCCAACGAGTACTGGAATATGCTGGAAGAAGGAATCATTAAAGCGGGACAGCAAAATATAAGATATGTAAAAGGGAAAATGTAAAAAAGACATGGGTCACACAAGAAATGATTTCCAAGATGGAGAAGAGAAGAAAACTGAAAAACAAGAGCACTGAAGATGCAAGAAAGATATGCCGAAGGGTAAATAATGAACTGCGAAGACAAACAGAGCAGGCTAGGAAAAAATGACTAAAAGAGGAATGTGATGAAATTGAAGAACTGGACAGGAAGGGAAGATACGACCTACTATACAACAGGGTAAAGACTACGACATGGGAACAAAACAGGGCAGGAAGTGCTACAATGGAAATTTTGAGTAAAGACGAAGAGGTAGTGTACAAAGATCGTGACGATGTCCTCCAGAGATGGGAAAAATATCTAAAAGAGCTTTATGACACAAATAGCAAACCAGAAACTTTGGAACTTTAATCACACAACAGTGTAAGTGATGACAAGAAAGGACCGACCATCATAATGGAAGAAGTAAAGTCTGCCATAGCTGCAATGAAAAATGGCAAAGCGGTAGGTACAGATGCGATACCGGGAGATATATTAAAATACTTGAACCAAGATGGAATAAGTGAAATATTGACATTATGTAACAAAATATATGACAGTGGTGAATGGCCTGTGGACTTTCTGACAGCAGTAATGTTTCCATTACCGAAAAAACTAGGAACCAAGAAATGCAGCGAGCACAGGACAATCAGCCTCATTTCACATGCAGCCAAAGTGATGTTAAGAATAATTAATAAAAGACTTGAAAAAGTAATGGAGGAGAATCTCGGTGAGGAGCAGTATGGATTTAGACGGAATACGGGCACCAGAGATGCAATAGGGCTCCTACGAATCTTGGGAGAAAGGTTTATTGAAAAAGGAAGAGACCTATATATGTGCTTCATCGATCTAGAAAAGGCATTTGACAATGTGGTTTGGGACAAGCTGGCAACTATAATGAGGGAAAAGAGAGTGGACTGGAAAACCAGAAGACTTGTAAACTCATTATATCTTAATCAAAAAGTTTCAATTAAAGTGAGAGGAGAAAGTACAAACTGGATCGGACCAGGAAAAGGAGTAAGACAAGGATGCTCTGTCTATCACCTACTCTTTTCAACCTCTACTTGGAAAAAATGCGTAGAAATTGGAGAAAGAAGAGTAGGGTGTTTGAGGTTTGCTGATGACATGGTCCTTCTAGCCACAGGGGAAAAAGAATTACAGGATTCGGTGGACACCATTGAAACTAACGGAAAAAAAATGGAATGAAAATTAATACAAATAAAACAAAAGTATTGGCACTAGGAGGAAATAAGGAAATAAAAATTATGCTGAATGGAGAAATACCAGAACAGGTGCAAAATTTTAAGTATCTTGGAAGCAGGATAGACACCGACTGGAAGTGCACCACATAAATTTAAACATGGATAGCAATGGCAAAAGAGGCGTTTTATAAGAAAGGAGAATTTTCTGCAGCAGTCTGGACAGAGAACTCAGGAAGAGACCCATAAAATATCTTGTACGGAATGTTGTTCTATATGGCGCTGAAACATGGACTATGAGGAAGAAAGACAGAGAAAGGCTGGAGGCTTTTGAGATCTGGACATGGCGGAGGATGGAAAGAATAAGTTGGATGGACAGAGTAAAAAATGAAGAGGTGTTGAGAAGAGTGGGAGAGAAAAGACAGTTACTAGATGTAATAAAGAGAAGAAAAAGAAATTGGATTGGGCATATATTAAGAAAGAATGACGGATTGACAAAAACAGTTTTAGAAGGTTATGTAGAAGGGAAAAGGAGGCGAGGCAGGAAGAGATTCCAGATACTGGATGACATGATGGACGGTACAACATACAGCAGTCTTAAGAAGGAAGCAATGGATCGCAGAAAATGGAGAGGCAAAGGACCTGCTAATATAGCAGATAACTGATGATGATGATGATGATGATGTTTCGTCTTTATAGAAATGGATAAATGGATCCGTACAAGGAAAAAAAAATAAGAGACGGTATTCTCAACCCCCATGACAAAGTGACATAAGCGAAATACAGAGAGGATTTTACATTGTTGAGAACTAGTATTTGTTTAGGGTAAGAGCTGAAGATAAAGGAGAGCAAGTGAACTGACTGGGAATACGATGGAGTAAATGCAGTGTGTGATAGTCTACTCTTATCGACACTCAGCCACCACAATCGTTCGAGGCAGGAATGAAGGTCGGGATACACATGTCCGGACAGTGTCAGTGCCGAGACACGTCCGAGTATCGGCCGTCACCCGGACAACGAAATACATCATTAAAACAAATGTAGCGGGCCCCGCCGGCCTCGGTGGTCTAGCGGTTCTAGGCGCTCAGTCCGGAGCCGCGCGACTGCTACGGTCGCAGGTTCGAATCCTGCCTCGGGCATGGATGTGTGTGATGTCCTTAGGTTAGTTAGGTTTAAGTAGTTCTAAGTTCTAGGGGACTGATGACCACAGATGTTAAGTCCCATAGTGCTCAGAGCCATTTGAACCAGCGGGCCCCACTAGACCGGGCCGTGCACGGTGAACGTCAATGGGCCGGGGCCGGGCCGGGCGGGATTCGCCGTGTATAATTTTTCACGTGACGGACACGGCCTGGCGGTAGAATTGTCTTGTGAGCTGTGCAACTGCGCAAGACTGTTCTGTGTACAAAACATGGATGTCGAACGACTAATAGAAGAAGTTCGTAAGTTTCCTGTTCTTTACGATCACGGAAGTGAAAACTACAGGAATATCGAGTACAAAGACAGAGTTTGGAAGACAATTGCAACAGATCTACAAGCCAAAGGTAAGATAAAAACTATACAAGTTTTAATACCCGAAAGATAAGTATTTACTTTTTATTTTACAAACAGATGTTTGGTTTATGTCATCGTTATATCGCCAAGGCGACATGTTCTTGCCATTCCACAGTCCCTTGTGGAGAATTCAGGAATTTTTTGAGTTGCAGCATTTTAAACCTTGTAATATAAATACGCGATTTAAAATGTTTTTGCTACAGGTGGAATAGAGGAATGCAAAAAAAAAAAAAAATATGGGCATCTGTTCGTGACCACCTAAGGAAGACCCTGCATAAAAGGAAAACTGTTTCAGGACAAGCTGCTGTTTATCAACATAAATATAAGTATGAAGATCTCTTAAAGTTCCTGCTACCTTACATGGTAGAACGAGAAACTGTTTCCAATGTTCCTTACACGCAAGACAATAATGAGCATAAACAAGAATCAAATACAGATTCCCAAGAGGGTCAGTCTATTGTTGAAAACGAAAAAGAACCTACACAAGAAGACATTGCAGATGAAGAATGGATCTTTAAAACCCAGGATAGTGAAACAGAGAATTTGATAGAGCGCACTCGGCATTCCCAGACGCCCTCAGCTCATTCGTCCGTCACTTCAAATAAGAACACGTTTATGAAACTACCACTGAAACGAAAATTTCAGCGTGAGGTTAAACCACAAGAATCTGCATCAAGCCAGCTCATGGCTTACATTTTGGCAGAAAAAAAGCCGAAAAAAAGAGAGAAATACAAAACCAAGTTGATGTTTTTTGGCTGGTATAGCACCAGCCCTAAAATCGTTGCATCCACTACTTTTTCATCAGGCTAAAAGTAGGATTTTTTCAATTGTACAAGACTTTGAACTGAAGCAACTCATGAATGACGTATCAGTCCATTAATTCACTCCATCATCCTCCAGTTCCTCAGCAAAATCTGTTTCAACACCATATCCTTCACCTGTGGAAAACGAGTCAACAGAACCTACACAGCAGCTTTTGGGTCTATAAAGGGATTCCCACAATGCGTATATAAATAACCAAAGCCATCATCCTGCAAGCTTCCCTGCATCCTCATCAGGTTCAGAAACTAACTCACTGAATAGTCCTCACTTGTTTTTCTTAGGAGAGTAGAAATTTAACTGTATTATTTACTAACTTATGTATTTATCTTTCAATTACTAAAGTAATAAAATGAAAATGCTGTGCTTAAAACTTCTTATTTATTTGTGTTCTATCTACTTTTCTTTAACCTACCTTAAAAAACAGTCAGTCGTTCTTTGGGTGAAATTGATACTCTCCAGAAAGTGTCTTTTTTTCTCAGTCTTGATTCCAGCTTCTTTAAAAGTTCACAGAAGGTGTACTGCGTCATCCTAAAATATTCATAAAACTTAGTCTCATCATCTATGAGATGAGAAAATAATGTTCGAAACTCTCCCTGTAATGGTCTTGTTTTCCAGGCACTGTGGATCCATAATTTTCTTCTTCTTGTTTGCCTTCGTTCTTTTTCCTCTTCGATTAAAGCAAGTGCTGTAAGTCCTAAGTCACTATTACGAAAATTAGTGAACATGTTTTACAGCTTTCACGAACAGAAACACAGATCACCGCGTCCGAGTCACTACAAGAAACAACAAAGACACGGACGTGTCCCGGTCATGTGTGGCCCCTGCAGGAACAGACCGGAGCACGACCGTCACTCGTCCGACGCTCGGCCCTGACACGACCCGGACGTGTGTGTCCCGACCTTGATACGGTCGAAACAGCGTATGAACAAATGTATCGTACACAAGCATTCATCGCCAGTTCCAGCTGGTGAAAGCTCTGGAACGAAATTTCTTGGAGAGTAGGATTACCATAATCGTGTATGGTGAGTACTAGTGACTTGCGAGTTTCTTCTTAAGCTCTAGAGAAAATCCCTTTTCATATTTCTTTCGCAGATGAAAGGTGGTGACACCATTCTCACAGGCTGCAGTCGTATTCAGTCCGGTCTAAGTGTGCCCCAGAATTTCTCCAAGTTCTTTGTAAAAGAAGAGAAAGTTTTTTCTAGGTTGTTTAGGATTAAGGTTGGAAGAGATTCTCAGAATTGAGGGGTAATAAGTCTTTTATGAGCGACTAAAATTGCTTACGTTTTAGATAGGGTATGTTTCAGTCCTGTCTTCTGCGACCACTCTGATAACGCAAGTAAACAAACATTTCCATGTTGGATGGCTACGCACAGGTTCATTGGACTTGATCGTAAGTATAACTGAAGGTCATCAGCGTATAAATGATATTTGCAATGGGGGAGAAGAGTTCACACGTCATTAACATATAATGAAATGAGTAATGGGCCAAGTTCTGATCCTTGTGGGATTCATGATACTACATACCTTCATTATGACCTTTTGTTACGATCAATATACCCTGTTGGCATGATGCAACTTAGGAATACAACCATTGTACAGCACTTGTTAAAATTTGAAGTAAATCGGTCAAGAACTTTTCGAGATTTTTGATAACAACGTGTCCCCTCCATATATTCCTTATTTATTTATATACTGTACTAGTTTAGCGGCCGCTCCCCCGCTCGCGTAGACTGTAAGGTCTGCACAGACTTTTTTTTCGTTAATCGAATGTTATGTTGTTCACAGACTGCAACACCTTCTAAGCTTTTCACACTAATTCTTTTCCGAATGTACTTCTGATCAGTAAGATATTCTGGTAGCTGGAGTCCAAGGTTTTCGTTAATCATGCCTTTTCCGATCTTGCGGAGATATTTCCGTGGAAATTTTCCTCTCCTAAAACATATTTCTTTATATCTAACCCAGAAGTTAAATTCCACTTTTCTTAGATTTAGCTTTAAAATTTTCTTAATGATAACAAAATATCTTCATAAAAATTTTCATCCCCAAATCCACCCACTTATGGACTGAAATTTCAAAAACAGTGAAACATGTACTTTTTAATTTCTAAAAGAGAAGCCAAATACAAATTTTAATAGATTTAGTTCTGAAAGTGTTTTCACAATGAGATAATTTTATAAAACTTTTCATACCCTATTTCACACTCTTAGGGAGTTGAATTTCCAAAAACACTGAAACATATTTTTTTGTTTCTAATTGAGAAGTCAAATACCAATTTCCATAAAGGCAGCTTTAAATGCTTCAGTAGTTCTTTAATAATGAAATATTTTCTAAGAAACTTTCACCCACTATTATACTCCTTTGGTGCTTGAATTTCCAAAAATGAAGAAACATTTTTTAATTTCTCTCTGGGAAATCAAATACCAATTTTCGTAGGTTTCAAAATTGCCTTAATGGCGATACATTTTCAAAAAGCATTTCATCCCTTATTTCACCCCCTTAGAAGTAGGATTTCGAACAATACCTTCTTAAACAGTGCGTATAGTATAAGATCCTCACCAAATTCCAAGTTTCTATCCTTAGCGGTTTGGGCTGGGCGATGACGAGTCAAGGAATCTATCTCGCGCTATCTACCGCCCCCCCCTTCCATGCCCCGGCCCCCCCTTTGGGCTTGAATTTCCAAAAACAGTGAAATATGTATGTTTTCATTTCCAACCATTTAGCCAAATACCAATTTTCATTTGTTGTTGTTGTGGTCTTCAGTCCTGAGACTGGTTTGATGCAGCTCTCCATGCTACTCTATCCTGTGCAAGCTTTTTCATCTCCCAGTACTTACTGCAACCTACATCCTTCTGAATCTGCTTAGTGTATTCATCTCTTGGTCTCCCTCTACGATTTTTACCCTCCACGCTGCCCTCCAATACTAAATTGGTGATCCCTTGATGCCTCAGAATATGTCCTACCAACCGATCCCTTCTTCTGGTCAAGTTGTGCCACAAACTTCTCTTCTCCCCAATCCTATTCAATACCTCCTCATTAGTTACGTGATCTACCCACCTTATCTTCAGCATTCTTCTGTAGCACCACATTTCGAAAGCTTCTATTCTCTTCTTGTCCAAACTATTTATCGTCCATGTTTCACTTCCATACATGGCTACACTCCATACGAATACTTTCATAAATGACTTCCTGACACTTAAATCAATACTGGATGTTAACAAATTTCTCTTCTTCAGAAACGCTTTCCTTGCCATTGCCAGCCTACATTTTATATCCTCTCTACTTCGACCATCATCAGTTATTTTGCTCCCCAAATAGCAAAACTCCTTTACTACTTTAAGTGTCTCATTTCCTAATCTAATTCCCTCAGCATCACCCGACTTAATTAGACTACATTCCATTATCCTTGTTTTGCTTTTGTTGATGTTCATCTTATATCCTCCTTTCAAGACACTGTCCATTCCATTCAACTGCTCTTCCAAGTCCTTTGCTGTCTCTGACAGAATTACAATGTCATCGGCGAACCTCAAAGTTTTTATTTCTTCTCCATGAATTTTAATACCTACTCCGAATTTTTCTTTTGTTTCCTTTACTGCTTGCTCAATATACAGATTGAACAACATCGGGGAGAGGCTACAACCCTGTCTTACTCCCTTCCCAACCACTGCTTCCCTTTCATGTCCCTCGACTCTTATAACTGCCATCTGGTTTCTGTACAAATTGTAAATAGCCTTTCGCTCCCTGTATTTTATCCCTGCCACCTTTAGAATTTGAAAGAGAGTATTCCAGTCAACATTGTCAAAAGCTTTCTCTAAGTCTACAAACGCTAGAAACGTAGGTTTGCCTTTCCTTAATCTTTCTTCTAAGATAAGTCGTAAGGTCAGTATTGCCTCACGTGTTCCAGTGTTTCTACGGAATCCAAACTGATCTTCCCCGAGGTTGGCTTCTACTAGTTTTTCCATTCGTCTGTAAAGAATTCGCGTTAGTATTTTGCAGCTGTGACTTATTAAACTGATAGTTCGGTAATTTTCACATCTGTCAACACCTGCTTTCTTTGGGATTGGAATTATTATATTCTTCTTGAAGTCTGAGGGTATTTCGCCTGTTTCATACATCTTGCTCACCAGATGGTAGAGTTTTGTCAGGACTGGCTCTCCCACGGCCGTCAGTAGTTCCAATGGAATATTGTCTACTCCGGGGGCCTTGTTTCGACTCAGGTCTTTCAGTGCTCTGTCAAACTCTTCACGCAGTATCATATCTCCCATTTTATCTTCATCTACATCCTCTTCCATTTCCATAATATTGTCCTCAAGTACATCGCCCTTGTATAGACCCTCTATATACTCCTTCCACCTTTCTGCTTTCCCTTCTTTGCTTAGAACTGGGTTTCCATCTGAGCTCTTGATATTCATACAAGTCGTTCTCTTATCTCCAAAGGTCTCTTTAATTTTCCTGTAGGCGGTATCTATCTTACCCCTAGTGAGATAGGCCTCTACATCCTTACATTTGTCCTCTAGCCATCCCTGCTTAGCCATTTTGCACTTCCTGTCGATCTCATTTTTGAGACGTTTGTATTCCTTTTTGCCTGTTTCACTTACTGCATTTTTATATTTTCTCCTTTCATCAATTAAATTCAATATTTCTTCTGTTACCCAAGGATTTCTACTAGCCCTCGTCTTTTTACCTACTTGATCCTCTGCTGCCTTCACTACTTCATCCCTCAAAGCTACCCATTCTTCTTCTACTGTATTTATTTCCCCCATTCCTGTCAATTGCTCCCTTATGCTCTCCCTGAATCTCTGTACAACCTCTGGTTCTTTTAGTTTATCCAGGTCCCATCTCCTTAAATTCCCACCTTTTTGCAGTTTCTTCAGTTTTAATCTACAGGTCATAACCAATAGATTGTGGTCAGAGTCCACATCTGCCCCTGGAAATGTCTTACAATTTAAAACCTGGTTCCTAAATCTCTGTCTTACCATTATATAATCTATCTGATACCTTTTAGTATCTCCAGGGTTCTTCCACGTATACAACCTTCTTTCATGATTCTTAAACCAAGTGTTAGTTATGATTATGTTGTGCTCTGTGCAAAATTCGACCAGGCGGCTTCCTCTTTCATTTCTGTCCCCCAATCCATATTCACCTACTATGTTTCCTTCTCTCCCTTTTCCTACACTCGAATTCCAGTCACCCATGACTATTAAATTTTCGTCTCCCTTCACAATCTGAATAATTTCTTTTATTTCATCATACATTTCTTCAATTTCTTCGTCATCTGCAGAGCTAGTTGGCATATAAACTTGTACTACTGTAGTAGGCGTGGGCTTCGTATCTATCTTGGCCACAATAATGCGTTCACTATGCTGTTTGTAGTAGCTTACCCGCATTCCTATTTTCCTATTCATTATTAAACCTACTCCTGCATTACCCCTATTTGATTTTGTGTTTATAACCCTGTAGTCACCTGACCAGAAGTCTTGTTCCTCCTGCCACCGAACTTCACTAATTCCCACTATATCTAACTTCAACCTATCCATTTCCCTTTTTAAATTTTCTAACCTACCTGCCCGATTAAGGGATCTGACATTCCACGCTCCGATCCGTAGAACGCCAGTTTTCTTTCTCCTGATAACGACATCCTCTTGAGTAGTCCCCGCCCGGAGATCCGAATGGGGGACTATTTTACCTCCGGAATATTTTACCCAAGAGGACGCCATCATCATGTAATCATACAGTAAAGCTGCATGCCCTCGGGAAAAATTACGGCCGTAGTTTCCCCTTGCTTTCAGCCGTTCGCAGTACCAGCACAGCAAGGCCGTTTTGGTTATTATTACAAGGCCAGATCAGTCAATCATCCAGACTGTTGCCCTTGCAACTACTGAAAAGGCTGCTGCCCCTCTTCAGGAACCACACGTTTGTCTGGCCTCTCAACAGATACCCCTCCGTTGTGGTTGCACCTACGGTACGGCTATCTGTATCGCTGAGGCACGCAAGCCTCCCCACCAACGGCAAGGTCCATGGTTCATGGGGGGGGACCAATTTTCATAGATTTAGCTTTAAAAATGCTTCCACGGTGAAATATTTTCCTAAAGCATTTCATTCCCTTGGTTGTTGAATTTACAAAACTACTGAAAGACATACTTTTTTATTTCTGACTGAGAAACCAAATACCAATTTTCGTAATCTAGCCTCAAAATTGCCTTAAAAGCGACGAATTTTCAAAAGAAGTTTTCATTCCTTTAGAGGTAGATTTTCGAAAAGTCCCTTCTTGAACGATGCCTGCAGTATAGGATAGACACTCTCCAAATTTTTTCTGTCCTTAGTGGTTTGGGCTGGGCGATGATAAAAATCACTTGTGTATTCGAATGCAACGTTATGTCATCATTTCGAGTCACTCGTCCGACTACTTTTCAAGTTTTTGGAGCACAAACATACGCAGGCTGAATTGTTGTATGTCACTCTTTTTTCACTGAATCTATAATTCCGATAAGTGTCAACATGTTTGGCGAGGAACAATATCAGAAACATTTCCAGACTTATCGATGTTGGCACGTTTCTATATCGTACGTGATCATTTAAATTGTGATCTATAAAACATACTTAAGTTTGCAGCTAACGTTATGACACTGGACTGAACTAGGCAACGTTGAGAACATGTCAATTATGATGTATGAAGTCCTCCCTGGAAACGAAATAACAGTTATGAGGTTTCTAACAGCCTAGATGTTGAGTATAAAGTGACAGAACTATTACGTCCAGGGGTGGCCATTCAAATCCTCGTCCGGCCAACAAAACTTAAGGTTTCCGTCGTTTCCATAAAAAAATCTTTAGGCAAACGCTGGGCTGATTCCTTTGAGAAGTAGACAATCTATTTCTTTTTCCAAAGAGGGCTTCTGTCCGACACTAATGGTCTAGACGTCGATGGGAAGTTATCTTTTCTTCCGTCTTTAAGGCTCCTCTTGGACTGCTGATTATCAGAGACGCCTCAGAAAGATTCGTTTTGGATATTGAAAGCATCCTTTAAAATATTTTAATACTCTTATAATTGTGAAGTCAGTCGGTGAAATATGCAAAACTGAGTACCTGAGAAATGTTGACCGAAAATATCTGATGCTTATTTCAGATGGAAATACACTCCTGGAAATGGAAAAAAGAACACATTGACACCGGTGTGTCAGACCCACCATACTTGCTCCGGACACTGCGAGAGGGCTGTACAAGCAATGATCACACGCACGGCACAGCGGACACACCAGGAACCGCGGTGTTGGCCGTCGAATGGCGCTAGCTGCGCAGCATTTGTGCACCGCCGCCGTCAGTGTCAGCCAGTTTGCCGTGGCATACGGAGCTCCATCGCAGTCTTTAACACTGGTAGCATGCCGCGACAGCGTGGACGTGAACAGTATGTGCAGTTGACGGACTTTGAGCGAGGGCGTATAGTGGGCATGCGGGAGGCCGGGTGGACGTACCGCCGAATTGCTCAACACGTGGGGCGTGAGGTCTCCACAGTACATCGATGTTGTCGCCAGTGGTCGGCGGAAGGTGCACGTGCCCGTCGACCTGGGACCGGACCGCAGCGACGCACGGATGCACGCCAAGACCGTAGGATCCTACGCAGTGCCGTAGGGGACCGCACCGCCACTTCCCAGCAAATTAGGGACACCGTTGCTCCTGGGGTATCGGCGAGGACCATTCGCAACCGTCTCCATGAAGCTGGGCTACGGTCCCGCACACCGTTAGGCCGTCTTCCGCTCACGCCCCAACATCGTGCAGCCCGCCTCCAGTGGTGTCGCGACAGGCGTGAATGGAGGGACGAATGGAGACGTGTCGTCTTCAGCGACGAGAGTCGCTTCTGCCTTGGTGCCAATGATGGTCGTATGCGTGTTTGGCGCCGTGCAGGTGAGCGCCACAATCAGGACTGCATACGACCGAGGCACACAGGGCCAACACCCGGCATCATGGTGTGGGGAGCGATCTCCTACACTGGCCGCACACCACTGGTGATCGTCGAGGGGACACTGAATAGTGCACGGTACATCCAAACCGTCATCGAACCCATCGTTCTACCATTCCTAGACCGGTAAGGGAACTTGCTGTTCCAACAGGACAATGCACGTCCGCATGTATCCCGTGCCACCCAACGTGCTCTAGAAGGTGTAAGTCAACTACCCTGGCCAGCAAGATCTCCGGATCTGTCCCCCATTGAGCATGTTTGGGACTGGATGAAGCGTCGTCTCACGCGGTCTGCACGTCCAGCACGAACGCTGGTCCAACTGAGGCGCCAGGTGGAAATGGCATGGCAAGCCGTCCCACAGGACTACATCCAGCATCTCTACGATCGTCTCCATGGGAGAATAGCAGCCTGCATTGCTGCGAAAGGTGGATATACACTGTACTAGCGCCGACATTGTGCATGCTCTGTTGCCTGTGTCTATGTGCCTGTGGTTCTGTCAGTGTGATCATGTGATGTATCTGACCCCAGGAATGTGTCAATAAAGTTTCCCCTTCCTGGGACAATGAATTCACGGTGTTCTTATTTCAATTTCCAGGAGTGTAAATTAAGTTCACGCTATACGATGTGAAATCCAGAGTAACCGGTCGATGAAACAATACGACTGCGAGAAAGAAATTTGTTATCAAAAATAATTTACGTGAATCTTTGTCAGTTTAGAAAACAATTGTTGTACCAGAACTATTATCGTAATTAAATAACAAATGATCGCTGAAAAAATCCCATCTGACTACCTTTTAAATCTGTTTGAAGTCACAATGTAGCACTTCCATAAAATATTTCACTAGCACTAAACCTCTTAACTTATACTGACATTATTCTCGTAAACGGACTCTGAAATCGCTGTACCTAAATCTGAATATGAACTACATTGATAAAGAAATTTATGGCTTATCTGTGCGCAATGTGCGTGTGCCGTCAAATAAAACCATGAATGCAAATGAAAAGTCGGATACTAATCTCACCGAAAAAGGAATAACTGAATCGACAGTAAGTTTTAACCGACAATGAGTTTCATTGAGTCATAGCAACAATAGCATCCACATTTCTAACACAGGAACTAATTTGCAAAAATGTCTCTTTAGCATTTATCACTACAGTGAAAGACAGAACCATATAGCTTCATGACAAAAAACTTTACAAAAATCTAAGGCACAAGCACTGTTATAACAATCAGCATACGAAGTAATTACAAATATAGCAAACCGCATATCTTTAAATGCTACACTTCTTCATTCATACAATATTATAATCCTTCTGTTTAATATTTCTCTTGAAACAATTACAAAAATTGCTGCAATGCTGCTTCCATTCCAGGACAGGCCAGCTTCTTTCCATTTCAAACCAAGTACGTAGGCCTACGTTACCACACAGGTGGTATTAGCACACTCTGACACTACTTTCACATGCCATACACATTCTGAAAGATGAAAACCGAATTTCGGAAATCGTTTTTCGCTGTCGTGTTTACGTGTTATGATCTGAAGCAGGTTTGCTAGCCCAGTTAAATTTGGCACCTGGAAAGCAGCTATTACAGTTTATGATTTAGTCAGCACATTCGCTATTTCTCTTCAATTAGAGGAGGCGTGAGCAGCGTAAGTCTAATATTTCTATTTATCCTTCACTGTAGAAAAAGCCACTCCGTCCATACCAGCCGAAATTTTTTTAAAACAGGACGAAACCTGACAGCCCAGCACGAAAATCGATCGCGGAACTGGAAGACGGGCAACCAGAAGCGGATTTCCAGAATCGATTTTGAAGTGTTTACTTGACCACCCAGAAACGGAATCTGTTTACGAAATACGGTTTCGGGAGCCCCCTGTAAACGGTGTGCGAGACAAAGTAAAGCTAACCCATCCGAGCAACACCTCTGGTTTCGAACATAGTTCCAAAGCGAATAGTTTTAAAGGCAGTGTTAAAGCGATATTACAAGGCTTCAGAAAATTAATCAAATTTACAAATTAACCCATATTTGTTCCCCATGACACTCAGAATTAACATAGCAAATGGAACAGCCACCTTTCAGTACCTCGTAGTTTCTGAAGACGACTATGAATAAATAATTTCTGCATAGCCCATAGTTGGTCGTCTCACTATTGCACGTATCAGAGGTTGGCTGCTGCTGTCAGTCAAAAGTGTATATAGCGCTGCAACTTCCGCTGCGCGTTTAATATGCCTGCTACCAGTTGCTTGCATGTTATTTTGTGAACTAATTGCTCCTAGACGGTTCTGCTTGCAACTACTGGTAAATGTCTCTGAATAGTTAACGTAATATGTTCGAGCTGTTATGGTGGTCAATAATCTCAGGTACCTTTCTCTCAGGTACTTTTTTCTTGGCAACTTTCACCTAGCATAACGACACATTTATGCATATGCCACCGGCTCTGGAAATACTCCTAATTGCCAGTTTCTATGTGGCCACTATGATTACGCACTGGTCTGTCAACGTGTCGAATCTTACAAATGTTCAACAAGGGCTAAATGTGTAAAGCAGGTTTTGTTGTAAACCTGAGAAAACTCACGAATCTACTAGACGCGTCAACAGTTGACATTTTCACAGTATTAACTGCTTACAGATGTTGTTGTTGTTGTTGTTGTGATCTTCAGTCCTGAGACTGGTTTGATGCAGCTCTCCATGCTACTCTATCCTGTGCAAGCTTCTTCATCTCCCAGTACCTACTGCAACCTACATTCTTCTAAATCTGCTTACTGTATTCATCTCTTGGTCTCCCTCTACGATTTTTACCCTCCACGCTGCTCTCCAATACTAAATTGGTGATCCCTCGATGTCTCAGAACATGTCCTACCAACCGATCTCTTCTTCTAGTTAAGTTGTGCCACAAGCTCCTCTTCTCCCCAATTCTGTTCAATACCTCCTCATTAGTTATGTGATCAACCCATCGAATCTTCAGCATCCTTCTGTAGCACCACATTTCGAAAGCTTCTATTCTCTTCTTGTCTAAGCTATTTATCGTCCACGTTTCACTTCCATACATGGCTACACTCCATACAAATACTTTCAGAAACGACTTCCTGACACTTAAATCAATACTCGATGTTAACAAATTTCTCTTCTTCAGAAACGCTTTCCTTGCCATTGCCAGTCTACATTTTATATCCTCTCTACTTCGACCATCATCAGTTATTTTGCTCCCCAAATAGCAAAATTCCTTTACTACTTTAAGTGTCTCATTTCCTAATCTAATTCCCTCAGCATCACCCGACTTAATTCGACTACATTCCATTATCCTCGTTTTGCTTTTGTTGATGTTCATCTTATACCCTCCTTTCAAGACTCTGTCCATTCCATTCAACTGCTCTTCTAAGTCCTTTGCTGTCTCTGACACAATTACAATGTCATCGGCAAACCTCAAAGTTTTTATTTCTACCTACTCCGAACTTTTCTTTTGTTTCCTTTATTGCTTGCTCAATATACAGATTGAATAACATCGGGGATAGACTACAACCCTGTATCACTCCCTTCCCAACCACTGCTTGTCTTTCATACCCCTCGACTCTTATAACTGCCATCTGCTTTCTGTACAAATTGTAAATAGCCTATCGATCTCTGTATTTTACCCCTGCCACCTTCAGAATTTGAAAGAGAGTATTCCAATCAACATTGTCAAAAGCTTTCTCTAAGTCTACAAATGCTAGAAACGTAGGAGACATGGCTTAGCCACAGCCTGGGGGATGTCTCCAGAATGAGATATTCACTCTGCAGCGGAGTGTGCGCTGATATGAAACTTCCTGGAAGATTAAAACTGTGTGTCCGACCGAGACTCGAACTCGGGACCTTTGCCTTTCGCGGGCAAGTGCTCTACCATCTGAGCTACCGAAGCACGACTCACGCACGGTACTCACAGCTTTACTTCTGCCAGTATCTCGTCTTCTACCTTCCAAACTGTACAGAAGCTCTCCTGCGAACCTTGCAGAACTAGCACTCCTGAAAGAAAGGAAAGTTTGGAAGGTAGGAGACGAGATACTGGTAGAAGTACAGTTGTGAGTAGCGGGCGTGAGTCGTGCTTCGGTAGCTCAGATGGTAGAGCACTTGCCCGCGAAAGGCAAAGGTCCCGAGTTCGAGTCTCGGTCGGGCACACAGTTTTAATTTGCCAGGAAGTTTCATATCAGCGGACACTCCGCTGCAGAGTGACTATCTCATTCTGGAAACGTCCCCCAGGCTGTGACTAAGCCATGTCTCCGCAATATCCTTTCTTTCAGGAGTGCTAGTTCTGCAAGGTTCGCAGGAGAGTTTCTGTAAAGTTTGGAAGGTAGGAGACGAGATACTGGCAGGAGTAAAGCTGTGAGTACCGGGCGTGAGTCGTGCTTCGGTAGCTCAGATGGTAGAGCACTTGCCCGCGAAAGGCAAAGGTCCCGAGTTCGAGTCTCGGTCGGGCACACAGTTTTAATCTGCCAGGAAGTTTCATATCAGCGCACACTCCGCTGCAGAGTGAATATCTCATTCTGGAAACATCCTCCAGGCTGTGGCTAAGCCATGTCTCCGCAATATCCTTTCTTTCAGGAGTGCTAATTTGCAAGGTTCGCAGGAGAGCTTCTGTAAAGTTTGGAAGGTAGGAGACGAGATACTGGCAGGAGTAAAGCTGTGAGTACCGGGCGTGAGTCGTGCTTCGGTAGCTCAGATGGTAGAGCACTTGCCCGCGAAAGGCAAAGGTCCCGAGTTCGAGTCTCGGTCGGGCACACAGTTTTAATCTGCCAGGAAGTTTCATATCAGCGCACACTCCGCTGCAGAGTGAATATCTCATTCTGGAAACGTCCCCCAGGTTGTGGCTAAGCCATGTCTCCGCAATATCCTTTCTTTCAGGAGTACTAGTTCTGCAAGGTTCGCAGGAGAGCTTCTGTAAAGTTTGGAAGGTAGGAGACGAGATACTGGCAGAAGTAAAGCTGTGCGTACCGGGCGTGAGTCGTGCTTCGGTAGCTCAGATGGTAGAGCACTTGCCCGCGAAAAGCAAAGGTCCCGAGTTCGAGTCTCGGTCGGGCACACAGTTTTAATCTGCCAGGAAGTTTTATTAAACTGACAGTTCGGTAATTTTCACATCTGTCAACACCTGCTTTCTTTGGGATTGGGTTTTTATGTTCTTCTTGAAGTCTGAGCGTATTTCGCCTTTCTCATACATCTTGCTCACCAGATGGTAGAGTTTTGTCAGGACTGGCTCTCCCAAGGTTGTCAGTAGTTCTAATGGAATGTTGTCCACTCCGTGGGCCTTGTTTCGACTCAGGTCTTTCAGTGCTCTGTCAAACTCTTCACGCAGTATCATATCTCCCATTTCATCTTCATCTACATCCTCTTCCATTTCCATAATATTGTCCTCAAGTACATCGCCCTTGTATAGGCTCTCTATATACTCCTTCCACCTTTCTGCTTTCCCTTCTTTGCTTAGAACTGGGTTTCCATCTGAGCTCTTGATATTCATGCAAGTGGTTCTCCTTTCTCCAAAGGTCTCTCTAATTTTCCTGTATGCAATATCTATCTTACCCCTAGTGAGATAAGCCTCTACATCCTTACATTTGTCCTCTAGCCATCCCTGCTTAGCCATTTTGCACTTCCTGTCGATATCATTTTTGAGACGTTTGTATTCCTTTTTGCCTGCTTCATTTACTGCATTTTTATATTTTCTCCTTTCATCAATTAAATTCAATATTTCTTGTTACCCAAGGGTTTCTACTAGCCCTCGTCTTTTTACCTATTTGATCCTCTGCTGTCATCACTATTTCATCCCTCTAAGCTACCCATTCTTCTTCTACTGTATTTCTTTCCCCCTTTCCTGTCAATTGTTCTCTTATGCCCCGCTGAAACTCTGTACAATCTCTGTTTCTTTCAGTTTATCCAGGTCCCATCTCCTTAAATTCCCACCTTTCTGCAGTTTCTTCAGTTTTAATCTACAGTTCATAACCAATAGATTGTGGTCAGAGTCCACATCTGCCCCTGGAAATGTCTTACAATTTAAAACCTGGTTTCTAAATCTCTGTCTTACCATTATATAATCTGTCTGATACCTTTTAGTATCTCCAGGGTTCTTCCATGTATACAACCTTCTTTCATGATTCTTAAACCAAGTATTAGCTATGATTAAGTTATGCTCTGCGCAAAATTCTACCAGGCGGCTTCCTCTTTCATTTCTTAGCCCCAATCCATCTTCACCTACTATGTTTCCTTTTCTTCCTTTTCCTACTGACGAATTCCAGTCACCCATGGCTATTAAATTTTCGTCTCCCTTCACTACCTGAATAATTTCTTTTATCTCATCATACATTTCATCAATTTCTTCGTCATCTGCAGAGCTAGTTGGCATATAAACTTGTACTACTGTAGTAGGCGTGGGCTTCGTGTCTATCGTGGCCACAATAATGCGTTCACTATGCTGTTTGTAGTAGCTTACCCGTACACTTATTTTTTTATTCATTATTAAACCTACTCCTGCATTACCCCTATTTAATTTTGTATTTATAACCCTGTATTCACCTGACCAGAAGTCTTGTTCATCCTGCCACCGAACTTCACTAATTCTCACTATATCTAACTATAACCCATCTATTTCCCATTTTAAATTTTCTAACCTACCTGCCTTATTAAGGGATCTGACATTCCACGCTCCGATCCGTAGAACGCCAGTTATCTTTCTCCTGATAACGACGTCCTCTTGAGTAGTCCCCGCCCGGAGATCCGAATGGGGGACTATTTTACCTCCGGAATATTTTACCCAAGAGGACGCCATCATCATTTAATCATACAGTAAAGCTGCATGCCCTCGGGAAAAATTACGGCTGTAGTTTCCCCTTGCTTTCAGCCGTTCGCAGTACCAGAGCAGCAAGGCCATTTTGGTTAGTGTTACAAGGCCAGATCAGTCAATCATCCAGACTGTTGCCCCTGCGACAACTGAAAAGGCTCCTGCCCCTCTTCAGGAACCACACGTTTGTCTGACCTCTCAACAGATACCCCTCCGTTATGGTTGCACCTACGGTACGGCTATCTGTATCGTTGAGGCACGCAAGCCTCCCCACCAACGGCAAGGTCCATGGTTCATGGGGGGAGGGACTTACAGATTTCCTATGACTTACAGATTTCATAGGAAAATTCTGCCTGCTAACATTATAATGTAAGTAAATGAAACTAACATACTGATTAAGATAGGCAGTCATCAGTTATATAAGTTTTTTAAAAGATAGCATCGAAGTGTCAGCTGAGCTCTATTTTGGTGTAGAGAACAAATTATCAGTGACAGAACACTGGAACGGCTTGTTTTTGAGTACCGCTCGAGTGTTTGGGACGCTCGCCAGTTCGGATTGCATTTGCGCCTCACTGCAATACACTGAGGTGAAAAAAATCATGTGATAATGATATGCACGTATACAGATGGTGTAAGTATTGTATACACCAGGTATAAAAGAGCGCTGCAATGGTGGAGCTGTCATTTGTACTCAGGCGATTCGTGTGAAAAGGATTCCTGCGTGATTACGGCCACACGACGGGAATTATAACAGGCTTCGAACGCGGAATGGTAGCTGGAACCACTTGCGTAGCACACTCCATTTCGAAAATCGTAAGGGAATTCAAGATTCCTAGATACGTAGTGCCAAGAGTGTGCGGATAGTACTAAATTTCAGGACTTACCTGTCGCCACAGACAACGCAGTGGCCGATGGTCATCATCTAACGATCGAGAGCAGCGGCGTTTGCGTAGAGTTGTCAGTGCTAACAGGCATGCAACACTGCGTGAAACAACGACAGAAATGAATGTGGGACGCACGACTAACGTATCCGTTAGGATAGTGCGGCGGAATGTGGAGTTAATGGGCTATGGCAACAGATGACTAACACGAGTGCCTTTGCTAACAGCACGACATCGCCTGCTGCGCCTCATCTTGTCCGTATAAGTTGAACCCTAGATGTCAGGAAAATAGTGGCCTGATCACATTAGTCCAGATTCCAGTTGGCAAGTGCTGACGGTAGGGTTCAATTATGGCGTAGACCTCACGAAGCCGTGGACTCAAGTTCTCAACAAGCTGCTGCGCAAGCTGGTCGTGGCTTCATAATGCTGTGGGCTGTGTTTACACGGAATGGATACGTCCTCTGGGCAAATTAAACCGATCATTGACTGTAGATGGTTATGTTCGGTTACTTGGAGACCATTTGCAGCCATTCATGGATTTGACGTTCCCAAACAACGATTTCATGTCACTGGGCCATTTTGTTCGCGATTGGTTGAAGAACATTCTGGACAATTCGGGCGAATGATTTGGCCACCCAGATCCTCCGACGTCAATTCCATCGAACATCTGGGACATATATACGTATATGGATATCCATATAAGTATATAGTTCTCGCAACACCGGCCATGACCTTCTTCTTCTGTGCGGATGCACACATATTTCCCGAACTCTTACGGGACTTGGTAAGAATGTCTTCCACGAGTAATGAGTGTGTTGGAGTGGGACACTACGAATGTAGTGTGTGGACGTACAAGGTGAGAATGTGGGTCTCGCAGGAGGCGTGCGCGAGATAGGCTTTGAAGTCGCGCTATCCTCTGTGCCCTAGGTGGCTCAGATGGATAGAGCGTCTGCCATGTAAGCAGGAGATCCCGGGTTCGAGTCGCGGTCGGGGCACACATTCTCACCTGTCCCCGTTGAAGGTATTAATATAATTAATTCTAATTTCGATCTGGGACGTAATCGAGAGGTCAGTTTTCGTGCACAAAATCCTGCACCGGGAACACTTTCGCATTTATGGACGTATATAGAGCTAGCGTCCGCAGCTCGTGGTCTCGCGGTAACGTTCTCGTTTCCCGAGCACGGGGTCCCGGGTTCGATTCCCGGCGGGGTCAGGGATTTTTCCTGCCTCGAGAAGGCTGGGTGTTGTTGTGTCGTCTTCATCATCATCATTCATCCCCATTACGGTCGGAGGAAGGCAATGGCAAACCACCTCCACTAGTACCTTGCCTAGTTAAGTCATCATCATCATAGAGCTAGCATGGCTCATTGTTTCTGCAGGGGACTTCCAGCGACTTGTTGAGTCCCTGCCACTTCGAGTTTCTGCACTACGCCTGGAAAAAGGAGGTCCGACACGATATTAGGAGGTATTCCATGACTTCTGTCACATCAGTGTATGACTGTTCCCGACGTACATTTCACGCAAGGACAACGAAGACAAGAAATAGGGCTCATACAGAGGCGTATAGACAGTCATTTCTTCCTCCCTCCAGTGGCGAGTGGAACAGGAAAGGGAATGACTATTCGTCATGGACCTGATAGTGGCTTGTAGAGTATGTATGCAGATGTAGATAGGGCTACCAATTTAACGAAAACTGATGAACGTATCATTAATGACAGAACTGGTCTTGAAAACCTATGAACGAAGAGAGATTCAGTGATTAAAAAAGCATGAAACCTTGGTTAGTAACCACTGAAATATGTAATGCCAACTGACTACACTACTTTTGTACTATTCCTGCCACATAATTGCTTTACGTATAGAGGCCATCAAGGCCAGTGTACTATCAAGACGTAATCCAAGACTGATGCATAGTTGTAGTTGAATACAGCGATACTGAAAGTATTGGTATATATTAAGAAGAATGAAAATATTTTAAAAGACCACGTGAATTTCATGGTTGATAAAGCTCTCTCTCACACGGCTAGAATAGTTCAAAACTGATTTTATGGACATGATGGTGAAATGAACAATCCCCCAGGGTTTTGCATCTACTTTTTAGTGTCGAATGCGGAAGTTCGTAATTTCAAATGTAACAGATGTGCCCGGCTGGTGGGCCTCTCCAGTTTCGCGCAGTTAAAGAACTCACTGTTCTAAAAAGTGCACAGATCGAATACAAAGTAGCATTTTGCCTTTGTCCCGTTTACACTTGTACCACAGCACTGCAGTATTCAGTTTTCTTATGCGATGAGACGCATTTTCTTTTTCTTTTTTTTAATGAAATCACGAACTTCTGCATGAGACAGCAATCAGCTTGATGCTTAAAAGAGATAAATGATTTGTTTCAAACAATTATTTCGAAACTAATTAACTGATTTCTGAGAGTAAAATGCCTTTAGATTCGTCTAATTATGGCCTACGCAACTAGATCATGGTACGACTATAGTTCCATCCGAAAAAGAGGATAATAAAATTACGCTAGTATTGTTATACCCAAAAACTACATATCGTTTCATAAATACTTTCTTCCAACTCAACCGTGTGGAAGTGAGTTAGTAAACCTTAAACAGTAGCGTTGGTACTTGACTTCAACAGCTTAGATAACTCCCCCTGTATATTTCTGCACTGAAATAGCGACATGTCATTTTGCAGCGTATTAAGAAATTTTAAGGGAAGTATTGAAAGACCGTTGGCCATTAATTTGGAATTATCTGTTTCGATAACGAGTGTTTCTGCGATTTACTAAAGCGAGTTTCGGGCTCTGTGTGCGGATCTGTTGATAATTTGAAGCCGATCGTTTAAAAACGTCAGTACTTCCAGTTTCCTGGTTACTGTGGCTTCTTGCTGAGTCGGATTCTATAACTGAGACCAAGTTCTGTTCCACATTCAATAGGAATCGATAAAACTCGCACGCCTTACCCTCTGTGCCAGACTCTAAATCAAATCCTGGTCACAGAACAAAGGGCTGCTTAGTAGGCCAACTGAATACGGCATACGTCATCGACGCCGTTTACCGAGTACCGCCAGCGAATGAAATAGCGGTGACGTCGCTTCGTATCGTCACAGCAAAATATCTGACCTGCTCAGATATGGATGATGCGTAAAACGTGGTCTACAGGCAGCGATAAGTAAACAAAATATTTTTATTGTTGTTCAGCTCTTCGGCTCTTACTCTTTACGTATAAAAAGACACAAACAAAAGTCTTGGTATGAAGATGGGACGACATGACACCTTACTATTACAAAGCCGATTAGTTTACTGTGTACTAACTGAAGTTTATAGGTATAAAAAAAAGCACGTTTTACTGAGAAGTACACAAGCAGAACAGTAGCGCTTCACGAGAAGTCATCTTTTATTCTAAACTAAAGTAAAAACATATCTTTTTACTAATAAAAAGTGTACTATTAAGTCTTTAAAGTAAGTCACGAAGACGTGCACAAAATGAAATAAAATCATTATTTACATCAAGAATTCATCTCCCAGAGGATGTTTTTTTAACTCACTGGAACAAGTCGGCACCAGAGATTTAAGATAGCACACATGTACAACGGGTACTATAATCCGTTCATCATAATAATAAACCTGATGTAAACAATGCACTATGTATTCTTCCGCGTTTGCTGGAGCCTCATTGGATTTCAGTTTCGCGTGGGACTGCAGCCAACCTGTCGCGAGTACTGTCAAGTACGATAATAAGACTACGTTTCGAGCTGGGCGTTACGCGCACATCGACTTATCTATAATACTGGACAACAACTTCACCGGCGCATTTAACTTAACACTGGCCGGTCAGCTGATACAGCTAGCCTGCAGTGACGTGGCCAGCTGCAGTTCACACGTAAAACGAGACGAGCAGAGGAGGAATACAGCTTGGAATGTCATTTAATTTTTAAGCAGCATGAATTAATACACTGCAAATCTCCCACAAAAAATGGCTCTGAGCACTATGGGACTCAACTGCTGAGGTCATTAGTCCCCTAGAACTTAGAACTAGTTAAACCTAACTAACCTAAGGACATCACAAACATCCATGCCCGAGGCAGGATTCGAACCTGCGACCGTAGCGGTCTTGCGGTTCCAGACTGCAGCGCCTTTAACCGCACGGCCACTTCGGCCGGCAAATCTCCCACAATACGCTCCTTAGACGACAGGACGAAAACCGCAACACGTCATCGTTTTCAGCTTACGTACTATTGTAACTAAAAACAAGAATGATGAATTCCTTCCTGACTTAACCACAGGGTAATTTTTCTGCATAAGCTGTGTGTAACGTAAGAGAGTTTTCAAGGATTTCGCCGTATAGTTAAATATTGAAGCCACTGAAGCTACTACTTACAGTCAGTCGTCTGGCAATCTCTTAGCTCTTTCCTCATCCGAATCCGAGGAATACATTTCAATTCTGGAAGTGTCACCTGCTACGTGGATAAAGAGCCTATCAACAACAGAATCCACGAAGCCAACCAGGCGCAGCATTTTCTCTTCTTCTTTTACGACGAGTCGTTCTATATCCCGCCAGCGACGTCTGAAACGGCTGCGTGCGTTAGTTGCAGTACGTCTGGCAGCTTAACAGTCTTGTTACTTCTCGGGCCAAATCCCGCACCTTGGCTCCAGATCAGTTCTGTTGGGTTTATATTATAATGGTTCAGTAGCAAATGAAAAAATGCAGCATTTGTGTGACGTGCTCGATGCTGTGAAAATGATTGTTTTTCATGTTTCTACGATACTTACTACCTCTGTGGTAGTCCAAATAACGAGGATTTGGTTTTTCATTTTTGCCTTGAAAATTAAATTGTTATGTTTTCCTAATTTAAACAACTTTTATGAACAGTCTTTCATAAAACATCGATAATTAAGAACTTGTATTTGAAATGGAAAAAGGAGTTTCGCGTCCAATATGTAATTAAAAAGAAGAAGACGTGCATTATTCATAAAAAAATGATGATGAGTTTCATAATTACGAGATGTAGGTATTTCAAATTGAACGAGAATAAATAAAAATTATTCTGGGGAAATTTGAACAAACGCACGAAAACAGCATTTTACATCCCATTACGCTACCGAATGCGCTACACGTTCAATGTGAGATTCCGTATCAACTACATTATATACAACGCAGGGACAACTTCATAGCCGATTATCTCCGTAAATTAATGAAATGCATTAAGAACAGCCTATTTCTCGGCACTTTTTAATCGTGTTCCATGCGCGTTTTTCACTACGGAACAGAAAACAGCCTCAGTCATGTTCATAGTGCGAATGAACAGCGCGACAATCAGAGCACAACGCTGCAGAGGCTGAAAACTACGTGGCTAAAGCGTGATTAAGAAAAACGTTGATAGCTGATAATACATTTGAATATCTTAAAGTTTTATTTAACGAAACTTAGTAATAAGATATCTAATACATAAGAAGGAACTTCTTCCAAGAGCGTAACAACACCAATGTACGTGTGCTACGGCTTCTGACCAATCATCGCGTTTGTGTTTGTTTACATCAAGTTTATTCTTATGATGAACGGATTACAGGAAAGTTTTGCAATACGACGCAACAATAAGTCCCAGGAGGCTGATTGTTGCTGTGTTCTAGAAATACTTCATACTTGCATTTTCTGTGCCAAGTCTGTGGGCATAGTCATTCACTAGCTGGGTTAGTTTTAAGTGCTTGCTATGACATCGTGATCAAGAAGTGAAATTCGGGCAGTTTTGCGCTACAACTTCTCGCGTGGTTTGAACATAGACCAGTGCTTTGAAAAAATGGCTCTTGCGTTCGGTGATGTGTGTCGGCTTCGTATAACTATATTCAGGTGGTACAGAGAATTCCAAGAAGAAATTTCGCTCTGGAGGACGCTGAGAGGTTGGGAAGGCCACGATCATCAGTTACGGAGAAAAAGATTGATGCCGTGTGGAAAATGCTAGATGAAGACAGGCGAGTGACCTATAAGCAGATAGAGGATACCAGCAGTTAGTTCGATTCTGCATGATTATTTGCAAGTAAAGAAACTTTGTTGTCTCTGGGTACTGCATAGACTGACGGAGGAGCAGATGACACGACGTGTGACTTATTGCCGGGAGATGTTAAAGTAGTTCCCTAAGGGACAATCTCAGTACGTGAATAACATCGCGACAGATGACTAGACGTGGCTGTACTATTATAACGTGCGGGTTAAGACTCAAACCGAAGTTTGGGTCTTTGAAGATGACGACACACCCGTTGTTTCAGAAAATCCAGATCAATAAAGAAGAAACTTTGCCTGCCCAAAGTCATCCAATCTTTGAAGAACCTGCGCCCGAAGTTACTTGGTTCCTCCATCACGACAACGCTCCAGCTCATCGCACGAAAGCGTGCACCGAATACTTGCGGGGTACAGGACTGAAACTTATTGAGCACCCTCCTTACAGTCCAGACGTTGCTCCTTGTATCTTTGCGCTGTGAAAATGAAGCTCAAAGGAGTGCAATTTTCAAGTGACGAGGACCACTTCAGGGCTTGGGACAATGGGTGTGGCTTACTCCCTTAAGAAACTTTAGGGAACTGGTTTAGGGATTGGTTTCGGAGGACGGAGGGGTGTATTCAAGGTGGTGGAAATTACTTTGAAAAAAAATAAATAAAGCTGTATTGCTAAAGTCTCAAAGTACCCTTTGTATTACATCGCAACGTAACCATAATTTACCGCTGCGTCGTCACCAGTGAACGTGATAATGGGTAACGAACGTAATGTGATAGTCGGAGGCGCGGTGCGAGGTACTCCGTGTGTGTACCGAAGATAAGCTGAACTTCATTACGAAGTTATGATCGGTACATACGAGTAACCTTCGTGTCGACTGTCTTGTTTATGACTGCCAGCAACCTAAGAGATCTACAGAATAACCAAGGTAAGTTTAGCTTTGATTTCGAAGTTGTGATCGAACCATATCGTCTTTTATTTAAGACTGTCAGCAACCTCAGCGATCCATTAACTAATCGACGTCTCGTGTTGTGTGTGTGTCAATGAGAAATAAATACTGAAAGGTGTGAAATTTCTTGGCAGATTGGAATTGTTTGCCGCATCGAGACTCGAACTCGGGACCTTTGCCCTTTCGCGGGCAAGTATTCTACCGACTGAGCTATCCAAGCACCGCTCACCACCACCCACTCAAGACCTTACTTCCGCTAGAACCTCAGTACCGCGGAAGGCAAACGTCCCGAGTTTGAGCCTCAGCCCGAAAAGAGTTTTAATCAGCCAGGAAGTTTCATTTCAGCGCAACCTCAGCTGCAAAGTGAAAATTTCAACCTGGAAACGTAAGGAGAGTTTGAACAGAGTGTCTGCATAATGAATAATAGGCCTAATTCAAAGTATGAAGTTATAGTCACTAAGACTACCAATTTATAATGATATGTATCGAGCAGAACTAAGGAGCTACGAGACGGAAGGTAGCATCTGTTGTTTAGATTAAATCTTGCGGTATTATCGTTTTTATTATAAAAAATCATGAGTAAAACTTTATAAACGGCCGTCGGGGAAATCTAAGACGGCGGAACAGCTGGATTGTTTATCAATGTTTCAAATGATTTGTATTTTTTAATTTAAACATGGGCTTATGGAAGTGGATGAGTGAAAATAGGCGATCAGTTTTTACTGTCGGAAGTGGTAAAACATACACTCTTAATCATAAGCGCAGGCGTTGCCAATATCTGCGCTTGGGCGGCTAATTGCAAATTTTAGCCAAATTATGTCTTAAAAACTTGAATTTCAGAACAGTATTTCGTAAAAAATGATTTCTCATTGTAAGTTTTATCACAAATGTTCAAAAATTGAAACGCGTGAATTTTTATGGTTGGTCAAACTGCTTTGTTTCAGAAATAATCTTCCACGTACATCTGAGTTCTGTTGCCGCTGACGTGGCTTTAAAATAACAATATAAGTTGCAGTTCCCTAACATTTTGCGTTGAAATGGCACCTAAGACTGGATTAACATTTCAAGCAGCTAAATGTCGCTACTTAAGTACATAAGCATAAATTTTTATAACGGCATAGATAGGCGATTGCCTTGCATGGCTGTGTAAGCAGTAGTTAACCGAAATGATACTCTACAACCTTTCAAACTATAAGAGAAGAAATATCCCCTCCGATTACTTACATTTTTTTGTGTAATAGGTCCATGCTACAAAAGAAACAGGATTCTAACGTATTAATTTCTGCGAGGAGAACCTCTCGTAACCAAGCTGCAAAATCAAGTAATCATTCGCTACGCTAAGCTCCATGCAAAATGAACTTACTTCACACCGCACTACTGCAGAAATCTGTCGCAGTTCATATTCCAGCGTTAAAATGAGCGAGTTTTACTGGTGGCTTTGTTCACGCATTCTTACGCAGTACTCTCAAAAATTCGTAATGTCATTAGAACCTTCTCGTCAAACACATTACAAATCGTACACAAAATATAACCCAAAATATAACTGAAATAATTTGAATACCGTATGAACAGTCACGTTAGTCGCACTCATCATTTCTTCTATCAGTGGTAAACATTGTGAAATATTATTACTGTAGTTCATACACGGTATATATCTCTGATAAGCGCTGTAATACAGACTTTGGAATGCTTAGTGTGTGCTTCACAAATACGGTTGCGTTGTTTCCATAGAGTAAATATCTCTGGAGTGAGCACTCACATGCGCAGAACAGATTTTGTGTTGTCAACATACATTGCCGGCCTGGTCACGTGATCTCGGGACGACGTGTGTTTGTTCGTATAGCGCCCTGTATATTTAGAATGTCACTACATCCCTAGTACAGACGGATTCTTTTCGTACGTGTCGTGGATTATTTACATATGTTGCGCAGACATTTTAACAGTATCCATTTGATACCGGGAATAAACCAGCTACGTAACTTTTAAGGGCAAGTGATATTACATTCAGCTTCTTTGCGATAGGTGTCATAGTTCAGATGCACACGATTTTTGGTAGTTTTTGGTATGATACCGCACTTTATAGTATTACAGAGCCTGAAGTACATTTTTGCAGTGATAGTCCTGCAAAACGACTTGACAGTACGTTAGTACTTCCGCAAGTGTCCTAAAAACACGAATTTACCACACATTAACGATTATATCCCTGCTAATTCGCCCTTTTTTCTTGTATTTTTGCGTATTTATTTTCTCGTTTTTGCGACCTAAAGCACACTTTTTCTTACTGGTGGCACTTTGAGGTATTTATTTAACGCATTTTAAGTACTTGCTCCCAGTTCATTAAATAAATAGTAAACGGAGTAATCTATATACATAATTGACAAGTCACTGATAAATGCATGGAGAATAGTATTTACTGAAACAACTAACCTTTCCCTTTCCTGTTACATTAGCAAATTTACGAGAGGAAGCGATTGTTTGTAAGCTTTTGTACGAGCCATTATATCTATTATATAGTCACAAAATCGTAGAAAAATAGGTCTACAGAATCAAGTCTTAATTATAATGCGTCTCGAAATTTTTAAACGTATACAGTGTCTCTTACTAAAATGAAAACTATAATTAGAGCTATATGGAATGTACCCATGAAAAGTTACTATCCCTCCTTTCACGTATTTTTCTTTGCATCCGTAGCAACAACGTAATTCTATTACACTATCAACAAACGGTGAAACACAACAAAAACTCTTGGTATTATAAACTTCAAACGCTGCAGAAAGCACACAGGCCCAGCGAAGTCCCGAGATCACGTGACAATCCTGGTTTAATGTTGACAACATGCGCAGAACGGAATGCTCACTTCAGAGATATTTACGCCATGGTTGTTTCCTCTCAAGGTATTTTGTGTAACTGGCAGTTATACGGAATTACGAAGACAACCCACTTCCGTCTTATACACACATATTAACGTGAAGAATTTTCAGACACCCCTCACGACACTTGTTTCAGAAGTTCCGTAGAAACTTCGAGCTCAAAGATATATCCATAGAACCAGAGACAAACTATCTAGCATATGGAGGTTGATTCTGTCTCATAAACATACAGTGGTCTTGCGGATTTACTGTTGACAGCAACGATACGTACAATACCATAACTGTAAAACTAAGATGTCTAAAAATGAAGACTCGTGTTTATTCAGTCTACTACTTTTTTGTTTATATGATAGTCCTTGACGGCGTGTTGATGCACGACGCGGAAAACATCATCAAAGAGCACTATAGAGGTAAGATTTCAAAAAATATTTTGAACAGTCGTTTCATTAAGTGAAATGATGTTCCTGAGATAGTAACTATGTCTTAATATTAACGCTATGTTTTTGCTACACCTGTAAGCGGAAGTGCTGTAAAAATTCATACCTGCAGATATGTGTAACAACACGTTCCCACGAACTGGGTTACTGTTTTCAGCTGCTACTATCGGTAAAGTTATCCCTTTACAAGAACAATACTTGACAATTTTGCATTAACTGTCGAAACACTTCCTAAAAAGTAATGAAAATTTTTAAGCGGTTTACCTGCAGAATTATTTCACGCTCCTGTTTTATTGCAAAGCACTAACCTACGACAAATTTGTGTTTGACGAACATTACGGCTTATACTCGTGAAATGTTATTGCTGTCGGATGCGTAAAGAAAATATTGCAATACGTTTAGATTATACATTATTACCTAATCTGTTATTTTTAGGAGACGTCAGACACTAGAACTCTGGCAATGGCACGTCCATACTGTTTAGAAAAAAGTAGTCTTACAAAGACTAGCTCGTTATCTACAATTTTTATAAAGAATTATCACAATTTGCCAGGCTATGTACAAAAACAGGCACCGCACGGTTTTTATGCATCACGACAAGAAAAAGAGATTTTGCCACACTTATAAATGCGGAAAATAATAGCAACAGAATGGAAAGGCGACTGCAGCAACCAAATTACAGTCTATGTTTTTAATGTTGTGCTAACTGAAGGTTTAAATATGTAGCGTGCTAATTGAAGATTTGGCGATGGAAACGTATAAGTGTCTGATTACTGTGTTCCTTGAAGCAATATACCTCACAGGTATTGACCTCAAGAACGAGTACAATTGATAAATTAATGCCAGTTTCGATTTATTTGATTCATCTCGGCAAATTTTTTTGTTATTGTTATTATTAACACTATTATATTGGCGTTTGATGTCTACTGGACTGCGTGATGTACAACAAAAGACATCTCAGAATTTCCTTATAACTATTTGTGATAAAATTATCATCACACTCTCACAATGAGCTCTTTTCTTTATATTTCATGTTGCGGAATCCCTGCATCTTCAAGTTCTTTTATTGTCTTAATTGTATCTGTACTCTGTGTGTCTCGTAGACTTGTACAACTTGTATATTTGGTCTTATTGAGTCTGTTCCTTTAAGATGTTCACAGAATTTCTAGACTGCATTTTTGTATAGTAATAAATGTTGGTTATTTTTGAATGCCCATATTTTTATCTTTCTGTTTTCCTTCTTCAGAGTAGTTTTGACCAAAAAAAAAAATTTTATTACTTTTCTTTCACTCTTCCATGTATCTTCTATGGTGTTGTTTCTATTTCAAAGGACTGATTCAGCTTCTTAAAGACACACTGGTTTTATGACCATGTTGTACTGTACAAATTTTACGTATTGTGAAATGTATTTTTTGAATAACGATAACAATACTCAACAACCTTTCAAATTATCATAAAAGTGTAAAAATTAAAAAGTCAAGAATAATGAGATATTTGCGAAAGCCACATATCTGTATGAAAGTGCTTTATTCGCAACTACTGGTTTCATGTCGGTGTTCACATCTGTAAGTTTATCTGTCAGGAATACAAATCACTGTGTAAATGCAGAACCAGAGTGTTTGCATTCAACAAAAAACACTGAGTGCTCACAATTGTTATATTTCCAGAATGTAAATGGACAATTAGGGAGTCACAGCTTTCGGGACGTTATCCACTTTAAGAGTGGAAACACAATGGTGCGTTGCCATAAAAAAGGTGCTTGTCAAAATGTACAAAGCATGACTGGTAAATGATCCAAGCCTAGAAAAAAGCGGAGCAAAAAACTAGTAATGAATGGGACACTACTGTGAACGGAGATAAAATACCTAAAACTTAACTTACGGCTGGGGAAAGTACTATAAGTAAACGCGAAATATCATTCAAAAAATAATACTCTGATATGGAACCAAAACGTCGAGAATGGAAGAAATCTGAAAAATAGCTTACCAGATCCAGTAGACACCAGCTGTATAAAACCAATGAAGTAAAACTTTAAATCCTGTGCAGTTGGCGTACTTCTGCCGTAGTGCTAACAGGCCGATGGGGCGTAAGTAGTCTGTGAAGGCTAGGATAACACTGGAAGGTTAGAGGTGGGGTCAAATGGTTATGGAGTGTTAGTGTTGCTGTTGTGATTGTTATTCATAATGCTGTGGTTGCCCTCGCCGGAAAGTTGTTTGTATTTTTTTAAACTTCCTGTTAGGACCTCTCACAATACCTTATCTTATCGGCCTGGCTTCGTTGCTATTGCCTCTATGTTTGCTCTTTCTGGTTTCAAAATAATGACTTTTCATCTTATAAGAATAAAATAATAGTCTTCTGCAAAAAATAAAAGACTTTTGTCTGTTCGACCATGATAATTGTAGTCTTCTTGCTCTAAAATAAAATTTGCTGAGATAGGTTCAAATCCCCACTTATTGGTTAGTAAAAGTGGCACATACTACAGGTATATCTTCTCTGTGTGCTAGTGATTGTAGACTTCTTCCTTGGGATCTGTGATTTATAAATACTAAATAAATACTAAATAATTTCCTTCTGCGATACCGCACAGAAAGATCATATAAATAAAAGGAGCCTACTTCATTAGAAAACTAATATTTCATTTCTTAATCGAATCTTATTGATACAATTAATTTGGGATATTGGTCTACAGATGCAACTGGGTTGGAATATTTCAGGTAGTTCCAGCATTTTCGACGTTAGAAAGAGTAATTGCCAGGAAGCTTCCACACCACTTTCTGTACAGTTTTCCTGAAGTAACCATTTGATTTTGTTCTCTGATATATGATTTGTATTCTTCTAAAGGAACCGAGCCATGCAAGCATCATTCATGAACCACTCTTAGAGCTGTACTTCCACCAGTGCCTCTTCCTCTACCTTCCCAACTTCAGAGAAGTCGTCCTGCATATCTTGTAGGCCTAACACTCCTGGAATGATGGATGTTTCGGAGTAATGACTGACTCACTGCCTTGGAGATGGTCCCTGAAGACATATAGGAGAATTTCTGTGAAGTATTGATGATGGGAGAGGGGTTACTGACAGAAATACCGCTGTGATGGAGGGTCGTGAGACATGTTTGCATAGTTCGGTCTGTAGAGTATTTCTCAGACAAAGGAAAAGGTCGCAGGTTCGAGTCCTGGAGCCCTCTTCTGTATCGTTCATACAGATCAGTGCGTTAGGTTAGCCACGATAGTGATTTCGTTTTCGGTTCTTAGCCGTAGTTGCTATACTGGTAAGCTTCTGAGGCCTGCTACCGATCGGTCTGCCCATAGGTTTTTCGACAACTGTTCCAAGAGGTAGTTAGATTTCGGTATGGGCCATTCATTCGATTCAGTGTGGTTTGTTTACAAATAGAATTTGTTATTTTAGAAATAGTAAATTCTTTTAATTTTGGATTTAGTGATTCTGTTTTACTGAATAATCTCCAGGACAAATCTACATCTACATCTACATTTATATTCCGCAAGCCACCCAACGGTGTGTGGCGGAGGGCACTTTACGTGCCACTGTCATTACCTCCCTTTCCAGTTCCAGTCGCGTGTGGTTCGCGGGAAGTCTGAAAGCTTCCGTGCGCGCTCTAATCTCTCTAATTTTACATTCGTGGTCTCCTCGGGAGGTATAAGTAGGGGGAAGCAATATATTCGATACCTCATCCAGAAACGCACCCTCTCGAAACCTGGCGAGCAAGCTACACCGCGATGCAGAGCGCCTCTCTTGCAGAGTCTGTCACTTGAGTTTGTTAAACATCTCCGTAACGCTATCACGGTTACCAAATAACCCTGTGACGAAACGCGCCGCTCTTCTTTGGATCTTCTCTATCTTCTCCGTCAATCCGATCTGGTACGGATCCCACACTGATGAGCAATGCTCAAGTATAGGTCGAACGAGTGTTTTGTAAGCCACCTCCTTTGTTGATGGACTACATTTTCTAAGGACTCTCCCAATGAATCTCAACCTGGTACCCGCCTTACCAACAATTAATTTTATATGATCATTCCACTTCAAATCGTTCCGCACGCATACTCCCAGATATTTTACAGAAGTAACTGCTACCAGTGTTTGTTCCGCTATCATATAATCATACAATAAAGGATCCTTCTTTCTATGTATTCACAATACATTACATTTGTCTATGTTAAGGGTCAGTTGCCACTCCCTGCACCAAGTGCCTATCCGCTGTAGATCTTCCTGCATTTCGCTACAATTTTCTAATGCTGCAACTTCTCTGTATAGTGATTTCGTTTTCGGTTCTTAGCCGTAGTTGCTGTACTGGTAAGCTAGTAGAGACGAGAGTTTATAATATACTATCTTCCTTTGTTAGAAATGTGGTTTGTATTACTGTTACTGTGAATGATTATAACATCAAAAAAACATTTTCGGTCAATATTCTCACAAAATACCTGTTATTTTATGTAATGAAGAGTTTAAAAATCATTAGATTTCAAGACAACAGAACTGCTTAAGTACATTACATGAGTTTTAACTGAAAACTAATTATCGTAACGCATTTACATCTTTTAAGTAACAATGGAATGAAATTTGTGAAGCCTGTTAGTGGAAACCTTTCAAAATTTCATGCATTTTTTTCGGCTTATGCTCGTATCGTTCTGGAACGAAGTCATCCTGCATCGCTCTCCATTAAACTTAGCAGAAACGGAGTGTACGCCCTGCACTGGTTGCCGTGACCAAATGATAGCCGGTACGGTAGCTCAGCGTGTTCGGTCAGAGAGTTAGCTCTCTCTTGTAATAAAAAACTGAGTGAATGGATTAACGATGAACTTGAACAGGTGTCATGGGACGTCCACCACGGACAAATGCAACGAACAGAAGGGACAAAATTAGATAAAAAAAAGGGATTAAGGCAAGGAATTGTTCTGCTAGAGATCGTGCGTTCACGCCCCGCTGGAGTATAAATTTTCTTTCTGTTTCTTCGTGTTTCTAACACATTCCGAGAGTGTTATTCGTGAAACTTTTTTTTGCAATATTCGTTGTTATTTAGAAGTAATAACGCGCTTTCACGGTAATAAGTGTCTTCGATTTTGTGGCTTCAGTATGTTTACAAAACGAAAGATGAAGTTGCTACAAATGTAATTGCTGTGCGTGAAACAACTGACAGTGATTATTGTTTTCTTAACGCAAATAACTCGCCATTTTTTCCCGGATACATAGCGATTTCCGAGTGTGTGGATAGAAAGAAATCGAAGAGCACAAATTACTACATAGGAAATTAGCAGTAAACATCTTTATACTCTTGCTTCTCACAAGTATTTATCAGGTGATCGAATCCTTAACAACAGGAGACAGATATGGAAGATCACTGCCATAATATTTACATACTATACAACCACATATGAAGCATTTTGATTCATCAGATGCATGGTATAAACTTCGATGAACGTTAATAGATGCATTCGCCACACACTCTTGAAAAGGTGTTTTTTAAATTTTATTTTTAAGACCCAAATCGTTGATGTAACATATAGGAAAGTAGGCTACTTCATCATTTGGGTCTCTAGGAGCGAGTTACAACCAAATTCTATGCATCTTCTTATTCTTTGATACTCTCTTAAATAATTTTTCGGATGTTTTTATAAATGAGTTTGTACAGTGTGGTACTACACACCATCCCTAAATCATTATCTAAAACCTAAAATCGAAAACAAGATGTCAATGTGAATGTGAGAGTAAATGACATAATATGACATTTATGGCAATTTCCAGAAAACAGTCAATTTCCCCATCGTTATTATGCATGCATGGAATAACGTGACCAGGAAACTGTAAAAATTTCTACGTACTTCGGCTAAGAATCATAGAAGTGGACGTGGTGCACATGTTACTGTTAAGGAGGAGGCAAGAGCGACGAAGGCGGGCATGTCAGGTTGAGGCAATGCTGCGCCATTCCGTATGGCAATGTAATCTGCAGGATGAGATGAACCCTTTTGAAATGCCTAAGAGCTACTACGTATTCGTAACACAATTTTGGGTACTGCAAAGAACAGCGTGTCTGTGTCGGCTGCTAGCCGCTTCGGGTTCGTGGCGCTGTGCGCACGGCAGTGCGCATGTACAGATCTGCGGCCGCTTGGTTTCCATGGCTTGGACGAGGGATGTGGAATATGATTCAAATAATGTGTATTTGGATAAAACAGTTACATTCTCGCAAGTCGCACCGTGACTGCCGAAGATTAGTATATAAAAACAAAAAAACACTACAGAAGGGTGTTCGTTTGATCTACGGCTTGAATTGAAAGTATGCTGTACCTGTAACTGCAAACAAGTCTTCAGGAAGAAGATGGAAATTACAGGATATCGTTAAAATTATTCGACTTTCCCTACGTTTGCCTCGCTCACCGTACTCAAAATCTGCAAGTGGCACCTGAAGTTGTGACAAAATCTGTCATTGGCTTTGTACCAACAGCTTGCTTCTGCATCTGAGTTCAGCTCATCCAGATGAGAGGCTCTCGTCTGCAAAATAAACTACACCCATGGAGACGATGAAATCAGACATTTGCCTGCGAAGTTCCTCGGAGAAGAAGTCGAAATCTGAAGTAATTTTTAGAGCGCTTCTGACAAGGAAGACTTCGGCGTCTCATGGTTTTCAAAGGAGCCTTAAACTTCTCTGTTCCTGTTCTACTTTCTAATCTAAGGATTCATCTTAATGTCCTGTGTGTTTCGAGTAATTGTGACAGCCTGCAGTTCTTCTACAATAGCTGCTCTTCCGAGACTGTGCCAAAAACGGTAGGTATCCCCCGAGCACACAACAGCTCGCTGTAAACAGCCTCCGTTGTTCCGGCGCAGCCTGGATATATTATCTGCAGAGTTACTTTGAGGCATCCGGGGCCAAGTCGAATTCGTTCAAAGCACTGTCTAATCCAACTGCTTAGTTCCTTGCAAAGTGCGAGGCGGAACCTCCGCGAATTCTGCTGGGGACTGTTTTCGCTGCCGGTTTTATGAGCCACAGCGTGACCCCTCGCATATAGCCAAGTGCAACTTGCTTTCATAGAGGCTTCTTATTGGGGCGAACATGCAGTTCAACGTAAGAAATTATCATTTACGTTAGTTAAATACTGCTAATCTCTGGTACTGATTGATATATCATTCACTGGTAGAGATTAATTTATTCTTATTTGATTTGACTTTATCATTTGGGTATTACGTTAGTTACTGGACAGTGAGGAAAAAATAGTTGTGTAACACCTGAATAAAGTTCTTTGTTTTCAAGTCGAGCCATTTTAAATAAAATCTTCGAGCTTTTGACTGCTCTCACACTCTTTAGCATTAGGAGTAAGCCTAGGTCAAAAGGTGGCTAGAACTACTCGAGGCTGGTCAGTTTGCTGTCCTGCATGTGTGAGATTCCTCTGGGAAAGCCCGAACGCTATCACCTCATCTATCGTCTGTATAAGCATCATCCAGCACCAGTAGTCAATAGTTTTATTCCTGATGACGATTTTAATTATTTTTCGTTGATCTATGGAAACTAGAGTAGTAAATGGAACTAAGTTGCCAAACTCCCTTTTCATTTTTCAATTGTCGAATTTTCTAAATATGATTATCAGAAAATTTTGAGCGATTGTGTTTAAAACTGCGATTGTTTATAACATAGCTAACATATTGTACAAATACGTAGCAGAACAAACGATCTGAACACGGAGCTACACTAAGGCACTACGACTGTGCGATATTTAACGTCATTACTAAAAAGCAACGCTGTTACTATGTCTAGTTTATTAAGCGCATGGTACATGCGACATTCCACTGTGAACCCCATTGAGTATTTAATAGCGTAGGATACACCAACAGAACAGCGAGTTTTCGTCTTTCACCCTTTTTTGTGTAAGAGCAGACCATTAAATTTTTAAATCTTGGTCTTAGTTTCAAAACAATACCATTCTTGTCTTTTCGCTATAATCCGCAGCTTCTTAGTTCTACAGGGCACCCTATTACGCACAGACAGGCACGTGCAGTCAGAGAGTTATTCACGCACTTGCGACGTCTTCGGTCCTTCGGAACGTTCCAGCGCAGCCGTTCCGCACTGCAGCCCAGCCACGAGGGGCGTTACTCGCGACTGGTTTATTTTTGTTCCTCGGCAGTGGTGCAGATTCGTTCCACTGCATAAGAAGTGCCACCATTCGAAAGCTGAAGTAGCGCCAAGTGTGTTATGTTTTTTTGACTACAGTCTTGCACCTGCATATTGTGCAAACGTGATATAGTACTCTTGGAAAGCAAAACACAGGCATTTTACATTGAAATTTGTGTGTAGTTGCTTGTGTTTGACAACAGCGAACAAAATATGGCAATCTTGTTGTTTGTGGAGATATTTTTCTGAAAGAGACATAAATAATATATAGTGTGATTGTGGTCAAACATTTTGCTAAGCGAATGTGATTAACCTGAGAAAATGTCTGGAACGAAGGTATCCAAGAATAAGTTTATCAGTTAACAAAGTGCGCCAAATGGAGCATAAACTAAATCACATTTGCAGTTGTATGCTGTCGGCTGTACAACAGAAAGCAAAAGCAATTGGACACACCGAGAAAACTTTTGCATTTGTGAAAGTACGGATGATGTCAACAGACATACAGGTAATACCCATCAGCTTCAAAAATCTTATGGCCGAATGCACCGATCTCGATTAACAGTTAACCGCTGTTAAGTCGACATATAATCCTTCTCAACGCAAAATTCTGGTGAACCAACCTCGATCTAAGTTAAACAAGGGAATCGTCCGCGGTTACATTTAACCGGGGCTCTTACCCGGTTTTTTCGACATAACCAGAGTTTTAGAAGCATAAGCTATTAAGGTGGCGGCGCTTTTTGATGTTATGGAGGGCACTGAGGAAGAACTGTTATACCTTGACCATTTAAATCGTGACTGAAACCGTGTTGAAGTGATTGTGGAAAGGGGAAACCCTTTTGATGTTTATGGTGACAGGAAGTTTCAAGAGACATTTTGTCTGTCGACAGAAACAGTGTGGTGGTTATTAAATCGAATTAATCGTAGGTTAGAATTTCCTACTGATCGAAATAATCCTATTTCGCCGATGAAGAGACTTTTGCAACAGGTGCATTCAACAATTTTACTGGGGACGATAGTAATATACATCGTACAACAGCACAACGAACCATTAATGATGTATCAGACACCATAGCGCTCAATGTCTTCTCGCTTTATAAAGTATCCTTCAAGAAGATAAGTGCACTCTCTGATGTATCGTTTTAGTCAACTGGACCGATTTCCTGGTGTTCTTGGCACCTTGAATCGTACCTATATTATTGTCTCCAGGAGGATACAATGCAGAACTTTTCTGCAATAAGAAATCATATTTTTCCTTTAACTGTCAAACAATTAGTGACCACAATTTGTTGATAAGAGACAATGTAATGTCGCTCGAAGGCCGGGCTCCGTCAACGACTGTACCATATTTCGGAACTGCGCTCGCAGAGCTGAATTTGATAACGGAGAAATACCGTAAGGTCTCTTATTGGGAGATAGTGGTTACGCATGTAGATCGTACTTGCTAACTCCACTTTTGAATCGGCAAAATGAAGTAGAACATCGATATAAAAGGTCTCATATTAAAACTAGGAACACTGCTGAGAGAAAATATGGCTTGTAGAAGAGAAGATTTCCCATTTTATCAGTACGAATAAGATGTAATACACAGAAAACAATGTCAATAATTGTGAGTACGGCTGTCTTGCATAAAATTGCCAGGAGTACGAGCAGTGAAGAACCGCTAGAAGATGCAGAAATTGCTCGACTTTTGAATCAGTTACGTGATGAGAGAGGCCCCACCATAAAAGATGATGAACCTATGCTTCCTGGACAGCAGATGTACCACGATGACGTTTCATCAGGAAGAGCAGTTCGCCGCGCTATAATTAATGAATATTTCCAATACGGTAACTGTTAAACACAGAGATTGTTCGGAATAAAAAATTACGATTATAGTTACGGGGTTTCACCGTAGTTTAAATTTTTCCCATTATTTTAACATTAAACTATTTTCGGTTGTCTACGGAATATAAATCAAAAGTGCTCATTGAACTTGGGTATGCCAGGGATAGGATGTGCTGCCAACAGAATAATTACCCAGCTGCTGCTTTTCTGAGTGATTTTTTTTAGTGTGGAACTGCTGTTAATGGCGGTATATCCTTAGTTCATTATTAAAGATGTATTTCTCGTATCACATTGGTTGTGAAAGCAATGCGGTACTGTTCTTTATATACATTTTCAGTTTCTGTGTATGTAGCCTACTTACATTTGGAAACAAACGATTCCATTGCATTTAGAGAGTGTGTGAATAAGAGCGAGAGGGGTAGAATATAACGGGATAGTTCTGTAGCATGTTCACTACAGATTCTAAACATCTCTTAAATTTTCTATTGTAACAACAAACATGTGAATGTCCAACAGCCGTACAATATTAAGACAGCACGTTGTTTATTATGACATGCTTTGAGATTATTTTACAGCACTTCTGCTCACTATTAATGCAGTCTTATTGCCTGGATTAGCTTAAATTTCTGAATATATACTAAACACAAAGACACAAAATAAATAATCATTTATCTAATTACATAAAATGTCAGTTAGGGTTTTTTATTTATTAAATTGTGTATGTATTCATCACTACTCTTTGTTTACGATATGATTTGCTTCAAACCTAAGTGTGTGCTGCTGCAAGTTTGTAGATTTCTAGAAGTGTTGATGTAACGTCAAACTGTGCAAAGAATTGAATTACATTTGTAATTCTAGCCAGTCATGCCTGTAGCAGCACTTAACACAATATTATGTACGATTGTGTGCTATTAGAGAATGGATGCAATTTAAGAAAAATTCGTGCTTATAAATTGCCACCAAAAACAAGTTCATGTTGCTACAAACGACAATGGAGTTTTACGAGCGATGTCTAACATTTTGGGAATCAGTGCAAGCGATGTAATTAAAGGAGTGTGCTACTTCTAGATATGAAAGTGCCACTGTAATGCTAGTGGGTTGTCTGCAACAAGCTCCATATTTTAAGTTATTACTGAGGAAAAAAGGCTCACTCACTCCGTCACTGGTTTTGAAGCAGTTTTTTCACATATTTAACGCTCGCTGTTGCAGGAAAGAGTGCCCCATTATAGCAGTGTGTTACTGAAAAATGCCTCACTACAAATACTGTTGTGATAAAAGTTACAAGTTTCTATCATAAACATGAACACGTGCAAAGTATTTCTAGAAAAGGCACACAATGTATGCTGACTATCACAGAAAAGAGTGCCCCGTCATAATGGCGTGTTACTGAAAATACCTTACTACCAATTCTGTTGTGATAAAAGTTATAGATTGCCATTATAAAAATTAACAGGTGCAGAGTTTTGGTAGAAAAGCCACACAATGCTATTCTCACTATTATAGAAAAGTGTGTCCCATCATAGCAATGTATTACTGAGAAATGCCTCGCTACAAATACTGTTGTGATAAAAGTTACAGGTTTCCAATATAAACATTAGCACGTGTAGAGTATTGCTAGAGAAAAGTCACCCACAGAGTTATGATTTGGAGCACTTTTCTTCATAAAATAATATGTAAGGATATTTCTGGTATAAATAATGCTCAGCTTGACGACATTGGTCCTCATGTAGATGACTGTTACTGCATATACAGTATATATGTTTCAGTTCAAAGTTAGTGTAACAGGGATGGCTTATTGCTATTATTTTGTTTCATTAACAGTCTGCCTCGTTCTTAAGTCATGTAAGTAGAAATGGGCACGTGACCTTATGCGACTGACATGTTGCTTACATTGCTGACTTATGTAAACAGCTGTGTTGCTAACCTGTGCATTATTTATGAAGTAATCCTAGTTTTAAGTGGTTAGATGAAACTTAGTTCAGTGTCAAATAAGGTGTAAGCAAATATTAGACAGCCAACAATTACGATAGTAGTAGTCATCACTAATGGGACAAACACAGAGAAACAATGTGAATTGCGAGACAATTTTAACACAGCAGCAAAAAATTATAAAAATTCACTGTCACTAATGAAAATTACATGTTATTGGCATTTTTCTTTTTCCAGTATTTTAAATATTCTCTTAGGGCAAGAATCTTTAAATTTTTAATTCTCAGCTTCTTCTTATGTTCTGGCTTCATCATATTTAATTAGGCCTGCAGTACTTGTCAATTACAGTTCCAGAACCTGATGGCCCTGGTTTTGCAGGCATCCTGCTATGATGCCATGTATTTTTTGGTGTGCAAAAGTTTCCTTTGAGTAGATCAGGAGGCTGCGAGAAAGTCTGTGGCTGGGTAACATCTACCAGGACATTCATTGATGTCTCTGCAGTTTGCATTATGTTGGGTGTGTGGGAAGTGCTAGGTTCTGTGCACTCTGCCAATTGGACAACTGAAACAGGTGGCGTGTTCTCATTGCACTGCACTTCATGTTAACACCATCCACATAAGCAGTTATGCTGAACTGTGTATCGGAATCATACGTATTTGTTAATGGTTTCATTGAGGAATCGACAATTTCAAGTAGTTTTGCCGATCATGAATCATGGTTTCATGTACTTCAACTTTTGCTTCCGCAAGATCTTTTTGGAGCGTTCTTTTCATATTTTCGTAACAGGTTTTCAGTCTGTCTCTGGGTCCTTTTGGTACACCTGAAATTAAATAAATGTTGTAGTTTGCAGTACCATACATGAATTCTTATATTATTTAGATTCATAAGTCCATTTTGCATTCTGAGGCTCTTAACTTATATCTGCAATAAAACTCTAAGATCTATTTATGGCTGTTGTTTACATTTCAGCTCATTAAAAAACGTGGTAAGTATACAGAACAAGACTAATAGACGAACCTATGTTCACAATTTTCAACAAGAAAGCTTCCATTAGTCATGCAATACTTATTTAACGGTAGTACGGCATTGGATTTTAAATTAAAACAAACAAAACAATTCCTACCGTAAATGTAGATAGCCCTATTACGTATTTCAGTGTTACGCCAATAACACTTCCAAATTTAAAATTAAAAGCCAGAGTGTACTGAAGGCATCGTATACCGTATGTTATGCCTAAGATAAACGCAGAAAGGTTATTAATTTATGAGTAAACTTGCCAGCAGTAGAATTAAACTGTGCGTCGACTTGTGACCACAACAGTTTTTTTTTATTTTTTTATTTTCAAGAACGGATGCGTTTGCTCCCACCAGTTCAAGCATACACCTATTTTGTACTTCGAGAATTAGGCGTCCTTTTTTTTATTTTACATTATTCGCAAACAAACGAACAAATCAGTAACAAGTAGCGAGATATGTATAAACACTTTTGTCGACCGAAAACATCACACAGAGAGCATATGAAAAAGAAGTCACTCACCAGCGATTGTCTGTGAGATTTAATGTTTACTAACATCTTTGCATCGCCAGGTCACGTTTCATTGCAATGTACGAAGTTTACTGCAGTCGAGTGCGCGGTTCCCTGATGATGGTTTACTGACAGGTAATTAACGTTGGTGCATTGCAGAAACATTTTAAACACGGTTTGCTTTTAACCGTGATCACGGGACCTTAATTATCGTGCTTTTTGACTGGGGTTGGTGCACTCGGCCATTAGACGCGTTGTTGGTTACCATTTACGTGGATCAGTAAAATATTCCTCAAAAATTCAAACTGTGGGACCGATCCGAAAGTCTGACAATCAGACTTCAATGTCATCATTTCTGCCACCTAAAAAAGAAAAAAAAATATTAGGGAAAAACAGAAGACGAAGTGAGACAAGGTGGTTTCAAAGGTATTCTTAACAGATTTCGATCTTTCTCAGGTGCTTAAGACGAACCTTATATCCGGCTTATTGTTTGCCAAGCAGAGAGGTAACATCTGAAAGTATTTTTCCAGTAGAATATGAAAATTTTGTGAATAGTATACGAGAACTCCTTATTACAGTTGAAAGTATATGCTTGATCGCAGGTAAATGGACACCTAAAAACAAAGAAAGCTCTGTAGCTGTCACAACACATTTAAGAGCAGAGGATTCTGAATTCCGGCACGTTCTGCTGCAGTGTTAGTTCAGTATTCATTTGGAAGAAAAAATCAAGAAGATTATACAGTAGTTCAATTTTAGAGAAAAGGTTCATGCCCTAATCAATGGAACGCGCAGAATACGAAAAATGAAATAACAAATGAACGTGAGTGGTAACATTTTCAGTTTTTCTCACGCATTTGACTCTCATTGCGTTCATATTATGAAAGAAACTATGCTGCTGATAGAAAAGGTAAAAACAGGATTTTCTATTTCAAACGCAGTAAGTCAGGTGCGGATCAACTTACTCAAACTTGGGTTTGGGTCCAGAAATACTCACTCAACAGGTTCCAACGAAATGGAACTCCACTTATTATCTGCTTCAATCTATCGAAAAACTGTCAAGCTGTGTAAACAACAGTCGCGCAAATAAACAAAGACATTCCTGTTTCATGAGAGGAGTGAACAACATGCAAAAAACTAAGCGAACTATAAAACTATTCAAAGAAATAACTGTTCTGAAAAGTTGCAAAAGCCGTGTGTGGTAGCTAGATTCTGGTTCTCACAGATATCAAACACGTTTGCGAGCAAACATGGTCAGTCTGCTACATAGGGGAATGATTACACAAATAAAAAACGTTCAGTTTAACAAAACAACTGCAGTGTTGATTTTTTGACCCCCGTGCTACATTATTGGCATTTAGTGATGATGTTGATACCCTGTCGACCAAAGCCCATTGGATAAAAGTGCGAAACCTGTAGGTATGTCCCATTATTAAAATATAAATGTAAAAGCAATTTCATAGCTATACTTAGCAATTTTTGTTGACATAACTTAGAGCGCTGAAAACTAATGTCAGAAATTTTTGTAGCATATCTTCTGTAAGTATGTTAGTATCATTATGGTGCGTTTTGATCTAACATTTCATTATCCGAACTGTCTGCCGTCACGAAAGAAATAAATCGCTATATGGAGGGAAACTACCTTCACAATGGCAAAGAGCCACTATTGTGGTTAGAAACACAAACCAGTATTGGTAGCAATGACAGTCAAGAGTCATCCACTCTGATTCCTCCTGTTAACAACAAAGCCTTGCGAGACGATTATTCCAAAATCAGGTTACGTAATAAGTTTTCGTCGTACTCGCTTAAGCACGAAACATATCGAAAAGATTCTCTTTTACAACCGACGAAAACTTCAAAAGCGATGATCGCTAAAAAAGCATTTTATTGGCCGATTTAGACAGAGCTATGCTGTCGTCATCGGATATTTTATCCGATGACTACAGCATAGCTCTGTCGAAACCGGCCTTCCAATGAAATACTTTTTTTTGGCGACCTTCGCTTGTGAAATCATACATTACAGATTGCCCCCAGACCGAGAATGTCGGTAATAAATAACGATTCTGTTTTAAATGTGAACTCTTGTTTGTTGGGGGATGTATGAATACGCTGTTTCAAACCTTCGATAAATCTTTAATAAATCAAAATTCAAAATTATTTCCTTAACCATATAAACCACTAAGCAAACATTAGTACGGCAATACGAATTATTTCGCTGCTTGCAGTGTACTTAATGGCTTACGTGGAATCCATTAAATAATGAATAGGTCTGTGAAAACTACTGCGTGGTTGGAAAAAGAATATTATCACCTACGAGTATTATTCATAATTAATAATTAACCCCATTACCCTTCTGAATACGGACCTACTCCAAGGCACTAGCCACGAGCATGTTGTGTATTTCTGACGTTTAATAGTCTGCTTAAAATGCTGTAAAAAATTATTATATATTTCAGACTCAGGTCACATCAATGGTATGGAAGCCTATTTCGACTTACGTCGTTATCAAATGATCAGATTACAATGAAACAAATAGGGGGATAGTAAGATACTAAGTAGCTAAATCACACATTAGACTAATTTCTACATGCATCTAAACGCACTGTAATACGCTATATAGCGTAACTTCAACTCAACAGTCCCAGAAGAGCGCTGACAATTTAAACGTTTTTGCGCGCTGGTTACTGGTACTGAAGGTTACAGTTAACTACATACTAGCATAAATAAGTAACTCAAACCAGAAATGTAAGGTGAAAAACATTCTCAATGAAAAGCTGATTGTGAGAGAGAGCTTTCTAAAACGAAAACTACTAACTCTTTTAACTACTGATGTGTAAAGGGCAGTCAAAAGCGAGGTAGATGGAAAAAAGTAAGTGAACTTTTTATTATTTCAAAAATAATCGCCTTAGCTTATACATTTATCACCCCCTGAGACAAGACGGTCAGTGCCTTCATGGAGAAATGTTTGCCGTTGCCTACGCAACAACGATTGTACCGACATGCACCTCTTTGTCCAAAGCAAATCTTTGGTTACGAATGTCTTTCTTCATGGCTCCGAAAACGTGGATATCCCATGTCCACATAGACACTTTGCACGTCCAAACGTCCAAGAATGTTGACGAATTGCATCATTCTGTGGCAGGATAATGCCAGCCCGCATGTTACCAAGACTGTTTAGAATACGTTGTTGTTTCGAGTATGTTGCAGAAGTTTCACTGGAAGGCCCTTACACATCCTCCATAGAGTTCCGACCTCTCTCCATGCCATTTCCATGTTTTTGAAAAAAAAAAAAAAAAAAACAGTCGTGGCCGCCGATTTGCATCGTACGAAGAGGTGCATGTCAGGGTACGGTCACGGTTCCGAAAGCAGCCGCAGACATTTTTGTTACGATAATTTCTTTGTTCATTTAACACCCATTGTTGGTATTTCCTTAAATTCGTAAAAATTTTAACCTTCTGAGGTGTATCCAAATGGCATCATTTAGGAACACAATAATAAATTTGTTGAAAAAACAAACAGCAACCAGTTGCATAAAAGAAATTCTATTTCCTTACCTGTATCAGGCACCTAGTAAAGCTGCTGAAGAAGTAAAATTTTCCTTGTACGTCTGGTTGCTAAATTTTTCAACAAACATACATACATTTGCTGAACATGAATAAAGTACTACAATGACAAATATCAAAATGTTGATCTCTGGGTCCCATTTTACGTCCGTACTTTTTTTTAATGGCAAGAAAAAGCTCCTTTATTTCTGCCTGTTTTACCAAGTTATCTAAAGCGAACATCAAAAGATCAATCCGTCTGGCCCATATAGCATTTTACTTATACACACTTCACTAAGTATTTCCTATGAATTACCTTTCTGCGCCAGCTGCTTCGCCAGCCTACGTCGCATATGTCAGAGATACATCTATCGGAGATACAGTTACATATGTCTGACTGCTCTGTAATTCGCACTTAAGTGCCTAGGAGGGAGGCAATCAAATGACTTTCAATATATACCATTCCACTCTCTCAAACTCCGTGCGGGGAAAACGAGCACTTAAATTTTTCCGTACGAGCTCTGATTTATCTTAGTTTACTACAATGCTCATTCATATCTATGGAGGTGGGTGTCAACAAAATATTTTCAGATTCAGAGGAAAAAGTTGGTGACAAAATTTTGTGAAAAAATTCTCATAGCAACGAAAAACGCCTTTGTTTTAACGGTTGCTCCCCAAGTCACCTATTACACACACATCAAAAAAAGTTTGGCATCACCCCGGTTCCCAGAACACCTGAAGATAGACGTTAACTGTGGATATTGTATCACAGACACGGTCCCTTTGACTGTTCAGAGATGTCACTAAACCCGCCCAAAGATGTAAACGACCATGCATGAGCAGCGCCTATTAGACGGAGAGGGTCCGACAGCCGATCAGTTACAGTCATTGCACCAGGAAGAAGGTACACGGCTTGTGTTGTCTGTAGTTCAACCATGCCTAGACGGTTAATACCGCGGTTCGATCGCGTTCGCATTGTTGCTTAGTGCCAGGAAGGGCCCCCAACAAGGCGTCTCGGAGTGAACCAAAGCAATGTTGTTCGGACGTGGAGGAGATACAGAGAGACAGGAACTGTCTCTGACATGCCTCGCTCAAGCCGCCCAAGAGCTACTACTGCAGTGGATGACAGCTACCTACGGATTATGGCTCGGAGGAACCATGACAGCAACGCTACCATGTTGAATAATGCTTTTCGCGCAGCCACTTTTCGTACAGCCACAGGGCGTCGAGCTAGAACTCAAACTGTGCGCAGTAGGCTGCATGATGGGAAACTTCACTCCCGACATCCATGCCGAGGTCGTTCTTTGCAACCATGACACCGTGCAGCGCGGTACAGATGGGCCCAGCAACATCCCAAATGGACCGCTCAGGATTGGCAACACGTTCTCTTCACCGATGAGTGTTGCATATGCCTTCATCCAGACTATTGTCGGAGACGTGTTTGGAGGCAACCCGGTCAGGCTGAACGCCTTAGACACACTGTCCAGCGAGTGCAGCAAGGTGGAGGTTCCATGCTGTTTTGGGGTGACATTATGTGGGGAAGACATACGCCGCTGGTGGTCGTGGAAGGCGGCGTAACGGCAGTACAATACGTGAATGCCATCCACCAAAGGATAGTGCAACCATATCGGCAGCATATTGGCGAGGCATTCATCTTCATGGACGACAATTCGCGCTCCCATCGTGCACATCTTGTGAATGACTTCCTTCAGGATAACGACATCGCTCGACTAGAGTGGCCTACCGAACATATCTGGGATCACTCTGAAAGATCTTCGCCGAATCGCCGTTGAGGAGCGGGACAATCTGGACCAACAGTGCCTTGATGAACTTGTGGATAGTATTCCACGACGAATACAAGCATGCATCAATGCAAGTGGACGTGCTACTGGGTATTAGAGGTGCCGGTGTGTACAGCAATCTGGACCCCAACCTCTGAAGGTCTCGCTGTATGGTGGTACAAGACGCAATGTGTGGTTTTCATGAGCAATAAAAAGGTTGGAAATGATGTTTGTGTTGATCTCTATTCCAGTTTTCTGTACAGGTTCCGGAACTCTCGGAACCGAGGTGGTACAAAACGTTTTTGATGTGTGTATTTAGGCTCTCGCTGACTGGAGGGACTCACTCACTCAGTCATCCAGTTTGGTGTCTGTTAGTTTACCCGAAGAGTAGGTTTAGTTCGTCACCGGCTATGGACAGTACACAGTGGCCAGATTTGTGACTATGGCGGGACTGTTACTGATGAACTTGTACCACAAACAGGGACTCTGTTCAAGTTAAGTAACAGCTTTCTGTTCATGTAAATCACTTAGGAATGAAATAAATAGGGAGTTCAGAGCTGCCAAAGTAATATGGCTATAGGACAAAGTGGAGAAGTCGAAAAAGAAATGATCATTGGAAGGACTGACTCAGCAAATAGAAAAATCAAGACAACCTTCGGTGAAATTAAAAGCAAGGGCGATAAATTAGGATTGCAACGGGAATTCCTCTGGTAAACGCGGATGAGAGAGCGGGTAGCCTATTGCCCACAGTTTTAGTCGTAACACGATGGTTGCGTTGCTGTCAGGGTTCCTCCGAGCCATACCATAATCCGTAGGTAGCGGTCGTCCACTGCAGTAGCAGCCCTTGGGCAGACTGAGGGAGGCATGTCATCGGCAGTTTCTCTCTCTCTGTATCTCCTCCATGCACAAACAACATTGCTTTGATTCACTCCGAGGCGCCGAACACTTTCCTTGTTGAGAGCCCTTCCTGGCACGAAGTAACAATGCGAACGCGGTCGAACCGCGGTATTGACCATCTAGGCATGGTTGAACTGCAGACAATACGAGCCGTGTACCTCCTTCTTGGTGGAATAATTGGAACTGATTGGCTGTCGGACCCCATCTGTCTAATAGGCGCTGCTCATGCATGGCTGTTAACATCTTCAGGCGGGTTTAGCGACATCACTGAAAAGCGAAAGGGACTGTGTCTCTGATACAATATCCACAGTCAACGTCTATCTTCTGGACTTCTGGGAACCGGGGTGATGAAAACTTTTTTTGATGTATGTACTTGCTTTCAAGAGGGCGTTGGCGGTATGTTGCTTGTGGGTTTGTCTCTGGTCTCTCTCGTGATAGGCGCGCTTGATCCAGCGCCTACTAATCGATCTTCATGCTTCATCTTTTCTGGCTGGTGTTCTGGCGACAGGTTACATCAGCTCAAATTGAAAAAGGGAAATGCGTACATTGAAGTTAGAAATGGTGGATATTAGTAAAACGATGTGTCCAGAGGAAAGGAATTTCTGTTCAGGTCTACGCAGGTTTATCAACACAAAAAGAAATAGGCCTAATACCGGTATAAGAAAAGATGAACGTGGGTAAGTTGCACTCCTATTATTTTCCAGTTTTTGGCTGGCAAGGAGAGGAGAGGTTACGACGTAAAGTTCCTGATCACCAGTATTTGCACCAATGTCGTGGTTTAATTACCAAACCTCTCTGTAGTGTCTCATGAAGTGCGTGCATATGACGTTGTTTATGGTGATCAGCCCATCGGAAGGAGATGTTAAGCTTGACAGCCCCATTGATGTTATTCTCGAGAAGTAGGCTGAAATAAAAACTTTGAGGTTCGCCGATGACATTGTAATCCTGTCAGAGACACCAAAGGACTCGGAAGAGCAGTTGAACGGAATGGACAGTGTCTTGAAAGGATGATATAAGATGAACATCAACAAAAGCAAAACGAGGATAATGGAATGTAGTCGAATTAAGTCGGGTGATGCTGAGGGAATTAGCTTAGGAAATGAGACACTTAAAGTAGTAAAGGAGTTTTGCTATTTGGGGAGAAAAATAACTGATGATGGTCGTAGTAGAAAGGATATAAAATGTAGGCTATCAATGGCAAGGAAAGCGTTTCTGAAGAAGAGAAGTTTGTTAACATCGAGTATAGATTTAAGTGTCAGGAAGTCGTTTCTGAAAGTATTTGTATGGAGTGTATATTTCTTCTGTTATCCTTCACAGTTACTTTCCTTTTATTTATGTTTGTCTGTCCAACATCTGCGATTGCCCTGTTTATGAATATTCGCTTCTCTTCAACTGCACTTCCTAATCTGATATTCCTTATCGCTGTATCCTTAGCGACCTTCAAATACGTCTCATCCTTCCTCGGTGCTTCAATATCTCATTTCCTTCCACACTGATTCTTCTGGATGATTGACTTTAACTTCAGCCTACTCTTCACCAGTTTTAAGCTGTGATCTGAGACTATATCTGCTCCTGTTCCATTTGATTTCGGAATCTCTGTGTGGCCATGATGTAATCCAGCTGGAATCTTCCTGTGTCTTCGGACCTTTCCCAAGTGATTACTGAACAGAGTATTCGCTATTAACTTCTGACATTTATTCCAGAAGTCCTTTCACTGCCGAGCTCATATTCCACCGCAATCCTTTCTTCTTTTCCTTCCCCTACAACCGCATCCCAATCCTCTATGATTATTATGTTTTCATCCCCCTTTGCATACTGAAATATCCGTTCAACATCTCCCTATACTTTTTGTATTTCTTCATCTTCAGCTTGCGACGTCGGCATGCGTACCTGAGCTATTGTTGTCGGCGTTGGTTTGCTTTCGAATTTGTTGAGAACAATCCTATACACTGAACTGTCCGCCGTAGCTTACTCCCTGCCCTAATTTCCTATTCATGACTAATGCTGCTCCTTTTATCATATTCTACTGCCATTGATATTACCCTATATTCGTCTTTCTAGAAATCCCTATCTTTTTCCTGTTTCACTTCACTGACACCCTGTATCTCTATTCGGCCTAGTTGTAGTTCCCTTTTCACGCTCTCCAGATTTCGCACTACATTCGAACTTCTGACGTCCCATGCTTCGACTCGTAGAATGTTATCCCTTCGTTGATTACTGCATCTTTTTCTCATGGTCAGCTCCCCAAATGGAGGATTAATCCGGAATATTTTTGTCAATGGAGAGATCATCACGACACTTTTTCAATTACAGGCCACATGTCCTATAGAAACATATTGAGTGTCGTTAATGTAGTGGTTTCTGACGCCTTATGCACCGTCATGCCTTTGATCATTGCTGATTCCTCCGTCTTTTAGGTCAGTTTCACACCCACAAGGGCAAGAGAGTGCCCTGAAACTTTGTCCGCTCCTCCGTTTTCTTTGAGAAGGCCGTTGGGAGAACGAGGGTTATTTCTTACGCCTGAAGTCGTCGGCCGCTGAGTGCTGATAATTATAATTATTATTCAAGATCCAAGCAGTGGCTAGGTTCGAACTTGGATCCTAGGACGTTTTACTTATTAGTCAAAGAAGCTATCCCTAGACCACGATAAGTAGAGATGCCCAAATTCCACAGTAATTGTACAGGATGTTACAAAAAGGTACGGCCAAACTTTCAGGAAACATTCATCACACACAAAGAAAGAAAATATGTTATGTGGACATGTGTCCGGAAACGCTTACTTTCCATCTTAGAGCTCATTTTATTACTTCTCTTCAAATCACATTAATCATGGAATGGAAACACACAGCAACAGAACGTACCAGCATGACTTCAAACACTTTGTTACAGGAAATGTTCAAAATGTCCTCCGTTAGCGAGGACACATGCATCCACCCTCCGTCGCATGGAATCTCTGATGCGCTGATGCAGCCCTGGAGAATGGCGTATTGTATCACAGCCCTCCACAATTTTATTTTTCATTTTTTTTTTTCATCAGTCTACTGACTGGTTTGATGCGGCCCGCCACGAATTCCTTTCCTGTGCTAACCTCTTCATCTCAGAGTAGCACTTGCAACCTACGTCCTCAATTATTTGCTTGACGTATTCCAATCTCTGTCTTCCTCTACAGTTTTTGCCCTCTACAGCTCCCTCTAGTACCATGGAAGTCATTCCCTCATGTCTTAGCAGATGTCCTATCATCCTGTCCCTTCTCCTTATCAGTGTTTTCCACATATTCCTTTCCTCTCCGATTCTGCGTAGAACCTCCTCATTCCTTACCTTATCAGTCAACCTAATTTTCAACATTCGCCTATAGCACCACATCTCAAATGCTTCGATTCTCTTCTGTTCCTGTTTTCCCACAGTCCATGTTTCACTACCATACAATGCTGTACTCCAGACGTACATCCTCAGAAATTTCTTCCTCAAATTAAGGCCGGTATTTGATATTAGTAGACTTCTCTTGGCCAGAAATGCCTTTTTTGCCATAGCGAGTCTGCTTTTGATGTCCTCCTTGCTCCGCCCGTCATTGGTTATTTTACTGCCTAGGTAGCAGAATTCCTTAACTTCATTGACTTCGTGACCATCAATCCTGATGTTAAGTTTCTCGCTGTTCTCATTTCTACTACTTCTCATTACCTTCGTCTTTCTCCGATTTACTCTCAAACCATACTGTGTACTCATTAGACTGTTCATTCCGTTCAGCAGATCATTTAATTCTTCTTCATTTTCACTCAGGATAGCAATGTCATCAGCGAATCGTATCATTGATATCCTTTCACCTTGTATTTTAATTCCATTCCTGAACCTTTCTTTTATTTCCATCATTGCTTCCTCGATGTACAGATTGGAGAGTAGGGGCGAAATGCTACAGCCTTGTCTTACACCCTTCTTAATACGAGCACTTCGTTCTTGATCGTCCACTCTTATTATTCCCTCTTGGTTGTTGTACAAATTGTATATGACCCGTCTCTCCCTGTAGCTTACCCCTACTTTTTTCCGAATCTCGAACAGCTTGCACCATTTTATATTGTCGAACGCTTTTTCCAGGTCGACAAATCCTATGAAAGTGTCTTGATTTTTCTTTAGCCTTGCTTCCATTATTAGCCGTAACGTCAGAATTGCCTCTCTCGTCCCTTTACTTTTCCTAAAGCCAAACTGATCGTCACCTAGCGCATTCTCAATTTTCTTTTCCATTCTTCTGTATATTATTCTCGTAAGCAGCTTCGATGCATGAGCTGTTAAGCTGATTGTGCGATAATTCTCCCACTTGTCAGCTCTTGCCATCTTCGGAATTGTGTGGATGATGCTTTTCCGAAAGTCAGATGGTATATCGCCAGACTCATATATTCTACACACCAACGCGAATAGTCGTTTTGTTGCCACTTCCCACAATGCTTTTAGAAATTCTGATGGAACGTTATCTATCCCTTCTGCCTTATTTGACCGTAAGTCCTCCAAAGCTCTTTTAAATTCCGATTCTAATACTGGATCCCCTACCTCTTCTAAATCGACTCCTGTTTCTTCTTCTATCACATCAGACAAATCTTCACCCTCATAGAGGCTTTCAATGTATTCTTTCCACCCATCTGCTCTCTCCTCTGCATTTAACAGTGGAATTCCCGTTGCACTCTTAATGTTACCACCGTTGCTTTTAATGTTACCAAAGGTTGTTTTGACGTTCCTGTATGCTGAATCTGTCCTTCCGACAATCATATCTTTTTCGATGTCTTCACATTTTTCCTGCAGCCATTTCGTCTTAGCTTCCCTGCACTTCCTATTTATTTCATTCCTCAGCGACTTGTATTTCTGTATTCCTGATTTTCCCGGAACATGTTTGTACTTCCTCCTTTCATCAATCAACTGAAGTATTTTTTCTGTTACCGATGGTTTCTTCGCAGCTACCTTCTTTGTACCTATGTTTTCCTTCCCAACTTCTGTGATGGCCCTTTTTAGGGATGCCCATTCCTCTTCAACTGTACTGCCTATTGCGCTATTCCTTATTGCTGTATCTATAGCGTTAGAGAACTTCAAACGTATCTCGTCATTCCTTAGTACTTCCGTATCCCAATTCTTTGCGTATTCATTCTTCCAGACTAATGTCTTGAACTTCACCCTACTCTTCATCACTACTATATTGTGATCTGAGTCTATATCTGATCCTGGGTACGCCTTACAATCCAGTATCTGATTTCGGAATCTCTGTCTGACCATGATGTAATCTAATTGAAATCTTCCCGTATCTCCCGGCCTTTTCCAAGTATACCTCCTCCTCTTGTGATTCTTGAACAGGATATTCGCTATTACTAGCTGAAACTTGTTACAGAACTCAATTAGTCTTTCTCCTCTTTCATTCCTTGTCCCAAGCCCATATTCTCCTGTAACCTTTTCTTCTACTCCTTCCCCTACAACTGCATTCCAGTCGCCCATGACTATTAGATTTTCGTCCTCATTTACATACTGCATTACCCTTTCAATATCCTCATACACTTTCTCTATCTGTTCATCTTCAGCTTGCGACGTCGGCATGTATACCTGAACTATCATTGTCGGTGTTGGTCTGCTGTCGATTCTGATTAGAACAACCCGGTCACTGAACTGTTCACAGTAACTCACCCTCTGCCCTACCTTCCTATTCATAACGAATCCTACACCTGTTATACCATTTTCTGCTGCTGTTGATATTACCCGATACTCATCTGACCAGAAATCCTTGTCTTCCTTCCACTTCACTTCACTGACCCCTACTATATCTAGATTGAGCCTTTTCATTTCCCTTTTCAGATTTTTTAGTTTCCCTACCACGTTCAAGCTTCTGACATTCCACGCCCCGACTCGTAGAACGTTATCCTTTCATTGATTATTCAATCTTTTTCTCATGGTAACCTCCCCCTTGGCAGTCCCCTCCCGGAGATCCGAATGGGGGACTATTCCGGAATCTTCTGCCAATGGAGAGATCATCATGACACTTCTTCAAATACAGGCCACATGTCCTGTGGATACACGTTACGTGTCTTTAATGCAGTGTTTTCCAATGCCTTCTGCATCCTCATGTCGTTGATCATTGCTGATTCTTCCGCCTTTAGGGGCCATTTCCCACCCCTAGGACAAGAGAGTGCCCTGAACCTTGTAACCTCCCCACAAAATTTTAAAAGTAATGACAATATTATTTAGAAATGGTAATGGACATTGCGCTAAGTGTAACCTCCCCACTGAAATTTTAATGACAGAAATAATAAATGAATAGGAGCCAAGAATAACCTCCCTGCAATGAAATGTACTGACAAAGGCAACAAAAATGTGAAATTCGCAATCTGACTCTGGTGTAAGCTCTTCACAAAAAAATTAAAGTCAATTCAGTGACAACAAAATCTCACCGATAATGTTAATTCAATTACACCGAAATATCGGTCTTTGGCCCTGTGCAAAAATCAGAATTAAATTGTTACCTCATTGTAACAACTAGTCAAATTTCTGCTCTTATTCTTGCGCACGGCTTGGAGGAACTGCATTGCAAATAATAATATTCCTTTTTTTTATTATTTAACTGAAAACTGAAACTTTTCTTTAAGGGAAGTGGAACGAAATAGTTACTTCAATTAAATAAAAATTTTATGTAAAATTGCTTTTGAAATCAAAATTATTATTGGGGGTACTTGTTGAAAATTAATTACAATAAATAAACTTTACATTATCCGATGATTATCTTAATTAACAGTATACCTCATTCAGCATCTTGACCAGTGTTGCCGACAGACTACATCACACAACCGCACTGGGCTGCTACTACTGACCGACCGCTCTGCATGACGACTACTAGCGTACTGCTCGCAACTGTAGTGTACGACTACTACTAACAGACTGCTCGTAACACTCGCGCGGTCAAGCGCATACTAACCACGATAATAGGCTCTCTGGTCAAAGATTTTAACGTGCCTCACCATCGCTGCTACGTTATATACGTGTTTCATAACCCTCCACTGGGGGGGCAAAAATTTGGCAGCGATGGTGAGTCATTTGGACTTGCCATCGCAAGAAATTTTTACAATTTACAGAATATTCAAATTTAGTACATAAATTAAATGTGGTGCACACGCACCGAGTACAAAATAAAAAGACAAAATGTGAGTACAAAACATAGTAGCAAATCAGAAAACTGTATATAAAAATTATTTGACAGATAACAAAGTGCACAGGCACTGAAGAAATTCTTTAGCATATTCAGAACAAATAAACAGACTGGCAAAAAAAAAAAAATCATGTTGACAAGTGACATGAGTGCACATGCACTGCAGTTGATAACATATCAGTAAATGATGAAATGTATATACAATGAGTAACAAATGACATAAGTGTATACATACTGAAGTATTGAATATACAGAATGAGTACAAATCATATTGAAAAATGAAAAAAGTGCACAGGCACTGAAGTTCAGTAGAAAACATATTAACACCTAACATAAGTGCACATGCACTGTAGTTCAGAACATATCATCAAAATAAAAAAATGTATATACAATATAAAAGACAAGAGTGCACATACTGTACTTGAGAACAAATCGAAAAAATGTCTTTAGGATTTTTGCAATAAATAAACATAATGGCAAAAAAAAATCATATCGACAAGTGACATAAGTGTACTCGCACTGGAGTTCAGCAAATCTAAAAAAATGTATAGCCATGAACATAAATGATGTTAGCAAAAAAATGATTTTCATTATTAGGATAGGAAAGGGAAGGATTGCATCATGGTTGTAGCACTTTAGATTGCACACAGCTGTTCTGAAAGTCCATATCTTTCCACAGAAGTACAACACCAAGTGACACAATTTGAAGTTCTTTTCCCATCAGAATTTATCAGCGTAGCCAAGACACTGAACTGTCGTAGTAATGTTCCATGTTTTCATTTTGGCAGTACATTAGGTACACCAAACAGTGGGACCATAATAACGTCTTCATCGCTCACGGTGGTGGACAGCATGTCATGTCAACACCACGCTCTTACAAGGCACACCAACGTAGAATTAGTGCAAAACCAAATATAGTGCTCCATGATCACTAGGATAAACAGGACAAATGGACATTGCAGTAATTCAGGGTAGTTAGCTCATGAGGTGAAGGACATTAAGTCACATAATATTGACAATTACAGTCTTCATTAGTAGTTTGCGGCATTCATAGCCCAGTTATTGAACATTTCTGTACCAAGTATGCAGTATTACAGAAAAATGTTCATTAATTGTTTTACATAGAATCAGTAGCCTTCTTTTCCTAGTTACAAAGTATAGCATAGTTAATTAATCATTTGTTATTCCAATATAGTAATAATCATTAGTCTTCTCCTAATTACAAAGCATTATGAAACAATCGCATTCTTTTCCAGTTACAAAGTATAGCATAGTTAATTAATCATTTGTTATTCCAGTATAGTAATAATCATTAGTCTTCTCCTAATTACAAAGCATTATGAAACAATCGCATTCTTTTCCAGTTACAAAGTATAGCATAGTTAATTAATCATTTGTCATTCCAATATAGTAAGAATCATTAGCCTTCTCCTAATTACAAAGCATTATTAAACAGTCGCATTCTTTTCCAGGTACAAAGCATAATTAAGAATCATTAGCCTTCTTCTAATTACAAAGCATTATTAAACAATCACATTCATTTCCAATTATAAAGCATAGTTAATCATTTGTCATTTCAATATATAGTAAGAATCATTAGCCTTCTCCTAATTACAAAGTATTATTAAACAATCGCATTCTTTTCCAGTTACAAAGTATGGCATAGTTAATTAATCATTTGTCATTTCAATATAGTAAGAGTCATTAGCCTTCTTCTAATTACAAAGCATTATGAAACAATCGCATTCTTTTTCAGTTACAAAGTATCAACATTGAAAACAAGAGCTAATTAATGGCATAATTAATAACAATTCATTGAGTGACATTAATTATTGGCACTCAGTGGCCAGCAAGTATTGAATAGAATAGAACATAGTTCATCATTCAGTATTATTCAGATCATTACGAAGTCATTATTAAAAATCAGCTAATTACAATCAAAGCATTAATAATCATGGGCATTTTAAGTAGTCTCATTACAATAAACAGTGGCAGTTATTAGCCAGTTACAAAGCATTATTTTATATATATATATTTTTTTGTCTCATTAAGAAGTCATTACTCAAGTGACATACTATTCAGAGTTGATCAGTATTATTCAGAATTATCATAAACTAGTGACATTATGTGGGACTGGTAATACATTTTTTTTTTTGTTAGCAATGCATTGCGTTGGGATTGATAATTAATTGCTGAGGCATAACACTATTTGTTTTTGACCTATTGCTGCAAATGAGGATAGGTAACGTCATTCGTCATGAGTCAGCTGTAGCAAGGTTATGCAACAAGGCAGTATATGTGATCACATTTATAAATGATAAACACAAATGGGTAAAAAATAAAAATGCAAGTACAAGAACAGGTATAATAAGTAACAGGTTTAGTAAGTATCATGAAAAACTTCTCCTGGAAAAAATGCAAAATGGATTATTGACCTGAAAGAAGAAACGCACACTATGCTGAAAAGTAGTGAACTTCGAATTAATAGATAGTGAAATGTGTATAAAAATGTGTTCCATAGCTGTCTTTTCCAAAACTTTCCGTCATCCTACTATGCAATGTAACACCTGCTGTCAAAGCAAACTGCAACAAATACTTAAATAACTACGTAGCATAAATACATAACTTCAACATTATCCTCGTCTGTAAAGAAAAAACTTCATTATCCATATCATCATAACTTCATTATTATCATCACCTGTAAAGAAAAACTTCATTATTCATAACAGCATATTCTTCATCATTATTCATCAGCATTCATTATCATCTGCAAAAAAAAAATCACTTCATTACTCATTACATAACTATTCCTTAACTCTAACATATTTCATCACTAAAACTAAGATGTGTAGTTCTGTCTGACAGCCTGCATCAATCACCTTGTATTCTGAAAGAAAAAATTAGTTAAGACTGCTATTCTACGATGAGTATAGTATATTCGTGTTAATGCTTGTTAATCCTGATCCATTTACTCTTCCTCATAAAGTTATTGCATCCTCTTTCGCTTATTCCGTAGGTGAAATTCCCATTTCTGTTGAATTTATTTCTTACACGCATCATTTCTTTCTGAAATTGATGAACAAAGATTAATGTCCTGCATTTAAATCATATACCCACTAAATAATGACTAGTTTATGGTGACATAATTAACCGTACAGCATAACATGACAGAAAGCGTAATATGTCAAAGACATTGACAGTGTTCAGATGCAAAAATGTACACAGAATATCACAATGCAGCAGCAAAAAATGTAAAACAGTCTCGATGTTGAGATGTCATAAGGCAAAAAAAAAAATGTCAAAGTCGACTGGTGTGTTATATCTTATCTATTTCATAGTGCATACAAACAAAACTGGAGTACAATCATATACACAAAAAAAAGTGGAAAATGTGCACGGTCTGATGTGTAACGACAAGAAAAGCGACCTGCTAACCTTACCTTGCCGGGCACTTGCCAATAAAAAATACGATAATCATCAGTAATTAGTCAGCTGAATATAATTGCATAAGTAAATGGCATCATAGTGTGTTGAATCATAAAGTGTCTTCATTCAATAAACGGTTTAATGTTTGAGATATGGTGGTTGCCTTTCGATTTTCTGGTTCTCAAAGTTTCGACGTGTACAACATTGGGGTGAGGGATGCTGCGAATCCGATATGGACCTGCGTATAGAAGTTCAAATTTACTGCACTTACCTTTTAATTTGCTGGATAAATAGTGTGTACGTACTAATATCTTCTGTCCAATGTGAAAGTCGCGGCGTCTACAAACCTGTTTTTGCTGTCTTCTCCGGCGCTCTGCGGCACGTTTGACGTTGTTCAGCGCAATGTCAATTATTTCATGGTGTCTTAGTCGACGACATTTAGGGAAGTTTACTAATTCTTTAATTTTGTTTGGTGGTTCTACGTTTTTCAGTATAACAGACGGAGATAGCATAGTGGATTCATTTGGAATGGAATTAATTACATCTTGGAATGAGAGTATGTGTGTATCCCAATCAATATGTCTTTTGTGGCAGTATATTCGGCACAGCTTACCAATTTCTTTCATTAACCGTTCACAAGGGTTCGAAGAAGCATGGTACTTGGATATATAAATCGGAGAAATGTTTCTAGCTCGTAACATGCGTGTCCATACGCCACATCGAAATTGTGATCCATTATCAGAAATTACTTTCATCACATGCCCTACATGAAATAGAAAATGTTTTACAAATGCTTTCGAAACAGTTTTAGCAGTAGCTTTGCGTAACGGAGTGAAAGTAACAAATTTTGAAGTGAGCTCAACAGCGACAAAGATATAGCAAAAACCTCTGTTAGTTCTGGGAATCGGACCAAAAATGTCTACTGCAGCCATGTGTCTTAATTTAACAGGTATAATGGGATATAAAGGAGGAATATGTGAAGTGGTGTCTGATTTAGCTTTCTGGCAAATTTTACAAGACGCTAAAACTCGTCGTATACGTTTCTCCATGTTGGCAAAATAACAGTTCTGTCTCAGTATAAGAAAACATTTTCGTGCTCCGTAATGTGCGTAACTTAAATGAGTGTACCAGATTAATTTGTTAACCAATTCGTCAGGTATGCATAATAACCAATTGTTGCTGTCAGGATGAGAGCGGCGAAACAGAATGTCATTGCGTATAGTGTAATGGTTTCTAATCGTAACATTATTCCTATCTTGCCAAAGCTGTTTAATTTCTTTCCACACATTGTCTTTATTTTGCTCTTGTGCTAGGTCCTGTAATGACGATGAAATAAAGTTTTCAAATGCAACTTGCTGAATGTACATGACACTGAAATTTGCTTTGCAGAAGTTGGTTGCTACGTCTTGCTGATTGTTGCCGAGAGAACGCGATAGTGCGTCTGCTATAACATTTTGTGTGCCAGGAATGTAAACTATTGTAAAATTAAATTCCTGTAAATAAAGTTTCCATCTGCTTAATCTGTCGTGAGTGAACTTAGCCGAAAGTAAAAATTGTATCGCTCTGTGGTCTGTGTAAACGGTGGTATGTCTGCCATAAAGAAAATGCCTAAATCTCGTAAAAGCCCATACAACACATAATGTTTCCAATTCTGTAACGGAATAATTTCGTTCAGCAGGTGACAGAATGCGGCTTGCAAATGCGATGTTTTTAATTACTATAGAACCATCTTCTTCAATTTCCTGGAAAATATGTACGCCTAAAGCGGTGTTGGAACTGTCGGTGGCAATGGAAAAATTTCTAGTAAGATCCGGGTGCGATAAAAGTGGAGCATTCAACAAAGCATGTTTCAGGTTCATGAATTCAGAGTGTGCTTGCTTATCCCATGACCAAATAGTGTTTTTACCTGTTAATTGGCATAATCTAGGCGTGTCTAAAGCAGAATGATGAATAAATTTACCAAAAAAGTTAATTAAGCCCAAAAAACTGCGTAATTGCTTCTTTGTCGTAGGAACAGTAATGTCACGTAGAGCTTGAAGTTTTTCCGGATCAGGCGCAATGCCTTCTGCTGAAATTACGTGTCCAAGAAATTTTATGGAAGTTTTGCCAAAGTGCGATTTACTGAGGTTAACTGTGAGTCCTTGTGCATGAAAAGTTTGCAACAGTTGTTCAAGAATCAGGTTGTGTTCAGACCAGTTAGCTTCTGCGATAAGAATGTCGTCTACGTACGTCGTGATAATGTCTTTCATGCAAACGTGTGTCGGATGGCGTCAAAATTAAGAACATTTTTGTGAACAAGAGTCTGCGTGTAAAAATTATGGCTTACGTTACTGGAATATGAAACCTGTACTGTGTCTGGTCAAATTCTGTCGTACGTGCTATTATTTACGGGAGGATGCTGTGGCATTTCGACTATTTGAACTGCTCTGTTATTTCTTACTGACGTATTACGCTATCGATGACACCTATTGTCTGTTTCATTCATGATTATTTGTTGTTGCTGAAGTTGTTGCTGCTCACAAGATCGACTGTTATTAAATGTACGCTGAAAATTGTGCTCGTTATTTTTACGTCTGTCATGATAGTAACTTCTATACGGCACATTGCGATGCGAGTTGAAATAGTGTGTTGTCTGTACGTAGTTATTTCTTTGCTGCCATGCGTTACTATTTGTTAGAGCTGGGAGTATACGTGCACGCGGCGAAACATTAAAGTTTGGTTAACCTTGTAGACTGCATTGTTGGTTAGGTATGCTAAGCGGCTGACTTTCATGCTGTTGTGGTGAAAAGGTCTATTGTTACCAAAATGTGGTTTGCTATTGCTGATAATTTTACACATACTGATGATTGCGATTTTATCTGTTATTAAAATTACGGCGGTAGTTGTCATTACGGGAGTGCCTACTGAAAATTGTCACATTCGGTAAAAGTTTGTCACATCGGGTTTTCATTACTCGTTTCTTAATACTAGGTAGAGCAATAGTTAAAGAGCAGTTTTGATAGATATAAAGGATAGTAGAAGAAAAGGAAGCAGTGCAGAAAACTAAAGATGAAACAGCACTACAGCTCGGGGCCCTATGCTCGCTACGGCACATATTCATTAAAGCGTAATGAATCCCCTGAGGTCAATTACGCACTGCAAATAAATTTTAGCTTTTGCGTTGCAAGCAATAGCGGTAAAAATCCAAAAGCAAATTGTTGTATCCATGTTAATTCCAATTTCTGCATAATAGATAATGCTGATGAAAATACAATAGCAAATTGTCGCCTCTGGTTCAAAGCTAGTTTCTGCATTACAGGTAATAGCGGTGAAAGCATAAAAACAAATTGTCGTATACACCTCAAAGCGTGTACCTGTGTTCTGTCATTATTAAATTTTTTACTTTTTGTTACAAATGCAAACTGCTTATTATCAACGCTCTCGTCACTGAATTTGAGAACACGTTCAGGTTTGTGTGTGAATTTGTTTGTCTGTGTCATTTCGTACTTCAAGTTACGTAGCTTTTCAGATTTTAAGTCGCGTAGCTCTTGTAAATTGCTCACATTACACGCGCTGCGTGACTCTGATAAATGCTCGCAACGTGGCGGATTCTGTGTCGTGTTGATGACTGAAATAGTCTTTAATTCTGTTACATTAAAGCTTTCGACATTTTGGTTGATCTGTCGTGCAAATTTCTCGTCAATTTCCGTATTCGGAGTGTGTGAAACTTCCACTGACTCTAAATTAATTTCGTCGCGAATCTGTACTGCGTTTTTAAGGCATTGTTCAGTGACTGCATTAATTTCTTGTATCTGTGTTTCGTTTGCTGAACATTGTTCGGTGACTGCAATAATCTCGTCTTTATGTGATTCTGTTGTGTCTACACGTGTGCTACTTAATTTTTGTGCAACAGTGCCAACTTTTTCATTACTGTTATTAGCACAAGTCTTAGTATTCACACGTAATGGTTCTTTAATGTCCTGACATTGCCCGGTAACAGCTGTAATCTGCTCACTAACTTGTTTGTTCTGTTCTTTAAGGTCGTCTTGTTTTTCGCTTGTGAGTTCGAAACTTTTATCAGTTGTTTCTCTAAGTTGTTTGAAATGGTTGTCGAAACTTTCATCAAGTTGTTGTTTGAGTTTTTCGTTATCTTGTTTGATCTGTTCATTAAGTTGTCTGATCTGTTCACTATGTTTGTCTAATTTTTCGTTCTGTTGTTTGAAATTGTTGTCTATTTTCTCACTTTGCCTTTCATTCTGTTCTATCAATATTGCCATAAATTGCTCCAAGGTGACATTACCTACTCTATTCTCAGTACTGTTTGATGGTGTATCTACAATTGTCGCGTTTTGTGTGACCATTTGGTCATTCTGTAATTTACAAAAAGGTTTATCAGTCGGATGTACACTATCAGACATTATTTCGGAATTAAATGGATCCGTCATACTCTCACTACACTGACCATTTTCATTCGAAAAATTTGTCTGTACATTACTTAGATTTTCTAAATCGGGTGTGTTAAGCTCGGCAGCGCTCATTACTATAGACCGCTCCGCGTCATCAATTGTCGTCAAGTTAACAGACGAGACAATTGAGTTCGTTTGTTCATCATTAAGGTAAAAGTCATCATTAGTGGTTGGAATGCACTGATTGTTAGTGAACGCAGGATTGTCATCATTACGCTGCGTATCACAATTACTATCGGTCACGTTGTTTAAGTCGGTAATTTCATTCACAATACTTCGCGATACACTATTCACAGTCTTTCGCGGCATTTTTGCAATAGTCACAATTATTCACAAAACAAATAAGCACAATGCAAAAGCAACACACAAATACAACAGAGCAACGAATTGCCGTTGACCTGTAGAAAGAAAGTCATAAGATTAGTAAAAGCGTTGCGCCAAATCCTAATTATATCTAAGCAAATAAGAGCAGATATCTGACTGTTGCTCAAAAGACTCTCAACGAAATTCGATCCTGGACTGGGTGTCGCCAAGTGTAACCTCCCCACAAAATTTTAAAAGTAATGACAGTATTATTTAGAAATGGTAATGGACATTGCGCTAAGTGTAACCTCCCCACTGAAATTTTAATGACAGAAATAATAAATGAATAGGAGCCAAGAATAACCTCCCTGCAATGAAATGTACTGACAAAGGCAACAAAAATGTGAAATTCGCAATCTGACTCTGGTGTAAGCTCTTCACAAAAAAATTAAAGTCAATTCAGTGACAACAAAATCTCACCGATAATGTTAATTCAATTACACCGAAATATCGGTCTTTGGCCCTGTGCAAAAATCAGAATTAAATTGTTACCTCATTGTAACAACTAGTCAAATTTCTGCTCTTATTCTTGCGCACGGCTTGGAGGAACTGCATTGCAAATAATAATATTCCTTTTTTTTTATTATTTAACTGAAAACTGAAACTTTTCTTTAAGGGAAGTGGAACGAAATAGTTACTTCAATTAAATAAAAATTTTATGTAAAATTGCTTTTGAAATCAAAATTATTATTGGGGGCACTTGTTGAAAATTAATTACAATAAATAAACTTTACATTATCCGATGATATCTTAATTAACAGTATACCTCATTCAGCATCTTGACCAGTGTTGCCGACAGACTACATCACACAACCGCACTGGGCTGCTACTACTGACCGACCGCTCTGCATGACGACTACTAGCGTACTGCTCGCAACTGTAGTGTACGACTACTACTAACAGACTGCTCGTAACACTCGCGCGGTCAAGCGCATACTAACCACGATAATAGGCTCTCTGGTCAAAGATTTTAACGTGCCTCACCATCGCTGCTACGTTACATACGTGTTTCAACCTCTATCCGCTCCTCCGCCCTCTTTGACAAGGCCGTTGGCAGAATGAGGCTGACTTCTTATGCCGGAAGTCTTCGGCCGCCGATGCTGATTATTTATCAAAATTTAGGCAGTGGCGGAGATCGAACCCGGGATCGAAGACGTTTTGATTATGAATCAAAGACGCTACCCCTTTTTTTTTTTTTTTTTTTTTTTTTAAATCTCATTTTGTTCGTGTTCGTTCGTTGTATCTGCTCGGGGTGGACGTCATAAGTCATCCATCCAAGTTTGTCGTCGATCGGTTTGCTCAGTTTTTTTATTACAGAGGGCAGTAAACTCTCTGACCGAACACGCTGAGCTGCCGTGCCGGCTTCCCCCCTAGACCACGGGTGCCCTCCCTCCACAATACGAGCACGAAGAGTCTCTACATTTGGTACCAGGGTTGCGTAGACAAGAGCTTTCAAATGCCCCCATCAATGAAAGTCAAGAGGGTTGAGTTCAGGAGAGCGTGGAGGCCATCGAATTGGTCCGCCTCTATCAATCCATCGGTCACCGAATCTGTTGTTGAGAAGCGTACGAACACTTCGACTGAAATGTGCAGGAGCTCCATCGTGCATGAACCATATGTTGTGTCGTACTTGTAAAGGCACATCTTCTAGCAGCACAGGTAGAATATCCCGTATGAAATCATGATAACCTGCTCCATTGAGCGTAGGTGGAAGAACAAACTAAAATGAGTTCTAACATGGAAAGTAAGCGTTTCCGGACACATGTCCACATAACATCTTTTCTTTATTTGTGTGTGAGGAATGTTTCCTGAAAGTTTGGCCGTACCTTTTTGTAAGACCCTGCATAAAAATTATAAGTCATATACACAGCAAATTTCGTTGAAATTGCTTCGTGTTCCTGACTTGTACTTTTATGTCACGCCTTATCACCGGAAGCTTCAGCCGTTTGGGTGCTAGGGATGTTTTACTGTCACAGTATTTTTCTCCAAATAGCATGTGTGCCAAGTTTGTAAATTTCTTCAGGTCATACAGAAAAGTACTGATACGTCGTTGTGTTTGCAGTCTCCCCTCTCCGCCATCCGTAGGGGTGAAACGACGTCTGGACTGTCACCAATGAGCTTGCGGCGTGGAAAACTGTGTATTCGATACTATTATTTTTACGTCACGGCTTCTCACTCCCCACCTCACGCTAGTAGTGTATGGGTATAATACGTCAGGGTATTTTTATACAAATAATAAAAATAATAGTTTATCTATACATAAAAATTCCGTTCAAATTGCTCTAGACTTCCCTGAGTTGTGCTACTGTGTCACCCCCTTTTCACTCCCTTCCCCCAACTTTTTGGACGGTAGGAGGTTCTTACTTACAAAGTGCATCTTTCGACATAGTAAATCGATATGAGTATAAAGTTTGGTTGTAGTCGATCCAGTGGTTTAGGAAGAGATGTGAAACGTGCATACATAACGACATCAGTCCAAAAGGTTTCGTGACTGGATTAATAAAATTTAAAGAAAAGTTATGATGGTGTTTTTAATGCTCCTTGTGTTCTGCACAGTCTCCCCCCTCCCCCCAACTTGATTCCAACACACAGGAGGTTCATACAACCATATGAAACTATCAGAAAAATCATTCTTCGGGATCTTGATCAACCAGCGCGTCAGATGGGTTTGAATGTAGGTTATGTCGTCAAAGCGTTGCACCGTCATCTGAATTCCTGCGTGTTGTCATTTTGTCGCACTTTTCTCTTCTGCAAAACATTCTGGATTTGATTTAGAGATGCTGCTCCATTGCGTTTTGTGACTCAACAACGTTGACACGCTAGGATCGCACGTTCACTGATGAACACTGGCTATTCACACGTCACAGTCCAATGCACGTCTTTCGTTTACAATTTTTAGTTCGAGCTACCATCGTAGTTACTGTACTGTCCCCGTTTGTACGTCACGAAGAAAATCACTCGTAGGTTTTTTGGACAGACAGCGTAATACGTATATCTGTGCAGGCATGCATACATACAATCTTTACATATGTATAAAAACTCAGCTTGCATACGTTAGCGCTCGTAAAACTCAAAAAGTGGTCGTTCGAATGACTTGAAATTCTGATACAAGATTGCGTGAAATTACGCTCGTGTTTTTATATATATCTATTTTTAATACACATTATAATGAAATAAATACGTAATGTACAAAAGGGAAACATTATTACCAAAAATCTGAAAAATTTCCTGACTCATTTAATTCTAATTTTTACGAAGTACTCTCATAAACATTTGTATGAATAGGTTATATATTTTAACATGTATAATATATATCTAATATAAAAGAGGGAAAAATTGTTCCAAATATCTCGAAAAGTTCTTAATACATTTAAATTAAATTTTACGTGATACTCTAATGAACATTCATATGAACAGTAACCTATATAATTTTAATTTATATAAGATCTTAATATATATGTAACATATAGAGGGAAAGCTTTACTTAAGCCGGCCGCGGTGGCCGTGTGGTTCTAGGCGCTCCAGTCCGGAGCCGCGCTGCTGCTACGGTCGCAGGTTCGAATCCTGCCTCGGGCATGGGTGTGTGTGATGTCCTTAGGCTAGTTAGGTTTAAGTAGTTCTAAGTTCTAGGGGACTAATGACCACAGCAGTTGAGTCCCATAGTGCTCAGAGCCATTTGAATCATTTTTGAAAGCTTTACTTAATTTTTTTTTAAAAAACTTGATTGATTTACTTTAGGTGTTTACAGGACGCTCTAATAAACGTTTTGACGAATATATGCAGGATGTTCATTTTAACTGAAGACATTGAAATATCTCGAAAACGACACATCGGATAAAAAATAGTTATGATTTCAATTTGTCTCGGAGGCGGACATCCAACTATACCGCACTCCACCCCTTTTTTTATTGCAGATCACGATTGCAAGCAAAATCTACACACGTTTTGTCTGAACATTTTCTTCGTTTAGCAGTATGTGGCACTGTAATTGGAGGAACAGAAACAGATACACAATCGTAATTCATGACATGTTACTCAATGTCACTTGGAAATGCAATGCATGTGGGATCCCAGCTCCTTGCTGCGAGTGTAGGACAGGCCAGTGTTTCATAACTTCTAATAGGAAACCCCATTCCTATTATTGTATACCTCCGACATACCGAACAGGGGACTACTCGACGCGCCACCATGGCCGTATAGTGAACTACGTCGTACAATGCGACCGGAGCTCATGTATTATCGTGCAGACGTGAAACAAATGGTTCAAATGGCTCTGAGCACTGGGCGCGGTTCCAGACTGTAGCGCCTAGAACCGCTCGGCCACTCCGGCCGGCAGAAGTGAAACACATAGCGGCTTTAAACATTACGATACTTGATACCTACCATTTACGGAGAATGAAGGAGAAATGTTGAGGCTGCTGTTACCTTGTATGCCGAGCGTTTTCCAGAGCAAGTGCGGTCTCGTTCGTTCTTTTACAAAGTTGTGAACGGCTTTTTGTCTGATTGCAGAGTACAGACTGATGAAGGGAACGACACCAGCGTGTTATAGGAGAAGCTAACAATAACAGTGCGCCACAACCCACAGACATGCGCCCGGCAATTACACCGCGATTCCAGTATGTCCGTAGGTAGTATTGTCACAATACTGTATCGACGTAAGTATTATCAGTAACACGTGTCACTGCATCATGGCGCCGATTTTTATAACCAGGTAGTGTTTTGTGAATGGGCACGTCAACAAATACAAACGAACCCGACTTTCTGTGCCGAGGTACTATTTACCTATGAGTCAACAGTCACAAACCATGGTACCAAGCGAGGTCGCGCAGTGATTAGCACACTGGACTCGTATTCGGGAGGGCGACGGTTCAAACCCTCGTCTGGCCATCGTTATTTAGGTTTTCCTCGATTTCCTTAAATCGCTTCAGGCAAATTCCGGGATGGTTCCTTTGAAAGAGCACGGCCGACTTCCTTACCCATCCTTACCTAATCCGATGTGATTGATGACCTCACTGTTTGTTCCCCTCCCCTAAATCAACCAAGCAACCAACAAAGCATGGTAGCGTTAGCGGCATAACATGCATTACTGGGTGTACATAATCGTCACTTGCTACGGGAAGTTTACGTATGGTGTGGCATCATTGGGAACAAACTCATTGGTCCGTATTTTATCGGCGGCACATTGAATGGACACAAATATCAAACGTTTCTGAAACAGGAACTTCCAGTACAACTGCAGGATGTTTCCCTGGGCGTTCGACAACGTATGCGGTTTCCGCATGACGGTTGCCCTTTGCATTACGGAACTGAAGCACGGGAGTTATTAGGCAGTGTTTAAACTCGTCGGTGGATCGGCAGAGGTGGCCCTATTAATTGGCCCGCTATGTCGTCCAATTAGAAGTTATGAAATACTGGCCTGTCAACCCTCGCAGCATGGAGGTGGGGTCCCACGTGCCATTGGATATTCAAGGAACACTGAATACCATGTCGTAAAAGACAATTATGTACCCATTTGTATTTCTCTTATTACAGCGCCATCTGTAGGGAAACGAAGAAAATGCTTAAGTCAAAACGTATGTAGATTTTGCTGTAGAATCGTAATCTGCAATAAAAAACGAGAGCTCCCATTGAGGACTTCAAAGTTGACCCTCGCCACCCACGCACGGGGTGGGGTGAAGGGCCGAGTATGGTATCATTGGATATCCACCTCCGAGACAAACAAATTGGAATTACACCTTTTTTTGTGCTGACGTGTAGTTTTCGAGATACTTCAATGTCTTCAGTTAAAACGAACTCCTTGTGATTAGTGATATGTTGTTAGCAAAAATAAACGATACTCTGTTAAATACATATTCAAAGGGACCTAGACGAAATTTTTTTTAAACAATAATGCATAGGTTTTGCGTCAAACCCGACTGAGAGAAAGAAAATACTCTGTTGTGCGCTACTGTCAAAATACTCGGTTTTGTTTCGTTTGTCGCAACCAGTTCTAACTGCGATAGTGGGACATATTCTTTCAACAGCATGGGTCTGATGAGAGGAGGGTGTACCATCGGATTACCACCGTTTACTCCACGTGATCTGTGTTCGATCCGTCATTTTCATGGCACAAAATTATTTGCCTCCAGGTGCGCTATGATATTCGCCGCAGCATTGCTGGCGAAAAGCATCTTCGAGATCCTAGGTAAGGTATTCCCTTACACATATTGCAAAATGCACTAGCGCTTCGTCTCATCCTCTTCGGGATTTTCAAAGGAATATGGACCAATAAAATGCGTGATACACACTGTAGCCCATATCATGACATGGGGCAGGTTCATTTCAGATTCTTCCTTACTCCAGAAATAAACATGTCTATCTTTTGCACTACGGTACATGGCATATTCATCTAAGAACATAAATTTTCCAAGTTTGGGAACTGTGTCGAACTACTGCAGTATCCGCGCATAGGCTTCACGTCGATTCTCCAAGTCCTGGTAACACAATTCATTCCCAAACTGTTTTAGGTTTAAGTCTGTTCGCATATGCCACCGTAAAGTAGTTAATGGGAGGTTCGTTGTCCGTGATCGCTTGTGTAGCAACTTTTTCGGCTGTTCCATTCATGCAGCAACTTCCGCACATGTGTCTGCTCTTCTTCTTGGTCTTCCTTAGCGTGATCTGTCTTTCGCAGGAAGGTACCTGCAGCTATCCTAACGTAATACTGTTGGTTTCGGTGGTGCAGCCATATAAATTTTAACTGAGAAATAATTTCGAATCTCTCTTACTGTTGTACCACTGTGAGCTCGTTCATGATCCCAGGTACTCATGATGATTCGTTGTTGCAGGGTGTAATTGGATTCATCAGTCATTCTTCTCACAGCTCAATATCACCTGCATCAAAAATGGATCAAATGGCTCTAAACACTATGAGACTTACCATCTGAGGTCATCAGTTCCCTAGGCTTAGAACTACTTAAACCTGACTAATCTAAGGACATCACACACGTCGGTGCCCGAGGCAGGATTCGAACCTGCGACCGTAGCAGCAGCACGGTTCCGAACTGAAGCGCCTAGAACCGCTCGGTCACAGCGGCCGGACCTGCATCAAGAAAAAGCAATTAGTACACAGTTAAATGGGGGGGGGGGGTGATGGGACTTTCTAGAAGTATCCACAAATGTCAAGAATCATTGTACTGGAGTGGCCTGTAACTGTATTGTATATACCGTATGTGTTCGCTCCGCGCTCTTGTATGTGCAAGTGCTGAATAAACGTTCGTTAAGTGAAGTTAGTGTTCGTCATTCATCTAATTAAACCTTCTTCTACGTGACAAAATATACAAGTGATTCACGAAGATATGCAAATATTTTAATATGTTATTCTACAAACATGGTAAGCAAATGTTTAGTTATGGAGTTCCGGTTAATAAGAGGTTTTGCCTCAAATTTAGCGTCTTCGCTAATATGAAGCCATCGCAAAACTGGACATGGTTAAAGTGTAGCACGATTTCTATTTTCTTGTTATTGATCTGGTGAATCTAATAAAACATATCCCAGGCGTGTATCTGCAGTAGCTCTTTAGAACATCCAAAGAAGCAAAGATTATTATAGAAGTAAATTTGTTTACTTTCCATGAAGAATGCAGAGGCGTTTATGAATTTGTTGGCAATCATTAATGAGTTGTCAGTCCTTTCCTAACCTTGAAACGAGTTAGTTTTCTGTATTGTTCAGTGAAAGAACGTAATAACAACAGTGTATTTAAGTGAAACCACATAATAACTGTTGTAGTTTGTAGATTATTTATGAAATAGAAATGCCTTTCAAATTTACGACAGAGAAATACGCCGATATGGGGTTTATTTATGGCAAATGTGGTGGTAGTACTACGGCTGCAGTTAACAATATCGCGTACGCTATCCAACTCTGAGGATTCTGAATGCACGAAGCATTGGCGGAGTATTTCGAATGTTACGGGAGACAGGTTTTCTACCTAGCGTTCATGATCAGTACGAGCACTCGATACGTGAAGACGATGCTGAGGATATTATGGATGCTGTTCAACGTAGCACGGGTACCGATGCATGACGTATCTCTCAACGATTGGGGGATTTCACTATCTAAGGTATGGCGTACGCTGAAGTACAATAATCTGTATCCTTGTCATAAACAAAAAGTGCATCATTTACAACCGGGAGATCCTGCACTTCAGTTGTAATTGTGCAACTAGTTAAATACTAATTGACGGCTACACAAATACATTTTATTTACTGATGAGGCACAGTTTACTCGAGGTGGTATAAACAATTTACATAACGAGCACGTATGGTCTGAAGCAAACCCACATGCAACAGTGAAACGCAATTTCCAGCAGCGATTTAGCATAAATGTACGGTGTGGTATAATCAGCACACACTTTAGTGGACCATTCATTTTCCTAGGACGTCTAACTGGCGAGACGTACTTACAATTCCTTCAAGAAGAAATTCCGCGCTTGCTCTAAGATGCTCCACTTGCTACGTGATTGCAAATGTATTTTCAACATGATGGCGCACCTCCACATTTCACCATCAACGTCGTTACCACACATTTCAATGAACATTTTCACCAGAAATGATTGGTCGTGGTGCTACACGTCTGTGGCCACCCATATCGCTCGATTTAACACCAATGGATCTTTGCGCATGGAGATGGATGAAAGACATAGTTTATGAGGACAAAGTCAATACACGTGAGGCGTTACTTGCTCGCATTATGAATGCAATAGACGAAATTCCGGACAACCCTGTGAAACTGAAACGAGCAACAAAATCTGTTCATACATGTGCAGCTAAATGCATTTAACTCGGTGGAGACATTTTTGAACATTTATTGTGAACGTGTTGTGAAATTGTATGTACACTGTACGACTTCCTTAACACTGAGCTTTTTTTTCGGTTTAACATGAATTTACGTGCGCTATCCTTCTCCTAACTCCGTCTTTACATACCTTTGAAGGACCAATGGTACCGACCGGCCGCCGTGTCATCCTCAGCCCACAGGCGTCACTGGATGCGGATGTGGAGGGCATGTGCTCAACACACCGCTCTCCCGGCCGTATGTCAGTTTACGACACCGGAGCCGCTACTTCTCAATCAAGTAGATGTGCTATAGTATTAATAAAAGCAGATTATCTGACACATTCATACAGTTTCAGTTAACGTTACTACCATCATTTTTCCAAAATTAAATTCTCTGCAACTTCTGTTGAAATCTTTGCGCAATTGTCTGGAATTTAAAAAACAAATTGGGCAAAGTAGTTGACAAATTAAAAAGTTTACTAAAACACGTCTTTGCTTCTCTGGATGTACTGGAAAACAGCAGCAGATACACGTCTGGAACATGTTTTATTAGATTCACCAGATCGATAACAACAAAACAAATGGAAATCGTGCTTTACTTTAAGCTCGTACAGCTTTGCGATGGCTTCATATTAACGAAGTTGCTAAATTTCAGGCAAAATCTTTTATTAGCGGTGACTCCGTAACTAAGCGGACCTGTGCTTATATGAACTTTATTCTTTAGTTTTACTTGTAGAATAACATATTAAATATTAGCATATCTTCGTGAATCACCCTATAGACTGTGTACACAACAATGTGCTGTTTTGTTTTCTTCCTCGTAGACGGATTTCACAGAAAACATGAGAGTTGGACTTCTGGCTTATCGGCTTCTGATTAGAATACTTCTACAGCGCCTGTATTTGTAATAACAATAAACAAGGCTCAAGTTAAAAAGGGGGGAGAGGAGATGGACAGAGGCGTGGGAAAAGAAAATTAGGACGTATATCCAGTTCCCATACGTATTGCTTCTTTCAGTTAACGTTACTACCATCATTTTTCCAAAATTAAATTCTCTACAACTTCTGTTGCAATTTTTCATATAATAAGACTGAGCCACAGCAACCCATGGCCGAGTACAAAAATGGTTCAAATGGCTCTGAGCACTATGGGACTTAACATTTGAGGTCACCAGTCCCCTAGAACTTAGAACTACTTAAACCTAACTAACCTAAGGACATCACACACATCCATGCCCGAGGTAGGATTCCAACCTACGACCGTAGCGGTCGCGCAGTTCCCGACCGAGTGCAGCTAGTGGTTTATATATAGCCTAATCTTTCTTTGTGCCGTATTTTATTTTTACGGTTTCATTTTTAGGAAAAGAACGAGCAATTTGTTCAGATGCTTTTCCTCTGTAAATCGATACAACGAATTTGTTTTTAGATTTCTGTACCTCAGTCGGTAAGAACGGAACCATTTTAGGATCGCATTGTTGTCCGTCTATCTGTCTGTCCGACAGTAAACAAAAAAAAAAAACTTTTTCTCAGGGACAGGTATACGTATCAAGTTGATATTTATGTCACGTTATGGTGTAGCGGCCCTTGGCGGTGTAAAAAATTAATCTTCTAAGTCAGTACAATCCAAAGACACGGCCATTCATGTAACATACAGGGTGTTTCAAAAATGACCGGTATATTTGAAACAGCAATAAAAACTAAACGAGCAGCGATAGAAATACACCGTTTGTTGCAATATGCTTGGGACAACAGTACATTTTCAGGCGGACAAACTTTCGAAATTACAGTAGTTACAATTTTCAACAACAGATGGCGCTGCAAGTGATGTGAAAGATATAGAAGACAACGCAGTCTGTGGGTGCGCCATTCTGTACGTTGTCTTTCTGCTGTAAGCGTGTGCTGTTGACAAGGTGCAAGTGTGCTGTAGACAACATGGTTTATTCCTTAGAACAGAGGATTTTTCTGGTGTTGGAATTCCACCGCCTAGAACGCAGTGTTGTTGCAACAAGACGAAGTTTTCAACGGAGGTTTAATGTAACCAAAGGACCGAAAAGCGATACAATAAAGGATCTGTTTGAAAAATTTCAACGGACTGGGAACATGACGGATGAACGTGCTGGAAAGGTAGGGCGACCGCGTACGGCAACCACAGAGGGCAACGCGCAGCTAGTGCAGCAGGTGATCTCCAACAGCGGCCTCGGGTTTCCGTTCACCGTGTTGCAGCTGCGGTCCAAATGACGCCAACGTCCACGTATCGTCTCATGCGCCAGAGTTTACACCTCTATCCATACAAAATTCAAACGCGCCAACCCCTCAGCGCCGCTACCATTGCTGCACGAGAGACATTCGCTGACGATATAGTGCACAGGATTGATGACGGCGATATGCATGTGGGCAGCATTTGGTTTACTGACGAAGCTTATTTTTACCTGGACGGCTTCGTCAATAAACAGAACTGGCGCATATGGGGAACCGAAAAGCCCCATGTTGCAGTCCCATCGTCCCTGCATCCTCAAAAAGTACTGGTCTGGGCCGCCATTTCTTCCAAAGGAATCATTGGCCCATTTTTCAGATCCGAAACAATTACTGCATCACGCTATCTGGACATTCTTCGTGAATCTGTGGCGGTACAAACTGCCTTAGACGACATTGCGAACACCTCGTGGTTTATGCAAGATGGTGCCCGGCCACATCGCACGGCCGACGTCTTTAATTTCCTGAATTAATATTTCGATGATCGTGTGATTGCTTTGGGCTATCCGAAACATACAGGAGGCGGCGTGGATTGGCCTCCCTATTCGCCAGACATGAACCCCTGTGACTTCTTTCTGTGGGGACACTTGAAAGACCAGGTGTACCGCCAGAATCCAGAAACAATTGAACAGCTGAAGCAGTACATCTCATCTGCATGTGAAGCCATTCCGCCAGACACGTTGTCAAAGGTTTCGGGTAATTTCATTCACAGACTACGCCATATTATTGCTACGCATGGTGGATATGTGGAAAATATCGTACTATAGAGTTTCCCAGACCGCAGCGCCATCTGTTGTTGAAAATTGTAACTACTGTAATTTCGAAAGTTTGTCTGTCTGAAAATGTACTGTTGTCCCAAGCATATTCAACAAACGGTGTATTTCTATCGCTGCTCGTTTAGTTTTTATTGCCGTTTCAAATATACCGGTCATTTTTGAAACACCCTGTATTTTGATACTCGCAAACTCACTCATCGAAACCTATAGCGTATTTCCAGTTGACCTAGACTCAAGAAATTTGGCAAGAAACGAGATTTTGCAGTGCAAGTACAGAAAAACAGAAATTTTTTAATTTTAAATTTGTATCACATGAAAAATTTTTCTTTTGTCATTTTTTACCCGATTTCAAACTTAACACGAGGGTGGCTTTGAAAAGTTTTCGGAACGGAATAGAAAAAATGTACTTACATCACTGAAACTTCTTTTATTTTTCATTGTAGTCTCCTTGTAAATTAATGCACTTGATCCAACGACGTTCCAGTGCCTTGATCCCATCTCGAAAGTGAGTTTCCTCCACGCCTGCAAAATAGTTGTACACTCCGGCTATCAGTTCTTTGTTGGAAGTCAATCTTCGTCCACCAAGAAAAATTTTAAGCTTTGGGAAGAGATGGAAGTCTGACAGAGCCATGTGAGGTGAATAAGGCAGATGTGGCAACAATTCATACCATAGTTCGTGTAATTCCGCCATGGCGACGGCATATGTGGGTGGGCGCGCATTGTCTTCATGGAAGATGATTTTCTTCCTTGCTAAACCTGGCCTTTTTCGAGTATCTTTTGTTACAAGTTGTCCAGGATGTTAGCATAGTATTCTCCAGTAATTATTTGCCCAGTGGGAGGATACTGTACAAAAAGAATCCCCTTCACATCCCAGAACTCTGATGCCATGACCTTTCCCGCGGAAGGAATTGTCTTTGCTTTCGTTGATGGTGGTGAATCAGCTTGTTTCCACTGCTTTGACTTGTTTTGTCTCTGGGGTATAGTAGTGCAACCAAGCTTCATCTTTGGTCACAAACCGGCGCAAAAAATCTTGTTAGTTTCTTCTAAAACGGGCCAAACATTCTCATGCATTTTTGATCCAGCCTCAAGAGTCACGGCACTCTCTTCTTGCAGATATTTTTTTCATTTCTAATTCTTCAGTTAACATGTGATACACCCTTTCAGATGACATATGGTAAGCGTGAGCAATTTCACGCACTTTCAATCGGCGATCCTCCATGACCATTTTGGGCACTTTTGCAATGATTCCTTGAGTAGTGACACATCTTGACCGACCACTGCGCAGATCATCATCTAAGTTCTCCCGACAAAATTTAAATTCGTTTGTCCACTTGGAACCAGTTGAATATGAAGGTGTTGAGTTCCCCGGCGTATTCTGGAAATAAGCATCAACGTCCTTTGCTTTCATACCGTTATTTACAAAGTTCTTAATCACTGTTCGAATCTCGATTTTTTCCATCTTCGCAAATCACTACGCGGGAACAACAACAGAACCACGTCACCGCCACAGCTATCTTCCAAGAGCATGACGTGGCACGTGTATACAGGCAAGAGTCCAATGAATATCACGTGAACAACTCGTTGCGCTAGCGCTGACCACTCGCGATGATTCAGAGAACTTTTCAAATCACCCTCGTACATTTTCGGGACCGGTATCTAGCCAGTATCAACGTCGATTGTTGTTGTTGTGGTCTTCAGTCCTGCGACTGGTTTGATGCAGCTCCCCATGCTACTCTATCCTGTGGAAGCTTCTTCATCTCCCAGTGCTTACTGCAACCTACATCCTTCTGAATCTGCTTAGAGTATTCGTCTCTTGATCACCCTCTACGATTTTTACCCTCCACGCTGCCCTCCAATACTAAATTGGTGATCCCTTGATTCCTCAGAACGTGTCCTACCAACCGGTCCCTTCTTCTAGTCAAGTTGTGTCACAAACTTCTCTTCTCCCAAATTCTATTCAATACCTCCTCATTAGTTATGTGATCAACCCATCTAATCTTCAGCATTCTTCTGTAGCACCAGGTTTCTATTCTCTTCTTTTCAAAACTATTTATTGTCCATGTTTCACTTCCATACATGGCTACACTCCATACAAACACTTTCAGAAACGACTTCCTGAAACTTAAATCTATACTCGATGTTAACAAATTTCTCTTCTTCAGAAAAGCTTTCCTTGCCATTGCCAGTCTACATTTTATATCCTCTCTACTTCGACCATCATCAGTTATTTTGCTCCCCAAATAGCAAAACTCCTTTACTACTATAAGTGTCTCATTTCCTAATCTAATGCCCTCAGCATCACCCGACTTAATTCGACTACACTCCATTATCCTCGTTTTGCTTTTGTTGATGTGCATCTTATATCCTCCTGTCAAGACACAGTCCATTCCGTTCAACTGCTCTTCCAAGTCCTTTGCTGTCTCTGACAGAATTATAATGTCATCGGCGAACCTCAAAGATTTTATTTCTTCTCCGTGGATTTTAATACCTACTCTGATTTTTTTCTTTTGTTTCCTTTACTGCTTGCTCAATATACAACGTCGATAGCAGGCAAAAATCGTCGACATCCTCAACTCTCGGGGTGGATTAACAGTTTGTGTACATAAACTTTGCACGGAACGCTCCGAACGCGAGCACTACTTGCAAACTGACAATTTTTTTCTTTTTTTAGTGTTCATCGTGTACACTGTTCGTCCACTTTTTAGTTAACTTTTTTGACAAGTTAATGATATCCTAGACAGTATGCCTAGTTTGTGAAAAAGGTCATAGTTCCGACAGCCGCAGAGAGCATCCGGCGATTGAGGCCTGCAGCCGTTTCCGCAGGTCGGCAGATGCGCGAGCCGGCCGACTTCGAGTTGGTGGTTCCGCGGCTGGTGCACGCAGACGGCAGCTTCCGCTCGTTCCGCCTGGCGCAGTTCTACGAGCGGCCGGTGGGCGGCAGTACTGGCGCCGAAGCTGCCCGTCACCACAGGAACCCTGACCCTGGCCCGGAGGAGGTTCGCCACGCTTTTTCTCCTCGCTCATCTCTGCACTAATATAATTAGCGAGGCGGTCGTAAATGAAATCGCTCTGTTACCCTTTACGACCTGCCGCCAAAGAGCCGATGACCTCAATCGCAGTAAATGCGTAATCTTTATTTCTTCAACCTAATAGTTTTCTGAACTAAAAGATAACATTTGTATGGAAGAAAGCAGTGCAAGTTTTTTTTCTTTTTTAAAATATTCCCTCTTAATGACGTTTAATTCATTATACAGAGTCCGAAGAGCACTATGACCATTGACATCCACGTGGTGAGTAAGACTTAACGTCTCATCTGACTGCCAGTAAAAAAGATTAGTGTGTTAAACATGAAGTGGTCGACGGAAGAAAGTACTAATCCTCAATTTAGAAGGGACTTGTCTGATAACGGTATCTGTTGTGTCTTCCAGCGCACCACATGCAGGTAACAAATGGTACCATTTGTACTGCTAGAAACCGCTGTCTCCGGTACTACAATACTGGCCAGTAAATTGCTACACCACGAAGATGACGTGCTACAGACGCGAAATTTAACCGACAGGAAGAAGACACTGTGATATGCAAATGATTATCTTTTCAGAGCATTCACACAAGCTTGGCGCCGGTGGCGACACCTACAACGTGCTGACATGAGGAAAGTTTGCAATCGATTTCTCATACACAAACAGCAGTTGACCGGCGTTGTTGTGATGCCTCGTGTAAGGAGGAGAAATGCGTACCATCACGTTTCCGACTTTGATAAAGGTCGGATTGTAGCCTGTCGCGATTGCGGTTTATCGTATCGCGAGATTGCTGCTCGCGTTGGTCGAGATCCAATGACTGTTAGCAGAATATGGAATAGGTGGGTTCAGGAGGGTAATACGGAAAGCCGTGCTGGATCCCAACGGCCTAGTATCACTAGCAGTCGAGATGACAGGCATCTTATCCGCATGGCTGTAACGGATCGTGCAGCCACGTCTCGATCCCTTGGTCAACAGATGGGGGCGTTTGCAAGACAACAACCATCTCCACGAACAGTTCGACGACGTTTGCAGCAGCATGGACTATCAGCTCGGAGACCATGGTTGCGATTACCCTTGACGCTGCATCACAGACAGGAGCGCCTCCGATTGTGTTCTCAACGACGAACCTGGGTGCACGAATGGCAAAACGTCACTTTTTTCGGATGAATCCAGGTTCTGTTTACAGCATCATGATGGTCGCATCCGTGTTTGGCGACATCGCGGTGAACGCACATTGGAAGCGTGTATTAGTCACTTTGAACAGTGGACGTTACATTTCAGATGTGTTACGACCCGTGGCTCTACCCTTCATTTGATCTCTGCTAAACTCTACATTTCAGCAGGATAATGCACGACTGCATGTTGCAGGTTCTGTACGGACCTTTCTGGATACAGAAAACGTTCGACTGCTGCCCTGGCTACCACATTCTCCAGATCTCTCACAATTGAAAACGTCTGGTCAATGGTGGCCGACCAACTGGCTCGTCACAATACACCAGTCACTACTCTTGATGAACTGTGGTATCGTATTGAAGCTGCATGGGCAGCTGTACCTGTGCACACCATCCAAGCTCTGTTTGAATCAATGCCCAGGAGTATCAAGGCCGTTATTACGGCCAGAGGTGGTTGTTCTGGGTACCGATTTCTCATGATGTATGCACCCAAATTGCGTGAAAATGTAATCACATGTCAGTTCTAGTATAATATATTTGTCCAATGAATACCCGTCTATCATCTGCATTTCTTCTTGGTGTAGCAATTTTAATGGCCGGTAGTGTATATAGGGCGTCCCACGAATAATGATCAGTGTTAAGAGATATGACAGAAACGATCATTCGAAACAAAAAAGTGTAGTAAAAGTAAGGTCTAAAACACATACTTTACGTGCTATGAGTACCTGTTCAGGAGAAGAAATGTGTTTCACAATAGCGAAGATAAACTAGTGTTCATAACTCTTCAGGTATCCACTTTGGAACCCTTGCTCACTAGACTATTTTTTTCTTGTTTTCGCCCATACTACCTCATCCCAAAATATGGAAAGTGAGCTTGCATTAGAAGAGATTTGTTTCACAACATCGAAGATGAAGACAGCAATTAAGATAACAGTATGCATTTTATAGCCCATGTTTACTAACTAGGTTTTTTTTGCTTCAAATGGTCATTCTTGTTGTATCCCTGTATACTGTCCATTCCGCCTGGGACACTCCGTATAAATTCTTTTGTCTTACTGTATTTATGTTCTTACCTTTGAATCTGACAACTATGAAACGTACAGTAATTCAACATAGCACTCTTGTGGGTTAGCACTTTTTTCGCCGACCCCTTCGTACATGGATGGTACTGAATAGATTTACGTATGCTAAACAATCTTCTTCGATCAGTTATTTGTCAATATTTATAGTGAAGCTGAAGCCGCCTCATCAAACTGAATTGATATCCTTGGTGGTTTCTGTTATGGGATTTAGGCCGTGATCTAGGACATGTTTCTGTAACTAACGTTTCTTTCCTAGTTTCAGGAAACATCCCTAGAGACTGTAAAGACGAAGTTGGTTAATTTTTAAAATCAAACAGTCTCAGCTCCCCGTAACTAGTCATACGTTACCGCGCAACAGTCGGGCTGCGATGTCATCCAAGAGTTGCCGAAGATGACGAACTCTTGCCGACGTGTATAATGGAGCATGTATTGCAAAAGAATTGGCGTTGTTTGCTTTGTTTAGCACCAGAACCACAGTTTGTCTAATTTCAGCCCTTCTTTCTGTTAGTGCTTTTATCGAGTTTTGAATTTCTGTGACCTCTGTACATTTTAGCATAGTAATGATTGCATGTTGAAAAAACTATAGTATCGGAGAACCGAATTTGGTGGTTCCATGGTCCCAAGGTATGATCTATTGCTGATTTATCTTTTGATATCCAGACGGCAATTGTTCTTTTCATTAAGACCTTTTTTTTTTACCAACGTCAGGTGTTTACGCTTATAGGAATCACAGAAACAGAAAAAATGCGAAAATAAATTTAACAGTAAACAACTCATTTCAGCCACTTTTACACTGCTGTTATTGCGTAACCCAATACCAAAAATTGGTCATCCACAAGCGGCATCAAACTAATACTGTGTGACACTTGGAACTGCGTCTTTAAATTTTTTTTTGTTTTTTTTTTTTTGTTAAACACGGACCTACCAAATTTTTCCCGACAAAGACAACTCGAACGTAACCTATTCATTTACTACCCAAAATATACAAGCCCAACGCAATAAAAGAATGGTCCTGTTTTGCAAGAAATTCTAACAATAATACTAATCCAAAAAATATTAAATTGAAGAAATATGAAACCACCTCCAACTCTTGTTAATTGCCTAAACTCATTTCAATCACGAATCCCAAAAGTAGAAACCCCATTCTTTTTCATAAGTCTCTTACTCCACAGAACATCTTCATAACACGAACTACAGCCAGCTAAATAAAAAGAGTCTAACTACTATAGACACTAACTACTAGGAGGCATATGGTTAGCGAAAGAAAGATTTTGTTGAAGAGCAAACAACGTATTTAGAAAATTTTACCTTGTTCACGTGACATCCAGTTCCAAAAATTATATAGTTGCCAATAATTCCACTGCCCAAGCATTATCAACCAAACATCCATCATCATACATTTCGCTGCTTATTTTCTTATAAACCATCATTTCATCTCACTTTACATTGCATGTCGTACCAACACAGAGTCTCCAATAAGAATATCATGTCCATACACTTCCCTATCGACTCGCTAACTGCTGGTCCGTCTAACCACAGAATTTCTTGCCGAGGGCGCAGAGCGCTGTCAGCGATATTAACACAGTCTATAGCGCTCCCAACATACAAATAAGCTACTTACACAGTCTGTAGCCTCGATAAATACCTCAGTTCGGCGAAGAATAGATTACACATTTTTTTTCTGGTATACCCCAACCAGGTGAAGCCAATCATTATGGTTAGATCCCATAGAGCAGAACCGGCTACAGCGTGCCAAATTTCACGGTGGCATGGTGTGTGGACCGCGAGCCAGCCAAGGCTCGGCCTGTTTCGGCTCTTTTAGGTTTCTTCATGGGAGTTGCCGATAAAGCGCGATATTTCATTTAGTATTGTGGTGTCGCATACTTCGGTCAGCACAAATGTCTTCAAGTCGGCAGAATCGTGGTGTTAACGCAGTTTTATCTGTACTATGAAGGACATTCACAGGTTCAGCGGCTGTTTGCACAAAAAGAGACCGTCTTGCGATCTGTCGTCACAAGCCTCTAAAAATGAATGGGAATGACAGAAGAGTGGAATGAGAATTCTCAGTGTATATTATGCAGTCGTATAAGCAACGGATACTACAAATCTGTCGTGAAACAATATTACAATACCACGCAGAAATAATTTAAATATTTAGTTGACAACGAAAGAGCAAAATCTTACAACACTCAGGAGCGAGATTCGTTGTTCTGTACATCAAGAAGCACTCTGTGCAAAATATTACAGATATGGAGCACGTCAGAAATTGGTGAAATGAATAGTAAAATTTCGGAAGTCGGATACTTTATTGCATTGTCAGTTGTAACAGTTTTTGAGGAGTACGGAGATTTTATAGCAAAATATGATGGTTAAGTCAAGGAACATTCCTGGAACAATTTTTCGATTTAGAACTCGATATTGTTGAATTTATGAAGCAAAAGGAGAGGAGGAACGAAAATTAGAACATCTGGGATAGATTTCAAATCTCAAATTTTAAATGAAGAGCCCACAGCAAGACATTGCAACGTGAGAAAGATTTTCTTTTTGACTTGATGAGGATGCATTTAGAAAGAAAATCGCGTTGTAAAAGGGACACATTCTGACAAACACATTCCAGTTCCCTACGATCACTGGCATTAAAGAAAACGCAAGGTTTTAAGAATTCATTGAGGCCTTGAAAGAATTACGAGGATAGTTTCCTGAACGTTTCCGTGACACTACCAATCTTACATCTGTTTTCGATCTGTTTTACAGACCGTTTGCAGTTTCAGCTGAATGTGCCTCTGTGCATGTGCAGATATAATTGATCGACCCGGGTTCCCGGGTTCGATTCCCGGCGGGGTCAGGGATTTTCTCTGCCTCGTGATGGCTGGGTGTTGTGTGCTGTCCTTAGGTTAGTTAGGTTTAATTAGTTCTAAGTTCTAGGGGACTGATGACCATAGATGTTAAGTCCCATAGTGCTCAGAGCCATTTGAACCAATTGATCGACCTGTAAGATAATTCTCATTTTAATGTCAAGTCCTTTTACGTTGAAGCTGTCCAGGTTGTCTATGTTGCTTTCTTGATGTGGAGTCGCCATGTCTCTACCGTGAGGCTGCTAAAGTAGTATAATATTTCGATTGACACATTTGGGTAAAAGACCTTTTTACGATCATGAAACTAAGTAAACCACGATTACGTAGTGAACTGAGTGCGAAAAATCTACGAAATTGTCCGCGTCTGTCAGTATGCCGACAATTTAAACCAAACAAAAATTATATTATATCTTCAGCAGGCTAAAAATATTTAAATAGTACTGAAAATTTGTTTCGCTTGTGATCCATGTTATTACGAAATCTGAAACATAAAACCAAGTCATATGCAGTGCAACTGCACTGCCATCAAAATGCGGTACGTTCGCAGTTCTCCGTCTTGCCTCCCTCCTTGCGCTCAGGCTGTGTGTCCTGATGGTAGGGCAAGTGTGCAGTGAGGCTGAGACCTTTTTGCGATCATGAAACTAAGTAAACCACGATTACGTAGTGAACTGAGTGCGAAAAATCTGCGAAATTGTCCGCGTCTGTCAGTATGCCGACAATTTAAACCAGACACGGCTCGCGATATGAATTGTCAGCCGTCCCTGCTGTAGAGTTATCAAATTGTGACGATTTTGATTGTTGCACTTCACTTGCTGTTCCAGGTTTTCTGCGAATCAGAATCAGTTGATGTAACAGGCCAGTCGATATGTGATAGGATGCCTGAGGAACGTATGTGTGCTGCCTTGTGAACACAGTTGTTATGTTATATGACGAGAGAGTCCACAGCAAATTAATCATGAATTTGGGAAAGAGAGGGTACACCTAGTTGGTGACCATGATGAAATAAACACCTTATTTCGTGTTCACAGTAACCTGACTCAGTGGACCCAAATTGTGCTACAAAAAACATCCGAAAAAAGTTATGGAATAGCCTCTACCCTGAACTACAGCCGATACACACTGTGGTTTAAATGCCACTTTGGTCCATAAACGAGAGTATACACTGCACACAGATCATGAATTTGGGTAAGAAGTGGTAATACCTGGTTGGCGAGCATAATGAAATAGACATTTCATGTCGACAATAACCTGACTCATTAGGCCCAAGTCGTGGCATGAAAAACGTCAGAAAAGTGTTATGACATCATCTCTGTCCTGAACTACGTCCTCTACACACAGTGGTTTAACGTATTTTTAGGCCCTAGGAGAACTCGACAGACTCTTTGGACCTCACTACACGCCGCCATTTATCTGCAGTCAAATTACTACGTTGTTTGGCTCCATATGCCGCTGTGAGTGTCATTCTGCGAGGTATCCGACCCTTAACGTCTACTGCTTCCAGTTCACTTAGCACTGTTCGCCAAGGATCAGCTTGAGATGGCCCTGCATTCGCTAACAACGGCATTTCTTGTCGGGTTTTAACCGATCGTTACTGATAAGGTGTCACACTCGTCCCGGATCCCTGTCAAGATCTTTTTACGACCAATGTTCTTACTTCATACTACGAGGGGCGTTTTTTCTGGAAGCATGCTGGTTTTCTTATGGATTCCAGTATTCCATATTCCCCACTCCTTTGGCTATAAAGCCTTATTTTTCAATATAATCTCTGTTTAGTGCGATAACCTTACGCCACCTTACTGGGAGGACCAGTATGAACGCATAACGCAAGTGTACTGGTCGACATCGGAGCCAGCGTCTTGCTTCGTCAATTGCCTTCACGTCCTCCACGTACTACTTCCCACGGAGCGCATCCTTCATTGGACCAAACAGGAGAAAGTCAGAAGGTTCGAGATCCAGGAGATTTGATTAGATTGGATTAGATTCAGTTTTCATTTCATAGATCCAAAAGTGAGATGATCATCTTCGGTATGGAACAAATTAGAAAATGTAACATAAAAAACGAAAAAAATTGAATATAATACTCACTACCTTGATCATTTGTCAGGAGATTAGCAAAATAGGTGAACACATTACAATAAAATGGAACTGCTAATATTTACAGAACTAATACACTGTCAGAATGAGACGTGGTTATGCACTTTCAATAAATTTATCTGCACAAAATACCTAATCTTCACTGTCGTGATGAAGTGCTGTCAGAACTGAAATCTAACAGACATGTTTACTTAATATGGTCTTACAATCCCTGTAAAGATATTCATCTGTAGGGTACAAGGAGTTACCTATTAAAAAGTCTTTCGAACTCTATTTAAAATGTGCTTTATCTGAAACCAAGTTTTTAGGGGTTGCTGGCAATTGATTGAAAATGTGCGTTCCTGAGTATTGGACCCCTTTTTGGACCTAAGTAAGTGATTTTTGGTCTTTATGTAGACTATTCTTATTCCTAGTATTGATACTATGTATTGATCTATTGGTTGGAAATATATACTATATGCAACAAATTGCATTAAGGAATAAATATACTGATAAGCAGTGGTTAGAACACAAAGTTCCTTGAATACAAAGTTCCTTCTGCATGAAGTTCTTGAATTTACGCCACAAATGGGTCTTATTACAAGCTTTTGCACAGTAAAAACTTTTGCCTAGTTTGATGAGTTACCCCAGAATATGATCCCGTATGTCATAATAGAATGAAAGTAAGCAAACTATGCAAATATTTCTATATTTATATCTCCTACATCAGATAATATTCTCACTGCAAATAGAGACTTGTTTAGGCGCTTCAGTAGCTCTGTGCTATGCTCTTCGCAACTGAATTTATTATCGAGCTGTAATCCTGGGTCACATGCACTATCCGTCTCATGCAGGTATCTAGACTGTGTGTCATGGAATTACACTACATGCATTCACTATGTATCGGGACTTGTGCGCCTACACAACGCTTCTAACAAAAAAAGAGACAATTAATAATTAGTGATCCGTCCATACAGTTATACATTCCAGATCATTTCCCAATAACGAACCCAAGGATGAATATGTTTTGGGTTTTATTTCCAGCTTCCTAACATTTAAATTGCTGATAAACACTTAATCAAAGTTCCAAGAGAAATGAGATCGGAAGAAACATATTCCTGAAATCCCGAGGAAGTGTAATTCGAAATCGGATTCCAGTTGTGACTATTAAGAAAAAAGTTGATAACATGCTAAAAACTGCAGAAACCGGTAAAATGTGTGTAAAGTTTCAAACGGGTTCTTCTCTGCCTCGTGTGGTCGTGGACAGCAGTTTTAGACGGTTGGAACTGAGGCAGAACGAGAGTCCTCATCTGCGAAACACGTGGTTAATTCCGTAAGCCACAAATCGTAGTCTTCGACTTCTGATCCTCCCTGTGGTTGACAACGGTGCTGTATATTAGCAACGAAAGTTCTTTGAAACGTAGCGTCTCCGATACGACAAAAATCCGAAGCGCAGCTGCTTCACTATTATTCTCGCAGTTTCTAGCTTGCAAGCATTTTTGTCCAACGCTAGACGATGGCGACGCGAATTCTGTTTGCTCCATACATTTGCCCCTTTGCAGATAGACAGTTTGGCTGCTCAGTATTTTCAGGAGCACGTCACAACGGCATTTGCGCACAGACGTCGCCGTTGTTATCAGGATGAGCGGCGTGTATCGTGTCTAACCAGTCGCGTGGTTAGAAATTACCGCAGCCACTTTCTTTGTCAGATAGATCACAATCGCCCCCCCCCCCTTCCCCCCTCTCTGTAGCATGGTAGGAACTATTCATGCACTCTGTCAGGCCTAGTGCTAGTGTAGGTTCGATGTAAGCACCATTTCTATGTTTTTATCTAGAGAATATCTCTAGTATAGGTCTCTCTTGTGTACGGTGTGATAATTGCTATGGATTTATTGTCAGCGTAGGCTGCTCACGGCTTAGGTTTGTACGAGAGGCTCACAGTAAGTAATGCAACACATTTTTTCTCGGCCAGTCTTTGTTGAAAAAGTGCGGAATTTGTTGTGGGTCATCGTAGAATATTCCCGCTTCAGTCTCTATAGTTTCATGAAATTCCGATAGTTGGCGGCGCTATACGTAACCTCCAAAATGGCGTCTGTAACGGACGTACGTTCCAAGCAGAGACCTGTCACTGAGTTTCTTATGGCGGAAAACTAGAGCATCGCAGATATTCGTAGGCGCTTGCAGAATGTCTACGGAGATCTGGCAGTGAACAAAAGCTGGATGAGTCGGTGGGCGAGGCGTCTGTTTCCACCGCAACATGGTCGCGAAAACCTGTCCGATCTCCCACCTGAGGGCCGACCGCACACAGCTGTGTCTCCTGCATTGTTGGAACGTGCGGACACTCCCATTTGAGGTGACCGACGGATCACCATCAACGACCTCACTGCTCAACTGGACGTCTCTATTGGTAGTTACGACACACTAGTCAACAAGTTGGGAGCACTCAAAGGTTTGTGGATGCTGGGTTCCTTGCCGCCTAACAGAAGATCATAACAAGCAACGAAGGACTATCTGTGCGGTATTGTTCGCACTTTATAAGGCTGACTGTGACAATTTTGTGTCGAACGTCGTCACAGGCGATGAAATGTGAGCTCCACTTCAAACAGGAAATTAAACTGCAATCTATGGAGTGACGCCATGCCATCTCTTCTCCGAATAAAATGTTCAAAAACGCACCATCATTGGGTAGAGTCACGGCGACGGTCTTCAGGAACTCTGAAGGGGTTATTCTGTTTGATGTCCTCCCTCATGGTGCAATTATCAACTCTGAAGTGGATTGTGCTACCCTCAGGACCCTGAAGGAACGACTTCAGCGTGTTATTCGTCGCCACAAAAATGCAAACGAACTTCTCCTTCTCCATGACAACACAAGGCCTCACACAAGTCTGCGCATCCGAAAGGAGCTTACAAAGCTTCATTCGTCTTTCGTTCCTCGTCCACCCTACAGCCCGGATCTCGCACCTTCTGACTACCATCCCTCTGACCCAATGAAGGCTGCACTCATCGGGAAGCAGTACATAGATGATGGGAAGGTTATTAATGCAGCAAGATGTTGCCTCCGGCGTCGACAAGTGGAGTGGCACGATATGTGCATACAGGCTCTGGAAGTAAGGTGGTGTAATGCTGTCGCATTGAATGTAGATTATATTGAAAAATACGGTTTTATAGCCAAAACAGTGGAGAATAATGTGGTAGGTTGCTGGATATTTAGCATCATAATACACCCAGGGAACAAAAGTCATGGGATAGTGATAAGCACATATCGCTTACACAAGATATAAAATGGCAGTGCATTGGCGGAGCTATCATTTGTATTCAGGTGATTCATGTGAAAATGTTTCCGACGCGATTATGGAGGCACGACGGGAATTAACAGGTTTTGAACGCGGAATAGTAGTTGGAGCTAGACGCATGGGACATTCCATTTCGGAAATAGATAGGGAATTCTATATTCCAAGATCCTTAATGTCAAGAGCGTGCGAGAATACCAAACTTCAGGCATAATGTCTCATCACGCTCAATACAATGTGATGTGTCGCCAGAAGTGCCGACACAGTGTGATTTGAGGGGACCGCAATGCACGCTATAAACACACGAAGGATGGCGTGAGGTCTGAAACAGGATACGTAATGAATGCTATAAAGAAAAGTACGTAGCTTTTGGAATACTTAACTTTAATCCATCCTTGTTGTATACATCGTTCTTGATGAGACATGCTTTATACGATAAGTATCAATTGCTATGTAAGGCTAATGGCGCCTTGCTAGGTCGTAGCCATGGACTTAGCTGATGGCTATTCTATCTGCTCGGCAAAGGAGCGAGGCTTCGTCAGTGTAGTCGCTAGCTACGTCGTCCGTACAACTGGGGCGAGTACTAGTCCGTATCTCGAGACCTGCCGTGTGGTGGCGCTCGGTCTGCGATCACTGACAGTGGCGACACGCTGGTCCGACATGTACTAATGGACCGCGGCCGATTTAAAGCTACCACCTAGCAAGTGTGGTGTCTGGCGGTGACACCACACAATGGACCCTAGATGAGTAGAAAACCGCGGCCTCGTCAGATGAGTCCCGATTTCAGTTGGTGAAAGCTGATTGCAGGGTTCGAGTCTGGGACAGACCGCATAAAGCCGTGGATCCAAGTTGCCAACAAGAGCACTGAGCAAGGTGGTGCTGGCTCCATAACCTTGTGGCCTGTGTTTGCCTGAAAAGGACTGAGTCCTTTTGGTCCAAATGAATCGATCATTGATTGGAAATGTTTATGTTGGCCTCCTTGGAAACTATTTGCAGTCATTCATGGACTTCATGTTCCCAAATAACGATGGAATTTTAATGGATGATAATACGCCATGTCACCCACCCAACCTGCAGCATTATTCTATAGCACCACAATTCAAAAGTCTCTATTCTCTTGTCGTCTGAACTGTTTATTGTATGCGTTTCACTTTCGTGTTCATGGCTTGTAAAACATATAATGTTGCTAAATCAGTGTAAGACTCAGTTTTTACAATTCCTAATGCACAGTCCGGCTAAGAACACACCTTTTGAATCACAATGAATGAGGGTATGATTAGTGACTCTGAACAATCCAGATTCGCACGTGTTCAGACAGATGGCAGTCCCGTGTTCAGGATCCTGCTCAAGACCTGAATGCTGCTATATTTACCATTCTAACAGTATCTGCGATAGGTGGCAGTCCGACACGAAAATTAGTCTCCTTCCCTTACTGTCATTCGCTTATGATGTAAGTGTTATATTCAGGGGTAACTCTTCCAGTTCACAAAGGGTACTTCTGGCTCAGAAACAGGCAGTTCGAGCAATATGTGTGGTAAGTTAACAAACCTCTTGCTGATCCCTGTTCTGGAGTCTGGGATTTCTGGAATTGGGCACCCAATATGTATTTCCTTTAATGTCATTTCTTGTTAACAGTATTAACTTATTTCCAAGAATTAACTACTTTCACTCATTTAATACTAAACCGTAGTTTCATGTCTAAACTGAAGAATTTCCTCATGGCTCATTCCTATTGTATAGGGGAATTTCTGAAAAAACAAATTAAGGTAATTCCTGTTTTATACGGTTGACTCTTCTAATACATACTCAGCAGCTTGTCGTCTGTATAAGATTCATGTAAATTTTATTTTATCTGTTACAAACTTTTCTTATGTTAATTTCATGTACTGACTTGTTCCGTGGCTATGAAGAGTGGCTCCGCAATTTGGTCCTACGGAACTAGACGTGTAAATAAAATAAAGAAATAAAATGAAACAAGTACCTACGAGAAAAGGCTCCCGGCTACTTAAACTTATATTCCACATTGGTGAATTTTTGTTTTTCAGAAACGCTTTTCTTGTTAGTCCGTTTGGTATATCGTCTATAGTTCGTCACTTACGTTGCTGCCCGAATAACAAACCTTATCTGTTACTTTTGCTGTCAAACTTTTTAATCTAATTCATTCTCTCACCACAGCTTGAATTAAAGCAACTTTTTTGCATTACCTTTTACTTTACTGAGGTTTAAGTCCACCTTCAGCCTCTTTTCAAGACACAGCCCATTTCGTTATCTTCCAGGTCCTTTGGCTTCTGTGACAGAATTGAAATATTATCAGCAAACGGCAAAGGGGAAATAATTGACATATTATCAATGGAGATTGCTTGATTTATTGATCTGACAGTCTGATGATGACCCCTGGCACCGTTTACTTCATTCTGAATTGGTTTTGTGACTTTGATGTAAGAATACAAAAGGAAATCGCCTAACAGTTTTAATTTCTTCTCGCTGAATTTTAATTGTCTGTTCAAGTATCTTTTTGGTATCCATGTAAATTCCACTACTTATAGATTGGATAACATCTGAAATAGACTACATATCTGTCTCACTCCCTACTGAAATAATGCTTTCTTTGCACGCGCTTCGAGTACTATAGCTGCAGTCTGGTTTCCGTATGACTAGTAGTTCACTTTTTGCCTTTCGCTCCGTGTCTTTCGTGCCAACCTGCTCCAAATCTATAGTGAAAGAATCCGTTGTAGTGTTAATGTTATTCTGTACGCAGGGGGGCAGTGAGCATGAGAATTAACCATTCATTAGTATGCGTAAAATCATTTATATTTCTGTCAGTGTATAAAAAATAGTGCAGATGATGTGTAGTTTAACACATTTCAAATGTATATCATCGAGAAGAAGCCAAAAACATTGAATCGAATGCACAACTAATTCAGTAAATCGATGAATGAATGCCTATTTTCGGGATTGTAGTTGAACTTTGCTTGGGTGATCCTTTTGTAATGAGGTGCAATAACCCTTCGAATATTTTCATTTTAATTTTTTTTTTTTTTACTACTTCTCCAGCAACATAACATATAACGTTTTACAAACTTTACTACATAGTTGACACTGCCGCAGTATAAAGGCTGGAACAAGACTCACACTGCAGCTCACTAAATCTGCACTAAAATCGAGTTGTGGCGACCTCTGCCACTGCCTTATTTATAACATCCAATAAATGAAATGTTTTTCATATATTTTTAGTTCTTAAACATGATTAAACCTACAATTAAAAATCATACTTTTACATAAGTTCATATTTAAAATATGTTTTACAAAAAAAGAAAACACTAACCATATAGGTTAAACGAAATGGAATATGTTTTTCTGTACGAAATTTCATCCATTACGTAATGTAACAATTGGTTTCAAAAGACTTTAATTTTACTTTTAGCCGCAAATCCGATTATCTTGGAAACGTTTATCGTGAATCTTGATTTAAGGCTGGATATTACTCAGCTGTCATTTCAAGGGTAAACAGTTTACAAAGGCGATTTCAGGAACTGATGGCACGCCGATTCTTCTAAATGTTTCTACGAATGTAAACTTCCGTAAAATAATGAATTGCAAGCCAAAAATATGTCTACATGATCCTAAAGTAATTATAAACTTATATCCAAGTGGAAACAGGATTGAATATCCAGGATTAAATTTTCACTCTGCAGCAGGGGTGTGCACTGATAAGAAACTTCCTACCAGATTAAAACTGTGCGTCGGACCCAGACTCAAGCTCCTTTGCCACTCACAAGCAAGTGCTCTGCCAACTGAGCTATCCAAGTGTGACCCCTCGATCCCTCCTCATAGCTTTACTTCCGCCAGTACTTCGTCTCCTACCTTCCAAGCTTCACAGAAGTTCTCTTGCAAAGCTCCCAAATTTGAGCCTCGGTCCGTAACACAATTTTAATTTACCATGAAGTTTCATATCAGCGCACACTCCATTGCAGAGTGAAAATTTCATCCAATAGGCTGTGGCTAAGCCATGTCTCCGCAATATCCTTTCTTCCAGGAATGCTAGTTCTGTAAGTTTCGCAGGAGAACTGTGAAGTTTGGAAGATAGGAGATGAGGTACTAGTGGAAGTAAAGCTGCGAAGACGGGTCGTGAGTTGTGCTTGGGTAACTCAGTTAGTGCAGCAGTTGCTCACGAAAGGCAAATAAATGTCTCAGATTTCTGTTTCGGACCGGCACACGGCTTCAATCTCCTGGAAAGTTTCAAGATTATGAGTTAGCTGCAGAATACGTATTCTATAACCGAGCAATGTCTCGGTATGATCATCAGTCCTGGCAGTGTTAGTTTATTAAGGGAAGGTTTACTAACTTTGGCCCGAAAACAGCATGTTCTTTGAGAATTTTCTTCTCGAGATGTGTTATAGATATCAATGTCAAATTTGGTCAAAATGTTTATTGATATTTCCTCTACAAACTGGAATTTTTCGACCGGAAATGTCGAAGAGCAGAGGCGAAATGCTGTCGGAACGAAACAAAATTTCGATGCGCGGTATGTCACAGGTCAGCCGGCTCGTCTGAAATCAAAATTGAGTTGACATTAGCGAAGTATATAAGATTCTTTAGAAGTTGTACCTCACTTAGGTTATTTGGACCATAGGAAACAAAATGGCGGCCATTTAAAAAAAAATGGGTTTTTTCATCGACTTTTCGACTTCGTCGCCCAAGTAAAAATATTTATAGTTGATGGATCGTAATAAAAGTGGTACAACTCCTAGACAATTTAGTTAGCGTCTTCGGAAACAAATAAACATACCAATCCGTTCAGTAGATCTGAAGTTACCTTACCGCGCGATAAAAAAAAAAGTCATTTCTAGAAAAACGCGTTTGAAGTTTTGACTACATATAAATGCAATATTATGCAACGCAAGTTCAATCTGCTTTTCCAAGTCCATAAACTAGTCCTTCCTCTTCCTCATAGAGGGCGTTCTGCTCGATCTGGGCCATCCTGCGCTGCTCCAGAGCCGCTCGTACGGTCGGTGACAAGCGGTTTTCGGTCGCTTGAATCGTGTGGTCGTCCGAATGCGTGGCGAACTGCGTCGAATAAAGTCCCAGGGTGCCGTCCATTGTTGTCATGGGCTTCACAATCGCTGAATGCCCTTCGTTGAAGCTGTTCACTGCCAGTAAAGTCTCAGTCTCCACAGTCTTCGCACCAGAATGCAAATGCTTGGGGGCTAACTTCCAAACACACGCGTTCTAACTCTAATTTGAATTTTGTGTGTTTCCTCCCAAGTACCGGTACAACAATTCGTCCTCCGAAAGAAAAAAACTGGTGCGTGAAAAAGACCGATTTCAGGCAGGTGGATTTTTTTGTTCAGCCGCGAATAACAAACATTTCCGTTCCGTATTCGGAAAAACAGTTTCAGGGGTGGATTCTAAACACTTTTATGGATCCAAAAATGGAATTAAAAATCGATTTTTTGAACCAAAAGATAGTAAACCTCCCCTTAACGTTGCTTCCCGGTCTGCCAGCTAGCAAGTGAAGACGCAGTAAGCAGCAGGTGCTCGTCGTGCGAAGGTACACGTGAGAGTGCCGTGGCGCGGTGCGGCGCTGCACGTGGAGCTGCAGCCGTCTGTGGGCCTGGCATCGCCGGCGCTGGTGGTGGAGCGACGCCGCGGTCCCGTGCCGAACGCTTCCCAGCTGCGGGCCGCGGGCCGCCGGCAGTGCCACTACACGGGGCACGTGCGAGGAATGGCCGGATCCCGCGCCGCGCTCTCACTCTGCGACGGCCTGGTGAGCCAGCACTCTCACTATGGGATAGAGTAGGGTAAGATATCACCTAAGTGAATGAGAACTCACAGTTTTCGTGATAACAAATATCAGTATCTGGCTGTGATTTCCGTCACATCTAGACTGCACGCCATTTGGTTTACATCATATATTTTACTTTGGAAGTCACAAGTTATTTCGACTGTTCTCAAGAACGATGTAAGTCATAAGCAGCAACTACACAGTCCAGTCTGATTAATCTGACCATCTGTCAGAAGTTTTAATAGCTACCTTTTCCAGCGCGGAGTTTTAGGAGAAGAGTCATTGAGGTTCTGGAAAGTACCAACAGCAGTGTGCGCCATACCGACTCCAGTGCCGTAGGCAGCTGCGCCAGGTTTTCCGGTTGAGGATCGGTGGCGCGAACAGCCCGGTGTACATCTACATCTACATATACATAGTGGTCCATTGATAGTGACCGGGCCAAATATGTCACGAAATAAGCATCAAAGCCGGCCGGAGTGGCCGAGCGGTTCTAGGCGCTACAGTTTGGAACTGCGCGACCGCTACGGTCGCAGGTTCGAATCCTGCCTCGGGCATGGATGTCTGTGATGTCCTTAGGTTAGTTAGGTTTAAGTAGTTCTAAGTTCTAGGGGACTGATGACCGCAGTAGTTAAGTCCCATAGTGCTCAGAGCCATTTGAACCATTTTTAAGCATCAAACGAAAAAACTTCAAAGAACGAAACTCCTCTAGCTCGAAGGGGGAAACCAGATGACGCTATGGTGGGCCCGCTAGATGGCGCTGCCATAGGTCAAACTGATATCAACTGCGTTTTTTTTAATAGGAACCCCCATTTTTTATTACATATTCGTTTAGTACATAAAGAAATATGAATATTTTAGCTGGACCACTTTCTTAGGTTTGTGATGGATGGCGCTGTAATAGTCATAAACGTATAAGTACGTGGTATCACGTAACATTCCGCCAGTGCGGACGGTATTTGCTTCGTGATACATTACCCGTGTTAAAATGGACCGTTTACCAGTCGCGGAAAAGGTAGATATCGTGTTGATGTATGGCTATTGTGATCAAAATGCCCAACGGGCGTGTGCTATGTATGCTGCTCGGTATCCTGGACGACATCATCCAATTCCCGTACTGCTCGCCGGATAGTTACGTTATTTAAGGAAACAGGAAGTGTTTAGCCACATGTGAAACGTCAGCCACGACCTGCAACAAATGATGATGCCCAAGTAGCTGTTTTAGCTGCTGTCGCGGCTAATCCGCACATCAGTAGCAGACAAATTGCGCAAAAATCGGGAATCTCGAAAATGTCGGTGTTGAGAATGCTACATCAACATCGATTGCACCCGTGCCGTATTTCTATGCACCAGGAATTGCATGGCGACGACTTTGAACGTCGTGTACAGTTCTGCCACTTGGCACAAGAGAAATTACGGGACGATGACAGATTTTTTGCACGCGTTCTATTTAGCGACGAAGCGTCATTCATCAACAGCGGTAACGTAAACCGGCATAATATGCACTATTGGGAAACGGAAAATCAAAATGGTTCAAATGGCTCTGAGCACTATGGGACTCAACTGCTGTGGTCATTAGTCCCCTAGAACTTAGAACTAGTTAAACCTAACTAACCTAAGGACATCACAAACATCCACGCCCGAGGCAGGATTCGAACCTGCGACCGTAGCGGTCTTGCGGTTCCAGACTGCAGCGCCTTTAACCGCACGGCCACTTCGGCCGGCAGCGGAAAATCCACGATGGCTGCGACAAGTGGAACATCAGCGACCTTGGCGGGTTAATGCATGGTGGGAGGAAGGATAATTGGCCCACATTTTATCGATGGCAATCTAAATAGCGCAATGTATGCTGATTTCCTACGTAATGTTCTACCGATGTTACTACAAGATGTTTCACTGCATGACAGAAAGGCGATGTACTTCCAACATGATGGATGTCCGGCACACAGTTCGCGTGCGGTTGAAGAGGTGTTGAATAGCATATTTCATGACAGATGGATTGGTCGTCGAAGCACGTTCACCGGATCTGACGTCCCCGGATTTCTTTCTGTGGGGAAAGTTGAAGGACGTTTGCTATCGTGATCCAACGACAACGCCTGACGACATGCGTCAGCGCATTGTCAATGCATGTGCGAACATTACGGAAGGCGAACTACTCGCTGTTAAGAGGAATGTCATTACACGTATTGCCAAATGCATTGAGGTCACGGACATCATTTTGACATTTATTGCATTTTACAGGTAATCACGCTTTATCAGCATGCGTTCTCAGAAATGATAAGTTCACAAAGGTACATGTATCACATTGGAACAACCGAAATAAAATGTTCAAACGTACCTATGTTCTGTATTTTAATATAAAAAACCTACCTGTTACCAACGGTTCGTCTAAAATTGTGAGCCATATGTTTGTGACTATTACAGCGCCATCTATCACAAACCGAAAAAAGTGGTCCAACTAAAACATTCATATTTCTTTACGTACTACACGAATAAGTAATAAAATTGGGGGTTCCTATTTTTAAAAAACGCAGTTGATATCCGTTTGACCTATTGCAGCGCCATCTAGCGGGCCAACCATAGAGCCATCTGGTTTCCCCCTTCATGCTAGACAAGTTTCGTTCTTTAAAGTTTTTTCGTTTGACGCTTATTTCGTGAGATATTTGGCCCGGTCACGATCAATGGACCACCCTGTATACTCCACTAGCCACCAAGCGGTGTGTGGCAGAGGGCACAATTCGCGCCAAAGTCATATTCCGCCCCGCTCCCCCCCCCCCCCCCCCCTCTTCCTGTTCCACTCGCGGATCGTGCGAGGGATAAACGACTGTCTGAACGTCTCAGTACGAGCTCGAATTTCCTTTAAGTTTGAATGGGGATCATTGCGCGATTTGAAAATTGGTGGTGATAATATATGCTCTACATCCTCGGTGAAGATCGAGTTTCGGAATTCAGTGAGCAGCCCCTTCTGTTTAGCGCGTCGTCTATCTGCAAGTGAGTCCCACTTCAAATTTTCTATAAGATTTGTAACGTTCTCGCGATGGCTAAATGTACCAGTCACGAATATTGCCACTCTTCTTTAGACCTTCTCAATCTCTTGAATCAGACCCAACTGGTAAGGGTCCCATACAGACGAACAATACTCTAAGACTGTAAGCTATTTCCTTTGTTGAAGGACTGCAACGCTTCAGGATTCTACCAATAAACCGCAATCTAGAGTTCGCTTTACCCCTTACTTGTGTAATATGATCATTCCATTTGAGATCATTTCGAATAGTCACACCCTGATACTTGACGGACGTTACCGTATCCAAAGACTGGGCATTTATTTTGTACTCGTACATTAATGGGGTTTTCGTCTTGTTATACGCAGTGGGTTACACTTACTAATAATGATAGATAACTGCCAGTCGTTACACCACGCATTTATTTTCTGCGATTCCTCATTGATTTGTTCACAACTTTCATGTGATACTACTTACCTGTAGACTACAGCATCATCGGCAAACAGTCTAATGCCGCTGTCAATACTATCAACCAGATCGTTTATGTAAACCGTAAAAAGCAGCGGACCTATTACGCTGCCCTGGGGCACACCTGAGGTTACGCTTGTTTCTGTTGAAGTCACTCCATTCAGGACGACATACTGCTCTATCGAACTGTATATGCCATCGGATAGGCCGTAAGCGCTCACTTTTTGGAGCAAGCGACAGTGCGGAACTGAGTTGAACGCCTTTCGAAAGTCGAGGTGGTTCCACAGAGTCTCGACTGGGTTTTAATCCCAGGGACTTGGTGGCTAGGGAAGTACGGTAAACTCATCCTGGTGTTCTTCGAACTGCAAACTGTGGCCACGTTGCACTGTTCTGCAGGTAGATGCGAACGTGCTGAGGAAAAACGAAGTGCCTTTACGGGTGGACACAGACCCAAAGGATACATTCATACTTGTGTTGCTCCATTGTACCGTACAGCATGACGAGATCATCAGGGAATTCCACGAAAACGTCCTCCAGACCATAACGCTCCTCACTCCAGTCTGGTCTCTTCCGACTGTTGCTACAGAATGTTTGCTTTCAGAAGTTACGCACCGATGGAGCATTAAATGTGATTCATTTTGAAAGGTCACTTGACGCTCAGTTGACGTCCAGTTGAGGTATTGCCGTGAAAATTCCAGCATTCGTCGCCCATGAACAGGAGTCAGCATGGGTGCATGAAGCAGACTCCTGCTGCAGAGGCCCATACGCTCCAACATTTTCTGAACAATCGTTGAGGAGACGCTGTTGGTAGCCCCTTGGTTCACCTGGGCAGCCAGTTGCCCAAACGTTGCACGCCTGTTCGTCCGTGCACTCTCCGCAGCCGTCGTTCACCCTCGTAATATGTGGCCCCTGGTGCATCTGGGCTACTTCGGTGCCAGTTTTGAATAGCGCCATATTGCCATGCACTGTATGCTTTAACCACCACGGCGGCACACGTGACCTAGTTCCATGACGATCCGAATGCGGAACGCCGTGCACTCTGCCTGATTCTGTCCGGCAAAACAGGAATTCCAGAGCCTTCATGCAGCAGACGAGCTAAATACACCCTCTGGAGGCGCAGAGCGAGCCTCAGAGCTCGGTTCTGCACCCACTGCCGTGCCTCTATGTTTGAGTCATTGCCGCGTACTCTTAACACTGGTGCGACCAGTGTTAGGTAAAGCATAATGGCATGGTGCGGCGGGAGCGATGACTGTGGATTAAGGAGCGAATGCAGGGAGCGGAGACATCGCATTGCTCTGTTTTCTGACGTCACATATATGTGGTGCCCAGATGAACCTTTGGTCAAGGATCACTGCGAGATAATTCGCAGTCTTTGTCCATGGGATGGGGCCTCCCGTGATGTTTATAGGCGGCAGATCTGGCGTCAGCTTCCTTTGGGTGAAGACTCCTGTGTGTCTCTTGGTAGCATTGAATTTAAAGCGCCACTTAGTCGCCCAGTCTCCCATTGCGTCGCACCCGAGTTGTAGACGGCATCACATTGTCTGAACGTTTTATGTTGCGGGTGAACAGCGCTGTATCGTCGGCGCAGAGTCAACTCTAAGCGTACAACACTTGGAGCGTCGGCAGTCCACAGGAATTGCAGCAAGGATCCGAGCACCGACCCCTGCACCTATCTGCCAGTCACTGGATGACTTATCGTCTGCCCTCACATGGAAGGTTCTCCCAGCAAGATAGGACCAAAGATGGATCACGTGCGATGTCGACATCACGTGCACAAAGTTTGTGTACACGTGGCCGCCGTTTTACAAGGAGTCGAAGATCTTGGAGACGTCTAGAAACACTACCTCGAGGTGCTCCCTTGCTTCCAGCACCCTCATTGCCGGTTTGACCAGTCTCATCAGCTGGTGAGAGGTGGAATGGTCACTCAGAGACTCAAAATGATCGACTGGTATGACACTCCCTTGCGTGGCGTGCAACATCAGCCTCCTAGCGTACAGCCTCTCGAAAACTTTCGAGAAGGATAGGAGCAGATTGATGGCCCAGTAGCTGGCTGCCTGGCATTGGCTCCAATTTTTGGGATAGGCACCATTTCCGCGTGTTTCCATGAGGAGTGGTAGATTCCCGCCCGAAGTAACCGATTGAAGATATCGGCTAATGGCCGATGAATCCCCAGTGGATAGTTCTTTTCAGCATGTGGTTGAGCCGCGCGGGATAAGCCGAGCGGTCTAGGCGCTACAGTCATGGTCTGTGCGGCTGGTCCCGGCGGAGGTTCGAATCCTCCCTGGGGCATGGGTGTGTGTGTGTTTGTCCTTAGAATAATTTAGGTGAAGTAGTGTGTAAGCTTAGGGACTGATGACCTTAGCAGTTAAGTCCCATAAGATTTCACACACATTAAACATTAAACAGCACGTGGTTGACGTTATCGCTGCCTCCTACCCTCCTGGGGTTCAGAGACTGGAGTAGAGCTGCGAGTTTTTTCTCTGTGATCGGCTGTATGACATCTTTTCTTGCCCAGGAAGGTGAACAGTTGCTCTTCAACCTGGTGGCTGTGGTTCTCGTCGACGATGTGGACCACTGGCGTAAAGCTGTTTTCTAACGCGTCTGGCAGCACGCCGGCCTTGGCAGCTGGCTCACAGACGAAGTCATCGCCGACCTGCAGCGGCGGAATGCCTTAACGGCCGCAGAGGAACCTTTTAAGGACCCTCCACGGGCTGCCGTCGTCAGCGTTTACCGCGGACACGAGGTCTGCCTAGTCCCGTTTCCTGTGCTCCTCTACAGCTACTTTAATCAGCCGCATCATGTAGCTGATACGGAATTGCGTGTCTGGTTGGAGGTTGAGCTGCCACTCACGGAACAGCCGGTTTCTCTGGGGGATTGCCACCAGTACGGGGGACGTGAGAAGGCGTGAGGAGCCTCGTGGTCGTTGTGGTCACCTCGGAGTGGCTTCGTCTGCTGCTCGTAGTTTTCTGTGGTTCAAAAAGCCAGCACTACGTCAGCCATCATTTCCTCTGGGTAAGGTGCTTCGCCCAATAGGTCCTCTATCAGGTCCATGTCGAAGATCACAGGGACGTGGTTGAAAGACAGGACTTTTCATTTGGAGATCATGGATTTACGTATACCATTCAGGTGGGCGACGTCGAACACGTCCGCCAGATCTCTGTTGTTAGGGAAGATGGTAAGGTCAAAAGAACCCAGTGTTATGGCGTCGGCCGGCCAAAGTGGCCGAGCGATTCTAGGCTCTACAGTCTGGAACCGCGCGACCGCTACGGTCGCAGGTTCGAATCCTGCCTCGGGCATGGATGTGTGTGACGTCCTTAGGTTAGTTAGGTTTAAGTAGTTCTAAGTTCTAGGGGACTGATGACCTCAGAAGTTAAGTCCCGTAGTGTTCAGAGCCATTTGAACCATTTTTTTATGGCGTCGTTCCAGTGTGCAGCGCGAGATAGACGACCCCTATTGGCGTAGGTCAGGCTAGAATTCCGTGTTCTTTGCGTTGAAATCGTCGGCAGTAGGAAGTCGCCACTCCGTAAACAGCAGAGTGTCGAAGTCCACTTCCTGGGGAAGTCCCTTCAGCTGTCGATAGTTCATGAAAAAGACGTCTTTCTGGTAGTAGTGTTGACAATCACCCCTATGGCTTCTAGCGTAGAAACCTCTGAGAGTATGACTTGGTGATGCCGCAGTGACTTTTTGACATAGATGGCCCTGTTACTTATCATCATCGACATGTCAGTGTGGTAGCAAGTATAGTTGATTTCAGGTTTGAAGAAGGCTTCCTGTACGAGACAGTTGTCAACAGCCACTACCCCTATGGATTGATGAAATTCGCATTGCTGCAGCCAAAAATTTGCATTAAATGCATTATATGTCCAGGCAGTTACATCATGTACGTCACTGTTATCCATGGTGTGTCTAGTTACTTGCAGCACTGGCCTGGAGTGCTGCCATGTTTGTGTCGATGAGGACCAGAAGTTGATGCCTCAGTTTGTTGGACTAGAAGTTGATGTATGAGTTGATTCAATGATCGCAAAAGCGATTTGAGCTCATTCGCGTTTTCCCCATGGCAGCGGCGGCCATAGTGGCTACCTGCAATTCTGGGGTTTCGACTGGGCGGCTGCTGCTGGCTGTTGGGTGACACGCTCCACGAGCTATGGCAGCATTCGGTGGCTAGGATGTTCAGAACGACATCCGCGCCCGCATGCTGCGGCCTATGGTGTGGCTGGGGGTACAGTCGCGAATGACGGCTGCTGTTGCTGCTGCTGCTGCTCTTCGGATGTTGGGTGTGAGCTGGTGCCTTCCTCCTGACGATGTCAGCGAAACTGGTGCCTGGTTGAACTCTTTTTTTAATGCTTTGCGTCTCTTGAACGCTTTGTAGTCTCTGTAACTAGCCAGATGTGAATCGTTGCAGTTGCACCACTGCAGGGTTATTATTTCTTCCTGGAGAACTCTTTGCTGTGCTAGAGTCAAGCACATTTCACGCACTGCACTGGCATGGAGCAGTAGCGTGCTATGTGGTCCATAACTTGACAAGAGTAGTCCTATGGCGTCCTGCCCCTTTTGCGGAGAGGTTCCACTGTCACCCTGATGTCAGCTATCTTCTGTAGCTGGAAAACCTTTCGGTTTACTGTATTATCGATCAGGACGATCAGGAACAAGGGACCCTTCCTGCGCGTTCTGAGCGACCTGATGATGCCCCCAGACTGGGCAGCGAGCTTGAAGGCTGCGAGGTGCTCCTCCAGGTGCTGCGGATCTATCTTCAGTGGAAGACAATGGAAAACCTCCTTCAGCTGCATAAGGGGTTTGGCATTGTGCATGTAGCAACACAGCCTCTCCTTCTCCATGAACTCCATCACTTTCTGGTTATTGCTGGTTGTCGCTACTCGTTCCTTGCGCAGGTCGTTCCTGGCAGCTCAGATGGATGCGGAGGTGACGATATTTCTAATCATCTGTTGGAGGACCTCGTAAGGATCTGTCCACTGGATGACGATGGCATTCCAGAAGCAGTCGCAGAGGACGACATGACGCCGCTGCCCTTACAGGGAACATCCTCTCCTGTGGCGGCGTGATATCGTCCTCTGCGACTGCTTCTGGAATGCCTGAGCAGCAGTTTGTGGTTGCGAGTGGGTTTGGTTGTATCCGCTCGATCACTTTGGCCTTGACCCTGTCTTTTCACCTGGGGACAACTAAATCGTCATCCAGTGGCTTCCTCTTCTGCTGCGGCCTGCTTAAGCTGGCCTGGTTCGAGGAATCCTCAACAGTAATAGCAGGGCCTTCTGAGAGGTTTGTGTTACGTCTATGGCCTTGTGATGACGGGTCTTCTTTACCCCTGTCATGTCCAGCATTGCGACATTGCTATGTCGGACGTGCTGCCTGTGGTCTGACTTGTGGCCATGGTGTTTGCTGGGAAGCCAGCAATCTGCTCCACGATCACGATGACTGCCTTATTGCTTTCATCGAGGTAGAGCTGCTTGGTGGTCGCAATAGGGCGTTGAGCGATGAACATCTCGTCTGCAAATGTGCTCCTCCTCACGGATTGAGTACAATCTCGCAGGTGACGAGCGCAGAACAGGCAAGGACATGTCCACTGTTCGAACCAAAATCTGCTCGAAGCTTCCGGCGAGCAGTGGTGAGGGCATCTGCCATCAAGCACTTCTTTCTTCTCTCCAAGTCGATCCTGTAACAGCATCTTGCGTTGGCAGTCTTGGTTGCGAACGTAGTCTGAGAATCCGAGCCCATCGTTGGTGAGGGCTGGGTGGGACTACAGACAGAGAAGTCTCTGTCGGACAGCGATCCGCCACACCCTTCGCCTCGCAGTAGCGATCCCCTCTGGCCGGCCGGCAGGTCTGTCGTATTGAAGTTTCGAAAACACGATAATTTGCTTCGAAAGTACAACAGAGTTTGCTCTTTTAGAAGCCTCGTGTCAGTTGCTAGTGAAGAGCCTATAGGTCTGCACTGTACTGCTGCTGGAGCTGGATGACTACTACTCCTCCTGTCGATGTTACTTCTTTGGTGAGCTCTCCTCGCTCGGCATGTTGAGCAGTGTAAGCATGAAAACGCTGTTCCTGGTCTTCCTGAGGGGAAGAAAACAAAAACCTTACCTTGGATGACGTGGTGATGATTTCCTGTATCAACAGCGAGAAAATAATTCTCGCAGCACACGTTGGCCTATTATGTGGTTCATGGCCCAATTCGCGGAAGAGCCGCTTGCGGGATTGGCCTGGTTTCTCGTAGAACGACCTTGCGCTGATCCTGAATCTGCCCTGCAGAATCGGAATGTCTGTGTCTTCGTCTAGTAGACGAGTGGAGTATTCCCTCGGAAGATGTAGAGTTGTCCTCAGACATTGGCGCTCCGCTCCTGTCGGCGCCCTTTGTTTGCTGGCCATTTCCTCCTTCACCACTCCCACTGTTACCCATACTCTCGTCGCGATAGGTGGCGGTGTTCGTGTGATAGCAGCTCCCAGCTCCTCACTCTCGTATCCTGTGTTCGACACACACCTGACGAGATTCTTTGAGCTTGTGCTCACTTCAACGTACTTCCTGTTCAATCCAAATTATTATGAACAGACGGACGGCGTCGCCACGGCATGTCCCCTGTCGCCTGTTGTGGGAGAAAGCAAACTCCGTCTACCAAGACCCAACACAAGGCCCAATGAGAGTGCTTGTGGGAGGAGAACAATCTGCGCTTTCGTTACTCAGTGCTGGCACTACATATGTGCTCACTGGTTCAGCGTTGCACGGCGCGAGAATCACTTCGTAGTGGCTATGCTACTCGGAGGTAGAGTATTTTCAGTTCACCAAAGTTGGCAGCGGTCGTAAATAAACCACTCATGGTACGGAGACGACCGTCATTTACCGGCTTCGGTCGACCCAAAAGGAGGAAGCTCTCGCTCAGGAACAAGTTATAACACTCCGGTCAATTTTCGCTAACGGCCACTGCGCAAGTGTGTTGTATATTTTTTCAACTGGAGTACTGCGATACTTGAAGAATATGCGGACTTTACTTCTCCACAGTACGAAGGGTAGCCACAAATTTTTAATTGTCATGTCGAAAAAAATCAACCTACGGTCATGAAACTTAGTGACGTTGTTGATATTTCTCTACATATTTGTCCTACAACGCGACACATTTTTCCTAACAACTTGGTAGATACTTTGTTAAAAGAAGCCTGCATTCTGTCTGCTCAGAAAACGTTCACCCTAAAAGAACGCCTCATAATCATTCTGGTAATTCCTTCCACGCAATGGTTTCTTCATTCGAGCAAAGAAAAAGAAAGCACTGAATGCATGAGAACACGTGATAGCGTCCTGTGCAGAATCCCTACGACGTTGTCGTGGAGCAAAATTAACCGCTTAGTCAGCTTCCTGCAATGTTTCGTGTTCACAGCATACCGGAAATTCGTTAGAATTCGTTAGTATGTTTCTGTGATAGTTTGCTCCTTAGGAGTATACTCTGTTAGCATCAACCTGTGACAGTCCCAAAAACACTCATGTTTGGGTCCTTGCCTGTTTGATGGTGGTGAATCCACATGTTTCCACCGCTTGTTTTGCACATATTTCTAGAGGGCCTTGGTGCTTAGAAAGCCAAAGAAGTTAGCTAGAGGGGCCTGACAAAGCTTCAATATTTCCGCTACTGCCTCGGTTTGGGGTGGGGGGGGATGGAGAAGGCTTTTCGAATGGGTATGAATAGATGCGGAATCCGGTGGCCGGCAACTTTTGTCAACTCCAAATAACTTCCGGAAATGCAGCCGAGTAGCTTACATGACAACCAGCGATATTTAGACAGGTGAACATCCCGTCATGTTCAAAATGTAGTACAAGACGTTGAAAATTGATCCGTGACTGATTTATCATTTTTCATTACCTCGTCAATTATGATACAGCTATCTTCGAACGCCGACGCTTCCACTTCCCTTTCGTTTCCGGGGTCTTAATAGAGAAATGGTCTGCCATCTCATTCAGTCTGCTTTAACAACACTGGAACAATCTGGACTACTTAACCACTGTATAATATGATGTCGCCGTGCACTTCCAGCAGCACAACGTGCAGTGGCGGTCATTGAAAAAAAAAAAAAAAAAAAAAAAAAAAAAAAAAAAAAAAAAAAGGATGGTGGTGCACTTACGTTGACGAAGGGGAGAGAATCAGCGTACTTCTCATGTTTTTGTAATGCATGGCATAAATTGATCGCTCGTTCATGTCACTGCTGCATTTACTCCTAATAACTCCAAAATGTGTAGGCAGAACAAATTATATGTTTGCAGAATAAAACAAATTATGAAGGATTGCAACTGTATGTAGGCAAAAAGGAGTAGGTCTACCTTACTAGCCTTTTCCAGCAAGACCGATGTTAACGTCGTTCGATTGTACGTCTGTATTTTGATGTAATAGTGATCACTTGTGCAGAAACTTCATTCTTCTTTCCTTCATGTTTATAAATATTTTAATCACTTTGACAGAAGACATTGCGAGTGCTGATAGTCATTCTTGGTCCGTAATAATGTTCTGACACGTTTCAGTTATGAAAAACAAGGTTCTGTTTTGATGTGGTCATTGGAATTGTAACTAACGGTTTCAATAGTTTCACAGTTTTGCTCAATGTATCACAACGATTATTATCTATTTCATAATCTTGCAAGCTCAAAGATCCACAAATACTTTTGAATCCTCTCCATCACAAATAACAGACAGTTCCGTTCGAAGTTTCTTTGCTTCCAGAAAAGAATAGCATTCAGTTATAGCTCTGAAAGCAATTTCTGGGAAACTGGAAGAGTAAACGGTGAATTTCTCTGATGGAGAAAGAGGCTGCAACTGGGTGGCCAGTGGACTTGAATCTTTGTTTCACCTCATAACTAATAATATAAGATACTTTCTTCGCTTGCTGCTGTAGACTGCACATAACTGCTACAGCTTCAGTGATATGTGTGCAAATATGTTGGAATTTTCATTCACTCATTCTGTAATTTTTGAAACTGCACACTCAAAAGCTGTCACCAGATCTCGGCCATAAGTTGGATCAATATCCCTTTTCTGTAGCTGGTTGTACAAAATACGTGAGTCATAATTTTATGGAAAACGAGAAGAATAAAACGAACCTTTCGTCCTTTAAAATCGTTACTAAGTCATAGTCTTGTAGGATAGTGTTTTCATTACACTGTTTTTTCCCCTTGCTCATATTATCTATGCACTTGATAATATCTTCCCCATATTAGAAAACAGTATTGGCACTGCCAGACTGAAAATTTCATCGAGTAGGCACTGAACGTGGCAGCCGTTTTCGTACTATTTCGTCGAGAATTGCTTTTCTTTGTGGAAATGCTGAAAATAAGCCGCAAAGTTCCTGAATTTTAGTGAAAAATATTCGCACAGTTTTATTAATCGTAGCGACTTTAAGTCATAATGAGAATCAGCTGGTGCACTAGGAATGAATTTCTGAAGATTGGAAAACTTTTGCGTAACAGCTAAGTACGCCCCACGTGATGAGCAGTTCACGACTGCTGCCCCCTCCATTATGTTTGTGCTATTAGTTTGTATGGACAATTCTCCAAGTGGTGATTTATCTGTTTTGTGATTAACATTGCTTTTCTGGTACTATAGAGTTCCAAAATCTTTCAACTGATCTTCCATCTGCAAAACGCAGGGTACATCATTGGTTTCGTTCATGCCAAAATCTCCCCATCGTTAATTTTCTTTCTAATTTCCCGTTGGCAGACTTGAATCATGCGCTGGAGGAGTTCATCCTGTATAGTTTTAACAGCACTTTGAATAATGTTGCTTTCTCTAAATGCGATTTTACAGGGTCTAATTCTGCAGTAAAATTAATCAAGGCACGATGAACACCACGATTTGAAAAAAATTCAATGTCATTATGTTCTCTGAGGGCAAGTTGCAATGCACCACAGAAAGGTAAACAGTTAATAATTAGATTCGGTATGTTCCTACTGTCGGTAACATTTTGTTTGTCTGCTGTCACGTATCTTGTGTACCTACTGTTTAATTGGGAAGGTATATTTACAATGCCTGGACTTGCCAAATTCAAAACGTTATTCATATGGACTGAAGGAAGTTCCTGTTCCCTAATTTTGTCAGGGAGTTGTTGAATGTCACAAACTCCATGTTTAGTACACAAATACTCTCCTCAAAATAATACGCAAGGAAAAGAAAATAAGACATTTTTGAAATCACAGCCCCATAGCTATTGGTGGATGTTGTACAGTTCAGAGTTAAATTCTCTATTGAACTGATGAATTTTTGTTTAAACTGTCTGCGATATTGTCAAAGTAGGAGTCGGCCTACCCAAACTCTTGATTTCTAATTTTTCTTCAGACTTGCGTAAATTGGATTCAGAGAACAAGGAAATTATTTCATTCATTATTTCACATATTCCCTTGTTAATTGAGCATATGCTGAAAGAACGAACACAGTGCACAATAAATAGTGATTTCGTTCGCAACTGCACGTAACTGGTAAGTGCGAGAATCCAGCTTTTTTCGAATATCTGACAGTTTCGGAAGAGTTAGGACCCTGTTTCTTCGGCTGGCAGGTAGGCTTGGATGAGGGGTTTATAAACACAAGGCGCGTATACAGAACAGTGCTGCCAGGCATTTCCTTCGCACTCCACACCACCCCTGACACGCCCTAGTCCGCGTTTGCAGGCGCGGAGCAACCCCAAGGCGCCGTCAACACTTTTACGTCCCATTCAGCGCTGTTCGGCACTTGCAGCCAGAGCCAGGACAGTCCAACAGAGGGGAACTGGAGCACTACTACTGCACTTGTGTTGGAAGCTCAAAAAGTAAACACAATTCAACTTAATTATTTCTGTGGGTAGTGCAAACCTGCAAACATATGCAGGAGCCGCCCCTGCCAGCATGGATTGTTGCAGCGCTCCTCACCTTCAAATGCATCTACATCTACATCTACATAGATACTCTGCAAATCACATTTAAGTGCCTGATAGAGAGTTCATCAAACCACCTTCACAATTCTCTATTATTCCAATCTCGTATAGCGTGCGTAAAGAATGAACACCTATATCTTTCCTTATCAGCTCTGATTTCCCTTATTTTATCGTGGTGATCGTTCCTCCCTATGTAGATCGGTGTCAACAAAATATTTTCGCATTCAGAGGAGAAAGTTGGTGATTGCATGCAATTTCGTGAGAAGATTCCGTCGCAACTAAAAACGCCTTTCTTTTTATGATTTCCAGCCCAAATCCTGTATCATTTCTGTGACACTATCTTCCATATTTCACTCTAATGCAAAACGTGCTGCCTTTCTTTGAACTTTTTCGATGTACTCCGTCAGTCCTGTGTGGTAAGGATCCTACACCGGGCGGCAGTATTCTAAAAGAGGACGGACAAGCGTAGTGTAGGAAGTCTCCTTAGTAGGTCTGTTACATTTCCTAAGTGTCCTGCCAATAAAACGCAGTCTTTGGCTAGCCTTCCCCACAACATTTTCTTTGTGTTCCTTCCAATTTGTAATACCTAGGTATTTAGTTGAATTAGATTTGACTGATTTATCGTGTAACCGAAGTTTAATGAGTTCCTTTTAGCACTCATGTGGATGACCTCACACTTTTCTTTATTTAGGGTCAACTGTCACTTTTCGCACCATTCAGATATCTTTTCTAAATCGTTTTGCAGTTTTTTTTATCTTCTGATGACTTTATTAGTCGATAAACAACAGCGTCATCTGCAAACAAACGATGACGGCTGCTCAGATTGTCTCCCAAATCGTTTATATAGATCAGGAACAGCAAAGGGCCTATAACACTACCTTGGAGAACGCCTGAAATCACTTCTGTTTTACTCGATGACTTTTCGTCAATTGCTACGAATTGTAACCTCTATGACAGGAAATCAAAATCCAGTCACATAGCTGAGACGATATTCCATAAGTACGCAATTTCACTACGACCCGCCTGTGTGGTACAGTGTCAAAAGCCTTCCGGAAGACCAGGAATACCGAATCGATCTGAAATCCCTTGTCAATAGCACTCAAAACTTCATGTGAATAAAGATCTAGTTGAGTTTCACAGGAACGGTGCTTTCTAAACCCATGTTGACTGTGTGTCAATAGACCCTTTCCTTCAAGGTAATTCATAATGTTCGAACACAATATATGTTCTAAAATCTTGCTGCATATCGACGTTAACGATATGGGCCTGTAATTTAGTGGATTACTCCTACTACCTTTCTTGAATATTGGTGTGACCTGTGCAACTTTCCAATCTTTGAGTACAGATCTTTCGTCGAGCGAACGGTTATATATGATTGTTAAGTATGGATCTAATTCATCAGCATAATCCGAAAGGAACCTAATTGGTATACGGTCTGGACCAGAAGACTTGCTTTTATTAAGTGATTTGAGTTGCTTCACTACTCCGAGGATATTTACTTCTACGTTACTCATGTTGGCAGCGGTTCTCGATTCGAATTCTGTAATATTTACTTCGTCTTCTTTTGTAAAGGCATTTCGGAAGGCTGTGTTTAGTAATTCTACTTTGGCAGCACTGTCTTCAATAGTATCTCCATTGCTATCGCGCAGAGAAGGCATTGATTGTTTCTTGCCGCTAACATACAGGGCTATTACAAATGATTGAAGCGATTTCACAGCTCTACAATAACTTTATTATTTGAGATATTTTCACAATGCTTTGCACACACATACAAAAACTCAAAAAGTTTTTTTAGGCATTCACAAATGTTCGATATGTGCCCCTTTAGTGTTTCGGCAGACATCAAGCCGATAATCAAGTTCCTCCCACACTCGGCGCAGCATGTCCGCATCAATGAGTTCGAAAGCATTGTTGATGCGAGCTCGCAGTTCTGGCACGTTTCTTGGTAGAGGAGGTTTAAACACTGAATCTTTCACATCACTATGCGTGAAACTTGCCCGCACGCGTTCAACCGTTTCTTCGCTCACTGCAGGCCGACCCGTTGATTTCCCCTTACAGAGGCATCCAGAAGCTTTAAACTGCGCATACCATCGCCGAATGGAGTTAGCAGTTGGTGGATCTTTGTTGAACTTCGTCTTGAAGTGTCGTTGCACTGTTTGACTGATGTGAGTGCATTTCAAGCACGACATACGCTTTTTCGACTCCTGTCGCCATTTTGTCTCACTGCGCTCTCGAGCACTCTGGCGGCAGAAACCTGAAGTGCGGCTTCAGCCGAACAAAACTTTATGAGTTTTTCTACGTATCTGTAGTGTGTCGTGACCATATGTCAATGAATGGAGCTACAGTGAATTTACGAAATCGCTTCAATCATTTGTAATAGCCCTGTACTTCACAAACGACCAGAATCTCTTTGGATTTTCTGCCAGGTTTCGAGATAAAGTTTCATTGTGGAAACTGTTATAGGCATCTCGCATTGAAAACATATTACTACATGATACTCCACATTATCAATAGGTTGCACAATTCTGTTTTGGCTCCTGTAGCGGCATGCTATCCTACTATGGCAATGGTGTTTTAGTGTGTACGCTACTGTAGACATGTATCTCTTAAACAAATGAAAGCTTACTTACGTAACTTTTTTTTGAGGTGTTACACAAGCTTTTATGACTACTCCTCGTATACGGTAAGAGCAACAAGAAAAGAAAAACTGCAGAGACCGCACTCGTACCGTACGTTCTTCAGACGTGGAAGTAGCTTCAAATGTATCCCAAGGGAATCATAGCATTATTTCATTTCACAACATACAGGATTTAATGAAGCATAAACTTCGAGAGGCTGCAGAGTAGGTCTTGCGGGACAGACAGATGACAGGAACTTATGTTTTAGAAACATAATGCAATGGTGGTCAGAGAGTTTGAAATTACAGTGGCCAATGCTTGTCGGTATGCCACCTCTTTAGCAGCATCCTGGATGTGCACACTGACAGTGTTACTGCGAAATGTGTGTACGTTTCCGAAGCCATCTAACGTTCTGAATGCTGTCAGGCACACTGCGACACGTTACACTTACAGTTCATCAGCGTACATACTCACGCCTGCTGCAGAAGTGGTAGCTTAGCGGCAGCCTTTGTCCTATACAGGGTGAGTAACCTAACATTACCGCTGGATATATTTCGTAAACCACATCAAATACTGACGAATCGATTCCACAGACCGAACGTGAGGAGAGGGGATAGTGTAATTGGTTAATACAAACCATAAAAAAATGCACGGAAGTGTGTTTTTTAACAGAAACCTACTTTTTTTTAAATGGAACCCCGTTAGTTTTGTTAGCACATCTGAACATATAAACAAATACGTAATCAGTGCCGTTTGTTGCATTGTAAAATGTTTATTACATCCGGAGATATTGTAACCTAAAGTTGACGCTTGAGTACCAGTCCTCCGCTGTTCGATCGTGTGTGTCGGAGAGCACCGAATTACGTAGGGATCCAAAGTGAACGGTGATGGACTTTAGGTACAGAAGAGACTGGAACAGCACATTACGTCCATATGCTAACATCTTTTTATTGGTCTTTTTCACTGACGCACATGTACATTACCATGAGGGGTGAGGTACACGTTCGACGGGCGTTTCATAGGACATGGAGGACGCATAAATTGGCCAGCCCGTTCTACTGATCTTACACCTCTGGGCTTCTTTCTGTGGGGTATGTTAAAGGAGAATGTGTACCGTGATGTGCCTACAACCCCAGAGGATATGAAACAACGTATTGTGGCAGCCTGTGACGACATTACACCAGAAGTACTGCGGCGTGTACGACATTCATTACGCCAGAGATTGCAATTGTGTGCAGCAAATGATGGCCATCACACTAAACATCTATTGGCCTGACATGTCGGGACACATTCTATTCCACTCCGAAATTGAAAACGGAAACCACGTTTGTGCATGTACCTCACCCCTCATGGTAATGTACATGTGCGTCAGTGAAAAAGACCAATAAAAAGGTGTTAGCATGTGGACGTAATGTGCTGTTCCAGTCTCTTCTGTACCTAAGGTCCATCACCGTTCCCTTTGGATCCCTACGTAATTCGGTACTCTCCGATACACACGATCGAACAGCGGAGGACTGGTACTCAAGCGTCAACTTTAGGTTACAATATCTCCGGGTGTAATTAACATTTTACAATGCAACAAACGGCACTGATTACATATTTGTTTATATGTTCAGATGTGCTAACAAAACTAACGGTGTTCCATTTAAAAAAACGTAGGTTTGTGTTAAAAAACATACTTCCGTGCATTTTTCATGGTTTGTATTAACCAATTACACTAGCCCTTCTCCTCACGTTCGGTCTGTGGAATCGATTCGTCAGTGTTTGGTGTGGTTTACGAAATATATCCAGCGGTAACGTTAGGTGACTCACCCTGTATACCTCGTCGACGTTCTACAGAGTCGTAGGATGACGTTTCCAGGTAGAGGTACCTATCCTCAGTGTCTGTTTGAAAGTGCCCGCTACAATGTCAGTATCGTTGTGTTACACAGCGTACATATACAGGGTATAAAAGAGTACGTGTGCAATATTTGAGAGTATTTAAAGGAGATAAAGGAGTTGCGGTGATCAGTGGCTGCAGAACTAGATTCCGGCACTGGAGCCTGATCCTGTCTGGGGTAGGGGTGAAGATATTTTCTTGTCGCCGTGTCTCCTAGACGACACAGGTCCACTCAGCCTGCAGTCAAAATGAATACTAGGGATCCTTCCCACGCCTAAAAGCGGCTGGGGCGAGGAGTCCACCAGTCCACTGTGCCCTAGCGCCGCGGCGGATAGAAGGGCTGCAATCCACCAGGCCGGTAGTCCGGTGACGGGCTTGTGCTAAAGACTTTACCTTTACCTTTGGAGGCGATAAAAAGAAACACTTTTTTACGTTACTTAAGTGTCACAGGTGCATCGTTTCTCCGCAAAGATTTTAACGCTAGTAATGATCACAAATGGTATTCAAACTCACGAGTGAAGTATATTGTTATAGAGAAGTTACCGAAAATGTCGAAATGTCGTCAATTTACCTAAATGTGCAGCTAGCCTCTACTTGTTAATGATTATCCAACACGAATGAGATTTTCACTCTGCAGCGGAGTTTGCGCTGATATGTAACTTCCTGGTAGATTAAAAATGTGTGGCGGACAGAGAGTCGAACACGGGTCGGAAAGGCACAGGTCCCGAATTCGAGTATCGGGCTGGCGCACAGTTTTAATCTGCCAGGAAGTTTCATTATACGACACGCTCAGGAAGAGCTGGTTGCTAGTTTGGCTGAAGCTGCAGCCATTATTCAATCAACGCCCAATTGGTTTCAGCTTGTTATAAAATCATTAGCACACAGACGTGTACCGTGCGAAGTACAGTACTCGGTAGGTTGTTCGCTTTGCTCTGGAAGGAGACTCAGTGGATACTGTTGTTGGTTCAAATGGTTCAAATGGCTCTGAGCACTATGGGACTCAACTGCTGAGGTCATTAGTCCCCTAGAACTTAGAACTAGTTAAACCTAACTAACCTAAGGACATCACAAACATCCATGCCCGAGGCAGGATTCGAACCTGCGACCATAGCGGTCTTGCGGTTCCAGACTGCGGCGCCTTTAACCGCACGGCCACTTCGGCCGGCTACTGTTGTTGTTGTGGTCTTCAGTCCTGAGGCTGGTTTGATGCAGCTCTCCATGCTACTCTATCCTGTGCAAGCTTCTTCATCTCCCAGTACCTACTGCAACCTCCATCCTTCTGAATCTGCATAGTGTATTCATCTCTTGCTCTCCATCTACGATTTTTACCCTCCACGCTGCCCTCCAATACTAAACTGGTGATCCCTTGATGCCTCAGAACATGTCCTACCAACCGATCCCTTCTTCTAGTCAAGTTGTGCCACAAACTTCTCTTCTCCCCAATCCTATTCAACACCTCCTCATTAGTTATGTGATCTACCCATCTAATCCTCAGCATTCTTCTGTAGCACCACATTTCGAAAGCTTCTATTCTCTACTTGTGTAAACTATTTATCGTCCATGTTTCACTTCCACACATGGCTACACTCCATACAAATACTTTCAGAAACGACTTCCTGACACTTAAATCTATAATCGATGTATGTTAACAAATTTCTCTTCTTCAGAAACGCTTTCCTTGCCATTGCCAGTCTACATTTTATATCCTCTGTACTTCGACCATCATCAGTTATTTTGCTCCCCAAATAGCAAAACTCCTTTACAACTTTAAGCATCTCATTTCCTAATCTAATTCCCGCAGCATCACCCGACTTAATTCGACTACATTCCATTATCCTCGTTTTGCTTTTTTTTATGTTCATCTTATATCTTCCTTTCAAGACACTATCCATTCCGTTCAACTGCTCTTCCAAGTCCGTTGCTGTCTCTGGCAGAATTGCAATGTCATCGGCGAACCTCAAAGTTTTTATTTCTTTTCCATGGAATTTAATACCTACTCCGAATTTTTCTTTTGTTTGCTTCACTGCTTGCTCAGTATACAGATTGAATAACATCGGGGAGAGGCTACAACCCTGTCTCACTCCCTTCCCAACCACTGCTTCCCTTTCATGACCCTCGACTCTTATAACTGCCATCTGGTTTCTGTACAAATTGTAAATCTTTCGCTCCCTGTATTTTACCCCTGCCACCTTCAGAATTAGAAAGAGAGTATTCCAGTCAACACTGTCAAAAGCTTTCTCTAAGTCTACAAATGCTAGAAACGTAGCTTTGTCTTTCCTTAATCTAGCTTCTAAAATAAATCGTAGGGTCAGTATTGCCTCACATGTTCCGATATTTCTACAGAATCCAAACTGATCTTCCCCGAGGTCAGCTTCTACTAGTTTTTCCATTCGTCTGTAAAGAATTCGCGTTAGTATTTTGTAGCTGTGACTTATTAAACTGATAGTTCGGTAATTTTCACATCTGTCAACACCTGCTTTCTTTGGGATTGGAATTATTATATTCTTCTTGAAGTCTGAGGGTATTTCGCCTGTCTCATACATCTTGCTCACCAGATGGTAGAGTTTTGTACAGTCCATTTTGACAGAAATGTTGTGAGTATTTGCAACAGTTTGTGAACATTAACGTATCACTTGGTACAGACAAAATGCAGGTCTCCCACTCAGAGTGTATTTAACAATAACTTTCACGTAGAATTCTGTCCTAAACATTGATTACACAGTTGGCCTACTAGAAGAACATGCTGTCGTCTTAGTTGATGATCGCTGACTCGACTGAGTGGTATTCTGTTCGGTTGTAAGAAGAAGAGCGATTGCGGCAGTGAAGTGAAATTCTTACGGATGTGGCTACGCCGGTGTCGCCAATTAGCTGATGCGGCTTGCAACGACTGTCCTCTCTCATGGTTGCGTTGCGTGGTACCAATCTTGCTTTGACACCTCGATCTTCGAACGGCACTACAGATGCCAATTTTGAATTCATGCAAACGGACGACTAATACAATTTTCTCTTATGGCAGTTTGAACACCGTCTCTGAACATTAATAACGTCAAAACCTTCAAGGGCTTCTAGCACCTACGACTTTTTGTTGCATTAAAAGTTTCTTTTTATCCGTTCTAAAATCGAAAATTGTAGCGAGATGAAAATAGATTTTCAGACGGTCGATTCTTGTCGCAGAGTTGTCAGTTTATCTTCGGCACAAACAATTGTAACGTGTCACGCATAAAAAAGCGGGATGACTAGTTTGTGTTTCTTTACACGATTGCCGAACAATCAAAGATGGCTATCGCCTGCATTAAATATATGGGACTATATTTACGGAGTGATTTGAAGTGGAACGACCACATAAAACTAATAGTAGGGAAACCAAATGCCAGAGAGATTATTTGGAAGAGTTATCACCAAATGTAGTCCATCCATGAAAAAGGTAGCTTATAAAATCATCGTTCGACCGATCGTGGGTGCTGCACTGCAGTCTGTAGCCTTTACACATAGGACTGATAGCGGAGAGGCAGAATATCTGAAGAACAATGACGTTACAAGATAAGCGATATGCATCCCGATTAGATTTACTTTTAAATTTCGAGAGCGTACGTTGCTAGGAGAGTGTACCAGTATGTCACTTTCTCCTGTATATCAAAAGACTCTGGAAGTATTATTATGGATGTTCTTGCTCATAGATGCTTATCAGCAGTCGATCTTCCCTCGCAGCACTGTCGACTGGAAGAGGAAAAGATAAAAGTGAAAGTCATATTCGAAGTACCCTCCGTCACACGCCATAAGGTGACTTGCGGAGAACCGATGTAGATGTAGAAGATACGGTTAAATTCTAGTGTCCGATACCACTCGTCGGCTTTGACCAATGGCGTCATATGTAGATATGTAGGGCAAAGATGCTGCAATGGACAATTGGATGGAACGAATCATACTCTTAAACAAACGAATGTGGCATTCCATAAAATAATACGTTTAACGCGACTATTATTTACGAGCGAATTTCATTTACACGAGTTGAAAATAACTGAAATAAATAAGAACACGACAGAATCACGAGTGCATATAGTATATTATATTTTCCACACGTACTACAAAAACGATCTAAATAATGAACCGTCGAATAGTTGGAATCGGTAACTAGACGCAACCTATGTAGGAGGTCATTTTTAGTTACCGATTCTAATATTACTGTTTGTTGCGCAAAAACCTTATATCAGAAACGTGCTTAAAAATGACGTTGTTACCGATTCTAATATTACTGTTTGTTGCGCAAAAACCTTGTATCAGAAACGTGCTTAAAAAATCATCTTGTTAGTGAACTACAGAATACGACTAGACTTTCAAAAAATGAAAATCTTTACACACATTACTGCACACACAAAGAAATAAAACGTAAAAATGACTAAACCTTGCAACTGATAACTATACTACACGAAAGTCACACCAGCTACAGTAGCTCCAAATAACACTCAGTAAAATCGATACGCCAGGAGTGACATTAAAAATACGAGAAGTGTAGCAGAAATATCGAAAAGGAAAACATAAAAGTGGCTACATGAAAAGAAACTTACCGCATATGAACTTCCAAAGTAGTTAAAGATCGAGGCTGACAAGAACGAAATAAGGACATAACAAGAAATAATAATGTTAGGAGGTCAAACTGTAACGAAAGAAGCAAAATGCGGAATAACTAATGAAAAAATAATAAGAAACACAAACTGCCAGGCACGAATGAGGTACCACCCTAATCAGTTCTTCCCTACCACCCGCCCTCAATCAGACGCAAAATTTTAATATAGTAAAAGAAAGTGAAACCACGAGTCAATAACATAAACCCTCCGGCAAAGACACAGCAATACCTCTCGGCCCACCTTGTAACGAGAGAATATTAAAACGACAGAAAAACCTCCCTCCAGAGAAACCATAAAAGCAGCACTGGCACAGTAAAGTAACATAAAAAAACGCGACGTAAAACAATAAAAAAGTATCATACCTACCAACACCTAACAAAACGAGGCTTGTACATTTTGTTGACTACTTTCATAAATACAAGAAATAAACAATAACCTTTAGGGATACTCTTCTTCCAACAATATTCATCTAAATGGCCTTGCAACACAGAAATTCTTCTCTTTCTCCGCCCGATAACAGATTTTACAGCCCCCCAATACCACTCGATAATATTAGTACATTCCCCCGTCTTATAATCTTTAAACTGAATATTGTGATTCACGACCAAATGATGATAACCCCTTTCACCCAACCCGTTGTCCGAAGCAAACCCATCAGACTTGATTATAGAACGTCCTTCCACATATTCTTCTATTAAAGATGTAAAGACTTCCTTTGTCCGATTTGGTACAACCCTAAATACAACATCAGCACAGTCTCCTGCAGAAACTACTACTCCAAAAATCCAAAGCCCAACAACCTCGTGCCCTCTTTCGTACTTTCTCTTTCCAAAATGTGACTCATCTACTTCAACTATAATCCCTGCCCCCCCCCCCCCCCAATGACCCCCTATACTTTATAAATTCCCCGCACACTTCTCTACAAAACGAGAACCAGTCGACTACAGTGCCTCACGAAACTCCTGCTTCGTGAACGACAGATTTGCAAGAATATCCATAGCAGAAATAGTAGGTTAGCATGACAACTACTTCTAAACGTAGCCTCGATCCTTCGAACCACGCCGGCCGCGGTGGCCAAGCGGTTCTAGGCGCTTCAGTCCGGAACCACGCGACTGCTATGACGGCAGGTTCGAATCCTGTCTCGGGCATGGATGTGTGTGATGTCCTAAGGTTAGTTAGGTTTAAGTAGTTCTAAGTTCTAGGGGACTGATGACCTCAGATGTTAAGTCCCATAGTGCTCAGAGTCATTTGAACTTTTTTTTTTTTTTCGAGCCACGTCCCTCTGCGTATGGATCTACATATGTTATTTTTTCTGCACCTGCACATGAATTGGTCGGAAGTTCGAGATGACGCAAGCTTCGTCAAAACCATATAATTTCCAAAGACACTGCACTTGTAAAATTCAGCAATGACGCTCAATGATTGCAAAAATTTGGGTCTAGTGAAGCAGGGGATACAACCCGTCGGATTTGACCAGTGATGTCAGAATTGGCCAGTGAGTATTTATTACACAAATGAAAGAGCTGACAAGACTGTTCAGAAACAAAGGAATACGAGAGACGAAAAATATAGTTGACATATATCAATGCAAGTAGCATTTTCACATTAAGGATATCGCGTGTTTGTATCGTATTATTTCTGTGGAAAATGAAGGGGAAAAAAAGGATAGAAATATTGGTAGCATAGAATACCTCACGTCACATATATATGGGTTGTATCCCGAACCTAATTCGAACTGTATTGGTTAACTGCAGTACGGGATACAAGTTTAGGGTAGGTCAATTTCTTCGTTTTCGTTAGCATTAATATCCTGTTGTTCACTTGAACTATATAGGTCAACTGAAGCACGGGATACGAAGTTTACATGTGTTGTTTCTTTCGCCTCCGCTACCACCAATAGTCTGTTCTTACGTATATAGTAGTACTACCGATGGCAGAAGGAGCTACGTACATAATATTTGTATCCCATACTTCCGTTGACCTATATATATGCACACTGCTAACGAAAACGTGGAAATGGACGTACATTACATTTGCAACCTGTACCTCAGTTGAACTACGCGAAGAGGAAATTAACACGACACATATACAATTTGTATCCCGTGCTTCACTATGGGGTACAGTTTTTTTTCCTTCGATGCTAATAGTATCGACTGAAAGTTATAGTTTTCATCACAGCAGTGATCCCATTCCTTAGTTGAGCTATATAGCTATACACAACATTTGTATCCTGCTCTCCAGGTTGACATATATAGGTAACTCTCATCAATGTTACATATGTCGTTCTTTTCGAATAGGTAGTGTCAGTGTAAAGGTCAACTGAAGGACGGGATACAAATTTTAGTTGTGTCGGGCGTTTCGCCTTTAATATTGCTAGTACAGATTCGAAAAAATCGTACTGATACTAGTGCTGGGAAACGAAAGAAGAACGACAGCTGCGAAATTCCTATTACGTACTGGGGTACACGAAAACATACGTAATGGTGTAATATAAGAATGAAATACGTCAAAATCGTTAAATGCGGTAAAAGAAAAAAATGGAAAACTGAACTTACCACACGGGAACTTTTTAAAAGACTCGAAGCTCGCCTAGAAAGACATCAACAAAAATCATGTACCAACATAAACATACAAAACATTACGAAAACACACACCCACACCCACCCACCCACACACCCACCCACCCACCCACCCACACACACACACACACACACACACACATACACACACACACACATACTCACAGACATATTCCACATCCAGGAGCAGTTGAGCTATGACTCGTCAATTTAGTACCAGTCCACAACTGTACACTTACTCACACGACATTCATGGACACACAGCCACACAGGATATCTCAAACACCAACAGTACGTGATTTTCATAATCTCTCTCAAGGCCAGCTTTGATTTTTCGAACCTCGTCCCTTGTCTTATGGACTGCCACAATCGATCTTTGCTGCAGCGCCATACGAATAAGTCATGAGTACGGCGACGAGATACAGTTGTGAGGCGCATATGTTCGGCGCACTCACGACATCGAACATACTCGGCAACGAGACCACACATTTGTAAAACACAAATCGTGACCAACATTTCTAAGCCCATAGCCTCTCTCAAATCATCCAGGTTCATCGGAACAGATAAATTCATACATACAAACGAAAATTAGATACTGAAAATTGTCCTAAAATAAGACACTGATAGTCCAAATTTACCTCAACATCACTAAGAATGAAATTAAGTACCGAATGAATTGCAAACAACCAATTATTTAAATAAATGCACACGAAGAATATTTTGAGCAATATGTAGCGATCTCTTTTAAAATCACATTCAATTATTTTCATGTACAATGATAGCGCTTACCCGGAACACAGAACTGTTTTATTATCTATGGCTGAAAGTGAAAACGTTATTATCTATGAGTAATATATGACCTCATTGGTCAAAGTCGGCGGCTTCTATCCTCTGCTTCACTAGACCCATAAATTTTATAGTTGATTTACGGTCACTCATTTTCTGAAGCAGAATTTTCGCAGTAAAAACAACTGACTCATCCATAACGAACAGCGTCAGAAATCAAGACCTTACAAATCACGACTGCTTATAAATCACGACTGCTTATAAATCACGACTACTTCCATTAACAAAAGATGCCGAAAAAAACATTACGAGATGAAAATACAACAATCTACATCGAATTTTAATACACGCGCGTAACGAGGAAATCCAGAGAAATCATTTAACGTTCATCGACAGCAATCTGCGGCACAAACAAAATAACGTCACACATTACGTCATTGGTCAAAGCCGACGGGTGGTATCGGACACTAGAACTGACCCGAAGATACAAATGCGCAGCAGCAGGCCGTGGCATTTCGTAATCTGTAGTGCTGTAATGTGCCAGCGTACACACTTTTGATGGTCCTATGCCAAGCAACCTGTAATATTTCTGGCGTTACAGCCATTATATTCAGCTTCTTGTAGCCGAATATGATGGCTGCAACGCCAGAAATATTACACATCCCCCTCCTTTTGAGGCGTCCAAAAACTGAGGTGTTCTCGTAGATAACAATCAATTTTAGAACTAAACTAATTTTTATTCACTTTTTATAAATTTGTCAGTTATCATCTCTCAAGAGCCATACCATTCCACTATACTCCTATTTGTTATTGTTTTTCAAAAATAGAATCTATTTTTTTTCATTCTCAGATTATTAATCAACTTATATAATCATAGATTTAATTAATTTGTGATTAGAAAAAACTGATTTTTACCCTCAATAAATTCGTTTACAACCCTATGGAAATCTCAAAAGGAGAGGGATTCTTATTATTTCTGGTTTTACAGCCATCATATTCGGCTACAAGAAGCTCTTCTTAGAGCATTGAGAAGGCAGCAGTGGGAAGATGACGTAATATGGTGTGAGGTACCAATAACAGATGGTTTGTTCAGTAGGGGTATCGTAAGGAAGACCGTCTAAATTGTTGTCCTTCTCCGCGATTGGCTGCTGATTTCGGAAGTTTGCGTGCGGCAATGATAAACTTCTGTTATTAATATTAGACAAACTATACTGCGTATTCACTTGGATTTCGTATTAAACTATCTCTTAATAGCGTGCTATCATTCCATAAGTTTTAATAACCAGCAGAATAATAAACAACTGCTAAACTAAAAGGCAGACGAAGCACTTCGGTGATCTTCCGATCGCGCCTAACTTAGACGGCTGTGAGATCAGAACTGGTTCAGCAGTGTCGGAGGGCAGACATGGTGTCTGCCGCGGTCGGCATTAGATTAAGACTCTATTAGCAATGCATGTTATTTGGACATGTAGTTGAGAACAGCGTGATAGTAATCAAGGAAATACGTGGTTCATTATTTTATTGAGGAATGGAAATATTTTATGACTCTAAAGTGGAAAATAATTGTGTAGTTTCTGGTGTTCTGCCAACAACAAGCGAGTGGAAACACATATACACAAACTAATTGGAAATTTAACTATTCACATAATATTAATTCCCCGCTAAGAGTTTCTTACAGCCTCAAGATGACGGATTCACGACCCATGTGCTGTTTTCTGTGCAGGGGACAACAACTATAGGAGACTGCAGGTTGTTGGAAATTGATTAGAACTTATTCATTCCTCTCAGTGCGTTGGAAGCAAATAGGCACCTCGCGTATACTGCAGTCTTAGCTCAAATGAGATTAGTGACACGTCGTCTGTGGTAACACAGATATACGCACATATACGAGGTGCGACAATAAAGTAATAATACTGATTTTCTTTGCAAGATGTGGCAACCCTGCAGGCTTGCGTAGGCACAATATCTTTGATCTTAGTCTATAAGCTGCTTCTACTCCAAGCGGCACATCGATGCAACTGTTCAGTCGTGAGTTGTGCTGTAATAAGTTAACGGATGTTTGTGTCTCTCGTCACGGAAATGGAACCGCATAATATTGCGCAACAGTATGCCTTTTCTTTTTTCATTAAATTGGGTGAAAACGCGACGACAACTTACGGTAAGCTTCAGAAGGCTTTTGGAGAGGAGGTTATGTCAAGAGCTCAAGTTTTTCGTTGGTACAGAATGTTTAGTGAAAGCAGAACGAATGTTGAAGATGAAGACCGCAGTGGACGACAATTAACCTCCCGGACGGATGTCAACTTGGCCAGGGTGCGTGAACTCGTACGATCTGATTGAAGATTATCTGCGAAAATGATTGCAGAAGAACTGAACACCAATCGAGAAACGGTTCGTCGAATAATAACTGAAGATCTTGGTATGAGAAAGATTTGTGCAAAAATGGTCCCCAAAAATCTCACACCACAACAGCAATTTTTAACCTCAAAACAAATTTCAGTACTACCACAGCCACCTTATTCACCAGATATCGCTCCGTGCGACTTTTTCCTATTCGAAAGAGTCAAAACGGTGGTCAAGGAACACCATTTTCAAACAACACAAGATGTCCAAAAAGCTTTGGCGAGGGTCTTAGAAGGATATTACAGAAGATGAGTGCCAGAAATGTTACCATCAATGGCAGAAGCGCTGGAAAAAGAGTGTGCAATCAGAAGGGAACTACTTTGAAGGAGACAAGACTAAACTTGACTAAAACTGTAAGCAACATTTTTTTTTTCATATCAGTCTCATTACTTTATTGTGACACCCCGTACATCACCCTCTCTCCGTCCCTCTCTTTTTCAACTTGCCGTAAACCTACCTTTTGCGTTTCAGGTGCACAGTTTTTTGTGAATATATTTTTAATTTTTTGCTTGCATACTATTTCTGCGTTTGCGCAAGTGCCTCACCGCCGCTTTCCCCCTTCTAGCATCAACATGCAGGCGGCATACACCAAAAGGCGGTTATGATCTACTACGTTCCTCCCGGCTAGTACTGTTTCGCAACAGTAGTTAAATTCGGATATGAGTTCACGCTCTCTCTCGTCTGAATGCGGAAAATTGCCCTTCCACAGTCATAATGTTCCAAATGATGTTCTTTAAGTAGTATCTAACAAGACTCTACAGCAAATTTATACTGTAATTGACTCATTAGATCTTCAAGAGTAACCTTGATTCGTGGCTGACGACCTGCTGCAGAGTATTGCTTCTGACAGCGCTGCTTCTCAGTGCTCTCCACCAGCAAATCCCTGCGCATATCTCGCTTCAAAGCACTGATGGAGTTGGAAACCTCGTTGCACCCAAGCAACTGCCAAGCAGTGCAGTTCAACGACATATCCTATTACTTGTAGTATTTAAGATGTGATTGAACTCTCACTCTGCAGTCTGGCATCAAACAGTATTTCCTAAACTCGACATCGGCGACAGAAAACTCCACAAGCCGCACTGTCTCATGTCTATTCAACATTTATCCACAGATCAAGAAGACTGGTCGTAGGAGGCTCGAAGACTCCCTCACGTCTGTTGACGGTATCTCGGATTGGGTCAACAGAGCAGAAGTCAGGTGACGGCATACTACTATCTCCGAGATTTCACTTTCTCACTAAGATATTCCTACCCCTGTACTAATATCTGTTGCTGGAACAGGCGGAAGCAAAGGTAGTGGGACAATTTCTTCAGTGGCCAAATAGCGACAGAGCAGTGCTAAACGGCATGGTTGCTCTCTTTTTCCGTCATTGATTTGAGGAATAATGCGCTTCACTGTGTATCGCTTATCCACGGAAACAGTCCCAGCGAGCGACCTGTGTCGCAGCAATGGTTTTGCTGGAACTGATATACTCACGGTAGAGAATGTGGAAAGCCCAAGTTTTTCCAGCATTTATGACCCCGATGATTCGGCTGCAAGCAGATGCGTCGAGATGACATTCCTAGCGCATGCGGTGCACAGCAATGGTTGAGATGACTAGTGTAAGACGTAATGAAGACACTTGTCACATTCCATGTCAAACTGTACGCTTGATGGAATCGCTAGCTCACCAATGTGGCAGCTCTCTCTGGTGAATTTGTACATCCGTTATGTCTGTGCCAGGTCGAAACCCTAAGGTGATCCCTAACATCTTGCCAGCAGTGTTGTGCAACCAAACCGTTCTCATGCGCTTAACGATTGGTCGCACAATTTCTTTCTATCATCATATGTTCCATTCCATTCTTAACTCTGCTACCTTTGCATGGAAAGTCTCTCTGAGAGAAAAGATTAAACAGTAGAATGCTTCTTCACGTTTTAAGAAGAGATTGTAAAATAAAATCTCTCAATGTGTAGTGGGAAAGTTTCGTAATAGCACCGTAAGTATTATCGCTGACATAAGCTGGCTTATTCGTCAGAGTTATGTGTGCGAGTAAAAGTTCGTTCTACAGTTTCAGCCTGCCATTCAAGGTCTTTCAACGGCTGTCAGAGATTCTCTTCTATTCCACTGTAACCAAGTAATTCGCCACAGTTCCTTTCTCTCTGGAATACTAGCACTGCAAGGTTAATAGAAGGGCTTCTAAAGCGCTTAAAACAGTTGGAGAATGGCAGTGGCGGCGGCGGCGGTCAACAGCACACAGCAGACGACGAGGCACATTCGGATAACGCTGTCGGTAGACAAGTTCTGGTCGGTCGCCGATTACGTCCAAATTTGTGGTATATACAGGGCGTGGCCAGAAACGAAAGTGACGGAAGTGTGAGCTCCAGATGGACAAGCATATAGAAAAAAAATACCATTTATGGTGAGCATCGAGCGAGGTGTGAGCCATTTATATTAGCATCATCGCTGGGCAGCGATTGCCACAGTGGAAATAGTGCAGAACAGTAATCCGACGGTAGTGGGATTGAGGCCTTCTAGGCAAATCTTTTATTTTCAATACGAAAGTTACTTACACTGAAAATAAACCGAAATAATGCTCAATATATTGTATTTAATAATATTTTAATTTAATCCTTGAAAAGGAAACGCAAAGTAAAATTTAGGAATGTAAATAAATTTCCAGAAAGGTACGGTAGGAACTACACTAGAATGTCTACATAACATTAGATACTTTTATTATTTTACAGTTGATTTGGACGTGCTGAGGTGATATTCACCGTAAAAACAGGGCAGTAGTGATTGTCTTGGTATCTTCCACAAATTATAAATGTTGCATTTTTAGAATTACACGGTTGTTTTAAAATTACATTGATAAAAGGTTCTGTCTCATAGTACAGTGTGGCAGTAAACTACGCATTACGCATCACATCGCCAAATATTAGCGAGTATAGCTGGTGATGTGCACTGCGGTGAGAAAAGTCACGAGATACTTCCTAATATCGTGTCCGACTACCTTTTGTCTGGCGTAGTGCGGCGACTGCACGCGGCATGGAAGTCCCCTGCAAAAATGGTTCAAATGGCTCTGAGCACTATGGGACTTAGCTTCTGAGGTCATCAGTCCCCTAGAACTTAGAACTACTTAAACCTAACTATCCTAAGGACATCACACACATCCATGCCCGAAGCAGGATTCGAACCTGCGATCCTAGCGGTCGTGTGGTTCCAGACTGTAGCGCCTAGAGCCGCTCGGCCACTTATGCCGGCCCTGCAAAAATATTGAACAATATTGCCTTTATAGCCATCCATAACCGCGAAAGTGTTGCCGGTGCAGAATTTTGTGCGTGAATGACCTCTCTATTACATTCCATTAACGTTCGGTGGGATTAATGTCGGGCAATGTAGGTGCCCAGATCATTCGCTCAAATGGCCAGAATGTTCTTCAAATGAATTGTGAACAATTGTGTCCAGTTGACATTGCGCATTGTCATCTATAATTATTCCATCGGTGTTTGGGAACATGAAATCCATGAATAAATGCAAATGGTGTCCAAGTAGCCGAAAATAGCCAGATTACTCAGTCTGTTACATTTAAACTCAACCTACACCATTATGGAGCCCCCACCAGCTTGCCAGTGTCTTGTTGACAACCTGGGTCCATAGTTTCATTGGGTTTGCCCCACACTCGAACCCTGTCAGCAACTGTTACGGAAATAGGGGCTCATCTGATCAACCCAAGGGTTTTCACTCGTCTGGGGTCAAACCGGTATGGTCACGAGACCAGGACAGGAGCTGCAGGCGATGTCGTGCTGTTAACAAGGTAATTAGCGGCTGTCGTCTGCTGCCGTAGTCCATTAACGCCAAATTTCGCCAGACTGTCCGAACGTATAGGTTTCCACATTTATTTCTGCGGTTATTTCACGCAGTGTTGCCTGTCTGTTAGCACTGAGAACTCTACACAAAAGCTGCTGCTCTCGGTCGTTAAGTGAAGGCTGCGGCCATAATCCCGTCGGAAAACTATTCACATGAATCATCTGACTACAATCGACAGCTCCTCCAACGCACTGGCCTCTTATACCTTGTGTAAGCAATGCTACCGCCATCTGTATATGTGAATATCGCTGTCCTTAGTCTTTTGTCACTTCACTGCATAATGGAATGTATTTTGATGGAGTCTCCTCGGGACGTAATTTCTCTCTCTCTCTCTCTCTCTCTCTCTCTCTCTCTCTCTCTCTCTCTCTCTCGACGGTCCGATTTTACCTGCCCCAGGAACCTATTGTTGCTGTGCACTAGCCGAGGGCTGCTCGAATGTCAAAATGAAACTATTGCTTCAATTGCAGCCCCCTCTTGGAAAGTTATTTGCGGAGTCCTCGTGGACACTGTGAGATCAACACTTTCTTGGAAATTTATTTTCAATCCCAAATTTGCTGTTGTCTTTTCTTCTTATGCCTTTTAAGCAAATATTAATAAGTACAGTAAATTGAGCAATTTCGATTTATTTGTAAGTAACGTAAAAATAGAAAACAATAAGAAAAAAAGATTTCATAGTAGCATTTCGTCCCATTGACTATCGGAGTGCAATTCTGTACTCTTCCCGCTGCGCCAGACGCTGCTTCCCAGTTACGCTAATGTGAATGGCATATGTCTCAAGCACCCCCCATCAGAAACGCTATTTTTTCTATATGCCATAAATTTGGAGAAAATTGGTGCGAAATTTAGTGCACAGAAACTATATCTCTGGCAGCAAGAAGGGCTCTAAGCTGACTGGGATTCGAGTCAACGAGAACTTGGGAGACATATCTGAAGCAACCTGGAATTACGTTCACCAATCTGTGTCAGAGTTCATCAGTCACAGTGACTGGCGACCGGTTGTGTGTGTCCCTCTCAGTAACCTGTGACCAGATGTTTTCGGTGGATGAGAGAGCTGGAGAATGTGCAGGTAAGGGCAATAGTCCAACACACTGTGTACCGAGGTAGGTCAGGGCAGCACGAGCACCGTATTGTCTTGCCTAATCTTGTTCCACAGCCCTTAACACACAGAAATACACTGTGGTGACTAACGTCAATGGATAACTATTAATATCGTGTGGTTGCTATTTTTTACCGGCGTAGTGCAATACCTCTCCATGACATGGACTGAACAAACCGTTGGAAGTTCCCTGGAGAAATATTGATCCACGCTGCCTCTATAGCTGTCCATAACTGCGAAAGTATTGCCGGTGCAGGGTTTTGCGCAGGAATTGCTCTCTCGATTATGTCCCGTAAATCTCTCACCTGTTACCTGTAAAGTCATTAATTGCGAAAGACTCCAGCTATGTTTTGATATCGCCCCATCAGAAGATGGTGCACCTCAAGTAGCGGCAGTGTAGCTGGGCGTTATGACACGAACGATTCTCTTCATCGAACGACAGCTCGGCTCTCTTTTTTGTGCATGGATGGTGGCCTATAGGGCCTTTTTGGCCCTTTATTGAGTTTAAAATCATTTCTACAACGCATTTATCTACATTACATTAGATTAAATTAGTTTTTCGTTCCATAGATCTGTGCTGAGGAGATCCTCGTGGATGTGGAACACGTCATTTTTTTAAAGCTGAAATAACAATACTTATAGTATGAATATATGCAATACATCATTTGTTTCTATTAAAACATTGGTCAATGGAGCAGAAGGAGTTGGCCACTAGTAAGTCTTACAGACTCCTTTTAAACTGATCTTTATTTGTAACTAAATTTTGTATGTTTTTGCTGGCGAATTATTGAAGATGAGTGTTCCTGACTAGTGGACCCCTTTTTGAACTAAAGTAAGTGCTTTTAAGTCCTTGTGCAGATCATTTTTGTTCCTGGTATTGTATGTATGAACTGAGCTGTTTGTTGGAAAAAGAGATATATTATTTAGGACAAATTTCATTAAGGAGTAAATATACTGAGAGGCAGTTGTTAGTATACCCAGTTCTTTGAAGAGGTTTCTACATGACGTCCGTGAATTTACTCCATATTATACCATATGACATTATGGAATGAAAGTAGGTAAAGTATGCAAGCTTTTTCATTTTTATGTCGTCTACGTCTGCTAACACTAGAATTGCAATTACAGATTTGTTAAGGCGTTTCAGCAGTTCTGTAGTGTGTTCCTCCCAACTGAATTTATTATCAAGTTGTAATCCCAGGAATTTAAGACTGTCAACCTCTTCTATCTGCTCTTCTTCATACTTAATGCATATGCTGGGTGGGAACCTCTTACAGGTTCTGAATTGCGTATAGTGAGTCTTTTAGAAGTTTAATGTCAATGAGTTGGCTTTAAACCATTTATTAATATCCATGAAAATATCATTAGCAGATCTTTCTAGAACTACACTCGACATACTATTTATTGCAGTACTTGTGTCATCTGCAAACAAAACGAACTCTGCTTCTGGCAGTGTAACTGATGAGAGATCATTAATGTACACAAGAAAAAGCAATGGCCCTAAGATGGATCCTTGTGGGACACCACCTGTAATTTCTTCCCATTCTGATAATGACTGATGACTTAATTCACTAGTCCCTTCCACTGACACCCTTTGTTTCCTGTTAGCGAGGTATGACTTGAACCATTTTGCAGCACTGCCCGTGACACCATAGAATTCTAATTTATTTAAAAGGATGTTGTGGCTCACACAGTCAAATGCCTTTGACAAATCACAGAAAATACCTGCTGCTTGTAATTTGTTATTTAATGAATTAAGCACATTTTCTCTGTAGGTGTAAATAGCCTTCTCGATATCAGAACCCTTCAGAAATCCAAACTGTGTTCTTGATAATATGTTATTTGTGGTCAGATGGTTGAGAATCTGCCTGTACATTACTTTTTCTAAAATTTTTGAGAATGCTGGCAAAAGTGAAATCGGTCTGTAGTTTGATGGTATCTCTTTATCCCCTTTCTTGAATAGAGGCTTAATATCTGCATATTTTAGCCAGCCAGGAAATGTCACAGTTATAATTGGCTGGTTACACAAGTAAAAAGTAGTACGTCCAATAGTTGCTGCTTGCGGAGGCACTCTCATACTGTTAAAGCAACACTACCTTTTCGGAGACGATAATGTGGCAATAAAAATAATTTGGTAGCATTATCTCTACACACAGGGGTGCATCCTCCTTTCCAAAGGCTGTCCTGGCGTAGAGACTGTGACATTAAGAACTGACATCTCACACTGCTGGAACACCTAGCCGATCCCATATTCTTCACAGAGGTGGTACAGTCTTGTGCGGGTAAGAAATTAGCGTGGTAGACTCTATATGGCCAACCTGGCTCCGTGACCGAGGTCGCTAACGCACGCTCGGATCCTGGTGGTGGAAAAAATCACTGCCAGTATTTGGTGGTCGACCAGGGTGGGGGGGGGGGGGGGGAGAGGTAGTCGTGTTAAGTTCCGTCATGTGACACTGTTGATGGTCATCCGTCCGTCGGATGGGGACGTTAAGCTTGGCAGCTCCTTGGTGCTATTCGTGCGAGGTGTAGGCTGTGCGCCGGCAGCAGGTTTCACCCTTTTCCTTATCTCATCATCATCAGCATCGTCAACGTACGACAAAAACATTACGCGCTCCACATACATGCACTATTACAAAAAGTTGTAATGGAGCATTTTTCAAATAAAAAAAAAAACAAACTCGACATGGTGCAACAAGCTTGGCGCACAATTGATACAGTTTGTCGCAGTGTCTGAAAAGTACCAATTGTCATGTTTCATGTTCTTGAGGAAAAATATAATTTTTCAACCAACTAATGTCGACAGTATTCTACTTTCTTTGTAATTTAAAACTGAAATCTGTTACAGCTGTAGTATTTCATTTTAATAGTATTGAGAGAGAGAGAGAGAGAGAGAGAGAGAGAGAGAGAGGGGCCAACAATATACTGGTTGGCTCTTCTAGGACAGTAGGTTCATCTAGCATAATGTCTACACTTGTTTGGGTTGCTTATACAAATGGGTGAAAATCATGATATAAGTAGCATGTGAAAGATGATGCTGACCACTGCCACGACCCGAGGACGACCACAAGGTTGGTTTTCTGGTGAGCTCTGAATCGGTGATAGACTCTTATAAAAGGTGCGGCACACTGAAGGCATAAACTATAACAACGACGTCAAGTCATCAGTTTTTGCTTGCTTTAAACATACATACTGGTCCATGTGGAAGTAGTGGAAGTTGTTCAGGTATTGTTCCAGACCTGCATGGACGTGCAAGATTTACTTGTATGTCTTCGTCCAATTTCTCCTCGATGAAGAAAGCTTTTGGCTCAGCTTTTCTGTATTGCATCCATCTCAGTGTCAGCAACCTTTTGCTTCTCAGTGTCTATTTTTCTGTTGATGAGAAGTTTTGCAATTGGTTCCGTAGATGGGAAATCATCTTGCTCCATTTCTTTCACATTAAATATCACCCTGGCATTTTCTACAAGCTTCATCCAATCCTGTGGCACAAATATAAACTGGATTTGCTTTTCCTTCCTCTCAATGTCGGAAAAACCAGCATCATTTTCAAGGTAACTATGTCCAGGCACGAGGAACTTATGATCAACAATTTCAGTAGAAGTATGAGCAACAATATAGAGCCAAAATTGGGCGATTATTTGATTTCCGTTTTGCCCACCGCAACTAACACTGTGGGCAATAACATGTTTAATATCAGATGGCAATAATTTTACATACTTCAGTAAGCAAGAACCAATTTCTGAAGGTCCCCGTGAGGCAGTATTTTCAGGCCAAACATACATGAAAACATGATCTGTTCTACAGTCGTGTATTCCAAGATTAAATGTCCAAAGCTATCTCTGGTAGTAAATAATATTGGTTGTTAGCATTGGAGTTGGAAATGTTTTTTCAAGGTCTAAAGTAAGTACGTGTGTTGAGCCTTCTTTCGACTTCTGTATATCTCTTTCCTTAGCGGCTATTGCTTGCTCAAATTTCCTTAGGTGAAGCTCTTTCTCCAGCTGTAGATTGTTAATTTTACTGGTATCTACCTCTGCTTTGATTAAATCGGTCACAAGTTTAGCAGGTGTCACCCGTTAGCATATAAAATGATAGATTGAATTCTGAACTGAACACTTTACGGTAAATGCAGCCCTTCAGTGGCAAAATGTTTTCTTCCTCGCACTTCTTAGTATATACATTTTTGAGACATAACTCTGGTTACAGGTATTTCCTGTGAGGATTACTTTTACGAGGAAAGTGACTTGTGTAATGAAGAAAGCTTTTTATGTGGTTCCTTACGGCAACGAACCGATCTTCTGGCACATTATTTCCAGGAGCATGTTTACCATGTTCATCAACCGGAGATAGGCCTTCCACTCTTTGTTTGTATAATGCAGCTGTGGTAAACCGGCTATTGCTTATAGTTTATGTCTTCATGAAGAACTCCTTACACACCTGATTACCATCCAGGATAATGAAAGTACTTTATGATTTTGACTTCTTACAGTTTTGCCTTGGGCGTCTTGGTTTGGCAGTTGAAACACATAGTATTGTGTTGTTGCCAAGAACCAGTTTTCCAAAACTCTTCATGGCTAGTTCTTCGCCCTTCTTCTGTGAAAGTCCTGCATTCATATCGGCAGATATTATGAAACGACTGGATGACTCTTGCATGTATAATTTTTCCTGTTGTAGATGTATATTCTTGTCTGAGGTTTCTTAGGAGTTTTGTTTTATTCACTTTCCATGACTCCTTTTTCTCTTTTTTTGAAACAATGTTTCCTTGAGTTTCTTCATGAGGGGCTTCTACGATCGACTTTTCAACTGTGTTATGGATTTTTTGTTAGGGTTTTTTTCTTGGCCTGCTATGATCTTCGTGTTCATTGGAATATGATGCTTCTGGATAAAAAAGGAAATATACCATTGAAGCATCGATATAAAGGAGATATCTATATAAAATTCAGTCTCATACATAAAAATTCCCAAAATAATCTCGTCGTTTTGGTGAATGTAATTTTGACAGAGGAATGCTAACATACTTCAAAGATGTTAAGCATTTCAGTGACATACCGGTACAAGTGACAATATTTTCGTGACTATTTTTCACGAGGAACATAATTTTTATCGAGATTAAGTAGAAGTTGTTATGCTAGATTGATATGTGCTTCTATACTAAAAAATAGTTAAAGACAGTTCTAATGGCCACAAAAGTCATTGAAAATTTCAAAACAAAACAAATGGCTCTGAGCATTATGGGACTTAACTTCTAAGGTCATCAGTCCCCTAGAACTTAGAACTACTTAAACCTAACTAACCTAAGGACATCACACACGTCCATGCCCGAGGCAGGATTCGAACCTGCGACCGTAGCGGTCGCGCGGTTCCAGGCTGTAGCGCCTAGAACCGCTCGGCCGGCTTCTGTGTCTCGTGGATGAACAGAGCGAGCTGGTTTTCATCCGATCGCTGTTTGAGACATCCGTCTTGACTCCTACTGACAAGATTTTCTGTCTCCAGTAAGGTTATAGTATGCGGGAATAAGACGTTTTCCAAAATTCTACAACCGATTGACGTCAGCGATGTAGGCATGTAGTTTAATGCGTCTGTTCCTTGACCACTCTTGAAAATGGAAATGACCTGCGCTTTTTTCCAGCAACTAGGAAAACCTCTTTCCTTTAACGACCTACCGTAGACTGCAGCCTAACAAGAGTCACAGCCTACACATACTCTATGTAGAATCACATAGGTAACGGATCAGGTCCAGTCAACTTTCCTACTTTGAGAAGATTTAGCTGATTTTCCATCTCGCGAAACTTATTTTGATTTCTCTTATTTTTACATTCGTGCTAATATTAGAAGGAGCTAGCGAAACTATTTTAGAAAAATAAGAGTTTGGTATTTCGGCCTTTTCTCTGTCATCCTCCGTTTCGATGCAACTAAGGCCACTGACAGTCTGGAGAGTGGTTTTGATCCCTTTACTAATTTTACGTAAGACCAAATTTGCTAAATCGGAAGATGTAATTTTACTTTACAATCCTTCGAAAATTTCACATACATCACTCCTTGCGCTAATTTTGACCTCTTTCAGTTTTGCTTGAATTTGAGGCTTTGTTTACGTTTAAATCTGCGGTGACGGTCACTTTGCTTTCGGAGCAATTTGGTAGCTGTATCAGATCTAATAATCAGATAATTGCTTTATCTAAGTGTGGCGTACTGAATAAACGTCTGGTCTCTTTTCCCCGCCAAACTGGCGCGATTGTCAAGGCTTATGTGAAATTAACAGCGAAGGTGTCAGTATTGGGAGTACAAATCGAATTCCACTGTTGAACGCAGAATAAGAAGTGGATAGGCAGAAAGATTATTTTGGAGGGGAACATCTGTCTGATATCCTGTTGGAAGAAGAAATGGGAGTCGATAATGGATGACTTGCTTTTCGTTTTATAAGAGGACCACATGTTGCCATGATTTTTTCGACTACCCTGCATAAGTTTCGTTGGGGAGCCCTTAGACATCCTCCATACAGTCCCGATCTCTCCCCAAGCGATTTCCATATTTTTGACCCCTGAAGAAAGATATTCGTGGTCTTCGATTGGCTTCGGACGAAGAGGTGCATGTACGACCATAGTTCCGTAGGCAACCGCAAAAATTTTTGCATGAAGGCATTGACCATCTTGTCGCATAGTGGGGTTAATGTATTAACTGTTATGGCGACTACTTTTGAAATAATAATGAGTTTACTTAGTTTCCAATAGTCTCGTTTTCATTTTACTGCCCCTTATAACAAGAGTAACGAGATACATACACACACAAAAACATACACACACAAGCTCACAATCTTGAGAAAGGGCGCTGATGAACTCACTGTTTAGCTCCCAGCAATTATAAATCCATCCATCCACCCATAAAGGAACCATTATTAGAGTCACAGAATTTTGAAACACTACTAATCAGATAAGGCGGTAAGAGAAGACAGTATTCCATCATAATTCCCAAAATCATTGGGAGAAATGTCAACCAAATAACTACTCAAATTTACAGAATATGTTAGTCTGTAGACATAACACCAGGCTTCCGGAAAACTATAATCCACTCAATCCCAAGGACAGCAAGAGCAGGTAAGAACGAGGGCTACTCCACAGTCAGCTTAACATCTCACTCATCCAAGCTGCGACGGTCAATTTAACTCTAGGAAAGGTAAATGCACTAGAGAGACTGTTCTGATGTTGAGGTTGATAATGGAAGCAACAAATCAAGACGCGTTCATAGAATTTGTCGGCGTAGAAAAAACTGATGAACGTCAAATGCTTTGTGAAACGATCTATGTAAAAGTAAAAAAATAAAATAAAGAAACATTTGACACACCTTTAATGAGGCTCTAAATCATGTACAGCAGCTGAGGTGCTCATACGTTAGAGACCATTGAATGAAATTTCACCAGACTAATATTCTCTAGTACTCTTTAAAATTCTACGTTAAACATTAAGTTTAAATTCTCAACCAGCATCTCATTTGTCGTACATGATTTCGATCATCATTGAAAGGCTCATCAAATGCTTCTCTAATGTATTTTGTTTCTTACTTTTAAACAAATCGTTTCACAGAAAATTTGACGTTTTTTTTTATTTTCTAGTTTTGTTCAGAAAGCATTAAATATAATACAGTTCAATATCGATTTCTATCCTTTTATTATTAGGAGAATACAAATCAAGAGGAAGCACAGAAATTTCAATTTATGCTGTGATTTAAAATTTTTTGACATTTGTTTACGTAGCTTGCATCTACTCTTCGTGAAATATTTCCATTTTCCCTCGGATGACAAAGTTTTTCTTAGTTACACTAATTGCTTTCTAGCACTTAAGTTTTTTTGTGAAGCTAGACCGCACAGTCGTCAATTTCCTACACTATTTGTCCATTTCCCACTTATAGTTTGATTATGACAATTTCGGACAAAAATCCATTGTGTAATTTCTGGGGAACCTCCCTCAAATATTTGATCAAAGAAAGTTCGACGATGTTAAATGGAGAAACTTCTTTTAAATTCTCAGGAAAATAGGAGTAAGCTGTAGGGAAACACGGGTAATATACGATATCTACAGGAACCAATAAAGAAACATAAGAATGGAAGATCAAGAACGAAGTGCTCGAGGTATAAAGCGTGTAAGACAGGATTGCAGTCTCCCGGCTACTACTGTTCAATCTATTCATCAAATGACAGAAGTAAAAGAAGGATTCAGGAGTGGGATGATGAAAGGATGTCAATGATAAGATCCGCTGTTGGCACTGTTGTCTTCAGTGAAAGCGAGTAAGAACTGCAGGTCTTTGTGAATGGAATGAACTGTAGTGACGCAAACAATTTACTGTGCATGACAGTGTAAAATTGAGACACCTTCCACGACTAAATTAGTAAATCGCGGGAGCGGGTCAGTTCGGGCCGTCAGGCGGTTACCTGTACTGACACAAAGGTGGGAGCAGTTATCACAAAGCTTGGCACAGCATAGGGACCAGAGTAATGACCTGATTACTTCACGCCTGAGCCATGCTCCTGTTATGGATTGTATGACAGAGACCGATGCCTTAGCGAAACAAGCACGGACCAAGCCCGTATAAGTAATTCTCTTTTCTAGTCAGAGGGTCTGCAGTCTGCCAGCCACCAGCTCCGAGGGGGGCCTGCGATAGTCCACGAGTCTACTCGTGTGAGTCTACATGGATCAATAAGTCGCCAGCTAAGGACTCTGCCGCTGCTAGATGTGGCCCAGTTACTCGCGGCGATTCCAATGCTGTAGTCTTATGACCATCAAACTGTTGGGCCACACGAGGGCCTACCACAAACGCTGCTATCCTCCTACCGTGGAGGTCTACCGTTCGGACTTGGGCCTGTGCAGCCATTCAGCACCATCGTAGGTTTGGGCAAATCCTTGCTGCCTGTCTGTGCTCGTGTTGGCTGACCCTGCGCCATCTTATCCAAGCTGGGTCCAAGGCGCGATCTACGCACTACTCCTGTGCTGCCAGATAGTCCTTTGTCTGCATTGCGAGCTCCGCTCGCTGCAGCGGTCAGTATCCTTGCAGAATCGCAGCCGTCACCAGTAGCAGACCACCCACTGATGCTTTGCATGCTGTGGTGAGCTTACATCCTGGAGGCGATGACTTCTTCGGGTATCATCGCGAGTGTCGTAGTTAATGAACAAATAAACGAACGTTTTAACAATGATGTTTTCGTGACGATTTGTCGGACAACCATTACTCATCGACTCACCGCCACGGGTACTAGAATATACGGTAGGAGTCATGCACAAGCGGACTCTGATCTGTGACGTCATTGTGAACCCTCTCGCCACATCGCACCCCACTGAAGGTTATAGGCACAAGGCGCACTCTCGTTTAACTTATACACAGGTATGAATGTAATCGAGATTTTCGAGGTTTTAGTTATTATTATTAAGCTTTATACACTCCTGGAAATTGAAATAAGAACACCTTGAATTCATTGTCCCAGGAAGGGGAAACTTTATTGGCACATTCCTGGGGTCAGATACATCACATGATCACACTGACAGAACCACAGGCACATAGACACAGGCAACAGAGCATGCACAATGTCGGCACTAGTACAGTGTATATCCACCTTTCGCAGTAATGCAGGCTGCTATTCTCCCATGGAGACGATCGTAGAGATGCTGGATGTAGTCCTGTGGAACGGCTTGCCATGCCATTTCCACCTGGCGCCTCAGTTGGACCAGCGTTCGTGCTGGACGTGCAGACCGCGTGAGACGACGCTTCATCCAGTCCCAAACATGCTCAATGGGGGACAGATCCGGAGATCTTGCTGGCCAGGGTAGTTGACTTACACCTTCTAGAGCACGTTGGATGGCACGGGATACATGCGGACGTGCATTGTCCTGTTGGAACAGCAAGTTCCCTTGCCGGTCTAGGAATGGTAGAACGATGGGTTCGATGACGGTTTGGATGTACCGTGCACTATTCAGTGTCCCCTCGACGATCACCAGTGGTGTAAGGCCAGTGTAGGAGATCGCTCCCCACACCATGATGCCGGGTGTTGGCCCTGTGTGCCTCGGTCGTATGCAGTCCTGATTGTGGCGCTCACCTGCACGGCGCCAAACACGCATACGACCATCATTGGCACCAAGGCAGACGCGACTCTCATCGCTGAAGACGACACGGCTCCATTCGTCCCTCCATTCACGCCTGTCGCGACACCACTGGAGGCGGGCTGCACGATGTTGGGGCGTGAGCGGAAGACGGCCTAACGGTGTGCGGGACCGTAGCCCAGCTTCATGGAGACGGTTGCGAATGGTCCTCGCCGATACCCCAGGAGCAACAGTGTCCCTAATTTGCTGGGAAGTGGCGGTGCGGTCCCCTACGGCACTGCGTAGGATCCTACGGTCTTGGCGTGCATCCGTGCGTCGCTGCGGTCCGGTCCCAGGTCGACGGGCACGTGCACCTTCCGCCGACCACTGGCGACAACATCGATGTACTGTGGAGACCTCACGCCCCACGTGTTGAGCAATTCGGCCGTACGTCCACCCGGCCTCCCGCATGCCCACTATACGCCCTCGCTCAAAGTCCGTCAACTGCACATACGGTTCACGTCCACGCTGTCGCGGCATGCTACCGGTGTTAAAGACTGCGATGGAGCTCCGTATGCCACGGCAAACTGGCTGACACTGACGGCGGCGGTGCACAAATGCTGCGCAGCTAGCGCCATTCGACGGCCAACACCGCGGTTCCTGATGTGTCTGCTGTGCCGTGCGTGTGATCATTGCTTGTACAGCCCTCTCGCAGTGTCCGGAGCAAGTATGGTGGGTCTGACACACCGGTGTCAATGTGTTCTTTTTTCCATTTCGAGGAGTGTATTACTTAGGCTATTTTTTCTATGGTCGGTGAAATGCTAGTTCAAATGTTCAAATGTGTGTGAATTCCTAAGGGATCAAACTGCTGAGATAATCGGTCCCTAGACTTACACACTACTTAAACTAACTTATGCTAAGAACAACACACACACCCGTGCTCGAGGGAGGACTCGAACCTCCGGCGGGAGAGGCCTCGCAATTCGTGACATGGTACTTCCAACCGCGCGGCCACTCCGCGCGGCGAAGCTTCCAAACTACATATTTTTCAAATTTTGTTTATCACTTTGATTGAGTTTTCAAAACACTGAGGCTCAAATAAATGAAACCTGGTGGAACACTAAATTACCTGAGTCGTATTTTTAATAGTAACTTCGCTAATAAGAGGATAGTTCAATGCATCTCTGTCAAAAGATAACGTTTTTTACGGTAGGCAGCAACGCAGCCTTTGCAACATCCTTAGATGACCAGCTAATACACCGCCCTTTCCTAACCACTTGTCCCTGACAGTCAGAAAAAGAATCCTGTATTACTTTTTGAACAAGTATTAATTTCAGTAACTCAGCGCTACCTCGAGAGGCACGATCCTGTAAAGCTGAATACTTTTGCCTAACGTCTTTTATTTCTGTTCGTTGTTAAGGTTAACGTTTTGTCTAGTAGCAATTTTTTCATTAACTGGAAGTATATTTACCTGTAAAATATCTTTTACTTCTTTGCGGTAGCTTCGTTTAGTTCACAAGTATTTCTGCCATTACTAGGCTCATTACTACGACCTGAATCACCACCGGAGGATGGTAGATTTAGAGTTGGAACAGCATTAGTTTACAGCTTGCTTTTCGAAGGAACATTCAATAGTTCACTTTTCAAATCGCTTTCATACTCCGAAACTGTAAAATGTATTATGCTGACACGAGAATTTTCAACTGAAAACTAGAGATGGGTCGTTCGCGACTAACGGGTCTAAAGGAACGGTTCATCAGGATGAACGGAACGAGCTAGGAACGAATTCTAAGGAACGGTCTTTCATAGTTCACTTCGGTCGCAGCTCTTTACTTACAGTTCCCGGGAACGGGAAACGGTCGGTCTCGTTCCCGCAACGGCACGTCGGCCGGTCTCGTTCCAGCCTCAGTCCCGTTCCCCTGTCTCGGTCTCGTCTCGCTCGGCCGAATTTATCCTTCTTTGCGTGGCCACTCGTCGCAGTTGCACTGCCTACTGCCTCTAGTTAGTTCAGTATCGAGTTGTTCGTTTCGTTCGCTGAGGACGCCCATCCTAGATCTGTTTCAAACCTTTTTTGAACTCTGAACTTCTGGTTCATCTCGTATTCTATTCAGCGTCCGTGATCGGTAATTAAAATCTATTTTATAATTACGTAAATTATATAAAAATCTCTTGGTATGTAATAATTACATATTTCCTGGTAACAAAACGGCATATCAGCTTACTTCACTATTTCGATAAACAGCAGAAGAAATACTTGTAAACAGGCAAGATTTTTTTGTTGTTGCACATGCAAAGGAAGTCGGCATGGTACACATGAGTGGCCATTTTCCGTCTGTTTTTGATCCAAGGTAAAAGAACATGTACATTGTTACGGAAGGCAGACCGACTTACAACGGAATGAACCCCGCGCTCCATAATCGAGTGTCTGGTGTCTGATTTTGTAAAGAGAATATGATAACTTCTACAATATTATTTCTGTGGTACAGGGTGTCGCACGAAAAATCGGCCCCGAGTACTAGACTGCTCATCGTCGCCTACCAGTCGTCATCTATTGTTTCGAAGTTGTTGTTTGCATTAGCTTATTTATTATTTCTTCACTGCTTAATTATCACGTTTATCAATTCTGCTCATGGCGGTCAACAAATAGTGCGTAATTTGCGAGGAGTCTGTAATCGGGGCCGGTTTCTCGTACGCCACCTTATATTATTTCACTGCGATCAGCCACATAACTCTACAGTTGGCTAAACGACAGGTTTTGCAGAATCACGAAAATTACAAGTGTGTGAGAATTCTGTTATGAATAAAAACTCTGTACTCCAGGACGGAGGCAAGGGCCCCCTCTCGGCGCCTTCCATCTTCAGTCACCTATGCTACTAATTTTCAGTTTTTCATGAGAACCATATACCAAGCACAAATGAACGGTGAACGAGCAAAAATGAACGGTTCCCAAAAACGAGCGATCACCAGTGAACTAGTTCCAAAGGATGAACGAGTTTGCCCATCTCTACTGAAAACGAATCTGCACGTTTACAAGCATTTATCCATTTTCGTTTCGTCTGATTGTTTTTAGTAGACATATGAAGCTAAATTCCTGACTTACTTAACTGTCTGCTGTAGTTACAACTGGCTATTTTTCAATTAAAAACTTACTCTAGAAAATTCCTCAATATTCTGATAATTACAGCATAACTCTAAACTCAATCGCTAGTCACTAACAAAAATTCACACTGACGTAAATAACCTTGCTTTCGCTCATAACCGCAATTACAGCACAATATGTTATTATATGAATGCGTGGTGTCTGTTCTTTCGGACATGTCCACAAGAACAGACACCACACAAATTCTGCAGCTATTCTACATTATATGTAAATTGGAGATGGATGGGAAAGAAATGAAAGGAAAGAGAGGGATTACTGACGTCAATGGCGAAAAGTGAAAATGTGTACTGGAACAGGATTCGAACTCGTGATCTCCAGCTTACTAAGCAGGTGCGTTATCTACTGCGCAGCTGCGCTGATAGTATTGGTACGGCTCACGGCCGACCCGCATTCCTGCTGAGCGCCACTATCTGCAGTCCGTGTCCATTTCCTGCTTACCGGCTACTCTGAGATCCCCGCAGAAGGTTGGACGTACTTGTGCATCCGCACTGAAAAAGGTGGATCTATTGTCCATCTAGGCGAATCAATTGTATAAATGCGTGGTGTCTGTTTAGTGTCTATTTTTTTGGACATTCCCAAAAACTTGTTTTTTGGGTACCAAAATCGAGCCGCAGATTCAGAGATGACTATGGCTATAATGTTTACGATGTATTGCTAAGACCCCGATGACGAATAAATTTGAAAATTTTCTTGATATCTTTATCCAATTCCGAGACACAGAGGATCAAAGTTACGCTGCTTGTGCACGTAGAATACGTACGTAAAAACCGGTGTGAGCCAGAAACGTAGTTCATAAAGTGACATAGCACGGAGAAATATGCTGTAAAGTGTCTCCATTATCATCATAAGGATTCTGAGAACCCCATGCTGCGGTATGAAACGCTTGCAAAATTTTTGTGCACATAAAATCCGGTCTGAGGTTTACAATTTTGTGTTATTTCAGTTTCACGTAAGTAAACTGTCAAAATTGCCCTGACCCGTGAATTTCTTCTCGTGTGAGTGACGTGACATGCTGTAGCAGGGAAAAGTAGGGAACTAGTAGAAAAATGGTCCTATCGGAGCACAAAAAAGGCGAATGTACACCTATTTAAAAGATTCTGACACAAAAGTGGAGTACCAGTTGCCTCATTCTACCTTCAACACCTTTAAAAATATTCAAAAAAATTTTGACATGTGAATATATTAGCGCTTTTTTATTATGAGGGAGAAGGAGACAGTGGTAATGGGAATGAGACGGAAAGTAGTAAATACTAGAACTGGTTGTGATATAGACATACCAGAGGATGGCCGGCCAGTGTCCGAGTGGTTCTAGGCGCTTCAGTCTGGAACCGCGCGACCGCTACTGTCGCAGGTTCGAATCCTGCCTCGGGCATTGATGAGTGTGATGTCCTTAGGTTAGTTAGGTTTCAGTAGTTCTAAGTCTAGGGGACTGATGACCTCAGGGACACAGTGACGTGTAACATAGTTGACAGTGACAGAACAGTGCTAGGAAAAGATTGAAGGAGACAGTGGCAAGGGGATTGGGGGGAGGAATAGAGAGGAAGAAAAAGTGAAAGTGGGTGAGAGTCAGTGATAATGAGAGACAGAGAATATGACAATGACAACGAGAAAGAGAGGGACAGTGGCAGTGAGAAGAGACAGGAGAAGTGGGAAGGAATGAATCGGATAGTAGCAGTAAGAGAGAGCAAGAGGAAGACAGTGATAGTGAGGGCAGACTGTAGTAGTAGGACAGAACGAAGGGGACTGTGACTGTGCACAGGGGGCAATAACAGAGAGACAGAAAGAGATAATGACGACGAGTTGGGCTGAATGACTGAGTGAGAAAGGACAACTGTGAGTGGATGGGTATGAGCGACTTTCAGCGATGGACTAGCGGGTGTGAGCGAATTACAATTAGGGGAGCTTGTGGAAGTTTGAGGTGAGCTGGATCTTAAAAAGAGCGCAAGTAAGTTCGCATGCCAAAATTGTTAATAAAATTAGTAGGGGTGCTGTCAGATTCTTTTTAATAAATAGGAACATATTCGCAATTTTTGTGCTACGATAAGAGCATTTTTCCGTTAGAAAGTTGTGGAAAGAATTTGAGTGCAACTTGGACGTGGTTCGTGTGATCAAAGGCACTCTCGCAGAATACTTGCGGAGTGCAAAATGCAAACTTGGCGAATTTACGGTTCTATTCTACGCTTCTGGCCCTTAAAATTGCTACACCAAGAAGAAATGCAGATGATAAATGGGTATTCATTGGACAAATATATTATACTGGAACTGGCACGTGATTACATTTTCACGCAATTTGGGTGCATAGATGCTGAGAAATCAGTACCCAGATCAACCACCTCTGGCCGTAATAACGGCCTTGATACGCCTGGGCATTGAGTCAAACAGAGCTTGGATGGCTTGTACAGGTACAGCTGCCCATGCAGCTTCAACACGATACCACAGTTCATCAAGAGTAGTGACTGGTGTATTGTGACGAGCCAGTTACTCGGCCACCATGGCCAGATGTTTTCAATTAGTGAGAGATCTGGAGAATGTGCTGGCCAGGACAGCAGTCGAACATTTTCTGTATCCAGAAAGGCCCGCACAGGATCTGCAACATGCGGTTGTGCATTATCCTGCTGAAATGTAGGGTTTCGCAGGGATCGAATGAAGGGTAGAGCGACGGGTCGTAACACATCTGAAATGTAACGTCCACTGTTCAAAGCGTCGTCAATGCGAACAATAGGTAATCGAGACGTGTAACCAACGGCACCCCATACCATCACGCCGGGTGATATGCCAGTATGGCGATGACGAATACACGCTTCCAATGTGCGTTCACCGCGATGTCGCCAAACACGGATGTGACCATCATGATGCTGTAAACAGAACCTGGATTCATCCGAAAACATGACGTTTTGCCATTCGTGCACCCAGGTTCGTCGTTGAGTACACCATCGCAGGCGCTCCTGTCTGTGATGCAGCGTCAAGGGTAACCGCAGTCACGGTCTCCTAGCTGATAGTCCATGCTGCTGCAAACGTCGTCGAATTGTTCGAGCAGCTGGTTGTTGTCTTGCAAACGTCCCAATCAGTTGTTGACTCAGGGATCGAGACGTGGCTGCACGACCCGTTACAGCCATGGGGATAAGATGCCTGTCATCTCGACTGCTAGTGATACGAGGCCGTTAGGATCCAGTTCGGCGTTCCGTATTACCCTCCTGAACCCACCGATTTCATATTCTGCTAACAGTCACTGGATCTAGACCGACGCGAACAGCAATGTCGCGATACGATAAACCGCAATCGCGATAGGTTACAATCCGACCTTATGAAAGTCGGAAACGTGATGGTACGCATTTCTCCTCCATACACGAGGCATCACAACAACGTTTCAACCGGCAACGCCGGCCAACTGCTGTTTGTGTATGAGAAATCGGTTGGAAACTTTCCTCATGTCAGCACGTTGTAGGTGTCGCCACCGGCGCCAACGTTGTGTGAATCCTCTGAAAAGCTAATCATTTGCATATGACAGCATCTTCTTCCTGTCCGTTAAATTTCGTGTCTGTAGCACGTCAACTTCGTGGTGTAGCAATTTTAATGGCCAGTAGTGTATGTAATACTTTTGAAAAATTGGAGCTTTGAAAGCGAAGGAAACATTTATAGTTGTTCAAATGGTCCAAATAGCTCTGAGCACTATGGGAATTAACATCTGAGGTCATCAGTCCCCATTTATAGTTGTCCTGTACGTGTTACGGTAGGTGTCAATCTCTGCCAAGCACATCATTGTGGTTTACCACGTCTAGCTTCAGATGCAGATGTAGGGGAAAGATTGAGGCGCGATTTGTTGAAGGAAGTATTCCGACATTGAAACGGTAGGAACGGTTTCAGCAGAATGGACATAGTTCCTCCAGGGATCAGGCCCGGTGCGGTGGCTGTTGCGGTGAGAGGCAGCCGGCCGCGCCTCCCAGAAGCGCGCAGACCGCCGCGGCCTGCCCCCCGCCCCGTCCTTGCGGTGCGCGCCGCTGCCGCTGCCCACGCAGGCCGGCCGCGTCTGTCCGCGTTATTAACGTCCCTGCCGCCGGTATGTGCGGCGTGGCCTTGCGCACGCTGCAGCTGGCTTTCATCGCCACACAAAGCACTGCCGGGCAGCTGAACAACAAGCCGTGCATTCCTTTCGTTATCACTAAAACTTTGGGAATGTACAGCTAATTCCCCTCTTTTAGACCTGTCTGTAGCACAGAGATGCTAGATGTGGAAATGATCCGAGGGAACGGTTCTCTAAACTGAACGAAAAGACTAGGGAACGACTTCTGACAAGGAGACCACACACCAGTCCGACTTTGCGTATATCTTATCCATGACGGTTGCACCTGACCTCCATGAATGCTCCTTTACAGGGTGTAGAATAATAATCACCACTAGTCACAACAGAAGCTGATTTTAATTAACACACGACTGATTTCAGGCTTCTGCCCATCTACAGGTGGTTTACATTCATGTACGTGTTTCCATATTCAGTGTTGGAGGTAATGTAACAATCACTAAATAAACACAAATGAAACATTTGGCAGTGGCTAAGCGAGACGTGTTGTAAAATATTATGCTACTTACATATAGCTGGCGTATAGTTCTCATATTACATATATAGCGTGTTTGTTACAAAAATAGTTTTTACACGTTGACTGTACATTATTCACCATCTTAATTATTGGTGCCTCTATATCATTTCTTCGATGATGTAATGGCACTTTACATGTTAGTAAATCAAGTAGCACATGAACTCACAGTATCCGAAGTGTTTACATTGAAAAACATAGGTTTTATGATCAACAAGCTTAGGCCAAAGAAGTACAGAGATGTTACACATGAAGATAGATAAGAGACATTATAAATTATGAAAATGAAATTGTTACATAACTGTGAAACAGCGTTGTTATTTATAATATATATAATGGTAGTTCCACAATCATGTAGCAGTTTCATTTTCATAATTTGTAATATGTGGTGTGTATGTGTATGTGTAACATCTCTGTACTTGTTTGACCTAAGCTCTTTGACCATAAGCCATGTTTTACCATGAAAACACATCGGACGTTATGAGTTCATGTGCTACTGACGTTACCAGTCTCTAAAGAGCCACTACGTTATCAAAGCCATGATATGCAGTCACCAATAATTAGCATGGTGACTAATATACAGTTAACGTCTAAAATACGAAATATTTTTGTAAATAAATGAGGTAAACATTATGTGAAAACGATATGGGTACACCAGCTATATGTAAGGACAACAATATTTTCCAATACATGTCGTTTAGCCACTTCCAAATGTTTCATTTCTGTCTATTTAGTCATCATCGCATTATTTGTTTTTGATATAAACAGTGATCTCCAACCCTGAGTATGGAAACTTGTACATGAAAGTAAACCACCTGAAGAAGGGCACAAGCCCAAAACCGGTCGTGTGTTAAGTAAAATCACCTTCTGTTTTAACTCGTAGTAGTTATTATTCTACACCCTAGATTCCGACTTTTTTATTTTATTATATTTGTCGTACATGAAATTCATAACTCATATATCAATTCACTTAAGCTGTTTGATGCAAAAAAATTGTCGAGAAAAATCGACTTTGAAATTATCTGTGGATCTTTAGTACTGTAAAGAAATGTTAATTTCTCGGCAGGCATCGCACTCAGTGGCTCATGCTCGTCTGCCGCATGGGCAGCCTGGATTCGATTGTGTGCTGATTTAAATTTTTAAACAAAGATACAAGTTCCACGAGCAACTTCGTGAAGCGCAAAATACATAAAGATGAAGAAAATTAATTTGTAATTTTCTTAGCGTAACAAACTTCATAAATAATATTTTATAAAAAAATTGGTAACTAAGAATTTATGTTTGCAATGAAAACTATTTAGAAACAAGAATATGAGGATTTTTGATAAAAATGACAATTCGATATTTGTTAGTTAGTCATATATTTGATGAATTTTGTATTTAAATGACACAAGTAGGCGAATTTAATGAAAAAATAATGACCGAAACAAAACTTGAACCAGCAGTCCAGTGACTATCACTCTCGACCACTACCGTTTTTTCATCTTTATGTACTTTGCACTTCAAGAGAATACTCTTAGAATACGCATCTTTGTTTAAAAATTTAGATCATGCAGGAATCGTACCCATTGAATCTATACAACACGCGAGCATCCTACCACAGAGCCATGCTACCTGTCGAAATACTGACCTGTTTTGGGGGTGTTGAAGACTCTCGGAAAAGTACAGTCGATTTTCTGGAGATTTTTTGATAGTTGTATAGAATTGCTTTTCGACGATTGATATTTGAGCTCTGAAATCACGTACCATAAATATACAAAATTACAAAATTCGGATTGCCTTGTAAGTAACGGTCGTTCACCATTTGTTTAAGGTCAGTTTCGTTCCTGTCGCCGTGTCGTTCTTTTATGGATGGTCAGTCGTTCCTCATTTCAACCATTGTTCTTCGTTTAGTACGGAGATGTAGATTATACTTTCACTGAGTTCGACTGTTGTAGCTCAGTTTCAAACCATTCTCAAAATCTCGACTTATGTTTCTTTGAGGAGACTTTTTAGCATTCTGTGCCAATAATTTATAACGTTGTTTTAATCATATATTAAAATTCGCTGGAGCTCGCTTTTCAGCATGCTCGAGCCTGCGGGCCGAATGTGATCCAAAGTAAGTGCCAGTGCGGCCCAAGGAGCGAGCATCTGTAAAACGACGGGTAAAAAAGTTCCAAAAACTTAAATAAGAAATCCATAAAAATCTGTTTATGTAAATTTGTGATAAAATGAATATTTTAATCTGAATCTCCTGACACACTATGGTATTCCCCTCGTAGGTCGATCCTTTTTTTTCAGCAGTTATTATTAGTAATGAATAGTGTTAAGGTGTTAAGTACATTATGTGTAGTCAAAAAACATTGGCTTTCTTCCAATACGGCCCAGGTAAGCTACAAGATGGTAGACCATGTTTTTGAAAACAAGGTGCCCATAATTTCATCTTTAGCTTTCAGGCTCCCATATAATATAATTTTTACCTAACCGCAATGTTAAAGTTTGTTCCCTGTACCATTTTCACAAGCCAGCGCTTGAAGCGCAGCTGGTAATTAGTGAAGGGATTAAAGAACTACTTGAATCAATTTTAATCTCGGTTTTGTTCGCTCCAGTTACCAAATATTTTCGTCTGAATATCGAAAATATGTAATCCCATTGCAGTTCGAAGTGTATATGATACTTATCCCGATATTTCAATTTTTAAATTGACAGTACTCATACCTATATATACCCTTTTATATGCACAATTGTCACGAGAGAAAGTTTTTGTTATGAATTTTCATTTAAAAAAATTCTGGATGTAGCTAATAACCTATTACTAAGATCAAAAACAATACGCCAAGTTCCGTCTGATACAAACTTGTAAATCCAATATCGGAAAGCTTGTACTTTGGTCTTCAAATGACAGCGAGAAACTGTATCACATGTGAAGGAACACGACACGAGTCTAGAATCCCGTTTCCTCCGGTGCTCTAGATATCACGAAAAAAAATGAACAAGCTACGTTTTACAAAATCTGCGTTTTCGGAATCTATGTTGACATCTGTACAGAGGAATCTCTTTCTCCAAAACGTTCATGATAGGTTAACGTAAAACGTGTTATATAGGATGTTCTAGATAATATTTTGAATTGGAATCCATGTCCGTAAAGATGTTACATTTGTTTGAAAACTTGTTTGGTAGGCCGGCCGGTGTGGCCGAGCGGTTCTAGGCGCTTTAGTCTGGAACCGCATAACTGCTACGGTCGCAGGTTCGAATCCTGCCTTGGACATAGATGTATGTGATGTCCTTAGGGTTTAAGTAGCTCTAAGTTCTAGGGACTTATGACCTCATATGTTAAGTCCCATAGTGCTTAGAGCCATTTGAACCAATTGTTTGGTAGGTAGTTATGCACAAGGAGTTAAGGGGGGAGGAGGGGGGGGGGAGTGCTTAAGTCAGATCGGCTGATGACATTTGACGTCTATCCATCCTCTCTGACCTTGACTTGTTCTCTCAATGTGATGCATTGCGTCCTCTTCCAGTACGGGTGTGCGGCGTCTCCTTGGAGCGCCACAGTCCCGCCTGCTGATGGTGAAGGTACGCATTCCTCGAAGACTACATAATATTGTTACGAAAAGGGTATGCGCTGGATTCAGACGTTGTGGATAACGATCTCGATAAAGGCGACGAGCAGCTCTTCCCTTTAAGTGAGTTTCCCCGTTCGGGTGGATCATGTCGGTGTATTCTGCAAACGTGTATTCAGCCATGTTGCTGTAACACTCACAGACACCTGAAATGAGGGTCAGACAAGGTCAGAGAGATAGGATAGCCGTCAAAAGACATCAGCCGATCCGACGTAAGCACCCCCCACCATGACTGCCGAGTTGCATACCTATGTAGCAAACATATTTTCAAACCGCTGTAGCACGGGAACTGTACGTTTCCGGCCATGAGTTCCTATTCAAAATATTGTCTACCCAGTCCAATCTACAAGTCGTAGAGGTTGGTAAGGTGAATTTTGGAGCACACTGTATAATTCGAAAACGGTTTAACGACTACGATATACAGGGTGAAAAGTATTTAAACCGACAAACTCTTGGAGGTTGTAGGGGACATCAAAACAAATATTTTTCCCTAATGTCATTTTTCCCATGAGGATTATTTAAACCGGTGGAGGCCATATTACTCTCTTCAGTCATTAGAGGCCATATTACGATCTTCAGCTGTAGGCAACTGCTGTCCACCACTGTAGTAGTGCATTGTCTCTGTTTACTAATGGAGCGATACACCTGGAGTGAGTACACTGACATGGTTGATGCGTACTACGTAGCGCACCACAACGCACGAGCTGCTCAGCGGGTTTATCAATAACAATATCCTAATCGCCGTATCCCGCATCATACGACCTTTGCTACTGTGTACCAACGTTTGCGTGAGACCGGGTCATTTAGCAGATTACCTGGACAGGGACGCCGTAGCACGGTAAGAACGCTGCAATTTGAGGAAGCTGTGTTGCAGCATGTGGAGCGGGATCCTTCAATCAGCACTCGTGCGTTTGCACGTAACATGGAGACGAATCAGACGAATGTAAGTCCATCGAGAGCAATTGTTACGTCCATTTTACTTAGAGCGTCTCCACAACCTGGAACCAGTTGATTATCCACCCAGAGCACGGTTTTTGCAGTGGTACCTGGAAATGTATCTTACATTTCCAGCCTCTGTGTTGTTTGCCGATGAAGCAACGTTCGGACGTGATGGAGTCTTCAACATGCACAATTCGCATGTTTGGAGTGAGGATAACTCATATGCCACAGTTACTAGCGCTCATCAAGTGCGGTTCTTCGTTAATGTGTGGGTCGGTGTTGTTGGTGACTGTTTAATTGGGCCGTATCTGCTACCTAGGCCATTAAATGGCAGGCACTATTACAATTTTCTCGCCAGAGCATTGCCAGAATTGCTGGAAGACGTCCCGCTCCCTACAAGGCAACGAATGTGGTTCCAACATGACGGGGCACCGGCCCATTTCAGTCGTCGTGTGCGACGATTCCTGGACCGACATTTCCCAGAAACATGGATTGCAGAGGTGGTCCTGTGCCATGGCCTGCTCGATCCCCAGATATGACCCCTCTGGACTTTTTTGTGTGGGGAGAGATGCGCAACCTTGTTTACGCAACTCCTGTTGCACCAGAAGAGGATCTGGTTGCCCGGATAGTAGCAGCAGCAGGAACAATTCAGGATGCTCCTGGGGTTTTTGCCCGTGTCAGGCAGAACATGATCCGACGGTGTAAACTTTCTTTACGTGTCAATGGAGGCATTTTTGAAAATCTACTGTAATTGAAACTGGGTTGTGTTAATGTGTTGTCTCTCGGTGATAAAAAAAATGGAAAAGTGTTTATTGGTGTAATTAATTTGCCACCAGAGAAATCTTCCTCTACCGGTTTAAATACTCCTCATAGGAAAAAGTAACATCAGGGAAAAATATTTGTTTTGATGTCCCCTACAACCTCCCTGAGTTTGTCAGTTTAAATACTTTTCACCCTGTAGGCCTACCACTATGTGCTTATGTCCGACGAGTATCTTTGTCAGTTATCAATATGCCTTTTGCTGAAGCATTAAATGAAGATTTTATGTTAGCTGTATAGATCTCTGACGAAAATATTCTTTTAACTCGCTTTTGTGGGGCCCGGCGTAAAGAAAAAAATTTGCTTATAATCAGTGGCATTTCCTCGGATTGTAGCATAACACACTGACGGGTGGAGATGAAATTATTGGCGGTGACGGCTGCACAGGCAGGCTACGTGCGCGCCGGGGACCTGCAGCTGCTGGTGCAGCCCGCGCGTGGCCACAGGGCTCGTGTGGCGGGCGGCGGCCAGCTGCACGTCGTGTCGCGCAGGCAGCTCGACGCACACCGGCAGAGGCCGCGCCGGGCGTGCGCCACCTCAGGTCAGAGACACTTCTCACAATGTACGTTCCTTACAGTTAGGGTGTAACGTATTACTATCTTTACGACGTTGCTCATCGAGCTATATGCGTTATCTCGCATTTATACCTGCTTCTCACACAAATAATGATAAAAATTGAGAATTTCAGGGTCGACACCAGCCCAAGCCCTTCCTAACCATTTAGAAAAAAAACGGAGCTGGAAAATTATTAGTTTAATTACTTTAATAATTTAATTACAAGTACGCAAATTTTTTCAAGCAGCCAGTTAAATAGCACTCCATGTCGTGCATGAAGCAATTTGATTAATTCAGGATTGGAAATCGGAGTAAGGGGGTAAGATCGACACCAAAGAATTTATCTTTCACGTAGAATATTTATTGTAACTAAATATTTGGTTGCACATCCTAACTACACATAACTGGTGCCTGACTCGAAATATTTAAGTAAGAATTGCGTGAGAATGAAACAGAGCACAATTTAACTACAGCAAGAAGAAACACAGAAGACGGGGGTGGGAGACAATTATACTATCATCTCCTTTGCATTAACACCATAAAAATATCTCAGTGAGATTTGCATTACGATTCTACGCATGCACGTTTCTGGACAGAGGTTTAACCAATACACAAGGCTGTGCGACAGTTGTCTGACATACCAACTGCGGCTGCTGCTTGCAAATGGCCGAACTAGAGCACGTGGTGCATTCTGACTCAAACTGTTGTGCTGCTTTGTAGAAAGCGCACGAAAGAACAGATATTCTTGCAGAAATTGTAGCTCATCAAACAAACAAACAGTTAAAATAAAGCCTATTGCGGTGCCTTGGTGAACCAGAAGGGTCTTTGATTACCAAACACGTGGCACAAAATTGACCCACAAAGACTAAAGCAACTTCCACAAAATATAAGATTAAAAATCATTAAAAATCATACTCGGGTCGACACAATATTACACTCACGTACAGCTGAAGTGATCCAACCAGCTTTTCCTAATCAGATTTACCGTTTAAAATTCCACTTCATCGTTGTTCAAAATGAACAAAGCAACTTCCACACTTTTCACTCAAACACCCAAAAATCGCCTATTTAAAGCAATATAATTATGGCATATTCGGAAAAATAATTCGCTTCACACTCTTCAGTTAAGCTGAAGTTCTTAAGTATTTCAACAGTTAAACATAATGAAGTCCTAACTCAACCTGCTTCCTATCACCTGAAACCCCCCTTAAGAGCTACGATCCGTACTCACCAAGCGTTCACCTAAGAGCGCCGCTTACTCTTTCGAGATTACCTAGCTCCCCGTGCAGCGGAAGCTACCAGAGCGGTAGCCTAACCAACCCCACGCACAAAAACAGCCTTCGACACAGCCCCCGACTAAGATGGGTAAACCTCTCTGTTCAGGTATTGGAGACCTAAGTTGATCATCCTATACTCTCCTTCGAACGAGAAGCAACATCGGCTGCTCCCAGCAGACGATAACCAATCCGGCGATTCCCACAAAACAAAACCGAAACCCCACAGTAAAGCACACGTATAATAATCTGTTGTGGGTTGGCAGGAGAGCCAACACCGTATTATTAGAGGAAGCCGAAAGGCACGCGTTTTAGCTCACGCAGGCTGGCGTGAGGTCTGGAACAGGACAAGGAAATTAGACTTTAGAAAAACGGACGTAGCTGGTGGAATACTTAACTTTAATCCATTAATGATGAGCGTCGCTCTTGACTGTACATGACTCATAATATCAATAGTAACTGGTAATGGCGCCTTGCTAGGTCGTAGCAAATGACGTAGCTGAAGGCTATGCTAACTATCGTCTCGGCAAATGAGAGCGTATTTTGTCAGTGAACCATCGCTAGCAAAGTCGGTTGTAGAACTGGGGCGAGTGCTAGGAAGTCTCTCTAGACCTGCCGTGTGGCGGCGCTCGGTCTGCAATCACAGATAGTGGCGACACGCGGGTTCGACGTATACTAACGGACCGCGGCCGATTTAAAGGCTACCACCTAATAAGTGTGGTGTCTGGCGGTGACACCACATAATCAATAGGCCTTATTTCAATGCTCAGTCTTCTTGGAAGAGTTCATGAATTGAGCTAAAATCAGGTAGTAAAGTGAATAAGTTGTGCCGAATTCGACAAGCGTCTTATGAAACGACTGCACAGAGACGTTTCAAGGGTTATAGTTCGCTCCCTTAAGTTAGAGGTCAATGCGTCTTACTCCCAACCCACAAGCCCCGGTTCGATTCCCGTCCGGATCAGAGATTTTCTCCTCTCGGGGACTCGGTGTGTTACGTTGTCGTCGTCATCGACACGCAATGCGCCCAGTTTAGTGTCAAATGGAAAGATTTGCAAATCGGCGGCCGAACTTTCTCAGGCGGAGTGGGGGGGGGGGGGGGGGGCGGCGGGGCCACTCCTGGGCACTCCTGGTCATCGTTACCATACTATAATTTCATTTCATTTTTTTCAGTTAGTGTTACCAGATGATAGTCTTCAAAGAAGAGGACACTGGTAGATTCATATAAAAAATTGCGGGAGTGTTATAGGTTACTCGGCATTTACCTCAGTGGCATTGAGATAAATTATTATGTTTGTGCATAAGCTCATAATGTTTTTGTTTTGCAAGTTGATATTCCGGTTGCTATGGGTTTATTTATCGATTGGCATTTTTTATTTGTAGTTACCTGTTGCTATTTGAGTTTACATATCGTCATTTGGAGATAACGAGTGGAGCTGTGAACCCTAGAAAATGGAGTGACAAGTGGAGAGATCTAAACATTTTCTACATATTCTTCTGTTTGAATTCAATAGATGGGTGACGGCAGTGGAGGTACCCAGAATCATTTGCGCCGTGTATGGGGATAGTGCCATTGGGCAGAGCACGGAAAGAAAATGGTCTGCGCGTTTTAAGGAGGATTGTCTTAACATTAGTGATTCTCGACGTTCAGGAAGACGTTCAGGGGTTGGTGAAGATCGTTTAAATGCATTAATCCACAATGATCCGTGTCACTATACTCGAGAGCTAACAAATGTGATGAACTGCGATCATTGCCACCATCGTACGACATTTTCGTGCAATGGGGAAGTTTCGTAAATCGGGTGTGTGGGTACCGCATGCTCTAAGTCAAGATCACAAAAAGCAGCGGGTGGCAATATGTGCATCTCTGCTTCCTCGTCGTCAATTGGCTCGTGAACTGCTCCGACTATTGCGATCCACTATAGTTTATGGTGAAGGAAAACGGTGTTTTTATGCAAACATAAAAAAGACAGTAACGGATGAGCCCAAACAAAGCAGAAACTTTCCGTACAAAAACCTGCGCGCATCCACAAAAGCTAATGTTATGGGTCTTGTCGAATAGTGATGGTGTGTTGTACAAAGAATTGCTTCCCCAAGTTATAACCATTGCTGCTCACGAGTAGCGGGGGCTGCGTAGCGTGGACTGCGCGGTTTTATGTTAGAGAGTCTGGGGAACACAAAAAGGGCTTCATTCTCAAAGGATCCAGGTAGAATACAGGGAGACCGTAGATCTAGGAACCATTACCGTCGTAAATTGTTATAGCTGTGTTGGAGAAGCACCAGAGCTCCAAGCGCTAATAGAAAGCACTGATGCTCAAATCGATATAGACACTGAAAGCTGACTAAAGCCGGAGGTAAGTTCAGCCAAAATTTTTCCGAAGAATGAAACGGTGTTCAAAATGGATAGGCTAAATACAATTGGCGGTGTCTTGTCTGTTGTTGTTAGAAGTAGTTTATGTTTAGCGAAATTGAAGTAGACAGTTTCTGTGACCTATGTGTGTGGGTTGAGGTAATTCTTAGCAACCGGAATAAATTAATATCTGGATCCTTTCACCAGTTACCCAAAGCTAATACAATTGCTGAAATTTTCAAAGGAAACTTGAGTCTACTTTCAAATACGTAGCCGCCTCATACAATTATAGTTGGTGGTAACTTCAATTTACCCTCGATACGTTGGTGAAAATACATTTTTAAATCCGGAGATACGCATAAAACATCATCCGAAATTATGCTAAACGCATTCTCTGGCAATTATTTCCAGCAGTTAGTTCATGAGCCCACTCGAATAATAAATGGTTGTGAAAATACACTTGACCTGTCAGCAACAAATAAACCCGAGATAATGACGAGCATCAAAACGGGTACAAGGATTAGTGAACACAGGATTATCCTAATGAGACTGAATACTGTAACTCCCAAATCCTTCAAAAATAAACGAAAAATATATCTACTCAAAAAATCAGAGAAAAATTCGTTTGATAACTTCCAGAAATACTCTCCGCTCCTTCCTAATTAACACTGTAAGTGCAGACCAGATGTGGCTTGAATTCAGAGAAAGAGTATCGACAACAGTTGAGAGGTTTGTACCAAATAAATTATCAGATGAGAAGCTGATTCCCCATGGTACACAAAACAGGCCAGACACTGTCGCAGGAACAACCAAAAGAGCATGTCAAATTTCAAAGAACGCTAAATCCCCAAGATTGACGATCTTGTACAGAAGTTCGAAATTTAGCGCGAACTTCATTGTGAGACGCTCGTAATGGTTTCCACAACGAAACTTTGTCTTGAAACCGGGCAGAAAATCCAAAGCGATTCTGCTCCTGCGTAAAATATGTTAGCGGCAAAACGCAGTCAATGCCATCTCTGCGCGATAGCAATAGAAATACTATCGAAGGCAGTGCTACCAAAGCAAAGTTACTAAACACAGCCTTCCGAAATTCCTTCACCAAAAAAGACGAAGCAAATATTGCATAATTCGAATCAAAAATAGCTCTCAACGTACATAACTTGAAAGTAAATACCTCGGAGTAGTAAAGCAGCTTAAATTGCTTAATAAAATCAAGTCTTCCGGTCCAGACTGAATACCAATTAGGTTCCTTTCAGAATATGCTGATACAATACCTCCATACTTAACATTCAAATACAACCGCTCGCTCAACGAAAGATCCGTATCCAAAGATTGGAAAATTGCGCAAGTCATATCAATATTCAAGGAAGGGAATAGGAGTAGTCCACTAAATTACAGGCGCTCATCATTAACATCGATATGCAGCAGTATTTAAGAACATATGTTGTGTTCGAACATTATGAATTACCTCAAAGCGAACGGTCTATTGACACACAGTCAACACTGACTTAGCTCTTCACTCACACGAAGCGCTGAGTGGTATCGACAAGGGATTCCAACTGGTTCCGTGTTTGTAGATTTGCAGAAGTCTTTTAACACCCTACCTCAAAAACAGCTTGAAATCAAATAGGATGCTCATGGAATATCGTCTGTGTTGTACAACTGGATTCGCGATTTCCTGTCGGAGAGGTCACAGTTCGCAGTAATTGTCGGAAAGTCATCGAGTAAAACAGAAGTGATTTCTGGCGCTCGCCAAGTTAGTGTTCAGGCACTTTGCTGTTCCTTATCTATAGAAACAATCTATATAAACAATATGAGCTTGCGTCTTATGTTTATATAAACAATATGAGCTTGCGTCTTATGTTGTTTGCAGACGATGCTGTCGTTTGTCGCCTAGTTAAGTCAACAGAAGATAAAAACAAATTGCAAAACGATTTAGAAAAGATATATGTATCGTGAGGTCATACACATGAGTGCCAAAAGGAATCCGTTAAACTTCGGTTACACAATAAATCAGTCAAATCTGAAGCTCGTAAATTTGACGAAATGCCTGGGAAGTACAGTTACGAACAACTTAAATTGGAAAGAACACACAGAAAATATTGTGGGGAAGGCGAACCAAACAGTGCGTTTTATTGGCAGAACATTTCGAAAATGCTACAGCTCTCATATATATAGATATGACTCATAAAGATGTAGAACATTAATAACGTTTGTTTTATTTAAAAAGGAAAAGTTTTTGCGTAAAACATTCTGAGGCATTACTTTTCAGCACGTCGTCATAGCATATAAGCAGACCATTTCACTTCCGCCTTGCCGCTCAGAAAAGAAATCTTCTTGCCGGGAGTGATGTTCGGCCGCAGATTAACGGCGAAGCCGACCCGTCCGTTAAGTGCCGCAGGCACCTGTCCCTTCCGCCGTATTTGGAGGCGTTTCTCGTCCCCTTATCGGCTACGGCGGCTCTGGTATCTGGAGTCCTTTTTCCGCGCATGATACATGGCGTGGCAGGGAGAGGGTTCCGGTGTAAGCTTCCGAAAACGGCGCGCCATTCCTCAGCTGCGGAATGTCTGCCTGTCCGCCTGCTACGTGCCAGGCCCGGGCGCCAGCGGCCGCCTTTTTGTTTTGTTTTCCCAACTGTCAAACGGCGTTCACTTACTGAAGCGCTCTCTTCGCTTATGAACCACCACAGCTTTTGATCTGTGACCTTTATACGCCTGAAAACATACCTGTGCATGAGTGTGAATCGTATCGCCATCTTCGTTGGATTGCCAGCTTTCGAGTCAGTGCATGATGACATGGTTTGTGACCGAAAAACTCAGAACTGTACTTAAGCATATGTGTATTTCAATGGTGTCCGTTCTGTCGAACATGTCGTAAAACCAAGAAGGAGTTGTGCGACATATACGAAAGTTGGTAGGCGTGTTTCTACATCTAAAACATGATGTCTATTCAAATTTCGCGCCAGTCACATAAGCGTGGCGCTAGTAGCGCCACTATGACGGTAAAAATCAGCTGTAACCGTCGTGAGCGTTAATCACCTTTGGGATTGGGCGAGGTGAGTTGATGTTAGCCAAGAATGTCTTTAAGGCGACAGAGACGCCATTTTCAACCCCTCACTCATTTTGAACGAGGTCGTGTAATAGGACTAAGAGAAGCTGGATGGTCCTTTTGCGATGTTTCGGAAAGTGTTGACAGAATGTAGTCCCTGTGCATGATTACTGGCGACAGTGGTCAAGAGAACGTATGGTCGCAAGAAGACCTGACTCTGGACGGCCTCGTGGTACTACCGAGAGAGAGAAGAGCATGGTGTTCAGCGTATGGCTCTGGCTCATCGTATTGCATTTCCACCAGCAATTTGAGCAGCAGTTGGCACCACAGTGACATAACGAACTGTTACAAATTGGTTATTGCAGGGTCAACTCCGAGTTAGACGCCCTGTAGCGGGCATTTCACTGACGCCAAACCATCGATGTTTGCGACTATAGTAGTGTAAAGTGAGCTCATTGGAGGGCAGAGTGGAGGTGTGTTGTGTTTTTTGATGAATGCTGGTTCTGCCTCGGTACCAGTGATTGGCTTGTGTTCGTTATAACAAGGCCAGTTGAGGGCCTGCACCCAGCCTGTCTGCGTGTTAGACTCCTGAAGTTATGGTCTGAGGGTTCGAATTCGTATGACAGTACTATCGTGACTATCTACGCACCCTGACTGCAAATTTGTACGTCAGTCTGGTGATTCGACCTGTTGGCTGCCATTCATGAACAGCTTTTCAGGGGGTGTCTCCCAACGTGATAACGCTCGCTCAAATACCGCTGATGTAACCCAATGGCGTCATGTTGCCTCGGGCTGCTCGATAACCAGATGTCTCAAATCGAGCGTATATGGGACATCATCGGACGAAAACTACTGCGTCAGCCACAAACAGCATTAGCCGTCCGTGTACCGACAAACCAAGTGTAACAGGCATGGAACACCATCCCACAAATTGACGTCCGGCACCTGTACAACTCAATGCTTGCACGTTTGCATGCTTCCATACAACATTGTCGCAGTAACACTGGTTATTGATGTACCAGCATTTCACATTAGCAATGGCTTATCTCGCGCTTACATTAATCTGTGATCCTGCAACGTTAATCCCTTAAATATGTTTTCCAGACAAATGTATTTCCGAAATTTAATTACTCTACATCAATAATTTTTTGGTGTTCCAATTTTTTCCGTTAGTGTATACATTTTTTTTGCAAGATTACGGCGGCTACATGGCATCTGCTTCAGTGTGGATGCACTAACATCATCGAACAGCTACGGCAATCAGTAATTTGCGAGTGGGGGGTTGACGGACAAAGGACGCTTCATAGCAGCGAGCGATAATTTGGAAATTCAAGCCGGTCAGGAACCGTGTCCGGATGGCCGAAGCGGTTAAGGTAACATCTGACGAGAAGCGGTGAATCTGGATTCAAATCCCGGTCCAGTCCCTCACTTTCTGGTGTTCTCGTAATGGCATTTCGTCGTGTACTGAGTTCAGTTTCCAGCTTTTTTATGTATCTGACTACCGCCGCAACTCGTGCTGCCCTCGCCCCTTCTACCTACCTTCCCCATTTCATAAAAATACATAGCATATTTTACCGTATGTAGTTCGGTTCTTGCAATTACCATTGGTCTGTCATGCATTCCCGTCATTATTGTGTTCCATTTATGATATACTGGGAAGTACAACTTTCAGTTTCAGTATGCACTATTGTCTATGGTGCCTATAGACTGCTGCTGGTTGGATAACTAGGCTTCTGTATTTGTTGTTCTTTATGCTGAATATGTGTATGACAGATTATGAAGCTCGGTTTACTGGTCTGTTATGTGGTCTTGACGACTAAATTGTTTTAAAATTTGTTTGAGTTCCTTTTTGTTAGCGTATATTGTCTGTACGATTACTCCTGAATAACGTATGCTTTCTCTGTTGAGTATTGTGATTTTTATTTATTAGATTATATATAAAAAAAGAAAACGAAACGACTTATAGTCGTTTCCGGTCCAATTTCAGAACTTTTCTTTTATTACTACTGATAATATGCTTGCATTTTTGCAATGTTACCCACTTGACCCACTTTTTTTACTCCTTCATTTTCATGCTTCTCTTTCCCAGACCTCTATCCTCCTCCCTTCTCCCCCCCCCCCCTACAACCACACTTCAACCCTACACGCCCATAAATGTGGTTATGCCTGCCGCAGAATGACAAGTACATTATGTGAGTAGGCTGTTTAGGTTTTTTTTATTGGTAACGCCACGTAGCGCTTTGTATGAAAATCACTGACTGTGCTGTGTGCAGTCTGTGGCTGGTTTGCATTGTTGTTTGCTATTGTAGTGTTGGGCAGCTGGATGTGAACAGCGCGTAGCGTTGCGCAGTTGGAGGTGAGCCGCCAGCAGTGGTGGATGTGGGGAGAAAAATGGCTGAATTTTTAGAGCGGACGATCTGGACGTGCGTCCACCAGAAAGAGTAAATTTGTAAATTTGTAACATATATATATAAGTTCATGACATCAGTAGTTTGCATTGTTGTTTGCTATTGTAGTGTTGGGCAGCTGGATGTGAACAGCGCGTAGCGTTGCGCAGTTGGAGGTGAGCCGCCAGCAGTGGTGGATGTGGGGAGAAAAATGGCTGAATTTTTAGAGCGGACGACATCAATATTACAAATTTACTCTTTCTGGTGGACGCACGTCCAGATCGTCCGCTCTAAAAATTCAGCCATTTTTCTCCCCACATCCACCACTGCTGGCGGCTCACCTCCAACTGCGCAACGCTACGCGCTGTTCACATCCAGCTGCCCAACACTGCAATAGCAAACAACAATGCAAACTACTGATAGGCATAATTAGCAAACGAAAGATTTTGACGGAGAGCAAACAATGTATTTACCTTAATAGTGTTCCAAAGTCATTATATATATATATATATATATATACACTCCTGGAAATGGAAAAAAGAACACATTGACACCGGTGTGTCAGACCCACCATACTTGCTCCGGACACTGCGAGAGGGCTGTACAAGCAATGATCACACGCACGGCACAGCGGACACACCAGGAACCGCGGTGTTGGCCGTCGAATGGCGCTAGCTGCGCAGCATTTGTGCACCGCCGCCGTCAGTGTCAGCCAGTTTGCCGTGGCATACGGAGCTCCATCGCAGTCTTTAACACTGGTAGCATGCCGCGACAGCGTGGACGTGAACCGTATGTGCAGTTGACGGACTTTGAGCGAGGGCGTATAGTGGGCATGCGGGAGGCCGGGTGGACGTACCGCCGAATTGCTCAACACGTGGGGCGTGAGGTCTCCACAGTACATAGATGTTGTCGCCAGTGGTCGCGGAAGGTGCAGGTGCCCGTCGACCTGGGACCGGAGCGCAGCGACGCACGGATGCACGCCAAGACCGTAGGATCCTACGCAGTGCCGTAGGGGACCGCACCGCCACTTCCCAGCAAATTAGGGACACTGTTGCTCCTGGGGAATCGGCGAGGACCATTCGCAACCGTCTCCATGAAGCTGGGCTACGGTCCCGCACACCGTTAGGCCGTCTTCCGCTCACAGCCTCAACATCGTGCAGCCCGCCTCCAGTGGTGTCGCGACAGGCGTGAATGGAGGGACGAATGGAGACGTGTCGTCTTCAGCGATGAGAGTCGCTTCTTGCCTTGGTGCCAATGATGGTCGTATGCGTGTTTGGCGCCGTGCAGGTGAGCGCCACAATCAGGACTCCATACGACCGAGGCACACAGGGCCAACACCCGGCATCATGGTGTGGGGAGCGATCTCCTACACTGGCCGTACACCACTGGTGATCGTCGAGGGGACACTGAATAGTGCACGGTACATCCAAACCGTCATCGAACCCATCGTTCTACCATTCCTAGACCGGCAAGGGAACTTGCTGTTCCAACAGGACAATGCACGTCCGCATGTATCCCGTGCCACCCAACGTGCTCTAGAAGGTGTAAGTCAACTACCCTGGCCAGCAAGATGTCCGGATCTGTCCCCCATTGAGCATGTTTGGGACTGGATGAAGCGTCGTCTCACGCGGTCTGCACGTCACAGCACGAACGCTGGTCCAACTGAGGCGCCAGTGTAAATGGCATGGCAAGCCGTTCCACAGGACTACATCCAGCATCTCTACGATCGTCTCCGTGGGAGAATAGCAGCCTGCATTGCTGCGAAAGGTGGATATACACTGTACTAGTGCCGACATTGTGCATGCTCTGTTGCCTGTGTCTTGTGCCTGTGGTTCTGTCAGTGTGATCATGTGATGTATCTGTCCCAGGAATGTGTCAATAAAGTTTCCCCTTCCTGGCACAATGAATTCACGGTGTTCTTATTTCAGTTTCCAGGAGTATATATATATATATATATATATATATATATATATATAATGACTTTGGAACACTATTAAGGTAAATACATTGTTTGCTCTCCATGAAAATCTTTCGTTTGCTAATTATGCCTATCAGTAGTTAGTGCCTTCAGTAGTTAGAATCTTATATTTAGCTGGCAGTATCGCGCACGCTGTATTGCAGTAGTTCGAGTAACGGAGATTTTTGTGAGGTAAGTGATTCATGGAGGTAGGTTATTGGTAGTCAGGCCATTATTTTGTAGGGATTTTTGAAAGTCAGATTGCGTTGCGCTAAAAATATTGTGTGTCAGTTCAGTGTTGATCAGATAAGTAAAGAGAGAAATGTCTGAGTACATCAGTTCTGCTCAGCTGTTTGAAAATCAGATGATGTAAGAGGTTTATCAGCACAGTAATTCATAAATTTTTCTAAGAGGACGTTTCAGTTATTGATGCTTTGTAAAACAAAACTTTGTGGTTTAATGTCTGTTTTTACCTGCAACATGTTAGAAAAAGTGGTTTTATCTTCACGTCATTCGTAAAGTTTGTTATGGCAAAGTTTTATGCTTGTAAAGGGTCGGCAGAGATGAAGATTTTTAATCTCCTATTATTTCGGTTTCTTGTAATACTAATGTTGTTGTTCACATTTCATGATTTTTACGGGCCAACACGGCATACAACTTTGTAAAGGGGCCGTATGTGGCGCTGCTATGTTTTACTGTTCAGTGATTTTAAGTACTTGACTGTTTTTGGAAAAGTTTTTAAAAGTATTAATTTTATTGTTGACTTGTACGATTATTGAATTAACTGTTGTATTCTTGATGGTTGGAGAATATTTTAATAGGTAAAAAAGGTTTCCTACATCCCGATAGGGTGTCCCGTTCCCGAGGTTTCCTTACGGCAGCGGAAGGAGCAGACTGCCAATTATCTGTATGCGCTGTAACTGCTCGTTGCACATTTTCGATATGGTTTTCACATCTTCGGAAATATAAATTCTGACTATATTACGTAAATCTTGAAACGATATGTTCTGTATTTTGGCATATGCTTAAAAATTTTGGTAATACCTGTATTGTAAATGAGTGTAAAATTGGTGTTCTGTCATATAGGATGATTTGAAAATGGGTCTTGCCCTGAAACTAGTCATAGAGTGAACAAAAAAATAGAAAAAGTAAAATTTGCAACTTTGGACTGGTTTTTCATTGTACAAATTACCAGCTTTCGCCATTGCATTACCACAACTCCCTGTGCTGCTGGAGGTCATGAATTCCCGCCCATTTCTTCCTCCATTCTCTATTTCATATAAATGCACTGATGCAGGAGCAACGAAGAACACTTCTCTGGCCCTTAAAGAACAACACCGGTTGAGAATCTGTTTGCTTGTGTTCGATATAATTGTCAGATATATGGCTGCGTCAATCTTGTTAATGACGACAAGACATAAACGGGGTCATGAAATCACGGGCTCTAGAGCTACGAATGAAAGATTCCGAAACTCTGACAATGTGAGCAGGACGAATTTATTAAAGCTAGAAGAGTTAATAGCATGTTCCATGATTTGAAGGAAAGACTAGACCTAAATATTTTAATCCAAGTCAGAGCATGCCTCATGTCATAGGTGGTCACGGTTCCCACTCGCAAAACTAGTTGAAAACTGGTAAACACGACCATCTAAGAGACTCAAACCCCTGCACACAAGTAGACACAGTTGTACGCAGAACATCAACTATAGCGCTCTGTAACTCCCTTGCGTGTTCACTTACCAGTGACACATGTTGTTTAATATTTAAATGTTATCAGTATGTATTTGTTTGTTTTGTTGTGCTATAACAGACTTAGGTGACAAAATTCATGAGATAGCGAAATGCACATACGCAGATGGCGCTGGTATCGCTTACACGAGGTATGAAAGACCGGAGCTGTCATTTGTACTCAACTGATTCATGTGAAAAGGTATCCGACATAATTAATGCCGCATGACGAGAATTAACAGATTTTGAGCGCGGAATGGTAGTTGTAGTTAGACGCATGGCACATTCCAGTTCGGAAATCGGTAGGGAATTCAGTACACAGATATCCACAGCAGTGTCAAGAGTGTGCCAGGAATATCAAATTTGAGGCATTACCTCTCACCACGGACAACGCAGTGGGCGACGGCCATCAGTGAACGACCGAGAGCAGCGGCGTTTGCGTAGAATTGTCAGCGCTAACAGACAAGCAACACTGCGTGAAATAACCGCAGAGATCAACAAGGCACGTACGACGAACTTACCGGTTACGACAGAGTGGCGAAATTTGGTGTTAGTGGGCTATGCCAGCCGACGACTGATGTGAGTGCCTTTGATAACCGAACGACATCGCTTGCAGCGCCTCTCCTTGGCTCGTGGCCAAAATTTATTGGATGCTAGACGACTGGAAAACCGCGGCCTGGTTGGATAAGTCCAGATTTCAGTTGGTAATGGTAGGGTTCGAGTGTGGCGCAGACTCCCACGAAGCCATAGACCCAACGTGTCAATAACGCACGTGGTTGCTCCATAACGTGGGCTATGTTTATTTGGAATGGACTGGGTGTTCGGCTACTTGGAGACCGTTTACGGCCATTAATGGACTTCACGTTCCCAAACAACAATGGAATTTTTGTTGATAACAATGTGCCAAGTCACTGGGCCACAATTGCTCGCGACTGGTTGGAAGAACATTCTGGTTAATTCGAGAGAATATTTTGGCCACCCAGGCCACCCGACATGAATCGCATGTAACATATTACCGACGGCTATAGAGGCAGTATGGTTCAATATTTCTGCAGGGGACTTCCAACGACTTGTTGAATCCATGCCACGTCGAGTTGCTGTTACACGGACACGAAAAGAGTCGAATAGTTTCGATACATGCAACAGCCGGAGGGTACAGAAGAGAAAAAGGAAAGATGATTAGGGTTTACCGCCCTGTCAGTGACGGGGTTATTAAAGGCAGAGCACGAGATCAGATGGGGAAAAGATAACCTAGAAAACCTCTTGTCTCGTTTTCAAAGGAATCTTACGAACATCGGTGATATAGGAAATCACAGAAAACCTAAATGCGGGTGGCCAGTCAATATATGAGGCTTAGTTTCTGATCTTCAGTGGTAGCTGGTTTATACCAAATTAATTTAATTTTATTGTACAAAATGTCTCATGTTAAACATTTTTTCTTTTTTTGCTAAAAATAGCTTTATGCTTGTAATCTGAACAATGTACGTACGTATGTATGTATGTATTAAACCGGGGACCTAGAAACGACGGAGAGACTTCGTCTCGCCCGAGCCCTCAGTGTTCACAACCCCACAACAGGCCACATCAGTCCACCCAGGGTTATTGTGCGGTTCGTATTGTGCAGTTCGGTCCCCAGTGGTCCCCCCCCCCCCCCCCCCCCCCCCGGAGTCGTCTCATACCAGGAGAGTGTAACCCCAAAGGTTTTGCGTGGTAGAATAATTATGGTGAGCGCTTACGTGGAAACGGTGTTTGGACAGCAATCGCCAACACAATAAGAGGAACCAGCCTGCATTCGCCGAGGTAGATGGAAAACCGCCTTAAAAACCATCCACAGGATGGCTGGCTGGCACACCCGACCACTACACTAATCCGCTGGGTGGATTCGTGCAGTGGACCGGCACGCCTTCCCGCTCAGGAAGCAGCGCGTTAGACCGCGAGGCTAGCTGAGCGGCGTAATCTGAACAATGAGTTTAATTGTAGCATAGTGCGACTTTTGTATTAACCGACCTGCAATAGAGATTCAAGATCTTGATAAAACTATAAATAAATAATAAAGAAAAGACATCCGGTAATCTGCTACTCCTATAGTAAATATACCCACGTGCATGCGAATGCACGCTACCGTTGGACACTACCACGTTGAATTACAGCTTCACCCTCTGGTATCCAGTCTTTTCACCATTTATAGTGAACATTACAGCTGAACATGCTGCGAGTGAGTCAATTAATAAGTTATACCTAGACATCGTTACTTAGTGCCATACAGTGTTCAGTAGTACACGCTGCTATTGAAGGGTACATGTTGTAGAATGTACGTAGATAGCTAAAACAGCGATCGATAGATGCTACAGGTGTGCACCATCATGTAACTTCCACTTGCTTTAGGGTACTGGTGATTAAAATTTCTTCCATCGGCAGGACATGAACCACTAATCTCCGGGTAAAGCGTCACTGCATAAGCGCCCGTTAAATATCTCGTTAACGGAATCTGTTACGATCAGTCACATGATCATATATTGTTGGATACAAGTAAAATACCCTTAGAGGTTACGACACTTTTCCTGCTTAGAATTTAGGTTACATTTTGCACTCACGGGTTACGACGGAAAATGGGGCTTAAACCGTACTTTCAAATACTTTCAACCAACTAATTTAGAAATGTGTAACACATGTGCTATATACTGTGTACATTAGTACTGTATTTCCTTGTGCTTCTCAATTGATTTTGTGTGTTTTAGCGCCAGTTGTTATTAAGCGGCCTTTACAGCCGATTCAGAAATATCATCTTTGCGTCTCCTCTGCATATGTCTTTTGGAAATTTTCAACGAGAGTAAATTACTGTATTTTCAACGTTCGATAAGAAGTTTACTCTCTGATTCATAATGGTGCTATGTGGTTTTAGCTGTAAAATGGTTCAAATGGCTCTGAGCACTATGGGACTCAACTGCTGTGGTTATCAGTCCCCTAGAACTTAGAACTACTTAAACCTAACTAACCTAAGGACATCACACACATCCATGCCCGAGGCAGGATTCGAACCTGCGACCGTAGCAGTCGCACGGTTCCGGACTGTGCGCCTAGAACCGCGAGACCACCGCGGCCGGCCTTTTAGCTGTAATTCGTTACTTAAATCATAACGCTTTGACTAAATTATTTATATCTGAACTGAAGCGATATTAAAAACACACAACAAAAAACCCACAGCGCAGCTTTCTTAAAACGAAAAGCGTCAGGTTACTTCAAATTATTGTTTTTATACTACAAACTTAGTGTCACTAATAGTGAAACTAGTTTAGCAGTGTGTCGCAGAACTATGAGAAACAATGGTATATGCTTCACTGTATCCCATTATCAGATCTCTCAACTCTTAACCATGGACGAGCGTTGCAGTTCACCGTCATTTCAAAAACTGTTTCGTTACTAATTCGTCTTTCGTTACCTTTGAAGGATTACACAAATTTTCGTAAATCAATGAACTCTAGAATTACGTATTCTACGTCGTTTCGATCAATTTACCAAAATCGTTTATCTGAAAGGCTTCAAAACATCATGGAAATCAATTGTTGCATAGAGAGCGCCCTCGGGTAGATGACATTACAGATAATGAATCTCGTCTGTAGCATTAACTTGTTTCTAAACAATGGTTTCCATGCAATATTACTGACACCAGTTCGAGCATGTATCAGTATGAATGATATTAAGCAGCAAATAAGTGCTACAATTTACAAAAAAGAAAAATGTTGTAGCTCACGAAGACAGTAATAAATGAAGTAATTTAATCAAGTTATTAAACATTTTAGATATTGAAAAGCCTTCATTTCCCTAGGGCAATGCCTAAACATAGTTTTGTCCAATTATTTATCAGCTCCCAGAAATACTTTCGCAGTAGATATATAAACTGAAAGTTTCATCAACAGCCTGACTGACAAACACGCAAATTTCCAACCGTGATCCATTTGTCAGTTGCTTGTATGACGAAGACAATGATACTGTTGAAAGTTAGGAATTTTATAGAGAATTAACGCAACAGGTGCACCGAGGAAGTAGAAAACAGCCGGCCTGGATGGCCGAGTGGTTGTAGGCGCAACAGTCTGGAACCGCGCGACCGCTACGGTCGCAGGTTCGAATCCTGCCTCGGGAATGGATGTGTGTGATGTCCTTAGGTTAGTTAGGTTTAAGTAGTTCTAAGTTCTAGGGGACTGATGACCTCAGAAGTTGAGTCCCATAGTGCTCAGAGCCATTTGAACCATTTTTTTGAAGTAGAAAACAATAAATTCGTTGCGATATACTTCGTTATTATAAGTGATATCTTAGTTTAACAAACGTACACTTCGTTGCCCGCAGTGGCAGGTGATACCTACAGAAGAATGCTCTGGATAAAGAGGGACAAGTATTATATTGTTATAATAATAAATCACCAAACAGTGTATCAAAATGGTTCAAATGGCTCTGAGCACTATGGGACTTAACATCTGCGGTCATCAGTCCTCTAGATTTAGAACTACCTATCCTAACTAACCTAAGGACAGCACACATCAGGCAGGATTCGAACCTGTGACTGTAGCAGCAGCGCGGTAAACAGTGTATCCCACGCTTCTATATCCACCTATCTATACTTGTAAAGACTGTAGCAGCTCTTCTCACGACGTTGCGCAACTTGCCCTTGCGGCCGAATGAAAAAAAACCAAAAAAACTGATAACACTTAGACTATATATAAATGTCTGACTCGTTGCCAGCACCAAGAGACTAGGGCTCCCCCGTAACTGCTGACACATCACAGCATGGACTCGCAACCTCGATAGTTTCATAACGGCGCAAACGTTGTCTGAGGTCAAAGTCAGAGACTCCGCTGGAATTCCGACCGCAGAGCCGCTCGCCTTGCGGACACCTTAGCTGCTCTGCCAGCCGAAAGCTGTCACCACAAGCCGCACGGCGCAGGTGGCCGAGCGGTTTGTGCGCACGCAAGTTCGTGGCTTTAAAACCGAGAGTAAGAATCCTTGGCCGCAGCCATAAAAAGACGAAACGACGGTCTCCCCCCCCCCCCCCAAAAAAAAAGAACTACCTTCCCGATCCTCGGGTGCCGTTTCTATACCCGTTAAGTTCATTATCTGAGGAAAGGATAAAAGTATCCCGACACCTATTAGTGGACATTAATATGAGGTGAGTTCGCTCTTCGCCTTTACGGTGGTTTAAACTCTGATGGGGACACTTTCAGTGAGCTGGCTGAATATCTGTGGATGAGTGATAACCCTTTCTTCCTCAAGGTCCGAAACCAGAGAAGGTAGTGATGCTGAACGCTGGGTCTGGAGCGAAATCGACATCTTAACTCACTCCAAAAGTGTTCCACTAGGTTCCGGTTCAGACTGGGCAGGCCAGAGCATTTCGAAATTGTTATTATCCATGAACCAGTACCTCAGAGATGCTGCTTTACAATAGGGTGCACTGTCATGCTGACAAACAATCATCATTGCCGAACTATTCCTCTAGTGTACGCAGTATCCAAGGCTGTGAAATTCGTTCATATCCTTCGACATTTAGCGTTTCCTTAAGTGCAGTAAGGGGACCACACCCTAACTACGAAAGACACCTACATACTGTAAAAGTACCTCCTCCCTGCTTCGCTGTTGACGCTACTCATGAAGGCAGCGTTCAGGTATTCGCCAAACCCAAACCCTTCCACCGGACTGACACGAGATATAGAATGATTGAAATCAGTCCGAATCATGTGTCTCCTATCATCCACCCCCTAGTTGTGTCGCTCTTTAGCCTACCACAAGTCTCCCTTAGTACTGACTATAGAAATGTGAGGCTTACGAGAAGGTGCTCTATCATTGTACTCCATTCGTTTTAACTTATTACTACAGTCATTGTGTTAATTGGACTGCTGGTAGCACTCTGGAATTCGCAGGTGATTCCTTCCTCTGATTTCTTGTGACTTTTACAACCACTTTCCATAATGCACGACAGTCCCCGTCTGTCAGTACACGAGCACTGGTTGGGTTGGGGTTGTTTCTTCGCGTTTCAACTTCACGATAATATTGTCTATAGTCGACTTGGGCAACTTTAGAAAGGTTGAAATGGATCTGTGGATTTGTTAATCATTTAACATGGAATGACTAGTCCACGTTCGAAGTCACTGAGCTCTTCTGATTGAAACATTCTGCTGTTACTGCTTCTTTCCTGACAGTACAATAATCCGCGCCTACTTTTATGCGGCTCTTGATACCTATTGGTCAATTTCGCATTATGTAGGGGTAAATGGACACTATCGGTCAGATACCGTACTGTACTTCTTGGAATTCATATAGTTTTGGAACACTCAGAACACTGTCTTCGTTTCTATCAGACTCATCATCACGAGCATCATCATCAACAACAACAACAACAACAATTTGACATCAGGTGCTATATAATGACCACCCATTACGTCGTCGTCTTGATCCTTTTTTTACATATTCTTCGAATGCAGCAAATAACTTCTTTTCTCCATGGAGCACCCATTCGACCATCCTGTTCCATAGACCTTATTTCTTTTCCCGCCTCTCCTAATAATTTCCGGCAGGCGTCTCTCCGTTGTTGTCTGCTTCAAAGTGGTATTCACATTAAAAGTCGACGTCTCACGATCGTAAGTTAACTGGTAATACACATCGGAATTTTTATCATGAAAATTTGAATTTAATCTAGTGAAAGCAGTCAAACCAGTTTCATACTTCTTTCTTCATCTTTAGTTGCCCATCCAGTCATTGTCTTCCAGTCAGCAGCGCATTAGAAGCTCATACAGACAGGGTGACGTACAGGTGACCTCTGTTATCTGGGAAGATAAGCTATCATACCCTGTTCTTTTTTCAAATTCAACACATTAAGGACAAGGCGATACTAGCTGAGAAAAACGGTATTGTCTATTTCCAGTACAACTGAGAAATTTCCGGAATGAGTTTTTACTCTGCAGCGGAGTGTACGCAAATCTGAAACTTTCTCGCAGACTAAAACTCTGTACCAGACTGGGACATGAACCTGGGACCTTTGCCATTCACGGACAAGTGCCCTACCTACTGATCTATCCACACCGATTATAACTAACGACAATAACCTGCAGAATAATTGAACATATTCCTGAGAACACTGTCAGTCTCCTCTCTCCTAGAAAAATAATTGCCGTGCACTGGTGACGACCATCTCTAAAGATGTATTCGTAAACAAACGAATTAGTAATGCTTCCCATGTGGATTAATGATCCTAGACGATGATTGGAAGCATCTCAACAGCAGTCCTGTTTCGATACTGTACAATAAATTTAAGTCTTTTCTCTCGATGAAACACCATTATCATGGTGTAAATACCAGTCTGCATCTGAGGCCCATACCCAGCAACTGAACCGCTGTGGTGTTCACAAGTCTGATTGTTCACTGATTTACAATGTCGGAAGTAGAAGTACTTGTCTGATATTTGTCAACCTTCGTAGAAATGTTCATCACAAACCGTGTAATAAATTATCAAACTTTCATTCCATTCGGAACTGTTGTCCATCGTCAACTCGGTATAAGAAGTGACCACAACAGACACGAATACATTGTCACCGTTGAGACATGGAAGCAAACATCTTCGAATGTTATCTTACCATGGCTGAAACATACGCTGTGACATTTCATGAATATTGCTGGCTGTAGGATCGTATGTAAATATGTGTGTTCTTATCACATCACAGACAAGCTCTGTGAGTACAAATCAGGGGACTAGGCAGCCAGAAAAGAATTCCAACTTTCCTCGAGGCGATTCCGTTGTGAATTACTGTCTCGGGTCTTGCATTATCTTGTTGGAATATTCAGTTTGGCATCATCAAGGATATGTCAAGTGGGATTACCATTCTCGTCACTTAGTCGCGAGCAGTCAGGCTTCCTAAGACGATTACAGAATCAGTACTGTTGTCACATCCAATAGCTCCCCCACCATGCTTCCAGGAGTTAACGAGGCATGAGTTTCGAGAACCGCTGTTTCTGGTGGTCTTTCACCAGGTCGGTGATGGACACGTTGGTGCCGATCTGACCACCACTCACTGAAGCGAGACTCATCCCTGTACATCAAAGAATTCCACTCAATGTCCCAGTTAACTCTGGATCTATGCCATGCAAGTTCCTGTTGTCTGTAGTATGGAGTCAGCGTTACACAACGAATGGCAACTTGAGACATGAACCCAGCCTCCAGTAATCTGTACTCGATCGTTCGCGGTGACACACTGTCTGTAGCCTCGACCCAAATTTCACCTGGTGCTATCCATCTATTCAATAGTGCCAGTCAAACAATGCTACAATTTTCTCGTGGTGTATTCCCTCTGGAAGGACCTGTACTAACTCTTCTTGCCTGAGCCCAACTCGTCATCACTTGTTCTGCAGTCATTGCTCTACAGCCAACAGTCTGTGCGATTTGTGGGTATGATGTTCTCATATCCCCCATTCCAACTATCTGATCTTTCTCATAGACCGAAAGATGGTTATAAGCAACACGTGCACGACCCACGGGTATGTTTGTCGCAATCTTCTCCTGAAAACATTTAGTAGCTTTAGGCACACCCGGTAGGCATGATTTACTCATTTTTCAAACGTAGGAATGGCATTTTCGTGTACTGAAAATTCTAAAAATAAGATCGCATAAGAATGGCATTTTAATCAACAAATCTCATAGCATGGCGATATTGGAGAGTCGTTTAGGTAGCGCTGGTTCACGGTGTTCGTGGTGTAACACTTTCCATTTCCGTCAGTCTGCACACATTAAGAGAAGTTTTGCATCACCCCGATATGTCGTGCAGGTGTGTTATTATTGTGACCGTTCCTGTACTGATCGGAAGGTCGCAGCCCTGTTTGTTAACGTACACACAGTTACCAGGAGCGCTACCTATGGATAGATCGCCACATTCGAAAGGACTTTGTAGCATTTCACCTGAAAATAAGGCACCAGCAGAGGACACGCTGGAGACGTCTATGAAATAGTAGAGTGAACATCCAACACGCCACGAAGGACAATCGTGACATTAATCGGATCAGCGTCACCACGTTACCTGCAGAAGACTTGTCAACCAGGGAAGCTTCTCTACGTGTGCACCGGAATAAAAATGATGCGGTGCGGACGTGGACTTCGTTGACAAGTAGTGTTGAGGAGTTACACCACACTGGCCGCCCATGTTCGACAGGTGCACGAGATGATCGATTTCTACGACATTTGAGTCGAAGGAACCGTGGGCTGAGTGCTACAGAACTGAATTCTGCGTTGGAAGAGGCTACAGGACGACATATATCGGGTCAAACTCTAGAGATGATTGCACGATGCGACTCTCCATTTCCGACAAGAATGGCGAATACCAAGTCGTACACCACAACGCCATCGACTCAGACTCCGATGGTCAGGAAATGATGCAGGAAGGAGTCCCCAGTATTGGCGTCGGGTGTTGTTTACCGACGGTACCTGGATCTGTTTGTACCCTGATAATCCCAGATAATGTGTTTGGAGACAACCTGGTAATGTCGAACACCTCCGACACTGTGTCCCACATGTGAAACTAGGTTCAAAAAAGGTTCAATGGCTCTAAGCACTATGGGACTTAACATCTGAGGTCATCAGTCCCCTAGACTTAGAACTACGTAAAAGTAACTAGCCTAGGGACATCACACACATCCATGCCCGAGGCAGCATTAGAACCTGCGACCGTAGCAGCCGCGTGGTTCTGGACTGAAGCGCCTAGAACGGCTCGGCCACAACGGCCGGCTGCAACTAGGTGGCGTTACGTCGAGCCACCGTACACCCCATGCGGTTGTTGAGGGCAATCTCACTGTCTGGTACAGGGACGCGATTCTGCAACAAATGGTGGGACCTTATCACAAACATTTTGGTGAAAATTTCATCTTGATTGATGATAACCCGCGTGATCATCGTGACGTTCTCGTGAACACGTTCCTTCAGCATGTAAGGATCACCAGAATGGAGTAGCTTGCCTGTTCCCCGAACATAAAGCATCTAGATGACACTTTTGTGCTTACTAAAGCATTCCCGAACACACTGTTCTTCTAAAGCGCAGTGTATTACATTTCTTTATGTTGAGGGACAAATGCTAGCTTTTGTACCACGCGTCGATCCTTAACAGATCCTCTTGAATTTCGTTACATTTTCTGCGATTTTTCTGTATGCGACAGAATCATCCACGAAAATTCTCAAGGTGATTGCGACACTACCAAACCATGTCTTGTGTGTAGATTGCGAACAATAATAGCCCTAAAATACTTCCGTGGGTTACACTGAAAGCTATAGTTGCATCTGTAGCTTTCTGCGTTAAGGACTCTTGTTGTGATCTGTTTGAAAGGAACTGCTCCACCCGGTCTTATAAACACGGTCCAATCACGTTATTGTGACCACTGCCAATGTTCGGCTGCGTCCTGCAATAACCACTTGCAGCCGGCAGGTGCAAGCACTAGATGTGGCCGGGGGGGGGGGGGGGGGTGTTCAGGTTCGGGTTACGTGGAAAGCAGTGAAGTCATTGAGTCATTGTCATAATGCGGCAACTGAGAGGTTTACCTTACGTTCAAATGGGCATGATCGTTGGCTTTTGGGCCAAGGATGGAAGCATCTCCCTAACGCTAATTTTATAAACTGTTTCGCTTGCCGCCGTGGATGGTGAAATGGCGCTATCCAAAACGGGCGCCAAAGCGGGTATGCTGCACCGCGGGCCATAGATGACAGGGTGAATGACGGCTGCGGAAATGTGTACGGGTAAAGAGCTGTGCAATTGTTGATCAACTGACTGCACACATGAGCCTAGGGCCTACCAACAATGTATCCTCAACGGCTGTTCAGTGAACGTTGCTGCGTATGGGCCTCAACAGCAAGCGACTAGTTCATGCATACTTGCTGTCTGGTGTTCATATGTGACCTAAATTGGAATTTGCACGTCAGGACTGCAGCTGTACGTCTACTGAGTGGCGAGAGGTGGCCTTTTCAGATAAATCGCGTTTTATGCGCCATTGGACAGATTGCCGTTGGCGTGTACGGCGCGAAACGTCTGAAAGCAACGAGTCCAGGTCTAAGGGAGGAGCGTTATGGTCTGTAGATTGTTTCCTTGTCATTTTCTGGATTTTATTGCAATTCAGGAATGCACAGTGGATCAATACAAGTATACATCTATCCTTGGGGACCATGTTCACCCCTACATGCAGTTCGGAACGATGGGATCTACCAGCAGGACAATGCAACGTGTCACACAGCTCGCAGTGTACGTACGTGGTCCGAAGAGCACCGGGTTGGGTTTATCGTACTCCTCTGGCCACCAAACTCCAAAGATTTAAACCCAATCGAGAATCTGCAGGGTTGCTTCGTCCAGACTGTTCGCGCCATGGATCCTCAAACGAGAAACGTAACGCAGCTGTCCACCGCACCGAAGTCGCCATGACTACACATACCTGTCGGTACCTTCCAGAACTTCCCTTCCTGCACGTCTCGCAGCTGTTAGTGCTGCAACATGTGAGTTTTCAGGCTTTTGACAGGTACTCACATTAATATGACTGGGCAGTGTATGTTACACTCGTATTCTGTTTATTATGCGACAGTGCAGAACTGTATCCAACATGTCCGAGATGTAAAGGAAGACGGCGTCAACCGGGGCGCCGGTATCTGCTGCCTTTTGGGCCTCTTGGACGAAGAGAGCGAGCTGAGATTCATTCGGTCGTTATTTGTAGAGTTCATGTTGATTTCTGTAGAGGAGATTTTCGGTCTTCAGAATGGTGTTAACACGCGAGAATAAATGTGTTCCAATACTCTTCATCAGACTGACGTCAGCGATGTCGCCCCTAGTTGCGTGTGTTTGTTGGATTTCCCTTCCTGAACTCGGGAATGACTTGGATATTTTTCCAATCACGTGAAATCCTTCGACTATCCAGCGTTTTACAGTAGACAGGCGCTACAAGAGGACGAAGTTCTTTCGTAATTTCTATGTAGAATCATATAGTTATCTTATGAGACCAGTTGCCTTTATTCTGTTAATTGATGCCGCAGTGACTTATTTCGATGTCTCTCATTCAAGCGATCGTCCGACGATTTGAAACAGTGTGGAAAAAAGGAATTCAGAATTTCGGCTTTTTCTCTGTTATCATCCGCATTAGAGACACGAGTTTCTGAACGCATGGCTGTAATCTGTTGACTGATATGAAAAAGTTCAAAGAAGGTTCGTTTCATAGAAATGACGACAAGTCATCCAATGAATAAAAGTGACATCTGCTGTAGACCCTCTTCTATTCTTATCTGCATAAATAATTTAGGAGACAATCTGAGCAACCCTCTTAGATTGCTTGCAAACTGTACTGTCATTTTCTGTCTGTTAAAGTCCACAGAAGGCAAAAATGAATTGAAAAATAATTTAGACAAAATATCTCTGTGGTACTAAAGATGGCAATTCACCCCAAACAAAATATGCGTCAACTCCTCCACATAAATACCACATACACCGTTATGTTTCAGTTGCACGATAAGTCACAAATTTAAAGATTTCGATTCAGTTGAATGCCTAGGGATTAGAATTACTAACAACTTAAACCTGAATCAATATATAGAAAATGTTGTGGGTAAAACAAACCACAGACTGTGTTGTGCTCACAGAAATTGTAAAAGATGCAACAAATCGACTAAATAGACTGCTACACTACGTTTGTCCATCCTCTTCTTGACGGAGGACATCAACAGTTCAAAGAAGGGCAGCTCGTTTTGTGGTATCGCTAAATGGGGGAGAGGATGTCACGGATATGATACCTGTGTTGGGGCGGATGTCATTGAAACAATGACATTTTTCGTTGCAACAGGATCTTTTCACGAAATTTCAGTTAGCGACTTTCCCCTCCGAATGCGCAAACTTATTGTTGACTCACACCGAAGTAGGAAAAAGGACCCTCGTAATAAAGTAAGAGAAATCAGAGTTCGCACGAAAAGATTTAGGTTTTCATTTTTCCCAAGTGCAATTCGAGAGTGGAACAACCAATAAATAGCTTGAAAGTGGTTTGATGAACCCTCTGTCAAACACCGAAGTGTCAATTGCAGAGTAATTATGCAGATACGGAAAAGACCGATAAGGTCTAATGAAAAGTGGGTGTATCACACCAGGACATATGAAGGAGTAACATGGTTGCGATTGCTGTATTTCGCACCGAGTGGAACAGTCTAAAGTAGGCCGTTTATCAAGTGGTAGATATGAAATGGCTGATTATTACAATTTTCGTGATGATTAACAATTAAATATTGGAAAAAAGAAGATTACGATTGTGTTGTTGTTGTGGCCTTTAGTCCGAAGACTTGTTTGATGCAGCTCTCCATGCTACTCTACACCGTGCAAGCCTCTTCATCTCCGAGTAACTACTGCAACCTACATCCCTCTGAATCTGCTTACTGTATTCATCTCTTTGTCTCACTCTAAGATTTTTGCCCACACTGTTCGCTCCAGTACTAAATTGGTGATCCCTTGATATCTCAGATTGTGTCCTACCAACCGATCCCTTCTTCTAGTCAGGTTGTACCACAAATTTCTGTTCTTTTCAGTTCTATCCAGTACCTCCTCATTAGTTATATGATCTACTCATCTAATCTTCAGCATTCTTCTGTAGCGCCACATTTCAAAAGCTTTAATTCTCTTTTTGTATAAACTATTTATCGTCCATGCTTCACGTCTATAAATGGCTACACATCACACAAATACTTTCAGGAAATACTTCCTCACGCTTAAGTCTATACTCGATATTAACAAGTTTCTATTCTTCAGAAACGCTTTTCTTGCCATTGTCAGTCTACATTTTATACCCTCCCTACTGCGATCATCATCAGTTATTTTGTGTCCCAAACAGCAGAACTCATTTACTACATTCAGTGTCTCATTTGCTAATACACTTCCCTCAGCATCACCTAATTTAATTCGACTACATTCCATTATCCTCGTTTTGCTTTCTTTGATTTTCCTCTTATATCCTCCATTCAAGTTACTCTCCATTCCGTTCAACTGCTCTACCAAGTTCTTTGCTTTCTCTGACAAAATTGTAATGTCATCGTCAAACTTCGAAGTTTTTATTTCTCTTCCCTGGACTTTAATTCCTACTCCAAATTATTCTTTTGTCTCTTTTACTGCCTTCTCAATATACAGATTGAATAATATCGGGGATAGGCTTCAACTCTGTCTCACTGCCTTCCCTCTCACGCCCCTCGACTCTTATAACCGCCCTCTGGTCTGTACAAATGGTAAATAGCCTTTTGCCCCCTGTATTTTACCCCTGTTACCTTCAGAATTTGATAGAGATTATTACAGTCAACATTATCAAAAGCTTTCTCTATGTCTACAAATGCTATAAACGTAGGTTTTCCTTTCCCTATCTGCTATGAGAAGTCGTAGGGTCAGTATTGCTTCGCGTGTTGCTGAATTTCTCCGGAATCCAAACTGATCTTCCCCGAGGACGGCTTCTACGAGTTTTTTCTTTGTTCTGTAAATGATTCGTTTTAGTATTTTGTAGCAGTGGCGTATTAAACTGATAGTTCGGTAGTTTTTACGCCTGCAGCACCTGCTTTCTTTGGAACTGGGATTATTATATTCTTCATGAAGTGTGAGGGTATTTCGCCTGTCTCATACATCTTGCTCACTAGATGGTAGAGTTTTGTCGTGGCTGGCTCTCCCAAAGCTATCAGTAGCTCTAACGGAATGTTGTCTATACCGGGGCCTTGTTTCGACTAAGGTCTTTCAGTGCTCTGTCAAACTCTTCACGCAGTATCATGTCTCCCATTTCATCTTCATCTCCATCCTCTTCCATTTCCATAATATTGCCCTCAAGTACATCTCCCTTGTATAGACCCTCTACATACTCCTTCCATCTTTCTGCTTTACATTCTTTGCTTAGGACTGGTTTTCCATCCGAGCTCTTGATATTCATACAGGCGGTTCTCTTTTCTCCAAAGGTCTCTTTAATTTTCTTGTAGGGAGTATCTATCTTACCCCTAGTGATATATGCTTCTATCCTTACATTTGTCCTGTAGCCGTTTCTGCCATTTTGCTCTTCCTGTCAGTCTTATTTTTTAGACGTTGTATTCCCTTTCGCCTGCTTCATTTATTGCATTTTTATATTTTCTTCTTTCATCGATTAAATTAAATAATTCTTGTGTTACCCAAGGATTTCTACCAGCCCTCGTCTTTTTACATCCTTGGTCCTCTGCTGTCTTACTATTTCATGTCTCAGAGCTACCCATTTTCTTATATATTCCTTTCCCCAGTTCGTGTCAATCGTTCCCTAATGCTCCCTCTGAAACCTTCTAAAACCTCTGGTTCTTTCTATTTATCCAGATCCCATCTCCTTAAATTTCCGCCTTTTTGCAATTTCTTCACTTTTGATCTGCAGTTCATAACCAATAAATTGTGATCAGAGTCCACATCTGCTCCTGGGAATGCCTTACAGTTTAAAATCTGGGTCCTAAATCTTTGCCTAATCATTATATAATCAATCTGAAACCTCCTGGTGTCTCTAGGCCTCTTCACGTATACGCCCTTCGCTCATGGTTGTTAAACCAAGTGTTAGCTATGATTAAATTATGCTCTGTGCAAAATTCTACCAGACGACTTCCTCTTTCGTCCCTTTCCTCCAGTCCATATTCACCTACTACTTACTTTTCCTACTATCGAATTCCAGACCCTCATAACTACTAAATTTTCGGCTCCTTTCATTATTTGAATACACTCCTGGAAATTGAAATAAGAACACCGTGAATTCATTGTCCCAGGAAGGGGAAACTTTATTGACACATTCCTGGGGTCAGATACATCACATGCTCACACTGACAGAACCACAGGCACATAGACACAGGCAACAGAGCATGCACAATGTCGGCACTAGTACAGTGTACATCCACCTTTCGCAGCAATGCAGGCTGCAATTCTCCCATGGAGACGATCGTAGAGATGCTGGATGTAGTCCTGTGGAACGGCTTGCCATGCCATTTCCACCTGGCGACTCAGTTGGACCAGCGTTCGTGCTGGACGTGCAGACCGCGTGAGACGACGCTTCATCCAGTCCCAAACACGCTCAATGGGGGACAGATCCGGAGATCTTGCTGGCCAGGGTAGTTGACTTACACCTTCTAGAGCACGTTGGGTGGCACGGGATACATGCGGACGTGCATTGTCCTGTTGGAACAGAAAGTTCCCTTGCCGGTCTAGGAATGGTAGAACGATGGGTTCGATGACGGTTTGGATGTACCGTGCACTATTCAGTGTCCCCTCGACGATCACCAGTGGTGTACGGCCAGTGTAGGAGATCGCTCCCCACACCATGATGCCGGGTGTTGGCCCTGTGTGCCTCGGTCGTATGCAGTCCTGATTGTGGCGCTCACCTGCACGGCGCCAAACATGCATACGACCATCATTGGCACCAAGGCTGAAGCGACTCTCATCGCTGAAGACGACACGTCTCCATTCGTCCCTCCATTCACGCCTGTCGCGACACCACTGGAGGCGGGCTGCACGATGTTGGGGCGTGAGCGGAAGACGGCCTAACGGTGTGCGGGACCGTAGCCCAGCTTCATGGAGACGGTTGCGAATGGTCCTCGCCGATACCCCAGGAGCAACAGTGTCCCTAATTTGCTGGGAAGTGGCGGTGCGGTCCCCTACGGCACTGCGTAGGATCCTACGGTCTTGGCGTGCATCCGTGCGTCGCTGCGGTCCGGTCCCAGGTCGACGGGCACGTGCACCTTCCGCCGACCACTGGCGACAACATCGATGTACTGTGGAGACCTCACGCCCCATGTGTTGAGCAATTCGGCGGCACGTCCACCCGGCCTCCCGCATGCCCACTATACGCCCTCGCTCAAAGTCCGTCAACTGCACATACGGTTCACGTCCATGCTGTCGCGGCATGGTACCAGTGTTAAAGACTGCGATGGAGCTCCGTATGCCACGGCAAACTGGCTGACACTGACGGCGGCAGCGCACAAATGCTGCGCAGCTAGCGCCATTCGACGGCCAACACCGCGGTTCCTGGTGTGTCCGCTGTGCCGTGCGTGTGATCATTGCTTGTACAGCCCTCTCGCAGTGTCCGGAGCAAGTATGGTGGGTCTGACACACCGGTGTCAATGTGTTCTTTTTTCCATTTCCAGGAGTGTAAGTTCTTTTACCTCATCATACATTTCATCAATCTCTTCTACATCTGCGGAGCTAGTTGGCACATAAGCTTGTACTACTGTGGTAGGCGTGGGCTTCGAGTCTAGCTTGGCCACAATAATGCGTTCACTATGCTGTTTGTAGTAGCTTACCCGCACTCCTATTTTTTTATTCATTATTATACCTACTCCTGCGTTACCCCTATTTGATTTCGTATTTATAACCCTGTATTCACCTGACCAGAAGTCTTGTTCCTCCTGCCACCGAACTTCACTAATTCTCACTATATCTAAGTTCGTTCTATCCGTTTCCCTTTTAATATTTTCTAACCGACCTGCCGGATTAAGGTATCTCACATATCACGCTCCGATCCGTAGGACGCCAGTTTTGTTTCTCCTAATGAAGACGTCCTCTTGAGTAGTCCCCGCCCGGAGATCCGAATGAGGAACGATTTGACCTCGGGAATATTCTACCGAAGAGGATGCCATCATCATTTAACCATACAATAGAGCTGCATGCCCTCGGGAAAAACTGCGGCTGTAGTTTCCCCTTACTTTCAGCCGTTTGCAATACTAGCACAGCAAGGCCATTTTGTTTCATGCTACAAGACCATATCAGTCAATCATGCACACTGTTGACCCTGTAACTACTGATAAGATTGCTGCTCCTCTTCAGGAACCACAGGTTTGTCTGGCCTCTCAACAGATACCCCCTCCATACGGCTATCTATATCGATGAGGCACGCAAGCCTCCCCATCATCGCCAAGGTCCATGGTTCGTATGGTATAATACTCCAATAACGACCAGGCCATCAGAGACAGATCACAAGCCTTTTGAAAGAAATCGACCTGGCATTTTCCTTAAGCAATTACAAAAATGACACAGAATTAAATCCGATTGGCCGGACAGGGATTTGAACCACCGTCCTCTGAAATATGAGTCCCGTATCATTGCACTGAACCAGCTCACTTGGTTTGGGTACTGCAGTCTACTGCTGAGATAATAAGGCTTTTTTAAAGTATTTTCGAGTGGTCAGTAAACTGTAATTGAACCGCTCTTGTTTTTACTATGTCAGAAAGTTTCATTTTAGGCTACAATGCGTAATCACCCAGAAGATGTGGGAAATATCTACATCCACGTCTACACGATTACTATGCAATTCACATTTAAGTGTTTGACAAAGGCTTCACAGAAATATTTTCAGACTGTTTCTCGGCCGTTCCACTCTCGAATAGAACTTAGAAAAAATGAAAATCTACATCTTTCTGCGCGAGCTCTGATGTCTCTTACTTTGTCGCGATGGTAATCTCTCTCAATGTGGGTGGGAGCCAACAAAATATTGTCGCATTACGAGGGTAAAGTCGCTAATTGAAATTCCGCAAAAAGATCTCGCAGTACTGAAAAACGCCTCAGTTTTGTTTATTGCTGCCCGAACTGTGTATAATATCCGTGACAGTCTCAACCATACATCGCGATAATACGAAACGAGCTGCGGTTCTTTCCAGTTTTTCGATGTCATCCACCAAGTCTGTCTACGGCGCAGACATATACTAGAAGAGAACGGAAAATCGTGTTGTATGCAGTCTCTTTAGTAGACTTGATGAATTTTCTAAGTGTGGTGCCAATAAAATGTAATGTTTGGTTCACTTTCCTCACAGCCGGCCGCGGTGGTCTAGCGGTTCTAGGCGCGCAGTCCGGAACCGCGCGGCTGCTACGGTCGCAGGTTCGAATCCTGCCTCGGGCATGGATGTGTGTGATGTCCTTAGGTTAGTTAGGTTTAAGTAGTTCTAAGTTCTAGGGGACTGATGACCACAGATGTTAGGTCCCATAGTGCTCAGAGACATTTGAACCATTTTTTGAACTTTCCTCACAACATTATCGATGTTATGGTTACAATTTAAGCTATTTGTTATTGTAATTCCTAGGTATTTACTTGAATCTACGACCTTTAACTTAGTGTTATCTGTCGTGGAACCAAAATTTAACGGAATTTTGTAAAATATTTTCCACTCTATTAGACCGTGTGGTACAGCAACCGTATGTAGATTATTTGAATTAAATACAGTCTTGATTCTTTTACTAACAACGCGTTTAGCCTTCATGGGGTAATTTCAGATTACCCTTAGGGACAGCAAAATAAGCGAAATATCTACATCTACATTTATACTCCGCAAGCCACCCAATGATTTGTGGTGGAGGGCACTTCACGTGCCACTGTCATTACTTCCCTTTCCTGTTTCAGTCGCGTATGGTTTGCGGGAAGAACGACTGCCGGAAAGCCGGTCGGGGTGGACGAGCGGTTCTAGGCGCTACAGTTTGGAACCGCGCGACCACTACGGTCGCAGGTTCGAGTCCTGCCTTGAGCATGGATGTGTGTGATGTCCTTAGGTTAGTTAGGTTTAAGTAGTTCTAAGATCTAGGGGACTGATGACCTTAGAAGTTAAGTCCCATAGTGCTCAGAGCCATTTGATCCATTTTTTGACTGCCGGAAAGGCTCCGTGCGCGCTCGAATCTCTCTAATTTTACATTCGTGATCTCCTCGGGAGGTATAAGTAGGGGGAAGCAATATATTCGATACCTCATCCAGAAACGCACCCTCTCGAAACCTGGAGAGCAAGCTACACCGCGATGCAGAGCGCCTCTCTTGTAGAGTCTGCCACTTGAGTTTGCTAAACATCTCCGTAACGCTATCACGCTTACCAAATAACCCTGTGACGAAACGCGCCGTAGTGTATGGTCCTAGCTTGTACGATTGTAAATGGGAGTAAGAAATTTTTACGAATCTAAAATTTTTATTTTGCAACATTTTAAAAACCGTAAAACGGCTGTGTGCTAGACTATAGTACGCTTGGAATCAGATGAAACCTCAGAGATCCAGGCAAAAACAACTAATATAATGTCGTACAATCGCAGGATAGAACGCTAAGTAAGTAATCAAATTGAACGAGGCATACCTTAATAAAGTCGTACCAGCAGGCCAGAATGGTACAATGTAGAACCACACTCACAAAGAAGGATGCACACTTGTATATAATCCACAGAGACGCCTCCGTAACTTCGCGGCAGGAGCGTCAAGCGAGCAGACCGGCGAACAAAGGAATAAGGCTTGTGTACACTATCTGCAGAGGACGCATACAGGTGGCGTTCAAAGCAGTTATATGACAGTCCGAAATGAAACCTGTTACAAGAACATAACCAAACATTGTTTGTCAGAAAGCTAGTAAATAACTTGTGCTGAGCTCGGCTGCGCCACGTGCCGCAGACGACTGGCAGGCGGCGTGGGCGGAGCGGCTGCGGTGGCAGTCGCAGCAGGAGGGCTGGAGCGGCCGCAACGCCAGCGCGCGCTCCGTCAGCCAGCCGAGGTACCTCGAGACGCTCGTCGTCGCCGACAAGAAGTTCCTCGACTACCACAAGGGCTCCGACCTCGAGAACTACATCCTCACCATCATGAACATGGCGAGTACCTGGCAAACTTCGCTCCTAGCGTACTCTTTTGTTATTAATGTGGCTATTTCTTCTCCTATTTCATCAGCAACTCGTTTCAATTCAACAATGGTGTGCTAATAGACTTTGAGATAATCTCGCCGCAAAAAATGTTATCACCAACTTTAAAGAACATCCTGGAAACTTTAGAGCTTTGTAGACTGTGTAGTACAGGGTGTATCAAAAAGAATGATTCGATTTTAAAAAATCGTAACTATTACGTTATTTGAGATACGTGCGTGAACGACGTACTGTTGGAAAGATCAAACTCTCGAATTTTTCACGGTTCCTGCTAGGTAGCAGCAGTATGCACATACTTCAGTTCTAGTAAAAATGGTGTCAGGAAAACAGAAAGCGTTTTTTTTTCCTTCGTTTTGCGCAGTGCGGGTCAGTAATAACTGTTCAGGGTGACTTTCGTACTAGGTATGGTGTGGACCCTCCCCAGAGCACAGAGCATTAAACGAAGGCATGGACATTTGCGAGAAACAGGTTGTTTGTGTAAAGGCAAATCGCCGGGCCCTCCCCGAGTGTCTGACACAGACGTCGAACCATCCGCCATAGTTTCACAAGGCATCCGCAGAAAGCCGGTCGCCGTGCAGCTCGACAGCTCAACATGCCCACAATGTCAGTCTGGTGTGTGTTGCGTCGATGTTTACACATGAAACCATACAAAATTCAGGACTGCAAGCTCTTCGTGAAGGTGACAAACAACAACGTGTGGAGTTCTGTAATTTTGCTCTTGGCAAGATGGAATGTTCAAATGTCTGTGAATTCTTAAGGCACCAAACTGCATAGGTCATCCGTCCCTAGACTTACACACTACTTAAACTAAGTTAAACTAACTTATGCTAAGAACAACACACACACACCCAGGCCCGAGGGAAGACTCGAACTTACGACGGCAGGCAAGATGAAAGATGACAATTTTCTTCCACGCTTAGTGTTTAGTGACGAGGCAACAGTCCGTTTAAATGGAAGGGTGAACCGTCATAATGTGAGAATATGGTGTACGGAACAACCACATGAAGTTGTACAAAATGAGAGGGGCTCTCCAAAATTTAGTGCGTTTTGTGCAGTTTCACGGAAAAAGTTGTATGGTCCACTTTTCTTTGCTGAGAACAGTGTTACAGAAAGCACATATCGCGATATGCTTGAGAACGTTCTTTTCCTACAGTTGGAGACTGATTCGAACGACTTCATTTACCAACAGGACGGGGCACCGCCACACTAGCGTCTGAAAATGCGGGAATTTTTAAATCAAAGGATTACTGAACGATGGATTGGTCGTACTGGACCAAATGGTTCAGCCTTACATTACAGGCCTCCAAGGTCACCGGACGTAACTTTATGTGATTATTTCTTGTGGGGGGTGAAAGACACTGTTTATGTCCCTCTGTTATCAACAACAATGAATGAACTGAGAAATCGCATAACAGTAGCTCGCTGCCGTGTGGGAACAATTTCAGAACAATTTCAATACCGGAATGACATATGCCTTTCATCTCAAGGTTGGCGTACTGAACACCTGTGACAAGGTATGAAAAAACTTTCAGTTTTCCGTTCATCAAAAAACAAAATTCGTTGTATATGTTTATTAGTTTCAGAAATATTGACGTGCCAAATCGGATGATTCTTTTTCATACATCCTGTACTGTGGGGAAGAAATTTCTGAGAATGAGCGTCTGGAACATAGTATTGTCTGGTACTGAAACATGGACTGTTGGAAACCGAAACAGAACAGAACCGAAACATTTGAGTAATGGTGGTACCGAAGAATGTTGAAAATTACGTGGATTTATGACGTAAGGAGTGACGAGGTTCTCCAGAGGATCGACGAGGAAAGGAATATATGGAAAATACTGACAATAAGAATGATAGATAGCAGCACATCTGTTAAGACATCAGGAAATAAATTCCATGGTAACAGAGTAAGCTAATGAGGGTAAAAACTATAGAGAAAGAGACAGATTACAATACACCCAACAGGTAACTGAGGACATATGTTGGAATTGATACTCTGAGATAAAAAGATTGGAACAGGAGAGAAATTCGTCGCTGGTCGTATCAGACTAGTCAGAAGATTAGTGACTCAAATGTTCAAATGTGTGTGAAATCTTATGGGACTTAACTGCTAAGGTCATCAGTCCCTAAGCTTACACACTACTTAACCTAAATTATCCTAAGGACAAACAAACACACCCATGCCAGAGGGAGGACTCGAACCTGCACCGGGACCAGCCGCACAGTCCATGGCTGCAGCGCTTTAGACCGCTCGGCTGATCCCGCGCGGCCAATGACTCAAAAATAAAAAAAAAAGGAATGTATAGAACTGGTATCAAGCGTTGGTGATGTAGACACTGATCAGCCATAACATTATGACCATCCACGTAATAGCTGGTATGCCCACCTTTGGCACGGATAACACCGGCGACGTGTCATGGTATGGAAGCTATTAGGCCTTGTTATGTCGCTGGAGGAAGCTGGCAACACATCCGCACACACAAGTCATCTAATAGCCATTATTTCCTGGGAAGCAGCGATGAGCTCCAAAGCCACGTTCAATCACATCCCAGATGTGTTCGATCAGATTCATATCTGGCGATCTGGGTGCCAGCGCATCAATTGGAACTCGCCACTGTGTTGCTCGTACCACTCCATCATATTCTTGGCCTTGTGAGATGGAGCTGTATCTTGTTAAAAAATGCCACTGCCGTTGGGAAACATGATCGTTATGAAGGGGTGTAAGTGGTTCTCAACCAGTGCACGATACTCCTTGGCCATTATGGTGTTTTGCACGAGCTCCACTGGACCCATGCATGCCCACATGAATGTTACCCAGAGTATAATGGAGCCGCCGCCGGCTTGTTTCCGTCCTGCAGTACAGGTGTCAAAGAGTTGTTCCCTTGAAAGGCGACGAATTTGCGCCCTGCCATCGGCATGACGAAGAAGGTATCGGGGTACATCAGACCAAGGAATGCTCCGCCACTGCGCCAACGTCCAGTGCCGACCGTCACGTGCCCATTTCAGTCGAGTTATCGATGTCGTGGTGCTAACATTGACACATGGTGGGTCGTCGGCTGCGGAGGCCCGTCGTTTGGAGTGTTTAGTGCACTGTGTGTTCAGACACACGTATACTCTGCCCAGCATTTAAGTCTGATGTTAGTTCCGCAACAGTTTGCCGCCTGTCCTGTTTTAGCAGCCTGCCCAGCCTACGATCTCCGACATCTGCAGTGGGGTACGGCCACCAAACCCACGACCTCTGGACGTGGTTTCGCCTTGGTTTCGCCACGTATTGAAGACAATCACCACAGCACTCCCTGAACACCCGACAAATCGTGCAGTTTCCGAAATTCTCGTGCCAAGCTTCCGGGCAATCACAATCTTAGCCTCGGTCAAACTTAGATAGATCTACACACGGGCAAGACGCTTAGTGACATTACATTCAACAAGCCTGTGTGTGAGTGACAGTAATTCCTCGCCAGGCGACACTGCTATCGCCTGGACTGGTTTATACTGATTGCATGTCAGTGATCATAATGTTCTGGCTCTTAAATGTATATCACGGAAGTATCTACCAATCGAATGTATGAAATCAGAGCAGTAAAATGAGTAGATGTGGAGACATGACAGAATGGCAGAAAGGAGTTGTCGCGTTTGGACATGTCCGTCACCATATCGTGAATCAAGTTATCCGATTTGTTGGTGTGTCGACGAGGATTGCTCAACCTGTCTACCACGAATGGTGTGGGACTCACCCAAAATGACACCAGCGGGGAAACGCCTTCTCTTTGTGAGCGCTGGGCTATTCTAAGAGGACGTGCTGAAAAGTAATGCTCCCGAATTTTTTGTTCAGTTCTCAATATCTGTTGAGGTAAGACATAGCATGCGTATTACTCGCTCTATTTTCGCGCTTCACTGTCGCCGGTTGCAACCCTCTGCCGCTACAGGACTCCGAATTGTAGCGTGTAACACGATGGTGTGTAACGTAACTATGTCGGTGCGTGAGAAACATTGCATGGGGGCTTAATTAAATAAGATTGAAAATATTTTTTAGTTTTTTAGTAGCTGTAAGTCCGATTACGCTGTTTCGTAAACGGTTGGCCCTGACTAGTATTATTACGCTATCTGACTGCAAAGAACAACAACAAAGAATGAAATGAAATTTTTCGTAAACACAGTTAATTAATTAAGTCCCCAGCAACTATAAAACCTACTAAACCAAAGCACAAGTATAACTGTTCTGTATGTGGAAGTATGACTCAACGCACATCTGGCACGGTTCTTCTTCAACAAGACAAGAATTTTTAAATACCAATTTTACTGACGTGATAAAAGAAAATTACAAATACTACAATTGCGTAAGGAAAGCAGAATTAAACTCTAATACAAGAACAAACGCCCGATGCTTTGTTGACTGAACCTGTAATGACGCATTATTTAGGATACTGAAATAAAAAGAAACGGAGTTTATTACCTCATTTATATTGATGAAAATCACTCTAATCCTTACATTATATCTCACACCGACTCTCTACTATCACATTTCAACCAGAACTCTCCAATATCACATCTCAGCAAGCACTGCCTAATAGCACATCTCAACAAACACTCTCTGCTACAACATCTCAGCACAAACTACCCCGAGTCCTCGACAGGCACTGACTACCACGAGCTCTCGACAAGCACTGTGGAGGCGCCTTAATAATACTCTTTGGCGCAATCTCTGGCGCAGTGGCTCAGTGTAGCCACCTTTCATATGCCCCTCCTCCACAGGCCAGAATTTGATGGTATTTTTTGCCAGCATTGGTGGTGAAAATACCACCAAATTCGTCCACCAAAATACAGACAAAAATAAAAGATAATATTAATACCTAAATATCACATAATTAGTTAAAATTTTGGCTTTGCACTGACCTTTCAATAACCTAATATATAAAATACAGTAGGCAATACAAATTCTTTTCATACATGTGGCTTTACATAATAGTTTACACAATACACAAAAAATCAGTTTATACAAATGTTCACATAAAATACTTTTAATTATTCAAAAAAAAAACAAAAAACAAATAGTTGATAATTCCAGCCCAGCAATAGTCAACAGGTGCAAACATCAACAAGTGACATCATTTCAGCAGAAACAGTCCATCAGTTGCACCCAGCAATGTTGAGAGCAGGTGCAGACACCAACAAGTGACATCATTTCAGTAGAAGCAGTCCATCAGTTGCACCCAGCAATGTTGAGCAGGTGCAGACACCAACAAGTGACATCATTTCAGTAGAAGCAGTCCATCAGTTGCACCCAGCAATGTTGAGCAGGTGCAGACACCAACAAGTGACATCATTTCAGTAGAAGCAGTTCCATCTGTGGCACCCAGTAAAGTTGAAGAGGTACACACAGCAACAAGTCACATTAGTTCAGTAGAAGCAGTCCATCAGTGGCACCCAGCAATGTTGAGTAGGTGCAGACACCGGCAAGTGACATCATTTCCATAGAAGTAGCTTCATCTGTGCACCCAGTAATGTTGAGCAGGTGCAGACACCAACAAGTGACTTCATTTCAGTAGAAGCAGTTCTAACAATGGCACCCAGCAATGTTGAGTAGGTGCAGACACCGGCAAGTGACATCATTTCCATAGAAGTAGCTTCATCTGTGCACCCAGTAATGTTGAGCAGGTGCAGACAGCAACAAGTGACATTATTTCAGTAGAAGCAGTTCTAACAATGGCACCCAGCAATGTTGAGTAGGTGCAGACACCGACAAGTGACATCATTTCCATAGAAGTAGCTTCATCTGTGCACCCAGTAATGTTGAGCAGGTGCAGACACCAACAAGTGACATTATTTCAGTAGAAGCAGTTCCCTCTGTGGCACCCAGCAATGTTGAAGAGGTACACACAGCAACAAGTCACATTAGTTCAGTAGAATCAGTTCATCAGTGGCACCCAGCAATGTTGAGTAGGTGCAGACAGCAAGAAGTGACTTCATTTCCATACAAGTAGTCCATCAGTTGCACCTAGCAATGATGAGCAGGTCCAGAGAGCGGTCCATGATATTCACTATCACTGATCACACTATTCATCAGAGTATATAAGCACAAATTAAACATGTCCTAGTGGCACCAATCATGTAGAAAAAGTACAAGTAACAGTCCATAATATTCACTATCCCTGATCACATTGTTCATCAACAGAAATTAAACATGTCCTAGTGGCACCAATCATGTAGAAAAGGTACAAGTAACAGTCCATAATATTCACTATCACTGATCACACAGTTCAGGCATGAACAATAGTTTGAATGCACATAGAAATGCTTTTACACTAAACATACAAATCATAACAAACACTCAAATGATGTCAGATAATTGTCATATTAACTATTACAAATACTCAAATATCAGTAAACCTATAACATTTATGGGTGTCAGTGCAAGCCACAACATACAAATAAAATAATATTTAGGAGATAGGTGGGTAGGATTAGGAAAGGAAAACACACAAAACACACTCACTCATCTTTCATCCACATTAAATACTACTGTGTAATTGAATAGTGTTAACTGTGTAAATGCAATTCTGTCAAAATCTGATGTTCATCATGTGTATCAAGTAGTAGTGACAGCAATGTATAACAGTCAATAACAGTTAAGTCAACGTCATAGTCATCATGTCAAGACCAATGTTTGCCAAGCCAGATCAAATGTACTGTTGTTGAACAACTGTCAGTGAGCCAAGATATGCAAATACTTCCTCTCTTCAAAAAAAAGTATATACTGCTTAGTGATTTAACAAAGTGTGTGTATAGACTATCTTCCTTCTACTTTAGTGTTCTAGTCTGCTATCTTCATCCTCCTTGTTCCATAAGACCAACAAAAAAAATATGCTCCTCACTTACTTTACCTCTTATATACGAAAACTCCAATAATCATCAGCATCACATAATCTCAATACTTCAATAATACCTCTTACGTCGATACATATAAATCTTATCATCAATATCATTTACCTTACCTCTTGTCCACAAAAACTCCAATAATCATCAACTTCACATAATCTCAATACCTCAATAATACCTCAATAATACCTCTTCAATTCGTCGATACATATGAACCTTATTGCCAATATCATCTCACTTCCAACACAACTCTTTCCTCTAGTCAGTCTCCTCGAACAAGTACAGATAAAATCCTGGTGCAAACTGCAGTTCATCCTCCCATACAATCTGAAGACACATTGTCAACACACAACCTCTGTGTAATCCATCTGACCCAAATCTTCTGCTCATTATGAATTATAAACAAAAGAAATGCATACATGACCTCTAACAGACTTAGTTCGAATAACTCTCAGTAATTAAGTGCGGTTACGGAGTGTGAATAATCATAATATTTCACAGTGTGTACACCACTTCAAGAATTATGGCAAACAGAAGCAAACATGTGGAGTATTTCTTGTGGCAAGTGTCACTTCCTATTTCAATTGCTGACGAAAAATGCAGGGTAATAACTGTTAATGGTCTAAACCTAGTAATGGTATGTCATGTCGTTAGCTTCCTTCCTATTAGCATAAAGTTATACAGCTTCCATAAAACCTCAGCTCATGTGACTTCTATGAAGTTCTTTGTACCAATGTCGTTCGTCGAATTATAGCAGTTCATTTTCTTATCTTAAAAATATAAGGCACTGAGCGTAAGCAAAACAAGCAATAGCGAGTAAATATACCAGTAGAGAACAGAATGTCAACAAGTGGATGCAGCACAATCCTTACAACGAGGCTCTGCCAAGCGAACAATCTATAATTAATACCATACTGTAACCTAAACTCTATGTTCGTACACTGTACATCAGCATTGCTATATACCAAATTAAAGAGTAGTTGTGACAACAAACAGAAATGTATAAATATGCAATCCATACGCATAGCAGCAAACAGGTCATTAGCATCATATCAGCATAAGCAAATAAATGTTCATATGTCCTCTTAATAAGTAAACATGAAGGTGCAAGCAGATAAATCACAAAGTATAACTTACATACATAAACACAGTCAGCACAATTAATCAGGTTACAATTATAATTTAAATAAATAAGCACAGCAGGCACATAATTAAAAAGTATGACATCAGTGAAAAAGCAGTGCAGCCAAGCGATGCATAATATACACAAGTAACAACCCAGTTCATTAATAATCATTGTCAAAATCAGTTAACGTACGCAAGCACGTCGCTTCACAAGTAAATTCATAGAACATGAAATTAGCACAAAGTATGAATCACGTAATCGCGAGCAGCAAATTACGTCTAAAGTACGTACCTAAGTGGAAATATGTTACCTGAAAAATAAACTCAATTAATAGTTACCTTTTTAGTTTATTAGTTTCTTCTTCGAAATTACATTCTTCCTGAAAATTTCTCGATAGCAAGTCCTCTTAACGTCGGAGACACACAGAATTTACCTGAAGTTCTTAAATATTTTATAGAACCGTATCCTGAAAAATACTGAATGTTAATAACATAATTCATCAAGTCACTATAGCTTTATACTGAATTTAATCGGAGAAATTAAACTGTGTATTTGTTTACGGCTGTCAGTGCATTCGCACTGAGCGCTCGATCAGCTGTAGGCGCGTGACGTAGGAAGCAATTGTTTGCGGTCAACGACTGCTTTGTGCGGCGCGCAGACTTCACTGTTGCTTTGAGCATGTGCCGCCGCCAAAACACAGCGCGGTATCCTTGTATTCTCTGCATGTTTACATGTAGCTGTTGGTTTCTCTAAAGTATGTCATTCCACAAAAATTTTAACGTTTGATATATGATGTATTCCCTTAGAGCGTCGTGATTTAAGAGTTTCTACTTCAACAGTGTTATCATGTATAATTTTGCGAATTCTATATGGACCGTTATAAAGCAGAAAAAATTTGCGACACAAGCCTTTTCCTTTGTGCGACAAACGATGAGACTTAATTAACACCTTTTGACCAACTGACAAAATTTTTAAACGGCCAGGACACTTAGCTGATTTCTCTCTTCTAGCAGCCGCAGATGCAATATTTCGTAGAGCCAGGTTGACAACTTCAGATGCCGCAGTTTCCGTGAAGGCGGAAAAGGAACGATTTCAGATATGCGATTTGTCGGTGCTTTATTTTTTAATGTCAGTATAGGTGGCAAAGAAGTTGAATCATTAGGGAGTTCATTCATAATGTTTTGAAAAATATGAAGATACTGATCCCACGTTCTGTGATTCTGATGACAATAAAGACGACACAATTTATTGATTTCCTTCATCCATCTCTCTGAAGCGTTAGATTGAGGGTGAAAAAGTGAAATGAAAATTGGTTTAATTTTACGACGCTGTAGAGTACGAAGCCAAATTTTAGAACGAAACTGTGATCCATTATCTGATATAACCTTATCAACATGACCAACTTCTTTAAGAAAATGTTTGATGAAAGCGTTAGATACTGAACGAGCTGTTGCTTTGCGTAAAGGTGTAAAACATACATATTTTGACGTCAACTCCACTGCTACGAAAATGTACGCAAAACCATTAGTAGAACGAACCACTGGACCGAACAAATCGACTGCAGCCATCTCCTTTAATTTCGCTGGAATGATAGGAAACAACGGTGCTCTGTGAGAAACTGTTGGCGGCTTAGCCTTTTGACATAATTTGCATTTGGCCAGAACAGATCGAATACGTTTTTCCATATTACTGAAGTAGCAATTTTCTCGTAATTTATGAAAGCATTTTCTGGGACCAAAGTGCGCATAACTGAAATGCGTATACCAAATCAATTTATTGACCCACTCATCAGGAATACAAACTAACCAAACGGAGTTGTCGACCGATTTTCGTTTAAAAAGAACTTTCCAGATAGATCGCAAAAACGAGGTGTGGCCAAATCGTCCAATCTAACAAAGCGTCGAAGAAAATTACAGACACCAAGAAAACTACGAACATCACGTTTTGTAGTAGGAACAGCATAATTCCGAATAGCGTCTAATTTTTTCTGGATCAGGACGAATACCTTCTGTACAAATAATGTGACCGAGAAATTTCACCTGAGAACGACCAAATTCAGATTTTTCTAAGTTCACTGTAATGCCAACTCTTGCAAAGATACGTAACAATGAATCCAAAATTTTGTTGTGCTCACTCCAAGAATGTTTAGCAATAAGAATATCGTCAACATATGAAGTAATGTTGTCACGAAGATAAACAGGTAAAATTTCGTTTAAACTAGGAATGAATGCTGCTGAAGGTACAATAAGTCCAAATGGTAATTTACGAAATCACTTTTAGGTACAATTAGTCATATCAGGTTATTATTTACTTACTCACTAGATAGATTGATAGTCGTAGAGTTGTTTTGACAGATGCAAAGAATAGTAAAAGAGTAGGCAGCGGTGCAGAAAACTAAAAGAGAAATAGCACCACTACAGCTCGGGGCCCTATGCTCGCTACGGCACATATTCACTTAGAGTAGTGAATCCCCTGAGGACTTTAATAGCCGCACATAATTTCCAGTTTGTGACTTTGTGGCACATCTGGCGGAAGTGCGTACATAAATTGATCTAGCCATGAACATGGATGTATGTCATCCTTAGAATTACGGAAGATCTTAAATTTCCGAACAGTCAAAAAGTGTTTATAGTCAAAGTTTTCGCCTCGTGGCGACAAAGACCTACCGCGTCTGTCCCAGTCCGAATGTCGATTATTGTAAAGTTCGCGCGCCTGGCGCTCTCTTGTCGCATCCCGTAAATGAAACAAATTGTTTTCTTCAAACCCCTCTGCTATCTGTGATTCCAAATTTCTTTTGCTGTCTTTTCCTACAATTTCGCCTTCGATCTGTTTGACTTGCTTTCGTAATGCCTCAACTTCCCTTTTAACGCGTTCATTAAATTTTCCCTGATTTTCAACATGTTTATTTATGTTCTGATACTCTTCGGTTTCTGCAAATGGTAATGGAGCTGTATCATCCGAATCTCTGTCCCCATGTAAACTAAGATTTGTCAATTTATCTGATATCTCCTCAACTCTTTCCGCTAAATCACCTATTTTTTCTTTCTGTTTATTTACGTCTTCCGTAAGTGTCGCAACTCAGGTTTCAGTATTGACACATCTGGTAGTTAACTGTTCATATTGTTGTGTTAGATTATTTATTCTGTCATTTGGTACGGATTCCTCGATTCTTTCAATTATTTCTTCCTTATCTTTTGCACGTTGTAAATTTAACTCTGAAAATTTCTGTACTATCACGCGATCTCTTTCTTCCTGTTCTCTGCCCTGTTCCTCTTGTCTAATTTCTGTTGAAATTAAGCTATTATTGTGAGCCTTCAAAATCGGTTGTACTTCTTCTCTAATTTCTTTATTTGATTCGTCTTTCATGTATTTGAAACATGTCCCCGTTCGTGAGCCTAACTGTGTTTCCATTGTTTCCATCTCTGTTTTAATTGATCCTATTTGTGAGCATAACCGTGTTGTCATTGCTTTCATCTCAGTTCTAATTGTTCCTAACTCTGTTTTAATTTCAGATCGCAAAGTTCCCATCTGTGATCCCAAATTTAATATTGCACTCATTAACTGCTCCATTTCTTCTGTCGTTAACCACGTAATCTGCGAATTTTCTGATTGAGAAAAATTTTGAACTGTTTCCGGACTATTTTCCCTGCTTATTAAATTGTTTTCAACACCATTATTCATCATACTGTTGTCCTGTGTTGGCGAGTTCGCCATGTCAACAATTTCGACATTCTCACTATTCATCATTTTCGCCTTTTTCATCGACCGCGTAATCATTTACAAAACATAAAAAATTCGTCACTGTACGAAAATTACACACAATGACTCTTTATCTCCAACAATACCATTTACATGAAATGTTTCCCTCAAACACGATTAATCGAACAATTGAAATAATTGCACTAAATTGTCAAACGCGTATACAAGACAACAAATCAAATTCTGAGAAAAAATACCATTAGAAGAATGACAATTACCAAATCTACACATGCAAAATAGACTACAATTACTAAACTCAAATTACTACAACAATACTACGGTCTACTATTTTTACAATTAGAAGATTCCAAGGGACGATCCGAAGCAGCGGTCGCCACGTGCATGGGGGCTTAATTAAATAAGATTGAAAATATTTTTTATTTTTGGTAGCTGTAAGTCCGATTACGCTGTTTCGTAAACGGTTGGCCATGACTAGTATTATTACGCTATCTGACTGCAAAGAACAACAACAAAGAATGAAATGAAATTTTTCGTAAACACAGTTAATTAATTAAGTCCCCAGCAACTATAAAACCTACTAAACCAAAGCACAAGTATAACTGTTCTGTATGTGGAAGTATGACTCAACGCACATCTGGCACGGTTCTTCTTCAACAAGACAAGAATTTTTAAATACCAATTTTACTGACGTGATAAAAGAAAATTACAAATACTACAATTGCGTAAGGAAAGCAGAATTAAACTCTAATACAAGAACAAACGCCCGATGCTTTGTTGACTGAACCTGTAATGACGCATTATTTAGGATACTGAAATAAAAAGAAACGGAGTTTATTACCTCATTTATATTGATGAAAATCACTCTAATCCTTACATTATATCTCACACCGACTCTCTACTATCACATTTCAACCAGAACTCTCCAATATCACATCTCAGCAAGCACTGCCTAATAGCACATCTCAACAAACACTCTCTGCTACAACATCTCAGCACAAACTACCCCGAGTCCTCGACAGGCACTGACTACCACGAGCTCTCGACAAGCACTGTGGAGGCGCCTTAATAATACTCTTTGGCGCAATCTCTGGCGCAGTGGCTCAGTGTAGCCACCTTTCAACATAGTGGTTCAAATGGTTCAAATGGCTCTGAGCACTATGCGACTTAACTTCTGAGGTCATCAGTCGCCTAGAACTTAGAACTAATTAAACCTAACTAACCTAAGGACATCACACACATCCATGCCCGAGGCAGGATTCGAACCTGCGACCGTAGCGGTCTCTCGGCTCCAGACTGTAGCGCCCAGAACCGCACGGCCACTCCGACCGGCAAACATAGTGGTGTGAGTGAGTTTATAAAAGTAGAAGAATTCGTCCTCACACTGAGCACCTTCTCCTTCAGCATGATAATGCCAGACCACACACGCGCTCTACAACGCATGCAACAATCCGGCGCTCTAAGTTTACTGTCGTCGATCATTCTCCAGAAATTCCCGACTCGACGCTTTCCGAACACCTTCGAGAACTTTACGTTAATAATGATGAATCGGTGCAAGCAGAGGTGAGACTGTGGTTCTGTCAACAAAGTCAAGCATTCTATAGTGACGGTATCAACAAATTTATCTTTTGTTCAGAGAAACGTGTTCTTCGCCAGCGTAACTATATTGAGAAATGTAGACATGAAGGGTAAAGATGTAGCATGTTGTTTTGCATAAAAAGCTTGAAGACTTTTTACATAAATTCGGAGGCTTTATTTTTCAGCACGCCCCCGTATATCGTCGTTCCTAATGGGCAGCCACCTCAGTATTGACTGTTGCCTGCCGACCTGCACGCTTCGAGCTTCCTCGTTGCTATCTCTTTACTTCACTCATGGCACTATAGTCTTCGTGCTCCCTTGGTGCACGGAAAATTGTTCATAATCATGCACGTGCGATTATATGGCCGCGCGGAGTGGCCGCGCGGTTTGAGGCGCCATGTCACGGACTGTGCGGCCCCTCCCGCCGGAGTTTCGAGTCCTCCCTCAGGCATGGGTGTGTGTGTTGTTCTTAGTATAAGTTATTTTAAGTTAATTGAAGTAGTGTGTAAGTCTAGGGACCGATGACCTAAGCAGTTTGGTCCCTTAGAATTCACACACATTTGAACATTTTGTGACTATATGCAATGCAATTAAATTTGTTTAATGGAACAGGCGTATCAGGAAGTAAAAGTCTCATCAAAACTTTGAGAAGGTTGTAGGGAAAGCTAGGTATTCCATTCGCACAATAAAGAGAATAAAGTATTTCCCGAGACTTTACTATTTCAGAAAGACCTGGAAAAAGGCGAAGAAAATTTAATATTGTTTTGCAAGTAGGAGTCATTGTGTTAACTCGACACTGTCAGGAACTGCGGCTATTTGTCCCGAATTTTCGAGAACATAAAGGAACTCACCCAATTCTTAGCTTCTGAACACCAAAACGAAGAGTTACTTTTTCTTGAATGATGCCCCTGTCTACGATGCAGGTAATTAAAATTCCAATAACGTGAAGAAGCTTTTACTTATTGTGCGTATATACTGTATCATCATACGAGCTGCATTCAAGTTCTAAGGCCTCCGATTTTTTTTCTAATTAACTACTCACCGGAAATCGATGAAACTGGCGTTACTTCTTGTCGTAATTGCCATGCAGACGTACACATTTTTCACAACGCTGACGCCATGATTCCATGGCAGTGACGAAGGCTTCTTTAGGAGTCTGTTTTGACCACTGGAAAATCGCTGAGGCAATAGCAGCACGGCTGGTGAATGTGCGGCCACGGAGAGTGTCTTTCATTGTTGGAAAAAGGCAAAAGTCACTAGGAGCCAGGTCAGGTGAGTAGGAAGCATGAGGAATCACTTCAAAGTTGTTATCACGAAGAAACTGTTGCGTAACGTTAGCTCGATGTGCGGGTGCGTTGTCTTGGTGGAACAGCACATGCGCAGCCCTTCCCGGACGTTTTTGTTGCAGTGCAGGAAGGAATTTGTTCTTCAAAACATTTTCGTAGGATGCAGCTGTTACCGTAGTGCCCTTTGGAACGCAATGGGTAACGATTACGCCCTCGCTGTCCCAGAACATGGACACCATCATTTTTTCAGCCTGGCGGTTACCCGAAATTTTTTTGGTGGCGGTGAATCTGTGTGCTTCCATTGAGCTGACTGGCGCTTTGTTTCTGGATTGAAAAATGGCATCCACGTCTCATCCATTGTCACAACCGACGAAAAGAAAGTCCCATTCATGCTGTCGTTGCGCGTCAACATTGCTTGGCAACATGGCACACGGGCAGCCATGTGGTCATCCGTCAGCATTTGTGGCACCCACCTGGATGACACTTTTCGCATTTTCAGGTCGTCATGCAGGATTGTGTGCACAGAACCCACAGAAATGCCAACTCTGGAGGCGATCTGTTCAACAGTCATTCGGCGATCCCCCAAAACAATTCTCTCCACTTTCTCGATCATGTCGTCAGACCGGCTTGTGTGAGCCCGAGGTTGTTTCAGTTTGTTGTCACACGATATTCTGCCTTCATTAAACTGTCGCACCCACGAACGCACTTTCGACACATCCATAACTCCGTCACCACATGTCTCCTTCAACTGTCGATGAATTTCAATTGGTTTCACACCACGCAAATTCAGAAAACGAATGATTGCACGCTGTTCAAGTAAGGAAAACGTCGCCATTTTAAGTATTTAAAACAGTTCTCATTCTCGCCGCTGGCGGTAAAATTCCATCTGCCATACGGTGCTGCCATCTCTGGGACGTATTGACAATGAACGCGGCCTCATTTTAAAACAATGCGCATGTTTGTATCTCTTTCCAGTCCGGAGAAAAAAAAAATCGGAGGCCTTAGAACTTGAATGCACCTCGTATTACACAGAGATCTGGAAAAAAAAGTGTGTGAAATCTTATGGGACTTAACTGCTAAGGTCATCAGTCCCTAAGCTTGCACACTACTTAACCTAAATTATCCTAAGGACAAACACACACACCCATGCCCGAGGAAGGACTCGAACCTCCGCCGGGACCAGCCGCACAGTCCATGACTGCAGCGCCTCAGACCGCTCGGCTAATCCCACATGGCGCACACAGAGATCTGCATCTCTTCTCAATACAAGGTGAAGAGGCAGGCCGGTAATGTTCTGTGCTTGATTCAGCCACACGCTTGCAGCCCTTCCTCATGCTCTGCCTTCGATTGTGCCTTGCAAGATTTTTTTTTCTAAATTACCCCCTTCCTCTTTCAAAATACACTCAATAAACTGGAAGTATCTTTCACTAACACGGGAAGATAGCTTGTTATGATGCTAAATTCTTCTGTAGTGAAGGTACCGTTCTTCTTCCTGTCCAAGGTACACGTAACATCTCCCGCCAGCACCACATCTCGAGGTCATCAGTTCGGGTCTTGTCGCTAGCTTTCACGGTCCACGTATCGCAGCTGTACGAGAACACAGTAAACACCAGTGAACATCAAGCTCATCTTCGTTGTTTTGGATATTGCCAGGCTCTGTAAGATCTTAGTGAGTTTAACCATTTCTGCTCGGCCAAGGACGATTCCTCGTTTAATTTCTTTGTGACATTTTCCTGCGTCATTGATCATAGATCCTAGATATACACAATCATTCACTACTTCCAGATTCTTAAAGTACCCTGAGAGCCTCCGCATATGCATACGTCCATCGTGAAACAGTATGCAGAACCATGACTGGCTTGAAAAGATGTCGTGGTACAACGCCGGTGTCCAGTATTGTCGAAGGGTGCATAACTGCCATCGCACCTCTCCCTACTGCCACGTCAGGGGAAGCTGCAACAACGATCGCCGTGCTGACAGTCAGTGAAGATCCATACGCCGTCGCACTGTCCATGTCTGTACTTGTCTTGCCGTAAAAAGACCCTTTTCTGACTAGACCCTTTTCTGACTTAATGTACGTGACGTAGATGTACGATCCTACACGCCCGAGCAAACGGTACATGTCCTTTCGGGCGCTAGTCGCGCTGATCCGTTGTCATGGTGAGAGGCGTTGAATATAGCTTCTTTGAACACGTTGATTCCATGTTCGCACGATAGTCATGGAATCCTGACCAAAATGAACAGTAACACTGTAGAACGATAATATAGATTTGATCGGCCTCGATCTTACCGATGTCGATATCAGACATGGGAGTCCGTTTCCCTTCTTATACGAGGCATTACACGATCGTCTCACAAACTACCAACATTGAAATGTTATTTCTGAATGACAAACCCTCTACGTAATAATTCCTCATTTACGGAATGTCGATGACCTTACTCCTACCTTCTTTCATGCAGTTCAAAATGGTTCAAATGGCTCTGAGCACTATGGGACTCAACTGCTGAGGTCATTAGTCCCCTAGAACTTAGAACTAGTTAAACCTAACTAACCTAAGGACATCACAAACATCCATGCCCGAGGCAGGATTCGAACCTGCGACCGTAGCGGTCTTGCCTTTCATGCAGTTGTATTGAAATGTTTATCATTTGCGTATTCAGGCATGTAGTATACTTCAGGTCATTTTGACGTTTCTTGTATGTCGCCTTTTTTGGTGTTGCATTTTTTAATGTCCAGCAGTGCAGCATAATAGCCGAATGCTTTACCTTCAGTACTTCTGCTAGCACTTAGCTAGCTGTTTCTTCAACCAACCATAATTTCTTACCAAGAGATAAATCTTAACGCCTTAATAAAATCTTACGACGTATCACCTCATCAATGTCTGCGGACATTTTCAGTTTTGCTCTTGGGATGGTAACCAAAAGGAGAACGCGCTTCATTGTCCCCTTTCTACTTTCTTTTCGTTGCGACATCGTAAGGAATAGCCAACAAGTTTTTTCCTGACTATGATGAAGGATAACTCTCTTTTACGAGAACTCGCCTCTACTTTCTCCTAGACTGGTTTACAGAAGCAACGCTAAACCCGAGTCATGGCGGACGAATGAGTAATATTCTACTTGCCAAACTGTTGCCCAGTTTTATTCTATGAGCTTAGATACAGGGTAAGTCAGGAGGAAAGGAACGTGCTTTGAGGGGTGATAGTATTGGTAATTCTGAAGAAAAAACTTCAAATGAAGAAATGCGCTTTTCTTAGCGATATCCGGCATACAGTTGTTCGAAAATCATACCGTCAGTGGGAATTTGGGAATTTGTGGAAGGGCCTTTTGCGACCAAACTGCTGAGGTCATCGGATCCTAAGCCTACACACTACTTAATCTAACTTAGACTAACTTACGCTATGGATAACACACACACACCCATGTCCGAAGGAGGACTCGAACCTCCGACGGGGGGAGTCGTACGTACCGTAACGAAGTGTCTTAGGCCGCGCGGGTAGCGGCGCGGCCTATATCGTCAGTTTCATGTCCTTCTTTGGCAGCACTCGTATGCGAATACAACCAAAGCTACATTAGGCTGCGTAGTGTTGTCTTTACCGACCATTTCAGTGCGTGCGGTGCGATGTTATCGATGACCAGCTGATCGGTTCAGATGTTTTAGATAACCGTCTTAATGGAACACAGTATATTGATTTTCTGGAAAATGTATCACCTGAATACTTGGTGGGTATTCCTTTGGCAACATGACTCGTATGTACTTTCAGCTCGACGCAGTTTCTGAACATTCCATACGGCCAGTGACACTATACCTCACTGAAAAGTATCCTGAGCGCTGGACTGGTTGCCGTCTAGTCATTTCTTAGTCACAAAATTCACCCAATGTTACTCAGTTAGATTACTTTTCTGGGTTTGGCTTAAAAACGAAGTCAACAAGCGCAGAGTGGACACAAAGGAGAAATATTTCGCTCGTATTTTACATACGTATGCTCTAGTATAGGACCGTAAGAATGAACTCAGATCAGCACACAACGGCTTTCTACAAGTTCTGCAAAATGTTTTGCAGTTGACGGTGGACTTCATAAGATCACAATGTTTCATTCGCTATCATCTGCACTTGTTCTGTTCTCCATTGTTTTCGCTCGTTTCGTATAAAACTGTTAAGAACAGGGCATATGTTGATATGACGTTTTTTTTATTCAGAATCACTATCACCCCTCAAAGCATGAACCTTTCCTCCTGACTCACTCAGTATATCGTAATTCAGATGAACCACAACGATTTGTAATATGTAAAGCGAATTCATGCCAATCGTAATGTTTTCCTTAGAGACCTTCCACAGAAATTGTAGTCTTTTGCTAGTTGTTTATGATGAATTGACGTACTTCAAAAAGGGTAGCCGCAGTTCAGATTCGAAACGTGATGTTTATAAGACATCAAAATATGGGCAGTACACACTTTTCATAACTTTCTACAATTCCATTGTGGTACGGCACTGTTTTATATTCATAAAATGTGTTTTTCGAAAAGCGCACAATCCAAATACGAAGTGAGGAAAATTTAGAAATGAAGACAGGTCTTTACACGGTCGTGTTGCATCGCTCTTTGTACCACGTGCGCAGTAGTTGTCAGTATGACGTGCAGGTTATGCGCCATGATTCACCACTGTTGTTCAGTTTACAGTGAGCTAATCAGAAATAGAACCTGCTTACGGCAGGAATTGCCGATCGACAATTTGTCTGGTTCACAGGGTATGCTTTCTGAAGGTCGAAAAATGTGGCTGTCGTGATAAATTTGTGGGTGTGGATGTTGCGTCTCATTTACTCCTCCGTTACCAATGAAGGAGCTCCTTGCTACAGAGGCCAATGAACTTGTCTATGGCTAAGAATATCTCCGAAATTTCATTATTTCATAGGCATGAAAATCAGACAATGTATGAAGTAGAACCTCTGAGGTTTAGGATGTACGGTAGAGGTGCTGACTAAATGATACTTAGCAGTTGATCCTGAATACTTTTTGGATGTGTCGTTTGACGAATGCAAGCCCCCGAGTTGCAGTCATCCTCCAGTAAACAGTTTTAAATTGTTCATTAAGTTTAATTTCATTGCACATTCCGCTGCAGATGGACCCATTCTGTATTCTTGCGCAGTTTGTTACATTGTATGTGCAGGCCATACAGTCATTGTTCACTGTGTCTCATGAGGGCCATGGTGAAAGTTATCCACGTTTTCGTGTAGGCTGAAAGTAGTGACTGGAACGAAACTGCATCTACACTGGATAGACAAAGTCAGGACAGCGCTAAAACCACATATCTTCTCGTTAGCTTACTGTAGATGCTAAAATGAGCGTTGCAGCTGAAAGTCCTGAAAAATGTGAACACCTTTCTTTAATACAGTTTGTAGTGGGAAAAAAGTACAAATATCTTGTCATTCATCGCAAAATCTGTGGCGTATACTGACCAGGTGTGATAACTGAAGATACTGTACGTCGATGGGTGTCGCTTGTTGACGAATTGTGCACCAGAAGTCCAGCTATATTCAACGAACTAGTATAGTTGTTGAGTCCCAAAACTCCTGTTTCCTAGATTTTCTTTGCCGATAGGTAAATGCCTACTGGTAATAATCTTGGCCGGTGACAAGACATACATTTTCTACACTAATATGGAGGCAAAACTCCCGTCAGTAGTGTGGCCCAACAAACCAAAATAAGCACCCGAAGCACTCTCAATCAGAAGAGTTATGGCTCCCGTTATTCAGGACGCTAAAGAAATTTCGTTAACAGGTTTTTATGAAATATAGATAGACAGTCTATTCTGAAGCCTGCTGCAAGATATTAAGGAAACTGAGGATTGCTATTCAAAACAAGCGTCGTAGTCTCATGCTACCGGTGTCGAGATTTATTTTGCACGAAAATGCTTGGCCGTACCTATGCCGACAACAGAAGAAATATTGCGTCGCTTCAAATGGGTCATTTTTTGTTAAGTCCTACGTCGTTTGAGACCTAGCGCCGAGTGATTTGTACTCGAAGAATGGCTTGCTTGCCAAAGATGCAACCCTGACGAAGACCTTCAAGACGCTGCCATGGGCTGGCTGCAATCTCAGACGCCAGAGAGGCTTTATCAACGCGTTAAAAATATATAATAAATCTTCATCTAAATCTACGAACCTATACCACGAGCTACTTTACGGCGTGTGACGGAGAGTACCTCTGTACCATTATCATCTTACCCCTTATCTGTTCCATTCGCGCACGGTGGGTAGGAAATTCGACCTTAAATAAACGTCCGTATGAGCTCTAATTTGCCTGGTCTTTTTTTCTAGTGGCCGTTTAACAAGATACATGTGGAAGAAAATAGTTAATGTGACCACAAGTCAAAAGCCTGTATACTCATCTTTTGCGAGGTGGACCGCTGCAAGACGTACATGAGAGTCAGTAAGGTTCTGGAAGGTGCCGACAGCTCTAGGTTTCTCGGATGAAGGTCAGTGGTGCCTACAGCCCGATCGAGGTGGGTCCATAGATTCTCGATTGGGCTTGAACTCGGGGAGCTCGGTGCCCAGGGAAGTTCGGTAAACTTATGCTGGTACTCTTTCAACCACGCACGCACACTGCGAGCTTTATGACACGTTGCATTGTCCTGTTGGTAGATGCCATCGTGCTGAGGAAAAAACAAAGTGCTTGCAGGGGTAGACATGGTCCGCAAAGATAGACGCATTCTTGTGTTCATCCATTGTGTCTTCCAGAATGACGAGATCTCTCCAGGAATGCCATGGAAACATACCCCAGACCATAACGCTCCGTCCTCCTGCCTGGACCCTTCCGAAAATTGTTACAGGGTGCTTGTAAAAGTGATTCATCTGAAAGGCCATCTGTCGCAATTCAGTGGACGTCCAGTTGCAGCACTGGCGTACAAACTCCATCCTTCGTCGCCGATGAACAGCAGTGATAATGGGTGTAGCTGTGGAGGCCATAGGCAACAACGTTCGCTGAACGGTCGTTGAGGGGCGTTGTCAGTATCCCCTAGGCACATCGTGGCGGTTAGTTGCTCAACAGTTGCACGTCTGTTCGCCCATACACATCTCTTCTGCCGTGTTCACCTCTGTCATCTTTGGGCTGTGTTGCACATCAGTTGCCTCGGTTCCGGTTTTGGATAGCTCTGATGTGCCATGCACTGTATACTCTAACCACAGCGGCACGCCAGTTCGGAAATGCTTCCACCCTTGGCCCGAAAGCCAACGATCATGCCTATTGGACGTCAGATAAAACGCTCCATTTCCGCATTACGACAACGACTACACTATTTTGCGCCCCCCCCCCCCCTCCCTCCCCAAACGCTTTATAAATCCCCCACTGCTGGTGGTTACCATCTGCCGTCTGTGAGTGGTTATTGCACGTTGACATCGAACATAGACAAGGCTTGTTCGAATGTACACACCTCTCTTGTTGAATATCTCCTGAACGCTCTCGCGCTGACTAAACAATCCCGTGGAGAAACATGACGCTGTTCGTTAGATCTTCTCTACCTCTTCTGTTAACACTACTTAGTAAGTCCCCTAGACCGATGAACAGTACTCAAGAACCGGTCGAACAATTGTTTTGCAAGCCACTTCTGTCGCGAATGAACTAAATTTCATTAAGAGTTTTCTAATAAATCTCAGCATTGCATCTACTTTTCTTGCAGTATATTTTATGGGTCATTCCACTTAAGGAGACACCGGACTGTTACTACTATGTATTTTACTACTGTTACTGTTTCCAGTGATTTTCACCAATAGTGTAATCGAACTGTAAAGGATGTCTTCGCCTACTGACGCGCCATATGTTATATTCACTTATGTTCAGGGTCAACTGCCAGTGCTAGCGCCACTCATCAATCGTTTTCAGGTTATTCCACATTTCGCTACAGTCTTCTGGTGATGCAATCTTCCTACAGATAACAGTCGTCTGCAAAAAGCCTCATAGGTTCTTCCGATGTTATCAGCTAGCTCATTTCTTCTTCTTTTCGTTTCAGCCGTCTGAAGACCACGATAATTCGCGCCGGCTTCGTTTCTTCTGGTCTTTCTCCTCGTGCAATAGTCTTTCATTCTCATACTTTGCAACCTTCTACGGTGTTCTGTCCTTGATTATTTTGTTCTGGGTCTAGTTCTGTCCTCGAAATCCGTGAGGACCTGGATTTTTTAATTCATAATCACCCTGTTTTATATCTCCGGTTGCTATATTCCCCTTTCTTCCAGATCCCTATGTATCTCTTGGATAAAGCGTACTTTGGTTCTATTTCCTGTCAAAAACCGTATTACGAGACGGCATGTGACATGTGAGAGGTAACTTCCTCCTCTAGATGCAAGCGCAGTTTGAATGCGTTGCGTTCATCCGGTGTATTTTGAGTAGCGGAAGTATGTAGAGGTGTTCTAGTCCTATGTCAACGCGAGTTATCGAATTTGTAACTGCTAAAAAAGTCACTCCTGTAGAGATTCATCGTCGGTTAAAGGCTCTTTATGGTGATAATGATGTTGATTACTGACGAGTAATAAAATTTCGTGAATGCGAAACTGGGAAAGCCATAACTGCTAACGAAACTTGCAGCGGACGTCCGATCACTGCTACAGACGATAAACTTCGCAAACTCGTCGACGATTTGATTCAAAATGACCAGCGTTTCACTCAAAAGCGTATCGCAAACGATATAGGAATAGCTACGGTACGTGTCGGTTTCATTACTGAACAATTATGATACCGTAAAATCTGAGCACAGTGAGTACCACACCGTCTCGCAGCGGAGAACAGACAGCATCAATTGGAATGTTGCTAGCAACTTTTGAAGCGCTGTCGTCTCGAAGGAAACGACTTCCTTTTCAATATCGTGACCGGGGACGAGTTCTAGTTCCATGATTCCGACGGAGGAGAGAAAAGACAGAGCACTATATATCGACATCCGCCTTCTCCTCAAAACTCAACCATCCGCAAAAAGAATTCATTTGGCTGTGTTTTGGAATAGTCACCGAGTTTATGTGACTGATTATCTGGTACGAGCGGCAACAGTAAATTCTTCTCAGTACATAGAGAGTCTAAAACACCTCCGACGTCGAGTTTGTTGTGTTACAGGCAGCCCGGTACCAATGATTTTATAACATGAGAATGCTCGTCCAGACACCTAGCGAGCAACTGAACAGGTTATGCGACACTTGAAGTTTGAACAGATTCCACATCCTCCTTACTCCCTCGATCTTGTGCGTAGTGCTATTTATTTTTTTTCTCTACTCAAGGGATACATCAAGGTTAATAATTACATCTCGTCCGATGTGGTGAATACAGCTGTCAAGTCCTGGATTCGAGAAAAGGCTGAAGAATTTTTCAGTGACGAAATGAAAAAAACTTGTTACACGTTCAGAGAAATGTGATCGTCTTAACGGTGACTATGTTGAAAAATAAATATATGATTTTGAAGATTAAGAAATATACTTTAATGTCCTTTTCACCCAATCTTCCTAATTGTTGTTTGTTCGTGATCTAAAATCATGTGAGAATTACTTTTCATCCTACTCTCATATTTGCTGTGCTAACTTCCCCTGGTGCAGTCTAGGGATGTGTCCGAAGAAGACACTCCTTTCCCTGCTGACGTCCGAGATACTCTCTATCTTGATATACAGTTCTTGTTTCGCTCGTCTTTTAAATTGACCAACTTCTGTTCTTCGAGGTCCCAGTATCCTCCTGAGAATATTTCGTTCCATCAGTTTTAGTCTTTTAAGTACTCCGGTTCTTACTAGTTTAAAGGTTTCTGCTGCGTGTAAGTGTACAGAGCGGATCACTTTCTGGCAGTGTCCCAGTTTTGCATTGATTTAAATATTATTTTTATTGTAGATGTTCATAGTTTGTATGCTAAATTCATTTTGTTTATTCATGCTCCCATTGGTCCCTTTTCTGTCAGCTCAGTTTCTACCCATTCTCCAAGGTATTTTAAATTTCTCCGCCTTCCGAAGTTTCCCTCCTTCTTCTGTCATACATCTAGGACCTACCTTGATGTTTATCATATTTCTACATCTAGGACCTACCTTGATGTTTATCATATTTCTACGTCTTCTCTATAGAGATCTGTTGTTCTGCTTTAGCCGCTTGGCTCTGAAATTGCGTGGTTTGGTTAGCCACGTCTTCTAACGATTCCGACAATATCGCAATATCGTCTGCGAATGCTAGACGATCTGCGCGTATTCCTTTTTTCTTGCACCCCAGTCATATTCCACCCAATCTTTTATATCTCTTCGCCACTCTCTGCTCACCTTATCAAGCACACAGCTAATGAGAAATAGGGAGCGTCTGTCTCGCTGTCTCTATTCTGGTTTTAATCTTGAAGCCCTCTGAAAACTTTCCTCTGCACTTGTCCTTGGCTGTTGTGTTGCTTCAGGCGCAATAAAAATGTTCCATTCTTTCACGGAAATTTACCAGGTTTATTAAATCAACCTCGTGAATGAGCTAGCTCATTTATATTTACTGGCACACTCCCGAGGTACCTTTACTTTTGCCAGTTACGTCCCGTTAAGAGTAACGTATTGAATTCTGTCTCTCAGAAAGTCCTGTATCCATCCAAATATCTGGTCCGGTACTAGATAAGTTTGTATTTTGTTCACTAAACTACAGTGTGAAGCAATATCGAATGCCATCCAGAAGTCAAGAGAAACGGCATCAACCAGGGTGCCTCTGGCTACGGCGCTTTAGAGTTCTTGGCTGCTCAGAGCTGCGGTTCACAAGTACTTATAACTGAATGGTGATGTTTTAACATTTTTCCAGTAAACTTGCTTGCACCATTGCATGAAAGTTCGAAAGAACATGGCATTGTCGTTTTTAACAACACAGGCACTGCATAAGCCTAGTTGTCCGCCAATACCAGACATCGACTTTCAGTTAGTGTCTTCCGCTAACTGATGACATAATGAAATTTGGGTGTGGTCGTAAGTCGTGCACCCATAGCCAAAGCGATGAACATCGTTTCGAATGCGGGTCGGCATAGGACGTTTGGTATTTGGTGCGTCAGATATTGGCTTTTCTCACACGCAATGCTACCGACAGGATAACTACCCGATCATTTCTTTTCCCCGATGAGATGTATTTTCCAAGAGCAAACGAACTCTGTGACGTGGATTAGCGGCCACGCTGTTCACTACCTATTCGGTAATGGCGAAAAGACAGTACCCGATTTTTGGTATTACCTCAACGAACGACATTGTTCGATCGTCAAGAGCCCTAAATATAGGCAATATTTTTCTAATTTTCTTTGGAGCGCATTCCATAATCCTCCTCGCAGCTGGATTATCGGTCACATGAGAAGATAACTATAGCACCTCTTTCCAGTTCCTTTTTTTATGAGATTGAAAAAACAACGAAAACAACACAGCAACGAGACGACAGTCATCGAAAAATTCGCAGCAGGCTAAATTATGGAGCATGCTTTGCCGTAACGGGACGACTTCCTATTATTCTGTTTATGTAGCCGAAGAGGAACGGCTTTCCTTTTACCCACTTGTGTAAAAATAAAATGAAATAAAATAAATAAAAAAAGAAAAAAAGAAAGTGGTTAAGGCGACCGCTTGTTAAAGCGACAAATCCGGGTTCGAGTCTCTGTGCGGCTTAGATTTTTGTTGTCCTCATTCCCTTATACAGCTGATGGTTGCCTGTATTCGCAACTGCGAATACATTTCGTGTCTTTCATAACGGCTGTAGTCACCGCAGTACGTGCTCCTTCGAACATGCATGCATGTCCGAAGGAACATTGGATCGTTCTTCTTAACATCACACGCCCTGTAGTATCGTTCTTTTCGGGTCGTCCTTGTCGCTGGCCGCAAAGTTTTTTGGCAGAGCAGCTGAGAGCCGGCGAGTCGCTGGGCCCTGGGCGCGCACCTGGCCCCCGGCCCCTGTGGCTGGTCTAGGGTTTCAGTAACAGATAGCGGATGATAGGGGCCAATCGGCCATCCGATCCGGGAACACGTGTTGGCCTCCACGTGCGTGGCGAGCCACTTGTTGCGAGGCGACGCGGCCCCTCTCGGGTTTCGCAGCTACTGTTGCTACATGCCACCCCACCCCGGCCAGCAAATGGGCGCCCCTTTGTCTGCACCGTCACCAGCGTTACGTCAGCGGCGGGCTGTCGCCGTCAAACCGAAGGGCAGTAAGGGACGCGTTCCTTTTTGCAGTATTTCCCGGCGTAACTGATCAGTAGGGAACGGATATGTATGTAAATAAAAACTTTTTCGCTTATAGATAAAAGACTTTTTCACATAAGGATACACATTTTTGTAATATACTACTGGAAATTAAATTTGCTACACCATGAAGATGACGTGCTACAGACGCGAAATTTAACCTACAAGAAGAAGATGCTGTGATATGCAAATGACTAGCTTTTCAGAGCATTCTCACAAGGTTGGCGCCGGTGGCAACACCTACAACGTGCTGATACGAGGAAATTTTCCAACCGATTTGTCATACACTAACAGCAGTTGACCGGCGTTGCCTGGTGAAACGTTGTTGATAAAGGTCGGATTGTAGCCTATCGCAATTGCTGTTTATCGTATCGCGACATTGCTGCTCGCGCTGGTCGAGATCCAATCACTGTTAGCAGAATATGAAATCGGTGGGTTCGGGAGGGTAATACGGAACGCCGTGCTGGATCCCAACGGCCTCGTATCACTAGCAGTCGAGATGACAGGCATCTTATCCGCATGGCTGTAACGGATCGTGCAGCGACGTCTCGGTCCCTGAGTCAACAGATGGGGACGTTTGCAAGACAACAACCATCTGCACGAACAGTTCGACGACGTTTGCAGCAACATGGACTATCAGCTCGGAGACCATGGCTGCGGTTACCCTTGACGCTGCATCAGAGACAGGAGCGTCTGCGATCGTGTACTCAACGACGAACCTGGGTGCACGAATGGCAAAACGTCATTTTTTCGGATCAATCCAGGTTCTGTTTACAGCATCATGATGGTCGCATCCGTGTTTGGTAACATCGCGGTGAACCCACATTGGAAGCGTGTATTCGTCATTGCCATACTGGCGTATCACCCGGCGTGATGGTATGGGGTGGAATTGGTTACACGTCTCGGTCACTTCTTGTTCGCATTGACGGCACTTTGAACAGTGGACGTTACATTTCAGATGTGTTACGACCCGTGGCTCTACCCTTCATTCGATCCCTGCGAAACCCTACATTTCAGCAGGATAATGCACGACCGCATGCTGCAGGTCCTGTACGGGCCTTTCTGGATACAGAAAATGTTCGACTGGTGCCCTGGCCAGCACATTCTCTAGATCTCTCACCAATTGAAAACGTCTGGTCAATGGTGGCCGAGCAACTGGCTCGTCACAATACGCCAGTCACTACCCTTGATAAACTGTGGTACCGTGTTGAAGCTGCATGGGTAGCTGTACCTGTACACGCTATTCAAGCTCTGTTTGACTCAATGCCCAGGCGTATCAAGGCCGTTATTACGGCCAGAGGTGGTTGTTGTGGGTACTGATTTCGCAGGAACTACGCACCATGAAAATGTAATCACTTGTCTGTTCTAGTATAATATATGTGTGCACTGAATACCTGTTTATCATCTGCATTTCTTCTTGGTGTAGCAATTTTAATGGCCAGTAGTGTATTTTCTGCAAATAAATATTTTAAATAATTTTTCTTAAAGCGCGTTCTTCGTCACTTTTCTATGTTATAAGTTTTAAATTCAACACAAAATCTCGTGCATTATCATATTATGAAAACGCAATCTGAATGGAATTCATTTGTAAACATATTGCGTAGAGAGTGACATCCATGACACGTGCTGCCTCGTTGTCTGAAAGTGGAATCCCTTATTTATGGCCAGCCGCTGTGGCCGAGTGGTTCTAGGCGCTACAGTCCGGAACAGCGGTACTGCTACGGGTGCAGGTTCGAATCCTGCCTCGGGCATGGATGTGTGTGATGTCCTTAGTTTAGTTAGGTTTAAGTAGTTCTAAGTCTAGGGGACTGATGACCTCAGATGTTAAGTCCCGTAGTGCTTAGAACCATTTGAACCTTATTTATGATTTGGACGGCGGACGCAATGTATTCAAGTCTTCTGTCATTGTCCTCATCTAGACGGCCGATGTGGCCGGTCGGTTCTAGGCGCTTCAGGCTGGAACCGCGCGACCGCTACGGTCGCAGGTCCGAATCCTGCCTCGGGCATGGATGTGTGTGATGTCCTTGGGTTAGTTAGGTTTAAGTAGTTCTAGGTTCTAGGGGGCTGATGACCTCAGATGTTAAGTCCCATAGTGCTCAGAGCCATTTGAACCATTTTTTGTCCTCATCTTGTTTAAAGCAGAGCGTTTGTACAGTGCGGATCTCAAGTGAAGTGATCGGTGATGCAATGCTGAACGTTTACAAAAATATGTTGCTGAATACAATGGCATCTTCACAAGCGATACAATAATTCTGTTCTGTCAAAAATGTGGGAAATCTGCAAATGCAAACTATCGATCTAGGTCTGGCAGCATTTAACAAGTAGTAAACATAGACTGTTCGCTTCACGTATAACTTCTAGAAAAGCTCTTATATGTGAAGCAACTCTTTCTTTCACTTGCCCTAGTTTCAAAAAGTTCCGAATATTATGCATATTTATGCTACACTTTTCTTTACTGTGATATTCCTTTATATAAACTGAGAAGTCAAGTGCTCAGAAATTTTCTAACGAAATACACAAATTTTGAAATACCAGACGAATCAACATTACGAAGAAATTCTAAGTAAAATCAGAGCAGAATGTGAAAATAAAAGAAAAAATGGGTAAGCACTGGCGAATCACCATAGTCTAGCGGCAGGAAAGTGGGTAGTGTTGTTGTACGTGTGCTAGAAAATGATGAAAAAAGTTTCCAAGCGGTATTTTCTATTGGCGCGTCAAGAAATATACGTATCGAATCATGTAACAATGGCTCTATTATTCAATGAATCTCTGCAGTTATTATAGCCGAATGGGTGAAATTTAATAGTGTTTTATTCTTACGTACGGATTCTGCTTCATATATGTAGATGGCAGCCGAAGAACTCCCTGTAAGATTGCCACACATCGATATGTAACTTGTATAGTACATGATTTACACAGAGTATATGGGTACATACGTACGTTGTATACTGATGTGACAAATTAATCTCAAATGGCAAAAAGGTGTTTGTGAAAGCGCGAACAAGAACTGATTTGTTCAGAGTCAAAAATCTGTATCTTGCACCTCCACCTTGAGCGATAGCTACTATTGGGGAATGTGGCTAGGAGCAGCAGTGTATTATGCAAACAATTCTGAAAATTTTAAATCGGTAATTGATGAACTAAGTGAGAATGACGCTTTTTCAGTCGAAAATCTTGAGAACGTAACAACAGTAGACTAAAAAACGAATTGTCTTGGAGACACCTGCGAATTTCAGTTATTTGTTTCATTCTATCGTTTTTTAAAGTAAGAATTTAAAGTTTGCTAATATTTTTAAAAAAATCGGCATTCCACATGGTGTTTTCCAGCAGAACACCGTTCGCTCACATACCGCTGTTGTAACGCAACATGCACAACAGAGTCTCGACATGTTGCTTCGGCCTGCTCTATCACCAAATCTGTCCCTAATCGAGCACGTATCGGACATCATCGGACGACAACTCCAACGTCGTCCACAAACAGCATTAACCGTCCTTGTATGCACTGATCAAGTGCGACAGGCATGAAACTCCATCCTATAAACTGACAACAAGCATCAATGCAATACAATGCATGCACGTTTTCATTCAACATTCTGACGGATACACTTGATACTGATGTATACCCTTTCACATTTCCAATAGCTTATTTAGCGCTAACATTAACTCGTGATCTTGCAACACTAATCACTTAAAATTCATTCCCGAAATTTCATTATCTACATTAATTATTTTTTTGTGTTGCGACTTTTTTTCCCGTCAGTGTATAGTATGGTTCAAATGGCTCTGAGCACTATGGGACTTAACTGCTGAGGTCATCAGTCCCATAGAACTTAGAACTACTTAAACCTAACTAACCTAAGAACATCACACACATCCATTCCCGAGGCAGGATTCGAAGCTGCGACCTTAGCGGTCGCGCGGTTCCAGACTGTAGCGCCTAGAACCGCTCGGCCACTCCGGCCGGCAGTGTATAGTATAAATGGTGCATTGTACGCTGATTTCCTTCGTAATGTTCTATCGATGTTACTACAAGATGTTTCACTGCATGACAGAATGGCGATGTATTTCCAACATGATGGATTTCCGGCACATAGCTCGCGTGCGGTTGAAGCGGTGTTGTTGTTGTTGTTGTTGTGTTCTTCAGTCCTGAGACTGGTTTGATGCAGCTCTCCATGCTACTATATCCTGTGCAAGCTGCTTCACCTCCCAGTACGTACTGCAGCCTTCTTCTTTTTGAATCTGCTTAGTGTATTCATCTCTTGGTCTCCCTCTACGATTTTTGCCCTCCACGCTGCCCTCCAGTACTAAATTGGTGATCCTTTGATGCCTCAGAACATGTCCTACCAACCAATCCCTTCTTCTAGTCAAGTTGAAGCGGTATTGAATAGCATATTTAATGACAGGTGGATTGGTGGTCGAAGCACCGTACCATGGCCCGCACGTTCACCGGATCTGATGTCCCCGGATTTCTTTCTGTGGGGAAAGTTGAAGGATATTTGCTATCGTGATCTACCGACAACGCCTGACAACATGCGTTAGCTCATTGTCAATGCATGTGCGAACATTACGGAAGGCGAACTACTCGCTGTTGAGAGGAATGTCGTTACAGGTATTGCCAAATGTATTGAGGTTGACGGACATCATTTTGAGCATTTATTGCATTAATGTGGTATTTACAGGTAATCACGCTGTAACAGCATGCGTTCTCAGAAATGATAAGTTCACTATGGTACATGTATCACACTGGAACAACCGAAATAAAATGTTCAAACGTACCTAAGTTCTGTATTTTAATTTAAAAAACCTACCTGTTACCAACTGTTCGTCTTAAATTTTGAGCCATCTATCACAAAGCGAAAAAAACTAGTCCAACTAAAACATTCATATTTCTTTACGAACTACACGAATATGTAATTAAAAAAATGGGGTTCCTATTAAAAGAAACGCGGTTGATATCCGTTTGACCTATGGCAGCGCCATCTAGCGGGCCAACCATAGCGCCATCCTGTTTCTCCCTTCAAGCTAGACAAGCTTCGTTCTTTGTAGTTTTTTCGTTTGACGCTTATTTCGTGAGATATTTGGCCCGGTCACTATCAGTGGACCACCCTGTATATGAAATCACTACATTTTCATTATTTCATAATTTATTGTTTGTAAGATGTAGTTTATCCATTAGTTGCATTTGGTTCCTCTATTCTGACAAATCTAGGAATGGTCAGTGTGGACTGAAATCGATAGTCTAACATAAGTTTTCTGATTCTAGGAGGAATATACTGTTCCGCCAAGTTTCTAAAAATTTCTAGGAGAGTCTCTACGACAGAACTTGGACTTAAATGTCATAGAAACTTTCACTAATCAATCTTACAACTCAAAAAACTATGGATTCGACACTAATATTGGCGGTTTTCGATTATTTTTATGTCATCTCCGCAATTCTACCATCTCATTCCTGTGTATATCTTTCACATCAGAATTTGAAAGTTGTGTGCATGTTACTGCTAATTCCCGGTAGTAATCATAAAAGGGAGGGTGGCCAAGGTCGCTTAAAACGAAATATCAGCTTTTCCTCTAACAAATTTATTTTGTCGTGAAGGCATAGTAAAAGGACTATTGGAATACGTTATTCAAACTAAGTGGACAACCACTTGATCTGAGAGTCAAACGTAGACCCCTAAAAAACAATAAACATTTCTTCACTGGAGAAAAATTACCGTGTTGATTGTGCAGATAAGCAACCCTCATCGTCATAGCTCTGACGAACACAAAAGGAATTTCCTTGCAGGTTAGTGACGTTGTGTGACAAGTAATCTAGAATATACCCAAGCCAATTCATGATCAAATTAACTCACAACGGCGCGGCTAGAAATATGAATCTTCAAACGCCAGCTTCTAGTGTCGGTACCTTCAACTGCATCCGCTAACGCCATTAATTATGATACACTCTAGACGTATGTGCAGAAACCCAGCAAACAATCTTCTGCTGAACGACCAACGTTATGAATGAAGTGTTAGGCAGTGTTGAGGCACTTTGATGTATATAAGCAGACTGAATCAACGAATGAACATTCGTATCAAGGCTGGGATTCGAACCTGGGTCTCGTGTCACTCGGCAGATGCATCAACCACTAGACCGCCCTGGCACAGTGGCTTTGCACAACGGACTAGCCTATCACCCCTCCCTCCACAAGTTCCTATTCATGCCTCAGCCCACTCTGTACTCCCCCTAAACTTGAACACCATAGAAACTGGGGACCCTTCTTGAAACCCAGGCACAAAAGCTTTAATTAAAATTAAAGCACCTGTTTAGGAGAAATACCAAGTCGACTGAGGCGTGAATTGGAATTTGTATTGAAGAGCGGGGCGTGCTATGGTAGCCCATGTAGTTGTGCAAAGCCACTGTTCCAGGCTGGCGTATTGGTTAGCGCGTCTGCCTAATGAGCAGGAAACCCCTGTTCGAATAGCAGCCTTGGTACAAATTTTCATATATATGCGTCATATACGTTAGAGACCTGAAAAGGCCTCTAGAAACATATACTTTCACCTTTTTACATATGTAGTTACTCATTGATGTACCAAATTTGCTATAAATGTTCAAGGCGTCCAGAAAAAAAACCACAAACACACACTCACATTGCTAATGACCAAGTTAATCTCGGCTGTAGTGTTTGCCTCTGCTCTAGATGAAATTCAACAACGAATGGAAGTAGTTAATACAGCCAAATGGTTAACAGACATGCGATCCCAATATAATAAGAGTAAAATAGTGGGGTAATGAAAGTACCGAAAAGAAGATAGAATATACGTTAACAATGAATTCAAAGTATTAGGTAAAGAGATTTTGTATTTAGGAGAGTTGAAAACGGCTACTGAGTAGATAAAGAGATAAAAAAAAGAGTAGTAGTGCCCTGTATCGTTTTGATCAGCTACACACGGTTTTCAAAACCTTAACTTCCCGTGTGCCTTTGTGTATAACCAGGTTTGACGTAATGGCAGGAATACATGGATTCTTAATGCGTAAATGACTTGAGGACTGAGGGTTACCATGTGATCAAGTGATTCATGTTGAGAGTTTCTGGGAGAGACAGGAAGACTAAATCTTCATCGCAATGAAAATGAAATGGATGTGGGTCGAATATGTTGGTACACAGACAAAGAAAGTTCACTGCTGCATTCAAGGAGATATTACAAAACAAAACGTGGACCTAAAAGGATGTGGGCAGATGCCATTAAAAGTATGCAGGAGCAACGTGGATGCGTTTAGTTGAATAACGTAATCAACTGAATAAAATAGAGGGTAGTCTTATCTGTCACTGGATGTTGAATGTGTTTCGAGAAAAAGGGAAACGAAAATAATAATGAAGAAATCTTTCGTGCACAATAGATACGCCTAATATAGCACGTGAAACAACATTAGGAACTAATAACAAGCCAAAGTCGCCACTCGGTTCTCAACTCCAAAAAAACAAAGCTTTGACAGGATAAGACGGTTTCTGTTACTGTTGTCATATACTGCCAACAATACATTTTGATTAACTTTGGGTAAGCGCTGTTTACATCTTATACTACTATTATTTACACTAAAACGGCTAGGGCACATATTATTCCTGGATGGGGAAAATGAACTCCGATGAAGCAAGGTAACTGATACACAACGTCTCAACCATGTTAAATGCCCGTAGACCAGCTCGCGAATGTGGAGGAAGAAGCCTTGGTCATCCATAACTCTTGAGTGCCAACGACGAAGTGCATACTTACGTGCTATCGCCTCCTGACCACCTCCTACCAATCAGGATCCAGTGTAGCATTCCACGGTACTTAATTAAGCCTATACTGTCATTTTATATTAACTGAAAAAGTAATTGCCAAATGTATTGTCGCAGTGGTAACACCGGTTCAAGTCAAATCACCGAAGTTAAGAGCTGTCAGGCTTGGCCAGCACGGTCTGCCGTGTGCTGTTGGCAAGCAGGGCACACTCAGCTCTTGTGAGTGAAACTGAAGAGCCACTTAAATGAAAAGTAGCGTCTCCAGTCACGAAAACTAACAACGGCCGGGAGAGCGGTGTGCTGTTCGCATGCCCCTCCATATCTGTACCCACTGACGCCTATCGACTGAGAATGACACAGCAGTCGGTTGGTGTTGTTAGGCCTTCCAAGATCTGTTCAGTTGGAGTTCCAGAGAAAAGTTAATTAGTACTTCAAGATGAAGTGGTGGGAGACCCACTCTCTTTGCCTATTTGTCTTTAAGTGAGGAAGTGGGTTTAATATTAAATGGGACTACAAAATGTAAACGCAGGGTTGTGATTCGTTGGCTCACTTCCTGGTGGACTCCGGAATTTTAGTAGGCACACGAAGACACCCAAACCGTTGTGATCCAACTCTAGCGAGACAGGCACGTTCCCAGTGCAAACTCCCTCGGGGCCTATTTCACCTGTCCATTGACAAAAGTTTTTCAAACAAATTTTTGAAATCCTCTTAGCCGGCCGAAGTGGCCGTGCAGTTCTAGGCGCTGCAGTCTGGAACCGCGAGACCGCTACGGTCGCAGGTTCGAATCCTGCCTCGGGCATGGATGTGTGTGATGTCCTTAGGTTAGTTAGGTTTAACTAGTTCTAAGTTCTAGGGGACTAATGACCTTAGCAGTTGAGTCCCATAGTGCTCAGAGCCATTTGAACCATTTTTTTTTTTAAATCCTCATCCAGCTTGCTGATACATTCTGCCTTTGTATCTGCCTTCACCACGTCTTTGAGTGTAACCACAATACCTGACATTAAATTTGTTGTTCCCTGAGATATCTGTTCTGTTTAATTATTCATGAGATCAGAGTTTAACGTAGCAGCTGTCAGACATGTACACGACAGTGGGGTCTATGAGACGAAGCGTGGCCACGAAGTTTTAATTATCATCTCGAAAAAATCAAGTTGCGTACACGGAAATTAGTGACCATGTTTGTGTTCCTCTAAATATTCACCGTTCAGTGCGACACATTTTCCAGTGATGGATGACTTGGTGGAGAACTTTGTTGTAGATGTGTGCATTTTCGCTGTTCACGGAACATTCCACCTTGAAAACCACCTTGTCGTCATTCTGAAAACGCCTGTCTCGCATTGTTTATTTCATTGGAGCAAAGAGGAACAAGTCGAAGCTGGTGTCTGGAGAATACGGCAAGATTAGCCCAAACAAGCAGCATGTGTGGCTCTGTCGTGTGCAAAAAGCGCTGGGGCGTTATCATGGAGCAAAAACAACGTCTTGGACAGCGTACTGTGATACTTCATCTTGACAAGTTGTGGTAGTAATTTCCTGTTACGATTTGCACCTTATGAACATACATGATGCTGTCGCATTAATTTGACCACCGCCTATACAAGACGTTAACGTACAATAACCACCCACAGACGCCAGGTGCCAGCACTACCAGTGGAGGGTATATAAAGCGTGTCGGGCGGGACGTGGGAGCAATGCAGTCATTATCATTTATCTGACGTACAAACAGGTATGATCATTGGCTTTCCTGCCAAGGGTGCAAGCATTTCCGAAACGGCAAAGTTAGTAAACTGTTAGCGTACTGCCGTGGTCAAAGTATACTGTGCATATCAAAATAGCCTTTCAAAACCGACGTCCAGATATCTGCGGTGGATCACGAACCACAGAGATAACAGGGATAAACAATGGCTGCGGAGATGTGCACCGAGAAGTGTTGAGCAACTGACCGCCCAGATGAACCAAGGGGCTACCGAAAGTGTGTCCTCAACGCCCGTTCAGCAAACGTGTGCAGCAAGGGCTTGTTTTGTGCACCCATGCTGACTGCTGTTCATAGGTGATTAAGGCTGGAATTTACACTCTAATACCGCAACTGGAAGTCCAATGAGTGGTGATAGGTGACCTTTTCAGATCAGTCACGTTTTATGCTCCACCGGCGTGATACATCTTGAAACAAACACCCTGCAACAATCGTTAGAAGGATACAAGCCGGAGGATGGAAGGCTAGAGTCTGAGGAATGTTTCTATGATATTTCCTGGGTGATCTCGTCATTCTGGAAGGTACAATGGATCAAAACAAGAACGCATCTACCCTTGGGGACCATGTCTACCCCTCCAGCAGTTTGTTTTCCCTCGGCGCGATGGTCTCTACCGTCAACTCAATTAAACGTGCCGCACAGCTCGCGGTGTACGAGCGTTGCTCGAAGAGCACCAGGACGAGTTTATCGTACTTACCTGGCCACCAAACTCCCCAGATTAAAACCTAATCGAGAATCTGAGACCATCTTGATCCGGCTGCTCGTGCCATGGATCCTCAACCGAGGAATCTTGCGCAACTGATCGCGGCACTCATGTTGGCATGGCTCCGAATCTTTGTCGGTACCTTCCAGAACCTCAGTGGCTCTCTTCTTGCTCTTCTCGCTGCGGTCCGCGCTGCAAAATGTGATTATTGAGGATTCTGACACGTGGTCACATTAGTGCAAGTGGGCAGTATAATTTGTCAGCCCCAAAAAACAGGATCACATTGCCCGATGATGGTTTACTTTTCGCTATTTTTGGTGAACACATGTGTTGTCACTGCTTGCTTCGTTCCTTTCCCTCGGTGATGTAGGGATAACCCAGTAGTGTTGAGTAGCTAGCCAGAGAAACCACATGGGCTGGCCTGCCACAGCTGCAACATTTCAATCACTGCCTAGGTTCTACGTCCTATCTGAATATGTATAAGCAGTCGCGGAATCCAGCGGTTGGAACCGTTTGCCACGTCCAGTATGTCGTGTTGAATGATGAAAATTGATCCACGACTGATTTTCACTTTTTTTATTTTGATACGTCGGTCTTGGAGCCCCAGATCTTCCACTTCTCTCGCGATTACTGGTTCTTCAGAGATGGGTTGTGACTTTGTTCGTCATTATGAAGTGCTCGCCTACTGTCGGGCTGGAAACCCCTACTATTTCGTCAGAGCGCAGATCGAGGACCTCGCCGGCGCCGTTAAACTCAGTAAAACAGTATTGAAGATTATTCTATTTATTGCTCAGAATAAAGATCGTTGCCGTGTCTTCTGCGACGGCTGGTGGCTACGCAATCCCGAGAGGAATTCACTAAATCCAACAGCAGACTCTAGGCCGCCGAGGATGTTGCATTAGCTCGGTGTAGAAGTCGATGACATTCTGACGCGATAGTTTGCCGGCCGCTGGCATGGCAGGCACGCTCCACCGGCAGCTCTGCTTGGAGATGATCACTACCTGCGTTGTACCATCAGATGGACCGCGATGTCGGATGCCGTGATGTGCCGAATGTTGAACCTGGCCCATCGATACGGTATGTCGTCAGAATCGTGCGGCGCTGGGGTTTTAGGGCAGCTTTAGTCCTGGATCTAACCCGTGTTGGTAGACTCCCGGACTGCCCATCAGTACTGATTGTTGTGCTCACTTCAGTGCTGGCTGCTGAACTTTATCAGCCCTGTCCACGAACCACTGATCTTCTAATAAGACAACAATTAAAAGACCAACACTAGAGCAGTCTCACACACAAGATGTCACTATACCATAACCAGAGAATCGCGTCTGAATGACATGAACACCTTCGATCCTACTTACTGATCGAGTGCTCTAAGCTAGTTGGATTGGAGTATTTATTTTGTCGAGGAGAGACTCTGTTCCAAGACGTCAATCGTAATGACCGAGTCGGTTCTGCTCCTCACACATCGTAAGCGGTCTTCAATTCCGTTACATTTGCTTAACTAATTTGTTTACTCGAACCCCTGCTACTGCATTTCTCTAACGATTTTCTGTTGAGCTCGCTCAAGGGTGTCGAGGTTGCTGTCTTCCAGACCGAATAACGGTGATGAAATGTTTATGCTTCCCGGTTGGCGGCTATTGATACTTCTCCGTGACTGAGTGACGCCGGCTGTTCTAACTTAGAAAATTTGACTTTCGCGTTTCCTTAATAATTTGTCGCCGGCCGCGGTGGCTGTGCGGTTCTAGGCGCTCCAGTCCGGGGCCGCGCTGCTGCTACGGTCGCAGGTTCGAATCCTGCCTCGGGCATGGGTGTGTGTGATGTTCTTAGGTTAGTTAGGTTTAATTAGTTCTAAGTTCTAGGGGACTGATGACCACAGCAGTTGAGTCCCATAGTACTCAGAGCCAATAATTTGTCACGTAACAGTTATTTAGGCTCGTTTAACCACATTGGATGCCATCTAGTCATTGTCTCATATAATGATGCATTGTTTTCGACCGTTTCCACCTCCTTAGTATCGAACGTTGCAGCATTGTTCTCCTTCAGCTGCAGTAAGCAGATAACCACTCATATTCACTTATGGACAGGCTACATTATTAGCATTCTACTCTATTATGCGTTTGAAATTTTCCGGTTTACCAGGAGACGTAGCTTCAAACAAACAAGCAAAAAAAAATTACGAAACTATATTTCTTTGAGGTGATAATTAAAACTTTATTGCTATTCCACGTACATAAAAACAAAAACTCCATGAGTGCCTCCTATTTTAACCGCTCCTGCCGAGAGAGTAAATTTTGTTAGTAATATTTATACAAATAAGAATACTTCAATGTACCATACGCACACACAGTCTTCTTCTTCCGTTTACGGAAACATCTGTCACTGAATTTCGTAAATGTTAGGCATGTAACGGAGTGAGTCCATGAGATAATCTGTCAAGATGTGACTTTTATTTCCTTGTCTGCGGTACATTAACGTAATGATCAGGTTGTCAAATGAAATAATTTGAAATCACAATCTACGTATTGATCTAAAAATCAGCAGTACACTTTTATAACAGTTCCTAGGTTACAGTAGAGATTTTTAACTATCACCGGGAAGGCAATGAATCTGTGTGGTAATCCAATTCCCGCTTCAGGGAAAATTGCGGATGATGTATTCTACTAGGCGAAACCCAGTTCCTCCCTTAATTCTCATTCAATCCAGTTTAGTGCTCCGTTTCTAGTCAGCTCTTCGTGCATTACAGTTATGACTCCGACATTGTACCCGCACTATTATCTCAGACAGTTTGGTGTATCATCCTGTATGGCTGTCATCTCACTGGACGGAACTGCTGTGACTTCTTCTTCACTGAACTCTCATTAAGGGATATTTCAGTTAAACCGGGACTGCAGTTAGCATTATGAAGAAAGATTTATGTTCTTATGAACATGATCTGGAAAGAAAGCTAGAACACTAACGGAGACATTTAACATAATAAAACAGAAAGTAAGTCATAATAACTGTTTTCCTTAGAATAATACTGAAAACGCTACGAGAATGCGAAACTCGAAGATTTCTTTCTTCGTGCTGATATTATTGCACTTACTTAGAAAAAAGTCAAAATGTGTCTTTCGAAAACGTTCCAAAGTATTAATAAAGATGAACTAGCAGTGTTTTTTAACTACTACACAGCTAGCCATTAAAATTGCCTCTCCAAGGTGCCAAATAACGAAATTTTAGTTGAAGTGTGAATAGAGTATATTATAAGGGACGATCTAAAAGTTTCCGTTTGAGGGCGTTGCTGCAACTTAGTTGGAGTGCGGATCCGATGCTGGTATATAAACATCGACGTGCAGACAAGGTATCGGTGTGGCATTTGTATCCTTACGATGTGCATGTGGTAAATGCGGAGACGTGAACTATAGTGTCTTTATTGCCAAACACGTCCAAACAGAACCAACGTGCTTTCCTGGCTGCAGAAGGACAAACACTGGGAGGTATCTGTCGAGGAATGAAGAATGTGTATGGGGCAGCATGTCTGTCGGAAACCTCCGTTGTGGAATGGTGCGCCAAGTTCTGGTTGCTAGTCCTTGATGATAACGCACGTCCCCAAAACGCGAATGTAACGCCGAAGTTAAGCCAGCTGAAGTGGAAGACACGCGAGCGCCCGCCCTATAGTCCTGATCTTTCTCCAAGAGATTATCACTTTTTCAGTCCCTTAAAAAAGTGCGTAGAAGGGTAAACGATTCCTGGCGGACGAGAATGTGCAGCAGACAGTTACGGACTTCTTCACGCAGCAGGACACGGTCTTTCATCAGACGGATGTCTTCAATCCAGTGCGTCGGTGGAATGATTGCCTCAGTGCTCACAGCAATTTTACTTGACTGTCACACCGATTCTGGATTTACGGGCTTTGGACGGGAACTTTTTGATCGCACCGTATACTAAGACTACACGATTAAATTTGTTGGTGATTTAATGGTATACAGAGTGCGAAAATTAGTACATATAGCTGCCACGTCTTGCACCAATAATGGCTCTAATCTGGCTGGACATCAATTCGAACTGTGGTAGGATGACAGATACGGGAACGTCATTCCGTACTACTTCGTCCTGTACCAGAGATTGTTAGTACCCACGAGCTGGCAAGTTGTGGCGTACCAGTGACTCGGTAGCTCATGACCAGATGTTATTCTACATCTACATCTACGTGATTACTGTGCTATTCACAATAAAGTGCTTGACAGAGGGTTCAATGAACCACCTTCAAGCTGTCTCTCTACCGTTCCACTCTCGAACGGCACGCGGGAAAAACGACCACTTAAATGTTACCGTGCGAGCCCTGATTTCTCTTATTTCATCGTGCTGAGCATTTCTCCCGATGAAGGTGAGTGCCAGCAGAATGTTTTCGCAATCGGAGGAGGAAACTGGTGATTGAAATTTCATGAGAAGATCCCATCGCATCTAAAAACGCCTTTGTTGAATGACCACTCCAATTCACGTATCATGTCTGTGACACTGTCTCTCCTATTTCGCGATAATACAGAACGATCTGCCCTTCGTTGTACTTTTTCGACGTCATCCGTCAGTCCCACCTGATGCGGATCCCACACCGCACAGCAATAATCCAGAATAGGGCGGACAAGCGTGCTGTAACAATCTCTTTAGTAGACCTGTTGCACCTTCTGAGTGTTCTGCCAATGTATCGCACTCTTTGGTTTGCTCTACCCACAATATTGTCTATGTGATCGTTCCAGTTTAGGTTATTTGTTATTGTAATCCCTAAGTATTTAGTTGAATTTACAGCCTCCAGATTTGTGTGACTTATCGCGTAATAGAAATTTAGCTGATTTCGTTTAGTACTCATGTGAATAACTTCACTTTTCCTTATTCGGGGTCAATCGCCACTTTTCACATCGTACAGATATCTTATCTAAATCATTTTGCAAGTCGTTTTGATCATCTGATGACTTTACAAGATGGTAAATGACAGCATCATCTGCAAACAACCTAAGACGGCTACTCAGATTGTGTCCTATGTCGTTAATGTAGATCAGGAACACTAGAGGGCCTATAACACTTCCTTGGGGAACGCCGGATATTACTTCTGTTTTACTCGATGACTTTCCGTCTATCACTACGAACTGTGACCTTTCTGACAGTCATAACTCAGGCAATACTCCGTAGGCACGCAGTTTGGTTAGAAGATGCTTGTGAGGAACGGTGTCGAAAGCCTTCTGGAAATTTAAAAATATGGAATCAGTTTGACATCCCATTAATTGGTGAGAGATCCGTAAAACGTACTGGAGAGGGAAACAGTCTAACAACTTCTGTAGCGAGCTAGGCCAGGTCAGCACGGGCAACATGAAATACTGCGTTATTATTTTGAAAGATAACGTCACAGAGACCTCAAAAATAGGGCACAGCCACTGTCGTTAAAATGAGAGAATTGTAACGTCTTCTCTCCAAATTATCGGCTATACGAACCGGAGGTGGTCGTGTCGTGTACTCAGTCTCACCTCATACTGCGTTCGGCCCTATGACGATTGCAGTTAGACTACGTTCGTTCTCCTTTGGGCCTCCGCACAAGAATACGTCCATTGCTATCACCACTGTCGGCTCGGCTCTCACTGATACCGTGACAGTCCATTTTGCTCCAAACATCGACACACTATTCGCGGTGGATACTCGTCTTGCTACAAAAGAACCCACTGCTTGGCTCAATCTACGTGACGTGGATGTGCAATAGTCCAAGACTGAGTTAAGAATATGGATGTTCTCTATAGTGCTAGTCATGTGGTGCGGCATTTGACACCCTGCATAGTACTGAATATGGACCTCCTGAACCCATCGAGTCCATGCGCTCCTGGCAGTCATGGGCCCCAACCACCGCGAGGAGCACTGTCACATAACGATGAACTGCAGTCTCGATTAACTAAATTTCTACCGCTGCAGAATTCCGAAATGTGCGACAAATTTCTGACAAACGATCTTCAACTACGATTTCTGAACGAAAAATTGCTTTGCAATCTTTCCCGTTGTATAGACTGTAGCTGACACCATTCTAATCTGTCTTTTTCCGTACGCTGAAATTATAATCGTTTAGATATCAAAGCATCCATATGTACAGACCGTTGTTGACTTCACTACAGTCTTCTTTGTGCGGTTGCCCTGGATTGCTATTCTGTCTCTATATATAAAAGTCAGTGTCCCGATTGACTGACTCACTCACTGACTCATCATCTCCCAGGACAAACCACTGATGATGGAAACTTCAAATTTGCGGAGGGTGTCACTGAAGACTTCGTTTAGAAAGGGATTTCTCGAAATTCCATCCATAAGGGGTGAAAGGTTTTTTGAAAACATGTTGCTATTAATACACTTTTGAAGCGAGAGCTACGAAAATTGGTGCTGTACTTGGTTTCTTGGTCAGAAATAAAGAAATACGTGTTTAGCCTTTTTATAAATTTAGCTCTCATCGGAGTGAAATAGTTGCTGATTTTAAAAAAAAAATCATTATTAATGAACTACTAAACCATTTTTAAACCTACATCTATGAAGATAAGTATTTGACTTTTCGGTTTGAAATGAAAAAAAAAATGTGTTTCGGTGTTTTTGGAAATAGGACATGAATTTTTTAAGGAAATATTTCATTATGAAAGCATTTTCGAAGCTAAATTTATGAAAGATTGTATTTAACTTCACGGTTAGAAATAAAATGTGATTTGTTTCACTGTTTTTGGAAATCCAGTCCCCAAGAGGGTGAAATAGGGGATGGACATTCTTACGAAAATACACTCCTGGAAATGGAAAAAAGAACACATTGACACCGGTGTGTCAGACCCACCATACTTGCTCCGGACACTGCGAGAGGGCTGTACAAACAATGATCACACGCACGGCACAGCGGACACACCAGGAACCGCGGTGTTGGCCGTCGAATGGCGCTAGCTGCGCAGCATTTGTGCACCGCCGCAGTCAGTGTCAGCCAGTTTGCCGTGGCATGCGGAGCTCCATCGCAGTCTTTAACACTGGTAGCATGCCGCGACAGCGTGGACGTGAACCGTATGTGCAGTTGACGGACTTTGAGCGAGGGCGTATAGAGGGCATGCGGGAGGCCGGGTGGACGTACCGCCGAATTGCTCAACACGTGGGGCGTGAGGTCTCCACAGTACATCGATGTTGTCGCCAGTGGTCGGCGGAAGGTGCACGTGCCCGTCGACCTGGGACCGGACCGCAGCGACGCACGGATGCACGCCAAGACCGTAGGATCCTACGCAGTGCCGTAGGGGACCGCACCGCCACTTCCCAGCAAATTAGGGACACTGTTGCTCCTGAGGTATCGGCGAGGACCATTCGCCACCGTCTCCATGAAGCTGGGCTACGGTCCCGCACACCGTTAGGCCGTCTTCTGCTCACGCCCCAACATCGTGCAGCCCGCCTCCACTGGTGTCGCGACAGGCTTGAATGGAGGGACGAATGGAGACGTGTCGTCTTCAGCGATGAGAGTCGCTTCTGCCTTGGTGCCAATGATGGTCGTATGCGTGTTTGGCGCCGTGCAGGTGAGCGCCACAATCAGGACTGCATACGACCGAGGCACACAGGGCCAACACCCGGCATCATGGTGTGGGGAGCGATCTCCTACACTGGCCGTACACCACTGGTGATCGTCGAGGGGACACTGAATAGTGCACGGAGCATCCAAACCGTCATCGAACCCATCGTTCTACCATTCCTAGACCGGCAAGGGAACTTGCTGTTCCAACAGGACAATGCACGTCCGCATGTATCCCGTGCCACCCAACGTGCTCTAGAAGGTGTAAGTCAACTACCCTGGCCAGCAAGATCTCCGGATCTGTCCCCCATTGAGCATGTTTGGGACTGGATGAAGCGTCGTCTCACGCGGTCTGCACGTCCAGCACGAACGCTGGTCCAACTGAGGCGCCAGGTGGAAATGGCATGGCAAGCCGTTCCACAGGACTACATCCAGCATCTCTACGATCGTCTCCATGGGAGAATAGCAGCCTGCATTGCTGCGAAAGGTGGATATACACTGTACTAGTGCCGACATTATGCATGCTCTGTTGCCTGTGTCTATGTGCCTGTGGTTCTGTCAGTGTGATCATGTGATGTATCTGACCCCAGGAATGTGTCAATAAAGTTTCCCCTTCCTGGGACAATGAATTCACGGTGTTCTTATTTCAATTTCCAGGAGTGTATTTCATTGCGAAAGAATTTTTGAAGCTAAATCTAAGACAATTTTTATTTGGCTTCTTGGTTAGGAAAAAATACGTGTTGGAAATTCAACCACTTAGAGGGTCAAACAGGGGACGAAAATTTTTATGAAAATATCCCGTTGTATTAAAGCTACATCTACGAAAATTTGTAACTGACTTCTAAATAAATGCTGTTAGGGGATGAAAGTTTCTATGGAGATATCACTACAAGAACGCAGAACATATGGTTAACAAAAGCCTTGGACTCCAGTCATAAGAATAGCTTTTTGATAAGAAGTAGATTCGGAAAAGACCGAGCTTCTACGGCCTTAATTAGTGTGCAGAGTTTAGAAGATGTTGCAATTTGTGAAAAAAATAAAAATTCAATTAAAGGAAAACAAAAAAATCTGTAATCATAAAGCAGGCACTAACGTCGTATACATGTCAAAGGCACCATCCTGACTAACTGACTGACTGACTCATCATCATCCAGCCCAAACTGCTTAGGACAGAAACTTCAGATGTTGAAAGGCTTTTGGTCTTATACTGCAGACGACGCTTAAGAAGGAATTTTTCGAAATTCCACCGCTAAGGCGTAGAAATAAGGGATGAAAGGTTTTTTTGAAAATACGTCGCTATTAAGGCAATTTTGAAGATAGACCTACGAAAAATGGTATTTGTGTTCTCAGTCAGAAATAAAGAAGTGTGTGTTTCAGCATTTTTGGAAATTTAACCCGTATCGTGGTGACATAGTGAAACTTTTTTTTCCAAATAAATCATTATTAAAGAATTGCTAAAGTATTTTTAAAGCTATGTCTATGAAAATTGGTATTTAACGTCTCGTTTATAAATTAAAAGATATGTGTTTCAGTGCTTTTGGACATTTAATCCCTAAGGAGGTGAAATAGGGTATGAACTGTTTTATGAAAATATTTAAATAAAAGCTAAACCTATGAAAAATTGAATTTGCCATCTCGGTCATGAAAAAACGGTGTCACTGTTTTTGGACATTCACCTCCTATGGGGTGAAATAGAGGATGAAAGTTTTTAAGGAAATATGTCATTATGCAATCATATTTGAAGCTAAATCTTTGAAAATTTGTATTTGATTTCTGTGTTAGCATTTTATCGCTTTTGGAAATTCAACCCCTAAGGGAGAGAATTCATTGTGAAAGCATTTTTGAAGTTAAATATCTGAAAACTGGTGTTTGGCTTCTCGGCTAGAAATGAAAAAAATACATGGCTCACTGTTTTTGGAAATTCAGCCCCTAAGGGACCAAATCTATGTAAACTGCTGATATAGAGAAACATGTGTTAGTTTATGAAAGTTTCTATGGAATTATCATAACAAGAACGCAAAAGGGATGATTAACTAAAACCTTGGATTCAAGCTACCGGAATCACTTTTGGTCGGGAGTGCATTCGGAATAGAGTCACAATTGCATAGAAAAATAAACGACTCTCTAATACATTAATTTTTGAGCATGCCTAATCTATGTTTATAAAATTATTTTAGTTGTAATTACTACGCAGACTCTAGTGCGGCAGCGGGTGCTAAGTCGTTTATATATCTAAGTAAGTAGTACTCTTGAGGTCACTTTAACGTCCGTTGCATGACGGCTCTATTGTGTAGCAATTTTAATGGCCAACAATGTGTTTTAGAGTGGCATCGACGCCAGGACAACGATACCGAACTTGGTACTGGGTTGCAGGTGGCAGACTTCTACCACGACGGCAGCGTAGGCAACCTGCTCAACGTCGTAGTTGTGCGCATCATCTACTTAGAGAAGGAAGAGGAGGAGGTAAGGTTATTCCGTAAAACAGAAGTCTGTAAGTACGTAGCTAGTATTTCTGACACTAGCTGTGTATCTGTTGGGCGCTCAGAATAATAGATAGGTTACTTGGAAAGCAGAAATAAAAATTTCGGAAAATACAACATTAAATCCTTACACCTGGATCTAAAATTACAGCTGTACTTCTCAAGTCACTGTACGGTGTGTGGCGGAGGGCATATTGTGTCCCAGATCATCCTCCACCCTCCCTTCTCCCCGCCCTACCAACGCTAGATCCACTCGACGATGGTAAGGGATCGAAATACGTGTTTTAGCCACTTGATAACAGTTACGTTTGCCCTTGCAGATGACTATCGCCACCCTTCCTTCTTGGCTTTCGTTGATAACAGGCAGCTATGTATGTTCCGCCTTGCTGCGTCTTTCTAGTAACATATAAAGTTATCCTTCCCTGTTGATCGGTACTGATCACCATCACCTTCCTTTCAAGGATTAGGCTATTGCCTGCTCCGAACTCAAAAACAGAATCATTCCTATCTTTTACTAGGCCTTCCACTATCTCTTTCCGATTCGGCTTGTAGTTCAGGATCTTCTGAGGAATTCTGTGACCTGGCATTCTGATGAAGCCTTGTTTCCAATCTTCACGATATTTTTGAATTTTTTCATTCATGCTGAAAATATTTAATTCTATTGTAATACCTTCGTTTCTAATCATGTCTCTTTTTTTAAGAATGTCATCTCTGCTCTTTGAGTTCTTTTTTTTGTCACCGTAGGATAACAACGGAACTGTCATTACTTTATAGAATTTCATGATGGTTTCTTTTTGTACATTATGGACCAATGTTCTGCTAATAGTACCGCAGACAGCTTAGAATTTGTATGTTTTATTTTCAGTATCAGGGTCCAAATCAAAACTTGTAGCGTAGCCTGAATGAGAGATTTGAGACACTTGTTCGAAAATTGAATTGCCCAAAAGTTTTTGACCTCAGTGGATATTTTCCTCGTAATTCCATTAAATTCGCTTTGTTACGAGAAGTTTTAAAGTTGCATTTCTTGCAAATTTCGTTTAGCTAGTATGCTGATTTTTGGAGGTCATCTTTATTCTTTTGAATAATAACGATGTCATCAGCAAAGAAAAGTACATTTAGGTATACCCCATTCGTTATCTTAATTCCTTTGTTTACTTCACATTTCCATTTGCGAATAATGAAGTCAATGTAGATATTAAAAAGGTTAGGTGATACTTCACACCCTTGTCTAATGCCTTGGTTAAAAGTATTTCTTCGAATCGATTCCTGCTTGCGTTCATTACAGTGCGTGTAGATTTGTAAATTCACTACCGCTATTAGGTGGAAGCGGTATCCACGTTCAGACATAATACTCCAAAGGCTATCACGACTGTCACGGTCAAAGGCCTTCTCAAGGTCGATAAAAGCCATACGGGTTTCTATATTAAATTCTGTGTTTTTCTATGATGTATTTAATTACAAACATATTTTCTGTGCATGAACGACCTGATCTAAATCCACTTTGTTCTTCAGAAATAATAGCTTCTCTAATATTCTTCATCTACATTTCTACATCTACATTTATTCTCCGCAAGCCACCCAACGGTGTGTGGCGGAGGGCACTTTACGTGCCACTATCATTACCTCCCTTTCCTGTTCCAGTCGCGTATGGTTCGCGGGAAGAACGACTGTCTGAAAGCCTCCGTGCGCGCTCGAATCTCTCTAATTTTACATTCGTGATCTCCTCGGGAGGTATAAGTAGGGGGAAGCAATATATTCGATACCTCATTCAGAAACGCACCCTCTCGAAACCTGGCGAGCAAGCTACACCGCGATGCAGAGCGCCTCTCTTGTAGAGTCTGCCAATTGAGTTTGTTAAACATCTCCGTAACGCTATCACGGTTACCAAATAACCCTGTGACGAAACGCGCCGCTCTTCTTTGGATCTTCTCTATCTCCTCTGTCAACCCGATCTGGTACGGATCCCACACTGATGAGCAATACTCAACTATAGGTCGAACGAGTGTTTTGTAAGCCACCTCCTTTGTTGATGAACTACATTTTCTAAGGACTCTCCCAATGAATCTCAACCTGGTACCCGCCTTACCAACAATTAATTTTATATGATCATTCCACTTCAAATCGTTCCGCACGCATACTCCCAGATATTTTACGGAAGTTACTGCTACCAGTGTTTGTTCCGCTATCATATACTCATACAATAAAGGATCCTTCTTTCTATGTATTCGCAATACATTACATTTGTCTATGTTAAGGGTCAGTTGCCACTCCCTGCACCAAGTGCCTATCCGCTGCAGATCTTCCTGCATTTCGCTACAATTTTCTAATGCTGCTACTTCTCTGTATACTACAGCATCATCCGCGAAAAGCCGCATGGGACTTCCAACACTATCTACTAGGTCATTTATCTACATTGTGAAAAGCAATGGTCCCATAACACTCCCCTGTGGCACGCCAGAGGTTACTTTAACGTCTGTAGACGCCTCTCCATTGACAACAACATGCTGTGTTCTGTTTGCTAAAAACTCTTCAATCCAGTCACACAGCTGGTCTGATATTCCGTAGGCTCTTACTTTGTTTATCAGGCGACAGTGCGGAACTGTATCGAACGCCTTCTGGAAGTCAAGAAAAATAGCATCTACCTGGGAGCCTGTATCTAATATATTCTGGGTCTCATGAACAAATAAAGCGAGTTGGGTCTCACACGATCGCTGTTTCCGGAATCCATGTTGATTCCTACATAGTAGATTCTGGGTTTCCAAAAACGACATGATACTCGAGCAAAAAACATGTTCTAAAATTCTACAACAGATCGACGTCAGAGATATAGACCTATAGTTTTACGCATCTGCTCGACGACCCTTCTTGAAGACTGGGACTACCTGTGCTCTTTTCCAATCATTTGGAACCTTCCGTTCCTCTAGAGACTTGCGGTACACGGCTGTTAGAAGGGGGGGAAGTTCTTTCGCGTACTCTGTGTAGAATCGAATTGGTATCCCGTCAGATCCAGCGGACTTTCCTCTGTTGAGTGATTCAAGTTGCTTTTCTATTCTTTGGACACTTATTTCGATGTCAGCCATTTTTTCGTTTGTGCGAGGATTTAGAGAAGGAACTGCAGTGCGGTCTTCCTTTGTGAAACAGCTTTGGAAAAAGGTGTTTAGTATTTCAACTTTACGCGTGTCGTCCTCTGTTTCTATGCCGTCATCATCCCGGAGTGGCTGGATATGCTGTTTCGAGCCACTTACTGATTTAACGTAAGACCAGAACTTCCTAGGATTTTCTGTCAAGTCGGTACATAGAATTTTACTTTCGAATTCACTGAACGCTTCACGCATAGCCCTCCTTACGCTAACTTTGACATCGTTTAGCTTCTGTTTGTCTGAGAGGTTTTGGCTGCGTTTAAACTTAGAGTGAAGCTCTCTTTGCTTTCGCAGTAGTTTCCTAACTTTGTTGTTGTACCACGGTGGGTTTTTCCCGTCCCTCACAGCTTTACTCGGCACGTACCTGTCTAAAACGCATTTTACGATTGCCTTGAACTTTTTCCATAAACACTCAACATTGTCAGTGTCGGAACAGAAATTTTCGTTTTGATCTGTTAGGTAATCTGAAATCTGCCTTCTATTACTCTTGCTAAACAGATAAACCTTCCTCCCTTTTTTTATATTCCTATTAACTTCCATCTTCAGGGATGCTGCAACGGCCTTATGATCACTGATTCCCTGTTCTGTACATACAGAATCGAAAAGTTCGGGTCTGTTTGTTATCAGTAGGTCCAAGATGTTATCTCCACGAGTCGGTTCTCTGTTTAATTGCTCGAGGTAATTTTCGGATAGTGCACTCAGTATAATGTCACTCGATGCTCTGTCCCTACCACCCGTCCTAAACATCTGAGTGTCCCAGTCTATATCTGGTAAATTGAAATCTCCACCTAAGACTATAACATGCTGAGAAAATGTATGTGAAATGTATTCCAAATTTTCTCTCAGTTGTTATGCCACTAATGCTGCTGAGTCGGCAGGTCGGTAAAAGGAGCCAATTATTAACCTAGCTCGGTTGTTGAGTGTAACCTCCACCCATAATAATTCACAGGAACTATCAACTTCTACTTCACTACAGGATAAACTACTACTAACAGCGACGAACACTCCACCACCGGTTGCATGCAATCTATCCTTTCTAAACACCGTCTGTACCTTTGTAAAAATTTCGGCAGAATTTATCTCTGGCTTAAGCCAGCTTTCTGTACCTATAACGATTTCAGCTTCGGTGCTTTCTATCAGCGCTTGAAGTTCCGGTACTTACCAACGCAGCTTCGACAGTTTACAATTACAATACGGATTGCTGCTTGGTCATCGCATGTCCTGACTTTGCCCCGCACCCGTTGAGGCTGTTGCCCTTTCTGTACTTGCCCAAGGCCATCTAACCTAAAAAACCGCCCAGCCCACGCCACACAACCCCTGCTACCCGTGTAGCCGCTTGTTGCGTGTAGTGGACTCCTGACCTATCCAGCGGAACCCGAAACCCCACCACCCTATGGCGCAAGTCGAGGAATCTGCAGCCCACACGGTCGCAGAACCGTCTCAGCCTCTGATTCAGACCCTCCACTCGGCTCTGTACCAAAGGTCCGCTGTCAGTCCTGTCGACTATGCTGCAGATGGTGAGCTCTGCTTTCATCCCGCTAGCGAGACTGGCAGTCTTCACCAAATCAGATAGCCGCCGGAAGCCAGAGAGGATTTCCTCGGATCCATAGCGACACACATCATTGGTGCCGACATGAGCGACCACCTGCAGATGGGTGCACCCTGTACCCTTCATGGCATCCGGAAGGACCCTTTCCACATCTGGAATGACTCTCCCCGGTATGCACACGGAGTGCACATTGGTTTTCTTCCCCTCTCTTGCTGCCATATCCCTAAGGGGCCCCATTACGCGCCTGACGTTGGAGCTCCCGACTACCAGTAAGCCCACCCTCTGCGACCGCCCGGATCTTGCAGACTGAGGGGCAACCTCTGGAACAGGACAAGCAGCCATGTCAGGCTGAAGATCAGTATCAGCCTGAAACAGAGCCTGAAACCGGTTCGTCAGACAAACTGGAGAGGCCTTCCGTTCAGCCCTCCGAAATGTCTTTCGCCCCCTGCCACACCTTGAGACGACCTCCCACTCTACCACAGGTGAGGGATCAGCCTCAACGCGGGCAGTATCCCGGGCAACCACAGTCGTAGTCCGATCGGGGGATGCGTGGGACGAGCTGGCCGTCCCCGACAAACCCCCATCCGGAACCCCACAGTGATGCCCATTGGCAACAGCCTCAAGCTGTGTGACCGAAGCCAACACTGCCTGAAGCTGGGAGCGAAGGGATGCCAACTCAGCCTGCATCCGAACACAGCAGTTGCAGTCCCTATCCATGCTAAAAACTGTTGTGCAAAGAAAGTCTGAACTAATCTTTGATGATCTTTGAGTATAGTCTGCAGCCAGTGTTTAGAAGTCTCTTGCCACTGTAGTTTATATAGTCATTACGTTTTCCTTTTTTGAATATCGTGCGGTAATATTATACTTGTTACTATCATCATCCCTGGAAATAGGAACTCTTCACTTTGGCCCTTCGCATCATGACGAATCGTGCAGCTCTTCCTTGAATACTTTCTGCCTCTTCCGTTCATTCAGCGTGGAAAGGGCTCCAGAACAAGGAACAATATTCAAGAAGACCTGCTTTCGTTCGTAAATTAGTCTTCCTCGGGGCTCTTCCAGTAAATATTTCCATCAGTATCACACAGCATCACACACGTCTGTGTGGCTTTGGTCAAACTGGTGGTACCATTTCACTTCGGCTGGAGACTACATTGCATTTGGTCTATATGCCGCCAGAATTTCACTGTGAGTATGTGCTAACTTTAACTTAATTTTCTTACAAGAATTATACTGTCCCGCGTACTTCAGCATTGAAGTACGTTTAAAGTAGCAGCGCCCTTTCACTCCCAACCTGTGATGTACCTGTTATTCGTACTGCAGCACAACTGTGTCTTCAGGACACTCTCAACATGTACTCTCCTCTGGCAATGCACCAGTCTTGTTGCTTAATGGTGTTAGCGTGGAACGACATGTGTAACTTACTTTCTATTTACACCCAGTTAGTTACATTTATCTTTGCTTAGAACCAGCTGCCAATATTTCCACTAGTAATTCATCGTATGTTAGCCTCTATCAATTTCGTAGCAAATTTTTAATGATTTCACCTCCATTACACAAGTGCATCGTCTGCAAACAGCGTCATAGAGCTACTGGTGTTTATCTTGCAGCTAATTTATACATACAGTGAACATAATTGATCCTATCACGCTACCTTGAGATTTATCATACCCTACCTTTACTTCTGGCGCTACCTCTCCTTTAACAACGAGTTTCGCCTGCTAGGAAATCTTCAGTCATATCGGATCTCTGTTATGATATTTCATTTGCATGTGGGAATGAACTTCAAAAAGCAAATTACACATTAGCATGGCAGGACAAGTAACTTTAATTCGGTGCTGCATTGCAGTTCATAGTGGCACAGATAAATGACACTATTTTTCAGCATAGGCACCAAGTCTCTGTAAAAACAGTCGGAATATTCTACCAGTCATCCTAGTGCACGACGATTGAAATGCACTCTTTGGTAACGAAACCTTTCGGGAACTGCTGTGTGAACGTCCCGATCGTTGTAAAATCTGCGACTGCTGCGAATAAGCTGATCGATTGCCCTCGAATTGTCGTCTGCAATCGATTTCGATAGTTTTCCTTCCCGATCAGCTGCCTTCCATTACAGCTGGTCGCGATATTGCACTTGGTCCTTATACCGCCAGAAACACACAGTGAATCTGTATGCAATTTAGACGTTTTGCCCACAAGAATCGCAATATCCGCGAACTTCAGCTTTCAGTTTCCAGTCGTCGTGCCATTTGACTCGCACACAGTGATGCACTGTCATCCGTATCGCATCAGAACTGTGTCTGCAGGAAACCTAGATCATATAATCTCTTCTGACAATGCGCCACTGTAATTACGCAGCGATCTTAGCTTGGGATGACATGGTAATTTACTTTCTTCCTTCTTCTTCTTCGGTTATCAACCCACAGGTTGGTTGGCAGCAGCACGCCATTCCGTTCTTTTGTCAACTTTCTTCTTCATATCTGCATAGGTCTGGCACCCGATGTCATTTATTACTTGTTGAATGTAGCTTAATCTAGGTCGTCCTCGGCGAGTTCTTCCTTCAATGATTCCTTCTAATATTCTCTTAATGAAATTGTTATGCCGTAAAATGTGACCTATGAAGGTTATTCTTCTTTTCTGTATATTTCGCCAAAGAGATCTGTTTTCTTTCACTCTTCTGAGGACATCTTCGTTTGTAGCCTTGTCTCGCCAGCTGATTTTTTCCATTCTCCGGTAGCACCACATTTCGAATGCCTCTAATCTTCTCTTTTCTTCTTTTCCACTAGTCCAAGTTTCACATCCGTAAAGGGCTGTACTCCACACATAGGTTTTCATGACTCTCTTTCTTACGTCTAAACTAACATTTCTACTCGTCAGTAAGTTTCTTTTTCCATTGAATGCTATTTTGGCAAGTTGTATTCTGTTTTTAATGTCACTTTTGCTCCTTCCATCTGCTGTTATTTTGCTACCTAAGTAGTTAAATTCTGTAACCTGCCCTAGTTTCTCTCCCTTTATTGTTATTCGTATGGGTTCATTGTAGTTCAGGGCGCCACTCACCATCACTTTAGTCTTTTTCTTATTTATTTTCATTCCATACTGTTCTTTTAAGGTGTTTTCCATTTCATTGAGTGCGGCTTCTAAATCTTCTTTCCTTTCTGTAATTATGGCGATATCATCTGCATATCGCAACATATCTATTTTCATTCCGTTAAGTTTTATTCCTACTTCAATATTCTCTCTTATTTTGTCTATTGCTTCTTGGATATATGCGTTGAAAATTACTGGAGATAGTGGGCATCCCTGTCTCACTCCTTTCCTTATTCTTGCTGTTTCTTCTTTGTTTTCCTTCTTAACTAAGGCTGTTTCATTTTGGTATATTTTAAAGATTATCCTTCTATCATTGTATTTCAGACCAGCCTTCTTCAGAATTCTAAACCTTTCTGGCCATACAACATTGTCAAATGCCTTTTCGAGGTCTACGAAGGCTATAAATACTTGTTTGTTTTTGGAAATTTGTTTCTCAATTATTAGTCTTAAAGATAAGATTGCTTCCCTCGTCCCTACACCGCTTCTAAAACCGAATTGGTCTTCACTTAGAGTGCTATTCAATTGGTTTTCAACTCTTTTCAAAATTATTCTTATTAGAATTTTTGATGCGTGTGAAAGAAGACTGAGTGTTCGATGGTTTTCACAGTCCATAGTAGATGCTTTCTTAGGTATGGGGAATATGATGCATTTCTGATAGTCTTCAGGAACTTCACCTGTTTTGTATATTTTCTGTATGAGTTGCAGTAATGTAGCTTTCATTTTGTCTCCTGATTTCTTAATTAGTTCAGAAGGTATATCATCAACACCTGCCGCTTTCTTATCTGGTAGTTCTTTTAGTGCTTTTTCAAATTCATCTTTCAGAATTGTGTCCCCTAGTTCTTCTTTCTCTACTTCTTCGCTTAATTCTATCATATTATCTGTTAGAGGGTCTCCTTGATATAGCTCTTCAATGTATTCTTGCCATCTCTTCAGCGTGTCATATCCAAATAGTACCTTGCCCTCTTTGTTCTTTATAGTTCCTGAAGATTTTACTTTCCGTTTAGCAAAGTTTTGTTTTATTGTTCTGTAGGCCAAGTCAGTTTTTCCTTTAACCATGTTTTCCTCCACCTCTTTACAAATGCTGTTGAGGTAATTTTCTTTTGCTTTCCTAGATTCTCTGTTTATTTGGTTTCTAAGCTTTCTATATTTGTTTTCGCTTTGCTCGTCAGAGGCATTTTTGTATAGTCTTCTTTCTTCCATTAGACAAATTATTTCAGGTGTTATCCACTCTTTCCTGTTTACAGGTTTGGCTTTCCCAATAAATTCTTCTGCTGCTTTATGTATGCCTTCTTTGATTTGTTTCCACTCCTCGTTAGTACTCCCGGGAATAATGTTTGATGCCATCTCATCAGTTTTCCGTGCATAAGGGATCACTAGTTCTTCAGACTTTAGGTTATCTCTGTTCCATACTTTGTTCGTTTTTCTCTCTAATCGCTTGAGTTTGAGTAAGCATTTCATCATTACAAGGTTGTGATCACTATTAATATCCGCAGACGGGTAGCTTCTGCAATCCTTGATTTGGTTTTTAAAACGCGATTTTACTAATATATAGTCGATTTGGTGTCTTCTAGTATCTCCTGGGGCTTTCCACGTGTACCTTCTTCTTTTATGGTGGTTGAAAAGGGAGTTCGCTATGACCAACTTGTTTTTGGCACAAAATTCAATTAGCCGGCTTCCTCTTTCGTTTCTATCTCCTAGACCATATTTCCCTACAATTCCGTCAACTTTCTCTTCTCCAACACTAGCATTCCAATCTCCCATTATAATTAAGTTCTCTTCACCTTTAACATAATTTATAACTTTGTTGATGTCTTCATACACTGTTTCTATTACATCGTCTTCTTCTGCCGATGTCGGCATATAGACTTGTACTATTACCGTGTTCTTTGGTTTGGTTCCAATTTTGACTAGTATTATCCTAGAGTTAAATTGCACATATCCTGTGACTAGATTCCCGAGTTTTCCTTTTAGAATTATTCCAACTCCACCGATTCCAGTTGTTCCTTGGTTAGTACCTGTATGAATGATACGATAATTTCCTGATCTGAAGTCTCCTGGTTCAGGCCATCGCATCTCAGATATTCCTATTATGTCTGTTCCCATTCTGTCCATCTCTAGTTTGAGGTTCTCTAATTTCCCGCATTGGAGGAGTGTTCTTACATTCCATGTTGCTATTTTTAGTGTATTCTTCAACTTTGCCTGACCTTCCATTGTCCCCACCCGGAGATCCGATTGGGGGACTATTACTCCGGATTTATGTTTAACAGAAGATTCTGGCATGGTGCGCTACTGATTCTTGGGATATCTTGAGTGATCTTTAATGGAGTGGTTTCCCGTTGCCTTCTCCATCCTATGCCGTTGACTGTGAAGTTCTTCCGCCTTTAGGAGCAATTTCTCACTCCAAGGACAAGAGAGTGCCCTGCCTCTATCCGCTCATCCGCTCTCTTTGAGACCGTTGGCACTTGATAGGGGGCGTTTCCTTATCCCGGGAAACACTCGGTCGTCAGAGCCTCGTTAGCAATAACAGGGTGTACCGTGCAGCAATCCTTAGCTGCAACTCGGGTAGGTGAGGTTGACATTTGTACAGGAGAGGCTGTTAGAGTCGCTTCACTGTACCTTACACCCCTAATTTACTTTCTGAACTCCATAATTACTTTCTTTACTATGAGGTGGCATGCAGCTGTAGTGAAGGCGCTCTGAAAGTGACGAAACTCAGCACCAACTGCGTTGCCTTGTCTACTGTTTTCTGGACCTCATGAAAGAACAGCTGGGTCTTACGCAACTGGTCGCTGCGGAAATTCCGTTGAGGTCTAAGTATGAGTCGCAGAACGCCAGAAAAGCCATCAAATGCTGCACAGTGTATGTTCCAAGATTATTTTTATGTTTAGAACAAAGTTGTGCTTGTTTTTTCCTTGTAAGTAGCGTCAATGCTCATACATAATCAGAGGGTACGAGTTGCTGCAGTTGATATATGACTGATGTGTTTCGTTTGCTCTTTCTCCCTCTTAAGCATCACTCAAGACAACACAGTCCTGAAAATTGCCCCTATATTATTTACAAGCCACGATAATTGTCAATACGTTATATTAAGAGATACCGGCACCAAGCGTCTGTAGAAATTTTCAATAAACTTATCACTCTAGAACCATTTCCCCCACCAAATTAACGACTCAATTTTCCAAATTTTGTCCGTTCATATCATTGGCACCGACTCGTGCCGATGAATTTAACAGCTGTTAACTATTCACAAAACCTTCACAGTTTGTGGCATCCGGAATCGATACAGCCACTTTGAGTTCAGATTATAAGCTAAATAGCATCACAACTGAAACGTTGTGAATTGGTTCTTGTAGAGAACAGAGCATTAATACAGTAGCGACATAAGTGAAATGTAAAAGACCTTCAATTTTAATTGGACTTATGTTTTTGCTTTCCGGATAACCTTCATATTATTATCGGAACATCTTGTTGCTTCAGCGCTGTTCTAATTAGCAAGCATTACATCTTATATGAAAAGCTGTTCAGTTTTCAGTACTGGTAAACTTCTCACCACACACATTGTACAGTGTCTCTAACCTGTTGGTCAAAACGAAATAGTTGACTCCAGACTGAGTACACTGAGATAGGTATCTTAAGTTCGGAAACTACAACGTCAAGCACATCTCAGTCATTGCGAACAAGTTAGAGAAACTAATAAGTATATGAATTGTCTGTCTGGGAAAAACATCAAACACTCTTTTGAAACAGGTAATAAGAAGGCACTAGTCACTTTGAATAACACGGAATCTACAGTGACTTTTGCGAAAAATATAGATGCATCACCACGAATAATATAAAAGTCTTACTACCTTTCGTTCCATTATCAAGTACGTTGCATTAGAACCATATGCCTCTAACGTTTTGTTTCACATGTGAAAGTACTCAGTCTACGACTTATCTCGTCTTGACACAAGAGCTTAGTGCCAGCCTGTAGAGTTAATAGCTCTGTTTAAATATGTTGTGCATCGTTGCAGTTTAACCACAAAAGACACGTTTTAGCGGACTGTCAAACGTTCACCGCAGATGGATCTTGAGATTTCGCCGGATGCTGAGAAGACGCTGGCAAGCTTCTGCAAGTGGCAAGTTGGCGTCAACCCAAAGGACATATCGCATCCCAACCATCATGATATCGCTGTACTTCTCACCAGGTGAGAGGACATTCCCCGTGGAAGGAGAAATTATTTTCATGGCATTGTGTTCTGTTTACGGTTCCCACAAGAGACTTTTCCTCGTTGACTTACATACTGTCGTTCCGTTAAGGAAGTTATGGAACGCATCGAAGACAATGTACAGACTGTTTCTAAGAGATCCATCAAATCTCACAAGACTGTATCATCGATATGAATTAAGATAGAAAATCAGAGTGAACTTTAAGTTAAGCACAGGGCTGCAAAGTTTTTTTTTTCCAAAAGAACCCACAGACTTACTAGAGTATATCTGATAGTTTGGCACTTTTTACAATTATGTCTAGAATCGTAGTTTCCATTTACCTTTCAAAAAAGGTGAAATGTGTCCTCCAGCGAACGCACGAGAAACAGGCAGCGGATCTTCAAACTCACACCAAATTTTTGCCAACATATCTGAATTATTGCATACGCTGCTCTTGCTGTCCAGCCTCGCAGTTCACCCAAATTTGTTGGAAAGACAAACGGGTAGATAGTCTAAGTCCCCCAACATTAAAGAAAAATTTACATACAGTGAAACCAGCCAACCGTGGAGTCCAATGGTTCAGTGCGTAATCCCCATCCGCATGATCGATCCATGTTGATTCCGTACTTCCGATGAAAATCACCTCGCACATATGAAACTGATTTGCGCCTGCTGAAATGCGAAACATCTCGTTACGCTGTGTTGTCACCGCCTCGATTCGACGAAAAAGGAGACTCTTGCTGGCAAGCACGTGATCCGACAACTTACAACTGGCGCCAAAGTAAACATTTACTTTCGATGTTGATAAACATTTACTTTCGATGTTGAAGTTCTAATTCGTCCCAAGTTTGTATTTTCTTTCATGTAGCATACGTAGTTAGGTCAAATGTAATGAAAATCTTTTTGAAATACCCTGTATCCACTATAGAGATCAAAAGTTTCCGAACACCCCTTTGTAATGCGGAATCGTTCACCAGATGTCATTTGACAGCAGAATGGGTCAGTCAGATGAGATTCGAACGTGGACTAGTTATTGGATATCACCTGATTAACAAATCCATCAAGTGCATTCGGCTCTTGTAAAGCTGCAAAAGTCGACTGATTGTGATGTGATTGCAAAATGGAAACGTGAAGGAACAAGCACAGCTAAAGCAAGACCTAGCAGATACCATGTACTGACGGATAGGAACCGTCCAGCATTGCAGAGGGTGGCCGTAAAATACCGCACGAAACCGGCGGGAGGACTCACTCGTGAGTTCCAAAGTGCTATCAGCAGTTTAGCTGGCACAGTGACTGTGCGCAGGGGGTTGGAAAGAATGGGGTACAATGATCAAGTAGGACCTAATAAGCCACATATTTTTGTAGTCAGTGGTAAGCGACCTTTGAGATGGCGCAAACAGCGACGCCACTGAACAGTGGATGATTGGAAACAAGTGATTTGGAGTAATGAATCGTGCTATATCCTATGAAAATCCAATGAAGGGGTTGGATTTGGTGACTGCCTGGAGAACGTTACCTGCCATGATATGTAGTGCCAACAGCGAAGTATAGGGCAGGTGGACTCACGGAATGAGGGTGTTTTTCGCAGTTAGGGAGTGGTCCCGACGCACATCCCTCTTCATAAAACGATAAATGCTGGAGGGTATGAACATATTTTACAGCGTTTTGTGCTGTGTACATTAGAGGCACAGTTCGGAGACGATGATTGTTTGTATCAGCGTGGCAATACACGCTACCATAAAGCAGCATCTGTAAGGTAATGGTTTGTTACTTAAATGTGCTGGCCTGCCAAGACTCTCGACATGAACGCAAAGGAACACCTCTAGGATGAATTTGAACCTCATCCTCTTTCCAGACACCAGTGTCCAACATCACTATCTCCTTTGGTTTGGGGTCTTGAGGAAGAACGGGTTACCATTCCTCCATAGACCTCCAGACACCTTTTTGAAAGTGTCCCCAGAAGAGTTCTAGCCATCGCAAAGGCGAAGGATCGGCACACCACATATGAATGTCCACTAATGTGTGTCCGCACACTGTTCATTAGGTAGTATATGTACCGGCGTAAGTAAAGCCGTATCTGGATAGTTCAGTCAATTAGCACTTGCCAGAAAAACACAACGTTCCGTGTTTGGTCACTGGTGTGATACGCAATTTTAAACAACCAGAAAGTTTTAAAATGACTAGGTGCGCTGCTAAGTACAAAAATAATAACTGAGGATTTTTGCACATAGTATGTAAAGCTATTTATTTAGATTGGGACACAAGCTTATAGCCGGAAAACATATGAATAATTTATTATTGGTAGAATGGGGATTAATATTAGCAACGTATTCATGAACACTCGAACAGTCCACGGGTATACTGCCGGTTCATAGTGTCCAACGGGCACTAAAGGTATATGATGTGATTCTTCAGTTTCTCCCGGCGTATTTGTTGCTCGAACAGTCCACGGGTATACTACCGGTTCATAGTGTCCAACGGGCACAATATTTCGGCGATCTGACATGTCGCCATCGTCAGGTGCGCTGACGAACTGAGCTCCTGAGGGCCCGTTGGACACTATGAACCGGCAGTATACCCGTGGACTGTTCGAGCAAGAAATACGCCGGGAGAAACTGAAGAATCATATTCATGAACAGTTTACTTACGAACACCTACAAACTACCTTGTAGCGCTCACTTTCGCCGTGATGACAGTAGCGACTCTTTGAGACATGTCTGGGAAGCTGTGTTATCGTCGCTGCTGGACCCAAGCCATGGAGATGATTCAGAACTTCTCCAAAGACATGTGCGTCTCGCACGAAGACGTTCCAGATGTGACAGCGAGATCAGGAGACCCGAGGAACAGGGTTGCACCCAAGTATTCTTAAGTCCGTGTAATGTTCCTCAAGCAGTTCGTACACAGTTTTCAAACGATGAAGTTGTGCATTGTTTCACTGAAGGTTCAGGTTACCAGCAGGGCTCTACAGCTGAACAAATGAATGTACATCTTCGTACAGTAAGGTTTTCTACAATTATCGTGCACCCACGAAACACGATGCCAGATGTATCTGGGAACACACTACACCACATGAAACCATCACCAAACGAGAATTTTCCATCTCCTGCTCGTGGACTAGCGTCTTAAAAAACAAACTTATTGCCAATATGTTGACTGCAGGGCTGTATGATACATTGGGGATCCTGTCCTTATACTGGACAGTTCTGATATTATTCTCGACAGCAATGAGACGCATCCGGCATGTATACAAGACACTGGCACATAAGGTGGCTGACTCACATCCCTGCCGAACACGTGGAACTGCATGCATGAGACATGTATCAACATCAGGCGGTCTACTCACTGTTCTTTGACGGTCGTCAGGTATGAGACAAGCTGTACACTCGTCGTTGACACGAACCTAAAGCCGTTGATCCAAGCTGAATTCCAGTTATTTTCCTCCCCTCGCCACCCTCCCCTCTCCATTTCACATGCCATGGTGCTGGAAGATTTATACTGCATAACACTTCACCACCGTCTGCTAAGGACGAGAGGGATGCTACTACGGGTGCACCGACTTTCCCAAAAGCCATACAGGGAGAGAGGTGAAGCGTTTGCCTTGCCCGGGAGGGAACTGGCTATTTTACCTTGATGGACAGCAAGAGGGATGCCACTAAGTGGCCAACACCTACAGATACTTGAATGAAGCTTGGGCGATCTCATTTGAAACAAATGGGTTTGTAGATGTAAGACTGCTTTCTTGACGACTCAGAAATGCAGGCAAACACTTGAAGAAATGTTCTGGGAGATTGCAGCCAGAACTTGCAACTACCAGAACTAGGAACAGTGTGAGAACAAGATGGCAATTTCTGGGTCAAATGCCAGATGCTGCAAGATCAGACATTTTGACCCTGCAAGAAGATTGGGAGACATGGTCACGAAACGTCAGTCAGCCATTGGATGGGATTCTAAATTGAGCCCCACTAATACCAAACACGAGATGTCAGAAAATTTGGCACACTGTAGGGTAGAAAGGAAACCGTTAAGCAAAAACAGCTATGGAGTGCTCAGACAGATTCATTCTGGGATTTCGTCAGTGAGCAATGTCAGCAGAAGAGACAGCAAGCAGAAAGTGTGTAGTCAATGAATTAGCAATGCAGAGTCAGAGTCAGAGGAATCGAGAGAGACAGTGAGTTTACCTATCGTCAACTCAGCATCCAGACTGTTAGTCAGATCTCTACTTCCATTCCAATGTTTATCGTCACTTTATGACAGATTTTTTTTGCTCCACGTTCAATGGGCAGACTCTTGTGGTCCGGTGCTTGTGACTTTAAGCATCTTACTGCACTTTGCTTGTCTGACATCAACCTCTAAACATTAGCTAATACTGTTTCTACAAGACAGATACCAAAGACAATATTCGCTGGGAATGTGAACACAGTAGCCCCACATCAGATGTTAGCTGCACCTAGCTGTAGAATTAAGGCCAGCTGTCAGCCAGAACAGAAGTAACAACTAGTTCAGCCGAAAAACTGGAGAACTCATAAGATGAATGCTGCTGGTTGACAAACCCAATTACGCAGCACGCCAGCCTTGCATCTGTTGCACATGCCAATGTGACAAACTGCTTCTAGTGAGTGGTGAGCTAACACAGTGAATTCCCTTCCTACCTGCCCATTTCTAATTTTCTGATAAAATTACCCCCATGCTTACACCCTGTTTCCGTGGATTATCTTTATAGCCGTGAATAGTACTTTGTCATTGTATATAAAATTCTGGTTTCAGTAACTTCAATTTGTGAGTTCATGACTGAAGTGCATGGTCTTCTACAAATTTCACATGGTAAAAAAGCTTTAAAAGAATTGTTTTGTTATCTAAATGATACAACTCCAAAAACCCAGTTTACCATGGAAATAGAAAATAACAAAGCAATAACCTTACTGGATGTTTTTATTATGAGACATATTGATGGAAGGTTGAAACGTAAGGTATTCCGGTTCAAATGGCTCTGAGCGCTATGGGACTCAACATCTGTGGTCATCAGTCCCCTAGAACTTAGAACTACTTAAACCTAACTAACCTAAGGACATCACACACATCCATGCCCGAAGCAGGATTCGAACCTGCGACCGTAGCAGCCGCGCGGTTCCGGACTGCGCGCCTAGAACCGCAAGACCACCGCGGCCGGCAGGTATTCCGGAAAGTCAGGCATTCAGAAAGATATTTGCATAAGAACTCCAACCATTACCCATAACAAAAGAGATGTGTTATTAAAAACTTGTTGACAGAGTATTTGCACGCTAGAACACCTGGTCGCCGAATTGAAACGTCTGAAGCAAGTTAATAAAATTTTCTCGGGCTTCCAGCCGCGTCAGGTGGTTAAAACCCCACGAGCTTTCGACCGAGCTCTCCCCGGTCATTGTCAAGTGGTAAGACTGACTGCTGTGTCGCCGTGGCCGCGTCGTTACAGAGCCGCAATGCTGGCTGTGACGTCACTGGTGCTCTCTTGCTCGCCATATATGGTAATGCTTTCATCCCGCGTCCGTCGCGCCTGTTTTAACGTCGAGATGGCCGGGTCCCAGGCTGTGGTGAGCTGCAAACCGCCGACCTTGTTGATGGTGTTTTCAGAGGTTTTTATTTCAATAGCTTCTTTTATGATGCTATCCCAAAATCCCTTCGTCCCCATAACGACAGATGTTTCGTCGAATAGAATTCGGTGTCCATTTTCTAAGGCGTGTTCTGCCACGGCTGATTTTTCTGGATAGCGTAAGCGTAAGCACCTCTCGTGTTCCGTCTGGCGCTGCACCACAGTGCGCCCGGTTTGGCCGACGTAGTAACAGCCACACTGACATGGTATCTTGTACACCCTAGGCGTTCTAAGTCCTAGATCGTCTTTCACAGGGCTGATGAGATGTCGGATTTTTGCTGGGGGCCTGAACACCAATGAAATGTTATATCTCTTCAGGAGCCGGCTAATCTTTTCCGACACTGTACCACAGAAAGGCAAAAACACAAGTTTCTTGATTTCTTCTTCGGTGGTGTTCTCTTCCCTGTTGGTGTGTTTCTTGCGTGTGTCATCAGATACTTCCTGTGACACATGTCCGTGACTGTACCCTTCTTCCCGGAAGACTTTTCGGAGGTGGCTCAGTTCCAGTGGCAGACTTTCAGCGTCTGAAACGACTTCAGCACGATGGACGAGGGTATTCAGAACGCCATGTTTTTGTGCCGGATGGTGGTGGCTGAGAGCGTGCAGATACCCATCTACGTGTGTCGGTTTCCTGTAGACACTGTGGCTGAGGCGCCCACTGGTTTTCCGTCGAACGAGGACGTCAAGGAAGGGCAATGCACCGTCTGTCTCGACTTCCATCGTAAACTTAATGTGGCCGTGAATGGCCTGGGACCCGGCCATCGCGAAGTTGAAACGGGCGCGACGGACGCGGTATGAAAACATTACCATGTATGGCGAGGAAGAGAGCACCAGTGACGTCACAGCCAGCAGTGTGGCTCTATAGCGACGCGGCCACGGCGACACAGCATTTAGTCTTACCACTTGACAATGACTGAAGAGAGCTCGGTCGAAAGCTCAAGGGATTTTAACCACCTGACGCGGAAAAATTTTTATTAATTCATATCGCCACGAAACCATGCATTCATACATCTGAAGCAAGGTTTCGAGATAAATTGCTATTCAGGCAAGAAAGTAAATAGGGGTCAGCAACCAAATAACCTTAGACGAAAGGCAACGATAGAATACAGAACTTGATTTCTTTCCTCTTCATCAAAAATTAAGTGATCAGATTGGGAAGATTTTACAGAAACAGTATATCCGGTCGGTTTTTAAACCAACTAAGAAAACATGTCAAGAAGTCATATGTGTAACGGATAAAACATGCTCCTCCGTCGTCATGTGAGGTACTTAAGATTCCGTGTACTTGTGGAAAGGTCTACATTGGAACTACAAGACTGAAGGAACAAAAAAGTCTTTGCTGACTAGGCAAAACACAAAAAATCAGCTTCAGCGATGCATGCTCTGCAATCAGGAAATCATGAATTGAAGTTTTCTGAAACCAAAATTTTGTCTACAATCACAAATTATTAGCAACAGCTGTATATAAATACGGAAAAATTTAACAGAAAGAGTAAGCAATGCCGGCCGGGGTGACCGAGCGGTTCTAGGCGCTACAGTGTGGATCCGCGCGACCGCTACGGTCGCAGGTTCGAATCCTGCCTCGGGCATGGATCTGTGTGATGTTCTTAGGTTAGTTAAGTTTAAGTAGTTCTAAGTTCTAGGGGACTGATGACCTTAGAAGTTAAGTCCCATAGGGCTCAGAGCCATTTGAACCATTTTTGAGGAAGCCATGAGAATTAGCGATATATGGTCAGTAGCTCTGCAGAATCAACTGAGAAGTTTGTATGCTTGACAGGCGACAATCCAAAGTTAAATTTTATCTCTGACAAAGATTATCTCTATAGTGATCAAGTGTAAACTCGACTACGACCATTTTACATAGTATTTATGTCGCTCTCCGATGTCCAACTCGACAGTTGGAAAGACACAATGTTGCCAGCAGCACTTCCATAGATGTCCAGTGAAACTCTGGATGAAAGACCACGGCCAAACAACCCGGACGATTCACCGGCAACTAAGACATCCGGTCGTGAAAGCCTTCACAGTATAACCATGGATCTTTTCTGGCGTACAGCAAACAACGTAGCCAGCGCTAGTCGGGTCCTTATTACATGCATACATCAACTTTATAGTTTAGGTAGCTACAGTTTCCCAACTTGGTGCTGGAACAGTCCAGTATCTCTTAATTTCTTTTAAATTTATGCTGTTGATCGACGAAACTAACGAATTTATCAGAAGAAAACTACTCTGAGGCGAAAAAAGGCACGGAGTACCTCTTAATATCGTATCGATCCTCCTCCTCCTCTGCTTAGTGCATCAACTCGATCCCACCAATAGTTGGAAGTTCAAAAAATGGTTCAAATGGCTCTGAGCACTATGGGACTTAACAGCTGTGGTCATCAGTCCCCTAGAACTTAGAACTACTTAAACCTAACTAACCTAAGGACATCACACACATCCATGCCCTAGGCAGGATTCGAACCTGCGGCCATAGCAGTCGCGCGGTTCCGGACTGAGCGCCTAGAACCGCGAGACCACCGCGGCCGGCAGTTGGAAGTTCTCTGCAGAAATACTGAGCCATGTTGCGTCTACAGCCGTCCATAATTTCGGATCCGTAGCCGGTGCAGGATTTTGTGCACGAACTGACATCCCGATTATTGTCCCATAAATTTTTGTTGGGATTCATATTAGATGATTTGGATGGCAAAATCAGTCGTTCGAATTGTCCAAAATGTTCTTCAAACCAAACACGATAAATTGTGACCCATGAAATCCCATCGTTGTTTGGGAACATGAAATACATGAATGGTTGCAAATGGTTTCCAAGTGGCCGAAAATAACCATTTACAGTCAACGATCCGTTCAGTTGGACCAGAGGAGCAGTCCATTCCATGTAAACACACTCCACACCATTATGGAGGCCCCACCAGCTTGCAAGGTGCCTTGTTAACAACTTGGGTCCATGGCTTTGTGGGGTCTGCACCACACTCGAATCCTACCATCCACTGAAACCTCAGCTCATCTGAGCAGAGCACAGTTTTCCAGTCGTCTAGGGTCCAACCGTTATGAGCACGAGCCCAGGTGAGGAGCTGCAGGCGATGTCGTGACGTTAGCAAAGGTGCTCGTGTCGGTCGTCTGCTGCCATAGCCCATCAACGCCAGATGCCGCCACACTGTCGTAAAGAATACGTTCGTCGTACGTCCCACATTGATTTCTGCGGTTATTTCAGGCAGTGTTGCTTGTCTGCTAGCACCGACAACTCTACGCAAACGCCGCTGCTCTCGGTCGTTAAGTGAAGACCGTCAGCCACTGCGTTGTCCGTGGTGAGGGGTAATGGCTGAATTTTCGGCACAGTCTTGACACTGCTTTTTGTGTCCAACACAAGACACACACGCTTGACTGAACTGACAACTGTTAATTCAAACAACTCTGATTATTTGAACAAACAATTTAAATGTACTTGGGGAGTCTTCTAGATTTAACACCAGATAAATAAACACTTATTTCGAAATTCTTAAATGGCATAAAAGACTATTCTTACTACTGCCAAGAATGAAGTCACTTGCTGGACTATATAGTAGAAACAAAAGTTAAGTTCTGAAACGTTGCTAGTCTACTCGTCTTGAATGCTAAGTTCTTTTATGAGTACGAGTGATGTCAAGCTAAATTTCCTTACTACAATCCCCGAAATAATGTCCTAGTCCAGACCTGCCTAGCTGGTAGTGTCCGGTCCCTGGTAGCGCTACGACGTGATTGGAAGAGCGGCGGTCAACGGTGAACTGGACGACGACAGTGGCGGCGGCTCTAGTTATGTCTGCTGCTTCACCAAGAGCTTAAATCGTCGCTTCTCAGGGGGTTACTTTGTTTTGATTGGTTGTGCAGAGCTGGGCCGCGGAAGCAGAACGTGGTGCCCATATGCGCACGCCGATTCTAGCTGCACGCGACGGTTGCGGTGTCGGTTCGACCGCCGGAGTCGACCTCTGCTGGCCTCCCTGCTGACTTCTTCGCCGTGTTGCGGTACAAGCGGAGCCGTGGGTGTTTGAATATTGCAGCCAGCAAACATTTCGGCAGCTGGTGCTCCGCTGCAGGTGCGCCACAGCACATGGGATAGCGGAATACTGGATCCACTAACGTTTTCCGAAATGAAATGTCCCATGCGTCTAGCTCCAGCTATTATAACGCGTTCAAAGTTTGTTCATTACCGTCGTGCGGTCATAATCACTTAGAAAACCATTTCACATGAATCAACAGAGCACAAATGACAGCGCCACCAATGCATTGCCCTTTTGTACTTTGTGTACGCGATACTACAGCCATCTGTATATGTGAATATCGCTATCCCATGACTTTTGTTAACTCACTGTAAGTGCGGAACAGGAACTGTAAAATGATCGTGAGGGCTGCAGTAGCTGCTGGAAGCCTTCGTAAACTTACTGAGACGCTCTCTGTTAGTCGAATTCCTAGAGTTTTGGCTACGAAATATTGTAACCGTCCACATCCTGTTTCCACCTCCGTAGCTGAGTGGTTAATGCGGCTGACTGCCATGTAGAAGGCCTCGTTCGATTCTCGAGACAGCCAGGGATTTTTCCTTAGTGGCAAGACTGGATTGGAATGTATTCAGCCTGGCGATACCATTTGTCCAAGTACTAGCGATTCCAGGTCACGAAAAGTGACAACGGCCGGGAGAGCAGTGCGTTCTAAGGACGCCCCTCCACACCGCATCTAATTGCTCCATTAACGGAGGATGACATGGCGGTCGGACGGTGCGGATGGGCCTAGCGGTGCCTGTGGGCAGAATTTGCCAATTTTTTCACACATCTATGATCTTTGGGTTTTGTAGCACTCCTTCTCTAGGCTGAAACATCAATAATTTGGTTGCTCGTAACAATTATCAACCTCACAGAACCATTAACGAAATGGGCTGTACTGTCACAATACCAAATAAGTAAAATTTTAGTACATTAATGCCGGATCTGGTGGTGTAATGGTAAAACGTGTGCCTGGAACCCAATAGGTCTTGGGATCGAACCCCGGCCGGACCACAGGAGTTTTTAGTCTGCCTTTAATCTAACCTTCACCTCCCAACGAGGTGAAGCGTCGTGACGTACGATACGTGTTTCAAATGCCGCGCCAACCGTGCCACTACAATTTTTTTCGGAATGAAAGATATTAATGTATAGTTATTGTAATTAATGATTTAGAAGTAACAATATGAAAAAAAAATATTTCTCGCTGTTTCATTTTCTAACGCGGGGTGGAAATTGACGTACAAGGTTATTCAGGAATACCTTCAGTGTATGAGAAAGACGACTGCACAAAAACGAAAAAATATACAGAAAACAGAAAAACGTCAGTGGATAGAGCATCACACCAAATTTTTCACGCACATTACACCTGCTCAATATGTGCACAGTTTGTGAGAAGCTGAATGTTAATACGATCGTGAAATTTGTTGGCATGAACTTTATCGGAAGGCGCGACAGCAGCCCGCTTTGCAGATCTGTTTATTTGGTTGCCTATCTGCAGGCGGGAATTAATTACGAGGGCTATTCGGAAAGCCGGCTGGAGTGGCCGTGCGGTTCTAGGCGCTACAGTCTGGAGCCGCGCGACCGCTATGGTCGCAGGTTCGAATCCTGCCTCGGGCATGGATGTGTGTGATATCGTTAGGTTAGTTAGGTTTAAGTAGTTCTAAGTTCTAGGGGACTGATGACCTCAGATGTCAAGTCACATAGTGCTCAGAGCCATTTGAGCTATTCGGAAAGTAAGAACGGATCGGTCGCGAAATGAAAACCTCTGCGAAAATCTAAAATGTTTTATTCACAACCGTTAGCTACACCTTCCAGTTACTTCTCTACATAGTCGCCGCTCCGACTTAGTCATTTGTCGTAGCGTTGTACCAACTTTCCAACACCCTCGTCTTAGAAAGCAGCTGCCTGTGCTTTCCGCCAACTCTCTACCATGATATGCAGCTTTGACTTCATAGCCAGTGGTTCATGGTAGTAGAGATGAAAATCAGAGGGAACCAAGTCCGGGCCGTATTGTGGACGATCAAACACTTCCCATCGTAAACGCTGCAGGAGCATCTTCATTGCCCCTACAGAGGGCGGCCGAGAATTGCCTTGAAGAAGGAAACGCATAACAGTTATGTCATATGGGCTACATGACATCAGGTGGAATCTCTCACCAGGCCCTTATACTTGGCGGGAGACACTATTGTTCTAGGTATCTTTATGTGCTCCGTTATGTCATATGGGCTACATGACATCAGGCGAAATCTCTCACCAGGCCCTTATACTTGGCGGGAGACACTATTTTCTAGGCATCTTTACATGCTCACTGTGCGCTCAGAGTTGAAAATAGCTACGTGATGCAGTCAACGGGCACAGTAGAGACGCTACCCAACACATCTGTGCAAATGTCATCGATTTTTCACTGTGGTTTCCATTTCGCGTCCGATCTGACCTTACTTTCCAATAGCCCTCGTATATGCGACGGTACTAAGCGGAACGGAGCAGAGAGCTAGCAATGAAACTTGAAGGCAGCACAACCTACGGGCGAAAGCTGTAATTATAAGACTTCTGCAAACCATTAGCACGGTACCCTTTACCAGGGGGACACAGATAGCAGTAATACGCAGCAAATTCCCATTGATTCTCTAATAACCTATCGTGGGATACATACGTTCAAATGGTAGCGAAAACGTTAAACTGTAGGTCCCCTTATCCGACATTGGTATCTGGGGTAGATAGAAACACGCAAGTAGCTCAAGTGGCGTTCAGTTCTAGGACTTAGACTCAGGAATTGCGCCGCAGTTATTATTAGTGCTTGAAGAAAAGCATTTCTATCGACAGCAGCTCTACACATTCAACTTTATTCTTTACCGGTTTCGGTTTTTATAACCACATCACTGGAAAACTAAACAACAAAAACAGGAAAACATACGTAGTGTACACAGACAAAAAGGAAGAGAAATCTCGGTACTACACTTACGTGCATCAGAAGCATAATCAGTACTTAAAAGGACTACATCAGATGGATAAAAAATGTATATTACTCGTAAATGACTCATCAGTATGCCAAACACAACTAAATTTCCAAAATACACGTAATTTGGCTAGTGTCATAAATCACACATAGGTTTCACTCCAGTATGTAACAGGTAGCGTAAAGACTGCTGGTAGTTAAAAGTAAATGTCATCAAAGATACTTATAACCTAATATCATCAAAGAGCATAGAATCAACGATTAAAATGTATGAAGATCTATGATATAGACAGTGTAATAAATCAGATAGTACAATTAATAGAATACTAGTTCAATGTTGGTAACACATTATGCTTATTATAAACAATTGAACTACACTGAATGTAGCACAACTAGAGAACTATTTCTAGAAGAGTGCTTTCAGTGTACAGCGGACTGGCGCTGTTTTGAAACTTTCTGGTATATTGAAACATTGTGTCGGACCGGGACTAAAGCCCGTAACGTTGCCTTGAGCGTAGAATGCTCCTGCCGACTGATGTCTGCAGATCATTTCTCCTCAGCGTGCTTTCTTCTTGGAGTGTTAATCCAACAAGGAATGCCGGAGGATTTCCACATCTACATCCAAGAGGATTTTGGAAAGTTTAAGAGAAATGCTGGCAGTATTTGAACTGTGAAGGGTGGTCGTGAGTTCTTCTTGGAATGCTCAGGTGGTAAGAACACTCAGAATTGACCGAGCAGCGAGGTTTCGAGTTCCGGTCGGGCATATAATTAATTGGTAGTTTGTTTCTTGTTGAAAAATGTCATATTATCACCTTACGTCGCTGGTAAAATGTCTTATTTACACAGCAAGTTTGAATCGTCTGTCGTCAGGTTCATAAAAGTACTCATAGCATCATGCTGAGAAAACATGATGCTGTGAATGCTTCTATGAACCTGATGGTGGTCAGACGTCTGAAACTTGTTGTGTAAATAAAGTGCTAGCTGCCCAAGGCGGTAATATGACAGTTTACGAATATACAAGAGCTGTGTGGCACCACCATCGGAGAATATATTGTTTGTAGTTGTCGAAGATGCAGTCATGATCAGAGTAAAGTGGGAGACGGAATTACGCACCTTTATGGAGTTTCGGAATAGCGATGGGCATCCCGGAAGCAGTGATGGAGGGTCAGCTGTGATGCGGCGGTTGGCGTTACAGGCACGACATCTGCTCGGACAACATGAGCAACTGCAACCTGATGGGTCTGGCGTACGTGGCGGCGGCCTGTAAGCCCGACCTGTGCTGTGCCATCAACGAGGACAGCGGCCTGCTGCTGGGAGTCACCGTTGCCCACGAGATGGGCCACGTGTGAGTACCACTCAGCACAGCAGCGGCTGCAGCCAGCTGTTCACAGTTTTAATCGTGTAGACTACCTGACCGAAAGTATTGGCACACGCTTGTGTAATTCGGATTTGACAACTAGATAGCACGGAAGGCGCACCCGCAGGTATAAAAAGAGATGGAGAGTGTTGTTTTATCAGTAGACAATTGGATATCACCTGCGTAACAAATCCAGCAATTACATTTCTGCCCTTCTGTAGCTGCCCAAGTTACTGATGGTGATGTGATTGTGAAGTGGAAACGCAGAGCAACAACCACAATTAAACCACGACTAGGCAGACAGTATTGACAATATTGACACGCTGTAACAGCATGAATTCTCACAAATGAGAAGTTCACAAAGGTACATGTATCACATTGGAAAAACCGAAATAAAATGTTCAATCGTACCTACGTTCTGTGTTTTAATTTAAAAAAACCTTCTTGTTACCAACTGTTCGTCTAAAACTGTGAGCCATATGTTTGTGACTATTACAGCGCCATCTGTCACAAAGCGAAAAAAGTGGTCCAACTAAAACATTCATATTCCTATACGTACTACACGAATATGTAATAAAAAATGGGGGTTCCTATTTTAAAAATCGCAGTTGATATCCGTTTGACCTATGGCAGCGCCGTCTATCGGGCCAACCATAGCGCCATCTGGTTTCCCCCTTCAAGCTAGACGAGTTTCGTTCTTTGTAGTTTTTTCGTTTGATGCTTATTTCGTGAGATATTTGGCCCGGTCACTATCAATGGACCACCGTGTATATCCTGTGCATGGCCTTGTTTTGGCAAATATATGGAGAACGTAACCTGCCACCGTCTGTAATGCGAACAGTGAAGTACAGAGGTGGTGATGTTATAGATAGTGTTTTCCGTGGATAGTATGTCGTCCCCTTATTGCGCTCAATGAAACTGTAAATAGCGGAATGACATAAACACGTTTTGCAGCACTGTGTACTGCGTACAGTGGAGGAACATTCAGAAACGGTGATTATTTGTATCAGCATGCAATACAGCCTCTCTCAAAGCAGCATATGTGACGCAGTAGTTTGTAGACAATAACATTCCTGAAATGGACTGGCCTCTCCTACCCTGCTCAGAGACCGGTCCTGAATCCAATGGAACACATTTGAAATGAGTTAAAACGTCGATTTCACTCCATACCACAGCGTCCGACATAACTATATTCTCTGGCCTCCGCTCTGGAGGAAGACTGGGCTGCCATTCTTTCACAGACTTTCAGACACCTCATTGAAAGTATCTTCAACAGCATTAAAACCGACATAACCGCGAAGAGTGGACACACTCCGTATTAATGTCGGCTAATAAGTGTCCGGATAATTTTGATCGCCAGCCGCTGTGGCTGAGCAGTTCTAGGTGCTTCAGTCCGGAACCGCCCTACTGCTACGGTTCGAATCCTGCCTCGGGCATGAATATGTGTGATGTCCTTAGGTTAGTTAGGTTTAAGTAGTTCTAAGTCTAGGGGACTGATTACCTCAGATGCTAAGTCCCATAATGCTTAGAGCCATTTGAATGTTGATCAGATAGGGCAACTTTTCAGCTGGACAGCGAGTTCTCTTGTATTAGTTGACATACCGGAAGTTTCAGAAACATACGATTTCATAAGTCTTTATTTTCTACATTAGTGAAGACAGAATCTTGGGATGGACTTTAACTAACTCATATAAGTAAAAATTTACATTTGCGCCAGTTGTAATTTCGTGCGGTTGCAGCTAGCTAGATCGCTCGTTCTTTATCTGTTGTGCGACGAGAGAGCGAAAATACAGCAACAAAAGGCATCTTGCTTCCTTGTGACCTGTAACATTTAGATATAAATGTAAAGCACGATTTTGGTCTGGAGTACGCTACTGTACGTCCAACAGCTCAAAGCATTCGACGATGGCGCCAGCAGTTTTAGGACACTGATTGTTTACATTAAGGGGAAACCGATATGTCACCCCAGTGGGCTATAGGACTATACTCAAACGGTGAAGAATACACCAATAGGCATCATCAACAGCAAATCAAATACTTAAATGTTCAAAACAAGTCGTCCACATACGTCATAAAAGCAACTAATTAAAAAAAATAATGTAGTGTGAACTTGTCTACTATTAAAATAATATTGTGTAAACTAAATAACGTTGCATGTCAGCAACCAACATAAAACACCATAATGAGACATATATAGTATGACGTCGGTTTCAGTCTAAGAAATCGACATATTTCTCCTTAACGTGCATGACAGGAGTTCTGAAAGGATGCAGGACGACTGCTGAGACCTGCAAGGAGGTGGCACTTAAATAGGGGAGCTGAAAGTTACAAAAATAGTTCAAATGGTTCTGGGCACTATGGGACTTAACATCTGAGGTCATCAGTCCCCTAGAATTTACAACTAATTAAACCAAGCTAACCTAAGGACATCACATACATCCATGCCCGAGGCAGGATTCGTACCTGCGACCGTAGCAGTCACACGGTTCCAGACTGAAGAGCCTAGAACCGCTCGGCCACCGCGGCCGGCTGCAAGTTACAATTAGGGCCTGTAAGGAGCAGGCAGGTAAGTAGGCAGAGACAAGTGATGGGATAAAACCTGATAAAATAATTTAAAAATTAAATAAAATACAGATCGAATTGCAATTTAAAACAATGTCATGGATCCATAATAAAAAGTCGTATAGAAAGTATTTTCAGAATGATGCAAAATTACTACAAAATTGCTAAGAAAACAGGATTACATGTTAATGAAGAAAAAACAGAATACCTGCCCGTAAGTAAGAAAACCAGAAAAGATGCACCTCTGACTGTAGATGGATTCAATTTCAAGACTGTTGACCACTTCAAGTACCTAGGAAGTCTTTTTAGTAATAACAACAGAACAGATATAGAAATAGACGACTGTTTATCAAAAGCAAACAGGACACTTCTTAGTTTCATAAAAATTCTAAGAAAAAGATCACTTAGCAGTAACTTCAGAATCCGCTTATATCAATCGACCATTATACCTGTGATGTTATATGGATGTGAAACATTAATATTTAGAAAGAAAGATGAAGAAAAACTGTCAATATCCGAAAGAAAAGTACTAAGGAAAATTTTTGGACCTGTATACGACGAAAATAACATGGAATGGAGAATAAGAAGAAATGAAGAATTAAGAGGGCTGTACAAACATGGTAACATCGTCGAAGTACTCAAGAGGAGAAGGTTGAATTGGGCAGACCATATAGCAAGAATGACAGAGAATAGACTACCTAGAATGGCATTCAGCACAACAATAGATGGAACGAGAGGAAGAGGGAGACCCATAATCAGAGGGCGGGACAACATTCGGGAGGACACAACTAGGGCGAACAGCAACAGCAACTGGACAAACAGCGCATTTGACAGGCAGAAGTGGAAGATGCTCATAGAGCAGGCGTATGGTCGATAAGGCCCTTGCCACATGTAAAGTAAAAAGTACAGTAAGTATAGAAAGTATTACCGATATTACGATAATAGAAAGCACAGCAGGCGACTTTTAGAGACCGTATGATGAACGGGAAGTCGATTTGAAAACCAAAGATATAAAACAAACGGAAGCAGCAAAGGACTTGTCTGCAGGTAAACACGATGATACTATAACGAATAGCCATGAGGAACTGAGGATAGTCAGCTTTTTACAATAAATGAGACAGCTGTACTACGTAATGAGACGTAACAGCGCTAAAATTAATTGCATTATAGTACATCAGACACATTCTGAAAGGTATCCAGGAAAACAAAGCTTTTCAGGTTTTTTGTTTGTTAAGGATATCACAGTTATTGTGGAGCACATGGTTATAGATTTCAATTTCCTCAAAAAAGTCCATAAGGCTACGTTTCCCCATTTCATACAAAACTGTGAGGTTGTTGGCGATTTTAGTGACACTGTGTAGGTGTGAAATTAAGTGATAATAAAAATTATATTTGCCTTTTACTTTCTTGCTCCCTACTTCTATGTGCTTTTTGAATTTAGTTTTAAAGTGTCTGTCAGTTTTACCAAAACAAAAGGCGTAGCAATGATCGCAGCAGATTTCCTATAGCTATCGTCTTCATCATTTGACTAATTCTGTTGTCCTTTTTTTGTTTGATACTATGTACATACCACCAGATAATGGCTTTGATTGCCGAAAACGATCGTGATTTAAAATAAAAAAAAGTGCAACTAGTGCTGAAATTTTCTTTAAAACGATTATCACAGATGCGGAATCTACACCAGGATGGTCGATATGGTGGACAAGAAATTAATCTGAGTGGATCGACCTCGCTAGGCCTAATACTTTTATTTACTGCAATTAACACGGCCTTCTCGGATAACCTAACATAGCCTTTCTTACATATACTATGTGCCGTCAAATATTTCCTAACTTTCTAATTTGGGTTTCATCCAGCTCTCTCTTCCGAGTATAAATTTAAAGCAACAGCTTTCATGTAAAGAGGTGAATTTTGGGCCTATGTTGGTGTTCTCGATCCGACGTTGCTTTTTACATTTTGACGGGGTAGCGATCATCAGAGGAACTCGACGTTTTACCTAGCTTACAAAAACCGTATATTCTCCACATGTACTCTGATATCAGGATACCTGTTACCACTTTGTTGCTCTCCAGCCAGTAGCACTGGTCCAGAACTCTTCGTCGAAGGCCGTCGCAAAATCAACGGGGTCTCTGTTTCACACCCTCCATTCCAAATCAGAAAATTCCGAACAGTCCTGGATACGGTACTGCTCTGCTTTCATTTCGTGACCAATTCCGTCAGTCGCTTTTGTCAAATTGGGATTTCCCCCCCCCCTCCCCCCTCTACCACAGAATTAACCACTTTGCATTTTCGGTGCAAGGCTAGTGTTAACAGTTACGTACATAAATCAATAGTATTCACTAGACCGTACTGAACAAAAGCAAATAAGAAGCTAGCGAGTCGTTAGTTTCAATGATGTTGCACCAGGACGTCCAGGCATACAATCGCGTCGCTTATCAACTAAGACCTCTTGGGAGGAAGATTAACGCTTAGTTCTTCTATATCTTTCCTAATGGATATCTTTAGCTGTAAATAACAAGAATAAATCACGCAAGGAAAGTAGTAAATATGTATACTGCTGGAAAGTTTCTGCTTAGTGACAACGGGAGACACGCCTACAGCGACTGTTGTTCTGTTTCCGCAGCATGGGATGCAGCCATGACGAGGAGAATGTATCTGGATGCCCGCCCAAGGTGGACGACAACAACTATAACGTGATGTCGCCATACGTGATGGCCACCACCACACAATGGTCGTCCTGCAGTCGCAAATTCATCACGACCTTCCTAGAGTACGTGAGTGGGCCGTGCCAGCTACATTCTTTCACCAAATCCTTAATTCCGCGAGATTCATACAATGGCTGCATCTATTAACGTGTAACAATCACATAAACTGTTTCATACTTTTCATGTGTTTTAGTTGCAGATTTATGACAAGGGAAATGAACAACAGATAACTTCCTCGTCCCTTATGGGAAACAGTTTTAGGTATACTACCTAAAAAGATGAATGCTTTCATGTTTTCTCTAAAAAGACGTAGTCACTTTCTTACTCTAACTCTCTCTCCGATTGAGACAGTGCTTCCTTTATGATCCCGACGAGTGTTTTAACTCCAACTCAAAATCTTCACTCAATCAGTTATTCAGAAAAACAACTTTTTAAGCAAAGCACAGCGTTTTAACTTACGGTGACACTAATGTGGGTTTTAACAGATATGTTACATTTCTTGGATTTTAATCGAGCTAGTATCGAGAGAAGACTGACTGTAAGTGACTTGCAAAGATGATAAAAAACTCTTTACAACAATTGGAACATAATATTCGAGTATTACGTTCTGTAACATCGTTTCACAGCTTTTACTGCTATGGTCACCAAGACACTAGAGATACCATCAACGTACATTACGAATTACAAAACACTTCTTTCAAAAAACTGGGTGGTTTTCTAAAACACTCTGTAGGTTTAGAAAGAATGTGGTGCTTATCTAGTAGCAAAAAGTGTATTATTGAGGCACATACAGTCAGAGAGCAAAGTTTACTTTACACCCTACAAGTCTGCAGTTGTACATTGAAGGAGTACTGTTATTCCTCGATAAGCGAAATGAGATGGCCTGGAACTGGAAACATCAACACAGTTGATCACCGAATTTACTACTCAAGTACAGACAATGGTAAGCATCAACTTGGAGTTGGAATCATACTGAACAAAAGAATCGCAAAATGTGTTGACAATGTTATCCCAGTCTCAGAACGTGTTATGTTAGTTCAAATCAAAGCTAGACCAGTTAACTTGAACATGATTCAAGTCTACGCACCTATATCAGACCAACCAGATCAGATGGTCGAAAATTGTTACAATAGCATTAACCATATTCAGAACAAGCTAAAAAGAGAAGACCTGATTAAAGTCATGGGTGACTTCAAAACAAAACTTGGATCAGGAAAAACATCAAGCTCGGTTGTATCCTTTGGTCTAGGCGATATGAACACCCAAGGAGATGACTTGAAAGTATTTGCAGAAACAAATCAACTACTGGTGATGAATTCATGGTTTAAACTTCCACCGCGCAAGTTATACACATGGAAATCGCCATTGGGCTAACCAGGACAAACTGTGAGGAATCAGATTGCTTTCATGCTAGTGAACAAGAGATACAGAAATAGTTGTACAGATGTCAGAGCGTATCCGGGAGCAGACATACAATGAAACCATATCCCACTCGTAGGAAATTTCAAAATCAGAATGAAACACTTTGTCTCCGAAATATCACGAAAATACGACCTGAGAAAGTTGAAAGATGCTACCTTACAGCAGACACTCATGACTACCCTAAAAATCAAATGGAAAGACAGTGGGCATGGCACTTAAAAGACACACTTAAAAGAAGCGGCACAGGGAGTCAAAGTAGAGTATTTGAGACCAGACCTTAAAATGAAGAAAACTTGTATGACAAGTGAGATTCTGGACCTCGCGAAAGAATGGAGGAAGAAAAAAGATAATTAGGTGGAACACAACGCGACACAGAATGCAGTCAGAAAGAAAATCAGAGAAGCCAAAGAGAAGGAAAAAACTGAATTATGTGCAGAAATTGAGTTTTATCAGACTAGGTATGATGATTTTAACGTGCATCGGAAGGTCAGAGAGGCAACAGGAAAATATCGCAAATCAAACAGTGGGAAGCTAGTAGATGACACTAGCAACCTCATAACCAATTAGGAAGAAAAAAGAAAGCGTGGGAGTGGGAGAAATATCTAGAACAGATACTCAAAGATGACCAGAGGAGGCAAGTACCAGAGATATTAGACACAGAGGGAAGAGATATCCTAGTAAGTGAAGTGGAAGCGACCATACATCAAATGAAGTAAGGGAAAGCAGCTGCGCCAAATGGCATACAAGCAGAATTCCACAAATTACTCAATAAAGAAAAAGTAAAAATGTTCACAGAAATATACAACCACAATTACTCATCGGGCAAAATCCCTCCAAAATGGCTAACATCAGAGCTCATTGCTCTACCTAAGAAACCGAATGCCAAAGTTTGTGGAGACTACTGTACCATCAGTTTGCTGAGCCAACTGCTAAAACTGTTTCTTAAAGTGATCCACAAGCGGATACACAATATTTGTGAAGGCCAAATAGCGCCCAACCAGTTCGGATTTCTGCATGCAGATGGCACAAGAGGAGCAGTATTTGGTGTACAAGTATTGTTCCAAAGATGTAGAGACAGCAAATGTGACGAATTTGCTTGCCTCAATGATTATCAGCAGGCATTTGATCTTGTGAAGCATGAACAAATGATAGAAGTACTAACGGAAACAGGAATTGATGAGAAAGCTCCAAGAATAATAGCCAATTTATACTGGAACCAATCTGCAGTCATGAGAATAGATCAAGACCAATCAGAACAAGTGAGAATACGACGTGGCGTCAGGCAGGGCTGTATAATATCACCGATACTCTTTAACCTGAATTCAGAACACATATTCAAAGAAGCCTTACTTGACGTGGAAGGAGGAATCTCAGTGAATGGGACCACACTCAACAATCTTCGTTATGCAGATGTCACCGTGGTGTTGCGGATACAATGGAAGGGCTGCAGAAGCTGATAAACAAAATTTCTGAGACAAACAAGAAATACGGCTTGGACATCAACACAAACAAACCAAAATTTATGATCATCAGCAGAAAGAACATTCGAGGTGTGTATCTGTACATCAATGGCACAAGCATAGAACGCGTTTCACGGTGCCTGTATCTGGGCACCATCATAAACGAAGCGTGGGACAACTCGCAGGAAATAAGGTGTCGCATCGGAAAGGCGATTAGTGTTTTCAACTCGATGAGTTCAGCCTTCAAGAGTCACGATCTTACCATGAACACAAAAATGCGGCTCCTCGGGTGCTATGTGTTCTCAGTACTCTTGTATGATGTGGAAACATAGACCCTTACAAAGGCAACCACTGCCAGACTCCAAGCCTTTGAACTCTGGCTACAGAGAAAAATGTTGAGAGTATCATGTACTCGGAAAGTGACAAACGTCGAGGTTCTACGTCGAGCTAACAAAAGCCCAGAGCTGATCAACATCATCAAGTGTCACAAACTACAATACCTTGACCACTTCATGAGGAATCAAAAAATATATGAGCTGCTTCAACGTACCCTGCAAGGAAGAATCGAGGGAAAGAGACATCCAGGACGAAGAAGAATTTCGTGGCTCGACAGCCTTAGATCTGAAGAAATGTTCAGCATTGCAACTGATAAAGACAGAATAGCCACGATGATCTCCAACATCCGATGCGGGCAGGCACGCTAAGAAGAAAAAGTTAGTCCTCGCTCTTCTCATTCCACTCCAGAGGGTTCCAGGAGATTACTGCTTGGCATGGTTGTACGCTTTTGCATGACCCCTAATGTCTCTGATTTTATCATCACAATCTCTGAGCGTTACGCATCCAGTGACAAGTAGTATCACCTCAGTCCTCCTGTGAATGTAGATTCCGGGATTTCAAAATCAGTTCTATAAGTAATGTAGGCCTAATTTCTTGTGGTAAGACCGCGTGTACTCTACATAGAATCTCTGTATCGCATCTCCTCCGAACAAATGGACGCGTAGCAAATCGCACGGCTCTTGTTTCAACTTATTCAGATTATCATTTCGGTCAAAGCTAATACGGATACTGACAGAATAATTCTGACGGAGTAATTCTTGGGAACGGAATCTGATTTGTCTCAGAATCTTTTTACTGTAAAATTATTAAGTCGCCGTTCTATTTTCCTCAGCTGCAAACCTTAACACCCTAATATTTGCATATATTTAAAGCACTAAGCTCCGATCTTCTTGAGACCGGTTGCAATGTGGCTCCAAATCCTTTCTCTGACTGACTCCACGTAAGCGACAGCGTTATCAATGGACAATCTTAGAGAATCACAGCACTATTAACCACTTGTTTACCTATGAGCTACAGCAACGTATGTATCACGGAGACATGCATCGTGTAAAGTTCTGTTCTGTCCACAGTTACTGCAACACCGGACGCTCCAGATTTCAATATTGTCAATTATATTTGATTTATCATGACACGGCACAATTTCTAAGACGACGAGGAACTTTTTCGACAACACATTATCTTCGTCCAGTGGTGTCAGAAGAATGCATAAAATCAAATTCGATAAAGGAACGAAAGAGTTTTGTGTACTGACACACTTTATTCGTTCTCTGAAACTTACGTAATTGGCTCTGAGCATATGGGACTTAACTACTGTGGTCATCAGTCCCCTAGAACTTAGAACTACTTAAACCTAACTAACCTAAGGACATCACACACATCCATGCCCGAGGCAGGATTCGAACCTGCGACCGTAGCAGTCGCGCGGTTCCGGACTGAGCGCCTTAACCGCGAGACCACCGCGGCCGGCAAACTTACGTAATTGATTACGGTTCCGGTCAGTAATTTACATCAATCAAACATTTGCATGTGGAGACCTATTTCGCGTTCAGCCGAAAGAACTAACGACATGTGTATTATTGCATCAGTAGCGACTGATTCAAACAATGTATAGTGAACTTCACTCACGATGACGATTTACCTCTACCCGTTGTTCATAAGCAGTACTTATAGTACTCCTGAACAGAGGGCAGCAACAAAAATTCCTTTTAGTGAACTTTCCTCCTTATAGAGAAAATAGTGGGGGCAAAACAAATACTTCAAAGATTTAGCGCCGTCACGACAATAATAATTAATTTTGAATGTTTCTTAGAATAGCAAATAACCACATACACGGCGCGGGTACCTTCAGTAGCAGCAACAATGACAACAATAAACATAATTGTTCAAGAATAATATCATGCTATTGGAGAAAAATTTGGTGTAGGAATTAAAATCCATGGAGAAGAAATAAAAACTTTGAGGTTTGCCGGCGACATTGTAATTATGTCAGAGACAGCAAAGGACCTGGAAGAGCAGTTGAATGGAATGGACAGTGTCTTAAGCGGAGGACATAAGATGAACATAAAGCAAAACTAGGATAATGGAATGTAGTCCAATTAAATCAGGTAATGCTGATGGAGTTAAATTAGGAAATGAGATACTTAAAGTAGTAGGTGAGCTTTGTTATTACAAAATAAGTGATGATGGTCGATGTAGAGAGGATATAAAATGTAAACTGGCTATGGCAAGGAAAGCGCTTCTGAAGAAGAGAAATTTTTTAACATTGAGTATAGATTTAAGTGTCAGGAATTCTTCCCTGAAAGTATTTGTATGCAATGTAGCCATGTATGGAAGTGAAACATGGACGATAAGCGTTTAGACAAGAAGAGAATAGAAGCTTTCGAAATGTGCTGCTACAGAAGAATGCTGAAGATTAGATGGACAGATCACGTAACTAATGAGGAGATAGTGAATAGAATTGGGGAGAAGAGGAACTTGGGGCACAACTTGACCAGAAGAAGAGAACGGTTGGTAGGACACGTTCTGAGGCATCAAGGTATCACCAATGTAGCACTGGCGGAAAGCGTGGAGGGTAAAAATCGTAGAGGGAGACCAAGAGATGAATACGCTAAGCAGATTCAGAAAGATGTAGGTTGCAGTAGGTACTGGGAGATGAAGAGGATTGCACAGGATAGAGCAGCATGGAGACCTGCATCAGACCAGTCGCTGGACTGAAGACCACAACAACAGCAACAACAAGAACAACAATATCATGCACCTATAACCAGATCAAAGAGATGAGAACGGAAAAAGGAATATACACACCGGAAGATGGTCAAGAAAACCATCATGTCTTGACTCCTTCGTAGTTTCAAAATCAGAGGAAGTACTAATTTATTTTACTTTCTACAAGAGACGATGGTATACTTCAGAATGAAAAGGTTTTGCATGTCATCCATTAAACAAAAAAGACGGACAAGTAGTGTGTAAAATGCGGTATCTGCATTAGAATCTACTCAGAACATTACACTGTAGAAAATACTCCTACCAGCTACAGTTGGTGTCTTGTACTTGGTTATTAACTATTCTAAGAAACATTCAAAAATAATGATTATTCTCATATGTGCGCTAAATCCTTGATGACTTTGCTTTGCAGCCACTAATTTCTTTATAAGGAGGGAAGTTCATTAAAAGGAATTTTTGTTGCTGCTCAGAAAATGTTTCTACAACCCTACCAAACGATAAGTGTTCACTCTCTGGAGAAAGTGGAGGTAATAAAATCGGAAACATGGAAAGATAAATGTTCGTGGAAAAGGTTGGAAGTAGAATTTGTAGCTTGTCCCCACAGTTGTTTAACTAGTTTGTTCATGCGGCATTGAATTGTATGAAAGAAAATTTCACAACATGGATAAAGGTGCAAATAAAACAGTTTCCTGTGTCATTATTTAAGAAAACATAGCGCTTCTTGTTGATAATAAGGAACAGACTTGCCACTCAATATAAACTCTAGCTTATAGATCGATGTCGTAGAGATGAAAAGAACAAAGAGTTGCGGAATGGGAAAGAGTGACATCAGAATGAGAGAAAACGAGACGGTAGAAAGGGAACATCATTGCTGTTACGCAAACAATTTTATACACGAAAAGACCGATGATAATGCGCAGACTAAGAAAGCTTTCTTCAAGGAAAGAGCTCTGCTGATATCATATATGGGGCTGAACTGGTAAAGTTCTCCCTGACGATGTACTTTTGGAATTCACCATTGCGCTAAGGTCGGATGCATATATTGGATGAACACAAAGAGGTGAAACTGGTTAGCAGGACCTGTGGTACGGCATTAGAAATACTCGTGCAAGGCGATACGTTCTCAGAGGCGTAGATGGCGAGATGGTGTTAATATCATGGAAATATGGAGTTTTGATTGTTGATAGACGTTGCGCTATTTCTTAAGATGAGATGCAATATGATCTCCAAAACGGTTTGTTTATGCGGATTTCTAAAGTAGTCTCCTTGTTTGCTTTTCATTCAACACTATAGAAAAAAGAAAGATTTGTTGTTTGAGAATCAATATGTCAAGCTTTCAATTATTTCCCTGGCGGACGAGTTGTGTAAGAGCTTTCAGCAGGCAGAATTCGATGTTTATTCCTCCACTGGATTTCATGACTGTTGGAAACAATACCTGGAAAGATGGAAATGAAAGTCAATATCAGATACTACCGTTCATCAGATCAATTATGAAATTTAAAAGTAAGCGTTGAGTGGACCACAACATTTATAACAATGTCCTTTGTGTAACACATTTGGCACATATAAATCTGGCGCCTCGAGCAACCCTCGGCAGTATAAAAAAATGTGTATGAAATCTTATGGGACTTAACTGCTAAGGTCATCAGTCCCTAAGCTTACACACTACTTAACCTAAATGATCCTAAAGACAAACACACACACCCATGCCCGAGGGAGGACTCGAACCTCCGCCGGGACCAACCGCACAGTCCAAGACTGCAGCCCCTGAGACCGCTCGGCTAATCCCGCGCGGCTCGGCACTATAGATCAAACAGTTACACATGCAACAGCAACAACTATAGCTTGTTTACCTGATCTCTCCAGTACTACAGTTTAAGATCTTCTGGCAATGTAAAACTACTACGTACTATCAGTAAGCACTCCGCCTTCTGGCCACAAATGGCCCATCGGGACCATCCGACTGCCGTGTCATCCTCAGCTCAGGATGCGGATAGGAGGGGCGTGTGGTCAGCACACCACTGTCCCGGCTGTTACGATGGTTTTCTTTGACCGGAGCCGCTACTATTCGGTCGAGTAGCTCCTCAATTGGCATCACGAGGCTGAGTGCACCCCGAAAAATGGCAACACCGCATGACGGCCCGGATGGTCACCCATCCAAGTGCCAGCCACGCCCAAGAGCGCTTAACTTCTGTGATCTGACGGGAACCGGTATATAGCCACTCTAGCAAGGCCGTTGCCCGATACGTACTACCAAACAAAATAACCACCTCTGTGTGCCTCATAGCCAAAATGACAGACTGTGCAGTAGAATTATCTAAAATATCCTTTCTAAAATCTCATTTATTCAATTTTTTTGTTTAAACCATATGAGACAGAAAAAATACAAATATATGTACCACTTACGAAAAACTAAGTGACTCCACTTTCCCTATGTCTATGGATTTAATTAACGTCTTCGTAGTATGGATTAATAGATGGTTATACAAACATAGAAATAACTCTGACGATATTTACGACAATGGCAGTGACTGCATCATCTTTTCAACAAAGTTTCAGTAAGTCAATGGCACATGAGATCAAGTATAGGTGGAAACAGGCTGTAAGGTTTATACAATTTGTAATTTATTTATTACAATAATACTATTAATTTATTGTGTACAATATTTTAATCAATATCTCTGATCAGCCAGAACATTATGACCGTCTACCTAATAGCCGGTATGTCTACCTTTGGCACTGATAACAGCGACGGCGCGCCATGGCATGGTAGCAGTGAGGCCTTGGTAGTCGCTGGGGGGGAGTTGGCACCACATCTGCACACACGAGTCACGTAATTCCTGTAAATTCCAGGAGGGGGGGGGGGGGGCGATGAGTTCTGACACCACGTTCAAACACATCCTAGATGTTTTCAATCGCTTTCCTATCTGGCGAGCTGGAGTCCAGCACATCAACTGGAACTTGCCGCAGTGTTCCTCTAACCACTCCATCACATTCTCGGCCTTGCGACTAGCGCATTATCCTGTTGAAAAATGCCGCTCTCATAGGAAAACATTATCGTCATTACAGGGTCTATGTGTTCTGCAACCAGTATACGATACTCCTTGGCCGTCATGGTGCCTTGCACAAGCCCACTGGACCCATGAGGGCCCATTTGAATGTTCCCCAGAGCATAATGGAGCCGCCACCAGCCTGTCTCCGTCCCGCAGTACGGTTTTCAAGGAGAGTTCCCCTGGAAGGCGTCGGATTCGCGCCCTATCATCGTCATGATGAAGAAGGTATTGGGATTCATCAGATCATACAACGCTTTGCCACTTTGACAACTTTTAGTGCCGATCATCCCTTGCCCATTTCAGTCGTAGTTGCCGATGTCGTGGTGTTAACATCGGCACATGCATAGGTCGTCGGCTGCAGAGGTCCTTCGTTAGGAGCTTTCGCTGCTCTGTGTGTTCAGACACACTTGTACTCTGCCCAACATTAAAGTCTGGTGTTAGTATCGCCCAGTGGCGGCTACCGTGTAGAGCACAAGAGCACGTAAACACCCTAACTTTCGACAACTTGCGGTTTTATTGGCTATTTTCCTTTGAATGCTATTAAACGTAACATAGAAGCTGCAACCTGAAAGACACGTTATTTAAATCTACCGCGCTACTGCTCCTGCAGACTCCGTGAAACTTGCCATCAGGGTCGCGAGCACACCTTCAGTTGAGCATGTTTTAAGGAGCTTTTGCGTATGCGCAACTCGCGTGACGTAGTTGCTTTATGGGCCAAATTCATATTAACAGCTAGTCCGTGCCACCAGGACGTAGCACACTGCGGCAGACTTTTATCCCCGTTCGCTCGGCATAAACCCTGATTTATGATACCACATTCCTCAGACATGCTAATTCACTCACTATGTACTATAGTAAAACTAGATCGGACGTCACTATATGTTAAGGCTGTACTGACACTAAACCTATTTTGTGGGTTTTTGAATGAATTATAATGTATTAACTTAGAATTTTATCATACAGTAATCCATTTGAGGAGCTGAGAACAATAAATGCCTAAAGCAAATCACCGTCGGTTGTGAGATTGTACCATTTATTCATGCTTCTGACATCTGTTGATCTCTTGGTGAGCCAGGTTTATCTGTGATGTTGGCCCACATTGTATGTATGAAAATTCGGGAATAGCTATATCACTGGTTTCTCTGACACTCACTTAAATGTGGGCTCGACGGCGGTGTGTTTTAGGCCCTCATGGATCTCAGCGCCTCTTTGTATTCTAGTCAAGTTACCGTGTTGTTAGACATTACTACTTGAGTTTAATCATTTCCACAAGCCGCTTTTTGTGTCTGGAGTTGATTGTTTACTGCGAGAGAATCGGTTTTGCCGGCCGTGGTGGCCGAGCGGTTCTAGGCGCTTCAGTCCGGAACCGCGTGACTGTTACGGTCGCAGGTTCGAATCCTGCCTCGGGCATAAATGTGTGTGATGTCCTGAGGTTAGTTAGGTTTAAGTAGTTCTGAGTTCTAGGGGGCTGATGACCTTCGATGTTAAGTCCCATGGTGCTCAGGGCCATTTGAATCGGCTTTCGTGTGCAGTGTAAACATGAACCGTGTTAAAACTATTTTGAATGCCAACAGAAAAGTAAAACTGTGACGACGGGTCGTGAATCGTGCTTGGGTAGTCAGTCGCGAGAGCACTTGCCCGCGAAAGACAAAGGTCCCTAGTTCGAGTCTCAGACCGGTATACAGCTTTGGTTCAAATGGCTCTGAGCACTATGGCACTCAACTGCTGAGGTCATTAGTCCCCTAGAACTTAGAACTAGTTAAACCTAACTAACCTAAGGACATCACAAACATCCATGCCCGAGGCAGGATTCGAACCTGCGACCGTAGCGGTCTTGCGGTTCCAGACTGCAGCGCCTTTAACCGCACGGCCACTTCGGCCGGCTTATACAGCTTTAATCTGCCAGGAAGTTTCATATCAGCACACACTCCGCTGTAGAGTGAAAATCTCGTTCTGGGAACAGAAAAGTAAATTACCAGGAAAAGTTAGCGGCAAAGGAAGATACAGGCTTCGACAACAGCTCCTTTGTTTTGGAGAGTGACGAAATGAAATAAGAATGACTACAAGCGAACATTTAACAAAGAAGTGTACAGCTAGCACAAGTTGTTGTGTGGGTGCAGTGTAAGAATACCTGATTTTCAGCCCGGAAGTAAATTCATAAACTAATACATCTGTTAGGTATCCTGTACATTTGTCCGAAAAAAATGGAAAACCACGAAAACTCCCACTTACACAAAAACTAGCTGACCCGGCGAACTCTGTTCCGCCTTAAAGCCAATAAATAATGAGATTTTGGATGTTAAGTTCATTTTTATTAGGAAATACAATTAAAAAAAATTAAGTATTTCAATGATTCTTTATTCTTTATGTTTTTTGGTGCATAGCTTCCACTCTTCAATTAAGTACCTTGTGATACACGACATTTTTTGTTTTATTATCAGGCGCAAGAACGAACATCGCAGATGGTCTTCCGATCCGTGAACATGCCACATACAGGGTGTTACAAAAAGGTACGGCCAAACTTTCAGGAAACATTCCTCACACACAAATAAAGAAAAGATGTTATGTGGACATGTGTCCGGAAACGCTTAATTTCCATGTTAGAGCTCATTTTAGTTTCGTCAGTATGTACTGTACTTCCTCGATTCACCGCCAGTTGGCCCAATTGAAGGAAGGTAATGTTGACTTCGGTGCTTGTGTTGGCATGCGACTCATTGCTCTACAGTCCTAGCATCAAGCACATCAGAAGGTAGCATCAACAGGTTAGTGTTCATCACGAACGTGGTTTTGCAGTTAGTGCAATGTTTACAAATGCGGAGTTGGCAGATGCCCATTTGATGTATGGATTAGCACGGGGCAATAGCCGTGGCGCGGTACGTTTGTATCGAGACAGATTTCCAGAACGAAGGTGTCCCGACAGGAAGACTTTCGAAGCAATTGATCGGCGTCTTAGGGAGCACGGAACATTCCAGCCTATGACTCGCGACTGGGGAAGACCTAGAACGACGAGGACACATGCAATGGACGAGGCAATTCTTTGTGCAGTTGATGATAACCCTAATGTCAGCGTCAGAGAAGTTGCTGCTGTACAAGGTAACGTTGATCACGTCACTGTGTGGAGAGTGCTTCGGGAGAACCAGTTGTTTCCGTACCTTGTACAGCGTGTGCAGGCACTATCAGCAACTGATTGGCCTCCACGGGTACACTTCTGCCAATGTTTCATCCAACAATGTGTCAATCCTCATTTGAGTGCAAATGTTCTCTTTACGGATGAGGCTTCATTCCAACGTGATCAAATTGTAAATTTTCACAATCAACATGTGTGGGCTGACGAGAATCCGCACGCAATTGTGTAAACACGTCATCAACACAGATTTTCTGTGAACGTTTGGGCAGGCATTGTTGGTGATGCCTTGATTGGACCCCATGTTCTTCCACCTACACTCAATAGAGCACGTTATCATGATTTCATACGGGATACTCTACCTGTGCTGCTAGAACATGTGTCTTTACAAGTACGACACAACATGTGGTTCATGCACGATGGAGCTCCTGCACATTTCAGTCGAAGTGTTCGTACGTTTCTCAACAACAGATTCGGTGACCGATGGATTGGTAGAGGCGGACCAATTCCATGGCCTCCACGCTCTCCTAACCTCAACCTCTTGACTTTCATTAATGGGGGCATTTGAAAGCTCTTGTCTACGCAGCCCCGGTACCAAATGTTGAGACTCTTCGTGCTCGTATTGTTGACGGCTGTGATACAATACGCCATTCTCCAGGGCTGCATCAGCGCATCAGAGATTCCATGCGACGGTGGGTGGATGCATGTATCCTCGCTAACGGAGGACATTTTGAACATTTGCTGTAACAAAGTGTTTGAAGTCACGCTGTTGCGTTCTGTTGCTGTGTGTTTCCATTCCATGATTAATGTGATTTGAAGAGAAGTAATAAAATGAGCTCTAACATGGAAAGTAAGCGTTTGCGGACACATGTCCACATAACATATTTTCTTTCTTTGCGTGTGATGAATGTTTCCTTAAAGTTTGGCCGTACCTTTTTGTAACACCCTGTATAACTGACCATGTGAAAAACATGGATCTTCCAGATTTAAACCACAAACTTTCAACGATTGGCCTTGTGATTTGTTAATGGTCATGGCGAATGCAAGACGGATCGGAAATTAAAGTCTTTTAAACTCAAACGGCATATCGGTTGGGATCATCGGGATCCTCGGAATGAGAACTTCCTCACATTCGAATTTTCCTTTCAGTATCGTTGCGTAAATAACATTGTTCATCAATTTACTTACCACCAAACGCGTACCGTTGCACAGTTTTGGTTGGTTTATGTTTCGAAGCATGGCTACTACGGAGCCAACTTTTAGGCGTAAATTGTGCAGTGGTAAGCCAGGCACTTTCAAGTAGTTTAAAAATTCAATTGGATAGTTAGTGGCTTCATCTTCATTTGTTACACAGTCAATAGATTTGAATGAATGCTTTTCACCAATGATCTCATTCTGAATTATGTAGTTTATGTCATCTACATCTTTATTCTTAGCCGCTAAAATTACTCGCTCACTCAACCATTCATTACTTTTGTAGTTAGTAATGATGTTTGGGCATACTTTGTTGATAAGTTCGTCTTTCGACGAGACAGAGTTACAGAAATTATGAGGAAATCAAATCAATCCTCTCGATTCTTCGACAGGTACTCGACCGTTACCGATAGTCAGCAATTGCTCAGAGAAATCTTCAGCAGATGTATCATTAAGCAATGCAACTCTCACGTTTGTTGTCAGCTGAAGTTTCTTCACATAGCGCCATAGATTCGATGGTTTGAGGCAAGCATTTATTTCGTCTGCAGCCGTTGATCTTGGAAGTACTGGCAGTGTTTGGCGGCAATTGCCAGACAGCAAAATCATTGCTCCTCCAAAAAATCTCGAGACATTGTGTAGATCTTTCAATGTTCGGTTAAGTGCCTCTAATGCATTAAATCCTCGTTCTTCGATGCTGTCTGCCCCAAATGAGGTGATTTGGAAACAACTATTGTATTTTTGGGTGTTTGCAAGAAAATGACGTGATTCGGGTGTTACGCCACAAAGCAATGAATGCAGTGGCTCAGGTGGCGGAGTCAATAATGGCAATTTCACTTTCCCACTAAGGCAGCACAATCCGTGCGCTTCTCCGGAAAACTTAAATGCGCCACAATACTCGCTAACAACGTCCATCGGCCCAATGCAAACGCAAGGATGCAAGCAGTAATCAGTGCTGCAATCGTATCTAAACGCTGCTCGATTCAAATCGTCACGTGATAAATCTCTTCTTGTGCGTCGAAAATTATCTACATGTTGATCTCTGTTGTTCGCTCGACGATTTCGCATTGCCAACCGAGCCGTTTCACGTGCTGTCTCACTTTGCTCTTGTGACTCGGGTTAGGGAAGGATTGGGAAGGAAATCGGCCGTGCCTTTTCAAAGGAACCATCCCGGCATTTGCCTGAAACGATTTAGGGAAATCACGGAAAACCAAAATCAGGAGGGCTGGAGACGGGATTGAACCGTCGTCCTCCCGAATGCGCGTCCAGTGTGGTAGCCACTGCGCCACCTCGCTCGGTAAACATCTGAGGTCATCAGTCCCCAAGAACCTGAACTACTTAAACCTAACTAACCTAAGGACATCACACACATCCAGGCCCGAGGCAGGACTCGAACCTGCGATCGTAACAGTCGCGCGGTTCCAGCGCCTAGAACCGCTCGGCCACCGCGGCCGGCGGCTGTGGTGGTTGTGGCGGTGTTGATGTGTGTGTGTGTGTGTGTGTGTGTGTGTGTGTGTGTGTGTGTGTGTGTGTGCGTGTGTGAGAGAGAGAGAGAGAGAGAGATTATGACAAGTCCCCTAGGCACCTTTTTCACAACTATAGCCGGCGAAATAAAGAAATCGCGGCAATTGCACAGCTTTAAAAGGTTCTGAATGGATCTCTGACGTTCATGCAGCATCTTTCCTTACAAACTGAACGACTATTGTAAACACAATAGGCTTCATCCGTACTCGTCCTACATTTGATCTACTGTGGTAGTCACACTAGTTAAGAAATGGGCCTCCTGAAGGATGCTGTATAATTCCAGATGCGATTTGCGCTCCGAGGAAGTCAGGTCCAGCTACTCCATGAGTCTTTCACAGTTGGATGCTGAACCTGCATCCATATCAAGAACAAGTAATATTGTGGACGACAGGATATAAGCTTTTCTTTCCGCTTTATATTACTGTTTCTTAGTGTTGTTAACCCACCGTGTTCGATGTGGCTAGAAAATGGCATAGACTTATCAGACAGTTGGTATTTTTTTCCCTCCTCATAAGCAAAAATCTGTAACAGTTATCAGCTGCTTAGAGAACTGTTATACAAGGTGAAGGTAACAATCTGCTAATAAGATAGAACACATGGAATCGATAAAATTTTCCAGTTAACCACAAGTCACTTATATTATTTTAAAAAAATAGGTCATTTCTATGTTCTGTGCCCTACTCTGACATTATTGTCAGATTGCTTTTCTCCGCCCTGTAGAAAGTCATGTTATTAAAAAGCATTTGAAAATATAGGAATGAAATGAACAGAAGTTCATGTCCGGTAAGCTGAATGAATCATAAGATATTCATTCACCTCTGAAAGCCATGCCTACTGGAAGCTTAGACAGTGATACGCTGAGTGCAACTTTGGTATAGAAAGGGGTGAAAAGTGCAGCTGTTAATCTCTTTGACGATCAATGCATGGAGATAAAATATCTGATAGATAGCAAAAGTGTTTTCAGATACAAATTAAAGTTCTTTCTCCATTACAATCCCTTCTGAACACTAGAGGAATTCTTGGGCAGAGATAATTAATTATTAAAACACTGAAAATGTGTAGTACGATGACATATAAACGTTATTTTTTATTATTTTAGTTTTAATTAATGATGTATTGACACTTTCCACACCATAGAGTGTATTGTGAATTTGATCTACGGAACGAGTAACTAACACTAAATTTGGTCATTCTGACATGCCCATCAAGACTAAATCTAAATTATGTTTGCCTGTATATCTTTAGAAAATAAACGGAGCTCCGACATCGTTAGTGAAAGAAAAATAGTATTATAATTTTGCATTTGAGGCGCCGAGAACCATGAGGCCAAAAGCACTTCGTCGTCGATTATGTTCAAAAATGTTCAAATGTGTGTGGAATCTTATGGGACTTAACTGCTAAGGTCTTCAGTCCCTAAGCTTACACACTACTTAACGTAAATTATCCTAAGGACAAACAAACACACCCATGCCCGAGGGAGGACTCGAACCTCCGCCAGGATCAACTGCATAGTCCATGACTGCAGCGCCCTTAGACCGCTCGGCCAATCCCGCGTCCATTATGAGTTTGTCGTATTTACTCGTGCTTTTGACAACCGTTGGCCTTATCGTGACCCAGTTTATCTGTGCTGTAGGCCAACATTGCATAAATGAACATTCACTTAAATGTGAGCTCTACGACGGTGTGCTTCTGGCCCTGGTGGTTCTCAGCGCCTCATTTTACTATTCATCGGAATTTGGTCGTCAGACGCCGCTTATCACATTGCAACAGCCAAATGAGTCAGCTTGCTGATGGGGAAACGATCCATACATGGAGAATAGTTAGTGCAGTCAAAGGTTGTTCCACAAAATTTCGGGCGAACTGCCTGCCACAATATTTCGGCGCAGAGTCTTCTGGCCATTTTCAGGCGATACTGGCGAAAACTCCCTGAGCTCTGGTATTTAAGGCCCTCCGACACATGCGTGGTGGATTCACTTGGCGTTGCGCGTGCGCTACTTGAGCGCGTTCGATTTTGCTGCGCCGCTCGCACTCCGTGGTGAAAACTCGCAGCATCGATATTAATTCGAAGGCCTTCCTGCGGTTCCATCACAGAACTACGCCGGCTACGGAGGGCACGAAGTTTTTCGACGATTGGATTCCATGCCGAATTCAAATGGTAACCGCCGTCACGATTAATAAGAGACTCATTGTCAGACAGCCGTATTTCCACGGATTCCTTAATAATAAAACTCCAAAAGTTAGACGTAGGGGCCACAGTTTTTGTCTCATTGTAATTTATGGCTTGACCAGCGGAAATACAGTGTTCGGCGATGGCAGACTTACAAGGCTGAAGAAGGAGAGTATGCCGCTGATGTTCTAAAATGTGATCCTGCACAGTATGCGTCGTTTGCCCTATATAAGATTTGCCGCATTCACGCGGAATCCTGTAAACACCTACCTTCCGCAGCTCTAGGTCGTCTTTGGCAGATCCCATCAGGGACGAAATTTTTGCAGGAGGGCGAAAGATTGCTTTCACTTTATATTTTCTTATTATTCTACCTATTTGCGCTGAAATATTACCAATATATGGTAAACAGGCAATCGTTTTAAAAACTTCTTCCTCTTCTTTGTTCCGTCGTTCGCAGATCTGCAGCGCTCTCTCCACTTGCTGGGACGAATACCCATTCTTCAGAAATACAGTCTGCAGGTGCTCCAGTTCCGTTTGCAAAGTATCGGTGTCAAAGATAACGTGGGCTCGGTGAATCAATGTCTTCAAAACACCCATCATTTGTACCGGATGGTGGTAACTAGCGGCTTTCAGTAAAGGTCTGTGTGAGTGGGCTTTCTATACACCGAATGACCAAGTGTGCCATCGTTCTTACGTTCTTATATATTATTCTGGCGGCAAGAGACGTTTCCAAATCATTAGAAAATATATTTGGTTGACCAGCAGGCTCACCACATGCATTTTTTTTAGTAAAAAATTACTGATACCCACAATGTTATTTTTTTCCTTTTGATAACGTCGGTACAACTCGTAAGTGGTGCTCCATAAATTTTAGCGGCTTCTATTAATGATGTCACTTTCATCGCTGTTTCAACTGCCTCCTTCATTGACTCCTCGTACCATTTCCTTCTGACTCCTTTCCTTTTATGTATCGTCACTAAGTGAAGAAGGTGAAGGAATAATTACAATAGTATTACAACAGAGAAACGGTGGTCTAGCGGTTCTAGGCGCTCAGTCCGGAACCGCGCGACTGCTACGGTCGCAGGTTCGAATCCTGCCTCGGGCATGGATGCGTGTGATGTCCTTAGGTTAGTTAGGTTTAGGTAGTTCTAATTTCTAGGGGACTGATGACCACAGATGTTAAGTCCCATAGTGCTCAGAGCCATTACAACAGAGAAAATACACGGTGATTCAAAAAGAATACCACAACTTTAAAAATGTGTATTTAATGAAAGAAACATAATATAACCTTCTGTTATACATCATTGCAAAGAGTATTTAAAAAGGTTTTTTTTCACTCAAAAACAAGTTCAGAGATGTTCAATATGGCCCCCTCCACACACTCGAGCAATATCAACCCGATACTCCAACTCGTTCCACACTCTCTGTAGCACATCGGGCGTAACAGTTTGGATATCTGCTGTTATTTTTCGTTTCAAATCATCAATGGTGGCTGGGAGAGGCGGCCGAAACACCATATCCTTAACATGCCCCCATAAGAAAAAATCGCAGGGGGTAAGATCAGGGCTTCTTGGAGGCCAGTGATGAAGTGCTCTGTCACGGGCTGCCTGGCGGCCGATCCATCGCCTCGGGTAGTTGACGTAAACTGTTTATACCAACGTTTAATACACCACCTATCAGGAGGTTTAACACCATACTTCGTTCGAAATGCACGCTGAACAACTGTCGTCGATTCACTTCTGCCGTACTCAATAACACATAAAGCTTTCTGTTGAGCGGTCGCCATCTTAGCATCAACTGACGCTGACGCCTAGTCAGCAGCGCCTCAACCAAACAAATGTACAACTAAATGAAACTCTATAGCTCCCTTAATTCGCCGACAGATAGTGCTTAGCTCTGCCTTTTGTCGTTGCAGAGTTTTAAATTCCTAAAGTTGTAGTATTCTTTTTGAATCACCCTGTATTTTGTGAATACACTGCACCAATAATACATTTAATTTTGCACTATTTTTAAAGCCCCATTCTTAGTTATTCATTTAGCCCCCAAAGTACATTCAAACGCTAATGGAAGTAGTGCCCCAGTACACAAATAAATGGCAACATCATTCACCAATGTGACGTAGGAAGGGCCCAGTACCACGCCTCAATTTATTTCACGGCTTTTATTTATTACAAACTGCAGGAAATCCCTAGCAAATACCATGTCAGTTTTACAGACGATCCGATGTCCAATTGTGAGCCAATTTAAATAAACTTGAGCAAATTTCTGAAGCCAAAACTGTAAATAGACGACGTGTTTACTGGGCAGGTAAGACTTCCGACAACAACAATCACACATATAATGGTGTTTCCTCTTTGCTGTTGTCACAGCGCATGCAAAAAGCTTACATCTATTCATATAGCCCCTCTGTGCAAATAGCGCATTTCTGTCTTGCAAATTTGGTATTAAAACCGACTATGAGAAAGAAAATGCTGTACTGTGCTCTGCTATGAAAATGTGCAGCTTTGCCGGCCGGAGTGGCCGTGCGGTTCTAGGCGCTCCAGTCTGGAACCGAGCGACTGCTACGGTCGCAGGTTCGAATGCTGCCTCGGGCATGGATGTGTGTGATGTCCTTAGATTAGTTAGGTTTAATAAGTTCTAGGCGACAGATGACCTCAGAAGTTAAGTCGCATAGTGCTCAGACCCATTTGAACCATTTTTTGTGCGGCTTTGTTTTCTTTCTCACAGTCAATTTTAACTACGATAGCAGCGCATTTAAACCATTAATTTTTTCTCCCAGATTTAGTAGTTCTCATTAAGTAATTTTGAGTCCGCAGCTCGTGGTCTGGCGGTAGCGTTCTTGCTTCCCGAGTACGGGGTCCTGGGTTCGATTCCCGGCGGAGTCAGGGAGTTACATCTGCCTCGAGATGACTAGGTGTTGTTGTGTCGTCTTCATCATCATCATTCATCCCCATTACGGTTGGAGGAAGGCAATGGCAAACCACATTCGCTAGGACCTTGCCTACTACGGCGGTGCGGGTCTCCCGCATCGTCCCCTACGCTCTGTCATCATCAACTAATTTTGAAACTAAAATTTTATACACAAAGATGTACTGGTTTGTTTTTTTCCTCTCAGTCGGTTGTCACAGAAAATAGGGAAATTTCATTTATGATTTATCAGCTTATGACTAGAATACGGAACCTGAATTTACAATAACAAAAAAATATGTGTGAAATCTTATGCTAAGGTCATCAGTCCCTAAGCTTACACACTACTTAACCTAAATTATCCTAAGGACAAACACATACACCCATGCCCGATGGAGGACTCTAACCTCCGCAGGGACCAGCCGCTCAGTCCATGACTGCTCGCCTTAGACCGCTCGGCTAATCCCGCTCGGCAACAACAAACAATGCTGAGAGTCAAAGAGAGGGGGAAGAGAAGATGAACAGAAAGAGGCATGATGAGGAGCTGGGCTGGGACGAGGGCGAGATGATGAGCAGAGAGAGGAGGCAGGACGAGGAGATGGAGAAGTAGAGGGTAAGGAGATGGATAGAGAAATGGGGCAGAAGCAAATTAGGACGTACATCCAGTTATCACACATTTTTATCAATTGCGAAGTAGTCCCGGGTTCGCTAGTATTGCTATAAATTCACTTTCGTTCTGTGATTGTCGTCTCGCAGCCTACCATGTCTTTGAGGGCCGGACGGTTACAAGTAAGAGCAATTGGTCGACAAAGGTTATGTTGATGTCCGCAGCGCCGGCCTCGGGGAGTGCCTGCTGGACGAACCGCAGGAGTCGCGCTACGCCTACCCGGAGATGCCGCCGGGCGCCATGTACGATGCTGACTACCAGTGCAAGACCAAGTTCGGCTCTCCAGGGGTCTGCGCCATCTCGCCGGTCAGTATGGCACATTTACAACAATAGACCTATAGCTTAAGTGAAGTATATTACCGTCGGCTACTGGGAAACGTTTGAAAGACAGACCAGTATGTCTCGCCACTGCTGAAGAGCAAATTATGTCGTCGGCGGAAGGGTGGGGGGGTGCGACGAGTTCGAGTTGTCACCGTTTCGACGGTACACATACATTCAATATATTGCTACCTCACTCCTTCCCTCCGCCCCTCCCCTCTTCCCCCCCCCCCTTTCACCTTGTGGATACAGACTCCCTACTCCATTCAGAAAGAAATCTTGTGATACATACCAGCTGGGCAGAGGTATTACACTTCCAATGTAGTATCGTAAAAATAACGACCCTTAAGGGATGCCCACTGCACCAACGAAATCCGAGCAAGAATCGCCATGGCCAAAGCTGCTTTCAACAAGAAGAGGACTCTGTTGACCAGCAAGTTGAGTTTGCCAGTGAGGAAAAAACTGATAAAGTACTACATTTGGAGCATTGCGCTGTATAGAGCAGAGACATGGACCATGAGAAAGAAGGAGGAAAAATACTTAGAGAGCTTTGAAATGTGGTGCTGGAGGAGAATGGAAAAGATCAAGTGGATAGATCCCATAAGAAATGACGATGTACTGCGGATCCCATAAGAAATGACGATGTACTGCAAAGAGTAGGAGAGAAGTGTTTTGCGTACAATTCTTCAAAGAAAGGCCAACTGGATTGGACATGTACTTAGACACGAGGGACTCATACATGATGTCATCGAAGGGAAACTCAGAGGAAACGCAGGACGAGGAAGAAAGAGAATTCAACACCTAGACGACATGAAAAATAGAAGGAGATACAACAGACTGAAGGAAGAAGCTGAAGACAGGGAACAGTGGAATCAGAAATTCTCCGTACGAAGACATGGACCTGCCACTAGGCAGAATACTACATAATAGTAATAAGGGATAATAATTCTTTTACAAATATGGCAGGTGTTGATGGGTGTGAATATTGCCGAACCTCCAGTTTAATAAGTCATCGCGGCAAAGTACTCAAAGAAATTGTTTACATAAGAACGGAATAAGTGGTAGAGATCAGTTTGCGTTACGGAGAAATACAGCAACACGTAAGGCCATACTGACACCACGACTTATCTTAGAAGACAGTACTTATAAATTCAGAGTAAGCGTTAATGTTCCCTGGACTACACTATTTGAGAATCTGCAGATAGCTGGGGTAAAATATAGAGAGCCAAGAATTCTCTACAACTTGTACAGAAACAGACTGCTGTGATAAGAGTCGAAGAGCATGGAAGGGAAGCAGTAATTAAGAAGGGAGATATACGGGTTTGTAGCCTCTCCCTTAAGTTATTCAACCTGTACGTTGAGCAAGTAATAAAGGAAAGCAAGGAGAAGTTTGGAAAGGAAATTAAAAATCCAGGTACAAGAAATATAAACGTTGTGTACTGCCTGTGACATTATAAATCTATCGGAGGCGGCAATGGACTTGGAAGAGCATATGACTGAAAAATAGACGAATGTGGAACAAGGGCAATGGAGTGCAGTCGAATTAAAATGGGCAATGATGGTGGAATAAGATTAGGAAATGAGACACAAAAAGTAGCCGAGAGTTTTGCTATTTGGGCAGTAAAATAATTGACGATGACCGAAGTAAATAGGGTATAAAATACTGACTGGCAATAGTAAGAAAAACTTTTTAATATAAATTTAACTGTTAGGAAGGTTTTTTTTTTTTTTTTTTTTTTTTTTTAAGGGTATTGACCTGGAGTATAGCTTTATATGAAAGTGAAACAAGGACAATTAACAGTTCAAAGAAGAGGAGAATTGTAGCTTTTCAAATGTTGCTAAGAAGGATGCTGAATATTAAATTGTTGCAGCAAAAAATTATGCCAAAATAACTCTGAACTCCTCAAATAATAAAGTACGGAAGCGAATTGGAGATAAAAGAAATTTATGGCACAGATTGACTAAACGAGGGAATCGATTAATAGGACACATCTTTATGTCACAAGGAAACTTAAATTTGGTACAGGCAGGTAAGGGAGGGGGATTGCAGAGGGAGACGAAGGTTTAAATACAATAAGCAAGTTCAAATGTATATAGAAGCTGCATAAAACCAATCTTCTGATTGAAGAACACAACAGCAAGAACAGGTATTTCTGCAGGAATAGGAACAGATGGTAGTCCGAATGGGCCTGGCCACCTGAATAGTAATATGGCCGACCAAATTGAAACGCATGTCCTTCAGTTTGCCAGCCACAGCTCATAACACGTGCGTTGTCTTGTGACAAATAGATCACTTTGGTCAGGTGCCCACGGCGTTCAGTCTTAATTGGCTGCTTCAGCAGACCGTACTACTCTCTGGTTGTACTGCAACCCTGAGATAGTTAGTCAACTAACAGAATACCGCCATGAGTTTTTCTGGGTACAGAACTTCATCGGTCTCAGAGACCAACTGTGAATCCATTCCTTTGACTGTTCCAAGTTTTCGGAATTATGAATGTTGAGCTAGATTGGATCCTCCATCACAACGATAACCATAAAGTCCTTTGCAGCAAAAAATTGTGCCAAAATAACTCTGAACTCCTCAAATCGTGCCTTCTCCTGTTCATCGATCGAACATTTTGCCACTACGTTCGCTGAAAGCTTCCTATTGACAAGGATATTGTTATAATGAAACCAGCACGATCACAGAAGGTGTTCAGTATTTCTGATGTTTTTGGCGTGCATTTACCGGTCCTCAACAATCAGCTTATGGAGAGCATTGCTTGTGGCCAGGTCTGCCCTCTGCGGGGTTTGTCTTCAATGGTTGATGCCCAAGATAGAAACGTGACACTCAGGTTCTGAGTGTACTTCAGGAGGGACATTTTTCCACTAGTGTAGTGTGAAAATCTTTTGTAGACTCTCCCTAGTAGAAACAAAGAGCTTCATGACACCCCCTAAGTCCAAAGATGTGAAACTTAAGTGTACATAAAGGTAACATGGAAATCAATATAGTTATAGGAGTAGAAAACAAGCGATTCCATCACAATTACATAACCAGATCTCAGGGACTGATATGGTATGAACTGTAAGGGGCCAAAACCGAGAACTTTCAGCTCTCCCCGTACGCGCGATGATTGGTCGGTCAATGTAAATCTTTTTTGTCGTATCGTGTCCTTTGTGGCGTATTGTTACCATAGTAAGGAGAACCGAACTGGGTCGTAAACCTGACAGCTGACAACGGATTGAGATGTCAGCACGGGACGGCACTTCACCTTCGTCACGGTGACGTACTGCGCGGCTTCCTCGTGACAGGTGCCACAACGCAGCAGCACTGTTGATTCTGTGGCATTGTGCGGTACCCCACAGATGGCCTGCGTCTGCTACGTCGTACATTCTTTGCCTGTAGTGTAGAGGAAACTACTTGCGGCGGGTTCATGGCTATTTAATTTTATGCATTATTTCTCATAATTATTGCTTTTACTGGCCTAACCACGTCGACGAAGAACCTGCAATATGGAGAACATACCAGTCATAGGCTCGTCACTGGATTACCTGCCAGTGAGAAACTCTCATCCGCAATAAACATCATTAGTTTATTACAAAAGATTTTGCAACCTAGTCATAGTGACTGCAGTTACCACGCAAAATACACATGCTTCTTTAAAGATGAAGTATTGAAAAATGTGATGATGTCATTGAAGATGTAAGTCTAATGGTAACGTTTTTCCTAAAGTACTATGTTACTCTCACTCAGAACAGTCAAGCCTTTTCTAGCACAACCTCAAATATCCGCTCATAAAGTCTCTAGGCTACCGACTTCAAACCTCTATTCTCGTTCAATAACAGTGATGAAGTCAGAAAATTAAAGTTACAGATATCTGTACGTTGCCCACTCTAACTTTGTCGTGAACGCATCTTTACTTTTCCAGTGCAGCCGTCCAAGTGAAGGACCGACAGTTTGAACAGCACTCAGGTCCACTCCAGATTTATGCAGAGCACAAACTAGATAAAAAAAATCCCATAAAACTCGTCTGACAACAAATACTTGTTGAGAAATGAGCCAGACTGTCCTATGAGAGTCTTCTCTGTGTTGAAACTCTATGTGCTTACTACTTATTCTTATAATCCTAAAATTACCCTTCTCAAAAAATCAAGAATTTTAGGAACACATGTGGCTGCCCTCGGATTTCATTACACGTCGCTGTAACGTGTGAATGTTTTCGATGTGTCGGAGTGCACTTCTGCTTTTGAATATCCCCAAAGCCAGAAAAGTATTAAGATCAGATGAATGTGGGGATCACGGTTCTAGACCTCCATTACCAATTCATTGCTCACTAAACGGTGGTGTCACGAATTGTCGTACGAGTTGTAGAAAATGGTGTGGTGGCCCGTCGTGTGTGAACCACACCCGTTATCTTTCTTCAAAGGTAACGTCCTCCAGTAGCGTGGGTAATTTGCCGTTCAGAAACTTGTGAGGAAAAGCAGTGGCCTTATGAGTCTGTCAGCCACAATTCCTACTCACATGTTGATATTTATACAAACCTATAGCTGTGTTTCCATGATTGCTCGAAGATTTGCATCTGCCTACATGTGGTTATTACGGCGATCAGTCATCCCAAGCATCGTTGAATGCGTAATTTTTTCTACGATGATTTATCAGATTTTATAACTTAAATAAGTATAATAAAATGAACTACAATGATGTGCAATACACAGAAGTGCTGACTGCTACCAGCTGTTCTCCAAGAACGTGGTCTGTTAATTGCCGTGCGTATTGCAGTAAATTTGTATTTCGAATCGACTTGACATTTTTCGCATTCTTTTTTGACGATAGGTTGTTAACAATGATAATTAATTAGGGGAACAAATGCGAGTATGCTGAACAGTTCGGCATGCGAGTACAGTAAGCCAATTATCACATTTACTCAGTTGGGTACCAAAAGCCGGATTTTGAACTGTATTACTCAAGCAAAAACGCCGGCCGCGGTGGTCGAGCGCTTCAGTCAAGAACCGCGCGACTGCTACGGTCGCAGGTTCGAATCCTGCCTCGGGCATGGATGTGTGTGATGTCCTTAGGTTAGTTAGGTTTAAGTAGTTCTAAGTTCTACGGGATTGATGACCTCGGATATTAAGTCCCATAGTGCTCAGAGCCATTTGAACCATTTGAAGGAAAAACATTCTTGAAACACCGATTTTCCGAAAAGTGGTCTACGCTTTCGCTCCTCCAGTAAGATACTTCATGATATTTCAAAATAAATCAGACGTAATTTGCTTATTTTCATAGTAGACATTGTCACTGCCAAACGCTTTGAATTATTGGCAATTTACAATCACAGCAATCTCTTGATTTGAGAAAAGCTAGCAGAAACGTTTCAGATTACACCGCGCTGCAAGAAAGTACCGCGAGGCTCGGCTATAATTACACGGGTGGAACCAGATAGTTGTACAAGATACTGCCCGGTCAAGGAGTTCAGTCTCAAAGATTTGGAGACCAGTACGCCCATGCAACATTATGTCTTCTCACGCCGTAACACTTGGCATTAGATGCACACCTGGGTGGATTAGGTGTTCCCACCGCCCGCCGTACGAGGACACATGGAGGAGCTCTTGGAATAAGACGATATTCGGCTAATGAGCAGGCGTGGCACGTGTGGGTTGTGTTGGGGAGGCGTGGTACAGCACGCCCACATGCACCAACGGTCTTGTAGCTGTTTCAGCCGTGCTAGTTTGGGAATGGAACTTCATACCATCCGAACGCCTTTCCAACCTTGTGGCCAGCACGGGAGCACGTTGTAGATCATGCACTGCCACCCTTGGTGATCACACTCCCTACTGAGAAACATGTCTCGCCTCTTCTAATGTCCAGTGGACTATCATAAACTGTCACTGCGTATTTCTTTGTGTTACCGTCTGTACCATATTGTAGCAGTTCTATCTGAGGTCCAAGTTTCATCGAGCTATGTTTGTTAGTAGTGGCATATAATGCGAAAGTTACTTTAGTCCATAAGTTTTGCACACTAGTGTATACTGATTTAAACATTGTTCAGAACATATTAAATGCACCTTCGTAGCAAAGAGATTAGTATAATTGCATAAACTTCTTTCTAGGCAGAGCTCATGTATCTCTTCGTTTAATTCCGAAATCATATTACTTTCTTGGTTTTTTTTCGGTCAGATTTTGCGCTCCCTTTGTGTCTGCGACCTAGGCCGGAGCCTACCCTGCAACCCTCCTATTCATGATGCAAGTAAAATAGCACACGTCTCAACAAGGTTTTGTTTTTTTGACATATGTCAGTAGATCTTATTTCTAGTTTTTCCTGAACGTGAATGGCTTGGTGCTAGTCTCTCGTTCGGGTGTCACCTAGGTGACTTAGGTGTCCCTAATCCATCCGTTTTCTATCCGGGAGAGGGAAGGGGACCTATAGTTTAGCGTGGAATTCGGACCACATGGCCTTCCAGGCGACACATCACATCCTTGAGAGACTAAGCCTAGATTAAAGGCCTTAGACTGAGCGGGATCCGATCGTGCGACCTCTCGGTTTGCTGGCAAGCTCTTTACCGCTAGACCGACAGATCCGACCTTTTAGTTTTGATCCGTACTGTCTTCTGTAACAATAAGAAACACTTCTTAAGCACGCTCCATACGTGTATCAATTTTGGTATGGTTATTTTTATGTGAATCTGATTTAAGTTGCAGCCTTATTCAGTCTCGTTATTCATTTAAACTGCAGACTGACACAACTGATTCCCTCAACGTTCCAGTCCCTACAAAGGGAAGCCAGCGGTTACATCACTGAAAGCATTTCCGCTGGATACTCCTCAGGATAAAAAATGATGGCCGTTGCTGCATTGGCATCCACAAAGCGAACTGAGGCGTGTCAGTTGGTAACAAAAAGTCTCTTCCGACAAATCTCACGTCGGATGGGTAAGTGATAGTCGTGTGTATTTGCAATGCTATAGATCATAGAGCAATGATTTCCAGCCTTTCTGAGACCATTATCCCTAAATGTCAATTAGATATTAGCTAGTATCAAACACCCTTTTTCCCGCCCCCGCCTCCCCCCCCCCCCCCCCCTCACACCGCAATCAACATTGGCGCCTAATTGACCTCCTAAACTTTAGAATGAAAAAGGATTAATTTAAAATTAAACACTTTTATTTTTAATGCGGCGAAAGATAAATTTATTTAGTTTTTGTTTCTGTTTTTGTTTTTATAGCGGTTATAAGTGCATCGTGAGTGCTACCAACAACTCCTTCTGAGAAAAGAAAGCTAATTATCCTCAATGAGTGTAGACACTTGTTACAAAACATGCTTCCTCTACAGAACTTCTCTCCCTAGCGCCACTTTCTTCACCCAAAGATTGCACCACCATTTAAAATAAACCAAGTCAAAATTTCTGCACTGTATTATGCATATTGTTTATAAATAACTTTATTGCTGGACTCCTTACTTCTGAACTGGCAGAAATTGGAAGACTGCCACAAATAATAATGCACTGTAGGCCCTACAGCACTGTAGTAGCCATTACGTAGTTAGCTGTAATTTTGAACTGTCTATTGGTTCAATTAGAGTTGCGAAGTGAATAATGAAGATATTTCTCGTCTACAACTCAGAGAAGGCATTCTCAGTACATATTTAAGCGTATGTAATGTATATGTCTCAATTTTACTGTCATACAAAGTATGTGTGTAGCGAATAACTACGTGAAGAAGATGATGTTCATACATTCATTTCACAAGCTCCAACCTCCACTACTCTGTGTTACCCTAAATAGTAAAAAAATTAATTATCAGTAACTTATGTAATCAGTATTATAGTCTTGCGAAATAGTGGTAGTGCTAATGATAGTTTGGAAATAATTAATTTTCGTGGCCGAAACGCTATAGAAACCTTTTGTTTTCACCCCTCAGAAAATTTCATTTTACTCCACAGGGGGCAGTTAGCCCCAGGTTGGGAACCACTGCTATAGCGATTAATTACGTCTCACACAGTGCGTTATTCAGCCAGACTCCCTGAACGCCGAGCATCAACAGCGACCACATCAGGGAAACTGCAGGTTTCCTACCGTAATCCTTACTCCTCCACATTTTGATACTTTAGTCTGCTTTACCTCCCCCCCCCTCCCCCATTTTATCCTGGTCTCCTTTATTCACATGGCATGCAGCACATTGAATAAGTGTACGACTTCGTCTATTGGTTACTGTGTCGTCCATTCACCGAGCGGGCATTAAGGAATAAAAAAAAATTTTGATAGTGGATGGAGAAGTTATTGGAATGTTGTTTCTGTTTGTCTGTAACATGACATCTATGAGCTCTTATCACAGCGTGTGACAGCTTTACCAAACACCGATACTAATTACGTAATGTCGTTTGACTATTCCGTACATTACTCATATCTTTGTATATCTATAGATCGTCTGTCACCAAAAGTTCGTTCATTCTTCAAGATTTCGGCTTTGTATTCCTACTTTAATGAATCGTAAATATAACTGAATTGACAGATTTCATTAACACAGCTCTTGGTCCTCATTGAACAAACCTCAATTACTTAACTTTTTGTGTAGTTACTTGCACAATATAAATGTGAATACATTTTAAATGGGCTTAAGTCTATTTCTGTCCTTATCTAAGGTCTCTCTCCAGCATCATAGTCGTGTAAATTACATCGCGATACACGAATGGCCTGCACCCACTTCGCACAACTTGTGTGGTGACATTTACCAGCGTGTCAGCGTATGCGGGATATCAGATCGCTAATGACAGTTCACGGCTCCAGGTGCGGCCGCAGACTTCAACGTCACTGCAAATAAAGGCAGAGCAACGTTTATCTCGCAGATATCACGTAAAATATTGTTTTTACTTCACCGCCAAGGGAATTACGACCTCCTTTGTTATAACACAAAGATGAAGTACACAGTGCAGGATATACAATAACTTGAACATTTTCATCTTCATTTTCCTTTCCGACAGTGATCAAGTTACGAAATAATCAGGAATTTTTTTTTTTTTTTGTTAGTAGGTATACGTATTATCTGTCTCCGTTTGGTTCTCGTACTCTTTTACTAGACATTTAATTCTATTATTTAGTGCATGGATCTCAGAGCCCCATTTTTAGCGCAATATATATAATATATTCCAACATCGTTGTATTCCACTCAAATAAAAATCACTCATTTCTATTTTCAACTAACAAAGATTTAACAGAAAACGCGTATTCGAACTTGGGTCAAACCCGTATAGATTCGGCCAAGTTGTGCCGTAGATACAACGAGATCGGACAGTGCACAGATTTCCATTCCCGTCATAATAAGAGCCAAATATTCTTTACCTTATTTGTTTCACCTTCCTACTATTATTTTCATGCATTCCTTTATTATGACTAGTTGTCAACTGTTTCTTCTATTTTTTTTCTGTCTGTTAAAAAACATCGTCCACTGCATAACCCAAAATATTTCCAACAATGCAGGGTATTCTTCTTCTTCTTCTTCTTCTTCTTCTCTGGCTATGGATGTACGTTCAGTTTAATGAAGATTAAATCATACTCAAAGAAGAAAAAAACGACAGACCAGGAAGGAATTATACGAATGGGACGTAAATCAGTAGATGTGATGTGCACGTGCAGACAAAAAAATGAATGTACTTTCAGAAAAACTGGATGATTTATTTAAGAGAAAGAGCTTCACAAATTAAGCAAGTCAATTACGCTTTGTTACACCTTCGGCCCTTCTCCAAGCATTTATTCGGCATGGAATTGATTTACAGAATTGTTGGATGCCCTCCTGTGGGATATCGTGCCATATTCTGTCCAAATGGCACAAAAGATAGTCAAAAATCTGAGCTGAGTGGAGGTCCTGCCCATAATGATCCAAATTTTCTCAATTGGAGAGAGATCCGATGACCTTGCCGGCCAAGGCTGGGCGTGGCAAGCACGAGGAAAAGCATTAGAAATTCTCGCCGTGTGTGGGCGGGCAATCAACACCTTCACTGCGCGATAACAACGATGAAGTGACTGATGACATTGCCACTAAAGCAGAGTTATTAGACACGGTGTTCCGCAACTCCTTCACCAAAGAAGACGAAGTAATTATTCCTGAATTTAAATAAAAAACAATTGCCAATATGAGAAACATAGACATAGATATCCTCGGTGTAGCTTCAAATTGTTCAAATGGCTCTAAGCACTATGGGACTTAACGTCTGAGGTCATCAGTCCCCTAGACTTAGAACTACTTAAACCTAACTAACCTAAGGACATCACACACATCCATGCCCGAGGCAGTACTCGAATCTGCGACCGTAGCAGTCGCGTGGTTCCTGACGGAAGCGCCTAGAACCACTCGGCCACAGACCGGTTCGGTGTAGTAGAGCAGCTTAAATCACTTAATAAAGCCAAGGCCTCCGGTCCAGATTGTATACCAGTCAGGTTCTTTTCAGAGTTTGCTGATAGAATAGCTCCATATTTAGCAATTATAAACAACCGCTTGCTCACAGAGAAAGATCCGTACCTAAGGACTGGAAAATTGCTCATGTCACACCAACCCAAAAATGGAAGTAGGTGTTATTCGCTGAGCATATAATGTGTTCGAACATTATGAAGTACCTCGACGAAACGATTTATTGACACTTAGTCTGCAAGAATTCAGAAAGAATCGTTCTTGTGAAACACAGCTAGCTCTTTATACTCGTGAAGTAATGAGTGCTATCGACAGGGGATGTCAAATTGATTCCATATTTTTAGATTTCCAGAGGGCTTTCGACGCCATTCCTCTCAAGCGTCTTCTAATCAAACTGAGTGCCTATGGAATATCGCCTTAGTTGTGCGACCGGATTCGTGATTTCCTGTCAGAAATGTCAAGTTCGTAATAATAGACGGAAAGTCATCGAGTAAAACAGGAGTAATATCCGGCGTTTCCCAAGGAAGTGTTATAGGCCCTCTATTGTTCGTGACCTATATTAACCGTACATGGTTCAAATGGCTCTAATCACTGTGGGACTTAACATCTGAGGTCATCAGTCCCCTAGACTTAGAACTACATAAACCTAACTAACCTAAGGACATCACAAACATCCATGCTCGAGGCAGGATTCGAACCTGCAACCGTAGCAGCGGCGTGGTTCCGGACGGAAGCGCCTAGAAGCGCTCGACCACAGCGGTCGGCTATATTAACGACGTAGGAGATATTCTGAGAAGCCGTCTTGTATTGTTTGCAGATTATGCTGTCATTTACCGTCTTGTAAGGTCATCAGATGATCAAAACGACTTGCATAATGATTTAGATAAGATATCAGTATGGTGCGAAAAGTGGCAATTGACCCTGAAGAAAGAAAAGTGTGACGTTATTCAGATGAGTACAAAAGAAATCCGCTAAATTTCGATTACGCGATAAGTCACACAAATATAAAGGAAATATTTAGGGATTACAATTAGTGGCAATTGACCCTGAAGAAAGAAAAGTGTGACGTTATTCAGATGAGTACGAAAAGAAATCCGCTAAATTTCGATTACGTGATAAGTCACACAAATATAAAGGAAATATTTAGCGATTACAATTACAAACATCCTAAATTGGAATGATGACATAGAAAATGTAGTGGCTAGAGAAAACCAAAGACTGCGATTCATTGGCAGAACAGTTAGAAGGTGCAACAAATCTACTAAAGAGACTGCCTACACCACGCTTTTCCGCCCTATTCTGGAGTACTGCTGTGCGGTGTGGGATCCGCATCAGGTGGGATTGACGGATGACATCGAAAAAGTTTAAAGAAGGGCGAGTCGTTTTGTATTATCGCGAAATAGGGTAGATAACATTTAAGTGGTTGTTTTTCCCGCGCGCCGTTAGAGAGTGGAACGGTAGAGAGACATCTTGAAGGTGGTTCATTGAACCCTCTTCCAGGCACTTTATTGTGAATAGCAGACTAATCATGTAGATGTAGATCTTGCTGAAATTTAAGCCTAGTATGGCTTTCCATGAAGGACAACAAAAGGGGTAGTAGAATATCGTTGACGTACCGCTGTGCTGTAGGGATGCCACGGATGAGAGCCGAAGAGGTTCTGCTCTGAAGTGAAAGGGCATTCCGGACCACCACTCCTGGTTGTCGGGACCCACGGTGGACGACAGTCAGCTTGGTATCCCACTGCTGCCCGGGGCGTCTTCACCGGTCGTCTGAGCTTAGCTCCAACTGGGACTCATCACTGAAGACAAATTTACCCCAGTGAAGGAGATTCCAGGCCGAAAACATGCCTGGAGACGGCCCAGACGGCGGCTTGATACCAACCTGGTCGTCGCCCGCCATGTGGCCGAACAACCAGGAGTAATGATCTTGGATGCCATTTGTTTCTATAACAGGATCCCTTTGATTGACACCCCTCAATCTTACGGTGTGCTGCGCGCCTATAAGATGCATGGCTGTTGGGGTGGAACAGTCGCAAGCGGGCAACCTCTGGGGCACCTGCCGCGCCCCAGTTATATAAGGCTTACCTAGGCACGCGGGGCTCTGTCTAGGTGGACTTCTAGTTCCCTAGCTGCTCGTGGGACCGAGATGGAACCCTCGAACTTTTATTCTTCTCCTGCCAGCGGAAAGGGTGGACCGCTGGTGGGTTCTAACACCCAATCCAACAAGAGGGCTCGTGTAGCCAGTCCTCCTGATTCAGGTAGTAGTAACAGAAAGCATGCTGCTTCGCAGAATGTGTTTTTCATAATTAAAAGAAAAGATGGGAGTTTTGAAAAAGTTTCGCCATTTTATATACAGAAGGGCTTAGAAGGTATTGCTGGCACATTAAAATCTGTAAAGCGCTTGCGAAATGGCACCTTGTTGGTTGAAACATCTAGCTTCCAGCAAGTCCAGAACCTTCAGAAGGCACAATTTCTTGGGGAGTTTGCGATAGAGACTGAATTTCACACCTTGAACTACAGCAAGGGTGTTGTGACTTGCAGAGATCTCGTTGACATTCCCCAAGACGAACTGAAGGCTGAATGGTCCCGGGAAGGAATTGTCGACGTGCAACACATTATGAAAAGGGTGGATGGTGCTCTCATAAAGACTGACTCATTTATCCTTACATTTAACACCACCAAATTGCCAGAGCATGTGAAGGCAGGTTTCCTACATCTCAGTGTACGGCCTTAGTACCCCAACCCCATACGGTGTTTTAAATGCCAACACTTTGGACACACTACTCTCGGCTGTAGAGGGGAAGCCACTTGCGGGAATTGTGGTAAAGCCGCCCATGAGGGAGTTGGTTGTTCCTCTCCTCCCAAGTGTGTCAACTGCTCTGGGGATCACCCTGTGTGGAGTAGGGAATGCAGAGTTTTCCTTGAGGAACGGAAGATCCAGGAACTAAAAACTACAAAACGCATCCCGTATGGTGAGGCGAAGAAAATCTACAAGTCCATGCAGCCGCCCACGTTCGCTGCTTCCTTTTCTTCCGTTCTCAAACAACCAGTCTTGAAAACCGATGCCGCTACGCAAACGGAGGTTGCTACTGTCAGCACTAGCACCTGCGCTTGTCAATGTACGTGTGCTGCTGCCATTCCTGTGAAGCCTGCTGCTCCCCCCCCGGCCTTCTGACCAGGCCGTGGTAGCTGACATCATGGAACTTCCTGCCCCTTCCCAGGTCCAGTCTTGTGCACTGCCCAGCGCTGCTACACCCCCTACTGCTTCTGAGGTTTTGGCTCCAATGCCACCTCAGGCCAGAACATTGAAGCCAAAGTCAAAGGTGAAGACTCGCCCACTAAAGGAGACTGCAGTTATACAGTCTCCTGATGTGGATGTCATTCTCTCTGACGTCTCTCTCGACTCCTCTTCTGAGGCGATGGAGGTTGATGTCAGACTGGGGCAATCATCTCGCCCCAATACTGAGCCTCCACCTGTTGTGGGCTCTCCTCCCCAACAGAAAGTGAGAATGAAGGTACTCCCACCCTGATAGATGGCTCCCATTATACAGTGGAACATGAATGGATTCCGGGCACATGTGGAGGAACTGAACCTCCTAGCACAGCAACGCCCCCTGTGCTTGTGTTTACAGGAAACGCATTGAAAACCATCTGATGCTCCTGTACTAAGGGGCTATACGTCATATCGCAAAGATGACCTGACTGGAGAAAGGGCCAAAGGCGGAGTCGCTGTGTTTGTCAATAATGACCACCACTCCTCTGCTCTCCCCCTGGATACTGAACTGCAAGCAGCTGCAGTTGAAATTCATTCACCTCGGAGGCTTACCGTTTGCTCCCTTTATTTACCCCTCTGGATGCAATGACCTTAGACGCTCTCACAGATCTTATCGACCAACTCCCCCGCCCATTTCTCCTCCTGGGAGACTTCAATGCCCATCATGTCCTGTGGGGCTCCACTTCTCTTTGCGCTCGAGGTCGAATTTTGGAGAGCCTCCTAACATCTCAAGTGTTGTGCATCCTCAACACAGGTACTCCGAATCATTTCTCTGCTGCTACAGGGTCATTCTCAGCCGTTGACCTATCTTTCTGCTCTCCAACCCTCACCGAGTCTGTTCACTGGGAGGTCATTGACGACCTTCATTCCAGCGATCACTTCCCTATCCGCATTCATCTCCTGGATGGTGTAGCGCTGGAGCAGCGGCCACCATCGTGGATGATTGGCAGGGCTAACTGGCCACTGTTCACTCGGTTGGCTGTCTTTGACCGCCACAATAACGTACAGGAATGGGTGGATCACATCACGCTTGTGGTCCATCATGCTGCTGACCTGTCCATACCACAGTCTTCTGGCACTCTTAAGCGGCGCCTTGTGCCTTGGTGGACAGAAGAGTGCCGTTCAGCCATCCGGGACAGGCGTGCGGCTCTTCGCCGATTTAAATGCCGCCCAACAGCGGTCAATCTTACCGCTTTTCGAATCGCGAGAGCCAGGGCACGCCGTGTCATTAAAGAGAGCAAGAAAAGGTCATGGCAGGAGTTTCTGGACTCCATCAACCGTTCCACTTGTTCCACAAGAGTATGGGAAGCCATCCGGAGGATTTCCGGTAAACATAGCCGTTTACCAATAGCTGCTGTCCTGAACCAGGGATGCCTCCAAATGACACCCAGAGCCATTGCTCAGACGCTGGCAGAGCATTTTGCACAAAGTACTGCCACTGCAAATCAGGATCCAGCGTTTCGTCGCTACCGTGCGACTGTCGAAAGAGCGACCTTGGTCTTTCGGTCGAACAGTTCTGAGGCCTACAATTCCCCTTTCTCCATGTGGGAACTTGAATCGGCACTTACTGAGACTTCTGACACTGCACCAGGTTACGACCGCATCCGGTACTCCATGCTTCGACATCTGCCAGCGGCGTCAAAGGAAATCCTCCTCGAATGTTTTAATCTCATATGGCAGAGAGGAGTGTTCCCCACCTCGTGGAGGGAGGCAATTCTCATCCCTCTCCTCAAACCAGGAAAGGACCGCACATGTCCCGGTAGTTATCGTAGTATCGCCTTGACAAGCTGTGTCGGAAAGACCCTGGAACGGATGGTTAACCGGCGTCTGGTCTGGCTGTTAGAGACCAGACAGCTCCTTAGCCGCTTTCAGTGTGGATTCCGAAAATATCGGTCCACGGTCGACAACCTGACCCTCCTAGAGGCGGCTATTCAGCAGGCTTTTCTCCGTCAGTATCACTGTATCGGCATCTTCTTTGATATCAGTAAGGCATATGATACTACTTGGTGACACTGTATTCTTGCACAAATGCATCAATGGGGCTTTCGTGGCCGCCTCCCGATTTTCATTCGGTCTTTCCTGTCTCAGCGGTTTTTTCGGACCCGCGTTGGTAACACACTGTCTGATCGCTTTGAGCAAGAGAACGGTGTCCCCCAGGCAGTGTTTTAAGCTTTACCCTCTTTGCCATAGCCATCAACAGTACAGCGTCTACAGTGAGGAGTCCAGTACAGTGCTCCTTATTTGTGGACGACTTTGCTGTTTACTGTTCCTCCTCCAGTGTTGCAACCGTGAGCCGTCAGTTGCAGCTAACAGTGCGGCGGTTAGAGGAGTGGGCTGCAAAGACGGGTTTTCGGTTTTCTGCCGATAAGTGTGTTTGTGTTCATTTTAATCGTTCTCGTCATCTTTTCACTTTGCCTGCCTTGCATATGGGGGATACTGTCCTACATTTTAGAGACACAGTGCGGTTTCTGGGCCTAATTTTTGACTCCAGGTTGTCATGGCTGCCACACCTACGTGACTTGAAAGCCAGAACGCTGAAGGCACTGAACATCCTCAAGTGCCTCAGCCACAGATCTTGGGGCGCGGACAGGGCGCGTCTCCTTCAGTTTTATGGAGCTTTTGTGCGTTCACGGCTGGACTATGGGTGCACAGTATATGGGTCAGCGAGGCTCTTATTTGCGGATCCTTGACGCTGTTCACCATGCTGGGATCCGACTGGCCACAGGTGCTTATCGGACCATTCCCGTACCCAGCCTCTGTGCTGAGTCTGGCGAACCGCCACTTACCATCCGGCGGCAGCTCCTGCTGGTGCGCCAGGCTTGTAAGTTTCTTGCAGCTCCCAGATCGCCTGCTCACCATCTTGTTGCCCATCCACCTCTGGACCGCCTTTTTTCCCGCCGTCCCCGGGTTACGTTGCCGTTTGGGATCCGTGTGCAATGTGTACTAGAGTCCCTCGGTGTGGAGTCTGTACAACCCCAAATCCAAGGTTTTAACCGCCTGCCACCCTGGTTACTGAAGAGGCCCGGAGTGATTTTAGATTTATTGCAGTACAAGAGAGATTGCACTCCTGCCACCGTTTTTAATGCAGCATTTTCTGCCATTTTATCTGTGCACCACGACTATGTAGCTGTTTTTACGGATGGGTCGAAACAAGGGGATTCTGTTGGTTGCTCAGTTGTTTTTCCATATCGTGTCCTCAAGGTCCGACTGCCTCAGACTTTTACTGTCTTTGATGCAGAATTGTTTGCGATCTTGCGGGCACATGAGACATTCTTCCTCTCCTAAATTTCTTGTCTGTTCCGATTCACTCAGTGCCCTTCACTCATTGCAACGTTTGTATCCGGCAGACAAAATTGTCCAGACCATCTAGGATGCCCTCCTCCGACTACAGCGACTGGGGAAGGTTGTAGCTTTCTGCTGGGTTCCGGGGCATGTTGGCATTGCTGGGAATGAAAGGGCAGAGCTCGCAGCCAAGGAGGCGTGTCTCGCCCCACAAGTATCTCAGTGTGCTATCCCCTTGCACGCACTCACCTCGCTGTTGAGCTCATGGGTCATGCGTCGGTGGGAGGATGAGTGGCTGGAAGTGACTGACAATAAGCTCCGTATAGTCAAGCCCACAACGCGTGTGTGGTGTACTTCCTTTCAGCCCCATCGACGGGACGAGATTCACCTCACTCGGCTTCGAATAGGCCACAGCCCTATGACGCATGGCTTCCTGCTCCGGCGAGAGGGCCCTCCAATGTGTGGTGCTTGCGGCGTCCAGGTCACTGTGCGCCACGTTTTATTGGATTGCGTTTTATTTTCTGACCAGCAGGTCGCGGCTGACTTGCCAGCGGACCTGCCGTCTCTTTTAGGCAACACTCGGACGAATGTGGTTAAAGTTTTAAAGTTCTGTGCCCAGTCAAATGTTTTTATAAAGATTTTAGGGAGAGGATTTTAATTTTCTCACTGTGTGACAAGCTCGCCCATATTTTATGTAAGTGGCCAGCCAATAACAATTTCCTGTGACATTCTTGTTGCTATGTTTCCCCTTTCCTTAGGTTTTACTTTCTTATGTAGCATTTTCCTTCTTTTCCTGCTTTCTTTGAGTGTGTGCTTTAGTTTTCTTAGGTCTGTCCACATTCGTTCCTTTTAATGTGTGTCAGGGCGCTGATGACCTCGATGCTGAGCGCCCATAAGCCCCAACACACCACCACCACCGACATCCGTGTCACAGCGGCACGTCGACGATATTCTACCCTCCGTTTTGTTTCCCTTCATATCAGGCAAACTGAGGCTTACATTTCAGCAAGATAATATCCTCCAGCACACGGCGACAGTTTCTACTGCGTGTCCCCGTCCTTGCCATACCCTACCTTCCCCAGCGAGTTCGCCGGGTCTCTCCTCAATTGAGAACGTTAAGAGCATTAACGGCAGGATTCTCCAACCATCTCGGGATTTTGAAGATCTAACGCACCAGTTGGATAGAATTTGGAACGATATGCCTTAGGAGGGCATCCAACAACTGTATTAATCAGCGCCAAGCTGAGTAACTGTTCGCATAAGGGTCAGAGATGGACCAATACATTATTGATTTCCTCAGTTTGTGAAGCTCTTTCTCTTGAATAAATCATCCAATTTTTATGGAATTTTTTCCTTGACATCAAAACATTACAAGAAGTTCATATGAACATTGGGCCGAAAATTATTCTTTCGGGAGATATGAAAAAATTTATCAGTTATGGCACAAGAACGATACGTTTATAAAACGTAAATACATTTACAGAAATTGATGGGAATGGTCACCTCCTCCTCCTCCTCCCCCCTCCCAATACAAGTACCTCTACTACATCTACTGCTTTCATGCATCCCCTGAGCCGGCCTTCCGTAATTTGGTAAAGTCGAGGAAAACTTTTGGTATGTTTCGTATTCGGTCGGATCTATTTTAGATACGCTCTCTCAAAACATCATCATTAGGTACGGGAGTTGAATATATCAGTATTATAAATGTTCCCGACTGAAAAAAAATCCATTGATTCAAATCTGGAAACCAGGCATGCCATACAATGGACCCGCGCGACCAATTCACCAATTTGCGAACTTGTTATCGAGATACTGGTAAACTATCCGTGTAGAGGGAGGTGGAGCACGATCATGCATAGCTCACATTCGTTGGATGATGTGTAGTTGTACACCACCAAGACAATGAATCAATTCATGTCTAAGAAACTACGGATACGTTTGTCCAATAAGACATTCTGCGAAGAATTATGGACCAATGTGATGGTCATGAATGATTCCACCCACACGATGAGGCTGAATCTCTGTTGATGTCTAACATGTCAACGTCATGGTGGTTTTCATACGCCCAGGCGCGACTGCTATGATAAATGAAGATCCTATCAAGTGCAAAACCCGCCTCATCAGTGAATAAGGTAGTTGCTAAGAGCAGCAAAAGCACAGAACACTGTCCTAGTATGCATTAGCAGGAAGTTATTCTTGGCTAAAAGTCTGCCTTATTTAATCCTTGCGCCCAGTGAAGGTCGTAAGAGTACAGACGATTTTCATCCAGGACATTACGGAACGTTATGTGATTAACGCCTTCCATGCTCGTAGGTCACCCTGTACTACTTGATGGAGTCTCATTCAAAGTACGAAGGACGCGTTCTTCAAGCACAGGCGTTAGTATATCGCATGATCTCACAGTCGCTAATTCTCTTCTCAAATGAGCCTGTCTCTCGCAAGCATTGGTGGAGCCGTACAAACGTTCTTGTTCGAAGTAATTGCCTCCCTGGACAACGTTCAACCTGACGTTGACGGGCTGCATCTGCATTCTCATCCGTTAAGCCGTGCACATGTTATGTATCCGCCATTGTAGACACTGAATACATCGTTTTGATGCGTTGTGATGGAAGTTTCACTTAAATAGAACATACAACAGTTACACAATACAAAGAAATCCCATTACCAGCTATAAACAAGATAGTTGAAACTTATCTGTTACGATTTGTTTAAGTGACAGAGAGTGAAGCTGTATCTGTTGGTAGGTTAACGCGAACTATTGGTGACAAAATTGAACTGCGAGAATGCATCATTAACTCTAACTGCGAGAATCTTAAGAAAAATATCCCCTGTCTGAAACTTGTAAACACAATATCTGACTATGAACTTTGATAAGACAAAACTGATTACTTTAAAAGTAAAGCTGGTCTCTGTGAAATTTAATTGTAAGTAGGCTGTTTATGTTTTCTTATTGGCAACGTTACGTAGCGCTCAATATGAAAATCACTGGCTGTGCTGTGTGCAGTCTGTGGCTGCTTTGCATTGTTGTAATACTTGCCATTGTAGTGTTAGGCAGCTGGCTGTGAACAGCGCGTAGCGTTGCGCAGTTGGAGGTGAGCCGCCAGCAGTGGTGGATGTGGGGAGAGAGATGGCGGAGATTTGTAATTTGTCATGAACTGCTATATTTATATATGATGATATCAAGGTTAATACATTGTTTGTTCTCTACTAATATCTTTCATTTGCTAACTATCCCTATCAGTAGTTAGTGCCTTCCATAGTTTGAATCTTTTATTTAGCTGGCAGTAGTGGCGCTCGCTGTATTGCAGTAGCTTGAGCAGCGAAGATTTTTTTGTGAGGTAAGTGATTTGTGAAAGGTATAGTTTAATGTTAGTCAGGGCCATTCTTTAGTAGGGAATTTTGAAAGTCAGATTGCGTTGCGCTAAAAACATTGTGTGTCAGTATAAGCACAGTCTTGTATAAATTGTTCAAAGGGGACGTTTCATATGTCGACCCTTAGCCTAGGATACCTCACTGGAATCTTCTGATTTTTTCTTGTAGTTTGTGTAATTAGTGTAGCTATTGTTTATTGCTAGCGCGTAATTATAGAGAGAATTTCCTTTGTAGTTGTAGTTTTTCATTGTTGTACAGTAAAACAGTTGTGGCATGCATGTAGATTTGCACCAAGTATTTCGCAGCTGCGCTGGCAATTAAGTAGACATTATTTCCATTGCTATGTTATTTTATTTTGCTCTTCAAATTGCGCTTTTCTGTGTTATCGTGTGAAATACTGTGACAATAATGGCGTGTGAAAAACGTAATACTAGGCTCCAAAGTAAACTGAGAAATGACAGTGAAGACGAAAGCAGTGTGTTAGCGCCGCAGAGTAATGAATTAACTAATGTTCAAAGTAGTAATTTGGTAATTGCGCATAGGGAAATGGAGCGGGCGGCAAACAATGGTGTAGACAGTGAAACAGGTAGTGAACAGGGAAGCGTTATCGATCGATTGGTCGGCAACAGCTCGCCTCAGGAATCGGGAATGACAGAACACAATATTGCAAATACTGCAGACTCAGGTTTTGGGTTCCCACCGTTTTCTCAAATGAGTCAAGACACATTTTCCACTTGTCAAAATGTGAATGTTGCCGGTGCAACTTCACTGCCGAAAAGCACTGAGGAACATGTTTCAGACACCAGTGCATTGTTATTACAATTAATGCAACAAATGGGACAAAAGCTTGAAAAGTTAGACACAATGGAACAACATCAGAGACAAACACAGCAACAGTTAGACACAATGGAACAAAATCAGAGACAAACACAGCAAAAGCTTCAAAAGTGAGACACAATGGAACAAAATCAGAGACAAACACAGCAAAAGCTTCAAAAGTTAGACACAGTGGAACAAAATCTTAAAAAGTTAGACTCATTGGAACAAACACTTGAACAAACACGTGAAGATTTAACTACTGAGTTACATAACATGGAATCGAAATGTCAAAAAGTCTGTAATGACGTAAAAACACAAATTTGTGAGCATTTTCAACCTATTTTTTCGCGGCATGAAAATGCATTACAGAATCACGAAGCAGCCATAAAAGAACTGCAAATTATTGTTAATGAAAATCATGAGACCTTGCAAGCTAAATTTGACTCAGTTGCATCTACCGATTCGGTTACGCAACTTGCAAAAACTCAGGAAAACTTTAAGGACACAGTAGATACTCTGAAACTTGGTTCAGAAAAACACACTGAAGAAATAAGGACACTATCGGAGAAAGTAGCCAAACTTTCGGATCAGGTCACTAACTTATCTACAAAGGTAGATGATGATCTGAATGACACAAGACCCGTAGCCTTCACTGACACAGAAGAGTATGAACAAATAAGAAAATTCAAACAAAATCAGAATCAAATTAATACACAACACCAAAGAGAAATCCGGGAAGTACAAGATCAGCTGACACAGGTAATACAAGAATTACGTATTTCAGAGGACACTGGCGCTCCAACACGGGAAGAGGGACTTAGAAACACGGAAAAGCCGCAAAATAATAACACAGGGCATTTCGGAAGTTATGAAAGAAATTGGCAATGTGCACCGAATTTTGAGATGGAACGGCCGACACAACCTAACAATGACCGATATGCGACTCGCCGACATGATGATTTTGACTATAAGCTGTTCATTACTACACGTAAATTCAAAACATTTAAGAATTCTGGCAACGACATTCATCCACAAGCATGGTTCCATCAATTCTCTCATTGTTTTCCTCCCGTCTGGACGTTGGAACACAGATTAGAATTTATGTGTTGCTACTTAGAGAATGAACCAGCTGTAAGAATGCGATCGGTCATTCACGATTGCCACAGTGAAGGAGAATTTTACCATGCCTTCCTCTCAGCATATTGGTCTCAAGCCACACAAGACCGAGTAAAACATGGTATCATAATGATGAAACATTTCGAACAATCTGAATTCTCCAGTCTTGTGAAATATTTTGAAGACATGTTGCACAAGAATCAGTACCTGTCAAACCCATACAGCCCCTCAGAACTCATCCGCATTTGCTTAATCAAATTACCTGAACATTTACGGCATATTATTTTAGCAGGACGTTGCAAAGACGACATTGAAGCTTTTCAGGGACTGTTACAAGAACTAGAAATTGACACTGATAATCACGGAACGCGAAAACAAGGACACAACAATTACAGGTCACATCCGTCACAATTCCGTGACGACAGAAACAATAACCGGACACGACTGGTCTATTCTTACAACGCAAATTGTGACCAAAATAGACACCACCCGTACGACAACCGTTGGCAGAGTAGTAATAATTACAGGGAAAGATCACCTCTCCGCGGTAGTGACTATCACAGAGACAATCAGAGAAACAGACAATATGGGAACCAAAATAATTATTATCAAGGGAGACAGAATAACTTCAGACGCAACAGTTCAGCACGCAGTTACGATTCAGGGAGAAATTCTCCACCACTTAACCGACAAGAAAGAAACTACAGGAACTACCGACATGACGACAGACGATGTGATCGTAACGACAGACCTGAATTGCATCAGAACTGGCGGGATTCAAACAGAGCAGGTCCCTCTCGAGGAGGTGAATTTGTAGAAGTTAGGTCTCCAAATCCCAATAACGACGCGCGCCAACAAAAGAACAGACAATGACTCGCACAGCAGGCAGCCACCTGCGCCGGGCTGGCTCAGAGAAAAATGATATAGACGCTAACCTTGAGAAAAATTCCAGTATTCTTTACCGACGTATACCGCCTGACAATTGCATTCAAGTTGAAACTCTGCGTACTAGGAAGAGTAAAGGTTTACACCACATTTCACATGTAAAACCATTTATTGAAAGATAATCTGCTTTTTAACTTTGTCTTTGCCATAAAACTTTTCACTTCACATTTCTAGTATGCTTTGTCAGACTTAAGAAACTGTTAACATGCAACAATGTTTGAAGTTAAATATCCAGTCTAGAACCTAGGGAACATTTTTAAACAGAAATTACGAATGCATTGTTATAGTGAACAGACGACACAGTGTTGTATTTGTACATTCTTGCTTGTTAGTTGCACGATTACGTAACGACTATCAGGCTTACATACTTAGAACACATACTGGTACTGCTAATGAGATTTTAATGCAACATTTTGGTTTACTTGAAAATACATTCTGGGTTTAATGTACTTTCTGTGAGATACCAGACGACACAGTGGTTAGTTTAAGTGACAACTACACAGTTTTATCATGATGCTTCTAATGAGTGACAATTTACAATGTTGCTTTTGTAGTGTTTCTGTTTTATTTCTGCACAGTTTTTCTGTTTTATTCTGCAAAGTAAAACATGTTTTAGTAGTAACTTTTGTGGTATAGCTACAATGAGATTGCCTTTTCCGTAGCACAACAATACGTTACAGCACAGTACTTTCTTCATCATGGCAATAAGCGTAATAACTAAGATATCTATACATAAAGCATTTCACTTTTGTTTATCATGAGGTAAGTACATTGACTTCTGCAGAACTTAGCTTTCGGAGGACGATAAGTACGACACTTCCACAGAATTATCTTACAGCAAGACACACATTTAGCGCTACAGGACACGCATTTGAGTGATTAATTTTGTACTTAAAACATTTATTTTTAAAGATATTTGAAGTACAATGATACAAAGGTTTTCAGTGATACATTTCATTTCATTGCTGTAATCTGTAACACCTGAGGGTATAATTACATTAATCCTCAGGGGGTTATACGCCTACTTTGTGTACCATGTGTGTGGCAACCACGAGGAACCCTAGCTAATATGGTATTTGCTTATACAACTTTACACATCGGTACCATATTTCTCTAACACAGAATTACACAGCTATCTGATCACTTAACTGAGAGATAAACATTTTTTTATTACATCAGTGACAGATGTTTACGCAATTACACAGTTGGATAACTTCACACTTATGAAATTGTATTTTGTCTGTACTGTGTGAACTGTTCATATTTTTTCGGACCCATTGTGATACTATGAGAGCTTTGAATGATGTATTTGGTATGGGATCATGATTTTTAAAGTACGTTTGAGGCAGATGACACTTTTGACATGAGCAGAGAATTTTTTTAGGTTTTGACATTATTGCAGAAAGCTACGACGTTTTTGAGATTTGACTGAGGTGTTATGATGTTATTTTTTACGACGACGATGTGTATAATGCTGCTGAGGTATGTTTATGATTAATAAGCTGGTGCTATATGAGGAATTTGGTTATGCTATGTATTTATTATGATGAAATATTGAAGTGTCGTCGCAAGATTGACATGTCGACGAATATATATATGTGTAATAAGGTAAGGAGTAATGAATAGTGATTAGGGACTCTGACTTATGGAAAAGGATGTTGGAAACCAAGAATCATACTTTAGAATTATGAAATGTGTGTACATGTGTGAATCATGTGTGAATGTATCACAATGCTGGCGAAAATTTTTTGGACACTGTTATATAATAGCATTTTGTTTCTACACATTTGCAACGCAAATTCTTGACCTGTGAAACATTTTATATGAGACTGTCACTGTAGCGGAAATTGCTGTCGTAAATATTTCCGTAAGAAAGTTAAGTGACCACCTGCACGTAATGCGTCGTGGGCACCCACCTGGGCGACAGCCGCCCGAAAAAAAGCCATTAGCCTTTCAGCGGCACAGGTAAAAAAAAAAAAAAAACAGAAGGGGGGGGCCATTATACTCGCTATTGACATTTCCTTGTCGAAAGCATACTGTGGAGCTCGTAATTTATGATATTTACTGAAATGCTTATGAATTGATGGGAAATATTCTTACATCTGCAAACCTGATAATGACAAGTGTCTTTCTACGAGAGTTGAGAGCTACTGACTTACGAAATGCCACATGACTATTGAATGATATTTGTATGCTTTGGTTTGCGTAATTGCTTATTTCATTTGACATCTGTTTTCCAGCTGTGTTGCAGCATTGGTTTCATAAAATAAAATTAAATGCATTTGCTAATGTGAACACTTTCTGTCAACAGATCTATTAAATAATAATTTTGTGATCCACATTCTTCAAAAAAGGTGCACTTGGAAAGGAAAGAACAATAAGAAGGGACTAGTAACAGTAACTGCATACATAATATTCTTTTCTTTTCTGCTTGAGCTATGTCATGTTTAGATATAAGCTGCTGTTTGCCAGGCATAGTGCTACTGAACTTTAATTTGTGTTACTCTGCTAAGCCAGATTTATTTTTTTTGTTTGCTGCGCATTGCCTCATATTAGTTGTAATGTTGAATTGCTTGGTAATTTAGATTTACTGTAGCTTGCTTTGCGATTTTCCATTTTTTTTATTGCTGTTTATATTAATTGTTTTATGTGCTACTGCATTGCCTCATCCCTTAGTTTAGCATCTGAGCTCAGTAGATTTAAGTTAGCTTAAGAGGGGTAGACTATATAAGAAACTAACTATGATGAACTGGAAGAAGTGCATTGAGAATCTATAGGAAAATGGTTTGGCCAAATAAAAGAAGTAGTGTATAGTGGAGAAAAACTATTTTTGAAAGAGGATATGAACAGAATACAGAAAGCAGGCTTAGATAGGACTTTTTGGGAATAATGATGAACAAAGGGAGATCTCCATGCAAAATACTGCAGTAAAACAAACCCTGTCCTTTCCCTTTTGTGTTAGCCCACTATATGTTTGTGTACCCTTGTGTATTTGTTTTCTTCCTGTCTCTGTGTAGTTTCATAGAATTTTTTTTTTCTTTTAATATTAAGCTACATTCACTATGATGAGGAATACTGTTATCCTCGAATATAATTGGCATTAATAATATGTTATTTACCTTATAAATATGCTTACACATTATTTATTCTGTTTTGTTTTAATGCTCATGTGTGAAGTTGATGTTTCGAAAGTGATTCTGATCTTTTATTTTTGTACTCATGTCATAATTCCTGTAACACTGATGTATATGTTCATTTCTATTCTTTTGTAAAGCCTGTACTACAAATGTTATCTGTATTATTATGTTCTTTAATGATGTATTTTGTACCTTTGTTATTGTATTTTTATGTTACCAAATTGTAATTGTTACCAGTTCTTCAAATTAAGTAACATTTCACTGCACACGTTTCTGTTGGTCGTAGTACATGGACAATATGTGAGAAGTAGGGACTGATAGTGTTTGCACGTGTGTTAATGATTCAGCAAGGGACTGGATAACAGCATTGCTGGATCTAAGGACAATTCCAGAAACTTTGTGAGTGCACAAGTGGTGGTTTATGGACTTGCTATATTGTCCGCAAGACTCTTCGATGGTGATTGTGCACCTGCACATTTGCAACAGATGGCTGCTGGCTGTCTCTACCAGGACTACAGTGGGTCTGCATCTTTGATGGCCCACCAATTGCTACAAGGACTGCAGTGGGTCTGCACCTCTGGTGGCCCACCAGTACCGTAATTTCTACCAGGACTACAGTGGGTCTGCTCTGTGATGACCTAACTACCAATATTCTTCAAAACGTCGACTGACTCTGCTGTGGGTTTACTCTGTTGTGGCCCATTACCTGTCTGCATGTCGAGTCAGCACTGTCTTTCCGTTGGAAGGACAACACTACTTCTTCAAGACTGCATGGAAATCCACTACGTCTGTGTGCATTGTCTTTTACTGGTCAGACTTTGAGAAAAACACTGTTATTTTACTGTGACGAATGATGAGGACTGTCTTTATGGACTGTGAGAAAATTTTAGCTTTTGACCAACATTGTATCAATAAGTGTGTGCCTTTGATTTCTTTGTTATTGTAATTGTGAAAAAAATTTTAACAAATATGTATTGGCCAGTGCCCAAAAAAATTTGTAAAATTTTTTTTGGGTAGCATGGGGGCTATGTAAGTAGGCTGTTTATGTTTTATTACTGGCAACGTTACGTAGCGCTCAATATGAAAATCACTGGCTGTGCTGTGTGCAGTCTGTGGCTGCTTTGCATTGTTGTAATACTCGCCATTGTAGTGTTAGGCAGCTGGCTGTGAACAGCGCGTAGCGTTGCGCAGTTGGAGGTGAGCCGCCAGCAGTGGTGGATGTGGGGAGAGAGATGGCGGAGATTTGTAATTTGTCATGAACTGCTATATTTATATATGATGATATCAAGGTAAATACATTGTTTGTTCTCTACTAATATCTTTCATTTGCTAACTATCTCTATCAGTAGTTAGTGCCTTCCATAGTTTGAATCTTTTATTTAGCTGGCAGTAGTGGCGCTCGCTGTATTGCAGTAGCTTGAGCAGCGAAGATTTTTTTGTGAGGTAAGTGATTTGTGAAAGGTATAGTTTAATGTTAGTCAGGGCCATTCTTTAGTAGGGAATTTTGAAAGTCGGATTGCGTTGCGCTAAAAACATTGTGTGTCAGTATAAGCACAGTCTTGTATAAATTGTTCAAAGGGGACGTTTCATAATTAAAGAAAGAATCTGTTCTCTGCACAATTTGTCTTACCTGGGTGCAAACTGCTCTCGTAGCTGTAGCGCGTCTCGGTAACAGAGCTCACTTCAGAAATCCAAAACGAGAAAAATTCATGCAAAAATTAACACCTTTCAAAGTGAGTAAAAACGCACATTTGACTTAGGTTACGCAACCAGGAGTCACTGCATATTCCCATGTTCATATGAACTTTTTGCAATGTTTTACTATAAAGAAAAAAGTCCCTGAAGTTTCTGACACATGTTTTTATACACCTTGTATAATTTTTGTTGCTTTATGCATATTATCTCCCGGTTCAAAATTTTTGTGGTGCTTAATGGCCCTGAACTGCACTCTCTTTATTGCTATGTCAGTAAATTGGTACCACCACACTTAACAGTAAGTTACCACGACGTTGTTTTGCAAAATCACTAAGTAATAGAAGGTCTTTCGGCGATTTCTAGTCCATGAGAAAATCTTTTTCTGTGCCTATCTTCTCTTTCGTGATACATGGTTATGTTTGTGGATCAAATTTTAAATATACGAAGGGATCGTTTTAATTATTTTGCGTAAATAATTGAAGAAAAACTTTTTTGATAAAAATTGAATCATTCTTTATCAAAATAATCTCATCGAAATTTTTTTTGCATCGTTTAGGTGAATTCTGGAACCCTTGTTTCCACTTCTTATTGTTGCTTCAAATATATGATTTGGAACTATTCAGCAACCTTCTAAGGAGACGAAAATATCTACCCACGCAATTTTCTTACGTAAAGGAACAAAAATAAGCCGTAGCCTCCGGTAGATCTGGCAAATATGGGCAATGGGACATTAATCTTATGCTTCTCTACGGCGAATAATAATTTTTTTGACGTAGTTTGTGACAGCTGGCATTGTCATGATGTAGAACGATGCGACGTTTCCGTTTTTATTTCCTGATTTCATCGAAGACTTGTGGAAAACAAATTATTATGTACGATTCAGATGTAACTGTTCTGTCATCATCTCGACATGTCCACCCTAGCCAAAGAAGCAAGCGACCACTTGTTTGAAAGTGCTTCGCGGACATACCACTCTTTGTTGGTTTCAGTTCATCGTGGACCACGCACTCAGCTGATTGCTGCTTAGTTTTCGGCTCGAACGATTACATACAAGTGTCATCCTCCTTTAAGAAGTTGTGTAGGAATTTGGGGTTTGATCTATCGATTGCTTGATGAGTTTCCATGCACCAATTTCCACGAGCATATTTTGAGCTTCGATCGAATTGTGCGGAATCCATCGGCAACAGTTTTCACAACTAAGTATTCATTCCAATGAATTTTGAAGGGATAAACAACGCAATAGAGAAATACAGTATCAGGTAGAAAGAACATGTGAGCAGAATGTCAAATGACAGGCTGACGAAACAAGAGAGGAAGAGTAAACCCTGGTAAGACCTATAATCAGATAGGTTCATAATAATCTTAGATGACGGACCAGTGCGTTAGCCTTTTCGCTGGATGTGATGATGATGATAAATATTCATTCAAAATCGAAAGCCGATACTGTTCAACCAATTTGCTCCAAGAACCGATGTCTTTTGGAACAATAATCTATTTCAGTCGACTTTACAAAATTAATCGCTTAGAGAGGAACGACAACGACGAAAATCTGCATTGGAATCAGTGATTTCTGGAAGTTGATTGAATGTCAAAAGTTGAACGAACCGATGAAGACAGCCTTTTTTCACAACAATGTTTCCTTAAAAACTCACCGTAAATTGAGTGCACGGTCATTTTATGAACCGTCATTGGTTTAACAATAAGAAATTACAAATTTTAAACATTTGTAATGTTGCATCTCAATACTGCCATCTGGTGGTCGCTTCTAAAAATCTCAATAGGCGAGCCTCGTATCTTAGACAGGCGACAAGGAATATTCTTTCGCAGTAGCTGTTCAAGTACAATTGATGCGACTGCAGGGAACGAATAAGTTTTCCATTACCACGAAAAAGTTTATATTCTGAGTAATTATACCTCCCAGTCATCTTTCCGTACAGTGGAAATTACGTGCTTCAGCAGGAGGTATTCGCCAAGTAGCTTCACCGAAGAGAACTAAAGTTACAGAATTCGACGTCCCAGTTCTTTCATCGCAGAAATTTCAACGAAAAACAAAACAAACAATTAAAAACTTATTGCACCGTTCGTTGCGACTTTGGCAATGAATCTTTTACTTCTATGGATCCGTGTTTAAATTTTTTCTGGCTTTTGTGACAGCTGTTTCGCTCTGTAACTGGACTGGAGTTCTTCAGGGCGTTCTAGATACCTCGGTAATTGTCTCAAGTGAGGCAGGAATGGTAGTACTGGCCTGACCGAGACTTGCGAAGCTGTGACGTTACGACATGTTCCCGCCGTTCCCATTCCACAAGCGCCTGTCTGCCGTCCTGCGATTTAGCGCGGTAGCTTTCCCTCGCGATGTCACTTCTTCTTCCCTATCTCAATTGCTCGGCACACACATGGTATGAAGCGACAAACGTAAATTAAAACACTGACATTTTCGCTTTTGGTGGAAACTTTTTTATTTGTCTCTCATACATGACATTCGCAAGAGTTGTTCAAAGTGTAATTACAGATTCTCTCATGCAGTCTCTCATACAGCACCGTATGTTCATTCCACGACGAAGTTTAGGAATTTATTCAATTCTCAAAGCCTACGAGCTCCTCAGCCGTAGGCTTACGACGTCTTCCTGTGCATTGCTCAGCAGTTTGGTACAAACATCTATCGGAGAAATAAAAAAATTTAATGTTGAGGAATCCTTATCTGCTGCAGCAAACCTAAAGTGGTTCTGTGTGGTTCTCTTTCGTAATGTTTTCTCCATCGACAGTTTTTCATTTACTAGCCGACTACATGCGTCGCTATTCTGGAGGCAATTGAATTCAGTACTTCATCACGAAGTCTTCTTGCTGGCCTCTTTCCAGAAACATTTCGATAGAGGTATACACCAGTGATTTTGTGGGGAGCCATTATCTTCTTGTGATCACACTACCGTAACAGGTTTGCTTCAAGAATATCCAGAAGTTTTTTCCCTATTCCTGCCTTTCGTAAAAATCACAGTAGAATCCTTGCAGAGTCCTCTTCAGTATGCCCTGATTGTGCTGAAATTCTCAATCTTCCCGATTTTCTTCCATTTCGTTAATTCGATGATTCGTGCGTTATATTTGGTTCTCTTTTGTCGAAGGAATCTCAACAATTTTATTCATTAAATGCTGAGTGTTGCATGAGCAGATCTAGCCAACGTGTCAGCCACTAACTACAAATACATGGTATGTTACTGCCATCTGAAGGACGATTGGATTTAGAGTACGAGTCACATTCCATACATGCTGGATCTTCTGAGTACATGAAGTCCTTAGGGGACTGTTTTATGCACTTTCATTTACGTTACTTTTAATAATGTTTGATTCTACTTTGCACTGAATTTTTGTCATTTCAGTTGAAAGCCGTTTGTTAAAAGTCGTCTTTCAAAGCATTTATGTTTATGTAAGTTATGAATCGAATGGAAAAACTGGTAGAAGCCGCCCTCGGGGAAGATCAGTTTGGATTCCGTAGAAATGTTGGAACACGTGAGGTAATACTGACCCTACGACTTATCTTAGAAGCTAGATTAAGGAAAGACAAACCTACGCTTCTAGTATTTGTAGGCCTAGAGAAAGCTTTTCACAATGTTAACTGGAATACTTTCTTTCAAATTCTGAATGTGGCAGGCGTGAAATGCAGTGAGCGAAAGGCTATTTACAATTTGTACAGAAACCAGAAGGCAGTTATAAGAGTCGAGGGGTATGAAAGGGAAGCAGTGCTTGGGAAGGGAGTGAGACAGGATTGTAGCCTATCCTCGATGTTATTCAATCTGTATATTGAGCAAGCAGTAAAGGAAACAAAAGAAAAATTCTGAGTAGGAATTAAATTCCATGGAGAAGAAATACAAACTTTGTGGTTCGCCGATGACATTGTAGTTCTGTCAGAGGCTGCAAAGGACCTGGAAGAACAGTTGAACGGAATGGATGGTGTCTTGAAAGGAGGATATAAGATGAACATCAAGAAAAGCAAAACGAGGATAATAGAATGTAGTCGAATCAAGTCGGGTGATGCTGAGGGAATTAGATTAGGAAATGAGACACTTAAAGCTGCAAATGAGTTTTGCTATTTGGGGAGCAAAATAACTGGTGATGGTCGAAGTAGAGAGGATATAAAACGTAGACTGGCAACAGCAAGGAAAGCGTTTCTGAAGAAGAGAAATCTATTAACATCGAGTATAGATTTAAGTGTCAGGAAGTCATTTCTGAAAGTATTTGTATGGAGTATAGCCATGTTTGGAAGTGAAACGTGGACGATAAATAGTTTAGACAAGAAGAGAATAGAAGCTTTCGAAATGTGGTGCTATAGAAGAATGCTGAAGAGTAGATGGGTAGACCACATAACTAATGAGGAGGTATTGGATAGAATTGGAGAGAAGAGAAATTTATGGCACAACTTGACTAGAAGAAGGGATCGGTTGGCAGCGCATATTCTGAGGCATCAAGGGATCATCAATTTGCTATTGGAGGGCAGCGTGGAGGATAAAAATCGTAGGAGACCAAGAGATGAATACACTAAGTATATTCAGAAGGATGTAGGTTGCAGTAGGTACTGGGATATGAAGAAGTTTGCACAGGAAAAATTAGCATGGAGAGCTTCATCAAACCAGTCTTTGGACTGAAGACCACAATAACAACAAAGTAGTGCAAAGACCTTCTGTACGTGACAGCTAAAATTCGCCACATGTTCAATATTTGCTGACAATTCCTGTTTGTCAAATCTATATATTGAATCGATCTTACACTATCAATAACACCGACAAAAATTGTCAGTTGCCAAAGCGATTAAAATGTCGAAAACACATAAAAGGCGTGTGCTGCAGTTGTATTAGCTGTAGATAGCTTGCAAGAAACAGAAAACAAAGAAAAAGACGAAATTGGTCCGGGAATGGTTGGAAAGAAGGTCCGACTGGTCACGCGTTAATTTACTGACAGAAGTCAGAGTCATGGACGCGAAAAATTGCATAACTTGTTTTACGATGAGGCCTGCAGCGTACGCCAAGTTATTAGCGCTGCTAAGAGACGAAATAGAGGAGCAAAATACGTTAATGAAAGAGACAGTCACAGTCGACAAGAGAATAGGAGTAACTAACTTTGTGATTTCTGGTGACAGGCAGGTCATTCTAATGCTCGAAATTTAGTTCTGTAATATCAACTATCACAATTAATAAATTTCTGTGGAAACCTGTGAAGCAATTATATCTGCCTGGCAAGGATCTATTCAGGCTATTAACCTATAACAATTTCTTTCTTCGCTTTGTTATAATTTGGTGAAACTTATGTGTATTTCGCAAACAACTTACTAGTCATTGCAGACATGACTTTTTTCCGAAATGGGATCGTTTTTCCAAACTGCTGTATAATACACCAATTTATACTACACTCCTGGAAATTGAAATAAGAACACCGTGAATTCATTGTCCCAGGAAGGGGAAACTTTATTGACACATTCCTGGGGTCAGATACATCACATGATCACACTGACAGAACCACAGGCACATAGACACAGGCAACAGAGCATGCACAATGTCGGCACTAGTACAGTGTATATCCACCTTTCGCAGCAATGCAGGCTGCTATTCTCCCATGGAGACGATCGTAGAGATACTGGATGTAGTCCTGTGGAACGGCTTGCCATGCCATTTCCACCTGGCGCCTCAGTTGGACCAGCGCTCGTGCTGGACGTGCAGACCGCGTGAGACGACGCTTCATCCAGTCCCAAACATGCTCAATGGGGGACAGATCCGGAGATCTTGCTGGCCAGGGTAGTTGACTTACACCTTCTAGAGCACGTTGGGTGGCACGGGATACATGCGGACGTGCATTGTCCTGTTGGAACAGCAAGTTCCCTTGCTGGTCTAGGAATGGTGGAACGATGGGTTCGATGACGGTTTGGATGTACCGTGCACTATTCAGTGTCCCCTCGACGATCAGCAGTGGTGTACGGCCAGTGTAGAAAATCGCTCCCCACACCATGATGCCGGGTGTTGGCCCTGTGTGCCTCGGTCGTATGCAGTCCTGATTGTGGCGCTCACCTGACGGCGCCATACACGCATACGACCATCATTGGCACCAAGGCAGAAGCGACTCTCATCGCTGAAGACGACACGTCTCCATTCGTCCCTCCATTCACGCCTGTCGCGACACCACTGGAGGCGGGCTGCACGATGTTGGGGTGTGAGCGGAAGACGACCTAACGGTGTGCGGGACCGTAGCCCAGCTTCATGGAGACGGTTGCGAATGGTCCTCGCCGATACCCCAGGAGCAACAGTGTCCCTAATTTGCTGGGAAGTGGCGGTGCGGTCCCCTACGGCACTGCGTAGGATCCTACGGTCTTGGCGTGCATCCGTGGGTCGCTGCGGTCCGGTCCCAGGTCGACGGGCACGTGCACCTTCCGCCGACCACTGGCGACAACATCGATGTACTGTGGAGACTTCACGCCCCACGTGTTGAGCAATTCGGCGGTACGTCCACCCGGCCTCCCGCATGCCCACTGTACGCCCTCGCTCAAAGTCCGTCAACTGCACATACGGTTCACGTCCACGCTGTCGCGGCATGCTACCAGTGTTAAAGACTGCGATGGAGCTCCGTATGCCACGGCAAACTGGCTGACACTGACGGCGGCGGTGCACAAATGCTGCGCAGCTAGCGCCATTCGACGGCCAACACCGCGGTTCCTGGTGTGTCCGCTGTGCCGTGCGTGTGATCATTGCTTGTACAGCCCTCTCGCAGTGTCCGGAGCAAGTATGGTGGGTCTGACACACCGGTGTCAATGTGTTCTTTTTTCCATTTCCAGGAGTGTATATTTTCAAATTAATGAAGTAAGCACTGTCATAGAGAATCCTCCGTTAACCATCCTAAAGTGGTATATACAATGATTACCCTTGCTTAGGCTTATTAAAATTCTTTTGTGTTAAAAGACTCCTTAAAAATTGAATCTGAGGAATGGTATACACAACGGCGTATTGAAAAATAAAGAGTGCACAGTAACCTCGCATGTCTGGTTTCTGAACCTCTGTCAACATCTGGATGGAGAATATTGTCAAGGCGTCAATAGTTGACCTCACACATTCAGTAAGTATTGACAATACTGAGAATATTTTGAGGTCCATCAATACTGCTCGTCAGTGTTTCTAGTATTGACAACACATCAATACACGCCCTCAGACGATCAATATATTGACATTTCGACAATATTATTGAACGTAAAAGGGCCCCTTAAGCATGCTACAGACTTTGGGTGCCTAGTGAAGGTATATCTATACTCGATATCTTTGGAGGAATAGCTGAGCGACCAACGAAGTGTCAATGCAACAGACTTTGTAGACAGCTTTCCCCTGTAAACGATTAGACCAAGAAGCTCTGTTTCCTGCTTTTCTGCTCTACATGCCGTTCTGGGCTAGTTAGTTTCCAGAGTCGTTGGGGCTATATGCATCGTGGGGGCGCTGCCTGTTCTGACAAGGTAACATCACCAACTTGTCCTCATATTTTAAGGAAAAAGAAACACCCCAGTAAGACATCAACCCCAGCAATCGACCCTGCACGAAAATTTGGGCCATAACTCTGTTAGTACTTAGCTATGACCCACGGGAAGTGCAGCTTTTAAACTTTGCGCACACCGGTTGTCATGCACTCCGCCCCACTGCCGCCGCCTAATGCCCAAGTATGAAATAGTGTGCAGTGGGGTAAGTAGGTGGTTTGTGTTCATAATGTCGGCGTACCTAACAGTCGATAGTGCGGCACCTGCAGGAGCGGTACGAAATGACGCTCAAATTGCAAAACGTGAAAGAACCAGAGCTTCTGGAAGTCATGACTGGTAAGCATAGGTATACGCATACGTTCGACTAAGTTTTACACAAGACAAACGAAAGCGGATAGAGGTTTCTTTGCGCTATTATTTCTAGCTTTCAATTTCATTGCAGAAATCATAGACAAATTTACGAATGAAGAAGTGCTAGACGTAGAATAAAACAGTGTTCTAACGTTCGATGCTTTTTTAACTGAGGATGACAATGGCGATACTAAGGCTACTCTTTCACCACTGTTGCATTCGTCGAACATCTTCGATGGTAGAACAGGACAGGGATGTAAAAACGAGGAAATGTGTTACGACGAAGCCTGCTATGAAGATGTAGTGTTGTAGAATAACACTTTGTCCCTACCTTTAATAAAGAAGTAAACAAAAAGGGCTGTCGCCATTCGGAGAAGACGGAAGAACGGAAATCTCTCTTTAAGCGCCATCAACAGGAACATTATGTTGTTAAAACATGGAGCGGAAGACACTGCTGTTTCTGCATTGCCTATACCACCAGCTGAAGCAAGATACTGCAAACCACTAGATGTATTTGGCTTCCGGTATTCAAAGATTTTGTTCGCAACTTTGATAATTCGACACTTCTGGGCGTCAGTGTGAACTCTGGTGAGTGAGCATAACAAAAGCCTTCAAATGCAGTCTCTTCTTTTCAGACAGTTATGTAAACCAGTATTTCGGCCGATCTTCCAGTACGCTTGAATAGAAGCACCTACATGAGTGACCTGCTAGATCACTATGAACATCGAATGAAACAGAATTTTAACATCAATGGATCACAAATTTAGCATTGGAGGGCAGCGTGGAGGGTAAAAATCGTAGAGGGAGACCAAGAGATGAATACACTAAGCAGATTCAGAAGGATGTAGGTTGCAGTAAGTACTGGGAGATGAAGCAGCTTGCACAGGGTAGAGTAGCATGGAGAGCTGCATCAAACCAGTCTCAGGACTGAAGACCACAACAACAATCATGTGCTTCAAATGGCTCTGAGCACTATGGAACTGAACATCTTAGGTCATCAGTCCCCTAGACATAGAACTACTTAAACCTAACTAACCTAAGGACATCACACACATCCATGCCCGAGGCAGGATTCGAACCTGCGACCGTAGCAGTCCCGCGGTTCCGGACTGCAGCGCCTAGAACCGCACGGCCACCGCGGCCGGCAACCATGTGCTCTTATATTTTACGTAGAGCAGTATTCGAAGGTAGCACAAGCTATTAAATGCATTTCACCTTCAGCCGAATCATTATTCAAATGGAACTGCCAACGGCAGAAATATTTGGAATTCTTTGAATGCTTATTACAGCCAGTAAGATAAGTAGGTGTTTGCAAAAAATTCGAAATTTCATGTTAATCCTGAAAACGCTCGACGTGGCTGTTGAATTTCTTGTTCACTTGTGAATAGCCTTTAGATTTTCTAAGTGAGGTTTTACGTCATTGTTGCACGTCATTGCCTACAAGGGAGGTTACAATGACAGGGTGTGATCGTAATGCTGAATTCTTTTGAATATTTGTTCAAGCTTCCCTTTTATTCTGCGTTGCGCCGCAAGAGCATTTCCTACTTCTGAATAAGTCAATTAAATCGAGATCAGATAGTGTTAACGTCCATTCTTGAGTCAAAATCTTGAATAGAAAGGGAAATGCTACCAATTGAACGTCTTTTACGTACTCAATTTAGTTTTAAAAAAGTGGAGTTTCAAATGTGTCACAGATAATTATTATGATCTCATTGAAACTTAAAATGGAATAGACTGATTGTTTGATCAAGAACTGCAGTGATTATTTAATTGGCATACAAAACGATCCCTGACCTGTACCTGCGTTTTTTGTAGTATGTACGAGGGCTTGCTGAAAAGTAAACCGTCCGATTTTTTAATGTGAATATTCTTAAAGTTTTTTGAATAAAACACGTTTTTAACATTCTATGTCTTTATTATTCATGTCTACAAATTTATTCCTCAACATAGTCACCCTGACGGCGAACACATTTCTCCAACGAGAGACCAGTTTGTTGATACCTTCAGTGTAGAATGTTTGACTTGATTGACGAGCCACAAGCTCAGCCCTGCTTGCGCTGCTTCATCACTGTCAATGTGAAGCCGTCGAAAGTGTTCTTTAAGTTTTTGAAATAGATGAAAATCGGATGGATCCAAGTCGAGACTGTATGGAGGCTGATCGATTATAGTGAACCGAGGGCATCGGATTGTTGGAGATGTCGCGTGTGGCCCCGCTTGCCATGTTGAAGGAGAGCGTGCCCCGTGTGTGGACCAACTCTTCGAATTCGAACCTCGATTACAGCAAGCTGTTTCTTATACACCGACATATTTAAGTTATACACCGCCCTGTTACCGCTACAATCCGGAATCCCCTTGTTAGTGGTTCGTCTGGTGGACGGGAGACGCTAAGTTCGGCGACGTGCCGACACCGAGTTTCACCCTCGTCTGCCTCTCATCATCGTAGAACACAAATACGACAGTACACTATTCGCACTCCCATTAGAGTCACCTATACTCTTCAGGTACACTTGCGACACTGCTCTCAAACACTGCAAAGAAAGGAGCCACTGCATTTAGAGGAACAATATCCTTTCCGATCAGGCGACTGAACCTTCCCCTCTATGCCTCCCAGTCAAGAATTCCACTGGGGGACGTCCATTAATTACGTGAGCCTTATTTTTTAAAATTTAGTCAAATGGTTCAAATGGCTCTGAACACTATGGGATTTAACATCTGAGGTCATCAGTCCCCTAGACTTAGAACTACTCAAACCTAACTAACCTAAGGACATCACATACATCCATGCCCAAGGCAGGATTCGAACCTGCTACCGTAGCAGTCGCGCGATTCCGGACTGAAGCGCGTAGAACCGCTCGGCCACCGCGGCCGGCAAAATTTAGTCCCCTGCTCCCTGCACCCTTTGTGACATTTAATGGTGGGACTCCCCTCCCCCTGACGTATTGTTTCCCCCCTAGATTGGTAAAAGTACGTAAAAGTGAAAACTTTTTATGTTTTAAACATTGGTTAAAACTCTTTAACAAAAACATGTTAGGAAGTGTGTTAAACAGTGCATCTTCATGTTTTCGCGGCGTAAATACTGTGGCGTAAAGTTTCGGGCGTGCAGCTGCATATATTCAGCTTCTTCTTCTAATATTTCGGTTGAATAACGTACAGCCATCTTCAGACGGAGCCGAGGTGACTAACGCTCCAACATAAGCGGATTTAAAAGGACGGAGCAAGTGCTGGAGCGTTAGTCACCTCGGTTTATTCTGAAAATGGGTGGACATTATTCAGTCGAAATATTGGAACATGAAGCTGAATTTATGCGGCTGCACGCCCGAAACTTCATGGAACTGTGTTAAACAGTGTTTGTAACACCTGATTAAAAACACTATTTTAAACATGCCCTACGATAACAGTATTAATCGTTTTGACGGATCTCTATAAAATTGACCTTTTATTGGTGTATTATGCACATTATGTGAGATCGAACTCTTACTTACTTTGCAGGTGGAAGACAACTTTGTTTGTATCTTCCTTTGAAGCCATGATTACGCAGGTTTTCAGTCGCTTGGTTCTCACTAAGAGAATTTTTGTCGGCGAACTTCATCTTAGCTACCTTTCACAAACAGTTAAGTTCTTCTTTGCAAGTGTGTTGGCATGCCACTTAACATTCGCATTGTGAAAGTTTTGATACAAGCTCATTTTGAACACAAAAACATCGGCTTTATGTGCGTTGCAGAATATCATGGCTGACTCACTGACTGACATGCAGTGATATCGACTGGCGTGACAGGGAACTCCACGAATGAAATCAGACACTTGTGCAGCACTTGTTTCAAATCCAGGAATCCCGGGCATGCGCACGTCTGAAGCAAACAGTTCTGCTCAGAAAGGCCATAAAGACTGGTGGGCACTTCAGTGTTCTCTATGCTCGGATTTAATTTTATAAAACAAAAAATGTTACCCCTTATACTAATGTATGCTCTTTGAATTAAAAAGTTGACGTCAGATTTTCCTTGCCCCTCCCCCTTTTAAATGAGATTGGTAAGATTCTGCCCGATCTCTTCCCCCCCCCCCCCCTCCTTTTAAGCTCGCGTAATTAATGGACGCACCCTCAGATTCTCTCTCTCTGTCCTCTCTTTATCTCCCTCTCTTGATATTTTTTTCTGTCTCTGTCAATGTGTTAGTAAAAGTCAATGTGTCTACGTCTACATCTACAGCTACATTTATACTCCACAAGCCACCCAACGGTGTGTGGCGGAGGGCACTTTACGTGCCACTGTCATTACCTCCCTTTCCCGTTCCAGTCGTATATGGTTCGCGGGAAGAACGACTGCCGGAAAGCCTCCGTGCGCGCTCGAATCTCTCTAATTTTACATTCGTGATCACCTTGGAAGGTATAAGTAGGGGGAAGCAATATATTCGATACCTCATCCAGAAACGCACCCTCTCGAAACCTGCACAGCAAGCTACACCGCGATCCAGAGCGCCTCTCTTGCAGAGTCTGCCACTTGAGTTTGCTAAACATTCCGTAACGCTATCACGGTTACCAAATAACCCTGTGACGAAACGCGCCGCTCTTCTTTGGATCTTCTCTATCTCCTCTACCAACCCGACCTGGTACGGATCCCACACTGATGAGCAATACTCAAGTATAGGTCGAACGAGTGTTTTGTAAGCCACCTCCTGTGTTGATGGACTACATTTTCTATGGACTCTCCCAATGAATCTCAACCTGGCACCCACATTACCAACAATTAATTTTATATGATCATTCCACTTCAAATCGTTCCGTACACATACTCCCAGATATTTTACGGAAGTAACTGCTACCAGTGTTTGTTACGCTATCATATAATCATCCAATAAAGGGTCCTTCTTTCTATGTATTCGCAATACATTACATTTGTCTATGTTAAGGGTCAGTTGGCACTCCCTGCATAAAGTGGCTATCCGCTGCAGATCTTCCTGCATTTCGCTACAATTTTCTAATGCTGCAACTTCTCTGTATGCTACCGCATCATCCGCGAAAAGCCGCATGGAACTTCCGACACTATCTACTAGGTCATTTATATATATTGTGAAAAGCAATGGTCCCACAACACTCCCCTGTGGCACGCGAGAGGTTACTTTAACGTCTGTAGACGTCTCTCCATTGAGAACAACATGCTGTGTTCTGTTTGCTAAAAACTCTTCAATCCAGCCACACAGCTGGTCTGATATTCCGTAGGCTCTTACTTTGTTTATCAGGAGACAGTGCGGAACTGTATCTAACGCCTTCCGGAAGTCAAGGAAAATGGCATCTACCTGGGTGCCTGTATCTAATATTTTCTGGGTCTCATGAACAAATAAAGCGAGTTGGGTCTCACACGATCGCTGTTTCCGGAACCCATGTTGATTCCTACAGAGTAGATTCTGGGTTTCCAAAAATGACATGATACGCGAGCAAAAAACATGTTCTAAAATTCTACAACAGATTGATGCGCATCTTGACGAATGTGTTGGCAAAAGTCAATGTATTAGCAAAACCTTCAATACAAGTTACAATAAGTTCTAAGAAACGTTACGTAGTGTATGGATACTATCGGGTATTGCGCACTCTCCTTTGGAGAAACTGTTGTTTCAGTCGTACAGGTTGCTGCCGGTTTCAAGGCGCTAAGTCTACATATGGTATTTTCTGCGCTGCGTGATCGAAGCGGCATCGACCCGCAAGAAATCAGTCCCAGACCTCGAACCTCGGACCTCGGCGCCGATGGCACTGAGGATAGCGCGGGGCAGCCGCCTTCACCCGCCAGCCTTCCGAGTCCGCTGATCACTGTGCCGATCCGATGCCCTTTCGTCGATAGCGAACCGGGAGACAAGTGTTCCCAACAGACCCACACAGCGGCAGCAGCAGCACCAGCGCCGCGCTCGTGCCGTCAGATACAACCGCCTACGCCTTTCACTGCAGCTTTTGGAATTGCTGCGCCGTATCGCGCGATCACTACAACTGTTACGTGCGTTTCGGTTAATTTCCATGTGGCCTTCATCTAGGAGAACAGTTGTTTGTGTCTGCATCGCTCTCTGTACTTCAGTTCCACTGCTCCCGCCTCTCTCCAATGACCGAGCAGAGATATTAGTGTGCTGGTTCAAGAGATTAGAAACGGAGCGAGTACGTGACGAATGTTGCGGATTGCATACTTCACAAATCAAGGCGCCGCTGTTACATCAATGCTAACGGGCTTCCTTCGTTTCCGCTGCAGTCCCGCAAGTATGACGAATCAGAGAACTGTGGCGCTGCGGTCGCTTCATAATCATCGATTCGTTCTCTCTTACTGAAGCACGCGTGAGTACAACACTAGTCGTCACGTATTGGTAGTGCGAAAGATTAGTAAACGATGTTGCTGCTGTAAAATAACACCGACAACGCGAAATGACCGACTGTCGGGATCAAATGACCTTTAACGAATCTGTGTTTGCACTATGGGACTTAACAGCTGAGGTCATCAGTCCCCTAGAACTTAGAACTACTTAAACCTACCTAACCTAAGGACATCACACACATCCATGCCCGAGGCAGGATTCGAACCTGCGACCGTAGCAGTCGAGCGGTTCCAGACTGAAGCGCCTAGCGTGTGTATCGAAAATTTACTTGCGCAAAGTACACAATTGCAGATATTTTTCACTGGGGCAGGAATGACATCTGGAAAAATGTTCGCGCTGTAGTCCACATTTCAGAGGAAAAACATGCAAATTTCGTCCAGTGCAAATAACGTGGTTGTATTCTTGTTTATTCTTGTTTAATCCACCTCCACCACGAGAATACATTCGTGCTGCGTTAAAAAAAACTGGGCGCGTATCTATGTCTCTGTTATATCCCTGCGATAAAAAAGCGCGCCATTTATGTATTCACTTGGTCATGGCAACTTGCGTTTGGACTAACAGCGAGTTGTGTAACTCGTCATTCATTTGTGAAATTTATTGTAATAATTAATCACCATTTAGAGATTACATTTCGTCCGCATGTCATGTTTTTTGGTTCTGTCGTTGCAGACTTTATAACGCCTCGAATTTATGTATATGTCAACGTAATTATTAGACATTCTCTGATTAGACATTCATTATTCAGATAAATTTACAACAGCGTGCGAAAAAGTTTTATCTACATAAATTAATCTATGGTTCAAGTGGCTCTGAGCACTATGGGACTTAACAGCTGAGGTCATCAGTCCCCTAGAACTTAGAACTACTTAAACCTACCTAACCTAAGGACATCACACACATCCATGCCCGAGGCAGGATTCGAACCTGCGACCGTAGCAGTCGAGCGGTTCCAGACTGAAGCGCCTAGAACCGCTCGGCCACACCGGCCGGTAATTAATCTATAAACAGAACAATATTCATTGCTAACCGATCAGTCATTATATTGGTATATAACTTGCTTCTGGCATTTACGCAGGTCGAACATTTTGTGACATTTCTACTTGCAGTTACGAGTGACTATAAAGTCGAAATCATGTCAGTGTCACTATTTTTGTTACGAGTTTCGAATGAAGAAGAACAGAAGTATGTGATGTGACAAGGATACGTTCGTAATGCAGTAGTTTCTTTCATGTGGACTGATGAAAATGATGTTGGGTCTGCGTCCTCTTCCCGAAAATGCTGCGAAAACATTTTGCTATGTTTGGTCGGTTTCCAATCTTTCCTTCTCAGAGCGTACACCCAGAGGGCTTTTAGAGTTGGACTGATAGGAAACCAAAAGAAAAAAGACAGAACTACTACAGTAAAACTAAACAACGCAGCCAAATTCGATGTATTTACATAAAAGAAAATATCGACTGAACGAATCCACTTACAGATTAAATGTGACCCCTTTGCACTTTAGTATACAATCAGAACGATTAGTACGCCCCTAAGTTAATCAAGCTGGCATTTTTGATAAAAATACTTCCCTCAGACACTATTGTTTGGGGCAGCTGACGCAAAGGACATCGGCTTTAAGCGGGGCCAACGAGGTATACGGGCCCTGCAACGAACTTGTGACGCCATACTAGTCGACTTGTTCGCCACACTTCTCGAACGCTCGGCTCCTGCAAGGTTCACGGGAAATCAGTATGTAATTCAAAAGGTATCCACTAAAGGCCTTAAATTTCTCGTGTTCTGTCGAGATATTATATGTATCTAAAGGAGCTGTCAAGAATTATTAACCTCGTGTGAAATAGTTACTCGCCCCCCGCCAGAGACGGCTGCTGGCACTCGTAAGACCTGCAGGGTCACGTGCTGTGACGTAAACACCACGGCCTGTCTTTCTCGTGGGCCTCAGCTCGGGTGGGATGTGGCGTCATGACAACTTCATTTATTTTGTCTCTATAGCTAGGTCTTCTAGACGTGAGGAAGTGAAGCTGGCTTTCTCTACATACGCAGTATTCATACATCTCCTGTCAGGTTATCAGTTTTAGTATAGAATGAATGCAAAGAATGTAGGGTGGTGAGTCGGCCGAAGTGGCCGTGCGGTTAAAGGCGCTGCAGTCTGGAACCGCAAGACCGCTACGGTCGCAGGTTCGAATCCTGCCTCGGGCATGGATGTTTGTGATGTCCTTAGGTTAGTTAGGTTTAAGTAGTTCTAAGTTCTAGGGGACTAATGACCTCAGCAGTTGAGTCCCATAGTGCTCAGAGCCATTTGAACCATTTTGTAGGGTGGTGAACCCGAACTCCATCGACAAAATTGCCGATATTTTGCAGGGATATTTAGATATGAGTGACCTGTGATCTCCGGTACCTTGTTTCAAAGTAACTATGGAAATATGATGTATCCTGCTTCTTACCCATATTTCTTTTGTTTCTGAGACATGTTCACTACAGTGAAGGCATCCATGATAAGCAATCACCTAAATGTACGATAGAAATACATAGTGATGCAACAACCTTAAGACCAAAAATACTGTGATACGATTGCCATTGTTGTGCCGCTGTTCCATCGCATTCGGTGAATCCATATAAGAGATTCATATCGGCCAACCCATTATCAGTAAACTAATCCAAACTGCTGCCACTGTTTAAATACAGCTAACACTGCCGACAAAAAATTCGGAGACAGAATCGAGCAGTTCTGAGTGCAAGAATAAAAATAAAGAGTAAAACGGGCATTACTGTTGTCAGCAGTAAGTACCGCGAGTGAAAGAAACACATTTGTTTCCAGACAAGACACACAGCACAGACTATCGAAATTTGCTCTACTATGAAGATATTTTCAGTACAATTCAGATTCGAAGACAAACGGGCGTAAAAAAGCTAAATGCAGCTACTCTGTAACGTGCTGCCGTAGACCACGACTCCCTCAAACCAGGATACTCTGAAAATATTGCTGAACAACCTCCAAAATTTTGCCGGCGGCGGTGGCCGAGCGGTTCCAGGCGCTTCAGTCTGGAACCGCGCGACTGCTACGGTCGTAGGTTCGAATCCTGCCTCGGGCGTGGATGTGTGTGATGTCCTTAGGTTAGTTAGGGTTAAGTAGTTCTAAGTTCTAGGGGACTGATGACCTCAGATGTTAAGTCCCATAGTACTCAGAGCCTCCAAAATTTTGTCGTTCGAATTCGGGTTCAACCTACAGAGACCAACTAACAGATCACGTTCCCGCAAGGAAAAGTAATCAGAATATCACATTAGTTCATTTCCGAAAATGAATGGTGGATTTATAAATTGTCATGACATACCAATGCAGTATTAATGCTGTCAATTCTGAAATATTTCTTTGAAGTGTTTATGGTGTTATGGATCGCAATCTTCAGAACGTCACGTAACGGATTAACTGATTCGTTCGAGTATTTCTACCTTTTTGTCGATACAGATTGCAGGGAAACATTATTCTGCTGAATGCATATTGGAAAGTGTCGCGGCAGGTATCATACTTTTCACGTGATTCCCACATATAAAAGATAAGCACATATAAGTTTGATGATTGAAAGAATCATGTCATACTAATATTCTGACCTTTCCATTCTCCAGCAAGAGTCTTGTCAAAATAATAGCAAACTACAGCACGGAAACACACTGTTTTCATCATATATCAGCAAACTAATCCATCGTATTGTCTACGGAATTCACAACGAAAAAAGGTAATGTATTCTGTAGAGAGTCTAGATACATTAGTATGTTCGTTTGTCGTTGAACGGAAAGTAAATCCAATATCGCTTGCCCAAATATTGACGCTGGATGGTTGCTGCTGTTACCGCCTGTTTTGCTGTAGCTCGTCGATGATATTTTTGGCTCTTTATTATTGAAGCATAAAATACTAAATGCTTGTGCCCTGTTAAACGAAGCATCGATAAAATCTTTCCACCGGAAGAAAATTCAATTGTGATAATTCTTTCACAAAATTTGTGTTGACGACGGTGCCGCGCGGAGCTTGAAACTAGTAACGTCGTTACATCTGGACAATCAGTATCTGTAGATGCTCGCTTCTGACGAGCGAAACTAGTAACACGTGAAACAATACGTCACCTGTGTCTCTTTATCTGCACATTAGTCAAATTTTTTTGTTGCTTTGCCTGCAGGAAACGGCCTCCTGAAAGTTTTAGCTGTGGTTTGTGTTTATTCTGTGTATTTCCTGTAAGCACCCAATTCAGTGAAATTTATTGCCAGGTACATTTTCTGAGCTAAATTCAGATGCATTGACGACAGTGCATAAAGAGTAGTTACAGCAAGAGAATGTATTCATTTCGACCGACAAAGGTCGGACGCACTTTTCCCTACAAAAGTGTCTTTTGTGTAGGTCCAGGAATTCTTGGACGATGCTGGAGGCGATGCCATGGCGTTTTCAGTAACATGCAGCGATGGTGACTGAACAACACATTTACTGCGTCTGCACGCAGCCCCTCATATTTATGTTTGGAATACAAACTAATGAGAGATCCAACAGCAAAACCACGGGAAACAACACTCAACGGAAACCAGCTGAAGATATTTAGGTGTTTGTTTACACAAGTACATCATACATCTCTTACCAAAAGTATCTAGACACCTATTAGCAGGAAGTAATAAGAGGTGTGCGCATCCATCGCCTCTATGACGGTTTGAACACTTATTGGGGTACTTTCAGTGAGGTGTCTTAATATCTGTGGAGGAATGGTAGCCTATTTCAGGATTGTTATTGTTCACAAGCCTTTACCTCACAGATGGCTTTTCACGACATAGTGTATTTTCATGTTGATACAAGCAAGCATCGTCTCCGAACTTCTCCTCCACTGAACGCAATACACAGTGCTGTAAAAGTGTCCATTTTCTTCTGCATTTAGTGTTTCATAAGCGCAATTAGGGGACCACAGCTTAACCACGAAAAACACCTCCATACCACCTCTTGCGTACTTCACCGTTGGCAGTTCACACGATGGCAAGTAATGTTCTCCAGGCATTCGTCAAACGCATACCATTGCATCGATCTACCACGGGGATAGCGTAATTCGTCACTACAAATCACTCGTTTTCAGTCACTCACTGTCGAGTGACGTCACTCTTTACACGACCTCAAGTATCGCTTAGCATTAACTACAGAAATGTTTGACTTATGAGGATTTGGTCGACTATTGCACTGTATTCCTTTTGACTTCCTATGCACAGTCGTTGTGGTAACTGGTCTGCTGTTAGCTTTATGGAATTCGGGAGTGATTTTTTCCGATGATTCAATGCGATTTTTTTTTTTTTTTTTACAACCACCTTCCGCAATGATCGATGTTCCCTGTCTCTCAGTACGAGGTTATGCTTGGTTTTGTTTTAGCTGTGAGTGTTCCTTCACGTTTCCACTTCACAGTCACAACACCAGTAGTCGACTTAGAAGCTTTAGAAGCGTTGAGAAGCGCTTGATGGATTTGTTACTCAGGTGCCATCCAATGGTTAGCCATCATCGAAGTCACAGAACTCTGCTGACCTGATGGTTATTCTGCTTCTCTACTGACAACGCCATGCTCCCCTTCCCATTTTATACTGACGGGTTCGCGTCTCGTGACATCTACTGGTACTAGTGACCAAATAGTGTATATACACAATGGAAACAAGAGAAAGTAAAGTTGAAATAAATTACTACGTGCAGGCAGTGTAAGAATCGTACAGGATGTTTCTCAAAGACTCATCACATCTCACAAGACACTATCTTCTATATGAATAAAGATAGAAACGTGAGGTAAATTTTAACTTACACATAAGAATATAAAATTTATACTTTCAAAAGAACCATCACATTTTAGAATTGTAAATGTTTTACGTTCTTGCACATACGGTTACTTTTTTACACTTACATTTAGGATCAAAGTTTTCATTTGATCCGTTGGCCTAGAAGCGAGATGGTGATAAGATGACAACAAAAGACGTTTGTCTTCTCCATTTCTACAGTTGAAATTCTGTTACAATTGCGCGGCGTGATTTTCGTCGAAATTACGGCACTGCACCTCCTATACTTCAAAGGTTCGCCGATGGCACAAGTATTGCACAGTTTGCTTTCAGGGTCACCTGATCTTCTTCTTTTCTGTTTTTGGTATTTATGAGACTTCGTCTGTATACTTCCCCTCGCCCGCAGCTCGTGGTCTAGTGGCTAGCGTCGGAGTCCCGGGTTCGATTCCCGCCCGAGTTCGGGGTTTCATCTGCCCGGGGTCTGGGTGTTTGTGTTGTCCTCATCATTTCATCATCATCATTCGTGGCAGTGGCTACATGGGACTGTGTAAAAACTAGGACTTTTTACGGGCGCTGATGACCGCGTAATTGAGCGCCCCACAAACCAAACATCATGTTATTTACTTCCCCTCATAGTAACGCAATATATCAACGGCAGTGAGTGCAGCCACTAGAGACAAGCTCGCAAAAGTATAAGACTCTCATATGGATGTATATCGTGCGTTCAGTGGACGGCACATTTAAAATTTCTGAAAGGTAAATAATAACTTTGGTCGTAAATGGAACGTCAAAAAGTACCCCATGGTTCTTTTGAGAATAAAAACTTTATACTCATGCGCATAAGTTAAAATTTGCCATAAGATTCTATCTTCGGTCATGTGTTATGTATACCAGGGGAGAATGTTGTACCTAGACGATAGTGTACCTAGACACACTCGATGTTTTTGGTCGGTACGACAGTCTAGTGATTGATACCAAAATCACATGAAGGAATGCATAGTACAGACCGCGATAAGCAGTTTTCGCCATTTTATATAGTTTTTGTTGTTGTTAAACATGTGGTTGTGTTTTGCGTAGCATTTGTAAATATTTCACGTTCTTTACGTTTTGGTGCTGTGTGATATATAAAGCTATTTGGAATATGTTGTTAATAGTTAAGGTACAATCTCTTGTGGTGAGTAAAATGCTATAATATTTTAGAACTATTTATATAACGTGTTAAACCATACTTCGTCGGTCGTGCGCTCTCTGAACTGAAAGCTTTGGGTTGAGGCAGTCACGTAGATGGAATATTTCTTGATTTCCGAAAAGCATTTGACTTAGTGCCACATCTACGGTCATTATCAAAAGTACGGACGTATGTGGTATCAAGTGGCATGCAGATGGAAAAGTAGCTCCGTGTGTGCCCCAGCGAAGCGTGTTGGGACCATTGTATATAAACGACTTTGCAGTCAACGTTAATAGTAACTTCAGAATTTTTGTATTTGATCCGGTCATCTGTAAATAAGCACTGTCTGGAAAAATCTGCATATATATTCAATCAGATCTTAATACGACTTCAAAGTGGTGAAGAGATTGGCAAATTGCTTTAAATGTACAAAAATGCAAATTGTGCACTTCACAAAACTAAAAAACGCAGTATCTTATGACCATGATGTCAATGAGTCACGGTTGGGGTCGGTAAACTCATAGAAATACTTAGCTATAACGCTTTGTAGGGATATGAAATGGAATGGTCACATAGGCTTAGTGGTAGATAAAGCAGTTAGTAGATTTTGGTTTGTTGATAGAAGACTAGGTGCAATAAAACTACAAAGGAGACTGTTTACATATCACTCGTGCAACTTATTCTGGAATATTACTAAAGTATGTACGACACGTACGAAATAGGGCTAACAGGCGTTATTGAATGTTGTAACTGATGCTGTGCTGGTGTCTCACATCTAACAGGTGGCCAACACCTAACTGGTGTCATGCTGATCTTACGGAATTTGCGTATTCCAGGAGACTGTAGGTATCTGAAATGTTGGGGTAATAGTAGCACCTTTGATCTCAATGGGTAGCAAAGAACTCGGTTTTTACTTGCGTATAAATTTTATCGAAGAAACGCCGATGCTTGGCAATAGCTTCGTGGAGGAAACCAAGATTATGTGTAGATGATGATTTAAAAATAGGATAACCACTGAATTCCAGTTAAAGCACTGAAGTCTGGATATACCGCAGCTAGAATGGAACATATGACTCGTAGTAATGTAAAACTTTCGGGTCTCTAGCCGAGTGACTTTGTGGAAAATGCGCGAAATTGGGAAAAGTATTAAGTGTAACTTGTAACTGTGATCGAGAACTAACGTACCATGCTGCCTTAAACAAGACTATGTTGGAAGTAATATCGAACGTAACTAACTTTAATACTTCAGTGTCTGGTGCAAGTTCTTTATTAATCTGTCCATAAACATTCGGTCTTTAAATAACAAAGTTGATGACATTTATATTCTCTTGGAAGGAAAGAAATGTGATTTAGGTGTCAACAAACACTGGCTAAGTGAGAAGCAACTAAAGTTGTTCGTTTCACGTAATTCAGTCGTATTACTGGCTACTGCAGACAAGACCGAGATTTTGGTGGTGCTTCAATTTATGTTAATAATAGGTGAGATCTACAATGTAATGTACTAGATATTAATGATATTTGTCAAAGAAAGGTTTTTGAGGCTACTGCTGTAATACTGCCTTCTCCAAAACTCATAATAAAATATGTGCAGATACTGCTCATAATCCCATCCAGGCCATGTTGTAAATTATCCTTCTTGCTCACATGCCCCATTTTCCTTTATTTCAGTTACTATAATTTCTCTCGTTGTGTTAAAAAAAAATTTACTTTGTATAATCACGGCTGCTTCCTTCACGTGCTTAATGTCACTATTATATCTTATATGTTTATGTTGTAAGACCTGTTAAAGATAAGATTATTTTCTTGGAATATGCCACCAGAGTTTATTGTTCAGTTGGTTTCTTCCATATACAACTGTTGTAATTTGTCTATGTTTATTAGTTAATGGGTCACATATTTTATCTTAGTTGAATAATCTTACATCGCATTTACACTGAAATAATCGCTCTTGTTTTATTCCTAATTCTAACATTAACATTTTTGATTTATAGAAATGGAGATACTCTGTATATGCAGTAGTTTAAAATCTTTGATCCAACAAAATTTCACTGCACCACATACTTATCTTTGTACCTGATAATGGCGTAACAGCTGAAAACCGGTTCGTCTAACAAATAATAAATATTGTTGAATGTTACACCAGTACTGTTTGTGTTTCATTAATAATGTATAAAGCAGTCTATGAAGAACCGACGGAGCAGCCAGTTAGTACTTGGAAGAGTGACTTGTTTATTGGGTAATCTTAGAACTTGTGTTAGTGATAACATTTTACTTACTTGATATCATGCCTTCTTCAATACACCCTTAACGTATGGAGTATTGATGTGGGGTAACTCACCAAGAGCAAAGAAAATCTTTATTTGGCATAAATGGCCATCAGGCGAATCTTAGGAATCTGATACCAGGGCTTCTTGCAGAATGCATTTTGAAAATCTGAAAATATTGACCATCTCATCATTATTTATATTCAGTTGTTTGTTGCACATAAAAGAAAATCAACCAAATGTACCATAAGAAAATCAGTTCACCTACATGTTACACGGCAGAAAGAAAACATAGACACGCCTGCAACTTGCCATCGGAAGAGAATTAACAGCAATCAATATTTAGTTTTTTAGCTCATTGCCTTCACAGGTATATAACGTTCCATTATCTGTTTTTAAAAATGTTCCAATTATGTGGCTAAAAGATAAAGCTTTTTACACACTAGAAAAGTTTCGTACATGCTGTACTGACTCTCTTATCCGTGAAAATGTTACAGTCCTGTAGTTATGATTTGCAAGTATTTTAACCAATATACTGCAGTTATTACTCTTTGTATAAAATGTCCATGTATTTTCTATGTATTTGTTTTTATATATTGTATTTAACGTATTTCTGTATGACGACATCAGCTGTATTGTAAAATGTTTAAAGATGAAATAAAAAGTTTTATTTGATTTGAACGTGACTTTCATCGTGAAGATGATGGGAGTGACACTCGTGTCCAAACATCGCGCCATTTCGACGAACTCACTCCACTGGAAATCCGAGAGCTTTGCATTAGTTCAGCCCACCGAGAAAGGGAAAGAGATCATATAAGAACGGTGACGTGCACAAATCCCCGAGGACGATTAGGAGCATTGTCAACCACAGCCGTGAGACGATCTGCTTCCTTACAGAGAACGACCTTTACTAAAGGCATTTGGAGAGAATGCAGCTACCACAGTAAGGCGCGAGTAAGTGCACGGAATATGGAATCTCAGATAACGTTGTTGTCAGAAGCTCAGCGCAGTAATACCTTCGACATCTCAAATACGAAACAAAAAGACAGGTATGAAGATAATTTAGTGAATCTAACAGTATGTACAATGTTCCGTTGAATAGTGTGACTCTGCTGTGTTGTAGTTTTCACAGTGCTTGTCTCGTTCGCTGTCTCAAGCGAAGACAGTGTCCACGAAAGCGACAAGGGCAATTTTAGGGGACCTGGGTACCTTACCCACTCTTGTATCGATGCCGTCTACACGTTATGCCAAAGACACAATGTCATCATGAAATACTTGCAGCTGTGCCGTTGTAATTAAAGTACAATGTAAGTTATACACGTAATAATTCAACCAGAAATAGTAACATAGAGGTAAGAGAAATCAACATAAACCGACGTAGATCCGAATATCTATAGGTCCGAAACCTAATTGGTAGGTACCCAACACCGTTGTACTTAACTATAAGTTTTAAATGTAATAATTAATTCAAATAGGATTACTAACGTAGATGCATAGATCCGTGAATTTCTGGGGCCGAAATAAAACTGGTAGCAATCCTAACAGACTGCAGATATAAATTGGAAGACCACCTGACAAGTACAAGACTCGATGCTTATTCCTAGGTCGCTACTGAAACGATGGCTTACTTATATACAGCATCGGCAGTGTCTTTTTTCTTCACTGCTTTTTATTTCCATCATTTCATTTGTCCAATAAGTTATTTTAAGACGTATTCAAATGTTTACATTTTTGCATTTATATTTTATTTTATGCGTTTTCAGTTAGCTGTATAGATCAATTCTTTGTGTCTTGATCAAGTAGTATTTATAACTTAGCACAAACAAATAATTTAATCGTAATTTCTGTTTGGCCATGTACTGTATTCCAGAGAGCTGTCCGCTAAATAAATATTACAACAATAAATAAATTGCATAGTGTATCGAACAAATTGTCAAATTTTTGTTGCTAATGAGTAACACAGACAACAATAAATAAGGCACTTTTATAGTGTGAGTTTCCACGTTTACGCGTCACAGCCTCGTACTTTGCATTCTACAGTCTTTCTTAAGTGTCCTTGCTGTAGAGTTGAAGACCCTCTCAACAATTTTGTTTTAGCTGCTAACGAGTTAGCAACGAACTAAGTAGCAGGCAACTGAAACGCAATTTCGTGGAGCAATTTTTGCCACTGGGAATGATTGTCTATGGGTGTTAAGAGAAAAATCCCCAGTCTGGGGAGGAGACTTTCCATATTGTTCTACTGAATTCAGGTGACTGTGAGAAAACTAACCTCGAGGACGCTTTCCTTTTTGGTAGATCTGTATTGATTTGAGAGAAGAACAGATATGAGTCATGTTTCACTACTTGATGACATTCTTCAAGAAGTCGAAATCAATGTTTCTCACTTTCACCAAGTCTAAACAGAAATTGTGGTTGTCTCAGTGCAATTGTGCACCAACCACTGTGTGAAAGCCCCTGTGTATCAAGAACCATTGTAACGGATTTCTTCACCGTAAAGCTAAATTCAAACATGTGAAGCTAGACGGAAAAAAATATGAGGTTTGGCCAACGCCACAGATATCGTTGTACGCATCCATGGAACTCCGTGCCGGCAGCTGGTTCTTTCGTCACGACACCGTTCCATAACATAGTCCTGTTGTTTATATTTCCTGGAGTAGGCTTGTATATCCTTTGTCTTGCGCCTTATATCACTGATCTAGTGTCATAAGTCTTGTTTCTGCGGATGGAGACGGGAATGACAGTACAATGATTTCTTGCTGATGTTAAAGTGTCAGAGCGTAAACAGAGGGACTGAGAGATGCATTGAGATTGGTGGTTATTTTGATGTTAAGGTGATGGAGCTTTCTCGCAGAACTTACCGCGTGCCCTACTCATACAAAAGCAGATTGAATTTTATGTATGCTGTCTCAGGGCAACCTTTATTTGTCTCTTATTCAAGCTGTTACTATTGCAGGAATCGCACTGCAAGCGGTTGATGTGCAAGAAAGGAAATAGCAGCTGCGTATCTGATGGAAGTCCTGCTGCAGATGGAACCAAGTGTGGGGAGAATAAGGTTAGTACAGGGGAAGTCAGCTCCTCTTTAACCTCACATTGCCTTTCTTTCATACTGTGATGAAACCGAAAAGTTTTGCTGTCTAAGGAAGTAGGGTTAGGTACAAAAGATAGTTATCTTAAAAGAAGTTATGTGCAGAAATCACACGTCTCCACATAAACAGTTTATAATATCGATCTGAAATGATCTAATTAAATTTGAGAGGCTATGAAAAAATCACACTTTTTATTTGTGCTGTGTGAATAGTATGGCTGTGCAGGTAAGTGGACAGCCTGTACTGTTGAAAGAGTTCTGATGATGTCAGCATGTGCTGTTGCCAGGTTCTTCCCCTTCTCCCTCCTCTCAACTCTCTGACATCATAGGCCAATTGCCCGCTGTAATGGCGGGAAATTAAAAAATGGTGGGAAATTCAAAATAGTTTAATTGTGCTGCAAAGTTTTGCCCTAACCCTCTGGCGTCACAACTCAGAGCCCAATTGTTTTAAATGTAAATTGGAGGGAAATTCAAACAAAATGGCACTTATTATATCGGTGGGAAATCCAAGTAGTTCACTTGTGACAATTACACAGTCCAAGATGGTGGACCTGAGGATATGAGGGCAGCTTGTATAGTTTTCGTACGAACGCTTAAAAATGTGTGCATCGGGAAGGAATACAGTGAGTATACCGTGTTCAAAGCTTTGGAGGTGAGTATGCCCACGCAACATTATCCCTCCCCATAACATAACACCTGCATCACGAAACGGTAACGTTCGTCACTGTCCCACCTCTCTCCATATGAGGGTACATCCAGCAATGTCGAACATAATGGTTTTAATGGTCCAGGTGTGATGTGGAGAGGCGTAATGTTGCATGGGCTTACTGGCCTCCAAATCTCAGAACACAGTACTTGCACCTGTCGTCGTTACTGTGACAACTTACACCCATCCCCATGTGCGTCTCTTCAGGCGTGTATTCGAACGTGACTTCATTTTTTATGGATGAAAATGCACATCACATCGAATAGCGCTGGTGGAGTAGCTCTTGGAACGAGAGGATATTCAGTGAATGGACTTGCCTGCCCGTTCCCACCACTTAAATCACATCGAGCACATGTGGGGCGCATTGGGGACAGGTATTTCAGCACATCGACATGTGCGAACCACCATTCAATCGTTGTCAACCGCGATGCTGGAGGAATGGAACCCGCTACCACAAGAACATCATACCAGCTTTGTGGCCAGCATGGGAACACCTTCCGCAGCGTGCTTTGTTATACGTGGTGATCACACAACTTATTAAGAACCATGTCCCTTCGTTTGTAATGTCGAAGGGACCATCATGAGTCGCGGTGGGTTCAGCGTAATTATTGTCTTTGAATAAAAGTGTCATTTCTGTTCGTCTTACTTCGTATGTCTTTCAGTTTTCTTCTGTATTTTGCTGTACTGTACACTGCTGTAGCAGTTATTTCTATCTGGTCCATGTTTCATCGAACTCAGTTTCTTGGTAGTGACGCGTCATGTGAAAGTTCTTGTAGTCCTAAAGTTTTACACAACTGTGACGTAATGGTTCCGACGATATTCTAGTAACACACAGTTTCATTAAAAACAAAATGAAGGCAGATAATAATCTCACATACTGAATACGTATACAGGGTGTTTCAGAAGTGATAGTCAATAGTCAGGGCCATGACAGCAATGATCATTCGAAACATAACAGTCGAATATACATGAGCTGTAAAATGCATACCTTAAGAGCTATGAGCAATTCTTGATTTTCGATACTGTGAAACAAATCTATTCTATTGCAAGCTCTTTGCATTCCATATTTTGGGAAGTGGTAGTATGGACCAAAACAAGAAAAACATGTCCAGTAAACATCTGCTCTAAAATGCATACCTTTAAAGTCATCAGCACTTGTTCATTAGAAGAGTTGTGTTTCAAAGTAGTGAAGATGAACAAGTGCTCATAGCTCTTAAGGTATGCGTTTAGAGCACATATTTACTGGACATTCTTTTCTTGTTTTGATCCATGCTACCATTTCCCAAAATATGGGAAGCAAAGAGTTTGAAACAGAAGAGATTTGTTTCACAGTATAGGAGACAAAGAATTGCTGAATGCTCTTAAGGTATGCGTTTTAGATCCCATGTTTACTTGACTTTTTGTTTCGAATGATCATTCCTGTCATATACCTGAATATTGACCATCACTTTTGAAACATCCTGTATAACAAATTAATGTTTCATTATACTATGCCACAATAATGGAAGTTTTGATTGATTGTCGTAATGCGGTCACCTTGTAATACACTGGACTCGCATTCGGGAGGACGACGGTTCAATCCCGTCTCCGGCCATCCTGATTTAGGTTTCCCGTGATTTCCCTAAATCACTTCAGGCAAATGCCGGGATGGTTCCTTTGAAAGGGCACGGCCGATTTCCTTCCTCATCCTTCCCTTACCCGAGCTTGCGCTCCGTCTCTAATGACCTCGTTGTCGACGGGACGTTAAACACTAATCTCCTCCTCCTCCTCACCTTGTAATATGGATGAAGAAGTGGTCTAACGTGAACTTGCAAGGAATATCACATAGTTTTCCGCATCACCTAGTTATAAAAACTGCACTTGAACTTCCACCAGAATTTATTTTATACGAGCTCGGTCGGTTTTTTTTTGTGTTTGTTGTTTGTCATAAAAGTAGTGTCGAAGACAGTAGCTTCATTGACTTATGGTAACACCTTAAATATGCAAATATCTATTCTGTCATTTTTCCTCCTATGCCAGATAGGTCTAGAATCATTGAGTTGGAAAAGTGATGATACAGTGCGTATTTAGGCAAAAATTGTTCTTTTGACTCATTCATAATAAGTAAGCTAAAACATTTGTATCTAAGACTGCTGTATTTCTCTACCTTTAATACACAAAAGCAATTTAAATTGAAAGAAAAATAAACAGTACAATGACGTTTAACTGTAAATTTCACAAAGATGGCACTGCCTTCGATTCCCCACGCTTATTAAAAACACAGAAGCGTAAATTAATCTCTGCTTAAATTATCATCAGTTAGGAAATTGGAATATTGAAATGTATTTAAAAAGTAATATGAAATGCGTAATCGTTTTTAATTCCACATTCCACCAATTTTTAGAATTTCTTTTCTTGCGTAAGTGGTCGTCACAAACATAGTCTTCTACAGTACATGCAGCATGATTCCAAGCAGAACACCCAACAGGTGTGTGACACAATTCTTTGTCTTTATCCACTCCTCCACACATACATCATAACTCATCAGGCTCTTTGCTAGGTGTGTATAGTGATTCTAATGCGTCAGTAAACTAGTTATTGTAATAATCGTTATCGTCTTCTTAAATGTTAGAAATATCCTCTACCTCCAATCACTCTGATGCTTCTTCCTTATTCTGGTTTTCTTTTTTTTTTTTTTTTTTTTCTTTCCTGGCTCTTCAGGCTCTTCGTTAAAGCACCCACGCACGGCTTTCCTATTCTTGTTTCTCAACCTAACCTTCACTTTCTTTTCATTTCTTATTTTCTTCTTTATTTCAGCTTCTTTTCGACGAGGTTGTGCCCCTTTCTCGTTCAAAGCACAGTTATCGCAATTACAAACTGACAGGATAGAGTTCTGTTATTCACTGAAGTACTAAAGAAATTGCTACACCTGCCTAATATCGTGCAGGGCCCCGCGAGCGCGCAGAAGTGCCGCAATACGGCGTGAAATGGGCTCGACTAACGTCTGGAGTAGTGCTAGAGGGAACTCACACCGTGAATCATGCACGGCTGTCCATAAATCCGTAAGAGTACGAGGGGGTGAAGATCTCTTCTGAACAACATCCCAGATATTCTCAATAATGCTCATGCCTGAGGAGTTTGGTGGCCAGTGGAAGTGTTTCAACTCAGAAGAATGTTCCTGGAGCCACACTGTAGCAATTCTGAACGTGTGGGGTGTCGCATTGACCTGCTGGAATTTCCCAAGTCCGTCGGAATACACAATAGACATGAATGGATGCAGGTGATCAGACAGGATGCTTACGTACATGTCACCTATCAGAGTCGTATCTCTACGTATCAGGGATCCCACATCACTCCAAATACACACGCCACACACCATCACAGAGTCTCACGAGCTTGAACCGTCCCCTGTTGATATGCAGGGTTCATAGAGTCATGAGATTATCTCCATACCCGTAACGCGCATCCGCTCGATACAATTTGAAACGAGACTCGTCCGACCAGGCAACATGTTTCCAGTCATCAACAGTCCAATGCCGGTAATGACGGGCCCTGGCGAGGCATAAAGCTTTATGTCATGCAGTCATCAACGGTACACAAGTGCGCCTTCGGCTACGAAAGCCCATATCGATGATGTTTCGAAGAATGGTTCGCACTCTGACACTTGTTGATGGTCCAGCACCGAAACCTGCAGCAATTTGCGGAAGTGTTGCACTTCTCTCACGTTGAAAGATTCTCTTCTGTCGTCGTTGGTCCCGTTCTTGCAGTAGCTTTTCCCGGCCGCAGCGATGTCGGAGATTTTATGTTTCACCGGTTTCCTGATATTCACGGTACACTCGTGAAATGGTCGTACGGGAAGATCTCCACTTCACTACCTCGGCGATGCTGTGTCGCAACGCTCGTGCGCCGACTATAGCACCACGTTCAAACTCACTTTAATCTTGGTAACCTGCCATTGTCGCGGCAGTAACCGAAAGAACAACTGCTCCAGAAACTTGTTGTCGTATATAGGCGTTGCCGACCGCAGCACCGTATTCTGCCTGTTTACATATCTCTGTATTTGAAAACGCATGACTATACCAGTTTCTCTGGCGCTTCAGTGTATAATTCAGTGATATTTCCTTTCACAATGAGTTAGAACTTTTTCTTAGATCGTTTTTTGCTGTAGGGTATCAACACTCCAAGGAACCTTCACCACAATCAGCAAACATCACATGTAAGGAATAATGTATTTTTACATGTGACGAGGCGAAACTATTAATGGCGCTATTTAGTCCTAATGAATAGCATTCTGACAGCGGCTGGTTGCTGTTTTTACTTTCTTATAAGAATTCACTTGTATATGTACGCCAAAAACAAAAACACAAATTCTAGCACGCTGCCGATAAAAATAATTAGTCTTCATGTTAGATGATGTTTGGTTCGTGGGTCGCTCAACTGCGCCGTTATCAGCGCCTGTACAGATTCCCAACCTTTGCTCAGTCGAATCTCGCCACTTTCATGAATGATGATGAAATGATTAGGACAACACAAACACCCAGTCATAGCGAGGCAGGTGAAAATCCCTGACACCGCCGGGAATCCAACCCGGGACCCCGTGCTCGGGAAGCGAGAACGCGACCGCGAGACCACGCTTCATGGTAGAGATACAGATGCAATGCGTTCACAGCTTTCTTTAGGCCAAGTTTAAAATATACTACCTTGAGTTAAGTGTATGGACCGTATCTACAGCTTCAAGGAAACAGTGATTACTAGGTGTCCACTGAAATTTTAGAAGTGAAGTTTCAGGATTTTATAGTTAAGAGAGAGGATAATGAAGCGGGACGAAAAATGCGAGCTTGCAGTTTAGAATAACGTCGTCCAAAAGCCGAATATACGGACATTCGTAAGTCAGAGATCATTTGACCCTATCGTCCCAACGATGACAAGGCCGTGAGATCCGGAGAACAGAGCACGATTGAAGATAGGTGAGTTATGAAAAGGGTAGTTAAATGGCGATTATAACCTTGTTCTTACTGATAGGAGTCGAGCGTCTGCCAAATCTCTCTGGACGCATCGTGGTTTAGCAACGAAAAATGTTGGGGAGGCAAAGGTTGTTGCACTTTCGGTTCAGAAGACATCGGGCAAATGACTATAGGCAAAGGTTAGTGGAGATTTGAGCGTCTGTGAAAAGATCTATACGTGAAGTATACAACTAATTTCGTCATACCCCAGCACAAGATCTGGCCGAACACCCGAGAAAATTCTGGTCCTATGTAAAATCACTAATCGGGACTAAGGCTTCAATCCAGTCATACGTTGATCAGTCTGGTGTAGCAGTTGAAGATAGATAAACGAAAGCAGAAGTTTTAATTTTCGCGTGCAACAAATCATTCACGCAGGAGAATCATACAAACATAACGTCATTTGATCATCGTACAGAGTCCCATTTGGACGACATCGTAAAAGGCATCCCTGGCGTAGAGAAACAACTGGAAGAGTTGAAAACAAGTAAGTTGCCAGGTCCGTATTGGATCCCAGTTCAGTTTAGAAAGAATTCACTACGCCTTTCGCCCCTTACTTAGCTTGCATTTATCGCGAATCTCTCGCCCAGCGCAAAGTCTCAGGCGACTACAAAAAAGCGCAGGTAACTCCTGTATGCAAGGGGGGTAAAAAAACACCCCGAAAAATTACAGACCAGGATCCTTAACAATGTTTTGCTACAGAATTCTAGAGCGTATTCTGAGTTCGAATACAATAAATTTCCTAGAAACCGGAAAAGCTTATGTCCACGGATCAACACGGCTGTAGAAACCATCGTTCGTGTGAAACTCAGCTTGCCATTTTCTTACGTGATATACCGCTAACTGCGAATAAAGGGAAACAGACAGATTCCATGTTTCTAGATTTCCGACGAACATTTAACACGGTATCCCACTGCAGACTGTTAAAGAAGGTACGAGCATACGCAATAGATCCCCAGATATGTGAGTGGCTCGAAGATATCGTAAGTAACAGAATTCAGTATGTTGTCCTTGATGGGGAGTGTTCATCCGAGACAAGGGTGTCGTCAGGAATGCCCCAGGGAGGTGTGATAGGAGCGCTGTTATTTTCTATATATATTAATGATTTGGCAGACAGTGTGGGCAGAAGTCTGTGGTAGTTTGCTGATGATGCTGTGGTGTGGGGTAACGTGTCAAAATTTCTACTTGGTGTGATGAATGGCAGCTAGCTCTAAACGTAGAAAAAATTAAGTTAATGCGGATGAATAGAAAAAACAAGCACGGATACAGAATTACGTCGTTAAAATATTTGGACGTAACGTTACAAATGGATACGAAATGGATCGAGCATGTGAGACTGTGGTAGGGAAGGCGAATAATCGACTACGGTTTGTTGGGAGAATTTTAGGAAAGTGCGATCCATCAGTAAAGGAGGCCGCATATAGGACGCTAGTACGAGCTGCTCTTGAATATTGCTGAAGTGTTTAGGATCTGCACCACGTCAGATTAAAGAAAGACCTCGATGCAATTCAAAGGGGCGCTGCCAGATTTGTTGCCGGTAGGTTGGAACAACACGCAAGTTCGGGAACTCAAATAGTGGGAATATCTGAAGGGGAAGCACCGTTCTTTTCGTGGAACACCAGAGAGAAAGTTTAGAGAAGCGGGAATTGAATGTGAGTGCAAAACGATGCTACTATCGTACATTTCGCGCAATGACCACGAAGATGAGCTATGAGAAACTAGGGCTCATACGGAGGAACACAGAAAGCTGTTTTTCCCTCGCTCTATCTACGAGTGGAACATAGAGGAAATGGGCAGTAGTGCTACAGGGGACTCTCCGCCATGCTTGCAGAGTATGTATTTAGATATAGATATAAAAGTATGGTATGCTGCTGACAGTTGTGCAAGTGCTTTGTTGGTAGATATGATGCATCAAACCAGTCTCAGGAATGAAGACCACAACAACAACAACAACATGATTTCCAAAATGAAGCAATTCTGATGATGGTTGGCTAAGACGAGTAGACTTTCACTATATACAATGTGTGTTCCAAAATTTCCAGCCTTAAAACTGAACCTTCGTGCGTATTCGGATGGCGCATCCGTGGCTATGAAGATGAAAGAAGAATGCATCAACTTCAGAGACAGGATTTCTGTGCAACAGAGGGAAATGAGCGAATCCGAACGACGCATGACTGGGTAGACACTTAAGTTTTCGGACTAAAGCAGAGAGATTTCGTAAGAATTACATGTGTTCAGATCTACTGTTAACAATCTTCGAAAAGTCAACCAAGGAAAAACGTGTAGCCTGGTCAACAGTTCCTCCTCTAAGAAGTGACACCCAGGAAGTGAGATTCCAAGCCGCGTAGCATCGGAAACATTGTACTCGATACTGAATATAAGAGGGAATGAGAGCGAGAGAGAGAGAGAGAGAGAGAGAGAGAGAGAGAGAGACAAGGCAGATCCGAGAAGCGCTGTACCACCATACTAAAAATGGAATGTGCTCAAATCAGACTTGATAATGGAAATTTATTGCGTACTAATTATTTACGTTTACTCAAGCACAGTTAATAAACAAATATTTTGCGCAGGAATCGGGAGAAAAGACCACTGGTCAAAGTGACAGCTATAGCGCATAAATTTCCGAAATTGCTATTTTCAGCCAGATTTGTCTCCACGTTATCTTCCACACAAAGTACCTTGTCCTGTATATGGTACAGCCACCGAACTCAAACGAGTGCGAACTTGTACTCCTATTCAAACTTTGAATATCCATTCGATATCAATTCATGTTTTAGCAGAACAGATAGTTTACTAGTGCGTTATATATATTCCCCTGGTGCCAGTCTTTCGAGTTGACGCCTCTTCCGCGACTTGTGTGTCGATGGGGATGAAAAGATGATGATAAGGACAACACAGCACCCAGTCCCTGAGCGGAGAAAATCTCCGACCCAGCCGGGAATCGAACCCGGGCCATTAGGTATGACATTCCGTCGCGCTGCCCATTCAGCTACCAGGGCCGGACAAGAAAGAAATAAAAGCTGTAGAGAGAGAAAAGAGGAAACAGATTAATATATGCCCACTTTTTGCAGTTGCAAGGGTAAGTGCTTCAGAAGAAACATTGCATCTTTCCCTTCTCTACAACCGTCATCGCAATCCACTGTTTAAATTATCGCGAAATAGGGAAGATAGTGCCACAGACATGATACGTGAATTGGAGTGGCAATCATTGAAAAAAAGGCATTTTTCGTAGCGACGGGATCTTCTCATGAAATTCCAATCGCCAGTTTTCTCCTCCGATTTCGAAAACATTCTGTTGGCACCCACCTACATAGGGAGAAATGATCATCAGGATAAAGTAAAAGAAATCAGGACTCGCACAGAGAAATTTAAGTGCTCGTTTTTCCCGCGCGCCGTTCGGGAGTGGAACGGTAGAGAGACAGCATGAAGGTGGTTCATTGAACCCTCTGCCAGGCACTTTGTGAATAGCACAGAAATCACGTAGATGTAGATGTAGACTTTCAATACTGTCCCCTTCCAGACACATTTTTCTCATTTGTCCTTGTTGCAGTCTTCACAAACAGATTTTATAGTAAGTTACTATCTCCATCTCTTGTATTTATTTAATCCATTACAATCTGTTTCACGTACTTTACAAACGTTTATTCTTAAGCTTTTATGTATTTCGAACGCGGAACGAGTTAATACAGCATTTTGGGATTAGTATCCTAGAAGTGTTTCAAACAACTGATATGAGTGGTTGTTGTGCGGTCCTCTGTTGCCTGTGGATGGAATCGAAGAGCTTGACACGCTATACGGTTGTCGCCCTGTTGCTTTCAGTCCTGCAGACGAGATCTCCGTTATGCAAGCTGTTTTGCTGTCAAGAGACATGGTTGTATGGTGGTACTGCCTTTATTGGTTGTAAAGTTAATAACAGTTCAGTAGAACACAGCTTAACCACGTCCGGTTTACTGTAGGCAGTGCTCACTCTCCACTCCAAACAGTATTTAATTGTCAAATTTAATATTCGCTCACGCAACAACTGTCTGTGGTCACTTGAATATGTAACCTGAAAAGAGTAAAAACATTACCTGTAATCGTCAGTCATTTCTGGACTATTAGCTCCATCGGCTAAAAAACACTGCCTGTAGTGCAGTAATTCATAGTTAGGTGTACCTTTCGAGAAGTAAGGAAAAGTTAGTTTTGGTAAAATTACAGTATATTGAGTATTTTCTAATTTCACGTCGTAAGTAGGCTCTTCCAAAACACACAAAGAAGCAACATCTGGCACGTCCCAGAGTTGAAAATCTAATAGTGTTCCAATATTCAACTCTGTTTAATTGAAATAATTATTGGCCGGTTAGTTCAGAGGGCCCCCACGAAAAAAGAATGCTGGTAGGACAATAAAACTTGTGGAAAAATTTTTGAGAACATGCGAAAGAGAAATAAAGCACTAACCATTGAAGGAAACACATTTTAACTTCCACACGAGAGGATTCATATCTAGTGATCTTGGTGGTTAAGCAGTTTGGAACGATCGGCCAATGATTCGTTTTTCTACAAATCTGCTACGAAGCAACCGAGCGACCTCACGATCAGTATGAGATGTAGCTCTGTCGTGCATCGAAATAGAGTCCAAAGCTACTCTCTCCCGTAGAACAGGGATAACATGTTGGTAAAGCAGATCACAGTAACGTGTGCGTTCACGCTGCATGTCCTTGGAGACTGTGTTCCTCAAAGAAAAAAAGGTCTTGAACTGTGCCGTGAAACCACACAACACAGCGACGCGTTCACTATGTAGGGTAACGTAGTGAATTTTCGTTGGCGGCGATGATCCCCAAAATGCGACAACTGCGAGTGTTCACTGCCCCAGTGAGTGTAAAGTGTGCTTCATTACTCCCCAAAATGTTTGAAAGCTATATGTTGTCAACTTCAATCCTTGCAAGAAACGTAAGAGCAAAGTCTACTCAAATGTCTGCGTCACGTGGCAAAATTTAGTGAGTAATGGGAAGCTTATTTGGATACCACCTGATAATAGACTTGTGATGGAATACTCAATTTTCTCACTGCGAGACCTATACTAGTGGCTAAGAAAGGTTCTCCTACTTCATACAAAAGCCTCACTAGCTTTCCTAATTAGGAACCTAAGTTAATACCAAATTATTTATAGCAGAGGAAGGTTTTCTTGATACGATGAAGATATTATTGCTCTCTTTTCAAATAAACAAGAAAGCTATAGTTTTTCAAATGGTACTGTTGCAGACTTTCACTTCCTAAAGTGCTCATTCAAATCTGCCTGTATCTTAAACTGTTAGATTTATTAGACTGGTGATTAAGTTCGTAGCGTTTTTCCGTAAGTTTAATAACTACAACAGGTACACATAACAGAGACTTTAGTCATCAATAGCATTCTCCTTCATATTTACAACAGCCTGCCAAAGCTGGGGTAACTTTTTGATTCCGCGACTGTAGAAATCATGGTTTTGAGACGAAGAACTCATTGGAACATGTTCGGAGCGCATTTTCATCGGAAAAGGAAGTTCCTTGAGAGGGCAGGAAAGGTGAAAATCTGAGGGCGCAAGATCAGGTGAATAAGGTGCACGCGAAATGACTTCCCAATCCAACTCCTGCATAGCTTTTTTTTGTCAGTGTAGCAGAATGCGGGCAGGAGTTATCGTGATGTAGTCTCACTTCGCGCAGTCTTCCAGATCGTTGTTGTGGGATTTCGTCTGCAAGATATTCAGTTGTTGACAATAAATGTCAACAGTGATAGTCACAACTCGGGGAAGAAATTCGTAGCACACCACACCGTTGCTGTTACACCAGATGCATAACATTGTCTTTTGAGGACGCGCGTAGGTATTCGTACGGTGAGCTGCCCCATCGTTTGGGCTCAACCATTCCTGTCTTTTCCGTACGTTAGCATAAATACAAAAAAAAAAAAAAAGTTCGAATGGCTCTGAGCACTATGGGACTTAACATCTGAGGTCATCAGTCCCCTCGAACTTGGAACTACTTAAACCTAACTAACCTAAGGACATCACACGCATCCATGGCCGAGGCAGGATTCGAACCTGCGACTGTAGCGGTCGCGCGGCTCCAGACTGTAGCGCCTAGAACCGTTCGAACACACTGGCCAGCGCCAACGAGCATGCAGAGATGTGCATACAGCCACCCACAGATTTTTGTGACTTTCACTGAGAGCATGCGGTACCCATTTCTGAACCTTCCTCATTGCATGAAAATGTCGCATTGTGATGGAATGATTACAGTTCATCCCATTTGCCATTCTCGATTACACTGACGTGGGTCATTGTGGATTAATGCATTTAAAGGATCTTCATCAAACCCTGAAGGTCTTCCTGAACTCTGAGAGCCACTAATGTCAAAACGATCCTCCTTAAAATGAGAAAACCATTTTCTTCCCAAGCTTTGTCCAAAGGCATTATCCTCATACAAGTGGAAAATGTTTCTGGCTGCCTCCGCTGCTGTCTGCTGTCATCCTCCTACTGAACTTTAACAGGAGAATATGTCGGAAATGTTCAGATTTCTCCGCTTGGGACTCCATTTTCTAGTGTCCATAACTCCACTCACCGTCTCCACATGGCAAAATGGCAATACGTAAACTCAAATAGAACAATGACTTCAGATAAAAAGTGACAATCCATAAATAAAAATAGCAACCGGAATACCAACATGCAAACAAAATCGTTACGAACCTATGCAAAAACCTAATACAAGCTTGAAAACTGGCTCAGCGTTACTATCGTTTATAGTAAACTGAGCAAGATGTGAATCAAACCAAGGAGAAATTTCGAAAGCCAATTAAAGTTCAGGGGGAAGAAACAAAGATGTTAAAATTTACGCTGACTTTATAATTTGTTAGAGACAGAAGAGGACTTGAAAGAGCAGTCTTCTGAGGAGGTTGTGTGATTAACAAAAACCTAAGTAATACTAGGGTAATATAATGAGTCGGATTAGACCAGGCGATGCTAAGGAGACTCAATTAGAAAATGGGACCCTTAAAGTAGCACATGAAGTTTGTTTGCTATTTGAGCAACAAAATAGCTCAGAATGGCAGAAGTAGAGAGGATGCAAATTGCACAGCGGCTGTAGCACGAAAAGCATTTCTGAAAAAAAATGATGAATTTGCTTACATCTAACGTAAATTTAAAAGTCAGAAAGTCTTTCCTCGAGGTATTTGCCTGGAGTGTAGCCTTGTGGCGGAGAAGCATTTCAGACAAGAAGAGTTTAGGAGTTTTGAAATGTGATGTTACAAGAGAATGCCGAAGATTAGGTGGGTAGATTGAATTGGTGAAAAACTCCGTTTCTGGTACAGCTTGGCCAGAAGAAGGGATTGGCTGACAGCACATATCCAGAAGCATGGAGGAATGGCCTATTTTGTAATGGAAGAAAGTATGTGGCGGGGGGTGAAAATCGTAAAAGGAGATCAATGCTCGAATACAGCAAACAAGTTGAAATGGATATAAATTTCGGTAGTTTTGCAAAGATGAAGAGATTTGCACAGAATAGACTAGAATAGGGACCTGCACCAAACCAGTCTTCGGACTGAAGTCCACAACAACAATAACACACGGTGCTGACATTTCTAATCTATGCGTTAAGCAAAAATTATTGGAAATCTGTATTTTTTTAATTTTTATATCGGAAATACACACTTAGATATATAACTTGTAAAATAGATAAAGTGGCTAAACATACTTTTCAGGATGATGTTTTACTGCTCAACTTCACAAACTATTAAAATTTAGGTTTGTAACGTCTGTAACGTGGCACAGTTCACAATTATGAAAAAACTCGATTTTCTCTTAAATATTAACTGTGTTGGCTTGGAACTCTGGATACTTTAAATTTGTATTCACCTAAACATGTACATTATTTTTGTATGCTTGTTGATTCAGCTGCCTGTACTTACGGATTTTATACAACCTGCAACACCTTCAACTACCGCGGGTAAGATTTTCAGATTCTCTCGCTCATAACACTCAGACTATTAGTACTACAGAAGAAATAATAAGGATCTTTATGCAGGAAATTTAATGTAGTTGAATTCTGTGCTGAGATACGTTTTCGCTAGAGGCCATATTTTCCGAATTATTCAAGAAAAACGTACAAAATGACCTTCAAACGCGTTTTCCTTGAATAACTCGCAAACTGTGGTCTCCAGCTATACGTAACCCAGTACAAAATTTAACTACAATAAATTTCTTACAAAAAGATCCTGTTAACTTTTCTGTAGGACTAATAGTTTACATGTAGCAAGCTAGAGAATATAAAAGTCTCGCCTGTGGTTTTTCAAGGCATCGAGGTTTACATTAAACCCAGCAGTAGGGGCAACTGACTGATCCTGTATACAGGCTGTAACTGGTAGTTGTAAGTGCAGGTATTTGTATTGGTGACTGAGGACGGCGTACTGAACAACATTACATCAGTATATTCATCATTTGCAGGCTAATAACTATAGCTATTACATGTCGTATGCTTTTAGGGTGGTTACTACCACGAAGCATGCGTGCCACGAGCAACCCAAAGTGCTTAATTTTCCTGAACAACAGATTGGGTGCTGAAGTGTGGACGCGAGAACGCAAAACGGTGAGTCTAGACCGACAGGCATAATCCGCATAATAGTGCAGTTACGACCATGCAGAAAACATCAGGTCGTAATCCTGCCTCGGGCATGGATATGTGTGATGTCCTTAGGTTAGTTAGGTATAAGTAGTTCTAAGTTCTAGAGGACTGATGACCTCAGAAGTTAAGTCCCATAGTGCTCAGAGCCATTAGAACCATTTTGTGTCATGTTTGTGGGAAGACTGTTTGGTGCAGAGAAAAACAACCAGAGCACTGATGAGTTAAGGTACCACATATAGAAATATCTGCACTTGTACCCGTTTCACCCTGTATATTAATTAACAATCATTTTAAGACGCCACACACCGTTGGGTGGCTTGCGGAGTATCGATGTAGATGTAGATTGCGCAGTAGTTACCCACAAGCGATGAGCCACATATGCAGGCCCAGCAAACGGAAGGGGGAATCCCCGGTCTTTCAGCGCAGAAGGTGAATCATCCTACAGCTTGTGCGCTTCGAGCACACATCATTCTCCACATGGTGGGAACTCGGCTTCTTCGTAACAAGAAAACGGAACTGTAACACAAGAGCCAGTGTCTGGAAAGACTGGAGCGCTGGCGGTAGGATAAGAGGAGCGCTAGGCGGGAGGTCTGCTGGGATCCTCTCGACGGTGTCCCTGAAAGAGCGGCCAGTGTCGGCGGAGTTGGCAGGGCGCCGCGTTGGCCCCAGGCCCGCTGATTCATCAGCAGGACGTGCCAGCCGGCGCTGCCGGACGACGCTTCCGAGCCGCGCGTCCTTAGCGCCGATACTACGGGGGCATTCATAACAGCTGCCGCGGATGTTCTAAATATACCTTGGGGGAGAGAGGGGGGGGGGGGGGACAAAATCGTATTTGACTTGAAAATTAAACTTGCCTGACGACCGAGGAATATCTCTTTGCAATATGTGCGAAAGCTCCTACCAACTGTCCTTTCCTATGTGGTGGCGAGTAGTCAAAGGCGTCTGTAGTTTCAAGAGGATAGTGCGATCAGTTCCACGACAGTATTCCTTTGTTCAAATCCGCATCATTTAGGCATGACTGTAGACATCGAACGATTCCAGAGACAGGGTCAACGATTTTAAGACGTTGTTACAGCATATACAGAAAGGTAACAGAACCTCCTCTGTAACGTAAGCAGAAATCGCTGGAAGAATGACCGCATAGTTCCCCCGAAACCCTGCTGGGTCAAGTTAGAGAAGCTGTATTAAAAGAAGACTGTGGCACCATTATGCCGCCACCATTTTAAATCTTGCGTGGCGCTTATGCGAATAAGGTGAGAGAGATCAGTGCACGTACAGAGGCATACAGCAGTCGCTTTTCCCTCGAACAATACGCGAATGGAATAGGACAGAAAGTCGATAATACCAGTGTGAAGTCACTTTCGCCATGCTGAGTGGCTTTCGGAGTATATCTGCAGGCGTCGAAGTAACTGTAACTTGTTTCCTAACTTTTCTTTATGACGAGACAAAGTTCATGGGAGCAGGACTTTGCATGCTCTGATCAGAATCAATGACTTAAAGGCTACAAAGTGAAACGAACCCTAATGGTAATCCTATATAAATTTAGGTTCAAACATGGCTCTAAGCACTATGGGACTTAACATCTGCGGTCATCAGTCCCCTAGAACTTAGAACTACTTAAACCTAACTAACCTAAGGACATCACACACATCCATGCCCGAGGCAGGATTCGAACCTGCGACCGCAGCAGTCGCGCGGTTCCGGACTGAGCGCCTAGAACCGCTAGACCACCGCGGCCGGCTATAAATTTAGGCATGTATGGAAGTGAAGCCATGTATGGAAGTGAAACAAGGACGATAAATAGTTTGGACAAGAAGAGAATAGGAGCTTTTGAAATGTGGTGATACAGAAGAATGCTGAAGATTAGATAGGTAGATCACATAACTAATGAAGAGGTATTGAGTATAATTGAGGAGAAGAGGAGTTTGTGACACAAATTGACTAGAAGAACAGATCGGTTGGTAGGACATGTCCTGAGACGTCAAGGGATCACCAATTTAGTATTGGAAGGCAGCGTGGAGGGAAAAAATCGTAGAGGGAGACCAAGAGATGAATACACTAAGCAGATTCAGAAGGATGTAGGCTGCAGTACATACTGGGAGATGAAGCAGCTTGCACAGGATAGAGTAGCATGGAGAGCTGCATCAAACCAGTCTCAGGACTGAAGACCACAACAACAACAACAACATATAAATTTACATATTAAACTATGAAATCCACATACTTAGTTTCACAGAGAGATTCCGTGATGCTGGTACAAACTTTCAGAGATGATAGAGAATGGTAAATCTGTCAATCCAAAATAAGTGACCCTGGTATGAAAACAACGACAATTTTCGTGATACTTCAGAACCGGAATACATGTTTCGGTACTGTTGCTGCTAAGACTTTCAACTTTCAACTTTCAGAGGTGGTAGTATTTCTCATGTACATGGGTTCTAAATGGTGGTTCAAATGGCTCTGAGCACCATGGGACTCAACATCTTAGGTCATAAGTCCCCTAGAACTTAGAACTACTTAAACCTAACTAACCTAAGGACATCACACACACCCATGCCCGAGGCAGGATTCGAACCTGCGACCGTAGCAGTCCCGCGGTTCCGGACTGCAGCGCCAGAACCGCTAGACCACCGCGGCCGGCACATGGGTTCTAAGATGCTTACCTTAAGAACTATGAGCACTTGTTCATCTTCGATAATGTGAAATACATCTCTTCTACTGAACAAGTGCCCATAGCTCTTAAGGTATGCATCTTAGAGCCTATGTTTATGGGACATTTCTTTTTTTGGTGCTTACTACCACCTCGAAAAATATGGAAACCGAAAGAGCTTGCAGTAGAAGAGATGTGGTTCACAGTATCGAAGATGAACAGCTGCTCACAGCTATTAAAGTACGCATCTTAGAACCCATGTTTACCAGACATTTCGTCTTATTCTGCCCATACTGCCATCTCTGAAAGTTGCTTACCCCACAATCTTAGCAACAACAGTACCGGAACATATATTCTAATGCCAGAAGTATCAGAAAGATTTTAGCTTATAACTTTCTGCTCGTTTCCGGACCGGGACCCCACCTCAATCTGAAACATCTACCCTTCTCCATCATGCCTGAAAGTTTGTACCAGCAACACGGAATCGCTCCGTGTATTGCAGCAGTACTAACGCCGTCAATGCTCTGTTGCACCTACATCCACTTCTGCACTCCTCAATATACATACGCTGGAGAGCAATATGTATATAGTGTTCTAATCTCATTTCCTCCCTTTGTTATTTCGTTCACAGGTGATATATGGGAAGAAAGACTGTCAATAAAATTATATGTGAGCGGCAGTTTCTCTCATTTTAGCGTCGTGGCCATTACACGATATGTATGTAGGAGGAAGCTATATGTTTCTCGACAAGGGTTTGAACGTAATCTCAAAGAACACTTTAAGTCAGGCTCTCGATGATTCATCATCAGTTCAGATACTGCAGCAAAATGCTGGTTCAAAGGCTGTTACTAGATACTCTATATTTCGTAAAGATATCGATCAAACTAAAACCTAAACTAAATTATGGTCAACAATTTTTTTTTCATACAGAAGAAACGCAATTACGTAACTTTATAAGGTAGCCTCTGCGATGTGTAACATAAGTATTTCATTTCTTTGAAAGTGAGAAGTAGACTTACGAATGAATTATTTTCGTTTGGGCGCCACCTAGTCGTGCTCTCCGGTTTTCACCTCTTCATTGGATCGATATTATTTTCCTCCAAATCCTTCTGTCAGTAGTTAGAAATGTAAAAACACTGGACCTTAAGGCTACTAAAACTACGAACAGAATAGTGATGGTACTTTAAACGCTCACAAATTGGCGGTAATGAAATTAGGTGGCAACCAGGCGACCTGGAAGGGGACCTGGTTTCCAAAAGCGGAAATGCGTCGTCAACTAGGATTAAAAATTCTTTTGTAAGCGTATTAGATATAAACAATGAAATGGAAGGAAAAAAATTAGTACGTTTAAGAGTCAGGCAGAATAGCGTGCGAGCAGTGGAAAAAATACAATGAGCATTTTCTGTCAACAGATATATCATACCCAAGATACAACACGTAGCTGCGGTATAACCTCCACCCACAAAAATTGCAATCCTAATTTGGCAGCGAAATATGTTCAAGGTGACATTGGCAGTCACTGCTAACTCACTTTGCAAAGGAGGATTGGGGGCTGTATCATCGAGGGAAACACTACTTGGCCATTTACTTAAGAAGAACCTGGAAGATCTTAAGAAATAGGGGGAACTCCATCAGAAAGCAACTGTCTATTTTGCTCCACAGTCCTCAGAGGTTGTTAAAATTTACAGACACTAACTGGAAGCATTTATGAAGGAATATATCCATATAGTAGAACTCCCCAGCGATGTGCGTAGTCAGTGACATGAGGTATTATTGGACTCTACCACTACTGGGGTGAAGAGTTTTAAAATACTTCTACCAGATACCGCTACCTGTAGAAAGTTCCAGGTAGTGAATTCAGTCGCAAATCCAAAGGAGCGATACCCAATATGGAATTTGACGAGGAACAGACTAGCATTTATTAACAGGAACGTTACAAATGGTGTATCGTTGAAAGAGATAATGATACAGTATTAAAGATTATTCCCAGCCCCCCAAAAGAAACAGTTACACATTCATTTTGGGATTTCGTGTCCTATATTGGTAGAGACAACAAGTCATCAACAAAAGACTGGGCAGAGTATTCATTTTCAGAGTATTAGATAATACAGAAAAAGCTAGGACACCACTACAGCAAAATCTTTCAAAAATTTCTAACATGCGCTCAGCGCATTGAGTCGAAATTAAATACAATTCGAAGAAGCAGATTGACGCACCTGTGGAGATAACTTGGAAGTGCTCCACTTTTAACCTGAAGAGCGATATCCAGCATTTAGATACGAAGCCTGGGTTGATGCGAAGCTGATTGTTGTTTTTGTTTTTTTTTTGTTTTATTTTATTACTGGTGGAGCAGAAGAAAAATTTTGAAAGGATATAACATTCAATACAGCGTTTTTCCACTTCATTTTCTGTTGTTGCATTTATTTTCATGCATATGTCGGTACGTGTATAGGTGTGCAACTATGTTTCTTTATTTAATCGCCCTCATTGTTTGATCTTAGACCAAGAGGTTGTAATACATATTACTCTTTGTTTTGGGCATTTATTTTAATTTACTGGAACGCCAATGGACTAAAGGAAAAATGTCGGTAAGAGAGCTACACACGATAAGTCTTGATTAATGAAACACTATTGGCAAGCATAAGGTGAGGCGAGAGGGAAGAATAATTAAAAATTTTAAGCAGCCAGAAAACAGGGTCGGTTGTCAATTAAACTTCGTACACGCATACGCCACCATGTAAATGATTAGAGATGCAATTCTATGTGACTGCCACCAGAGGGCATTAGTGCTGTTCTTGTTTAGTATCAGGCCTGGAACGGTATAAGGGACGTGAACTGCGTCACATGTAAAGCGATCACTGTAAATGACACAGAGAAGCCGCGCACTCCTGTGAGACAACATTACCAGTATCTGACAGAGTTTGAAAGGGCCATCACGGTGGGCTTCCATTTGATTGGTTGTTTCTATCTTGCAGTATCGAGATTTATGAGGCATTCAAGCCGTGGACTGCATGGCAACGTGAGCGCAGGCGTACGCGTCATAAAGGTTCCAATAGACGATGTGTAACCACCATAAAGGAGCACCAAGCACACAAATCCCTACCTATCAGCGCCTGCCATCTGAGAAAAAGTAATGGACCCCTGCAACGCTGTGTGTCGACCGCACCTTTGGTCAGAGACTACCAGCAGCCTGACTAGGGAGTTACTGTCCAATGGGTAGGCTGCCGTTTACACAACCCAAACGGCTGTGTTTAGAGTGGTGCCCTGACCGGGAAGCACGGGTTGCTGATGAATGGGGTCGCGCTGTATTCATCGATGAATCGCGATTATACACTACCCAGAATGACCATCGTTGGCGATCATTGCGGCGATCTAGGGAGATGTCCCATTCTTCCATTGTTTTGGAGAGGCGCAGCTGTGATAGTTGCAGCGTTATTGTGTGGGGAGGTTTCGGCTGTGATTTCAGGTCACGGGGGTAGAAAACGAGGGAACTCAGACGACACAACGGTACGTCGTATACTGCGTTTTCATGTGTACCTCTCATACGACAGTGTCGTCGTCCTGTTTTTCGACAACATAATACTTATCCATACATATCATACGTCCTTATGAACTGTCAGAGATTCTGAAGTACCCCTATGGCTAGCAAAATTGCCACATCTGTTCCCGATAGAACATGTGTGGGACCAGTTCGGACGTCAGTTCCATCCCGTTGCCAGTATCCTGGATATCAAAGACAAGTTAGAGGAGTAGTGATGCAGCTTGCGTGAGGAGAGGAAACAACGGCTTTATGACACTATTCCCAACAAGACCAGACAGAGTGTAACGTCATAGCGATAAGTGGGCTCATACTGCCAAGTTCTTTGTAAATTTGGCATGCTTTTGTAATCACTGAAAGACCATCACATGCCCTGTCACTTCGTGAATTTTCATTTCTTTTCCTACTTCACTTTTGCGTCTTCACTTTTTTTGGCAACCATTATGTATAAATCAGGTTAACTGCTGTTGATTTCAGGGTTGAATGGGTTCATAAGAAGATCAGCATATCTGTCACTAAACATCACTGTTGATATGTTTACTACGCAGGCGAAACGAGATGGGGCAGTGGTAAGACTCTGGACTCTTATTTGGGAGGGCGACACCTCAAATCTTTACCCTGCCAACCACATTTTGATTTTCCGTGCTTCGATCTGTCAGGTTATAACTTTTCCACTACTAGTGAAAGTGTACGAGCGTTGAGACCGTTAGTAAGAATCCATTATTTTCCATTTTATGTCGACGCAACAGCTTCATTACTTCAGTTGTGCAGTTACCTGACGCGGCATCATTTTTAAGACCCTTTATGGAAACGCGACGTCTCACCAGTGTGGCGCGCTGAACTGGCTCGCATAGCTAAATGTGCTGTATTTCTTTCATAACTGTAGGTAGATTCTCCGTGGTGTCTGCCACTGCTGGTACTACTAACCTTTGCGTCTTGTCGGTCGCTGGGCGTCTGCCACCGAAACGATGCCGTTTTTAAACCACCTGGACTACTCACACACCGACTGCAAGGGCGGGCGTGAATCACCGTACCGGCGTTTCATCCTGCGGTGCATTTCACCGGGGCTTCACACCTTAACTACTCAAGAAAGTCCCTAACGGATAATATTTCACTGCAGTTATTATAAAACAATAGAGTTACTCTTCTTTCTACAGTGTTTCCGCATCATATCTAAATCCTTTCGTCAGATGAAGCCTACCAATACTTAAGAGTCCTGCCACATCTTTCGCATTTTTATTACACTTCAAAGTTGCACTTCCAACCTTTTTGTAGTGTAATGCGACCAAAATACTTCTGTATGTATATCAGCAGAGTTGCTGAACACATTAATAGACACATTGCTGTTGTACGGCAAGTTTTTTGAACGTGCTCATCTGCTCCTGTCGTTTCCAGTGCGACCACCTAACCGTATAAACAATGTGGATTTCAAAATCGTCTGTCAAATGAAGAGACTATAATTGTCTCGACAGATAATGCATCTGGAATTATTAACACTGACAATATTTTATGATCAAGCTAAGGCTTTGGACTGAGTTAACTATATGCCCAATCAAAAGGTTCCCAGGAAGGTAATGGTTTTTACCTCATCTGCGTGACAGGAAGCAGAAGTTATCAGTTCCATGTCGATCAGCCAATTTTAAGCAATGTTATATGGTGTATGACAGGTTTTTCTTTTGAATCCTGAGCAGTTTCTGATAAACATAAATAATCTTCCACTTGCTCTTTCACTCGGTGCAAGTTTTGTCGCTTTTACAAGTGATACAAGTATAGGAACAAAAATTAATACAAACGTTGTACTGAAAAAGGACTACGAAATATCCCAAAATATCAGCACTTCGTTCAAGACAAATGGATTATCATGAAATATTGACAAAATTCAGTACTTCCATTTCAGTACTTTTCAGAGGAATCCGAAAACCAGTAAAAATTGTCTACTCAAACAACGAAATACAAGGAGAAAGTATTCAGTTTTGGGAACTACCGATAGACCATAATTTTCTTTGGAAAACACACATCCCAGAATCAATCAACATAAGTTCAGCCTCATTCATAGTACGTGTGATTACTGCAATAGGTGGTTTAGAAGAGCTCAAAATAACAAAACTAATTTCGTCTGCATATTTCCATTCACATATTAGTTAGAGGATCATTTTTTGAGGAAACTCAATTTACAGGGACACTATTTTCAGTGTACAGAAATGTTTTAAATATAGTTACATCTAGTTTTGCTTCTAGAACATTCTGCAGAGGCCTCTCCAAGAAACTTGGTATTTTTGACAAGTGCTTAGCAACGCATATATTCACTTGCGTTCTATGTCGTTATCAATATTTGCCTTTCCTAAAAAATTGTAAAGCATGAACATAATGTCTAAGATCAAAACCAACCTCTGTAAAAACATCAGGATCTTAACATTAGTGTAGAAACGTCAAATGTATGGGTACATATGCATTCAGAAAGTACGAGAGCGTATTAAATATCTGACAGGTAATGTAATGGAGTTATGACTGAATTCAAGAACTTGCTATTGGGCGATTCCTTCTACTGCATTAAAGACTATGTTCACAGAAGCCCTTAATTTCAATGTTTTAGGTTGTATTGTGATTAATATGAGCACTGTAATACAATTATGTTCGTAATGTTGAGTCATTTTTTTTGTATCACACTTAAATGAAATAGTCATACATGACTTCTCTGCACATACCAGAGACCCATTTCCACAGCACCGATAGAATACAACTAACGTAATGTAAATGTAGTGAAATATCTCTAAGTGTCGATAATATTCTAGACCTGATTCGGTTTCGTTTGTAGGTCGTTTTCGACTTTATTAGCACTAATCAGTACCCAAAAAGTAGTGATACCTCTTCTTTTTAATAGGTTCTCAGAATCCCGACTGTCCTTCATTTAGGCTTTCTGGAAACGGGCTGCTATCAGTTCCTTTCCCATACAAGCGGAACTGATATAGGTATTCGTCTGTTACGTCTGTGAAATCAACGAGACGTTTCTCCTCCGTTTCAGCATCGTTCTTATTTACTTCCTCTGCTCCTTCTTCCGTCCTTTTCTAGATCGCTTTCTTCTCATTGATATACTAGTAATTTTTATGATGTGTAATGTAGTGTTGGGTTCTGGCCCTGTATTATAAGATTATTAGTGAAATAAGGAAAGGAAGACTGTTAACGTAGTGTGGCCTGTAATAAGAGTAAAGTAATAAAAGTAATAATAATAGCAGTAATAATAACTGATCATGTGGCCTGCAGTATCCCCTAGGTTGCACGTCGTACGTAAAAACAGCAACAAATAATTAAAATAAATAACTAAATAACCATACCTGCATCAAATTTGTCTTATGTTTTCTGTGGTTACGATTCGTGTGACTGTTATTCCTCTAGAGAAGTCATCGCTAAATTCCAATCTTTGTTCTATGATTTAGCTTCTCCAGAATTTCAGTAAACCACTGCTGGAAAAGAAAGCTACCCCAACACACAGATTTCAAGAGTGAGCTGTCGCTCCACTTCCAACAATCTATGCGACATGAGTGAAGACCACACGCTATCCTTCAGTCTACTTTTCATGTGAGTAAACTTAAGCTGCCAAATTAATGATTTTTATTGCTGTACTTACGAGTGGTAGCTAAGAGAGTTTGAAAGAAAAAAACATTTGCGAATTTAATACCCACTTTTACGTAGGCATTGGTTAGTGAGATTTTCTGTGATTTTTTTATTTGATTCTTTCGTCTTTTGCACTGACAAGCTGCCTCGGTAATTAATTCATAAAAAATGAATTTAAGAAGAAAATTGATACTGTATTTATTCTGGTAGCCAGAATTATATCTGATACCTTCGAACAAGTTTATTACAAGTGTGCCTTGTTATTTTATAAGAAAAACTGTAGTTTAATTTCGAAACATTCCACGCTGAAGTGTTCTTAAGGTGCCTGAGACCAAATGAATCTCTCAATCTCCCAAAGATACGATCGGGAGAATGTTATCGACCACGATCCGGAAAGCGCCTTCACTGTTGTGCCGTGGGACTTGAGCATCTAGTTCACGGTCACAGACGGAACGCTGTGAGAAACATTGGGTGATCGCGTTAATGGGTGCTAACTCTAACAGTGTAATTACCTAAGCTCGCACAAATTACGTGGAGCACACACAGTTCTGACAGCTCGCATAAACACATCTGTAATAAATTTCTCTCCATGTGCCAGTGACCTGAGCGATTTTGATAGACGTAGGAGCAGCGTGATGAGACATTTCAAGGAACTGTTCTGTTATACGCCAAGGCCAATGCCATGCGAGATGCTCGTTACTTTTATGTACAAGTGATGTGTGTGAAACATCCAGTCACATCCGTCCTAACTTTTACCAGCGAAGGAAGAGCTCCATGGGGCGCATAACATTTGCATAGGACGGCAGATCACCGGAGGAGTGTTTTATGTGTTCTAGTTTAGTATGAAAAGTTACAGCAGACACGCTTTGGTTTGACGGGAAGCATCACCAATCAAATACCAATGAAAGCAATCGCTCGGGGAGAGAGAATGTCTGTGTGGGATAGTACTTAGCTCATCGTTTAACCGCGGAGTAACTCCGAACCTATGAGTAGTGCGCTTCTTCGGTTATCTCCTGTAGTAACGTAGGAGGTGACTAGAAAAACGCAGTTATTCCAGAGCAAACAGAGAGAACATCCATTTGTACGGAGTGTAGTTAGCGGATCCAATTAACCAGCTGGTGAGTGGTGCACTCCGTTCCCTTATCTCCAGTGCTATCTTAGGAGGCATTAAGGAAACGGATGAGGCGGCGCTGTGAAATACTTCAGGTGTCGGGAATGTGAAATACTTCAGATGTCATATATAGAAGAAAGTCGTTTGAAGTTTATATAGATTTGTGAACTTTTGTTCCAGAAGTGCTTCTCGGAGAACATTACTACATTTGTAGCAGTGAAATAAATATTTTTTAGATATTTCAAAACAGAATTCGGATGTGTGGTGGTTTTCGAAAGAGTTAAGGACCCAAAACAAATGCACGGAGCCCTAAGCCACAGGTTGAAGAAAGTGCTATCTCCACAGTCATTTAAAACGATACCGAGTACATTATTGTAATGACGAGAGGCTACGAATAACGAAGTCTTGAAGAACGAAAACGAAACCAAGTGCATGAAAGTTCCTGACGATAACACACCCAGAACTTGTAATAGAAAGAGAGGGGAGGAGGTGATTTACACACACACACACACACACACACACACACACACACACACACACACAATAACCATTTAATATGCTAGAACTGATATACGTAGCAAATCTGTATTCAAAATTAGATTTTCCTGATGCTCTTGTGCTCCGTTGGATACGCACACCGGAAATGTCATGCTTCTCTCAACAATAAAATGTTTTACCGCAATAGGAAATAGCCGATTAATTGAGTATTATCATTCTGGAGATTTTAACGAAATAGAACGGAATCGAAATATGCGTGCATCATCGATGTGTGCCGACGTTCATTTAATTTGTACTGCTTGTAAAATATTTAGTGTCGAAGCATTGCTAACTGGTGATTTTTTTTGCGTACAATGATTTTAGTAATGAAATATTGTCTCACAATGTGAATACTTACAGAGAATACATAATGAGCTGAGGAACCAGTCTAGTATTTATTCAGACGTATAGTTTTATTTAAAGAGACGAATTTAATAGTCCGCAGCTCGTGGTCGTGCGGTAGCGTTCTCGCTTCCCGCGCCCGGGTTACCGGGTTCGATTCCCGGCGGGGTCAGGGATTTTCTCTGCCTCGTGATGACAGGGTGTTGTGTGATGTCCTTAGGTTAGTTAGGTTTAAGTAGTTCTAAGTTCTAGGGGACTGATGACCATAGCTGTTAAGTCCCATAGTGCTCAGAGCCATTTGAACCATTTTGAATTTAATACCTGCAGCTTAGTGGTCAATAAGGTTACGATAACGTTCTGTGTACTGTATTATGAATTCACAGTGCTCATTTATCAAAGTGAAACTAAACTAGTGGTATATTTAGTGTATCACAACATATCTTAAGTGAAACAAACGCCTCAACAATATCTGGGATTCGAGGAAGCGACGAAACCCCAAGACCACGGAGGTCAGTTGTTTAAAGTTCCCTCACTAACTACTATATCACAGCATCACGCGGGCCCCAATATAAATGGCGTGAAAGCTCCGCTTCCGGAAAAATCGCTACTTGAAGAACACTAGCAGTAATTTTTAAGATGTAGGAGCTGCCCTCCATATATTTCCATGTCTCAATTCGACTGTGCGGATGTGTACAGAGGCGATATTTGATCCTTACATACCGTCCGCAGTTGACCACACAGGACTTGTTACGTGGACAATTATGAGTATCTTCCAAAGCAAGCATTTCGCTGCCTAGAGTAGCCGTCTCAATCTCGTAACACTTTTCCCTCAGTCTTGTATTAAACGTTAAGAAAATTCGGCAAAATTTCGATATACAGCGTGAACCAGAACGTCACTGATAAAATTCCAGAGATTGTTCAGTAATACCTTGCAAGCATTTCACTATAAGGGGCCGACGGTGTCTGGTGGCTCTTTACAGTGTAGTAACGGCATCATGACTTATTCGGTTTGTTACTACAATTACTCTAGTTTCTATGTAAAAACCTTCACAGTAGTGAAGAAGGTCGGCCGTTGAGGCCGAGCGATTCTAAGTGCTTCAGTCCGGAACCACGCAGCTGCTATGGTCGTAGGTTCGAATCCTTCCTCGGGCATGGATGTTGTGATGTCCTTAGGATAGTTAGGTTCAAGTAGTTCTATGTCTAGGGGACTGATGACCTCAGAAGTTAAGCCCCATAGTGCTTAGAGCCATTTTTTTGTGAAGAAGTCTGTAATATGCAACACGCAACACACAGCACACAGTAATAACAACACTCAGACGAACTGCGTACAGCGTGTTCAGTCTGTTCTGACAGTCTACAGTACAGAACTGTTCCCTTCCAGGTATTGTTCAAAATTTCGACTATCCTGATGACGGCAGGGCGTATGGGGACGCACCGTCGACTGTTTTACACACTCAAGAATTCCGGAGTTTCGTGTACTACTTCTTCTGCTGCGATAATCCTAGCAACCATTTTCGTGCGAATATCGGCAGGAGTCTAGTAAACTAGGATCTTCATATAGGGTTACCAAGTTACCTGGTTTATTTGGATTCCACCCGGTTTTTAATGCTCTGTTTCAGCCTTTGGTTACAAATTTAAAATACAGTAAAAAAAATCTCAGTTTTTGAACATGTCAAGTTGTTGTTCTGTGGTGTCAATTGTTGTCTAGCGGGCTAAAATTTAAACTGGGGATAAATCGGGAGGGATAAAAGGCAGGATGGCAACATTTCAAGTGATCATCGACTGTCATGTCACGGTGACTTGATTTTCTGCTCCACACCTCTACACGCAGGGTTTTCCAAATTGAGTTCAGCGGAACACTGCTGTTCCGCGGGAAGTGAATTAGTGCTCCACGAAAAACTATTAACAACATGGCGTTTTTTCTTCTTCATCATTTCGACGATACTAATTACTTTTTTAAAATGTTATTATAATTTCTGTGTTATTAGTTATGATTTAGAATAATCACTGAATCAAACAAGTTTTTGCCATTTTTATAATATTCTTAACCTTTAAAATAAACACGGTGTTCCATCAAAATAGCAGGAGTATCAAAGTGTTCCGTCAGAGGAGAAGTTTGGGAAATCCTTCTCTAGAGTAGCTTACAGCGCATCGAGTGGCCATGATATTAGGTGTTGTGATTGTAGAGAACGTTTCGATTATGCCTAAACGTGGAGGAGGTAAATCACTTAAAATGTTTCTAAGCGAACAGCTCAAATCAGAAACCAGATCAACAGTTTTAGAGAAAGCAGTATCTGATATATGGTATAATTTCAGGAACATGGTTCTGGAGGTGAGTAATCAGAACTATTGAAAACTGAGTAACACTTTTTGCAATCCCTGCTCCCAATGCAGCTGCAGAGTATATTTTTCCTATTAAATATACACTGGACTGATGAAAGAAACAGACGTTCTGTACAATGTCTAAAGAATTTGTTGATAGACAGTTATATGTATAAAGATCTCACTTATTCTCAATACTATGCTAACATAAAATCGAAGAATGAGTTAAATAAGTTCTAGGAAGCAAGAAATGCTTTTTTTTAAAAAAGAAATTAGCCGTTGTGCTTCAGAAACATAGATTGTAACATCCCACCCCTCTCGCTTTTTTTCCTTTGGAAATGTGGCAACGCTATTTTCACAAAGTCCCAGAAGGTGAAGTCCATTGGTGTCACATACCGTCGACATTTGCAGTCTTGTGTACTATTTTCAGTTCAATACAGATACAAAGCTAATTGGGGCAAGAAAGCCAACGAAATGCAAAAACTCTACTGAGCCACTGGAGACAGTGGAACTCCCTTATACATATTGAGAAGGTATATCTGAACAACCTCTAAAAATTTGTCGGTGAAGTTCTGTTTCACCCTATGTAATTTTCTAAACGTAAACCTTTGCAGATCATTAAAAGTGGCTTTAAAACAAAGGTACTCTTTTTTTAAGTAGAAGTTGAGCAGAGTTTTATATCGAAGAAAACTTAGAGCTACTGATGGAAACTCAGTAGCCGGTCACACCAAATCACATTTGTAACGTTGCTGGCTTTAATTAAGCTCTAAATAACCGCATCTCCAATTCTGTGTACCTTCCACTCTTTCGTTTTTACATTCTGGTGGACGCAGAGTGCAGATGAGTGACGCCTGAGCTTGGCGAGCAAAGCCGTAGCGAAATAGCCGCCAGACAAACTGGAGTCGTGAGTCACGCACGCTTCCCTCCCACCTGCTACCTGCCCCTGGCGACAGACCAAGGCGGGGGCCTCAGACGCCGTCTCGCGGCCCACCTTGCAGCGTCACGGGTACATTCACAGCTTGTCTGCACTTTGAAAAACACGCCGTTTATTGTCAAACTCACAGAAGTAGGAAATATCCGTGACGCGTCCACCCTTCGTCTGAGTACGTGCGTAACCCCGCATTGGCCGTGGTATCGCTATGCACATATACAGATAGCGGTAGTATCGCGTACAGTAAGTGTAAAAGGGCAATGCATTGGCGGAGTTGTCATTTGTACTCTGGTGATTCATGTGAAAAGGTACCCGGTGTGATTATGGCCGCACAACAAGAAGACTTTGAGCGCGGAATGGTAGTTTGAGCTAGATGCATGTGACGTTGCATTTCGGAAATCGTTAGGGAATTCAGTTTTCCGACATACACAGTGTCGAGAGTGTACAGAGAATAACATATTTCAGGCATTACCTCTTACGATGGACAACGCAGTGGCCGACAGCAATCACTTAACAATCGAGACCAATGGTTCTCGCGTAGAGTTGTCAGTGCTAACAGACAAGCAACGCTGCATGAATTAACCGCAGAAATGAATTTGTGACGTACGACGAATGTATCCGTTAGCACAGCGCGGCGAAATTGGCGTCAATGGTCTATGGCAGCAAACGAGCGACGCGAGAACCTTCGCTAACAGCGTGACATCGGCTGCTGCGTCTCTCCTGGGCTTGCACCCTTGACGACTGGGAAACCGTGGCTTAGTCAGATAAGTCCCGATTTCAGTTGGTAAAAGTTCGTGACAGGGTTCGAGTGTGGCGCAGACCCCACGAAGCCTTGGACCAAAGTTGTCAACAAGGCACCGTCCAAGGTACTGGTGACACCATAATGGCACGCGCTGCGTTTAAATGAATCATTGACTTGAAATGGTTATGTTCGACTACTTTGAGACTATTTGCAGCCTCTCATGGACTTCACATTCCCAAACAATGATGGAACATTTACAGATGACAACGTGCCATGCCACCAGGCTACAGTAGTTCGCGACTGGTTTGAACATCGTGGACAATTTGAACGAATGATTCGGCCACCCAGATCACCAGACATGAATCCAACAGATCGTTTACGGAGATAATGGAGAGGTCAGATCGTGCACAAAATTCTGCAGGGCAAGGCTGTAGAGCCAGAATGGCTTAATATTTCTGCGGGGGACTGCCAACGACTTGTTGAGTTCATGCCGCGTCGATTTGCTGCACTATTCCGGGAAAAAGGAGGTTTGACACGATACTAGGAGGTGTTCCATGACTTTTGTCACCTCATTGTATTGCAGATCACGTAGACAGATAACGATCTACAGAGTGTAATGCATCTGTGCAGCCAAATTTTACTTTATACGGATTTGGATTCATCAACGTTTAATTTGCATCTTATAATTAATTTCTGGCGAAACTTCCGAGCTTAGAGGCCATGATCAATTCCGGAAACTATCAACTAACTTTTCGTCTCTGCCTGCAAGGGATATTGTCTCCGGATTGCCTATGACCGGTGACATTCTCGATTACAAGTAAATGATCATTAGAATGATTGCAAACATCAAAAATAACCTGAAAATTTAGGTGTAGCCCACCGCTTCCAAAAAGGAATACCCCTGCCTTCCTCTCTTTAAAAATACGTAACATAAATATGCCAATTAGTATGTTATTAACAATTGGATGAATGGATGAGAGATGGATAATGAATCGGATCATGTGAAATAATTATTTAAAATGGCTTCTCCGTGGAGTACCGATATTTGATGGACAATTAAACATAATAGTTGTAAACTGCCGGAAACGTCAGTGAACTGTTTGCCATTTCTACTTCCGTCCTATTCAGTGCAACACCGGTTTCACACTTATTTAAATTCAACATTACTGTAGCTAGTAAGTGAGAGGGAGCTGTTTCACGAGTCTAAGTGCTGCTAAGTGGCCGCTAGACGTGAGGCTATCGTGTTTCGCGACTGCTCGGCGTCAAGGGTGCAGCACACTAGGCGGTGCCACTGCCATCAGCACCACGTTACCTGAGGAAGAGTAACCGCACACCCCAACGTAAGGTGGAATAATTGTCCGCTAGATGTCACGAAATATATAAAAAGGGGCCTGAGCTATAATGTTACCAGTACAGAAGCAGTAACGACCTAATGGGTCTGTCAGCAGAGCGCAGTATTTCGAACGTAGACAACTCGTTAGGTGTTCAACTGAGTAACAATTCCATGCCGTCTAAAACTACCAGAGTCAACTGTTGGTGATGTGATTGTGGGGTGGAAACGCCAAGGAACAGCCACAATAAAACCAACGCTAAGTAGACCTCGTACACTGACAGACGTCGACCGTCGAGCTTTGCTGAGAGTGGTGGCAAGAAGTCGGATGAAAGTAGCAGATAGAATAACTCGCGAGTTCCAAAGTGTTACAAGGAGTCCAGCTCGCACAACGACTGTGTGTAGGAAGGAATAGGATACAATAGCCGAGCAGCTTATCACAAGCCACAATTTCTGTAGTCAGTGCTAAATGACGCTTGACGTAATGTAAAAAGCGACGCCATTGGTCAGTAGATGACAGGAAACGCGCTATTTGGACTGACAAGTCATGCTGTATCCTGCAGCAATCGGATGGAAGCGTTCATGTTTGACGAGTGCCTGGAGAATGTTACATGCCGTCATGTGCCAACAGTGAAATACGGAGGTGGCAGCGTTACAAACATAGATGTTTTTGTGACTGGAATGTAATCTCCTTATTGCTCTGAAGAAGAAGCTAAATGCGGAAGGACATGATACATTTCACAGCAGCGTTTACTGCGTACTGTAGAGCAACAATTGGGAGACGATGGTTTTATCAGCATGAGAGTATTCTCTATCACAAATCAGCATCTAGTTTGTGGACAATAACAATCCTGAAGCGGGCTGGCCTCCCATAGTCCGACCTGCTTGTAAAAAACTGCACGAAATCAGCGGAAGGAATCGCTGCTGAGTCCTAAAGTGGTACCAGCCGTACAGCTGCCACAATGACTGTGCGTACGGAGATAAAAAAAAATGGGATACGATGGCCGACCAGCTCACCATAAGCCACGCATTTCTGTAGTCAGTGCTTATGGAGTATCGTCTCAGTTATGTGACTGGATTTGTGATTTCCTGTCAGAGAGGTCACAGTAATTGACGGAAAGTCATCGAGCAATACAGAAGTGATTTCTGGCGTTCCCCAAGGTAGTGTTACAGGCTCTTTGCTGTTCCCTATCTACTTAAACGATTTGGGAGACAATCTGAGCAGCCGTCTTCGGTTGTTTGCAGATGACGCTGACGTTTATCGACTAATAAAGTCATCAGAATATCAAAACAAACTGAAAAACGATTTAGGAGAAATATCGGAATGGTGCGAAAAGTGGTAGTTGACCCTAAATAACGAAAAGTGTGAGGTCATCCACATGAGCGCTAAAAAGGACTTCGTTAAACTTAGGTTACACGATAAATCAGCCTAATCTACAAGCCGGAAATTCAACTAAATACCTAGATATTACAATTACGAACAATTTAAATTCGAAGGAACACACAGAAAATGTTGTTGGTTCAAATGGCTCTGAGCACTATGGGACTCAACTTCTGAGGTCATTAGTCCCCTAGAACTTAGAACTAGTTAAACCTAACTAACCTAAGGACATCACACACATCCATGCCCGAGGCAGGATTCGAAACTGCGACCGTAGCGGTCTCGCGATTCCAGACTGCAGCGCCTAGAACTGCACGGCCGCTTCGGCCGGCTAGAAAATGTTGTGGGGAAGGCTAACCAAAGACTGAGTTTTATTGGCAGGACACTTAGAAAATGTAACAGACCTACTAAGGAGACTGCCTACACTACACTTGTACGTCATCTTTTAGAATACTGCTGCGCGGTGTGGGATCGTTACCAGATAGGGCTGACGGAGTACATCGAAAAAGTTCAAAGAAAGGCAGCACGTCTTGTATTATCGCGAAATATGGGAGAGAGTGTCACAGAAATGATACAGGATTTGGACTGGACATCATTAAAAGAAAGGCGTTTTTCGTTGCGATGGAATCTTCTCACTAAATTCCAATCTCCAACTTTCTCCTCCGAATGCAAAAATATTTTGTTGTCACCGGCCTACATAGGGAGGAACGATCACCACGATAAAATAAGGGAAATCAGAGCTCGCACGGAAAGATATAGGTGTTCATTCTTTCCGCGCGCTGTACGAGATTGGGTAATAGATAATTGTGAAGGTGGTTCGATGAACTGTCTGCCAGGCACTTAAATGTGATTTGAAGAGTATCCATGTAGATGTAGGTGTAGACGTAGGTGATGTTCGAGGTGATGCAAAGAGTGTCGCCACTGGACTATGGATGACAGGAAAGCCAACGATCAAGCCCTTTTGGGCGTCAGATAAATCACTCCGTTTCCGCATTATGACAACGTTTGCGCTATTTTCTGCGTGTCCTGACACGCTTTATATACCTCCAGTGCTAGTGGTGCACCTGCCGTCTGTGAATGGTTATTGCACGTTTGCGTTGAACGTAGGCGGCGGTTACATTAATGTGACTGGACTGTGTATAATCACATACTCCGTGTCGTCATAGCCCTTTAAAGGCTCAGTCTAGTGTCTGTGTGGTTTGTGTGTGTGTGTGTGTGTGTGTGTGTTTGTGTGTGCGTGTGCGGGTGTCGGTGTGCGCGAACGTGTGTTAATGCCGTGAAAGTGAATTACGTTCTCGGCGATGACAGTGAATCTGCCTCTATCCATTTGTCAAGCTCATTGATAGAGTCAACACTGTTCCTAATTTATAACACTAGTTTATACCATTTGTGACGCACAGTCTACTGTCTTCATCAACATCTACATGTACATACATATTTATACGCAGTACTCCTTACGCTGTTTGGCTGATGGTATAACACTAGTTTATACCATTTGTGACGCACAACCTACTGTCTTCATCAACATCTACATGTACATACATATTTATACGCAGTACTCCTTACGCTGTTTGGCTGATGGTGCTTGTGGTACCACTACTATTTCCTCCCTCCCCTGCTCCATTCGCAATTTGTTCGTGGAAACCTTCATAGGCGGTGAACCTCCGAATGAGCTCTAATTTTTCTCCTTTTCTCGTCGTGGTCATTTCGCGAGACGCACTTAAGAGGAAGTAGTATGCTTCCTGAGTCTTCTCAGGATTTTAACGGTAAACCTCTCTATGATGCACACCAGCTCTCTTGTGGTGTCGTCACTGGAGTTTGTTCAGCATCGCTATAACTCTATCGCTCTCAGTAAACGATCTCGCAACGAAACGCGCCACGCTTCGTAAGATCTCCTCTGTGTCTTCTATTAGTCCAACTTGGTAAGGGCGCCAGACTGATGAGCAACAGTCAATAACCGTTCGAACAAGTGGATTATAAGCCAATGGTGCATGAAGAACATTTCCACATTTCCTTAACATTCTTCCCATGTACCTCAGCCTGGTAACTGATTTTCCTACAGCCAATTGTACAGAGGCTAGAGAGAAATTTGGTGACTCCGAAAACACAACACATTACCATCCTCATTGCGGTGTAGGAAACTCGTTGGCATTCAAAACAGCTTCCAGTCGCCTCGTAATGAATAAATACGTGTGCTATATAGTTTTCAAGGGAATGCTATACGACTCCTCCTGCAAAATAGCGGCAAGTTCAGGAAACGATGCTGGAGATGGATGATGATCGTGTACCCTTCTCTCCAAAGTAGACCACAGAGGCTCAGTCATGTTCAGGTATGGTGACTGGTGGCCAAGCAAGATGCGACAATTCATCCTCTTGCCCACAAAAGCAGTCCTGGAAAATGCGTCCTGTGTGATTACAGACCCTGTCGTTTTGGGACGCAGTATCATCACTGGGAAGCTTACGGTGTACCATGGGATGGACTTCATCAGCCAAAATGAACGCGACCTTGTGGAGTAACCACGGAGGCCATGGAATACTGCGATAAGGCTGCCCAAACCATCACCGAATCCCCGTCATGTTTCACTCTTGGTACATAAGCTCGGCCAGAAGTTGTAAACAGTGTACAACAAGACTCAACCGACCAAATGACTTTCATCCGTCGTTCCAGAGTCCTTGTTTTATGGCTTCACCACCGCATTTCCCTGTTAAGAGCATTTTCAGGAATTATGACAGCTGTTGGGATTCAATCTCGCCCTGCAATTTCCTGCTGCCTTCGTGGATTTTTTCTTTTTTTGTGTTGACGGTGTTCGCGAGTGCTACATTCAGTTCTGCAGTGACTTCTGCACCTGTAATACCCTCATTTTTCAATACAGTGCCCTCCAATGCCCATGTATCACGATCACTCGACACATACTTTTGTTCGGGTCGTGTCTTAGCAGATTATATTTTCCGCTTTTCCTGAGTGTGTTGTAAATATTCGGTACGGTGCCTCTTCTACATCTACATCCATACTCCGCAAGCCACCTGACGGTGTGTGGCGGAGGGTACCCTGACTACCTCTATCGGTTCTCCCTTCTATTCCAGTCTCGTATAGTTCGTGGAAAGAAGGATTGTCGGTATGCTTCTGTGTGGGCGCTAATCTCTTCTTCGTTTACGTTTGTTGTGGAAGCACCAACGATACGAACACCATCATAACACTCCAACATATCGCACTCACAACTGCACAGGACGATTTGCTGACAACGACTGATCCTTGCAACGCGTTTAGTCACGCTTCCCTAGCATCTGCATTTATGTTCAAACACGCATTTCTCGCGTTGTCTCCACACTTTGATCCACTCTCTCTGTAGCAAAACGCAGGAAGACTTGCATTTAACACAGTCATCTAGCGTTTCAACCGTTCTATAAACAATAGAATCGTCAGCAGTCAACCTTATGGAGATTGCGGTGCCAACTAGATTAAACAGCAATAGCCCTCTAACACTCCCTTGGGGTACTCTACAAGTTACTTTTTACGTCACGTGATTTCGTCCCGTTAAGAATGAGGAGTTAAGCTTTTTCGGCAGGTAAGTTTTGAACCAAATACTTGGTAATCTCGTATGTTTTTCACTAAACGACAGTAGGGAACTGTATCGAGTGCCTGCCGGAAGTCAAGCTGGTAGCCGCTTCCTTGATGTAGTACGCACCTATTGAGCGGACCCTACAATGTTCCATGCTACAGCGTAAGTCGAAAATTTCGCGTTCGAGATTATCTCACAATCGACCTTCCACTAGGCTCCAAACCCGAGAACAGTGATAGACTGTAGGTACCGTAACGCAGAAGGTGAACTGAGCTAGCATCACGCATGTGATGCTAGATCCCTTCACCAATCCAGGTAAGTGATTAAAGGATTTGGGGATAGCCTCAAAGCCGGCCGAGGTGGCCGAGCGTTTCTAGGCGCTACAGTCTGGAACCGCGCGACCGCTACGGTCGCAGGTTCGAATCCTGCCACGGGCATGGATGTGTGTGATGTCCTTAGGTTAGTTAGGTTTAAGTAGTTCTAAGTTCTAGGGGACTGATGACCTCAGAAGTTAAGTCTCATAGTGCTCAGAGCCATTTGATAGCCTCAAAGCCCAAACCCAAATGGCAAAGGTCATTCATGCTGACATGAGCTACGATTTGTGTAATACTATTGCTTTCCTACATGCCTGCTATTTCCCTGAAGGGCCCCTTTACCTGTCTAATGTTGGAGCTGTCAGAGGTCATCCTCTGCTCTTGTCCAGATTTAGCAGGAAAATCTCCCAGTGGCCTAACAGACGAGACGTCCTGTGTTGGTTTAGATGTGTTGTCAACAATGGGTAGCACTTTGGACGTATTGTGGGGATGTAAGAGTGCAGCTGTGCACTCTTGCTTCCAATTTTGCACCTCCTCCCTGCGATACGTGGACCCACCATTGTCCGTCACTCTTCCTCGAGTGAGGGCAAATCGGTCAGATGGTATGGATCGGGAGCTTCCTTGGGATTCCAGCGGTACCACAGCCGTCACAGCTTTCGTCGTTGTTGGCCAACTGTCCCTGCAGCCTAGGGGAGCAGTCTGAAGGCTGTCAACTGTGGCAAACGTAGCTTCTAGCTGTTTCTGGACAGCAGCCTGTTCTCTTTTGTGTTCCAAAAAAGAAAACACGTATCCAAAAACTGTATAAAACCACGAAAAAAATTAACGAATTGAGAAAGAACATGGAAACTGCAGAATAGCGTATAATTATTCGACTGTGGCACTACTAAAATTTGCAAACGACGCAAAATATAAACAAGAAAAATAATAACTAGCACGAAAATCTGCTCTACAAAGTCTTCATTCAATATTAAATATAGTGAAATGCGCAACCTCTTTGAAATTGAGTAACACTACTGAAAACACATATATAAACAACTAATTTTCACTACATGTCCGGTTGCTGTTCGGAGGACCAGTGTTCGATTCCCTGTACTGCCATGAATTTTCCCTTGGTGGGAGGACTGGAGCAGGGTGCACTCAGCCTCGCGAGGCTAACTGAGTAGCTACTTAAGCGAGTAGTAGCGGTTCATAGGTCTTGAAAACCGACAGCTGCCGAGATAGCGGGATTCTGATCCTGTGCTCCTCCATTCCGCACCCGAATGACGCCGTTGGTCGAGGACGGCACGGCGGTCGGTCGGTGCTGATTGGATCGTCTGCGTTAGGACCCGAAATCTTTCATTTTGCTACTTTTCACTAGAAAGTCATGCCAGCACAGAACCCAGTTCTCGGGGAAAAAATCGCAATCGTTAGATCGTAATTGAACACTAATAAATCTAAATAAACTCACAGGTATTGTTCAAATGGTTCAAATGGCTCTGAGCACTATGGGACTTAACAGCTGAGGTCATCAGTACCCTAGACTTAGAACTATTTAAACCGAACTATCCTAAGGACATCACACACATCCATGCCCGTGGCAGGATTCGAACCTGCGACCGTAGCAGCAGCGCGGTTCCGGACTGAAGCGCCTAGAACCGCTCGGCCACAAAGGCCGGCTACAGGTATTGTTCACTTTTTCACAGAAGCAAGTGAGGAAAACGCTAAACTAAACGCTGTGTGCAAAAAGAAAATTGCTGCAAGTGGAAGCTGCTCTCACCCCTGCGGCTGTAGCTTTACCGTATATGCTAATACTTTTATTTATATCTGGAATTGATCTTAATCTTATTAAAAAAAGTCACGACGTCTAAGTTATATAGACGAGCCTGCTTACTAAAAGAAGTAGATCAGGCAATTATAAGGCCAATATGTAATCGGAACTGAGAGATGATTGATGACGTGACACTGATACGACATGCCTATTCGTGATTTGGCACTGTTATAATTACGTTACCGACATGCTACTTCTGGCCGCCAATTGAACCGGTAAGTCAGACACATTATATTGAGTGCTGGGAAATTTGCTCACATGATGTAATAAACCGCACAGAAACAACATGTCGAAATGTGATCTGCTATATTTTCCGGGATATTGCATCCGTAGCCTTAAGTACACAACCTGAGAAGCATCACTAGGCACCGCAAACGAACAGAAGTTCAGTGTCATTTGTTTTCACTGTACCTATGAAGTTTGTTAAGCAGCTGTATTGTGGGAGCTCCGAGTGAAACAAATACACTAACCTCGTAAAAGGCAAAAACTTGCTGATTTGCATAGTGTAAATGCGGATGAAAAGCTCGTGAGTCACGTTTAACGGGCCGCTGTCATTCAGTTCATTTATTTGACCTGCGTCGACGTCAACATAGAAGCAAAAACGATTTTCGCTGATGCGTAAGCTACAATTTCCACGAACCAACAGTCTGAATTTCCCGGTTTTTGGCGCGAAGGAAGACCGAAAGCACAAACATAGCAGTTCTACGCAGTTGTGTCTGAGGGGCAAACAAGTTCCGTTTTTAAAGAGATTCCGTATATTTACTTTCCGCGTTATGCTAGGGCTCTACGCACGTGTGTTTGTTGTGAAGCGGTTTTCCCTCGGTCACCTCTTCTCAATCTATGACGAAATGCGATTCTGCGTTGGCATGGATTCATCGCGGAAGCTGTTGTATCATGCAACTTGAATGCCCTTCCTAGTACGTCTTGCGAGACGCTGGTGTGCTCATGTATTTCTCTGAGACAGCGCTAATGAAGAAACTGGTTGTTGTAACTGTAGACCAGTTTTCTGCGTAATCGTTGGCGTTATATTCATGTCAGCGGCGTACGTTACATTCGATGTATTAGTTGCTTCATCATATCACGAAACTTTGTTGGCACATTACGCAGTAATGCAAAAGTCCGGGTGCAGAAGATAAAGAAGAATGACCTCTAACAAATTTTGGAATAAGTGTAGAAGTCAGAATTATGATGGTCCTCAAAAACCTGAAGAAAGTATACACGTGCTAGTGCACAATATACGTCGTTTGCTTAATGTGTTTCCAGAAATGATCATTTAGCATACAGGCTTTAAGGGGCAATCAAAATGTTTCCGTTCGTAGGTCTTACAGCTCAGGATCGGTATGCCGATAAGGCAAAATCGCGTGAACGTTGAGGCAATCATCCCACCGGCCACCAGGTTGAAGACATCCATTAGGCAACAAGCCGTGTGCTGTTGAGTGAAGTAGTTTGTAACTGTCTGCTGCACATCCTTCTCCGACAGGAATCGTTCAAGGCCTTTTTTAAGGGACCGAATGCATGATAATCGCATGTAGAGAGATCAGGACTATAGGGTGGGTGCTCGACAGTCTCCCACTTGGATTGGCATAACTTTTGCTTTACAACATTGCTCATCGATGTCTACTGGTGCTTGTCCTTCAGCAGCCAAGAAAAGAAAACAACGTTGGTCCTGTTTGGACGCATTTGGTAATAACGTCACCATAGTTCACGTTTCCGCATTTACCGCACGCGTCTCGGAAAGACATGAATGCCACAGTAGCCTCTTGCCTACACGTCGGTGCTTCTATACCCCCATCGAAGTCGCGTTATATTGCATATACCTTGCAGTAACGCCCTCAAATGGAAACTTTTTGATCGCCTCTTATAGGACATCAGTCAGTGAACCCACATTATAAAAAGCTTTTGACAATTGTTACTGATTGGTTTTCTCACCGTCAGAGGGTTTCGTACATGTTTTCGTAGAACGTTAGTGATGTAGCTCGATACACAGACCTTGTTCGTAGGCACGAAACTTCGCTTCACGAAGTGATCACAAAATTCATTTATTTACCCAAATGTGAGCCTGTAGCAGTACTAAATGGGAAGTTGAGAAGATTGAGGATCTAGTTTTATTTAACGAAAGTTTTGCATTGTGTGGATCACACTATAGTTCGGCACGAGTTGGATTAAACAAAAAAGTTCGTTAATGCTTCCTTCAGAAACTAGAAGACAAGAAGGAAAATGTTGTTTTTCGGTTTAAGAAGATGGAGAACTAAACTACAAATCACTGGTCTGATAGAAGATAGAGGAAGAGGAGATTCCTCAAGATTCCCTTACTGGTGCACAGCTTTCCTGACGTGGGTTAAAAAATGCACTCGTAAATGTCGCAAACACGATTGAGGAAAATGTATGATGTAAAAGCTTGATCTAATAGAGCAATAGAGTAGCGTGTAACACACGTACACTACTTACGCTAAACAGACTGTAGGTGTAGTCCAATAAACAGCGCTTACAGTTTCTGACTCATAACTCGTGTAAAATCGACGTTATGCTTTAATAAAGCGACAAAACAATAATTCAAATCAAAACTTTGAAATACATGGGATACAATCAGATGGCAGACTTTCTTGCAAGTTTCACATTCAGAATTTTTTTAGAAACTAGATACCGTCTTCATCATCAAAATACTCGCTACTGCTTTGGGATTTAAATACAGTGGCGTTTTTGTTTTTCTTGTTCTCGCTGCAGTAAGGCCCATGCTTCTCTGTGGTAGTTGTGCCCATTCTGAAAGGATGTTCTGAATCCAGAAAAAGATAATCGTTACAATCTAATACAGTCAACTCGGCACATATACGTCCTAAAGAGATTTTTGAACTCGTTCAAAAAGTAACTGGAAACAAGACACGAAAACTGTCAGCAGCTGCATATCATCCTCTAAACATTGTGTACATCAAGAGCCACTTTCAACAGCGCTGAAGCTGAAATGATTAAACAAACAATGGACGGCAGATTTTCTGGTGTAACATGAAATGTTTTCTTACGGAATACCTCTTTTATTCTGTGCAGCTGTTAGCCACGATAATTGGAAGCATTTTACTGTTAAGTTGTACTTAGAAGTAGACACGACAGCAAAGTCTCCCATTTTACGTTGAAGTCTGTGTATTAATTAATGTACGTTAGTCTCAGCCAGTGCTTGATTTGTGACAGTACGCACCGATGCGCCGTACCGGTACCTCTGACCAAAAAAAGCTTTAAAATAACGCTTTAAGATGTTTAAATTTAAAAAAAGCCACTCTTCGGAACTTCACAGATCCAGAACCTCTTTTTTTACAAGTAAAGCCTCGTTGACAGCTATAATTCACACTATAGCTCTTTAATAAATACTTTATAACCACGTTTGCACCAGATCAAGATAATAAAATAATGTTGCTTTTAATCCGTGACCTATACATAATGAGTCTTTCGATGACACTGAAACTTCTACACATACAGGGCGTATTATATTGAATGATGTAATCTCATACACTTGAAAATACACTATACTAGAAGCAAAAAGAGTCTCAGTAAACAGGGGCCTAAAACGCATATCTTAAGAGGTATGAGCATTTCTTCACATGCTATAGTGTGAAACAAATATCTTCTACTGCAAGCTCTTTTCTTCCCATATTTTGGGAGGAGGCAGTATGGGCCAAAACAAGGAAACAAGATTCAATAAACATGAGCTCTAAAGTGCATACCAGAAGAGCTATGAGCACATTTCCAGGCAAAGAGATGTGTATCACAGTAGTGAGAGTGAAGAAGTGCTGATAGCTCTTAAGGTATACGATTTAGAGTTTACTGAGAGTTTTTTGCTTATTGTATCGTATATTTTCAACTCTATGCGTTTACATGAAATTACAATGAGAGTTCGTGCATCCGCACAGAAAATATATATATATATATGTATATATATATATATATATATATATATATATATATATATATATATATATATATACCCGAACTCTTACGGGAATCGGCAACAAGGGGCGAGTAATGAGTATAATGGGCAGGGGCACTATGAATATAGTGCGGGACAGTGAGTTGAGAATGTGGGTCTCACGCGAGGCGTGCCAGAGATAAGTCCTTGCAGTCGCACCATCCTCTGTGTCCTCGGTGGCTCAGGTAGATAGAACGTCTGCCATGTAAGCATGAGAACCCGGGTTCGAGTCCTGGTTGGGGCACACATTTTCAACTCTCCCCGTTGACTTATATCGACGCCTGTACGCAGCTAAGGGTGTTTATTTCACTGTAATTTCATTCTAACGAGCTGCATGGTCACCGATGGTACTATGCGATTTCGCCATTAATTATGATACACCCTGTATAATCCCAAAAAACATAAAAAAACAGTAATTCACTACAACAAAGGTAGTTTGTCGCAATGAAATATACATCCATGGGATACGAGTTGTTACCTATTCATTATATCTGGTATTCATCTGGTGAGATACCAGACCGGACAGACGCGTTAACGTGCCGCTTCCGGGATAAGGGGAGACGAGTATTCTCCGGGTCGAATCCGACTTGCAGATTCACTTCCCCACCTGGATAAATAATGGGCTGGTCCACCACGCCTCTACTCGGATACACGCCATAAAAAAAGTTAGAAAAACGTTGCCACACTTGAATATGAGATTACTCTGGATGCAGACAGATGGGATTCACAAATTTCGCCATTGTGGAGGGGGGGGGGGGGAGGGGGGAGTGGTAGCATCAGGAAGGGCATCCGGTTACCAAGCATCATTGTAAGGTACCGGCTGTTTCTTAGTGTTTGGTAGCACGGAATGATCTGCTGGTATACTAGAGATCTTGATCTGTGGCTCCGGTCAAAAATAGGCGGAAATGGGATTTGAATACCTTTAACTACAAACCTCTGTCGCCTTTTTATCACATTCACTGATGAAGGTGTCGTACCCCGTAAGTGCAATGGTCAAACTGTGGTTAATTGGAGTAGGAGGAATTTCTGCTCTAAATACACTCCTGGAAATTGAAATAAGAACACTGTGAATTCATTGTCCCAGAAAGGGGAAACTTTATTGACACATTCCTGGGGTCAGATACATCACATGATCACACTGACAGAACCACAGGCACATAGACACAGGCAACAGAGCATGCACAATGTCGGCACTAGTACAGTGTATATCCACCTTTCGCAGCAATGCAGGCTGCTATTCTCCCATGGAGACGATCGTAGAGATGCTGGATGTAGTCCTGTGGAACGGCTTGCCATGCCATTTCCACCTGGCGCCTCAGTTGGACCAGCGTTCGTGATGGACGTGCAGACCGCGTGAGACGACGCTTCATCCAGTCCCAAACATGCTCAATGGGGGACAGATCCGGAGATCTTGCTGGCCAGGGTAGTTGACTTACACCTTCTAGAGCACGTTGGGTGGCACGGGATACATGCGGACGTGCATTGTCCTGTTGGAACAGCAAGTTCCCTTGCCGGTCTAGGAATGGTAGAACGATGGGTTCGATGACGGTTTGGATGTACCGTGCACTATTCAGTGTCCCCTCGACGATCACCAGTGGTGTACGGCCAGTGTAGGAGATCGCTCCCCACACCATGATGCCGGGTGTTGGCCCTGTGTGCCTCGGTCGTATGCAGTCCTGATTGTGGCGCTCACCTGTACGGCGCCAAACACGCATACGACCATCATTGGCACCAAGGCAGAAGCGACTCTCATCGCTGAAGACGACACGTCTCCATTCGTCCCTCCATTCACGCCTGTCGCGACACTACTGGAGGCGGGCTGCACGATGTTGGGGCGTGAGCGGAAGACGGCCTAACGGTGTGCGGGACCGTAGCCCAGCTTCATGGAGACGGTTGCGAATGGTCCTCGCCGATACCCCAGGAGCAACAGTGTCCCTAATTTGCTGGGAAGTGGCGGTGCGGTCCCCTACGGCACTGCGTAGGATCCTACGGTCTTGGCGTGCATCCGTGCGTCGCTGCGGTCCGGTCCCAGGTCGACGGGCACGTGCACCTTCCGCCGACCACTGGCGACAACATCGATGTACTGTGGAGACCTCACGCCCCACGTGTTGAGGCAATTCGGCGGTACGTCCACCCGGCCTCCCGCATGCCCACTATACGCCCTCGCTCAAAGTCCGTCAACTGCACATACGGTTCACGTCCACGCTGTCGCGGCATGCTACCAGTGTTAAAGACTGCGATGGAGCTCCGTATGCCACGGCAAACTGGCTGACACTGACGGCGGCGGTGCACAAATGCTGCGCAGCTAGCGCCATTCGACGGCCAACACCGCGGTTCCTGGTGCGTCCGCTGTGCCGTGCGTGTGATCATTGCTTGTACAGCCCTCTCGCAGTGTCCGGAGCAAGTATGGTGGGTCTGACACACCGGTGTCAATGTGTTCTTTTTTCCATTTCCAGGAGTGTACAAGTAATACAATTTTCTTACCCTGATGCAACAGAAACTACCAGCACAGTAAGGCCTTATGGGAACGAACCCAATAGTTAGCCTACCTCACATATATATAGATTTAATCCATTGACTGAGGCATTAGAAAATGACCTAGGACGGTTGAAGTAAAATACTGAATTTAAATCTTTGGATTTATGACAGTTACTTTTCATAAGGAAGAAGTAACAAATGATTTTCTTGTTGCTGTAGTCTTCAGTCCTAACACTTGTTTTATACAGCTATCCATGCTACTCTATCGTGTACGAGCCTCTTTATCTCCGAATAACTGCTGCAACCTACATCCTTCTAAATCTGTTACTGCATTCATCTTTTCGTCTCCCTGTACGATTTTTATCCCCCTCCGACCCTCCCCACACACACACACTTCCCTCCAGTATTAAAGTGATGATCACTTGATGTCTCAGAATGTTTCCTATCAACCCAAATTTCTTGTTTCCCCAATCCTATTCAGTGCCTCCTCGTTAGTTACGTGATCGACCCATATGCCGCGCGGAGTGGCCGCGTGGTTTGAGGCACCATGTCACAGATTGCGCGGCCCCTCCCACCGGAGGTTCGAGTCCTCCCTCGGGCATGGGTGTGTGTTGTTGTTAGCATAAGTTAGTTTAAGTTAGATTCAGTAGTGTATAAGTATAGGGACAGACGACCTCAGGAATTCAGGACCTTAGGAATTCATGCATCGACCCACCTAAACTTCAACATTATTTTGTAGCACCATATTTCAAAAGCTTATATTCTCTTTCTCTCAAAACTGTTTATTGTCCACGTTTCACTTCCACATACGGCTACGCTCTAGACAACTACTTTCAGGATAGACTTCCTTACATTCAAATCTATATTCGCTATTAACATATTTTTCTCCTTCAAAAATGCTCTTCTTGCCATTGTTGGTCTACGTTTTATTTCCTACCTACTTCAGACATTATCAGCTATTTTGCTGCCCAAATAGCTAAACTCATCTACCACTTTGAGAGTCTCGTTTCCTAACTTAATTCCTGAAGTATCGGCTGATTTATTTCGACTACATTCCATTATCTTTGTTTTTTCCTTTGTTAATATTTATCTTATATTTTCGTTTCAAGACACTCTCCATCCCGTTCATCTGCTCTTCCAAGTCATTTGCTGTTATTGACAGAATTACAGTCTCATCGACAAACTTTAAAGTTTTTATTTCTTCTCCCTAAACTTTAAACCCTACTTCATATTTTTCTTTGGTTTCCTTTACCGCTTCTTCAGCGTACGGATTGAATAACATTGTGGGTTGGCTACAACTCTGTATCACTCCCTTCTCAATCATTACTTCCCTTTCATACCCCTCGACTTTTATAGCTGCCGTTCCCAGTATTCTACTCCTGCTACCTTCAGAATTTCAAAGAGAGTATTCCACTCAATACTGTCACAAATTTTCTCTAACTCTAAAAATGCTAAAAATGTAGGTTTGTCTTTCCTTAATCTATCATCAATGATAACTTGTAGGGTCATTATTGCCTACATTTCTCCATAATCCAAACTGATCTTCCCCTATGTCGGCTTCCATTCTTCTATAAAGAATTCGTGTTAATATTTTGCATCCATGACTTATTAAACTGATTGTTCGGTAATTGTCACACCTGTCAGCATCTCCTTTCTTTGGAATTGGAATTACTACATCCTTCTTGAAGTCTGAGGGTATTTCGCCTGTCTCATACATTTTGCACACCAGATCGAAGAGTTTTGTCGTGGCTGACTCTCCCAAGGCTAACAGTAGTTCTGACAAAATATCGTCTACCCCGAGGTCTTGTTTCGACTTAGATCTTTCAGAGCTCTGTCAAATTCTTCTCGCAGTATCACATCTACCATCTCATCTTCATCTACGTCCACTTCGCTTTCTATAATATTGCCTTCAAGTTCATCTGCCATGTACAGACACTCTCAATATACTCCGTGTGAGTTAACAAACATTGGGCTCTCATTTAAATATATGTCTGAAAGAGTCAGCCTACAGTAATTGTGAAATGAACCCTGTCGTCGAGGACCGTGTACCACAAAGGGCGCAGATTTATCGCGGGTTTGGGGAAACTCACAGACATCTATTGTCTATTGAGGCCCAAGCGCTGTAGTGTGCGAGTGAGACAGACGAGGACCTATGTCATAGGGAAACCCAGTAGAAGGCGTTTGTGGCCAGGGAGACGTAGCAGTGTTGAATATGGCGGACTTAAGATCGGCCATAAAGGGAAACATTTAAGGAAACTGTTTAATTCTGTAGTAATTCAGGGAATTAAGCCACAGTAATTTTAATCTGACTTTCTCCATGAATTCTCATGGTGATCCCAATAAAACTTGAATATTGATCATATCTATAATACTTTAGGATTTACTGTTCAAGTGAAATTCACACGATTTGTAACAAATACCAGAATACTAAAATCTGATCGCTTTATTCGATATTAACGATCGACATTTCATATGGAAGCGCATCATTAAAATGACAAATGTTGTAAATATCAACTCTGTAACTTCATTTGTTTAAAAGATATAGTAAATTTAAATTATCAGCATTTTCAGTTAAGCATCACATCATCATTTTCTCCACACAAAACGCATTGAACGATAACAGCATGACACCTTATTGAGCCGTTAGGTAATAGAATATTTATTGTAAACTTGAGAGCATAATAGTTACTTTTGTTATTTATTTATTTATCTGAAAGCACATTGGTACAAGGATACTGGCCGTGACACTCAAAATTAAGAAGGAAATTGTATCGGTTTTATGTAAAAGAATTTAACGTTTATTATGTAATGGATATTGTTGTTTTGTGGTCTTCAGTCCTGAGACTGGTTTGATGCAGCTCTCCATGCTACTCTATCCTGTACAAGCTTCTTCATCTCCCAGTACCTACTGCAACCTACATCCTTCTGAATCTGCTTCGTGTATTCATCTCTTGGTCTCCCTCTACGATTTTTACTCTCCACGCTGCCCTCCAATACTAAATTGGTGATCCCTTGGTGCCTCAGAACATGTCCTACCAACCGATCCCTTCTTCTAGTCAAGTTGTGCCACAAGCTCCTCTTCTCCCTAATTCTATTCAATACCTCTTCATTAGTTATGTGATCTACCCATCTAATCTTCAGCATTCTTTTGTAGCACCACATTTCGAAAGATTCTATTCTCTTCTTGTCCAAAATATTTATCGTCCATGTTTCACTTCCATACATGGCTACACTCCATACAGATACTTTCAGAAACGACTTCCTGACACTTAAATCTATACTCGATGTTAGCACATTTCTCTTCTTCAGAAACGCTTTCCTTGCCATTGCCAGGCTACATTTAATAGCCTCTCTACTTCGACCATCATCAGTTATTTTGCTCCCCAAATAACAAAACCCCTTATTACTTTAAGTGTCTCATTTCCTAATCTAATTCCCTCAGCATCACCCGACTTAATTCCACTAAATTCCATTATTCTCGTTTTGCTTTTGTTGATGTTCATCTTATATCCTCCCTTCAAGACACTATCCATTCCGTTCAACTGCTCTTCCAAGTCCTTTGCTGTCTCTGACAGAATTACAATGTCATCGGCGAACCTCAAAGTCTTCTTTTGTTTCCTTCACTGCTTGCTCAATATACAGATTTAATAACATCGGGGAGAGGCTACAACCCTGTCTCACTCCCTTCCCAGCCACTGCTTCCCTTTCATGTTCCTCGACTCTTATAACTGCCATCTGGTTTCTGTACAAATTGTAAATAGCCTTTCGCTCCCTGTATTTAACTCTTGCCACCTTCAGAATTTGAAAGAGAGTATTCCGGTCAACATTGTCAAAAGCTTCCTCTAAGTCTACAAATGCTAGAAACGTAGGTTTGCCTTTCCTTAATCTAGCTTCTAAGATAAGTCGTAGGGTCAGTATTGCCTCACGTGTTCCAATATTTTTACGGAATTCAAACTGATCTTCCCCGAAGTCAGCGTCTACCAGTTTTTCCCCGACGTCGGCTTTTACTAATTTTTCCATTCGTCTGCAAAGGATTCGCGTTAGTATTTTGCAGCTGTGACTTAGTAAACTGATAGTTCGGTAATTTTCATATCTGTCAACACCTGCTTTCTTTGAGATTGGAATTATTACATTCTTCTTGAAGTCTGAGGGTACTTCACCGGTCTCATACATCTTGCTCACCAGATGGTAGAGTTTTGTCAGGACTGGCTCTCCCAAAGCTGTCAGTAGTTCTAATGGAATGTTGTCTACTCCCGGGGCCTTGTTTCGACTCAGGTCTTTCAGTGCTCTATCAAACTCTTCACGCAGAATCATATCTCCCATTTCATGTTCATCTACATCCTCTTCCATTTCCATAATATTGTCCTCAAGTACATCGCCCTTGTATAGACCCTCTATATACTCCTTCCACCTTTCTACTTTCCCTTCTTTTCTTAGAAGTGGGTTTCCATCTGAGCTCTTGATATTCATACAAGTGGTTCTCTTTTCTCCAAAGGTCTCTTTAATTTTCCTGTAGGCAGTATCTATCTTACCCCTAGTGAGATCAGCCTCTACATCCTTACATTTTATTGTTACTTTATTTAAGAACGTGAAAGTGCTCAAGCTTTGATTATTTAAATATGTTAAAATGTAAAATAATGTAGAATAAGCTGTAGCCAATCAGATGGACGGCCTCAAGAAAGGGAACTTCCCTAGTCAGTTGAGCGATATTCGGCGCGAGGGAAACGCGGCCGGGGACGGACAGACGCGGAAGCGGGCAATTCAGTTCGGCTGGAGACACCAAGGCGTACAGTTCGGGTTGAGACGCGAAAGCGGTCAGTCGTCTTTAGGCAGCTAGAAAGTGAAACGACTTAGAAAACTTCTCGTTGTGTGGTATTGCGGGACTTAGTCTCTGAGCGGTGAGCAGACGCGCGCCTAGAGTGACCTCTAAGTTTTCGTGTAAACATCGAGGTGGAGTATTGTGTTTCGCGATGAGATAGTGAATGATAGAACTGTGCCAGATGGATATGTGCTTGAGTGTAACAGTAACTCTAAATACGACCACTTTCGCTATTAGTTTGTAGTTTGCTTTCTGAATAAACATTATTCTAACCAAATCGCATGTATGGGTCGTTAATTTAGTTCCCGATATTATTATTACTGTATTATATGTCATGTTAAGTCTGTATTTCTCAAACTTGTCATCAGCCAGACAATTTAATCAAAGGGTCACAAGTGTCTTAATTATTTAGGGCGTGTAATGCGACACTTGCAGTTCAACCCCTAGTCGAGTTTGAGCCAAGACATTTCGACGAGGAGGAACCGCATGTGAGCTCGAACATCTTTGGGATGTTAGCTCGCATCCTTCCACCTTTCAACTTTTCATTATTTGCTTATTACTGGTTTCCCATCTGAGCTCTTCATATTCATCCAGCTGCTTCTCTTTTTCCCAAAGGCCTCTTAATTTTTCCTGTAGGCAGTATCCATCTATCCCCTAGTGAAATATGCTTGTAAATCATTACATTTGTCTTATAGCCATTCCTGCTTAGCCATTTTTCACTTCCAGTCAATCTCATTTTTTAAATTTTTGTGTTCCCTTTCGCCTGCTTCGTTTGCTGCATTTTAAAATTTTCTCCTCCCCTGTTCTAGTCAGTTATTGCATAATGCTCTTTCTGAAACCCTCAATAACCTGTGGTTCTTTCAGTTTATCCAGGTCCAATCTTCTCAATTTACTACCTTTTTCTAATTTCTTCAGTTTTAATCTACAGTTCATAAACAATAAATGTGGTCAGAGTCCACATTTTCCCCTGGAAATGTCTTACAATTTAAAATCTGGTTCCTGAATCTGTGTCTAACAGTTATATGATAGATTTGAAGCCTTTCAGTATCTCCATGGCTCTTCCACTTATACAAACTTCTTTTAGGATTCGTAAACCAAGTGTTAGCGATGATTAAATTATTTGCTGTGCAAAATTCTACCAGGCGGCTTCGTCTTTCATTCCTTTTTCCCATCACCATTAAATTTTCGTATCCTATAACTATCTGAATAATTTCTTTTATCTTATGGTACATTTCTTCAGTCTCTTCATCTGCGGAGCTAGTTAGCATATTAATTTGTCCTACAGTGGTAGGCGTGAGCTTCGTTTCTATCTTGGCCACGATAATGCGTTCACTATGCTGGTCATAGTAGCTTACCCACATTCCAAGTTTCTTATATATAATTTAACTTACTCCTGCATTACCCCTATTTGATTTTGTATTTATAGTCGTGCATTCGCCAGACCAGGAGTCCTGTTCCTCCTGCCACTGAAGTTCACTTACTCCCACTGCATCTAACTTGAACCTACCCATTTCCTTTCTTAAATTTTCTAACCTACCTGCCACGCTCCAGTCCGTAGACTGCCAGTTTTGTTTCTCCTGGTGAAGACATCCTCCTGACAAGGGAACCTCCCCATCGCACCCCCCTCAGATTTAATTATAAGTTGGCGCAATATATATTATTATATATTTATTTATTATTTATTTGCTGCTGCCATTTATGAATGACCTGACACCTAGTTTTTAAGACAGGTCGTATTTTCCCAAAATGAAAGTATACGTGTACAGAATGTGAAACTTATTTGATATTTCTTTTTTGTAATAAAGATTAGTAATATTGAAACTTTAAATTCATATAGACTTAAAATAATTAAGGAATGAAAATCTTAAAATTATCTGTTTGGAATAGAAGATAGAAATTTAGGAAGGAGGAAATAGATTATGACATTTAATCAATTTATGATATATTATAAAACAGGAAAAGTTTTCTAAAATAAGAAGAATCTTACGTTTAAGGAGGAGAAATAAAAGATAACAGGAAAGTACATAGATTTGTATTAGAGATCACACCACCTAGCTATCTCAGGTTTGAGGGTTCAGAAAATTATCAAGCCTGTCACATTAGAGATTGCGTACAGAATGTCTTTAATACTCATTTGATAAATTCATGTGTACAGACGTATGTGTTGTCTTTGAGGTAAAACCTTATTGGTTAAACAACCAATTGCAACATTTTCATTACAGGTATTATTTTACCTAAGCTGAATAACAATTATATTATTTAAATGACACATATTACTCAGGACGTTTCTACGTATGTTAAAATGACACTTGGACCATTTCTGTACTCCTTGATTTAGTCCTATCCTGCATCTAGGTCTGTATACTAATCTCATTGCTTGTATCCTTTTCAGCACATAAGTCTATTTCTGTGTTTGTGTCTGTGTCCTTGTTATTTCAACTATCATGTTCCCGTGTTTGTGTGTCTGTTCTTATTTGTGTATGTGTTTGTCCTTGTTTGTATAATTTGTGTAACGTATGTGATACGTTATCGGTTATTTCATTCAGTATGCTCCAGTCGCCCGGCTCTCGTAGAATTTGTCCTACGTTGTCATACTTAGGTTAGGGTCGTATGTGTGTGAGTCTGTCACAATGTAAAGTGACATGTTCAGGAATTCCTAGTTCTCTGCAATTGCACATGGGTGTTCGGCTGAGATCAAAGCAATGGAGGTGTTCTGGGTATGGACCATGGCTCGTGAGGAAATGGACCATGCCACGAGCGGGATCTACGTTCTCTGTCAGATTTTATTTTGCCAGCGGTTCAGTTGGCGCCTTTCTGTGGTGTCCTCTCCTATAATTTCACATGCCTTGTCGCGTCTGTCTTTCTTCTACCAGCACGCTGCTGCTCTTTGACAGATGGTGATGTCAATAGGGCGCTCGCCCATCACCACGTATAGTGCCTCGACCGATGTTGTACCGAAAGCCCCCGACATCCTGAGCAGAACACTTCTTTGACCACGTCTCATAATGATTTTGGGTGTCACAAGGTGGAGTTGATGCGCCCAGGGCCTCGCTGCAAAGCACACTATGGATTTCAATAGTGCGAAATGATATGTACGTATTGTCTTTCCGGATAGTTTGTACTTTGTTGTATTTAGTCTTGCTAATATATGCATTATTTTCATTGCTTTGTCGCTTGCAAATCTCATATGTTCAGTGAACTTCAGTTCGGCGTCAATGTGTAAACCGGGATAGTTTGACACTCTTTTGCGTTGCAAGGTTGTGTTATTTAGCTTGATGCTAGGATTTCTTTTAATTTCGCCTTTCAGTAGTAAGTTCACAATTTTATTAGCTGCAATTGTGAGTTTACTGTTGTTACACCGTTCATTGCTGTCTACGAGGAGCTGCGTAGTCTTTTGTTCTAAGTGTCTTCTTGAGATTCCCGATACCACTACAAGAAAATATTCAGCGTAAGCTACTATCCCCTTTGCTCTTTCATCTCAGTCTAGGTTGGCTATCAGCGGCCCAACAGCAATTTCCCAGAGTGTGGGTCCACATATGGATCTCTGAAGGCAGCCTTTCGCGATTTTCTTGACAACTCTTCAATGCCCCGCTCGCCATTCTACAAGTCTGTCTCTGCAGTAGTCGAGGAAGCTGTTTTATAAAGCTGTTGGGATTTGCATTTATCTTTTCTTTGCGAATAGCACAGGTCACGAAAGGTTCGCAAAAGTGCCTGCTGTATCAGGTAATATGGCCATCACATATCTTTCCTGTGTGCTCTGAGTTATGTGTAAAGCCCTATTTACTTTTTCGTCAGTAGACTTGTGCGGCTTGACCCCACACTGATGTGAACTGAGGCCCACAAGTTGTCTGTGGGACTGTAATCTGTCACACAGTAGCCTCGCCTGGACTTTATCTAGTCCATTCAGTAGACAGATCGGTCTAATCGGTCTATATGATTTTGGGTCTGTTGAGTCCTTGTCCACAGATTTTTTGATAATCACTGCATTGCCGTCTTTCAACAAGGGGGGGGGGGGGGCGTGTGTATTCTCCCTTGCAGCAAAGAGGCATTAAGTAAGTCCGTCAGGTAGAGGACAATATGTGGTGCAGCAGTTTAGATGGTTTCTGTGTGAACTCCATCTGGGCCCGAAGCTTTTCTGACTAAGTTCAGTCATTGCCAGAGCAAACTTTTCACCAGCGATAGGAGTAGTGATTCCACCACTTTCGTATTTAATGTCCATTTGTCTCCGTAGATTTATGTAGTGGTGTTGGTCGTGAGTAAGATCATCGTCTGGTAGTAGCTTGTTTAGCAGGTACCTTGCCGATCACCTCCAGCCCTGAGTAATTGTACCGTTTTGTCGCTTTAGATACCGGTATTACCGTTGGTGTTTTTATTGTCTCAGTTTATATTTTGAAGGGCTCTCCCCATATGTTATTCTGTAAGTTGGTCCTGACAAAACTGTCCTGACGGTACAGTCTTGTTTTTCTGGAATTCGTCTTTGTATCGTCGTTTGGCTTCAAGGTATTGCTGCAGCCAGACTTCTTTTTTTGGACTTGCCCTTGCTTGTTGGTAGTGTCGTCTTTTGTCTCCTGAGTCTCTCCTTAGTTTTGTTAATAATGTCGACTACGGCATACTTTGTTTACGTACGCCATTGGTTTGTGGGATTGCAGCGATCTTAGCTCTCTTTAGGCGATCAGTTAATGTGTGAGCTCTGTAATCAATATTTCCTTGACTGGTGTGCAAGGGGAATTTTTCTATACTATCTTCTAGTGTATGCCAGTGTGATCTGTTCAGCAGCAATCGGGGGTGTTGTTAAATGAATGTGTTTGTGTTCATGTGTGTAGCAGTGTGTATAATAATTGCATTGTAATCACTGTGTGTTGCTCTGTCATATACTTGCCAGTCAGTGATATGTGTCGCAGATGTTCCGTTTGCTAATTGAATATCTATGCTACTGATACATCCGGCATTTCCACGGTATGTCGGGGCTTGCCCTGCCTTATTGAACAACAGGTGATGTTTAAAGGCTTGTATATAGAATACAACAGAGAATGCCTCTCTCTCTCTTATTGAACACAAAAACGTTGCATTCATTTATGATGTCCGTTAGAACATGTCCTTTGGCATCTGTCCTATCAGCATACCAGATAATGCGTCGATATCCGTGAGGATGAGTAGTCTTTTGCTCCTGGAGAAACCTGCTATGTCCCTAATTGAGTTAGCAAAAGGTTCAAGTCCATTTTTTTAGTACTGTGAGTATGATGATGATTCCGTTATCAGTGTGATTTCTGCTGTTACAAAGTTAAAAAGTACATATTTGCGTTATTTTTGTCACTGTAATTCGTGTATTTGTTACCACGACTGCTGCTTTGGCGTCCTGTTATTGTAATATGTTGTGTTGGGAGAGTAGATATTTTACCGTCACGCATGTAGGGTTCCTGTAAACAAGCTACACCCGCCTATACTTCGTTAATCAATTTGCTTAGTTCTGCACTAACCAATCCACTTGTCATACAGTTCAGCTGTACGATCTTCACGGCGGGGGATATCTTGTGTATGCCTAGCTCTTGGATCCAGTTTCTTTAAATTAAAAGTAAACTCACTCGTGTGCTCTCACTAACTCCTTGTAGACTCTATTTGGATCGACACTCTCTCCCCTCCGTGTGCATACCACCCCCAGGTGTCTACAGAGCTCTCGTTTGCCATTCTGAAGGTATTCTGTCTGTAGGACCATGCGATCAGTCTTCCGCTGTTGGGTAACATAGTTTATCTCCATCTGGATGATTAAGTCGTGATACTAACCATAGGGCAGTTTGAAACTCATCTCTGTTTTCAAGCCTGTTTAAGCGTAGATTTTCCTCAAACTCAATCGTTCTTCCTTTATCGTGTTACTATTTATCGTTCGAATTTGTGATGTGTTGGTTTGCTCATATGTGTTTCTCGTTAGTGTTTCCGTGGTAGTCGCGATTGCCTTTGTTATTTGTTCCCTCTTGTTTTTGTCGTGTAATAGGTCGTGTTTGTTGTCTGTGTTTGCTATCCGTGGACCTGAAGCAGTTTTGTTTATCTTTTTTGCTAGTTGCTTGTTGATGGGTATGCCGTGCACAAGTTCTTGGTTTATGTGATACGTTTACGGTTTCGATATGTTGTTTGTCTTTTGTAGTTTATATCTTTGTGACGTCACATTCCTGTTTGTCTTTTTCTATTGTTTTAGACTCTGAGTCATGAGTACTTCCACCATGAACAAAGCGTACTTGTTTTATACATAATTTGCACTTTGTGGTGGCATATTCGGTTTATATTGTTGATAGTGATGTGTCGTCTTGCATGTTTGTCTTAGCTGTTGTGTTTGTTTTGAATCCTCTTGTGCTACTTCTTGCTCTGGTGACTGGTATGTTTCATAGATATGCTGTAGATGTGTATGAATGTCTCTCAGACGTCTTGGTGTATTTGCATGTTTGTCTAATTTATGAGATTTCGTTGACCTTTCATTCTCCCTGCAGACTGCTTGGGGTACACTTAATCCATCCTGGAGGGTAACGGGTTGTCGGCAGGGACGGCACCCCATTAACTAACTCTAGTACCTTCTGCCGCCGAAGTCTAACACGTGCCAGAACAAATGGACGTGGTCAGCCCATAGAGGGCTCCGCCTCCGCGGCGGCTATTCCGCGCACCGGCTCTCGCGCAGCGAGGGCCCACCGCTACGCCACGTGCATACAGCGGCCAATAGCCGCTCCCTCCGGTTTCGTATATAGGGACCCGCTCTGCCCTAGTCCAGTCAGTCTGGTACTAGCTCTGGATTTCGTTTCTATCTCGGCGGTACTGCGTTCTGGTCGTTGCTCGTTGTTGACATTTGCCTGGCTCTGGTTCTGACAAGGGAACCTTCCCATCGCACCCCCTTCAGATTTAGTTATAAGTTGGCACAGTGGATAGGCCTTCAAAAACTGAAGACAGATCAATCGAGAAAACAGGAAGAAGTTGCGTGGAATTATGAAAAAATAAGCAAAATATACAAACTGAGTAGTCCAAGTGCAAGATAAGCAACATCAAGGATAGCTGGAGCTCAAGAGCGCCGTGGTTAGCATGAGCAGCTGTGGAACAATAGGTCCCTGGTTCAAGTCTTCCCTCGAGTGGAAAGTTTACTTTCTTTATTTTCGCAAGGTTATGATCTGTCCGTTCGTTCATTGACGTCTCTGTTCACTGTAATACGTTTAGTGTCTGTGTTTTGCAACCACACTGCAAAACCGTGCGATTAGTAGACGAAAGGACGTGCCTCTCCAAATGGGAACCGAAAACATTTGATCGCAAGGTCATAGGTCAACCGATTCCTCCACAGGAAAACACATATATTCTATACGACACTGGTGACGGCATGTCCTTCACATGACAAGAATGTGTTGTCGACCCACCTAACTTGTACACTTGGCGAATGGGTAAAAATATTCTACCTTACCCAATTTAGGTTTTCTTGTGGATGTGATAATCAGTCCCAAAAAAGTGATCGCATCGGACGGACAGACAATAATTGTCTGAAAATAAAAAATTAAACTTTTCACTCGAGGGAAGCTGTTCACGCTAACCATGGGACCACGCCGCTCTGGAGTTTAAAGAATCCATGATGTTGCCTATCTTGCACATGGACTACTCAGTTTGTATATTTTCCTTTTTTTTTTTTCATAGTTCCACACAACTTCTTCCTGTTTTCTTGATTGATCTGTGTTCTGTTTTTCAAGGGCTATCCACTGTGCCAACTTATAACTAAATCTGAAGGGGGTGCGATGGGGAGGTTCCCTTGTGAGTGGATTTACTGTTGGTGTTTGGTGTTGTGGTTTCCACAAGCCTCCGTTGTTTGTCTCTTCCTTGTTGTGTCGGTCGTGGTCGGTTGTTGTCAGTTGTCGTTGGTCTGTCGTCCGACTCGTCCTGTGTTTACCCGGTGGTGCGTGCTGCACCGCAGGCGGCTTATCCGCCTGGCGGCTCCGATCCGCAGCCCAAGGCGTTCCCGCAGTTGGTTTTGGTTACTACACTAACCATGCAAAATCCGTAAATAACTATGCCGACGATGCGCCGATGAGAAGAAGAAAAAGGAGAAGGGGAACCAACAAATGAACGTGTCAACACCCACAGAGTTTTGCTCATAATTGCAAGCAAAACATTAAGTAAAATAATTTTGAAAAAGAACTTTCGTGGCAAATGTGTACGGCTTTTATCGCGAGAAAAGAGGGCATTGCCTAACAGCAACAGAAGATGACAACGTTTTTGCATATGTGACCACATCATGTTGTTTTAAAAATTTCGGCCACTGTCGCAAGCGACGTACATCACGAAACTGTCCAATATCCAGAAAGATTTTACTGGAAAAGCAACGAAAGTTGATAACAAATAATTGAGTTGGCGAGATGTAGAATTTGAGATAGACAGTGAGATACACAGCGTCTTTAAAAAAAGTGTCACTGATTGCTGTAGGCGGCAGCATTGGTCAAAAACCACCTGAAAATTTCTTATGATGATACGTCCTGAAACGATTCCCATCTGTCTGTTACGTAGAAGTGGACACTATAGGCAGGCTTAATATGGTTAACGCTCATCCTGACACATCTGTCAGCCATTCTTCGCAGTGAATCACGCACTCTTTCAACTATACCTGGCTCCATTCGTATTGCGTCACATGCACTGGTCATATGCTCCTGTGACCTCAGCACATTGTCGATGGGTTGGGCATATATCAATGCCATTAAATGTCCCACAGCCAGAAATCCAACGAATTCAGGTGTAGTGAAAAAGAGGCCATGCTGTCGGACCGCGTCTGACAATCTATCGTCCATGCAAGGTTGCGGTGAGGTACCGTCGCACGATCCGTACAAAATTACGTACTGCTCCTCCCTGCATAAACAACAGTCGTTGTCTTACTGCAAGGGTAGCGTTCACCAGTGTTGCTGGTAATTCGTGGACTAGAAATGTCCAATTAATATTGCCTCATTCTTTTTATAATTCAAAAATTTGTATTAATGCGCCTGTTTGTTTCATGAATAACTCAATATCACTACCTGAAGCCCAGCGTGTTGTGACTATTACAGTGAATTTCCCATTACTATCTCATGACAAAATTTAACCACACCATCGTTTCTGATTTGTGTTCCTTCTTAACATAACTAGCGACACAGCCTTCAACTTCATTTTCGTGCTCTATCAACAACTATAAATTCTGCCATAAACTCACCAGAGGAAAAATGCTCCTGTAGTGGCCCCTGTGGGGCTGGCTCCCGTTTACGAGTAAAATTGACATTTCTTTGCTGTAATAACTAAGAAGCGTTATTTCTTTCGTTTGATTAACGTTCTGTTCCGGGCCGCCAGAGTAGGTAGAATACTGATACAGACATATAGTCTGTAGTAAGCTCGCTTCAGTGGAGTTAGTGAGGAGAGGAGTAAGATCAAATCCGCTTCCAGTCAAGAATTGGCGGCGCGGGGGAAAGCGTGTCTCGTACAATACTGACAACTTAGTTTTCGTGCTGAGCATTTTCTAGTATATAAATATCTCATGGAACTAAACAACTGTGGACGAGCATTTTAATGACTCTTTCGTTTAAATGCAGTACAATATGGCAGCAATAACAACACACACAGTTCGCGTGCAATACTTCGTACCACGGTTGATGGAATGCGCTCTAGTAACCGAGCTTCGTACCAAAGAATAGATCGCTAGGATTGACAGCTGTCATAAAAGGGACGAAGTACAGCGTCTACTGTCACAGTCACCCTGTCTGTTGTTTTTATTTTCGTAGCTCTGTGGCAGGTCGGTGTCCCAGAAATCGTCGTTGCTTGTCGGCTGTTGCATTTCTCGTTTATTTCGTATTGTGAACTGCGATTAACGTGAAGTAAATCACTGTTATTTCGAATGTGTTATAAAAGAGCTGAAAAGATACCTTGTGAAAACCTAAAACCAAGGAAAACGGATTGGATAGTTTAAAAATTTGTAACAAAATATATCAATATCGTATACATTATTATTATTATTATTATTTTCGATTATTCCCATTTAAGAGGGCGTTTGAACTTGAATTCCTTTATGATGATTGTTTATGTTTCTTCTGAGCCCAAATGTTCTTCATTTGTTCACTGTGTTGTTTCTTTCGCTCCGCTGTCCATTTGCATCCTGGTCTCTTCTGTGTTGTGGTGTCAAATTTGTTTTTGATGATGTTCCTGAATTCAGTTCTATTTTCTGCACCGTTTACTGTTACGTGTGCTTGTCTTGAGGTCCTCTTCAACTTCTTTTATGCATTTTGTTTTTCCCCTGCCTGAGTTGACGACTTTAAGAATTCGCTTTGAAATTCTGTTTTCATTCATCCTGTGGATATGTCCATAGAATTGCATTCTTCTTTTGCTTATTGTATCCGTAATCTTGTCTGTATATTTATATAATTCTGATGTTGGTCTCTTCTTCCAGATTCCTTGCTCTTGTATCGGGCCAAAAATTTTCCTGAGAATTTTCCTTTCTTGTTTCTCTATTTCTTTGATTTTAGTTAGCCCACCTATTTGTGCTGCTTCAGATGCATACAGTGCCTCCGGAAGTACGAAGTACACTACAGTGTTGTAGTGCCTCAATTTTGCGTTAATGGATATGGACTTTTTGTTATAATAGTTCCACGTGAGTTTATATGCTTTCTGTAGTTTTTTTATTCTTTCCTCATTGGCCTTTAGGTTGATCCCTGATGACTGGATGATTTCTCCCAGGTACTTAAAATGTCGTACTTGTACGATTTTCCCATGGGTTGTCACAATAAGCAACATTATTATTATTATTATTATTATTATTATTATTATATTCCTTTCTCAGACGTTATGTCAGGTTAAAAATGGAAAGTGACGTGGACCTGATCAAGCGTGACTTCCTTTTAACTGTGTGGTATATGTTACATTGCATTTAGGAACTTTCAGGTAATTGAACATGTATCAATAATTACAGATTTCTGTAGTTGTATATATACGTTTGGATGTAGCTGTATTGCGTTGATGTACTGGTGGATATTGTGTGGTATGACTCCTGTAGTTGATAGTATAATTTCAACTTTATCCTGATGCCACATGTCCTTGTCTTCCTCAGCCAGTTGGATGTATTTTTCAATTTTTTCTCCTGTTTTCTTCTGTATATTTGTTGTATTGGGTATGGATATCTCGATTAGTTGTGTTAATTTCTTCTTTTTATTGGTGAGTATGATGTCAGGTTTGTTATGTGGTGTTGTTTTATCTGTTATAATGGTTCTGTTCCAGTATAATTTGTATTCATCATTCTCCAGTTCATTTTGTGGTGCATACTTGTATGTGGGAACGTGTTGTTTTATTAGTTTATGTTGTATGGCAAGTTGTTGCTGTATTATTTTTGCTACATTGTCGTGTCTTCTGGGGTATTCTGTATTTGCCAGTATTGTACATCCGCTTCTGATGTGATCTACTGTTTCTATTTGTTTGCAAAGTCTGCATTTCTCTGTTGTGGTATTGGGATCTTCAATAATATGCTTGCTGTAATATCTGGTGCTTATTGGTTGATCCTGTATTGCAATCATGAATCCTTCCGTCTCACTGTATATATTGCCTTTTCTTAGCCATGTGTTGGATGCGTCTTGATCGATGTGTGGCTGTGTTAGATGATACAGGTGCTTGCCATGTAGTGTTTTCTTTTTCCAATTTGCTTTCTTCATATCTGTTGATGTTATGTGATCTAAAGGGTTGTAGAAGTGGGTATGAAATTGCAGTGGTGTAGCCGATGTATTTATATGAGTGATTGCTTTGTGTATTTTGCTAGTTTCTGCTCGTTCTATAAAGAATTTTCTTAAATTCTCTAACTGTCCGTAATGTAGGTTTTTTATGACGATAAATCCCCTTCCTCCTTCCTTTCTGCTTAATGTGAATCTTTCTGTTGCTGAATGTATGTGATGTATTCTATATTTGTGGCATTGTGATCGTGTAAGTGTATTGAGTGCTTCTAGGCCTGTGTTACTCCATTTCACTACTCCAAATGAGTAGGTCAATATTGGTATAGCATAAGTATTTATAGCTTTAGTCTTGTTTCTTGCTGTCAATTCTGTTTTCAGTATTTTTGTTAGTCTTTGTCTATATTTTTCTTTTAGTTCTTCTTTAATATTTGTATTATCTATTCCTATTTTTGTCTGTATCCTAGATATTTATAGGCAACTGTTTTTTCCATCGCTTCTATGCAGTCGCTGTGGTTATCCAATATGTAATCTTCTTGTTTAGTGTGTTTTCCCTTGACTATGCTATTTTTCTTACATTTGTCTGTTCCAAAAGCCATATTTATATCATTGCTGAATACATCTGTTGTCTTTAGTAATTGGTTGAGTTGTTGATTTGTTGCTGCCAGTAGTTTTAGATCATCCATGTATAGCAAATGTGTGATTTTGTGTTGGTATGTTCCAGTAATATTTGGTCCATAATTTGTATTGTTTAGCATGTTGGATAGTGGGTTCAGAGCTAAGCAGAACCAGAAAGGACTTAATGAGTCTCCTTGGTATATTCCACGCTTAATCTGTATTGGCTGCGATGTGATATTATTTGAATTTGTTTGGATATTAAGTGTGGTTTTCCAATTTTTCATTACTATGTTGAGGAACTGTATCAATTTAGGATCTACTTCGTATATTTCCAATATTTGTAGTAACCATGAGTGGGATGCACTATCAAAAACTTTTTGGTAATCAATGTATGCATAGTGTAGCGACCTTTGTTTAGTTTTAGCTTGATATGTCACCTCTGCATCTATTATCAGTTGCTCTTTACATCCTCATGCTACTTTGCATCAGCTTTTTGTTCTTCATTTATAATTTTGTTCTGTGTTGTATGTGTCATTAATTTCTGTGTAATGACTGAAGTTAATATTTTGTATATTGTTGGTAGGCATGTTATGGGGCGATATTTAGCTGGGTTTGCTGTGTCTGCTTGATCTTTAGGTTTCAGATAAGTTATTCCATGTGTAAGTGTATCAGGGAATGTGTATGGGTCTGCAATGTAACTGATAAATAATTTAGTTAGACGTGAATGTGTTGAGGTGAACTTCTTTAGCCAGAAATTTGCTATTTTGTCTTTTCCAGGGGCTTTCCAATTGTGAGTAGAAATAATTGCTCAGGTGACTTCATGTTGCAAAATTATCACTTCAGGCATTTGTGGTATCATCTTGTATGTGTCTGTTTCTGCTTGTATCCACCGTGCATGTCTGTTATGTTGTACCGGGTTTGACCATATGGTTCTCCAAAAGTGTTCCATGTCTGTTATGCTTGGTGGATTGTCTATTTTAATGTGTGTGTTATCTATTGTCTGGTAAAATTTCTTTTGGTTTGTGTTGAATGTTTGGTTTTGTTTCCTTCTATTTTCACTTTTTTTGTATCTTCTGAGTCGTTTGGCCAATCCTTGTAATTTCTGCTTCTTTTCATCTAATTGCTCTATCGCTTCTTGTTGTGAGATTTTACCTAACCTTTTTCGTTTTTTGTCTGATATTTCATTTCTTGTAAATCGTGTTAGCTGTCCGATGTCTTTTCTCAGTTTTTCTATTCTGATTTGTAGCCTGTGTTGCCATGCTGGTTTTGTGGGATTCTTCTGTGTGTTGGTTGGTTCTGATCTCTGCCTTGTAATATTAGTAATTTTCGCCTCACAAACATTAATATACGCTCAATAGTAAACGCCTGATGGCCTAAAGTTATCGAACAATTGTAAAGTAAAAGAAATGAACCATCGCATAGCATCGACAGAAACTATTATTCTTTATCTTTACCGTTCTTGCGCGGTGCCAGTAAATCTCTATGTACATGTATCGATTAATGGTGTAAAAAAGAATTCTGTTGTTTCAAGACAAATGAGGCTTTTGGCGCCTCACCTTTTACTGTTTGTGTTCCATGAGAGGCGGACGCGGACTTGCTGCGTTCCACAAATGTATTTTATATTTGATGTGAAAATATTGAGTGAATATGCTAATTGTTATTTTTTTTCAATCAGAAAAGATGTAGTTTCTTGTAACTGATATCGAACAGACAGCATCAAGAGGACATTTTGACTGTTATGTATAAAGTATTTAACCACAATGGTCATCTATTGTAATTTAATATGAAAAGGTACGTAGCATTAAAAAAAACGTGTGTTAAAGATAAGTGTGCTTATTTTCGTAAATTAACCTTGATGATTCCATCTCCTGATTTAACTGTTAATTATTTTGTGTTACTTCATCATCAGAAATTACGATCACGCTGATGGGCCGAACGCAGCATGAGGCAGAAGGAACATTATCGTTTTCCTATTATTTCTGAACCAACTCTTTTGTAATTGTGTAGTGTTGCATTTCTTTTAAAGTCTATAAATCTTCTGGTCCCTTAGTGTTGATCCGGGTATGACTACATCGCGACTATAAAAATGCACAGAAATGATAAGGTTTCTTCCGAGCGATCTCAAATATATATATATATCAATATGCTGCTCTTATTCAGGTATTTAATGGTCAACGTATGTTATTATAATAGCGTAATAAATCCCTGATTCTGTTGCCAAGTGGCCCACCAAAATATTCACTTTTTCGACATTAAAAAAAAAAAGTAACAATTCTTTTTATTTTTGTCCCCCAAGAGCAACGCTACACTTGGCGCCCGGACAGGGACTTGATCAAAAAATCATTTCATGTATGTGTTTAAAACATTTTCTTTGCTTGTTCTAATAACTGTTTCATTTTTTCATGTGGATGCAATTGAACTGAGAAAGAGAAGTGGGAAAAACTTTTAATTAATTCAGAAGAACGATTGATGAAATTACCAAAAAACGCGAGTATCCAGCTGTATCATTATCAAGACAGCCAGAGTAAGTCAAATTTTTATACGCAGTAGCCAAGCTTTCGTAGTGACGTAGCATCTTTCGAGTTGATCAGAACGTAAACCTGTCTTTCCTTGCCTTGAAACAGCTTTATTTCAATTTGTCCATAGTCCATTCTTATGTAGTTAAATTCAGTGAAAGCGTACCATTGTTGTCAGTGCGTAAAAAAAATTACGATATGGCGGATAACTACGCTCAAAACTGGTAAAACGTGTGATATTTCATTTGTTTGTAATTAGTAGGAACCATCTTGTCTTCTTGGCGTAAATGAACGTCAGTTGTTACACAGAGATAAAATTTTATCTTAGGTCCCAGTAAGCCATAGCACTACGTCACAGACAAACGACTGACGGCAGTGACAAACAATATCTGTAGCATTTTTACGTTTGACAAATAATTCATGAACATGGCTGACGGTAAACAGCGGACACAAACAAAACCAGACGACAGCGGTGATGCGAATGGACCTCACTATCCATTACGATCACGCGCGATAGGTACACGAGCGGAGGCAGAAGCAGCCTCGACCGAAGTTTTAGAAGCTGGTCCTAGTGTGCAAACTATTCCCGCTTTTGAAAAAAATGACTTGGCTGCAATGATCGAAGCAATAATGGAACGCAAGTTCGAAAGTCAAAGACAGAGAGAGGCGCAAAGACAGGAACGTGAAAAGCAGGAAAAATTAGATGAAAAGGCCCGCGAAGAAAAAGAGAAGGCCGAAAGACGGCATAATAAAAATCAGGTCCTTACAAATCTGTGCAACTCAGTAAAAGAAGACATAAATTCAGTAAAAACAGAAATAAATTCGGTAAAAACAGACATAAATTCAGTAAAAACAGATCTGCAAACGGAGATAAATGACCTAAATACACGGTTAAATTCGGTAAAGGCCGAACTAAAGGCAGACATAACAGCTGATTTAAATACCCTGTTGGGTAATGTCCAAAGCCAAATCAGCAGTCAGATCACGATCATGAGGCTAGAAATTGACACACAAGTAGAGTCAAAAATAGAGGATATTTCAAAACGGTTAGATGAAAAAATCGAAGCAGCCAAGGGGGAGATAAATTCAAAAGTGATAGAATATCAAAAACAAGCTGCGACCTTAAAAGAAGATTATACTGCAATCTCTGATGAGGTCAAAGGAGTTAAAACCGCAGTAGACACGATCGAGAATGTTGTTGATGATCTTTCGAAACAGATTGAGACTCTTAATGTAGAGGACCAAATAAAGAATACTGTTAAGGCACATGCTGAAGCATTGTCTGATCACTACCAAGAGTGGATTAAAAACAAAGACGGATTCATAGAAAACAAGGTCAAGAACGAACTCAGGGAAACTGTCAAAAACATGACCTTTGAAATATTGGCAGCCCCTGGAAAAACAGGAGACACGGTGATGTCAGAATTAGGCCAGATAAGACGAGCGTTTGCTCAAGATTTACCTGAATGGCGTCAACAGATAGTTGATGAAGTTCGTACACTAAAATGTCAAGTTGAAAATTCCCCACCTCCCGTGTCAGGAAACTGGAATAATTCACCACGAAGTAATGAACAACAGCAGGTACATTACCGTTCACCATTTGATAACGCTCAAACTCATAGTTCTATAGAAGCACAAGTTAACCAGACTACCAGCCCATCCACTTTTGTCAGTTTGATGCAGGAGGAAAGCGTGATCAAACATCGTATTTTTCTGACCTTTCACCCACAGAAAAGAGAAATTCATCCTATAGTGTTCCTCCGAAATTTTTCAGGAATTTTCCCGAGTAGCTGGAGTGACCGCCAGCGAATTCAATTTGTTAGTGGATTTATCGTAGGCGATGCTGCCTTATGGGGAACCGAAATGGTCGACTCTTGTAAAAGTTACAAAGAGTTTGAACAGATGTTTTTAGCTAAATTCTGGAGTTCTGGTGTGCAGCAGCGCCTGAGAAAAGAGGTTTACAACGCCGAAGTGTTTAACAGTAAGCGCGGTAGTTTGAGAAGATATTTTGAAAAGTATTTAGCGAAAATCAAGTTCTGGGATTCGCCGATCACCGCCAAAGACGTTATTATGATTCTAAAAACTAAGCTACCGATTGCGATCAGAGAAAAGTTAGTAAACGTGTCTGAGGACGATACGGACACTTTCCTATCTGTGTTAGACTCGTTAGATCTGATTTACGAGGACGCTAGAGTTGATGTTGGCAACGCCCACTTCAGTGCAGGCGGCCAGCACAATACAGAATACGTAGGCAACAATGGTGGCCGAGCGAAAGCGCGTCACAGCGACAGCCAGTACCAACCCCACAACGGTTTCAAAAATAAACGCACTACGTACTCCAACAGCAAATACAAAAATAAGTACAATAACGGCCAGAGATACAATCCAATATATAATTCGTCACCACCTCAGTACGAAAATACACATTATAGCACACAGCCCCAGCAATATGGAAACACGCAACCGATCAACGGTAATTATCAAAACGATCAGTCTTACGATTCAAATCGTCAGTGGAAAAGAAATAAATGGCATAATCAAGGTGGAGACCAATGTACACCTTTCAGTAACGGTTACAATCAACACAAGCCACAGCAAAATACCTTTCAGCCACAAAATATACACTTCACGCAACAAGCGAACGGACCTTCGGGAACTCTGAAGCCTAAACGCCCGCATAATACGCAAATTTATTATGCGCAAGCGAATACGCCAGGACAACAAGATCCGTTTCCAACCGAGTTCGTACCACAAAACCAACACCAGTTCCAGACGGAAGAAACATTAAGAAATATAAATCAGCAGGAAAGTAAGCGTCGAGCGGAAAATTAAAAGCAGCACCTTTGAGCCTCCTAGAGGATGCTGCAGGTTTGAATGGGGGCACCCTGTCCCTTAGTCCACACGAAATTAAAGCAATTAGGTATGACAAAGAGACAAACTTACGGGATGATCTAGTAGCAGACACTGAGACGAAAGACAATGATGACGTATGGGACGAACAAGTTCAAGCTTCCATAAGGGTATCAATTGCCAACATACCTGTAACAGCTATTGTAGATACAGGAGCTAATATAAATGTCTTATCTTTATGTTTATTTAAGCAAATATCCTCTGTATGCAAAGTTTTATCACTTCCAATTCAAGGTTGCACCATATCGGGAGCAATTGGTCCACTAACACAACGTGTAAATCTTCAGACTCAGCTTCAAATCCAGAGAGAGTCTATTTCAGTAACGCGCATTTTTCTTATTGTTAAAAACCTATCAGTGCCATGTATCCTGAGTATGGAATTCTTGAGGCAGACGAAAGCTAAAATTGACATCGAGTGTGGAATCTGTACTCTAGTAGCGAGCCAGCAACAAGTAACTGTAAATTTGTTAAGAAGTAAGGTGAAGACAAACTTTGTGGTGCTTCAAACAGCAGTACGGCCATGGACTAAAAGACAACAGTACAGTCAGACAGAAGACATGACAGATCTTGAAAGTGTTAATGACGATGAGTATAAAGACCTAATTCCCGGTCAGAATGAATTATACGGTAAAGCTAGTGAGTCCATTGAATTATCCAAACAACAGAAGAATGAGCTTTACAATTTGTTAACAGATTACGTTCAAGTATTTTCTAAGAAACCTGGACTAATAAAAGGCTTTGAATATCGAATGGATGTCCTGCCCCATTCAACCTACTGTAGAACAAGCTATTCCATTCCATATGCGAGACGCGAAGCTGTCAAGTGCGAGATCAAGAAAATGTTACGCTGGAATGTGATAGAAGTATCTCATTCACCTTATTCGAGTCCTTTATTGTCTGTGCTAAAATCAGATGGTAGCGTAAGGCTAGTCCTAGATGCAAGATTAATCAATAAAATTATAGTACCCATAAGAACGAGACCAGAGGCTCTTGAAGAGCATCTGCAGAAGTTTCTTGGAGTTAGTTATTAGTCAGGACTCACTTTAAACCATCCCTGTTGTTAAAGAAGAATCGTAAGTGGCAACACATTTATGAAGGTCCCTTTGTGATAATGAGGAAACCACACATTGGTAGCTATTTGTTATCTGACCCTGCCACGAATAAAATCAAAGGATTGTTCCACCATCAAGATTTAAGAAAATTTTATAACGCCAGGAATTAAGTTAATTTAAGCTGTAAGAAAATTCTAAGGTATTGGAGATCAGGATTAACCAATGAGTAACAAGAACGGAACTGAACTGACTACGGACGTTAACCGGTGCTGAAAGGAAACCTTGTGTATTAAAACAACGCGTCTGGAAAATAAAATACAGAATAAGCTGCAGACAAGTATTTACATGAATAATCTTTATGTAAACAGGAGGACATGTCCTAGAGGCGATTTTCAATTTTAGTTATAAGTTAGTATGTAAGGAAAATGATGTACTCGAGAGGTATTAATTAGCCCCGAGGTACTAAAATGAGGAAAGAGGAAGGAGCGAATAATGCACTTCTCTCGCTAAATAGTAATTTGAGAATGAGCAGGAAGGAGCGAATAATGCACTTCTCTCACTAAATAGTAATATGAAAATGATGATTATATGTGCTTAGTATTAGTAAGTGAAATTTAATCGAGGACAAATTAATTACCTGTTTTAAAAGGAAATACTTAAACGTCCAGACAAAAGAGGAAAGTTGTGAGAAGGATTCGATTCCATGAGGTTATTCCCTATTTTCAAAGGTGACGTAAATAAGGCACCACCTGTTAGCGTAAAACAGTCGGTAGATTTAACTTGTAAATTCCAGCACAGTGCTGTGCCAGCGATAAAATAACATCTCTTTGAAGTGAACAGATACCTAGGATTAAGCATGAACAGATTGATGACGCAGTGCAATTGTTCTAAAAAGGCCTGACGTTAACCTTAAGTAAAAGCGTGATGGAATAAAAAGGAAGTTTATTGTATAGCGCAAAGTAAGATGAGTCTAGACTACAAACAAGCTGAGTCAAAGAAGATATGAGTAACATGGTTTATTATGCCAACTTCACGGTACTATTGAGCATTAGCGATACTGCAAATTCACAAGCTAGCAGCACATATAATAAGGATCTCGCCCAAGCTTCACAGGTAGCGACAGCAGAAAAAAACAACACTCTAGTGAGAGGCTTATATATACAAATGATAATTAATACCCAAATGCGTAATGCATAAACTTGACTTAGTCTAAGAAATGAGCAAAGAGTAGTAAGCAAGCTGCAGCAAGATACATATTAGATATACATGCTTGAAGTGATAGATTTTATTTTAAGTGTGCACTGCAATATTTATTGTTTTCTCTGTGATTATGTGATTATTGAATCCCTTTCCTAAGTGCAAATCCTTCAAGATCCTTGATCCTATCCACTCCTCAGGATCAAATTGTAAAGATGCACGTGTGCTTAGGAAGTGAGGCACTACATATAAAAATGTGTAGGTTCGCGACGCGCAAATTGCTTTTGTAATGCGCAATGTAAATTAAATTTTCGACCTGGTAGAGGAGTAATTTAAATTCTGTCGACGATCAGCGAGTAGACCCGCTTTTCCCACCTTTCTTTTTTCGACTGTTTGTATTTCTACATGAAACTCAGAGGCGGAATTGCTATTTTCAAATCTGTGCTCGAACTTTCTTTAAAAACAAGCACATACGAGAAAAACTTTTGACATAAATGAAGCTCCCCTCACAAGTCACTAAATAAGACGAGCACTAAAAAAATGTATTGGGCCTACAAAATGAATAAGCAAGCGTGATAAAGATTACTATGAATGAAATTAATTTGTAAAGGAGATTGGAATGGATTTGGTCAAAGAAAAAGTACTTATAATAGCCTACCTGAAAGTGTAGGCATAAATAAAAAAAAAAAGCCTAATTAAGAAACAATTGTTTTGATTCAAAGTGGTCAATTAGATTATTTATCGATTTAAATGAACTCTTGTAAATATTAGTATGTAAATCAACTTGTAAACACCGTGTGATGTTATGACGCGAGAATTTCTTTTAATACACCGTTCACGCAGACGCTCACCACAGTGCAAGTGAAGTTTTAAAGTTTGACGATTGTCAGTGGCAGTATTCTACTGCACCATATGTGTGAAAAATTTCGTTGATGTGTGCAGTGTGTAATAATCAGTGTCATTCCACATATGCAGTTGCAGCGGTAGCTACCACTTACCTGTGAATCCGTAACTGGATAGTGGACAGGAAGTGATGTGAGGCAGTTTCGGTGGCAGAAGCTCCCTCCAGCAATCTAAAAAAGCACAAAGCCACGATCCGCCGAACAAAAGCGACGCACGGCACCTCAAGTGCGAAATCAACGCTCTGCAAGAAAGCTCCGGTCACGTGCGCGCGCACAGACTGAATTTCAAGATTGCTCGCAACAGTGGGGGCGGACAGCCACCACGTGACGAAATAATGTAAACGTTCAACCGACAACACAGTTGCTGTGCGCTACATTCTGTAGCAAAAACATTCACACCCAGTACTGAAAACATTTTGTATGTATCATAAACCTTCCGAGAGACTCTAAAATAGAGAAGTTAACGTAATTATTATAATGACTGATTGTACACAGAGACAAGTCACAAGGTCACCTCTGAACACTGTTGAAATGTAAACTTTGACGAGAGGTCACGATACGAATGAAAATAAGCACACGAAAATACGTCAAAGGATCCGATCCTTCCTATATCCCATCCCACATGTATATAAAATTAGTTTTGTAAGCTATTCTAATATAAGATATTTTATCTGTTTCATATGGGAAATAATTCGGAGAGCCACACTCGAGCCCTGAAAGTGAAAGATATGGACTTCCTTGTCGAAGCCATCACCAGTGGCCGCTCTACAATCAAAGTCTATCATAAATAGTGTATGTGCGACGAAAATAAATGTATAATTAAGTGCGACGACGGACAAGGCAATCAATCGACAAGACGATGACAATGTAATGAATACTGTCAAAACAGAAAGTTGTGTACCAGTTGTGATAGTCAAATTACTTTTGCAACGATGAAAACTGAAGTGTGACTCTATTTCCTTATAAATTTTGTAAATATGTGTACTTATAGCCTTAATTTTAAGAATCATCAAGATAGACTGAATCCATACAAACACAGGTAGAAACACAGAACAAATTCACAATGATCCACCGTCAGTAATTACAAATTGAAACGTTAATTCTTTTATTATGGAATGAATATGAAATGAGACTTTTAATAACCTGTATGTTACATCCGAAAATTACAAATATTCCAATGGGCATGAGGATGAAAGTAATACCTTCGGTATTGCTTCCCTCTTCATGGGAGGCAGTGTAATATTAGTAATTTTCGCCTCACAAACATTAATATACGCTCAATAGTAAACGCCTGATGGCCTAAAGTTATCGAACAATTGTAAAGTAAAAGAAATGAACCATCGCATAGCATCGACAGAAACTATTATTCTTTATCTTTACCGTTCTTGCGCGGTGCCAGTAAATCTCTATGTACATGTATCGATTAATGGTGTAAAAAAGAATTCTGTTGTTTCAAGACAAATGAGGCTTTTGGCGCCTCACCTTTTACTGTTTGTGTTCCATGAGAGGCGGACGCGGACTTGCTGCGTTCCACAAATGTATTTTATATTTGATGTGAAAATATTGAGTGAATATGCTAATTGTTATTTTTTTTCAATCAGAAAAGATGTAGTTTCTTGTAACTGATATCGAACAGACAGCATCAAGAGGACATTTTGACTGTTATGTATAAAGTATTTAACCACAATGGTCATCTATTGTAATTTAATATGAAAAGGTATGTAGCATTAAAAAAACGTGTGTTAAAGATAAGTGTGCTTATTTTCGTAAATTAACCTTGATGATTCCATCTCCTGATTTAACTGTTAATTATTTTGTGTTACTTCATCATCAGAAATTACGATCACGCTGATGGGCCGAACGCAGCATGAGGCAGAAGGAACATTATCGTTTTCCTATTATTTCTGAACCAACTCTTTTTTAATTGTGTAGTGTTGCATTTCTTTTAAAGTCTATAAATCTTCTGGTCCCTTAGTGTTGATCCGGGTATGACTACATCGCGACTATAAAAATGCACAGAAATGATAATGTTTCTTCCGAGCGATCTCAAATATATATATATATCAATATGCTGCTCTTATTCAGGTATTTAATGGTCAACGTATGTTATTATAATAGCGTAATAAATCCCTGATTCTGTTGCCAAGTGGCCCACCAAAATATTCACTTTTTCGACATTAAAAAAAAAAAGTAACAATTCTTTTTATTTTTGTCCCCCAAGAGCAACGCTACAGCCTAGTGTGTATATTTAGTGTAGTGAGTGCTCCTATATAAACCAGTAGTTGTAACTCATCCATAGTAGTATTTTCATTTATTTTGTTGTGTATGATTGTGTTGATAGTTGTTAGTGTTTCGACTTGTTGGTTATTTGGTGGTCTATGCAAGAATGGTCTAATGTCTGTATTTGTGTCTTTGTATTTTATATATTTCAGCTGAAATTTTTCTTCTATATCTAACATGTGTGTCACTTTGTGTTCTATTTGTACTTGTTCTGGTGGCTGCCTTAAGATTTCGTTTTCCTCTGATTGTTTAATTGATGAATGTTGTTCTTTGTTTGTTTGCTCTGGCCTGTTTGAGTCCATTACTATGTTTTGTTCTACTTCTGATTTCACATTATTTTGTTCCAGTATTTGTTTATTATTATTATTATTATTTCATTGTAGCAGGAACAGGAACTGTGGTTGAAAAATTCAGTCCTCGTTGTGTTTGTAAAGTAATTAGTTTCAGGTAACATAAGATATCTATTCTCAAAAGTTACAAAGGGATGATTTTTGTCGTGTCTGTGTGTGGTACGCGTACGTCACATACATAAATCATACCAGCAGTCGTAATAACCACTTGTCAATTAACCATACTACGCTCAGCCTTGTTGCAGTCCAATGGAAGAGTTTAGTGTTTGGCAAAAGCCTGGAGGACGTTATGATGTGTAGTGGCACCAGCGAAGTGCAGAGGAGATGGTGTTACTGTTAAGGGATGTTTTTCGTAGTTAGTAAGTAGCACCATACTGCAGTGAAAGAAACGCTAAATGTGAAATTATATGAACACATTTTACAACATTGTTTACTTCGTACAGTAGAGGAACAGCTCGGAGACGACGATTGTCTCAGCACGAGAGTGGACTCTTGTCAAGAATCAGCATTTGGCAGGCAATGGTTTGCGGACAGTGCCACACCTCAAATGCACTGGCCTGCCCAGATTCCTGATCTGTACCCAATGAAACACCTCTGAGAGGGGCTACAATGTGGACTTCACCCCAGATCCCAGCGTATAACATCAGTACCTTCTGTGGTTTCGGATCTTGAGGAAGAATGGCGTGCCGTGCCGCCACAGATATTCAGACACCGCACTGAAAGTGTCCTCAGCAGAGTTAAAGCCATCATAAAGGCGAAATGGACACACCTCATATTAATGTACAAATAGATGTCCAGTTACTTTTGTTCAGAAAATGTGTATCAGGAAAACTTTCAAATTATTATAGAGCAGAAAAATAATGAATGAATGTACTCAGAATACAGTAGGCATTATCATTTTGTAGCTCGATGCATCGCCCGCATCTCGTGGTCGTGCGGTAGCGTTCTCGCTTCCCACGCCCGGGTTCCCGGGTTCGATTCCCGGCGGGGCCAGGGATTTTCTCTGCCTCGTGATGGCTGGGTGTTGTGTGATGTCCTTAGGTTAGTTAGGTTTAAGTAGTTCTAAGTTCTAGGGGACTGATGACCATAGATGTTAAGTCCCATAGTGCTCAGAGCCATTTGAACCATTAGCTCGATGCATGAATGCCAAGCTAGTTAGTGACGTTGCCAGAATGGAACGTATCACCACCCCCACTGATGGGGCTGTCACATAGCGTACTTTGGGATACATGTTAAGGCTAACCGGCCATTGACCTTCTTTTGTGCTGGATGCACACGCATTGCCCGAACTCTTACGAGACTCGGTAGATTGTCTGCCGCTGGTAATGAGTGTAATGGGCAGGGGCACTACGAATCTAGTGTGTGGACATTAAGTTGGGAATGTGGGTCTCACGAGGAGCGTGCAAGGGATAAATCCCTGCAGTCGCACTATCCTCCGTGCCCTCTGTGTCTCAGATGGATAGAGCGTCTGCCATGTAAGCAGGAGATCCCGGGTTCGAGTCCCAATCGGCCACACGTGTTCAACTGTCCCCGGTGATGTGTACCAACTCCTGTCGACAGCTTAGGGTCTTCATTTAATTAGCGTACTTTGTGGTCGTTGTGTTGCCGGCAGTGGTGCTACGGGCAGCAGTGCGTGTCGGCCGGCGAGCGGCCGCGCGCGGTTGCAGGCGGCTGGGGGGAGTGGGCCGAGTGGCAGCCCTGCTCGCGCACCTGCGGGGGCGGCGTGCAGGCGTCGCAGCGAGAGTGCGACAACCCGCCGCCCGCGCACCGCGGCCGCTACTGCGTCGGCCTGCGCCGCCGCTACCGCACCTGTAACATACAGGTGCGCCAACGCAACACCTACATCTACACACATACTCCGCAAGCCAACGTACGGAGCACGATGCAGGATACCCTGTTGCACTGCTAGTCATTACCTTCCCCATTCCACTCGTAAATAGAGGGGCAAACGACTGACTTTATGCCACGTACGAGCCCTGATTTCTCTTCTCTTCGTGGTACATACGCGAGATCTGTGTTTGTTGTAGTAAGCTCAATGGACACAAATCAGTCAGCCTTAGAGAAACCATTACAAACATTACTTAATACCGTGTAATTTCGTCCCTATACTTGCTAACCGCGTGGATTTGGTTAGGAAGTCAGCCCACAAAGTTGTGCATGTGCGCCACATCCAGGGTAAGCCACCCGCAGACGAACTGATCTCGGTATTCCACCACATTGCAGATGTGTTGATGTCGGCGTTTTACTCCGTTTCAAGATGCTGCTCAAGGCGGGTGTAAAATGAATGCGCGCAACGGAAAATAATAAACGCTAAAATGAAGATTTGACCCAGACTGACTACCCCCTGAAGCAGATCTTAGGATCTCTCAATTCTGTAAGTGACAATCTAAATATAAATGAATGATGAAGACAACTAATCCTTCTAAATTATAAATATTGTTCCTGCTTGTATATTTTAGATTTAAAAAAACTTTCTTCTTCTTCTTCTTCTTCTGCTTTTACGGCCTCATTGGACCACTTCAGTCAATCATTTCTGGTCCTCTTCTTTGCTATTTTCCCCTTCCGAGTGGCCCAGTATCTCTTCATTCGTTCCGATGCTTTTCGTCGTTCCTTATCTGTAAATACCCTTTTCATTGTACGTCGTTTGTCAATTTTTGGTTTAAATCTTATTTCTGTGTCCCTCAACTTCTTTAAATTTGGCGTTTTGTTCTGCAAATCATCCAGAGTTATTTACAGTTGTTCCATATCCTCTCTTATTTCCTTAAGCCATCCTCCTTGTTGTTTCAAACTTCAGAGTTTCTCAATAATTTTCCTTGATAATCTGGTTTCTGGTGTCCTCAGAATGTGACCACAAAAAGAGATCCTTTTCTTTCGTATAGTATCAGTGATGGGCTCCAGTTCTCTGTATACCACTTCATTTGGAACTATCCGCCATTGCCCAGCTTTTTGATATTTCTTATTTATGCATGTTCTAGCAATTCTTCTCTCTACTTTTAAAATTTTGTCAATTCTGTTTTTCTGGGTGACTTTAAAAAGAGTTTCACTTCCGTATGTAACCTCTGGTTGAACCACCGTCATGTAATGTTTTAATTTTGTTTTAATTGATAGACATTTTTTATTGTACGTAGACCACGTTAGTTTTTGAGCTTTTATCATTTTATTAGTTCTTGCTCGCCATGCAGGTTTCTCGTCCAATTTATGTGTTATAACTTCACCCAGGCATTTAAATTGTTTCACTATTTTAATTTCCCTATTGTTCACTGTGATGTGATCTATTACAAGTGGATCCGTTACCATTATTTCAGTCTTTTCAAATGATATTTGAACTTTATATTATAAAGTTTACATTTCCTAAGTAAAATTACTAATCAGTTGCCCAACTATCCCCCTCATTATGAGTGCGCGGTCTCGTATAAATAACGCGAAATGACTGACATCATCCACGTACCGAACACTAGAAGACACTACCCTCAAAGATGATCTACGGTGGTGTGGAACCTCAGTGGAAATAAATTAACGTGATCAACAGCTGTTTAGCCCCAATAAGCTGAAGCAATTTGCGATATCACCGTATGTACTGCGTGCGGTGCGTCGAAGTGACGGTTCTCGCACTCGTCTGCGACGATGGAAGAACTCCAGCCACAAATAAACTCTTTCAAACACTAGGACGGCAGAAGGCTGTCCTCTGACTAATATACCCTAATACTGTCTTCTCCTCTCTGTGTTCTACAGACGATAAAGGCGAACTCCCAACCACAAGGACGGAGTTCAGATAACGTCTCAACGGAAGTATAGGTAGAGGAAGTGCTCTCAATTACTGAACGCTTCGTACTCAACGACGACTTCCAACCTGGAGGTGAAGTTCAGAATCGTATAGGTTTGCAACAGTACAGTGCCTAACTGATCTAACTATAAACTCTCCTGAGAACAAAGACAACAGGTCCGGTCTGTACCAACAAAGCTGATCTCGAGCAACCGTCAGACACGGGCACTCACAACGGAAGACCTCATCTCTCCTCCACTGGTCTCCCAGCAAGGCTCAGCTCCCCACCCTCGTAATTCCGAAAACGAATCATATTCCCGAAACCACGGAACATTCTCCCTCTCTACAGATTCTTCCGAACGCCGACCAAACGTATTTTAATCTTTTGTCGTACAGCGCGGAAATTTTGCGAGGAAAAACCTATACTCGTACAATGGTACGCTTCTGAGTAAAAATCTTGGAAATAACCCAGCCTGCGTGGTTTCCGAGGTGCCGCTTCTTCGTTCCTCTCACCCGTGTCCAACATTTTCAGCCTTCGGAAGTATTATCCGGTTATCTATACGGCCCCTACAACAATAGCGGCCAGCTGTCACCCTACTGTGCACCAGAGCTCAGGTGACACGACGTCCGTCAAGCTACTTCCAGTGTTTAAGCAGGACCAACACTTGTGTGGGCCTTCCACCCAGAGCTTGTGTTCTGCCTGCCGTTTCATTTCCACTGGCGTTCCAACCTCTACTGATATAGGCAATCATTCATTACGCCGTTCAGTTAATAAAGACACTTCGTGATCTTTCATGCAATAAGCGTTAACAATTATTCAAAAGACGTACGTGACAGTGTCAGTCTCCTTTATATATTCGCATAAACGATGTACAGCCTATCAAATGATACCTAATTGTGTTTGTAGATCACGGCAAAGTATGTGGATGAGTTCTTCTAAGGTCCGAAATTATAGCCACCTTACAGTGTTCCAATATGTCCCACAGATTTTCTGTGGTATCAAAGCCAAGTGGTTTTACAGGCCAGTCGAGATGTGACAGGGCGAGGTAGTGTTCAAAAAACCGGTCACATATTCTTCCAGTCCGATGAACTCTACTGTTCACGCCATGAAAATCAATAGCGTATTTATCATGCAGGTGTTGACAGAAAGGCAAAACCTGATTCAGGATGTTTAAACAAAAATGCTGGTTCACGTTAGTGATCACCTCACTGAGCTGGCCCAAATCACGATAGGAAAAGCACCCCTAAAATATCACAGACCAAGCTCCGGCTTGAACATGACCTTGCACACATTCAAGATGAAATGCTTGATTTGGCCTTCGGTACACTCAATTAAGTAAGTAATTTGAATATAGGTAAACACGTGATTCGCCAGTCAGCTACTATCCATGTCTGACATTTTCCAGCCCACTGAAGACGCGCAGCCTTATGTGATTAATGTCCTCCAGCGAGGTGACCCGATACCAAATGTTCATTGCATGCAGTTACCGTCGCAAAGTCCTCTCGCTAACCGTTGGGGATAGACCTTTATTCACTGCCTGCAGCAGTTCTTGTCTGGTTTGGAATTGATTTACAAGCCGTGAAACGCGTCACCGATCCCCCTCAGCCATGATCTTTTTTCGACCACAGTTCTGACGTGTTTCGTGGCCACATCTACATCTGTACTCCGCGAGCCACCTTACGGTGTGTGGCGGAGGGTACTTATTGTACCACTATCTGATCCCCCCTTCCCTGTTCCATTCACGAATTGTGCGTGGGAAGAACGACTGCTTGTAAGTCTCCGTATTTGCTCTAATTTCTCGGATCTTTTCGTTGTGATCATTACGCGAGATATATGTGGGCGGTAGTAATATGTTGCCCATCTCTTCCCGGAATGTGCTCTCTCGCAATTTCGATAATAAACCTCTCCGTATTGCGTAACGCCTTTCTTGAAGTGTCCGCCACTGGAGCTTGTTCAGCATCTCCGTAACGCTCTCGCGCTGACTAAATGTCCCCATGACGAATCGCGCTGCTTTTCGCTGGATCATGTCTATCTCTTCTATTAATCCAACCTGGTAAGGGTCCCATACTGATGAGCAATACTCAAGAATCGGACGAACAAGCGTTTTGTAAGCTACTTCTTTCGTCGATGAGTCACATTTTCTTAGAATTCTTCCTATGAATCTCAACCTGGCGCCTGCTTTTCCCACTATTTGTTTTATGTGATCATTCCACTTCAGATCGCTCCGGATAGTAACTCCTAAGAATTTTACGGTCGTTACCGCTTCCAATGATTTACCACCTATGGCATAATCGTACTGGAATGGATTTCTGCCCCTATGTATGCGCATTATATTACATTTATCTACGTTTAGGGAAAGCTGCCAGCTGTCGCACCATGCATTAATCCTCTGCAGGTCTTCCTGGAGTACGTTTCTTAACACCACTGCTTGTACACAGGTTGAACAGTTCGCCGCTAAGCACCAACAAATCCAGCAGCTTCGCACATCATATGGCCATGGATACGGGCAAACACGATTACCCCGTTTTGCCACTCTGTCAGGTCCGTACATTTATCCTTTTTTACACACACTGTCCTCTTGGAACATAAATGTCTTACTGATCGTTACTTCCTTAAGCTCACTCAGAAGCAGTGCGCACGGTTGTGGAGCGCGTGACTCGATCACTTAGCCTCCTGTTTAACGATTCAGGTGTACATGCGCAGTGGGGCGACTAATTTTTTGTCCGGTGAGCTCAGTATGGTTCTGCAATCTCTCGCAAATGCCGATTCTCTGAAGTTTCCCATTATTGTGTTGTGAAAAGAACGCCTTCTTCTCTCCAACGATTTCCATTTTAATTCAGGTAGCATTTCCGTAATATTTTCAAAAACATTATTGGCGGTATTAGCGATCCAATTATAATCTTTGAAAATAATTATGACACTCAAGATCGCAAGGCACATTTATTCAAAGGTGACGAGTTTCGATCGTTACATGATCTTCACATCTACAGCCGTTTTGATCGACAATGGTTGTGTACGAACTGGAACTGTCCATCCAAATGGCTGTAGGTCTGAAGATGATCATGTAATGGTCGAAACCCATCACCTTTGAATAAATATGCCTTGCGATCTAGAGTTTCATAATTATTTTCAAAAAATTCCGTAATATTCGCGTGTTGATCGAACCTACCGGTAGCAAATCGATCAAGACGCCTCTGAATTGTATCGATGTCTTCCATTAATCTGACCTGGAGGGGATACCAAGCACGCGAGTAGTGCTTCCATACGCGGACTCGTGTATACCAGAGACATTCAATAATTAAAGAGGCAATCTGATGTAGAAAAAACTGTATTTTAATGGAGTTAAGCGCTTACTGATTGTTAACATAATTCCCATCAATATTAATACACTTGTCCCAATGATGAATTGGTTTTTAGGATTCCGCAATTCAATCGGTAAGAACGGAACCCTTATGGAATCACTTCGTTGTCCGTCTGTCTGTTCGATTGTTAAACAACCTTTTTCTCAGGAACGGGTAGATATATCAAGTTGAAATTTATGCCACATTCTAAGGTCTTCGGTCCCTTGTTCGTATAAAGTCTCTTGGTTGTGTAAAAACTTGAAGCTTCTACGTCATGTATTCAAAAAATACGACCATTTATCTCACCTATTCTGATATTCGCAAACCACTCATCAAAACCTATAGGATACTTCCCGTTGACTTGGAATCATGAATCTTGCCAAGAAGCGAAGTTCCACAGTATAACTAAAGGGAAAAATTCGAAAATTTGTAATTATATCACACGAAAATAAAAAAAAGTTGTCCTTCGCTGTCATACTGTCTGTCTATCCGTCCGTCTGTTTAAGACACCTTTTTCTTAGGAACTGGTAGACGTATAAAGTTGAAATTTATGTCATATACTATTTATTTATTTATTCGCGTCAGAAGCATTTACGATGTATAAAATAATGTACAATATTTACGTGTCGTGTCTATATATATTTACAAGATAATTATTTACACTTTTGCCGCCCAGAATTTAGCGACCTCTATTGCATTTGGCACTGCATGTAGCAGGTCTTCTGTTGTGCATGTTGCTGGACATTGGGTACTCTGGAACAGGTGGAAGGTAGCCTGCGTTGCTCCACACTCACAGAGTGGCGGCTCATCTAGGAAACCCCATTTAGTCAGCTTGCGTAGTCTGTTGAGGGATCTCCTTGTACTCCAATTCTCTGTGTATCCGGGTGGTAGTCTTTCGCTTGGTGTAATCCATCCTACAGTACTGATAAGCCTTGCACGCCATTGTTCGATTCGGCATTGCTGTGGTGCCCCAACTAGAGCTTTGGTAGATCTGAGGAAGCTCTCTCTGGAGTTTAGTCGTGGGTTTGCTGGTTGATAGCCATATAGGGGGTGAGCTTCAGAAGTTTCTGATTTTTTTCTGCTCACTTTTTGCTGCTACCTCTCGGCGGATGTCGGGGGGTGCAACTCCCGCGATGCTGCACAGTTTATCCAGAGGAGTAGGCTTCAGGCACCCGGTGATGATACGACAAGTATAATTAAGAGCGACATCTACTGTTTTGTCGGGGCAAGAATTGAACCACACTGGGCTTGCGTATTCTCCGGCAGAGTAACACAATGCAAGGGAAGAGATTCTCACAGTGTTGGCGTGTGCTCCACACGTTGTGCCTGTTAGCTTTCTGATGATATAGTTCCCGGCAGCCACTTTTTGCTTGGTATTTAGGCAGTGCCTCTTATATGTTAATGCACGGTCAAGGGTAACCCCAAGGTATTTGGGATACGTACAGTGTTCTAATGATGTCATAAACTAAGGTCTAAGTTCTCTTGGCAGTGTCATAAATGTAAGCTTCTAAGTTTATGTGACATATTTTGATACTCGCAACTCACTCAACACCCATAGTGTCTTTCCCGTTGACGTAGAATCACGAAATGTGGAAAGTAGAAAAACTGCACGGTACAAGTAAAGGAAAAATTCAGAAAATCGTTAATTTGTAATTACGTCACCCAAAAAAATATTTTTTTTTATATTTGTTATCCGGTTTCATATTAAAACATTATCGAAATTCTTGGTATTCCTTGGATCGATATCTTTCCAATGTCAGAATTGATAACGCAAAAATCGTCGAGATTCTAGATTCCGTATGTACAGAATCAAGTTTGTACGGAATCCTCGGTGCACGATTCATACTCGCACCTGGCCATTTTTTTTGAAGTGTTGGCAGAAGTGCCAACACTGTGTTGCTAGAGGAGGCCGAAATGCACGCGTTTAATTACACGCTGACTGGCGTGAGGTCTGGAACAGTTAAGGGAATTAATAGTAGCAAATAAAGTACGTAGTTGATATAATACTCAACTTTAATCCACAGTTGGTGTACATCGCTCTTGACGGTACATGTTATAATCTCAATATCAAATGCTATGGTGCCTTGCTAGGTCGTAGCAAATGACGTTGCTGAAGGCTATGCTAACTATCGTCTCGGCAAATGAGAGCGTAGTTGTCAGTGATCCATCTCTGGCTAAACCGGCTGTACAACTGGGGCGAGTGCTAGTAAGTCTCTCTAGACCTGCCGTGTGGTGGCGCTCGGTCTGCAATCACTGACAGTGGCGACACGCGGGTCCGACGTATACTAATGGACCGCGGCCGATTTAAAGGCTACCACCTAGCAAGTGTGGTGTCTGGCGGTGACACCACATTTTTTATACCTGATGCAAAGAAGTCTTCGTCTTGTCGTTTGAGCCACTTTCAGACAAATTCTTTGACCTCCTCGTTGTAGCTGTACTTTTTTCCACTTAATACCTCCGAGAGCGGACCAAACAAATGAAAATTCAAGGGAGCCACATCTAGACTGTTGGGAGGATGAGATAGTATCTCCGCGCCCGTTTTTTCAATGGGTTCTTGGCTCAGGTATGCGGAGTGAGGGCGAGCGTAGTCGTGTGCCGATATCTACATCTAAATATATATGGATACTCTGCAAATCAGATCTAAGTGCTTGGCAGAGGGCTTTCTTTGAGATCCGCGACGTTTTTCTCTCATTGCTGGCTTTACTTTGGTCATCATAATGTCTGAGTTGTAGACACTGTTTACTATACTCTGGGCTTCCAAATAATCAGACAACACCGTGGGCATACCGAGAGACGGTCAACGTCGATTTTCCATTGATGCTTACTTTCTGAACTTAGTTCGAACAGGTGAGCTGGTATGATTCTATTCCATGCTTTGAGTTTTGGACTCGGGTTCAAAATCGTACACAAAGTTCATTGCACGTTAAATTCTTGTTTGGAAAAGAATCGCCCTCCCTTTCTACATCTATATCTACGTGCGTACTCCGCATGCTATCGGTGCGTGGCAGAGGGTACACTGTATCACTACTAACCGTGTTGCACTCGCAAATAGAGTGAGAGAAAAACGACTATCTGTATACCTCCGTATGAAACCTAATTTCTCGTATTTTATCTTTTTGGTCCTTCGCGAAATGTATGTTGGCGGCAGTAGAATCATTAAGCAGTCAGCTTCAAATTTTGCTTCTCTCTATGTCCTCAATAGTTTTCCTCGAAAAGAACGGCGCCTTCCCTCCAGAGATTCCCATTTGGATTCCCGAAGCATCTCAAAATACTTGTCTGTAGTTTGAACATACCAGTTACAAATCTAGCAGCCCGCCTCTGAACTGCTTCGATGTCTTCCTTTAATAGGCCCTGGTACGGATTCCAGACACTCGAGCAGTACTCAAGAACACGTCGCACCAGCATCTTGTACGTCGTCTCCTTTACAGATGAACCACACTTTCCCAAAATTCTCCCAATAAATCAAAGTCGACTATTGACCTACCCTAGCAGACTCCTCACATGCTCGTCCCAGTTCGTATCGCTTTGCAACGCTAAGCACGGATATTTAAATACGCTACTGTTACAAGCAGAACACTACCAATGCAGTATCCGAACATTACGGGTTTGCGTTTCCAACTCATCTGCGTTGATTTACATTTTACTACTTTCAGAAAAAGAGCACTCCGTCTTCAGGCCACAAGTGGCCCATCGGGACCATCCGACCGCCGTGTCATCCTCTGATAAGGATGCGGATAGGAGGGGCGTGTGGTTAGCACACCGCTCTCCCGGTCGTTATGATGGTTTTCTTTGACCGGAGCCGCTACTATTCGGTCGAGTAGCTCCTCAATTGGCATCACGAGGCTGAGTGCACCCCGAAAAATGGCAACAGCACATGGCGGCTGGATGGTCACCCATCCAAGTGCCGGCCACGCCCGACAGTGCTTAACTTCGCTAATCTCACGGGAACCGGTGTATCCACCGCGGCAAGGCCGTTGCCACTACTTTTAGAGCCAGCTCCCATTCATTACAGCAACTGTTGTTGTTGTTGTCTTCAGTCCTGAGACTGGTTTGATGCAGCTCTCCAGTAAAGCTGCATGCCCTCGAGAAAAATTACAGCTGTAGTTTCCCCATGCTTTCAGCCGTTCGCAGTACCAGCACAGCAAGGCCGTTTTGGTTAGTGTTGCAAGGCTAGATCAGTCAATCATCCAGACTGTTGCCCCTGCAACTACTGATAAAGCTGCTGCCTCTATTCAGGAACCACACGTTTGTCTGGCCTCTCAACAGATACCCCTCCGTTGTGGTTGCACCTACGGTACGGCCATCTGTATCGCTGAGGCACGCAAGCCTCCCCACCAACGGCAAGGTCCATGGTTCATGGAGGTAGGTACAGCAACTACAAATTTTGTATAAATCATCTTGTATCCTCCTACAGTCACTTCACTTCGACACCTTCCCGCAGGCTACAGCTTCATCAGCAAACAAACGCAGATTGCTACCTGCGCTGTCTGTCATATCATTTACGTATATAGGAAACAATAGCGGTCCAATTAAACTTCCCTGGGCACTTCTGACGATACCCTTCTCTCTGATGAACACTCACATTCGAGGACAACATAGTTGGCTCTGTTATCTAAGAAGTGTTCTAGTTACTCACATATATGGGTACATGTTCCACATACTCGAAGCTCCGTTAACAGTCTGCAGTGAGGTATCGTGTCAAACGCTTTTCGGAAATCTAGAAATGTGGACTCTGCCTGTTGTCCTTCATTCACAGTTCGCAGCATAGCGTGTAGGAAGGAAAAGGGCAAGCTTCGTTTCACAGTTTTCTTTCAAGCCTGTAGACGCTTTGAGTCTTGTTTCCTTGTGTTGTTGCGCTAATGGTCTCGGCACTCACCTCGTATTTTTTTAGCTGCACTTGAGCTTGTTACTGATAACGCTATGAGAGGCCAACAATTTCTGCACCTGATTTTTCTATATTTTCAATTGTAACACGTCTGTCTTTACGAATAATCCCGTCAGTGCGGATATCAAGCGAAAGAACTGACAGTTGTTGCTTGTCAGTCATTGAAGCTCGACCGTTTTTGAACTGTTCTACCTATTTACAAAAATTTCCGCAGTTCATACAACATTCACCGTGCTCTAAATCATTGGGGAAAAGGTTTTAGCCGGTTTGTCACCGTCACCGTCAGAAATCAGAAGACGGATTACTGAAATTTGTTCAACTAACATCGAAAAAACGAGTACACCATCGTCAAATGCGATATTGGGGTTACAAACCAAATAGTTTTTATCCGTCAGCTGTTCTCACCTCATCAACCTAAAGTCATGAAAGTTCAAAACTCCTCCTGCAACGGTTCACGCAGCTCTCCCCGTCGGAGGTTCGAGTCCTCCCTCGGGCATTGGTTTGTGTATTGTCCTTAGCGTAAGTTAGTTTAAGTGGTACATAAGCCTAGGGACCGATGACCTCAGCAGTCTGGTCCCATAGACCTTACTTCAAATTTCCAAAATTTTCCTCCTACAAACTATTTCGTTTCTACATCAGTTTGTATATTTAATAATTGACCGACGCTCATAGGCGAGCCACACGTTCTTAGAAATCTCCTAATAAACCGGAGATCTTCTCTTCAACCGACCTTACTTTCTCGTTCCGCTTCATATCGCTTTGCACCGTTACGCTAGATATTTAATAGACGTGAATGTGTCAACTAGCACGCCAATTATGCTGTATTTGAACATTACAGAATTGTTTTCCATACTCATCTGCACTATCTTACATTTTTGTACATTTAAAGCAAGCTGCTGTGCATCACACCAAATATAAATTCTGTCCAAGTCATCCTGTATTCTGTTACAGCCATTTAAAGACGACACTGACCCGTACACTAGAGCACCATCAACGTACAAACGCAAATTCAAGCGCATCCTACCTGTCATATGGTTTATGTTTGTAGAGACAATAGCGATCTTATGGCACTTCTCTGAAGTACTCCTGACGCTACCTTTGTCTCGTATGAACACTCGCCAAACAGTGTGCTCCACTGTTTCTACTGAGCGAGGTCACAGCGGCTGAAGTACTTCGCTTGTGCAATGCGCTTAGTTTAATTACTCTGTTATATTACTCTGTGTCCAAACCAACAGCAACAATTTTAGTATGTGCAGAAGTGCTTTTAAATTTCTCTCGTTTTTCTGCTTGTAGGAGCTTAGTTCACATGTAACTTTCATCACCAGATATAAATAAGTAAATAAATGTTGCGTTGCCACCAGGTTGGTGCGAGTATATTTGATGTCACTTCCACAGCTTGTCCGTCAATTTCTATATTTATTTACTCAATCGGCTTCCCATGGTCCCCATTTCAAACTTCTCCGTCAGAGAAAAGTCTGAGTTCGCCACCAGAAATTGCTCCCACGACCTCCGCCTTAGAAGCCAGTGACATCCACTAGACAGTGGAGGTAGTTCCCATGAAGTATACTAAAGGAATGCAGCCTTTGCCGTACCTTGATGGACGAATGTCTCCTACGCTCAGGGGAACGGAAAGAGGTACACTATGAAGCACCAGCCAGATATTAAAATGTTTTGGGGATGTTCGTAACATAATAGTATAAAATGATTGATTTTTCGTTCCAATCGGAAGTGGAGTCCGTCAAGAACATCACTATGTGGTGTTACCTCCCAAAGGCAATGTTTTAGTCGTTGTGACATGGAAACAAAGAATCTCCGAATATCACCTTGAGGAATTTCTTGCCTCGCCTGAAACACATCCTATGACAGTTCAGTCATTGACTCCGTACCAACACTCCCTCTCTGGCTCGAGGTATGCACTTTCACACACCATCCCAGATATGCTCTAAGGTGATGTAACAGGGGATGGAGCAGACCATTCTGGGTTCTGTACGTTGCTTAAGGATTTTGTGGCACGAACTACATTGTGCCATCTTGCATTCTCCTGCAAAAATAGGCCATTTGTTATCCTGTTGGTGTAGGTTGGAACAATAGTTATTTACCTTCTTGCCGTATACTGACGGCATTCAACCGCCCTTCAACAATTACCAAATCAATTGTAAGCCTACAGTGTGTTTATAGCCTTCGTGTAGCGTGTAGGAGGAATGCTATTACAACTGGTATCTTTAATTAAACATGTTAATTTGGCCCTGTAATATCTGACGTAAGTGAACTATCAGCGACGAAATTAATGGTAAAAGGATTCATCTTACTACAAAATCAAACAATGATCTCAGTGAACTCAGTTTACTACACAGATGTGGTGAAATTCACAATAAACTAATTCAACAATAAATACTGTTCGCGAGACATACACCACTGTTGCTAAATTTTTTCATCACGAATAAATCCGCTCCAGTTGTACTTTGTTTATTTTATCCAGATAAAGTATATTTAGGCAGATGATGTGGAAACGTAATTCAACTAAACGTGTATTTGGACAAAACAATTACATTCACGGAATTTGTGCTGTGAATACCGAAGGTTACTGCATAGAGATATAAAATAGTATAGAACTATATGCCTGTGCATCTGTTGCTGGAGTTGGAAGCATGTTGTACCTCTAACTCAAACAAGGCTTCAAAAGGAAGATTGAAATTACTGAACATCGTTACAAATGACTCGCCCTTCTCTGCAGTTCGCTTCGCTATTCCGGCTGTATCTAATAGTCTACACGTGATGGCTAAAAGAGCTTCAAAATCAGTCATTGGGTCTGAATCAATAACCCCTCTGTGTGTGTGTGTGTGTGTGTGTGTGTGTGTGTGTATGTCTAAGTTCAGCTCAGCTGGATGAGAGCTTCTTGTCCCAGACGATCCTGGAGAAGTCGTCCAGACGTGAAATCTGCCCGAGAAGCAGCCCGCTCTTCATGACATCTGCTTCAGAAAACACCAGCCTGAGATGTCGTCTGGCCGTTAAGTGAAGATGGTCTCCCTTACGTACTGGTATTTTAGGTGATTAAGCAATTAAAATTATTAGACATAGCGCCACAAAATGTGTACTACCTACTCCCTCTCTCTGCCTACTTTCGTGCGCTGGTCAGTTCAATAGGAACTCTTTAAGCAAGGGGTCAGGGATTTTCTCTGCCTCGTGATGACTGGGTGTTGTGTGATGTCCTTAGGTTAGTTAGGTTTAAGTAGTTCTAAGTTCTAGGGGACTGATGACCATAGATGTTAAGTCCCATAGTGCTCAGAGCCATTTGAACCATCTTTAAGCAAAGTCGCACTCCTTACTCCCACTTTTAAATTATTTAAGTGCAGCATTGGTACCTGTATCTAATTTAGTTAAACATTTAGTTTGGCAGCAACTTGGCGAGGTGTCAGTGTCCCACGCTCTTCAAAGAACCACAAACTTGTTGTTCCTGTTCCATTTCGTGAATTGTTATCTTGACAGCCCATGTTTTTCAGCAAAGTTTAACTGCCCGCTGTACGTTCTTCCGGGACTCTGTTGTAAAACAGCACGCATCTTGTGGCCACAAAGTTTATGAAAAACTGATACTGTTGTCCAGCACATCCTGTAGATGTAACCTGCAGTGTCTGACTTCAGATTCTCGACACTATGTCGGCCTTCTTTCTAACTCTCGTTCCGCAAAACACAGCGCAGCCCGATAGTATACCCGCCTGGCACTTCCCGTCGAACGGAGAGTGAGCAGCTATTCTGCTAATAGGGCAGGGAAATGACTTCCTGCAATACAATGTGTCCCTCGTCCACAGCGTAAGCCAACCTGCATTCACCGTGGCATCTCATTTAGCTATGCATGAAATTTAACAAAGGAATTAGACACTGGTGCTCTTCTGCATCTCATTATGCGGTAGAGATTAATTTATCCCAACTCGATTTGACTCTTTCTTTCGGGTTTTGCTTACGTTAGTGGACAGGTTGGTAAAAACGGTCGTGTAAAATGGTCCTGTTGGTTATCCAATTGCTGCCCACTCTGTGATTCAATAAGTTGGATAGGTAGGCGTTTAGACAATCGATGCTTTCTGTGATCTTTCACTGGGTCGGCTACGAACTCGTTGGCGCCCATCTGACTGCTAAAACAGAAACGAGAATCACTGTTGCAAACTACAGAATGACTCTCAAAGTTCCAGTTCACTCTGTCTCTGACATGCGAGTCTCTATTTTCTGTGGCACCTCGAGATCTCAGCCCAGCTTCAAATAATTTATTCGTAGTGACACACTGCCTTGTGTTCGCATTTCAGCTGTTGTCAGCTGTCTATTCGTCAGAGGGAGTCTGACAGTCCTACGACCTTCTCATGATGTGGTCCTTCTGGAAGGACCAGGGCCTACTCTTCTTGGCACACCGTGGTCCTGAGTCCGTCTCGCCGCCACTCCGGGGTGAGCAGTCATTGCCTAACAGTCGACTCTCAGAGCGATCTGTTAGTATGATGTTCTCGTATCCCTCTTGTCAATGATTTGACGTTTCTCGAAGTACGAAAGATAAGGATAAGCTGCACGTGCATGTTCTTTGTGCATGCTCTATTGAGACCCTCATGTGAAATGTTCCAGCAACGTCAAACACATACCTGTAATATATTCACACAGCTGTTCATCTGTAGGAATGACTCGCATAAGAATGAAATTTTAGTCATCATACCCCGCAGACGTGGAATCATCTTTGTGAGCCTAATAGCGTTCGGTAAATGTGCTTATGGTGTAACTGATTCCACTTCTGTCACTATATGTGACAACAGTTTGAAGATGAATTCGCAGCTGTCAAGCAGCTTAAAGCGATCACTAAAATTTGTTGGATGTTGTAGTAACGGAGGAGTCAATTGTTATCGTAGGCGTTTCGTGGAGATTGCGAGTTGCTCCTTTTCCCAACGTGGTACGCAGAAAATAAGCAATCAAGTGATGATAGCTGTCGGAGTTGTGCCCATATCTATCGCTGTTTCGTGGCAAATGATTCAATAGTTAGTGGAACACGTCAGATGAATAGGTTTTTAGGCTGGCAATGAAACAGTGTAGCGAGAGCTTGCCTCTGCTGCTCGAACGTCGGTCCTCTTCAATCGAGGTTAAGCAACTAGAGAGGAGAAAGAAGGGCAGTTCGAAAGTTAAGCACGTGGTGCTCATTCTTACGGATAGAAGAGAATCAAATGTACACTGTGTATGTATCGTGAGAGGAAAGTGCATCAGATGGAAGAAGCTATGCTGAAAACATGAGTTGCGGTCATCTCCATATCGACATTCACGTCAGTAACGATGATGTCCTTCGGTTATCACCTCAGATGGCTCCCGGCTGTTTCCAGAGTCTGGCTCAAAGTACTGAAGACATGTGATCTCACTTCTGAGGCGCCACCTTACCTGTCGACTTGCTGTATTAATTCAAAGACTGATCGGCGCCCTCTGGTCTAGAGCCAAGCAGAGACTCTAAGCCAGAGGTTTTGCCGGTTCTGCGGTGACAATAACTGCTCGCTCAAAAGGAAAGGGAAGATTTCGTTAAATACGGTGCACAAGTGCGGGGTGGTGTGTACCATCACTGCGAAAATAATACTAATACGCAAAACTTATTTAAGGGAAAATTTCGTGTCTGATAAGATCGCTTATACTTATTAGGCCGAAGATATATTTGACACACTAAATTTCTGCTATTGTACGCACATTTACTCGTTGATCCTCAATGAGATCGTTGATCAATATACTCGTAATTATAATCTGCATTGAGCCATTGAGATAAAGACGTGTCTTGTCGGAGAGAAATCATTTTACTCAAAAGATGATATGGCTATTACAAAGAAAATTATGATTAAGGTGAGCTTTGCTATAGAGAGACTAATTTGTTATTTAAAAAGAAAACTACCGTTAAAATTCGCTATTAATGTATTTGAGATCTGGTTTATTATAGCCGAAATTTATGTTTTTATCAATAACTGTTTCTTTTAGGTAGAGAAATCATAAAGAGCTTATCTTATCACTGTGTTATCTCCCTACAAAAAACAAATCGTAATCACGCTAAAGATTAATATTAGTACCAATCATAAATTATAATTTTATCGCTTGCGACTTTTTGTTCTATATTTCTTGATCTTCTGCTGTATTTTAAATTACATACGCTTTGATTCATGGAAGGAGAAGAGATAGCCGAGAAAGCTTAGGAAAGAAAGCTGGCCATATTCTTTTCAAACGACATCCCGGCATTTAGCTTTAGTGATTTAGGGAAACCATGGGTCATCTAAATCTGGATGACTCGGCGCGGGTTTGAACCGCCGTCCTCCCAGATGCGAGTCCGGTGCAGAGACAGAGCAGAAACATTAGGTCTATCGACGTCGAAAATGATGCGTTTACGAACAATTCCCACGCGCGAGATTAATCGACGATGTTGGAGCTATGTTAATAATCCTATGTTTATAGCCACAGTCAGCTTAAGACAAATCAGTCATGGAGTCAAAGGTACAGAACGCAAGGGACTTATTTTATCTTGGATAGCTGTGACCGCTGTGTGCACATTAATGGCGATGTCAACAAACTCTTGCGAAGAAATACTGAGTACTGACAGACGACGGCCTCGATAACTAATCCAAAAGCTCACGGCCGAAAGAAACATTCTAGTCCTCCTAACTACAGACAAAAACCTCATTTTCGAGAGTGGCACCTACAATGAAGGGATTAGCAATCATAAGTACAACAATGATGGCTATCATAGGCAAAAACTTAACCCATAAAGCTAGGAGACTATTTCTGTGTCGGTAGAACTGATAATCACTAATCACTGATAATCACTACCAGATAGAAAACATTTATTTCAAGTGAAAGTTCAAAGTCACCGAGTATGGCGATCTTGATAAAGATGTAAGAGTTATGAAATAAAAGACTGCAAAAATTCTCGTGTTTAATGGTGCCATTCGGAAAATATTGCAAAAACAAACTGCTACGTTCATTACAAAAGATTTTGTATAAAAAAATGAAATAATTCATTTCTCTCCAGGAAACCAGCTGAATTGCTTAACTGGCTTTCTCTTCGTTTAACTGTACCTTCACACAACTCATTACGTGAGATAGTCGCGATTAACCGTAAAATATTTTTTGCATGCGTGACTGTGTATAAATACATCTATACAGTTCGAAGTATGCTTGTTTAATCATGTCTTAAGGTTCTTTTCATGATCTGTTTGGAATTGATTAATTACTGCAGCCAATGTTTGAACAGCTTTGTAATTGATTATTGTCTAATGAGGATGTTTCTAAGGCTTCTTAAATCTTTTAGGATGCAGTGTGTTGTTTGCTTTTTGGAAATTAATATATTTTCTGTCAAAGCGTGCAACACTACATAAAGAAATTAACCCTTAAAATACAATAATAACGTCATGCATTTAAAACGATTACGTGGGGGACGCACCCGGTCTACCAGCTCCTGGTGACCTGGGTTGAATGTCCTGAGACAGGCTAAATCCTGCGTGATCCCAGGCAATAAACCAACCAAATACGCCAGCTGGTCGTGTGCTCTCAGCAGTTTGCCTGTCGCGACTAAAGTAATGCCCTGATTGTTCAGACAATGTATGGCCCAAAACAAAGACGTTATGTATCACTGTGCAGTGACCTGCAATAAAGTTCTTTTTAGACCTCCATACGGATTGTAATCTGTGATAAATGGACGAAGTACGTCTGCCGAGCACGTACCGTGCATTGAAGCTGCATCTGAGTAAGTTCAGCACACAACGAATAAACCGCTGCCGGTGTAAGATGTATCCGATTAAAGAGCTGAAAAAAGACGTGGTAATTAACACGGTAAGCGCTAAATAACACACACGTTACATTTACTAATCTTCATAGGACGAATTATCGTAGATGTTACAGATCGTCCAGAAAATGAGTCCCTGATTTCAGAATTAAATATCTCGAAAACTAAGATCGATAGACGAGTGTAACAAACGGTACGTTTATTGCGTTAAAATCGTTAGAATGTTATACAGAATTTTCGAAATAGTTCGAAAAGTTGCTAACAGACGGCGCTGTAAATAGTGTACCGCATCTCAGATCCATCATTTCCACCGCTGAATTGTGAAATGGGGTTATTGTACGGAAGGAAGAAATTGAAATTATGTATTCCATTGTAATGGTTCAGATGGCTCTGAGCACTATGGGACTTAACGTCTGAGGTCATCAGTCCCCTAGAACTTAGAACTACTTAAACCTAACTTAACCTAAGGAAATCACACACATTCATGCCCGAGGCAGGATTCGAACCTGCGACCGTAGCGGTCGCGCGGTTCCAGGCTGTAGCGCCTAGAACCGCTCGGCCACTCCGGCAGGCCTGTATTCCATTGCGCAATGTGTTTTTCTGCTGTTGGCATGCCACTGGTTTGAACATAATCCCACGGCAACAATGAGCAACTTTCAAACACGATTTAATGTTCCAAAATGACCCGACACAAAAATCGTTCGCAGCACCTCACCGTATTCCGATGGACAGGCAGCGTGGCTGATGATCTAGCTGGGAATAGTGGCCTCAGGTAAACTGTAGCTACTCCTGAAAATGTCGCCACGGTTTCTGGAATTAATCAGCAAAATCCAAGGAAATCCATCCAGCGAACTGCAGCAGGTACTGGTTTGAAGCGTTCCAGCACGCAGAAAATAGTGAGACAGAGCCTACACATGTTTTCATTCAAAACCAAAACCCACCAGGCGATATATGTACGAGCTGTTCGATAGACGGCTGTCTTTGCGAACCAGATTCCCACAATAATTGACAATGAAGAATTTGATGCTGGCTGCATCTGGCTCACAGAAGAAGCACACTTCCGCCTCAGTGGAGTCGTGGATAAACAGAACTGGAAATTTTGGGGTTCCGAACAACCCCATTTGTTTGAAGCGCAACAAATATACTCTCCAAAAGTTACTGTTTGGGATGCGGTATGCAGCAGAGGCATTATTAGCCCTTTATTTTTGTGAGAAACGATCACTAGTGAACGTTACGGTGCAATTTTGGAACACAGCCAGACCAGGTACCAAGATGGGGAAAGACCACATCGCACCGAACAGATGTTTCGCTTTCTTGATGAATACTAAGGGAAGAAAGTCATTGCGTTGGATTATTGCAGATTTACAGGCGCAAGGCTGAAATGGCCTCCATATTCGTCTAATCCGACTCCTTGTGACTACTTTTTGTGGCGCACATTGAAAGACATTGCCTTCCGGAAACATCCCACCACAATGGACGAGATTCAATCGACGCTCTGTGTGACATCTGCATCGATTTCCGCTGAGACAGTACAAAATGTGGTGTTAAATCTCGTTGTTCCTTTACACCACCTCCGTACTGCGAGAGGTGGAAGTTTCGAAGAGACTGGAATGTGATTGCAAAGACTGCTTGCAGAGCACAAGTTTAATTATGCGCATCGTTACTATACAAGCTGCACGGCGTACAGCGCCATCTGTTTCGAAACTTCTGTACAACTTCTGTACGAAATTCTTTGCGCTTTCAAAATAAACATACTTTTTGTTGCACTCCATCTCTCTTAATATTCGAGATAATTAATTTTGAAAAAAGGGCCTACATCGCTGGCCACCCTATGCCTACATACAATGGTTCCACAGTCAAATATTATGTAAATGCCATGTCTTGAAGCAATCGATTCATCACATAGAATGAAATGACGCTCAATTTGAATAGCTACATCGCTGATGCTCCACACGTATTATATAGTACACCTTTTATTCGAATCCTACGTTTTGCAAAATAAAGAAAAAAATCAGATCATTTTTGTTGAATCGAGATTGGTTCAGTCAATAAATTACACTACTGGCCATTAAAATTGCAACACCAAGAAGAAATGCAGATGATAAACGGGTATTCATTGGACAAATATATTATACTAGAACTGACATGTGATTACATTTTCACGCAATTTGGGTGCATAGATCCTGAGAAATCAGTACCCAGAACAAGAACTTCTGGCCGTAATAACGGCCTTGATACGCCTGGGCATTGAGTCAAACAGAGCTTGGATGGCGTGTACAGGTACAGCTGCCCATGCAGCTTCAACACGATACCACAGTTCATCAAGAGTAGTGACTGGCGTATTGTGACGAGCCAGTTGCTCGGCCACCATTGACCAGACGTTTTCAAGTGGTGAGAGATCTGGAGAATGTGCTGGTCAGGGCAGCAGTCGAACATTTTCTGTATCCAGAAAGGCCCGTGCTGGACCTGGAACATGCGGTCGTGCATTATCCTACTGAAATGTAGAGTTTCGCAGGGATCGAATGAAGGGTAGAGCCCCAGGTCGTAACACATCTGAAATGTAACGTCCGCTGTTCACAGTGGCGTCAATGCGAACAAGAGGTGACCGAGACGTGTAACCAATGGCACCCCATACCATCACGCCGGGTGATACCCCAGTATGGCGATGACGAATACACGCTTCCAATGTGCGTTCACCGCGATGCCGCCAAACACGGATGCGACCATCATGATGCTGTGAACAGAACCTGGATTCATCCGAAAAAATGACGTTTTGCCATTCGTGCACCCAGGTTCGTCGTTGAGTACACCATCGCAGGCGCTCCTGTCTGTGATGCATCCGCAGCCATGGTCTCCGAGCTGATAGTCCATGCTGCTGCAAACGTCGTCGAACCGTTCGTGCAGATGGTTGTTGTCTTGCAAACGTCCCCATATGTTGACTTAGGGATCGAGACGTGGCTGCACGATCCGTTAGAGCCATGTGGATAAGACGCCTGTCATCTCGACTGCTAGTGATACGAGGCCGTTGGGATCCAGCACGGCGTTCCGTATTATCCTCCTGAACCCACCGATTCCATATTCTGCTAACACTCATTGGATCTCGACCAACGCGAGCAGCGATGTCGCGATACGATAAACCGCAATCGCGATAGGCTACAATCTGACCTTTATCAAAGTCGGAAACGTAATGATACGCATTTCTCCTCCTTACACGAGGCATCACAACAACGTTTCTCCACGCAACACCAGTCAACTGCTGTTTTTGTATGAGGAATCGGTTGGAAACTTTCCTCATATCAGCACGTTGTAGGTGTCGCCACCGGTGCCAACGTTGTGTGAATGCTCTGAAAAGCTAATCATTTGCATATCACAGCATTTTCTTCCTGTCGGTTAAATTTCGCGTCTGTAGCACGTCATCTTCGTGGTGTAGCAATTTTAATGGCCAGTAGTGTACAAATAATGAGGAAAATGGAAGAACTATGAGTTACTGTGAGCGCTATAAGAATTTAGTTGTGTTAATTTGTAAACAGATGTGTTGTACGAGAGAAATTCCAGCAAAAATCTTCGGCCAGGGTAATTATAAATAAAATTTACTCCCTATTACCGCCAGAAAACATCAAGAAGGTGACAGAAAAAGACTATCGAATGCGACAATAGCTCAAAGTATTGGTTAATGACGAAGAGAGATCAGGGAAGATTAGCAGCCGTGGAAAATTATTTCATAAGGTGATATCGAATATCGGGACCGAAACGGAAGATTAATAAAAGAATAAAAATGACAACAGGGCTAGAAAAAGAATGCTTGATGAAATAGAAAAGGGCAGCTTCAAATGGAGAATGGGATAAGGTCTTTGGTCAGAGGGAGTGTGGGAATAACATAAAAAGAGAAAATATGAAAATGGAGATTAGGAGAGAATTGGATAGAACAGATTATTTTAGAAACGAAAGGAACAGGAAAGGAATGAAATCTTTGGCGTTATTTCACTTACACATATTCCAACTCCATTTTCTAGGTATTTGGGGCTCGTTTCCGACTTCGTTGATCCCATGTTGACGTGAACTATCACAGCATCTTCGTTACGAAAATACGAATCGTTGTACGTATTTTTAAACAGCACCCTGTGTTTTTTTTACGTCGTAATTCACTTCCTGTCCTCAGGACCGTTCAGAAAAGTATCGCAAAGTACCACTGACATAAATATGAAGTTATTAAAAACATGAAACAAAACCGACTTTGACTGTCCGGCACTAGCACACAGTGCAGGTATCCTGAGTAACGTAATTCGTCCACTTGCTGGAGCTGGCAGTAAATAAATGGATACACGAGGAAAATACAGACCGATCAGTCAACCAAACGTCTGCAGCTGAAGGTCTGTGTGAGTACAGTATACCCTAACGGAGGTAAGGCACATAACATCGTTTAAACGTAGTACAGCACTTTACTACATCTGTCAAATGGTTCGAATGACTCTGAGCACTATGGGACTTAACATCTGTCATCAGTCCCTTAGAACTGAGAAATAGTTAAACCTAAGTACATCATACACATCAGTGCCCGAGGCAGGATTCGAACCTGCGACTGTAGCGGCCACGCGGTTCCAGACTGAAGCGCCTAGAACCGCTCGGCCACAGCGGCCGGCCACTACATCTATACCTGTTGTAAATGATAAAATATTATTGGAGTTATCGTTCTGTTAATTCATATTATCCATAGATGAATAGCATTTTGCTGTTCTCTACATTGGTGTACAGTATGTTCATAAACACCGTCAACTGAAGACCCTTCATTGATTGACTAGTATGCATTTTTGATTTGTTTACTGTGAACTCCAGAAAGTGGACGATTTACGTTATTCCCGGTGCGTTCCTTATGTAGTAGTACACTACAATCAAAACCAGTTTTGTGTTACGTTTTTATCAAAATGTTGTTTACGATAATAGTACACTGCGATCCTTTTTTGAAAATGTCTGCAGAAGAGGATTACCGAATAAAAATGTACAACCCTAATTAAAAGAAGAAGAAGAAGAAGAAAATTGACGTACTACTCTTATTCATGTTTTCGTAACGAACAAAATTACAGGAATGACAATCATGCTGGTTACTGTGTACGTGGTTAGCTAAACGACATTTGCTTGATACGTTTTTGAATTTGCTCCTGGACCAAAAGATATTTGGGGTGTTTAAGATAAAAGGGATCTACTGCATACTATACTCGTGTATCCTATGTTGGCCTAAGACTGTTCGCAGACGACGGAGTTGTTTACAGTGATATGACATCGTTAGGAATTTGTATCGAAATGCAGAGAGACTTTCAGATAACAAGTGTCTAGTTGAAATAGTGACAACTGGTTCTACATCTACATATACATCCCTACTCAGAAAACGACTGTAAACTGCGTGATGGAGGATGCTTCCCACTGTACCAGTTATTATGGCTCTTCCCTGTGCCATTCACGAATGGAGCCTCTGTGGGCGCCATAATAAATGAAATTTTGTCTTCACGATCCCGATGAGAGGGCACGTAAGGAGTTGTAGTGTATTCCTAGATTCATTATGTAAAGGTGGTTCTTGAAACTTTTTAAGCAGGTTTTCTCGGGATACTTTGCGTCTCTCTTCAAGTGACTGTCAAAAATGGCTCTGAGCACTATGGGACTTAACATCTGTGGTCATCAGTCCCCTAGAACGTAGAACTACTTAAACCTAACTAACCTAAGGACATCACACACATCCATGCCCGAGGCAGGATTCGAACCTGCGACAGTGACTGTCAGTTCAGTCCTTTAAGTATCTCTGTGGCACTCTTCCACAGATCAAACAAACCTGTGACCGTTCGTGCTGGCCTTCTCTGTGTATGTTCAATATCCCCTGTTAGACCTACTTGGTGTGGGTCCCACACACTCGAGAAATATTCTAGGTTGGATAGCACGAATTTGCAAGCAATCTCTTTTGTAGTCTGCATTTCTCTAGTATCCTACCTGTGAGTCGAAGTCAGCTGCCACCTGCTTCATCTGCGACAGATCCTATGTGGTTGTTTCATTTCACATCCCTACAAAATGTTACACTCAGGTATTTCCTTAGTAGACCGGCTCTGACTCTGACTCGCTGATGCCGTCGTCATAGAATACTACGTCTTCTCGTTTTCTGAAGAGCATAATTTTACATTTCTGACCATATAAAGCAAGTTGCCAATCTTTGCACCACTTTTAAATCTTATCAGGATCTGACTGAATATTTATAAATCTTTGCTGTAGATAAATCCATCTTTTGCGAAATACCTGAGTCTATTAATATAATCTGCAAGGTCGTTAGTATACAATATAAGCAGCAAACGTCCCAACACACTTTTCTGGGGCACTTCCATAGCTGTTGATAACTCCCCGACTCCCCATCCAAGGTAAGCTGTTGTGTCCTCCCTACCAAGAAATCCTCACCCAGTCACAAATTTCTCTTTATATTCCATATAGTTGTATATTTGGTAATAAATATAGGTGTGGTACTGTGACAAATGCTTTCACAAATCGAGAAATACAAGCTCTACCAGACTGCCTTCATCCACTGTTTTCTGGATGTCACTTCAGAAAAGGGCATGTTGGCTCATGCATGGTCCATGTGTCGGGAATATATGTTGGTTGACTTGGAGGAGACCATTCTTTTCGAGATACCCAGTTGCGTTTGAGCTCAAATGTACGAATGTAATATAATAAAATATATAATTATATGTAATATAATAAATTGCATAAAAGACAAAAAGACCCGATATCGTTTTGTTATGCAATCGACAATCAGTCTCTGGAATCACTCACAACCTGAAGTATCTATGTATATTCGTCCAGAGCGATTTAAGATCCGACAGTCACATAAGTCTAGCCGTAGGGAAGGTTGACTCCAGGGTCAGACTTCTTGAGGTGATACTAAGGAAGTGCAATCTCCTGCAAAATCCTCTTTCGACTAATTCTTGAGCATTTCTCGTCAGTATAGGACAGTTACTAAGTTGAATTAGCAGATTAGATAGTATAGGTTCAAAGAAGAGCTGCTCGACAAGTCATGGATTTGTTTAGTCAATATGAGATTGTCACAGAAAATCTCAACAATCAGGAGTGGAGCACGGTGCAAGAAAGGCGTCCTGCATCTCCGAGACCCTCGCTTACAAAATACTGAGAGCTCTTGTCACAAAACCAGCCAACGTGCGAGGTCCATCAACAAATCTCGCATAACGATCGTGATGCTTGGTAACTATTAGAGATAGAAAATAAAGGCTTGTTGTAAAACATTTAGCAGCTCTCAGAGTTTTATCTTTCATCCTTAGTTGTAGATTTGACTTGAATTCCATCAAAATGTCGACAGACCAAGAGAAGACGCAGTGTGTCATCTCATCTGGTATACAAAACACAAATCTATAACAACTGCGCTGCGGAACTAACGCTGCCAGTATGGGAGGACACAGCCATCAAAAACAAGCACTATGATTTGGTTCAAAAACTTTAGAGACAGACAGTGTCAACGAAATTCCTCGAAGTGGACGATCCACCGTGTCCCAAGCACATGTCGACTGAATGCAAACTCCATTTCGGAACAGCTTTACGCCTTTTTGCGTACAAAGTGCAAAGCTTAGAAGTACTACAGCCAAACCAACGTCGTCTCCGCTACGCATTCGTGTGTCTTACGCTGACCTCCATAGATGCTGACAATGACTACCTGCAAAGTGCCTGTTTTCAGATAAAGCAACGTTCAACGTTTGTGGACATGTGACTCACCGCAAAACACATGAGTACATTCGTAATAACGGTAGCTTAATATTTGTTGGGGCCTAATGCACAATAAGATGACAGGCCTACTTTTCTTCGTATAAAGAGCCATAACGGAAAATGTTTACCTGGACATTCTCGAACAGTTCCTGCTACCACAGGTCGAAGAGCTGCAGCTGTCCATCATTCTGCAGCGTGATGGTGCACCCCCACGTTGGAAATTGAACAGAAGCGTGTGCTGAATGCCACATTTCTCCAGTGGTGGATGGATCATGATGGTCCCAGCTCATAGCCACTGCGCTCTCCAGATGCCACGCCATTAAATTTTTCTTTGCGGGGTTCCGTCAGGAATCGTATATACACAACTCCAGTTAATGACACAGCTGCCCTTCGTGCACGAATCAATGAAGCACTCATAAGTGTCGATACTCCATTGCTGACCCGTATGTAGACAGAACTCCAATATCGCCTCAGTGTTCTCCGAGCGACAAGTGACGCATAATTTGAAATTCTGGCATAGGAGAAAAAAACTTTGAGAGCTGCTGAACGTTTACAACAAACCACGATTCTCTGTCTCTAATAGTTTCCAAGTTCTGGTTTTTTGAAATGATAACGGGACTTTACAGAAACTCTGTATTTCTTTCCGCATGCCATCTGTAGATGGAGTAAGAAGAGGAGAATTACACTGCCTCCTCCACACAGTGTACGGTGATTTCGGAGTAGAGAGGTACATATAGTGGAAAGGAATGGGATGTACATCTAGTTAGTTATACTCATCAATGTTAGACCCTCCAAAAGGAATCTTTTTGTTGTACGAAGCATTCTCTGGAGAAAGGCGGAATAATAATGGCATAAAAGAAAATTAGGTCGGCAGTATAACGAATTGGTCGTCATAAGGGATGCTGAAAAATTAAAATGCCATTTTGACTCTTATACGTATAATACTCGGACCACAATAAAATATTTCTCTGAAAAAGTTGTTGTGGTAAAGCGTCGCAGAGTGAGGTTTACAACACCAGTTGTAAACAGCATCAAAGAAAGAGGTGCGATTTTGCGGGAGGACAAAAGTCAAAAATTTCGCCAATTACTTGCTTCGGTATTCAAGTGAACAGTGGAGAGCAGGAACTGGAACAAACGTAAGATTCAAATTTCCCACCACAAATTTTAGAGAATGGTGTCATGTTTCAGGCTTTCTCGTAAAGTTTATAACCTCCAGGTTTTCAACTTTGCAGCTGACCTAATGCTGTTATTTTGCAAGATATTGCGACTGTTTCCCTAATTCTCTTCCGCAGCTGTGTTAAACGTGGATCAGCAATGACACTGTAAACTGGAGCAGCTACGCGCCGCATTTAATATCAGCGATTGCTTCCCGGCATCAACAAGATTTCGTAGTAAGTTCGACGTTTAGCTTTTACCCGTATTAGATTGAAATTATTTTCTACGACATCAAGGCAAACTTAAGTGTCTAAACCCAAGTCTTAGTTAAGCTAAAGCCTCCGTCCGTGTTTATTAATCGTACGACGTGCCAATCTCTAACGCCCGCTTTCTAGCCTGTGGCTTAACCAGCTCACAGGTTAAATGGAGTGCAGACTGTGAGTAACGAAGATTTGCCCACCACACATCTACAGAAAGATGTTAGGAAAGCTCTCAAAGTATGGCATAAAATGGTAGGTTAACTGCCCTGCAAACTTGTGAAGCTGTAGACTGTAAAGAGTGATGTTTGGAAAAGGTACGATGAAGCATCTAGTGCAGTAGAAGCTAGAGAAGTATGGAATCGAAACAAGTCAATCGAAACATAAATACTATAGCATTTTGTACGTAGGTATTTTACAGAACTGACAATGAAATAGCCATCATTAAAACTGCAGTTCGTAGAAGATACAGGAGGACAAGTCTTTGCAGCTGACGCTAGTAATGAAAATCCATATTTAACTGAGTCCCACGACAAATGCTTTTAAGAATATTTCTGACTCTCCGTAACTCTAATTCTTATTACTAAAAGTAGTCCGCAGCGCTTCGTACTGCTTAGTGTAGATTCAATCCCATACTAACTTCTAAATATCGTCTGTACGGGACACGAGTTAAATGGACCCTATAAGTGTTAAACTGCACATTTATACCATAAGATACTCATAGAACTTTTCACTGGCACTAACCTTCTACATCCTTACGGTTTCCTCTACTCTCTTATATGGAAGAGCCAAAGAAACTGGTACACCTGCCTAAAATCGTGTAGGGCCCCAGCGAGCACGCAGAAGTGCCACAACAAGATGTGACATGGACTCGAATAATATCTGAAATAGCGCTGGAGGGAATTGACACCATGAATCCAGCAGGGCTGTCCATAAATCCGTAAGAGTACGAGGGGTTGAAGATCTCTTCTGAACAGCACGTTGCAATGCATCCCAGATATGCTCAATAATGTTCATGTCTGTGGAGTTTGTTGGCCAGCAGAAGTGTTTAAACTCAAAAGAGTGTCACGGAGCCCCTCTGCAGCAATTCTGGATGTGTGGGATGTCCCATTGTCCCGCTGGGATTGCCTAAGTTCGTCGGAATGCACAATGGACATGAATGGATGCAGGTGATCAGACAGGATGCTTACGTACGTGTCACCTGTCAGAGTCGTATCTAGACGTTTCAGGGTTCCAGTATTACTCCAACTGCACGCGGCCCACACCATTACAGAGCCTCCACCAGCCTGAACAGTCTCCTGCTGGCATGCAGGGTCCATGGATTTATGAGGTTGTTTCCCTACCCGTATACATGTCCATCCGCTAGATACAATTTGAAACGACACTCGTCCGATCATTCAGTATGTTTCCAGTCATCAACAGTCCAATGTCGGTGTTGACGGGCCCAGGTGAGGTGTAAAGCTTTGTGTCGTGCAGTCATCAAGAGTACACGAGTGGGCCTTCGGCTGCGAAAGCCCATATCGATGATGTTTCGTTAAATGGTTCGCACGCTGACACTTGTTGATAGCCCAGCACTGAAATCTGCAGCAATTTGCGGAAGGGTTGCACTTCTATCAAATTGAGCGCTTCTCTTCAGTCGTCGTTGGTCCAATACTTAAAAGATCTTTTTCCAGCCGCAGCGATGTCGGAGATCTGAAGTTTTATCGCATTCCTGATGTTCACGGTACTCTCGTGAAATGGTCGTACGGGAAAATCCCCACTTCATTGCTATCTCGGAGATGTTGTGTCTCAATGCTCATGCGCCGACTGTAACACCACGTTCAAACTCACTTAAATCTTGATAACCTGCCATTGCAGCAGCAGTAACCGATCTAACAACTGCGCCAGACACTAGTTGCGTTGGCGGCCTACGCTCCGTATTCTGCCTGTTTACACATCTCTGTACTGAATACACATACCTATACCAGTTTCTTTGGCGCTTCTGTGTGATACGATCATTGATGAGTTCTTTATTCACCTGAACTACTTCTTTCCTGATACCACTCGAAACTTCCTTCCTTTCTTCTTTTCTCGTTACCTAACTAGTTTGTCCAGCTGTAACGTTCATGATAGAGTCTGCACACCAACCTACTCGTTGAATACTAGCACAGAATATACGTTTACTCAAACGTTATCGGCATAAACGCGTGCATGACTTGCCGAATTCATAGAGAAACGATGAGAGTGTCTTAGTCAAACATTTCCTCATTCGCAGCTCAGCTTTCTAAATCGACAACCCCGTTCAACATTAAAAATTAATATCCATGCAGTCTTCTCACTTCACTGACAACAACTGCTGAATGCTCTGCAAACGGCACGCAGAATAGCAACGATGGCGCACTGATTTGATCACTATGCATAATAAGTTTTATGCAACCTTTTCACTTCGTACTTTCTATATATGGTAGCAGTTTGTTGACAAATCTGAACTTTTCATGCAGATCGGATTTTGACCGAGAGTCACACTGGCAGATATGAAACTGAACCTTCTTGACGGGTTGAAACTCAACATTTTTGTCTTTCACAGTCTTTAACATGTTAGGCATGGTACGATATCTTACCAGAGAACTCAGCTACTCTGTTAGTAGGTCTACTACTTTTCCAAATTCCACAGCCTATTAGTCTCCCCATTCGGTAGGCACTCTTAACTCGTGAAAAAAAAATGAAAAATGAGCGTAGGGGAACGATGCGGGAGACCCGCACCGCCTTACTAGGCAAGGTCCTAATGGAGGTGGTTTGCCGTTGCCTTCCTCCGACCGTAATGGGGATGAATGATGATGATGATGAAGACGACATAACAACACCCAGTCATCTCGAGGCAGGAAAAATCCCTGCCCCCGCCGGGAATCGAACCCGGGACCCCGTGCACGGGAAGCGAGAACGCTACCGCAAGACCACTCGTAACAAAGGTTAATTGCACTGCACTCTGTCTGCACCTCTTGGTCTAGTGTTTAGCGTTGCTGCCTCTTCATAAAATCTGGGGTTCGGTTCAAGGCCTGGTTGGGGATTTTTCTCCGCCTGGGGACTAGGTATTTGTGTTACCCTCATCATTTCATCATCATCTGGGAAAATGACGAGACTGGACAGTGGAAAGATAAGGAATTTGTAGGAGTGCTGATAACCACGTCGATGAGCGCCCCATAAACCGAAATCATCATCTAGTGCACTTTCAATTGTAGAAATAAATTTTCCATCCTGACATCTAAAGCACTCTGCGACTGGTCTTTCAATTCCTTTCTCGTAATTAACCTGCTCACACGGAAAACACGCTAACGAGATCTTGCGAACGTAATATTCAGTCGCCAGACGATTACCATCAGAAAATCGCTATTCTGGGTCTGTTGAAGATGCTTCAATTTTCTACGGACCTCATTCCATGCACATCCCATGGTCACTTGTGCAGCTTGTCAGAAAACTTTATCAAGTTGAGAGTTTAGAACCCTGAAGTATGAACATGAATGACAATTTCCAACAAATGCATTTTTGCACTCTTGTCCTCACAGCTAGAAAACATGGTTCGAAGCTTAGTGAGTCTTGAGACTAATACCCAAAACACTTAATTACCGCACAAAAATGGCTAGAGAAATACAACAGGAGTTACAAGATTCTCATTTCCGTTTGATACCTCTCTTAAGAAACTATTTTCATTACCAGAATGTTGCTGAAGTTCAAGTCCTCTCAGTAAGGCCACCATAGAAATAGCACACATCCGCGTATATCATAAAATAAGTTGCTTCTTACACTGGATATAACTCCTCGAGAAGAATGGAGATTGCTTCATTGGTTCATGGGCGCATGGGCGCCGCGTCGGATAATGTTGTGGAAGCTGGACCATAAACGAGACAGCTGCTCCTCATCACCAGTTGCTTACTAGTGTGCAGCTTCCATAACATTATCCGACGCGACGCCCGTGAACCAATGAAGCAGTTACTACGTCGGGAAAGTCTTAAACTGCGCAGAATGGAGATTATTGTTCCCTTCGTTGTTTATTAATGACAACGCAAGCAGCTATAAATTACATCCGTTTCCTTGCACATCATGGATCACTCGCTATAGGAGGAACAAAGCACAGCTCAAGTACATAGCCTAAAGGGGAACGCTCTCTTTTTATCAGTATCTCTCATGCTTGACGTAGAGAAGTTGAGACGTCAGCAGCCTATTTCTCATGGTTTCCTTTTATCATATTATGTAAATGTGATCTAGGCACATACGAATGCACGCGAACAGCCAGAGAAAATAAAGAAGTCCCCAGGTGCAAGAACCAGTAATTTCCCGATCGCTTGCGTCATCACTCTGTAGATCATCTAAGCGTTTCCGTCTTCCGTCGCACTTCTGATAACTGTTGCTTTCATAAAATTTCCATGCCTCAATAATAAGGCACGCGAAAGAGTGAACTGCAAAATCGGTTCGGGGAATGTCGGAGCAATGGTACTCAAGCTTCATTCAGCTAATGAGAGAACTGCATGTACGCAAAATACATTGTGCGTGGGTGATTACTTAGTGTAACGTCTTCTTCACATTAATTTATGATGTAATCAGAGGAATACCGCACGTACTTTTCCGTGATTTATTGTACATATTTCCCGCGAACCGTCTTTGGTGATGTGGGATAGCTTGCGTGTTTCAACGATAAGGAACCGTGGGTATCTGTGAAAAGGCCAGACTAACCTATGGTTCCCGAAGAGGGCAGCAGACTTTTCAATAGTTGCAGTGGCAACAGTCTGCATGATTGACTGATCTTGGCTTGTAACATTAGCTAACATGACCTTGCTGTTCTAGTGCTGCGAACGACTAAAAGCAAGAGGAAGCTACAGCCGTTACTTATTTTTCCGAGGACATGGAGCTCTACTGCATCGTTAGATGATGATTTCATCCTTTGGGTAAAATATTCCATATGCAAAGTAGCCCCCTATTGGGCTCCCCGGACGGGAACAATTCAGGAGGGTGTCATCATCAGGAAAAACAAAACTGCCATTGTATGGATCGGAGCGTAGAATGTTAGATCCCTTTATCGAGTAGATCCACTAGAGAATTTAAAAAGATAAGTGAGAAGATTGCAGTGAGATTTAGTGGGAATTAGTGAAGCGTGGTGTCAGGTGGTGGTAAATTCCTATGGGACCAAACTGCTGAGGTCATCGGCCCCTAGGCTTATACACTACTTAATCTAACTTACGCTAAGGACAACACACACATCCATGCCCGAGGGAGGACTCGAACCTCCAACGAGGAGAGCCGCGTGAACCATGGAAGGTGCCTTAGACCGCGGTGGCAGGAAGAAAGAGATTCCTGGTCAGGTGAGTACACGGTTATAATCACAAAGTCAGTTAGGGGTAATGCAGGAATAGATATAATAATGAGTAAGTAAATAGTTATGCGGAGAAGCTTCTGTGATCAGACTACTGAAAGCACTATTGTAGCCAAGACAGACACCAAGACAACATCCACTGCAGCAATAACATTTTATATGCCAACTACCTCACCATATGATTTGAGGAGATTGAAACAATGCATGAAGAGACAAAAGAAACTATTCAGAGAGATAAGGGAAACGAAAATTCAGTTGTTATAGAGGACTGGAATTCGATAACAGGAAAAGGAAGAAAAGGAAATATAGTAGGCTGCTTGGTAGAATTTTGCACAAAGCATAATTCAATCATTGCTAACACTCGGTTTAAGAATCACGAAATAAGACTGTATACGTGGAAGAGACCTGAAGACACAGGAGGGTTCGAAATAGGCTACATAGTGGTAAGACAGATTTCACCAAACAAATTTTAAACTGCAAAATATTTCCAAAGGCAGATGTGTACTCTGGCCGTAATGTATTGGTTATCAATTGAAGATTAAAGCTGAAGTTATCGCAAGAAGGTAGACAACCAAGGAGATGGGACCTGGATAAGTTGAAAGAGCAAGAGATTGTTGAGAGTTTCAAGAGTTTAGGCAATAGTTGACTGAACTAGTGCTGAGGAGCAAATGAAAAGGAGAAAGGGTAGTCTTCATAGATGAAATAGTGAAGGCAGCACAGGATCAAATAGCAAAAAGACAGAGTCCAATAGAAATCCTTGGATAACGTCAAGAAATTTAGTCTAATTGATAAGAGGAGAAAATATAAAAATACAGCAAATAAAGCAGCCAAAACGGAATACAGACAGTTAAAAATGAAGTTGTCAGGAAGTGCGAAAGCGGTAAAGCATGAACGGCTAGACGAGAAATGCAAAGATATAGAAGCATGCATAGCTAGGTTGTGTGGTGGTAAGTTCCTATGGGACCAAATTGCTGAGGTCATCGGTCTCTAGGCCTACACAGTACTTAATCTAAGTTAAACTAACTTACACTAAGGACAACACACACACCTATGCATAACTAGGAGATCGATAGATGACGCCCATCGCAAAACTGAAGACAGGTTTGGAGAAGAGAAAAGCAACTGTAAGAAAGTCAAGATCTCGGATGACAAGTCAGTGCAAAGACTGGAAAGCTGAAAGGTGGAAAGAAGGTATGCAAGGGCAGTAGAGGGGAAATGGACTACAAGGCAATACTATAGAAAGGGAAGAGGAATTAGATGAAGATGAGTTGGGAGATATAATACTGCGAGAAGATTTTGACAGACCACTAAAAGATCTGATTCAAAACAAGGCCCTTGGAGTAACCGACGTTCTCTTACAGTTACTGAAATCCTTGAGATGGCCATAACAAAATTATTCCACTTAGTGTGCATGATATAAGATACAGGGCAAATACCCTCCGATAGCAAAAATAATGTAATAATTCCAAATACAAAAAGGTAGTTGCTAACAGGTGCGATATTACCGAACTATCAGCTTTTGACATTGTTTACTGGACTACACTGAGAAGTTGAAGATATCAAGTATAAAATAAAGAGAGTTAAATGTTGTTTACAACTTGTACAGAAATCAAACTGATGTTGTAAGAGCCAGTGGTCTTGAAAGGGAAGCAGCAGTTGAGAAGGGAGTGAAACAAAATTGCAGCCTATCGGCGACATTATTCAATCTGTATACTGAGCAATACCTAAAGGAAACCAAGGTCATATTTCGAAAGGGAATTAAAGTTCAGGGAGAGAAAATAAAACTTTGAGGTTTGCCGATGACATTTTAATTCTGTCAAAGACAGCGAAGGCTTTGGGAGATCAGTTGAACTGAATGGGCAGTGTCTTGAAAGAAGGATATAAGATGAACCTCAACAAAAGAAAAACACTGGAATTGAATGCAATCTAATTAAATCAGGTGATGGTGAGGGAATAGATTTGAAAATGTTACACTAAATGTAGTAGACGTGTTTTGCTATTCGGGTAGCAAAAAACTGATGTTGACCGAATGAGAGATCATGTAAAATTCCCACTAGCTATAACACGAAAAACACTTCTGGAAATTTGCTAACTAACCTAAGGACATCACACACATCCATGCCCGAGGCAGGATTCGAACCTGCGACCGTAGCGGTCGCTCGGTTCCAGACTGTAGCGCCTAGAACCGCACGGCCACTCCGGCCGGCTGTCCTCATCATTTCATCATCATTCATGAAAGTGGCGAGACTGGACTGAGTAGAGATTGGGAATATGCACGGGCGCTAATAACCGCGCAATCGGGCGCCCCACAAACCAGACATCATCAGAGCGTGCAGTAATGTCAAGAAAAGGGGCGCTCACCGCCCGCTATACATCGCGCCACCTGTAGTGCGGATACTTCTTTCACACTGGGGCCCCGGCCACTTTCATTTCAGCGTAGACCGCCTTCGTCGACAGCAAGAAAAGAGGCTGAAAGATAGCTGTGCTCCATGTAATAGAAGTGTAATAGAAGGGCGCTGGGATGTCCGATAACATCACCGGAGGGGCCAGCGAGGCCGGGGCATATGCATCAAGTAATAAGCCGGTAGGGCATGTCCGGTAACAACGCCACATTGTCGACTGTGAGTTGACGAAAAGTTCCCGAGCCTTATCCAGGACATAGTAGGGCCATTCAAACAAAGTGGTCGTCGCACGGAGTACCCTAGCACACTTCCCATCAGACCCAAATTCACCCATACTCTACTGATGCAGTGCCCCTTGCCCATTATTCTTTGTTACTCCCGGCATTTTGCCGATTCTCATAACTGGGTAGTCCATGCATTTGCGACGACCACTGTGTCCGGATGGCGCAGTAGTCAGCATATCTGCCTAGTGAGCAGGAGAGCTGGGTTCGAATCCCAGTGCAGCACAAATTTTCAACTTTCCCCATTGATTTAAATCAATGCCCACTGTCAGCTAATGCCATTAACTCCTTTATGTTTTGGATCACAGTGGCTGCAGGGTCAAAATGGTGTCTGTTCGTCCGGGCATGTCTGAAGGAACAGTAATATTCTATTTCTTACATTTAAAGTAGGGTATTTTCGTATTCTTTGATGGATGCAGCAACAGTTTCATTCGTAGAGGTTAGAAATTCTGGTTGCACTGAAGTATTAGTGCGAAGTGAATTGTATTACATTCCCTCTTTTCAGATGGCATTAAACTCCGTGTGCTCTTTCAAAAAACGTTTCTGTAGGTGCACTGTTCCAATAGCAGACATATCAAGCAATTTTTGCAAAATTGAGAACTCCTGTTTTCTCTTCGTTGTAAGTGAAGGGGGTATACCGGAATAAAATGTCCTCTCGTTCTTTATTCGCAGAAGAATTCTACTTTCACGTATATTCCTTATGAACAAGAGATATAGAAAGCAATCCATACTACGTACTCTTCGTATATTTTCTGTGCGAGAAATTTAGCAGATTAGCTTTACATAATACGCAGTTCACAAAATTGACTAGTTGTTGAAATGAGGATTAACGCGAACGCGCTACGTGATTCTTATGATGTTAATACATCCTACAACAGTATATTTTTGTTGCTTATTGTAAACATTTCTCTTAAATAAACACACGAATTCATATATAACTATGCATGACAGACTGCTGTCTCGAGCAGCTTCCAAATTTATCACGAAGTAGTGTACCACAGTCTTGGTGCGAACGACAGGAAGTCACAATATCTATTGCTTTTGCCAGTTATTACATATGAGTTCATCCTTTAGAGCTTTGTGTGTTGACCGTTATGAAATAGACAATATATATTTAAAATAACTATAAAATTGTAGATAGTATAATGCATCAACATCAGAAATAATGCCCATGTCTATAAAATGAAGGAATAAAAGCTATATTCTCATAAAATACAATGTACCAATAAATGAAGGTAACAGAAGAAATCTGCAGAAACTAAATCGATTTTAGGACCTTTTACAGTCTGAAATCTCCAAATAACTAAAAAGAGATTTTAAAATACTTCTCGGCGACTTTATTATATAAGTTGGGAAGAAAAAGAAATTTAGGAATATTCTAGGCGAATAGCCAATATACTCAAGAACAAACATAAATGGTGAAATACTGATCAGTATGTGCAGAATGTTCCAGTTAAAACTGATGTCCGTCGATTATCGCAAAATACCAAGGAAAGCCAAAAATTTGGATATCTCCGAATCCAATCAAGGGCAATTTCCGGTAGATCACATTGCCATATCCAAAAGGAATATCTAGGAAATTATTAATGTTGAAATAATCAAAAATGGAGAGTTTGATTTAGATCATTATCTATCCAATTTTAAAATAAGTATTCACTCCTCTAAAACAAAGAAGAATACCATAAAGTAAAGACAACCCAAATATAGCCGATATTACAAACAAAACTTGAAAAATTTAGAGAAAAAACTGAGACAGCTAAAACAGATGACTGGCATGAATTGCAAGTGCAAACCACTAAAGCGGCAGAGAAATAATTATGATTGCTCAAAAGTAAAAAAAAAGCATCATATAACGATGAGTGTGAAGAAGCAGTAGAACAAAGAACTCAAAAACAGAGCACATGCAGATGCTGAAAAAAAAGGACACCTAGACTAATTCAGACAAAAAAGAAAAAACACATCAAAAGAACGTTGAAAAGTCTCAACCTGCAGTAATACGTGAAAATTTGACCAAAAATACTACAAAATTTTACTCAACTTTAAACACATACTTAAAGAAATTTACGACAGGGGGAAGAGCACCATCGGTCATAAAATTTTAATCTGTTTATTGTAGATCGATTTCAGTAACTGTGTAGCTATCTTTAGTGCATTATATCCAAGTCATGATGGCTTTTCGTAAATATAATAGCACATGTAACCACTTAACTTTATAGATGACAAAGGTGGGTTTAACTGATGTCGCATCAAGTAGTACCATGTACTATTATAATCACCGTAAGTCATCGTGATTTGGATATAATGCATTGAAGATAGCTACACAGCTACTGAAATTGTTTTTAAGTAATAAGATTAAAAATTTATGACCGATGCTGCCCTTCCTCCTATCATGGATCTCATTAATACGGTCGTCAAGCAGGCTAGGCTGTTCATGATGGAAACAAGTACCAACCATTTGTTTCAAATATGGAAATGGTAAATAAGCATGAAAACTGTGAAGTTTTAGAAAAATTTTTAGCCTCTTAAATTATCCACTTCGAACAGTTAAATTACAATTTTCAGCAATACCAGAAAATCGTGAGAACGATTTCCAATCAACAGAGGTGGAATTTGATTGAGCCATTAAACACGCAAAAACAACAAAGGAAATTGTGAAAAATAAATTACAGAGATAAAGGTCAGAACCAAAGAGTATCAGATAGCTACTCTTGCTTTTGGAGAAGATTTGGAAACCAGAAAATATACCACAAGAATGGAAAATAGCTTTAATCCACGATCTACATAAAAATGGAGGCAAGCGAAAGTCACCAATTACAGAGAAGTGTCACTTCTGTAAGGCACTTACACAAGATTAGCAACAATTCTCTTGAGCAGATCTGGGGAACCTTCAGATAAACAGCTCGGAGACTATTAGGGCAGTCTTCGAAAAGGAAGATCCAGCCCAGAACAGATTTTTAACTTAAATCAATAGTTCCTCACAGAATGTTAACCAGGAGGCCTGTAATAGCATCGTTTATTGATTTAAGGAAAGTATTTGAGTCTGTAGACCGGGCAACAATCGATAAAATCATTAGAGAATGTGGCGTTAAGGCTAAATTAGCAAACATAATTCGTGATCAGAGACGCTGTCTAAACTGAAATTTATAGGAGAAGTATCCTAACCCTCTGAAACAAAAACTGGTGTTGGATAAGGAGATGGTTTATCTGTTTTACTCTTTAATCGTGTAAAAGAAAGTGAAGGCATTGAATTTCGAGCTAAAAATTACAAAATCAGACAAAAAATTCTGCGAAGACAGTCAAACGTAATTTAATTAAACTGCCTGGTTTTTTGAAAGTCTCGTCGGGTTTGCTGCCGGATCCTAAAATCAACTTGACTCGATATTTCGGCGATCCAACTGGTCGCCATCTTCAGGAAAATGCTGCTTCTGCTGATGAGCCCCGCTGAGAACTGACGCCAGGTTTCAAATCGACGTCCTATATAGGCCACCGTTCAGTACACGGTGCATGCGCCGCCCATCACGGTTTTTGCCTTCCAAGACAGGGAGGTGACGCCGCCCTTAGTGAAACACTGCTGGCAACGATATATCGCAGTCAAGGCCGCACCGAAGAACGTTCGGTTTTGATGCGGGATAATACAGGATTCCACGTCTTGCTAAGAGGAAACCCATTGTCGCCTGGTTTTTGCCGGCGATTTTACAATACTTTAAGAAAAACGTGATACAGGCAGTTACTCAAATAAACCTACTGGGAAGAAAAGCGGATAGAACTAGTCTTCGAATTTTAACTGAAGAAACTAAATTCGTAATAAATATTAAAAAATGCATCAAAATACATAGAAACACAAATAGGTAAAATAGAATAAGGCAGTAGATTTAAATATCTTTGAGAATCCAAACACCAGAATGGACTAGAAATATTTGCAAGAGATTTATCAGTTAATAAAATGCAAAGAGCATAAGCTTTGACAAAAATACCTACAACGAGTGATGCATAGAAAGAAAAACAAAACTAAAACAGTATATCACAATAGTAAGACCGAATCATTTAGATGCATGTGAATGCTTAACGATGAACTATAAAACTCTAGAAAATAGAGATAGTTGAAAGATGGTTTATTAAAAAAAAATAATGAGATGAATATAAACTACAGATGGTTGAAAAATGAGAAATAACGAGGAGATCTACGAAAATATATAGAAAATGTCGAAATAAATAGCAAAGCGAAGATTAATTTTCTTTGGACGTCTCTACCACATAAATGAGGCCAGATTGACGAAAAAATTATTCCTGGATTTCTGAAAAAAATCTGTAGTAGCATTGATTGTAGGAATAAAAACGAAGAGAGAAGCAACATCAAAGATTGGTAAATAGGAAAAATAAACCTTTTTAAGCATAAAATATGAAATTTGGAATAATTTCAGAGCATAAGAAATACAAAACTGGGAACAACGTTGAGAAAAGACAAGACGGTGAGAAGATGAAAGACTACTGGAGAAATGTAGAACAAGAAATGATGAAGTAAGTTGTTATGTGATCCTAGATGATAAATATGAAAAAAAGGGGTAAGTAGTAGGATTCGCGCTCTGAGGATTCCGTATAAAATTAATTCTTTATTTTCAAGTAAATGAGAACAATAATAGCAACCACTTTGGCGTCTTGCGTGTTCCTAAACTACCCCAGTTATCCAGTTGGGGAAAGGCACATACAGTTTAACGCGGGATACAAACCTCAAATTTCTGGCGACTCATAACATCGTTGAGAGGTAAAGTCTACGTCAAAATGTAGACTGAAAAATCCGTGGTCTGACCGAGATTCGATCCCGCGACCTCTGGGTTTCTAGGCACGCGCTTTAGCGCTATCATCGGCTAGCTTCTTGCTGTAATGTTCGTATTTCGTTAATTAATTAAATTCTTTATCTTGAAAATTAATTAAACATATCTATTTGGTCAGTTGCCGGACATAAACGTTGTATTCTGTAAATTGTTGGAAGAAAAACACGTGTGACTAAAATCAAAAGTGTTCGTCTGCTTTCGGTGCAGCTACACAAACTGTGGCAGCCTTCGTCCTGGAACTAAATCGTGATTGGTTCCTAGTCTCTTTATACCGTGCACTTCACTAAGGCTTCTCAACTCTTCGTTGGCTTCCGAAGTGCTGTGACTTGGGGCAAATTATATTATCTTCTTGATCGAGAGAAGTATACGTAAAATTAGAGGGCTGCAACGTTAAAACATAAAATAAATGTGATTGAAATTAAAAGTAGAAAGTTATTCTGTCACCATTTTTGCAGTTTCGTTATGTTTGCACCTTTGTAGTTAAACCAACAATGTCCTGTCTAAAAAATTAGCAAAGCTTTCTTTGTATTTCTTTTTCAGTGTGAGCAAATGCCGCTACATCACCAGGCCCGATATGTGTGTAAATAGTCCATCTACAGGTTTTGATGAGTAAGTTTGCGAGCAGCGAAATACATGACATTTGTGACCATATGTTTTGACTGTGTTGACATAGAAGCTTATATTTTTCACTCAGCCAAGGAACCGTATTCGATATAACTTTAAACTTGTTACCTCTGAAAAAAGGGGTCTTTACAGACGGCGCTATCTTTTGATTGCATTGACTTAGAAGCTTAAGCGCTTCACAGCACCAAGGGACCGTAGACCTTAGTATGTGACATAAATTTGAACCTGATACCTCTACGCATTCCTGACAAGTCTTAACTGTAAGACAAAAACACAGGCAGACAGACAGACAGACAAAAAAGGGATACTGCAAGAAGTCCACTTTTAACGACTGAGATACGAAACCCTAAAAACTACAATTCTTTTGTTCATAACGGACGTGTATAGATTTTATTGATTGAAACACCAAATGAGATAATGTTTCTGTGATAATCGAACGTTTCATTAACCTTGATTACCTAAGGGATCTATAGAAAATAGTTTAAATAAAGGTTGCTGTAAACCTTCAGATAGGAACAATTTTTTTTAATCTAATTTTGTTCGTTTTCGTTCGTTTCATCTGTTCGGTGCGGACGTCGCAAGACACCCGTTTCAGTTCGTTGTTGATCCATTAAGAACACGCTGAGTTACCGTGCCGGCAGCAATTTGAGCCCAGAGAGGAGTAACGCCATTAGTTTGGTTTGAACACTTATGGTTCGTGTCTGACGGTCTTCAGCTGTTGTGAATGGTTATTGTACCCTTACATTTCAAAGTGTTACACAGTAGTTACGGATGTGCACGTGACGTAAAGATCACTGTCTCGTATGCGTTGAGTTAATGCTACTGTTGTTTCAATAAGTTCAAGTCGTCATTCAAACATCTCACAAATTAATAGTGATATTGCGATGCCAATGTAATAAATTCCATCTTGTTAAGAAGAGATGCACATGAGCTTCTTGGCTGCGTATTGTCCGGCTGGCTTGTTTTTACAGTGACATTGTTATTTCTCAGCCGGCCGGAGTGGTCGAGCGGTTCTAGGCGCTACAGTCCGGAACCGCGCGACCGCTACGGTCGCAGGTTCGAATCCTGCCTCGGGCATGGATGTGTGTAATGTCCTTAGGTTAGTTAGGTTTAAGTAGTTCGAAGTTCTAGGGGACTGATAACCTCAGAAGTTAAGTCCCATAGTGCTTAGAGCCATTTTTCGTATTTCTCATTAGACTGAGGTGTTGCAAAATATCATCCCACATCTGACGAAGGAGGCAATGCATGTGATACAGCCAATTCTCAGTGAATCATGGTTACTAACTGTGAACTTTTTCTATTGATGAGAATGCCGCTGCTGATAGTAAATATGGGAATTCTCCCTAAATATCGCTCCGGCAGAGACCGTAAAGACAAAATTAGATTAATTATAGTACGCTCAGAGGTAATTAGGAAGTCGCAGCAACTTCATAAAAGATTGGAACAGAAATAAACCCTGACATGTGGTACCATGGTTCAAATGGTTCAAATGGCTCTGAGCACTATGGGACTTAACATCTATGGTCATCAGTCCCCTAGAACTTAGAACTACTTAAACCTAACTAACCTAAGGACAGCACACAACACCCAGCCATCACGAGGCAGAGAAAATCCCTGACCCCGCCGGGAATCGAACCCGGGAACCCGGGCGTGGGAAGCGAGAACACTACCGCACGACCACGAGATGCGGGCTGTGGTACCGTGCTAAGTATCCTCCAACATTTACTTCACAGCAGCTTGAAGAGCTTGTAGGTAGACAAGGAAGTAGAAGTTAGCTTATCACCTACCCTCAGGCCAAAAAATATGGTCTCTCCCATTTCACTAGCGGTGCAACAGCTTTAAGGAACTTGCATATCAACATGAACAGAATTATGTGTAAGATAATGAGTGTAATGTGTTGTCAGTTTGGAGTGAATATAAAAAATCTCATATTTTCGTCAACACCTTCCGATGACTTTTGTAAGAAGGACTATATCACCTGGCCAGCTGTTGATCCATCACTGAAATCTGACCAAAATATTGTTGTAACTGGTGCTCAGAGAAACGGACAATTGTAATGCATATCACCCCTAGAAACTTTTCAGAACGCATTTAACGATGGCAATTGCATGTGTTTAGCAACGGCAATTGTTCAAATGGCTCTGAGTACTATACGCCTTAACTTCTGAGGTCATCAGTCGCCTAGAACTTAGAACTAATTAAACCTAACTAACCAAAGGACATCACACACATCCATGCCCGAGGCAGGATTCGAACCTGCGACCGTAGCGGTCGCTCGGCTCCAGACTGTAGCGCCTAGAACCGCACGGCCACTAAGGCCGGCCAACGGCAATTTTCCGAATTTTTGTACTGTAGAGATCTCACAACTAAATATTTAAATCTAACCGTCTGAAAGAATTCTTTCGTAAGTAATTACTAATGGACGATGGACAAATCATTTTTTGTCCTTCATTGCATCGGATCATAATCATCTGAATATTTACACTAAGGAAGCGTTGTGGTAGTTACATCCCCAGCTGGCCATCCTGTTCTCTCCGCCTTTCCCTCAAACTGTTTAAACAAATACCAAGATGATACCTTTGAAAACAGTATAATTGACTTCCTTCCGCATCCATCCTCCATCCGAAGTTCTACTCTTTCCTTAAAACAGCATTTTGTGAGAAATGTATGTAACTGATTTGAAGTTCAGTTTTAAATTATAAGAAACCCTCCAATTTCTATTTCTTGCTCATTCAGCTCATTCGTTGTTCCCCTCTTTTAACTCTTTGCCCTAATGTTTTATTTTTGCTTTGAGAGTAATGAATCCTCTTTCAATACTCAAATTCTTAGTGTCTTTAATGACTTTAAGACGCTACCGTGATTTCAGTAATTAGCTTCTGCAGACGGATCTTGAGCGCGATGAAAGCATTAATAACATTCTTTTTTCCTGTTAGATGATATTTCGATGACTTGTTCTATCCACACTGGAAACCTGTCATAGCTGGGTTTTTAATAGAAACCAGGTTTCACAAAATGAAATACAACCTGCATGATAACTCTGGACGTTCTGTGTACCTCCCGGCGCTGAGGTCGTTTAGTTGAACAAGAAAAACCACTTCATGCGTAGTGACTCTAATTTTCTTGCAAAATTATGTACCTCTTGTTCCCTTTCCGTTAACGGCGACTTTATTCGCAGCTCCTTAACTGTCGGCTGAAAGTGATCCTCGATCTGCATGCAACAGATCTGAAAATAAGTGAACATGAAATGAAGCTGCACGCTGACTTCGCAAGGAAAGCCTGGATAAAGTATAGATCACAGAACACATATCTGGGAGATCTGGCTCAAAAGCCGATCGATAGTAACGGGGAGAAGGCACGCAATTTCATTTCGTGGTAGCTGTCCACCAATATTCCCCTAATAACTCAATACACAAGATTCTCTTCATCTTTACTGATAAATGAATTTGAAAGGTATGTTTCGGAATGGTTGTCATTTTCCTTTGTAAAATGCATCTCGGAATTTAGCTGAAAGATTTTTTTGCGGATATATCTGTTTTAAATGTCACTCAGTAGGGGAGCCAATGAACACGGTAAACGCCTTGAGTGGGAAGAAAACCTTGATCTGACGAATCAAATGAGTCAGGGCACGACACACACCGTTAGCGGGAGAAGAAGGCTAGTAACACGAGGACAATAGCATTCCCTTGCGGCTGTTTGTCCTTCCTGGGCACTTTCTCGGTAAGCCTTGCGTTCCACGCAACAGGTTGCGTCCTGCAGTCATCCTTGTTTCTGGTTGGTTTCTTGCTATAGCACTATACTACTCTCTCTTACTAGTGTTTAATTTTGTGTCAGTAATTCCATGTCCGAAAGCACAGCCCTCCTCGTAAATCACATCTAAATCTATACTTCTAAACATCTCGAAAATTAGTAATGTTTCTAATTCTCATATTTCACCCTTTCGGAAGAAATGAAAACTAGGCGAGGAACGCTGAAAAGTGCTCTCGTGAGATTCTAGGAACGAATCACCTGTTAAGCGAGTTTGCCAAGAAGGACAAATATGCGTAAATAAACAATTTCTTTGTAGCGCTACGCAGTCTCTCATCCGCATCACCTTGATTCTCTCTTTCCAGTGTTAACCGTATTACGATTCTATCAGAGGAAAATTGAAAGACTACAGGTTACATTGTCTTTTGCATCAGGATCATTAGGCACTGAATCCTAGTTCACTTAGACGAAGATTGAGGGGAGAATGTGGCCGTCGCCTGTTCAAAAATCCAGTTAAGCATTTACGCGAAGTGATTCAGGAGGACCACAAACACTGTAACGCAGTATAGGCGAACAAAGGTTCGACTTCTGCTTCTCCCGAGACAAATCTCTCAACCATTGCAGAACTCACTTGCCCACCATCACAAGTAAAGTTAAGTATGGAATCATTAAGGAATACAGAAATACAGGAAACTACATAAGTAGACGTGACAGAATGGTTAGTTCTGACATGCGCGTGTGCAAAAACAAACATTGTTGAGTATCGACAGCTGCACGAAATAATCAGAAATTTATTTGCTAACTATGAATTCCTTGAGATCAACTTTATTAGATACAGATCTACTATCCATAAGTGACATATGGCAATCTCTGCTGGGTTCGAGTACCGTTCCGACACAAATTATCATGTCACTACATCTACATCTACGTGATTACTCTGCTATTCACAATAAAGTGCTTGGCAGAGGGTTCAATGAACCACCTTCAAGCTGTTTCTACCGTTACACTCTCGAATGGCGTGCGGGAAAAACGAGCACTTAAATTTTGCTGTTCGAGCCCTGATTTCTCTTATTTTTATCGGATGATCATTTCTCCCTATGCAGGTGGGTGCCAACAGAATGTTTTCGCAATCGGAGGAGAAAACTGGTGATTGAAATTTCATGAGAAAGTCCCATCGCAACGAAAAACGCCTTTGTTTTAATGATTGCCACTCCAATTCACTTATCATGTCTGTGGCACCATCTCCCCTATTTCGAGATAATACAAAACGAGCTGCCCTTCTTTGTACTTTGTCAATGTCATCCGTCAGTCCTACCTTATGTGGATCCCACACCGCACAGCAATACTCCAGAAGAGGGCGGACAAGCGTGGTGTAAGCAGTCTCTTTAGTAGACCTGTTGCACCTTCTAAGTGTTCTGCCAATGAATTGCAGTCTTTGGTTTGCTCTACCCACAGTATTATCTATGGGAATGTTCCAATTTAGGTTATTTGTAATTGTAATCCCTTAGTATTTAGTTGAATTTGCAGCCTTCAGATTTGTGTGACTTATCGCTTAAACGAAATTTAGCTGATTTCTTTTAGTACTTACGTGAATAAATTCCCACTTTTCCTTATTCAGGGTCAATTGCCACTTTTCGCACCATACAGGTATCTTATCTAAATCATTTTGCAAGTCGTTTTGATCATCTGACGACTTTACAAGACGGTAAATGACAGCATCATCTGCAAACAATCTAATACGGCTACTCAGATCGTCTCCTATGTCGTTATTGTAGATCAGGAACAATATAGAGCGTATAACACTTCCTTGGTAAGTGTGGAAACGATAACTATGGCGATGTTGTCACCAAATGCGTCCAAACAGGACCAAGGTGCTGTTGTTCTTTTCTTGGCTGCCGAAGGACAATGAGAAATGTGTAAAGGGGAGCATGTCTGTCGAAAACTGGCTTTGTGGAATGGTGCGCCAAGTTGCGAGCTGGTTGCAACACGATATAAAACATCAGTCGATCTGGGAGGCTAGCCTCGTCGATTATTGACAAGTGGGTGACACTCGAGCACCCGCCGTATAGTCCCAATCTGTCCCCACACGCCTTCGGTTCCTTGAAAAACGCCTTGAAGGGTCGATGATTGCCTTCGGACAAACATGTGCAGCATGCAGTTACGGACTGTTTCACGAGGCAGGGCGAGGTATTTTACAATACGTGTATCTTCGAAATGCTGCATCGGTTTGATGATTGACTCGAGGCTCACGGCGATTTTGTCTGATTAGAATACCGATTCTGAACTTCATGGCCTCAGAACGGAAACGTTGTGATCGCCCCTTGTAGGTCTATAAGTAATACAGCCTGTGTCAAGGAATTCGGAGTCAGCGAATTAATTTCGAAGACGGTACAGTTGAAACCAGCTCTTTCCCTATGTGGCTATAACAAATATTTCCTACAACATGTCATTGGTTGGATAAAACGCGAACACTAAACTCCAGACTGCTGACTGAGCAGATTTTCGGATTTATTCTCGTAAGGAAACAGAGACTACGTTTCCTTTAATCCTATATACAAAATCTGGGCGCTGTTATGGAACGAATTCTTCGTCGCGTCGGTTTAACATAGTTTATCCACTACTGAGCAAAACTGAACGTACTCAGATAGTTCTCTCTTTACTTATTCTGATCATCACTAAACTGACACACAATATTTTTAGCGCAACGCAATCTGACTTTCAATAATCCCTACAAAAAAATGGCCCTGACTATCAATAACCTATACCTTTCATGAATCACTTACCTCACAAAAATCTTCGTTACTCGAACTACTGCAATACAGCGAGCGCCAATACTGCCAGCTAAATAAAAGATTCTAACTACTGAAGGCACTAACTACTGATAGGAATACTTAGCAAATGAAAGATTATGATAGAGAACAAACAATGTATTTACCTTAATAGTGTTCAAAAGTCATAATAAATAAATAAATAAATAAATATATATATATATATATATATCAGTTCATGACGTCCAGTCTTACAAATTTACTGTCTCTGATGGACGCACGTCCAGATCATCCGCTCTCAAAATTCTGCCATCTCTCTCCCCACGTCCACCACTGCTGGCGGCTCACCTCCAACTGCGCAACGCTACGCGCTGTTCACAACCAACTGCCCAACAATACAATAGCGAATATTACAACAACGCCAACGAGCCACAGACTGCACACAGCACAGCCAGTGATTTTCATACAGAGCGCTACGTGGCGTTACCGACATAAAAACCTAAACATCCTACTTACACACGTTTAGGCCGTTTTTTTCTCTGGGACCCCGGTAGTGTAGTACTGCTTGATTTTTCTCACAAAGGGGAAACCGTCACTGCAGTATACTACTGCAGTCTCGTGATGGATGTACGGGAGGCTGTAAAGACGAAGCGTCCCGAAAAGCTTCTACGGGGTCCATTTTCCTCCACGACAACATCCCAGATCGCTCTGTAGAGGGCGCAGTCACAAATACTGCATCTTGAGCAATCGAATTTTGCCTCACTGCCCTGTCCTTACCTGGCGTGGCAACCAGTGACTTCTCCTTCCCGTAAGAAGAAACAATTATGTTACTGGCATTTTCAGGATGATGAGATGATTTTCGAAATGGAATGCAACGAGAACAGCCAGAATGCAGTCTTCTGCAACCAAGATCTCCGCCAGATCACCCACTGTAGAGAAAACTGTGTCACATTAAAGAGTAAACCAGCGGGGAGATGCTCATATCGCAGCACAAAAAGATGAATAGGTTCCTGTTTAAAAGACTGACTGAAAAGTGAGGTACCAACTAGCTCATTCTACCTACCTGAACGCCTTTAAAGATTTACCAAAAAACTTTGGCATGCGAACATATTCGCACTCTTTCTAAAATGCAACTCACTTCTCACTCCCACGACCCCCCATAAATGTAACTCGCTCTCACCCACTAACCCATCGCTGTAAGTCGCTCATACCCATCCACTCCAACATGCCCATTCTCACTTATTCATTCAGCCCATCTCCTTGTGTCTCTCTGCAATTGTCTCTTGTGCTACAGCCACAGTGCCCGTCGTTCTGTCTTACTATTACAGTCTTCTCTCACCGTCACCGTTTCCCTCTTACTGCTACTATGTCATTCATTCGTTCCCACTGCTGCTCTCTCTCCTCACAGTCACCATCTCTCTCTTCCTCGTTCTCATTGTCATAGACTCCATCTCTCATTATCACTGATTGTCAACCACTTCCACTTCCTCCGTCTCTTTATTCCTGCCCCACAGACACTGTCTCCTTAACTCTTTTCCTAGCACTGTTCTGTCACTCTCAACTATGTTCCACTGCCACTATGTCCCTCTCTTTCTGCCAGACTGCCATTGCCTTCATCGCTCTTTCTAAACCACAACCACTGTCTACTATCTTCCGGTATTTATTAGTTTTCCACCTCTTTGCCACACCAAGAGAGCTAATATGTTATGATGGTAAAATTTCTGAAACATTTTTAAAGGTGCTGAGGAAGTTAGAATGAGGCTGCTAGAACTTCACTTGTCAGTCACATTCTTTTAATTAAAGAGTAATATATTCACCCTTTTTGTGCTCCGATAGGAGTAATTTTCCGCTGGTTTCCTTCTTTTCCCTGTTGCAGCAGAGCATGTCACTCGTATGAAAATAACCTTGTGGGTCAGTAAAATTTTGATACTTTAATTATGTGAAATTTAAATAACGGAAAACTAATTTTACTCCTCAGTTCGGATTTTTCGTGCACAAAAATTTTTCATGTGCTTCAGTACTACGATAAAGGTTTCCCAGAAGCTTTCTGATGATACCGGAGGCACTTTAGAGCCTATTTCTCCGTGCTACGTCACTTTATAAACTACGTTTCCGTCTCACACCGGATTTTACATCCATATTTCATGTGTACAAGTAGAGTAACTTTTAATCTCTGTAACTCGGAAACGAATAAAGCTATCAATAAATTTTCAACGATTTTGAGATCCATATTTTAGGAATACATTGTAAAAAATTGCAACCATTTGCTGTGCATAGCAGTCTTTAAATCCGCGACTCGGTTTTTGTACCAAAAAATCATGTTTTGGTGGTTTTCTCAGGTACCGTCGATGAACTGAATGCCGCCTCCGCTACTTAAGGCGCATCGGATACCACATCTTATGTAAAAAGAACCAACTGATTTGCTCAGTTTGCCTAAACTGGAGGAAGTGTGTAATATTCAAACTTTGACCCTTTACAGTAGAAGAGTTGCGGTACGACAATTTTTCTGTTGAGTATTGTTGAGTATCCAAATGAAACCTAGCTCAAGGGCTATCCAAAATACTCGACTGTTCCGTTCTACCACCGGTAGAACACGAGAAATGAGCCTTGGGAAAATGTCGTTTTTATGCGCGGTGTTTTTGAATGCGTACCGATATGTAGAGAAAAACTAATACCATCACCCAGTTTCGTGATAGTAGCCTGATTTTTCTGGAGGTGATTGTTGTAGTAAGTCGTGCCATCGCACGTGATTTAATTTCCGTCGGGCTCCATCAACTTACATCACCGATTATCAGCTTCCTAACATTCGATTCTTTTACTTCGTGATACTAAGTGACAGTAGTATCACCTTTGTTGAGGAAAGCAAACTATACTGAAGCAAAGTGTCTACAAAATTGGAACTACAGGCTGTAAAGATAACTGTTTACTAACTACAGCAGTAGTGTAGGGAAAAGGAGATGAACACTTTGGTATAGAACACTCGTGGCCTATCAAGTCGGAAAACAAACTCAAGTTGAATTAAACTATATGGATCTAGAGGCCTTTGGAGAATGGGAATTTAGACTGAGGCGGGAGGTATGCTACGATAGTCCGTGCTGTTGTGCAAAGCCACTATGGCAGGGTGGTGTAGTGGGTAGCTATTTGCCAAATTTTCATTCATCGTTTCAAAGTGGAATTGGCGTATAAAAGCCACCTAAACTACAGCGCAAGCGCGCCATGTGAGATACTGTATATCCTCTCGCCCTCTTGCGCCCCCGGCTTCATCGACCTTAAGCATTTGACTACCAATTTCTTCTTCCTGCGACCACCTGCTTAGCTGGGTGGTAATGTGCTTGCCTCCCCTGCACTGGGCCTGGTTTCGTTTCCCGACCGGGTTGGAGATTTTTCTCCGCTGGGGGACTGGGTGTTGTGTTTTGTTCTCATCATCGGCCGCAAGTCGCCCAATGTGGCGCCGAATGAAATAAGATTTGCACTAGGCGGCCGAACCCGACTGGGACCTCCCGGTGAACAATGCCATACCACCATTTCATTTCATTTTCTTTTTCCCGCTAAAATTGTCCCTGAATATTAAAACTCGTTCTTGCAAAACTGTAAGACTGACTTAAATTTTACCTCAACATATTGTGAATTTTAACAGCGTGAGATAACGATTAAATGGTTTTGTTTCCCTTGCCTACTTATTATGATACTATTGTTCTTGTAAGTGTTAATTTTAGATCGAATTCAAAATCTCGGGTAGCATATCATTGGGCTCACCATTGCCAGCGCGGCTCTCTCTGCGACCACTTCAAAAGAAGCTGTAACAATGATCGTCGCGCTAACAATCCGTGATGCTACAAAGGTTACAAAGGTTCCACTGTCCTTGCGGATCTCGTATTGCTGCAAACGAGCGTATTTTCTGACTCGAAGCGCGTCACCTGGTTGTACGATCCTGCACTGGCGAGCCAACACTGCGTCTGCTCTCTCAATCGCCATCTATATGAGAGCGTCGAGATCCTGCGTAGCGTTCTGTATGGCCCTCCGGAATCCATAGAGCCGTTGGCTCCCGATCAGCAATATCCTGGATGTCTCGACAGGCCATGATATTGCCGCATTCGAATTCTACACGTGCTGGTAGATGTTTCTTCTCTTTACACGTGGCGTTAACGCTACCTTCTTACAAACAAGCGAGATTCAAATGTGAGTTATGAACGAGAAACACGCTGAGTAATCTTTCTTTATACATAGATGGAAGTGCTCTTAGCCCTCTCTGCGTACTTTGTGGCACTCTGCTGAAATGGTATTCATTTATACATCGAAGCATGTAGGACGTTTTATACAAGTTTGACGATTGTTACATACTACCTTCATCGTGTTGCATATTCAATGGTCATCAGTGTACGTTTCAAATTACGGTCTTGCTAGAAGGACACTTCTGACATACTTTGCCAGCATTATAAGGCCATTTAGTTGCCCAGTTACTGATGGTTTAAACTATAACTAGCTTTCCTTATCCGGCAACTAAGATCTAATAAACTATTTCTGATAATTTGTGTATTTAACTAGCTGTTTCTCCCAAGGGTGAAACGTGTAAATGATAACATATCTGACAATTAACATGTAGTGTAATTAAGCGATAGATTAATATTCAAGAGAAATATAAACTTTAGTAATCCTCATAGAATAGTCAAGAACCACATAAAACACATAGCGGCATAAACCTAGTGAGTAATGTATATCAGTTGCGTCTTAGGTGGCCAAACGTATGTATAGCTTAGTGTAAAATTATTAGTGCCTGTGCTCGGTCAAGCTGATCACAATATTTCCACTGATGGTCTTCTTGGGGCCGTCTGGTGTCAGCTTGGTTACAATAATGTAGCAGCTTTTCTCGAATTATCCCCGAAATTATTTTCACGTTCGCACGCCGCATGGAATCATCAGTGTGCAATGATCAGTATTTCGATAGACAATGGATGATAGGGGTCCAGTAAAATAGTTCTTTATTGTATATCGAAATGAAAAATGAAAAAAAAACTGTTCTGTAAATTAGAACGTGAGTGTGTGGTGCAAGTGCTTTACTAGCATCCAGCAACCATCGACCCACACGACATACGAATTAAATGGAAATTGGCACGACATACCTTTGATAATTGTAGATCTACATTTTGAATCTATTAACAAATAAAAGAGCTAACACTGACGATATAGTCTGCGTTAATAACTTGTAACTTCCCCAGTTATATAAGACATCACCAATAATGGCTCAACAATCTCTCTAAAGATTTAATCCCTCTCCTAATACGTCTACTTTCCTCGAAGTCCAATCGTCATCACCCCAAATTTCATCTTTTTCCTTTTTTCTCTCTCCTCACGAATGGAGTAAACATCAGGTCGGGAATTTCATGCTCTCGCAGTCGCTGTCGCTCTCGCAGTCGTAATTCCCATAACTGCGACGTGTAGTAATCAAACTTCACTACCGTAGGTTGATCGCTCTCAGGGCCGATGACTGATCCTCCACACTAACAGAAGTAGTTTCAGTTATGGTAATAATACTCGTGATATACCGTAGGTTTCAACACATCGAGAGCTAATATCTGCGCACTATTTCTTTAGCTCTTCGGACCCTAATACCGAACTGGTAGAAATTTGAAACCTTCGGACAAAAATCGCGTTTGTTCACTTTTGTGATCAAGTTAATACTCTAGCGCAGTAAACAGTGAAGGTGCTACTGTTTGCAATTTTGCCTTTCCTCGGCTGCTGGCTACATCTCGAGAGTTCTCTCGCGATGAAAGCTGGTAGTCTGTCGCAATGCTACATAAGACTTATTTTTGGAACTGCAGTTTCGGTTTTGGCTGTAGGAAACAGATGAATATCGAGCAATTCCTCATACTCCAGTTCGTCGGATAAGTTCTGTCGGTAATTGATATGAAGTGTAAAGCACAGGACCCATTTTGCTTTTTAGTAAAATAACACGAAGAAAATTGTGAGAGTCCTATTTACTCGCACATTGTATTTAATATAGCTAGGCTTTTATCCAGTCAGCTCTTACTTGTTCTCTCGCCCGGTCGTTTTGTCGGTTTGTAACCATGCCATGGCTTGTAAAACACATATGTGGTGGTGTTCAGAGGTAAGCAGTATTATATGAACTCTCGTGAGTACTTATTTCGATAAGAACGTGACAATAGACGTAAATGTCGTTGCTTATTTATCATTTTTTTGCATTATAACCATTACTTAGCGCATCAGTGTTCGTTCTTGGATAAATAGACCTCATGAATGTAAAGAAACGATTTGTATTAGTATTCTGATTATTGTCTAATTATGAAGACAAGGCAGCAAAACATAGGAGGTAGCTATTGACCCATAGGGGACAGCTTGTCCATCAAGGTGCCGCAACGGCGACATGCGCTTAACCTATGCACGAGGGGCGTTCAATAAGTAATGCAACACGTTTTTCTGAAAGCAGATTGGTTTTATTCGTAATTCGTAATACACCATATTGTCCCCCACACTTTTGGCTACGAAACTCTGCTTTTCAAAGTAATCTACGTTCAATGCGACGGCTTTACGCCATATTACTGGAAGGGCCTGTACGCTCACATGGTACCATTCTACTGGACAAGTTAACGTCTTGTTGCATCAACAACAGAGGTGTACAGTTGCGCAGCAGTTGTTTGATTGTGACCCGTGGATAACATAGAATGAGTGTGTCCGCACGTTCCAACGTTGCAGGAATCGCAGCTGTGTGCGACCGGCCGGTACTCTGAGGTCGGACAGGTTTGCACTACCTTGTTGCTACGATGGTAGACACCTTGCCCAATGACTCACCGAGCTTTTGGTCACTGCCAGGTCTCCGTAGACATTCTGCAAGCGCCTATGAATATCTGGGATGCTCTGGTTTTCTGCCAAAAGAAACTCAGTGATAGCTCTCTGCTTGGAACGCACCTCCATTGCAGACGCCATTTTCAAGGCTACGTATAGCGTCGCCTTCTATAGGAACTCCATGGACCTGTAGGGGCAAAAGCGGGAGTATTCCACAATGTCCCACAACACATTCCGCATTTTTTTGGCCGAAATTGGCCGAGATGAAACTATGTTGCTCTTTTATTGAACGTCCCTCATAATAATGACAGTTATATGTGAGACAAGCTTTTACAAAGAGAAAAACAAGCAGTGAGAATAAAACCACTAGTGAACACAAGTAGTTGCTGCAGATTTTCACACAGATGTAACGTGGTAGAGTAACTAAACTAAGTGCAGTGTAGCAAAGAAGTACAGGGTGATTCAAAAAGAATACCACAACTTTAGGAATTTAAAACTCTGCAACGACAAAAGGCAGAGCTAAGCACTATCTGTCGGCGAATTAAGGGAGCTATAAAGTTTCATTTAGTTGTACATTTGTTCGCTTGAGGCGCTGTTGACTAGGCGTCAGCGTCAGTTGATGCTAAGATGGCGACCGCTCAACAGAAAGCTTTTTGTGTTATTGAGTACGGCAGAAGTGAATCGTCGACAGTTGTTCAGCGTGCATTTCGAACGAAGTATGGTGTTAAACCTCCTGATAGGTGGCTTATTAAACGTTGGTATAAACAGTTTACAGAGGATGGGTGTTTGTGCAAAGGGAAAAGTTCTGGACGGCCGAGAACGAGTGATGAAAATAGCACGCATCCAGCAAGCATTTGTTCGCAGCCCAGGAAAATCGACTCGCAGAGCTAGCAGAGAGCTGCAAATTCCACAATCAACTGTATGGAGAGTCCTACGAAAAAGGTTAGTTATGAAACCTTATCGTCTGAAATTGGTTCAAGCACTGTCTGCAGCTGATAAGATTAAAAGAATCGATTTCTGTGATTTTATCCTTGCTCAAATGGAAACAGATGAATCTTTCGTTTCAAAGATTGTGTTTAGTGATGAAGCAACTTTCCACACTAACGGGAAAGTTAACCGTCACAATGTCTGTATATGGGGCACTGAGAATCCGCGGGAAACAACTCAGTATGAACGTGACTCGCCTAAGGTGAACGTTTTCTGTGCCATTTCAGCCAATAAAGTTTTTGGTCCCTTTTTCTTCGAAGGTGCTACTGTAACTGGACTACAGTATCTGGAGATGTTAGAGAATTGGCTGTTCCCTCAGCTCGAACAAGAAGCACAACAATTCATATTTCAGCAGGATGGAGCGCCACCACATTGGCACTTATCTGTCCGTAACTACCTGAACGTCAACTACCCGAGGCGATGGATCGGCCGCTAGGCAGCCCGTGACAGAGCACTTCATCACTGGCCTCCAAGAAGCCCTGATCTTACCCCCCGCGATTTTTTCTTATGGGGGTATGTTAAGGATATGGTGTTTCGGCCACCTCTCCCAGCCACCATTGACGATTTGAAACGAGAAATAACAGCAGCTATCCAAACTGTTACGCCTGATATGCTACAGAGAGTGTGGATCGAGTTGGAGTATCGGGTTGATATTGCTCGAGTGTCTGGAGGGGGCCATATTGAACACCTCTGAACTTGTTTTTGAGTGAAAAGAAACCTTTTTAAATACTCTTTGTAATGATGTATAACAGAATGTTATATTATGTTTCTTTCATTAAATACACATTTTTAAAGTTGTGGTATTCTTTTTGAATCACCCTGTATTAAAGAACAGGTAGGCATGAAATTTTATTTCTCATCTAGAAAAAACGAAGTTACATAATTAATGTTCTGCTTGTTTGCAGGTACTTGTCTGCGGTCTTGACATACAGAAGGATCAAAAAAAAAAAAAAAAATGTATCCACTGTTTAAAAGTCCATAACTTGCAAAGTAATTGACGGATTTGTCTCATTTTTGGTGAAAGTGTAGCTTAAATTCCAACTTCAAGATATCACTGTAGGTGTTCGAAATGGTCACCATTAACATCCACACACAAACGATGCTGCCGAACTGCAGCACGAATTACTGACTGCAACGTGTTCAGTTGGATATTTGCACATTAATGTACGATGGATTCTCGAAGTTCACCCAATGTGGGTGGATTTTGTCGATAAACGACGTCCTTTAGTGTTCCCCACGGATAAAAGTCCAGAGGAGTTAGGTCTGGGGAACGTGGTGGATACTCCACAGCACCTCTACGGCCTATCCATCTTCCTGGTAGATTTTCGTCCAGATACGCCCTAACACAATTTTGGTAGTGGGCTGGGGCACCACCTTGTTGAAAGTAAACTCTTCCGTCTCCATATAAGTCTCGGATGGCAGATAACATGTGCCGTCAAAGAAGAATGGTCCAATCAAGCCCCGGTAAGACAACCCACACCACACATTTACTCCTGGCAAATTCACGGCAAATTTGCCTCGAATGCGACGAATCGTTAAACGTGTCGGTGGCTCTGTTTCATACTCATTTCGAGATTGCCGTTGAACCTCATCAATGTTTTTGTACTTCAAAACTGACTTCCTTTCATCGAACGTAAGCCTTGCGCCAGCCATGTTTACTCGAGTAACTAGGTGCAACTAAGAACATAACACTGAATACCTGGCGACTGTCATCTGACAAAACAAAACAACGCAATACAACGCTTGTGTGATGATTGCCGGAACTACAAACTATTATACTACCAAAGATGACAACTCCGTCAATTAGTTTGCCAGTTATGGACTTTTAAACAGTGGATACATTTTTTTGGACCCCTCTGTATATTGAAACTCCGTGCTGTAGTACCGTAGCCTGAAGTTAAGGAACGAAAATAAAATGGCACAGTCCATCTCCTCTTTATTAATGACGAACTCACTCATCGCTAACGAAAGGTACCAAATTGCACAATGGGAGAAAGCCGTTCCAGTTGTGAGGCTGAACTATCGCTAGTGGTTTCCCAGTCCTCAATGACGTTCACTTTTCTACACTGTGCACTCACTCTGATTCTCGAGCATAGGCTGCGTTCCTAGTATGAGAGCGACCCAGCTGCATGCTTAAGATGTGTCCCGGAAATGGAGTCGCTGCACACTCGCACTAGCATGCTGACCATCACAGGAAGTTCTGCGGTCTCTTCTGCAGTACTAGGAGTCACAGGATGTGAATCTAGGATGTTTGCAGATCCGAGTGCGATCACCCACTAACACGGTCCCATCGAGGAGAAAAAAGCGACTGAAATGTAGCGGTTTTAAGGGCGGAGGGGAAAAAGTGCAACGGCAAGTGCCGTGGGAAAAAAACCTCTGCAATATTCTGGGCGGATAATAGGGCTACTGGTGAGTTTGTACCATATAGCGGTAGTTCATGCTTTGGTGTTGCGGATTCTTCGTAGAGAGGTATTACCGTTGTAGCTGGTCTGACGAAATCTACTGGGACAGTTGCGGCGTCAGCGTACCTGTAACACACCAAGTCGTCATATGAGTGGTCAGTCTGATTATAAAATTGGTCGCTCGTTGTGTAGGTTCGTGTGTGGGTTTGTTTGTGGCTTCTGTATTCGAATTCCTGCCTTTGCCAATTAATTGGCTGTAGGGGTGCAGCTGGTTACGCCATTCAGTCCTGCTGTAATACATGGACATGGCGGTATAGCATTGTTTGTGTGCTCATTTAATCCTTCCATAGGCGGCTAATTTTCCGTAAGGAAAAGTGTTTTTGGGCGGTTACGCTTCCACCTGTGGTTATGACCATTGTTCCGCAGCTTCAGGATGAAGGTGTTGTTCGAGATGTGCCCGCTTCTGTTGCAGCCTTGCGAGGACGGCTCGCCAACGTTCCGCGAGGTGCAGTGCTCCGAGATGGACTCTAAACCGTTCGAGGATAAGCTGCACAAGTGGAAACCATACCGAAAGGTCGGCGACCCTGCAGGTGAGTGGCAGGCGCCTACAATTCGGCACACACTTCACAGAATAAACAAAATTTTGCTAGCCCCACAATGAGCCAAGTATTTTGCATTTTACTCCACTCTTCGTAAAAATCTGGGGTATTTGCTAGTGGGCGAAATTGATTAATGGTGTGACTGTGTGTACAAAAATCTAACTGATAACCGAGATGATGGTAGACAAGAAATGCAAGGATAAGATTCGAAGGAACACTGTCGGAAGAGTTCGAGATCAAGACTGGTGTCAAGCAGGATGATCAACTGTCACCAGTTTTGTTCATCATAACGCTGGAGCGGATTACCAGGGAATGATGGGCAATATACAAAGAAATGGGAATACCAAAGTGGCACGTGGGACATAAAAAGGACAATTGGCTTCAAATGGACTTTGGGTTCAAATTGACTTCCTGCTCTTTAAGGCTAAGGACAGTCTACTCAAATACCAAGACTACTCAAATACCAAGGCATTGAATACCACTAGAATGGAGAAACTCTAAAATTCCTTGCATAAGATGAACAAATTCAAATGCACGGGAGAGAAAATACAACAGGAGAAAACAGCATTAGTGTGGTGATAATACAGACTCTTAAGAAGTTGACGATAGTCTTCTGTGTGACGAGAGAAGTGTACAGGATGGTCAAAAAATAGTTCAAATGGCTCTGAGCGCTATGGGACTTAACATATGCGGTCATCAGTCCCCTAGAACTACTTAAACCTAACTAACCTAAGGACATCACACACATCCATGCCCGAGGCAGGATTCGAACCTGCGACCGTACCGGTCGCGCGGGTCCAGACTGAAGCGCCTAGAACCGCTCGGCCACAACGGCCGGCGATGGTCAGAGACGGTCTGAGAAGTTTGCAAGGGTGTTGCAGGAGAGTTTGTGCTGAGAAATAATTGTTACGAAAAAGTTCGATAGTTTGCATCGTTTTCGAGTTATTTAGCATTAAAGGTACGTGAATTACCACTTACTCAAATGTTCATTACCAGCCTTTTTTGGGTTTCTTTGGTCTGAGGAAAGCAAACTAAGAACCCTTTTTCCTGCCTCTGGCAGGGTGCTTGAATTTGCTGCACGCAACCACCTGATAGGCTAACTTTGATGCTAAATAGCTCGGTGCAATACCCACCAAGCTTTTCAGACTACTTCTGATTACCCTGTATAATGAACATCATATATCTGCAGCCGCGAAAATGAGATACTACGTGGCAACAGTGAGGAATGCGCTACTGTAGGCGAATAACGTGAGGCGATAACACTAGGAAGACATGGCGCGGAACTGGTAGAGGCACGTGAGAGAAAACTACTGAGGAGAATACTCGGCTCTAAAAGATTTGCTGAATGGCAGATACAGAGTCCTAGAGAATACCAAAGCATAAGAACTCGCAAAGGAACCTTCCTGACCTGCCTTTTTTCGATTTTCTCCACGCGTACAGAATTTGAAGGCCAGTGTCCGGGCATCAGTATCCTACAGCAGAACGGTACAACTCTCAAAACCAGTAAAAAAAAATTGCGTTTTAAAATTAGTAGCGCTGACAAACAAATTCGTCAGTGCTTCAGCATGTAGCGTAATCGATTTGTATTCACGAAGTCGCTCGTTCGAATCTTGCTAGTATTATACACTACTTTTCCCTTTATTTGAATTACTTTTTATTAAGAAATGCAAATGTTAACAAATATTGAATCATCTTTTTATTTTTAAATACTGCCCTTAAGCCAATAATTTAAAATTTGATACAGACACCCAAAATGTCTTTTCGTTAAATGAATCTTATAGGTCAATAATACTCCTCAGTATCTAAAAGTAAAACTGTATTTGATTTTCTATTTGATGTTTGGCATTTTTGTTCCAATTTTAATGGATTTTACATACTCGCATTTTCGTAGCTAGTAATAAAAAATAAAACCATGTCATTTGTCTTAAAGAATCATGTTTCTATATTTGTTAATTAACATTTACATTTGTTAATAAATATGTAATTCTGGAAAAAGTATACCTCTATCACTATTTCAACCCACGACATTATGTTTATAGCCCAAATACACTATGAGCTGAGCTGGCCGAAGGCATGTATTCAGCTTACCATCAACATCTGACAGCAAACTGTGCGGATTTGCTCGCAAACTTCAGTGACTGTATTAGGATAGGCAAATTATGTATTATAGTATAAGCTAGCTACAGAACAATGAAATTATTTCCTTTTTTCAACCCATAATCGTCATCTTCTAGAATTTACCATTCATTACGGTCTCCAGTTATACGCATACATGTTGTTTCTTCTTGTTTTCTAATGTCATCTACCCACTTTCCATCGTTTCGACGTCTCATACATTTCTTATCAGTTTGAACTTCATCTACCTACCATCCATTCATCTTTGTCTACTCGTATGTTCCACTATACGAAAAAAAACGGAAAAGTACACTCAATTATCAGACAATTTCACCATGTTAAGAGATTATGGAAATGTGAAGGAAATTGAAACGTGTGTCTTTCATGAGCTAACCAAACAACTTGCAAAGTCTCAGTGATTACAATACAATTACGGTTAATTTCTACCACAAATAACGCCCTAAGACAAATAACGTAGTAACACATTTAACGAAAAGTGGTTTCGGTCCAGTGGTTATCCTCCAATGATGTTGCATGACGTCATTGGCGTACGAAACCGCAATAGGAATTGAAGAGGAGCTTGATAGGTCATAGCTACGGTGTTATAGTAAAGTAGACAACAGAATAATTGAGTGAATGAAGAGAGATTCTACACCCCATTGTTATGCACGTGTTGAGACTAGTGGTTGCCATTAGGAACTGTTACTATGGGCTCAGGTTATTGGTACAAGTTGTTTATGTCAGTACTAAATCAAGTAACAGGTTTATCAAAAAGGGCTTTTCAAATTTGAAAACTCGCAGATTTTTTCATTTAACTTACAGACACGATTTTGCTATCATTTTGTACCAGTTACATAAAGTACTTTACCTTATACGTAAACATTTTCGGTGGGACGTCAGGTAGTTGTGCAGGACACATCCCATCTGAAATCGATTTCTCGCCAAATTCGCTGCAGCATGTCAGGTGTGACTTGTCCAACTGCAAGGTAGATTCTAGCTCTGACCTCTTGTAGAGAAACCGGTGAAGGTTGAACAAACACAATATCCTTGACGAATCCTAAAACGAAAAGTTGTCACAGTTTTCACCTCTTAAAACCAAGACACACAGCGGGCATACCCAGGGCCAGTAAATGTAGCCAGCAATCTTTTCCGCTACTGTCACTAGCGCTTGCTGCGGCGCAATTCTGTACTAGCATACAGTCAAAAGTTGATCTATTTTCCGTCAAGATGACACCAAGACTAAGTCTCTAAGTAGTATGAATAAGTTTGTACGAATTTTCTAAGTTGTAAATCCTTTTAACACACGTTGTATTGATTTCTGACCATTAGTTGGTTATCTCAATGTACTCAGTATATTAAAGAATATGGCGGGCAGTATAATAGTCACTTCAGACTTTATTTCGGGTGATGGAGTTGTTTCTAATGAAGTTATACCTGAAAGTAAACTGCATAATATCCAGTCTGGTGCAAAGATTAGCAACTTATTTCAAAGGTTTACAAACGTAAAATTGTGTTGTTAATGAAATGGAAACACATAAAGTCCTTTGACTACAACATCAGTAAGTCTCAGTTGAACTCAGTCAAGTAAGACAAATACCTGAGGTAACAATTTTTGGGGATATGAAATGGAAAAATTACTTAGGTTCAGTCGTACGTAAAGCAGGTGGCAGTCTATAGTTCATTGGTAGGACACGGAGAAAATTAATCAGTCTTCTAAAGACATTGCTTACAGAACATTCGCACGACCAACCTCGAATACTGTTTACGTGTTTGGATCCCGTACCAAATAGGACTAACAGTGGATGTCGAACATATTCAAAGAAGGGCAATCACGAATTTCACAGCATTGTCTACCTCAGGAAAGAGAGTCACGAAAACACTGAAAAGCGTGAATTGGCAGTCGCTTGAAGACAGACGCCAAATGTGCCGCAAGATCCAAGTTAAAAAGTTTAAAGAACCAGCTTTAAGCCAGGAATCTAGTATTACACTACAGCCCACTACGTATCGCCCCGTAGGGATCGGTTAGGCTAGAGCAGAATAATTACAACGCACACAGTAGTATTTAAGCAGTCATCCTCTCCGCGAATCATACAAGAATATAAAGCGATAAAACTCCACGATGTGGAGCAATGCCCGCATCTCGTGGTCGTGCGGTAGCGTTCTCGCTTCCCACGCCCGGGTTCCCGGGTTCGATTCCCGGCGGGGTCAGGGATTTTCTCTGCCTCGTGATGGCTGGGTGTTGTGTGATGTCCTTAGGTTAGTTAGGTTTAAGTAGTTCTAAGTTCTAGGGGACTTATGACCACAGCAGTTGAGTCCCATTGTGCTCAGAGCCATTTGAACCATTTTTGTGGAGCAGGCAGCAGGATGTTTATAACGAATGAACAGTAAAACAACAGCGCCACTTACGACGTATGCAAACATGAGTCGTTTGCTATAGCGAGACATAACATGGATCATTGTGAAACACAAATGAGTGTGAAACGAAACCTATGACTATGACACTGTAAAAACATCATCATCATTCGAATCACTTCATACTCATAAAGCACTTAACTGGAAGCAAACCTAACAGAATATATACCAACAGAAAACTAAACTCCGTCCGAACAGGCCATTAAGGCCCAGCGGTACCGACCGGCCGCCGTGTCATCCTCACCCCAAAGGCATCACTGGATGCGGATATGGAGGGGCATGTGGTCAGCACGCCGCTCTCCCGGCCGTATGTTAGTTTACGAGACCGGAGCCGTTACTTCCCACTCACATAGCTTCTCAGTTGGCCTCCAAAGGGCTGAGTGCACCCCTTGCCAACAGCGTTCGGCAGACCGGGCGGTCAACCACTCAAGTGCTAGCCCAGCCAGACAGTGCTTAACTTCGGTGACCTGATAGGAACCGGTATTACCACTGCGGCAAGACCGTTGGCATATACATATAAGAATCGTTTTGATGGCACTTTACACATAAAACAGAAATTAAAACGCTAGGTTGTATCTTTCATTGTACGCTAGATTCTATCTTCCATCTTTTTGAGAAAATTTTAAAGAGCTTTTAAACTGCTGCTGTTTTTAGAAAAAAATTAAAGAGCTTAAGTATGTTAGTTGACATGCACTTTTATTGTATTGATAGTTTTGTTCTTGATGACTGGAAAAGAAATACCCTGCATCCTGAGGTTTCCTAGTGGCAGTGTAAGAAGTAGACTATCAGCTGTATGTTTGTCCTGCCACTATCCATAGAAAAAAACGTTACTCTGTTATACGTGCGTTCTTTCTTTCTTTCTCGGGCCTTTGTCCCGCTCCAACGCGGGGTCGGCTTCGTTATGACGGATTTGGCAGTGTTAATTGCAGAGGGTGGCCAGATGCCATTCCTGCCGCCACCCCGAACCCCCCCCCCCCCCCCGGAACGGAAGTAGTGTACCCCAGCTGCCTGCCTCTAGTGTAAGTCATGAAATAGTGCGAACGTTTTTCAAATGTTTGTGAGTCAGGTAACTGAGGCGGAACTTGGGGTCCAGCCCGGTATTCACCTAGCGAGATGTGGAAAATCGCCTAAAAACCACATCCAGGCTGGCCGGCATAACGGCCCTCGTCGTTAATCCGCCGGGCGGATGCGATCCGTGGCCGGCGCGCCTACCCGAGTCCAGGAAGCAGCATATTAGCGCTCTCGGCTACCCTGTCGGGTTTCTGTTATGCATGTACAGTCTTAATACGTGATCGGAGGCTTTCCCGGCGTATGTGTTGTTTCCAGGGCTGTCGGGTGTCCAGCCGGATGCGATCGTTGAAATCCCACGATATTTCGGCGAATAACCTTTCCGCCATCATCAGGTGGTTCTGATGGAATGGTCTGTCTGCTTATTGTCAGTGACAATGAGTGACAATGACCATTCCATCAGAACCACCTGATGATGGCGGAAAGGTTGTTCGCCGAAATATCGTGGGACTTTAACGATCGCATCCGGCTGGACACCCGAGAGCCCTGGAAACAGTCTTAATACGGTTTGCATGCTAGTACAGAAAATAGTGTTTTATCAGTCTGGTACGTATATCATGGTACGATACGCTTGGTATCTGTAACATCCGCACAGTTATTGAAATAGTTTGTAATTTTAACTCTCCATCTCACAGGATGATATGAAAATGGGTTCAGGTAACGTGAAACGAGTAATCAGTTAAATAAAAAACTGGAACATTCAACCTTGCTTGCAATAGGGACCGCAAGGACTGTCGGTGAACCCGGTCTGTCTCTCTGCAGCAAACCCGTGCGCACTGGTGTGCATCAACGAGGAGCGCGTCTACTCGACGCTGGCGCCGCGCGTCAAGGACGGCACCCCGTGCAAGCCCGGCACCAGGGACATGTGCATCTCCGGCCGCTGCCGGGTGAGCCTGCCGGGGGTTCGCCTCCAGGCACCCCCAGCTGCTGTACAGCCGCCGCTCTTAACGTCGCCACAGCGTAGTCAGTGATCTAGTAGTAGTAGTAGTTGTTGTTGTTGTAGTAGTAGTAAGGTATTTGACATAGTCCTGAACTTTCGTGTAGTAAAAAAAAATCCGAGCTTATCGAATACCAGACCAGATTCGCGACTGTGTTCGACGCTTTCTTGCGGATAGAACTCAACAAGTCGCTCTTAACGGAACAAAATCGACAGACGTCAAGGTAACTTTTCGGAACATTCCAAGGAAGTGTGGTAGGACCGTCACTGTTTACAATATATATAAATGATTTAGTAGCGTCGGATGCTCTTAAAAGCTGTTCGCAGATGGTGCGATTGTCTATAACAAAGTGACCTTCAGAGTATTTATGAATGGTGAAAGCTCTGGAAGAAGACCCTGATCGTAAATAAATGCAACATTCGCATACTTAGAAGAAGAGATTCCCTATTGTAGAACTACGCTATTGGTGACAAACTTTTGGAAACAGTATATACCGTAAAATATGTAGGAGTAACTATCCGGAGTGACTTGAAGTGGAATGCCCACATAAAACAAACAGTAGAAAAATCAGATGTCGGACGAAGGTTCATAGGAAAAATCTTAGGGAAATGTAACTCTTCCACGAAAGTAGTGGCCTACAAGGCGCTTGTTCGACCCATTATTGAATATTGTTCACCTGTCTGGGATCCTTACCATGTAAGATTAATAAAAGAGATAAAGAAGATCCAACGAAGAATGGCGCGTTTCGTTACCGGATCGTTCAGTCGGCGCGAGAGCGTTACGTGTATACTCAACAAACTCCATTGGCAGACGCTACAAGAAATGCGTTGTCCATCATGGAGGCGTTTACTATTGAAATGCAGAGAGAGCGCTTTCCGGAAAGAGTCAGACAACGTATTACTTCCTCCCACAAACATCTCGCGAAATGATGACGACGAGAAAGCTCGATAAATTAGAGCCAACACAGAGCTTTACCGACGCATGGTGCAGGGGATGGCAATTGAATCTGAATGTAGACAAGTGTAATGTGCTGCGAATACATAGAAAGAAAGATCCTTTATCATTTAGCTACAATATAGCAAGTCAGCAGCTGGAAGCAGTTAATCCCATAAATTAATTGGGAGTAGGCATCAGGAGTGATCTAAAATGGAATGACCATATAAAATTAATCGTCGGTAAAGCAGATGCCAGACTGTTTCCACAAAATGCATGTGCAATATCACCATTTCTGTTTACACACTGCATCCAACCTCTTAACACGAACATTAACATGAATTCAAGGAATAAATAGCTGAAAACCACAGGCACTGTTAACTTTGAATTAATAAAAATTACGCTTCCAATTGGAATTACTGACAAATTATCCATCAAATTATTCATGAGAGATAAAATATTATTAAGAGATAATAATTGGAAAATGTCACTTTTGACCAATTTCACGATACATATTCTCCTTAATCCACGACATTGAGCATAGAATACTACCCAGAAACTTTACACCACCACCTGTCCTATACATGCTGGCCAAATACCGGGAGTGAAAGATGCAGTCCACCACCAGGATTCGAACCGTGTTACTTACCAGTCGAGCGCTACCACAAAGGGGTGCCTTTGCGACCTCGGCTACGGAGGTTGATTTAGTGTATGACACTGTTCTAGAAGGAAGTTGTTTGATAAAGTAAAAGGCTAGGGCCACTCCGTTCTTTTATTACCAACTCCCAGACACTGCACATACTATACATATACTGTTTCTCAATGCAACATTACACACATTATCAGCTGGAGATCAGGACCATTGCCATGATTTTTGGTGTCCAATTTTTTATTCTGCAACTTCCCGTTTGCTAACTATGAGAGGACTTTCCCAGAAATGAAAATGATATATTCTTGATCTGTTATGTCAAATGATAGTTGTTTTATTATCTTTGTTATTATTTATTCTGTTACTTTTTTTTTAATAAACTCTTTCACTGTATAGAATGTATTGCTTCACTCACAAGTTGAACTGTCTTTATACATTATTGTTAGTAATCTCTTTAATTTCCTTTTACAATTTGTTGTCCATTTTTATCCCTTGGTAGAAAATAGTCTTTTGAGTTTCATGTTTATTCTTAATTGGTAAATATATGTTCAGTCTACCTATTGTTCCATCTTCATGCACGACCTGTTTGTGCAGTAATTATCAACGTTAATTCTGATGTGAGCAACTGGTTGGTAAATGTATTGGCATAGTGTACTTAAAATCGCCGGCCGGGGTGGCCGAGCGGTTCTAGGTGTTACAGTCTGGAACCGCGCAACCGCTACGGTCCCAGTTTCGAATCCTGCCTCGGGCGTGGATGTGTGTGATGTCCTTAGGTTAGTTAGGTTTAAGTAGGTCTAAGTTCTAGGGGACTGATGACCTCAGAAGTTAAGTCCCATAGTGCTCAGAGCCATTTGAACCATTTTTGAAGTTAAAATCCCCAGCATTTTGTGCGACATAGTATACTTAAAATTCCCAGCATTTTGAACAGGTCTTTACAATGAGCTCGACAATTGTTGTTGGTTATTGTTCTTATAGCCCTTTTGTGTAGTTTGAAAACAGTGTTCATACCTTGTGCCCACCTTCCGGATATAGGATGTATCAAAAATACTCATCCGCTTTAAGACTATCTTCCACATGAGCTAAGGTAGGTAGATAGTTACTTTCATGAATCTTTGCACGCTAATTCGCAATAACGTGGAAAGAGTAGTTTTACATACGCATCGCAAATTAATTTGTTAATATGGCCACATGCTGAAAATTTACAACTCTTTAAAAAATGTACGGATGTTAGTCATTCCTACCCACCGTCTTTCACACATTAACAATAGAAATTCTTCTCCGGCATAGCAGTTGTTAATGAGAATCTTTTTCAGTTTGTTGTCAAATTTTACTTTGCTGCCTGTCAAACATTTTATATGACTAGGTAAATGACGAAACATTTTACTTGCGGCATTTTGCACCTCTTTTTGTGCTAAAGATAACCTTAGTGTGGAGTAAGGATTGTCATTTTTCCTTCTGGTATTGTAATTATGTTGATCATTGTTCCTTTTGAACTGCAGTGGATAATTTACAACAACCCTCTTGAGAGAATAAATATACAGCGAAGCAGTAACCAGAATGCCCAACTCCTTAAATATCTGCCAACAAGACGATCGTAGATAAGCATCTCGTATTATTCTTACAGCACGTTTTTGAGCAATGAAGCGCCGTTTCTTAAAGATGAATTACGACAGAACATTATTCATTTTATATTACATAGAAACTCGGGGTGAATATCGACTCCCACCAAGTTCATTTTGGCGCCAGAGTAACCTTCCGGTTCCGACGGTTGCCGGAAGGGGATTTCCTTCACGGTGACAATAAATAAAGATGTGTACTATTTTGTAAATTCATTCTAGGTGAACGGAAGAAAGATAACAATCTTTCACATTTAGTGTTAAACGATAAGAGCACACACTGTTTAAACGGAAAAGTGACCCGCCGCAACGTAGCAATATTGGGGGCACAGCAAACCACATACCATAGTCGAGTGTGAAAGACTCGACAAAACTTCTTGTTGCAAGCTCACTCCCTTAAATGAGAAACTTTTCACGGCGTGTTGCGTCAGTGTTCTCGAAGTGCTTCTGAGATTTGTTGGGCTCCGAGGCAGAGAACGACTCTGGCGTCAAATTGTGACTACAGTGACAAGGTGGGTCGTCCACGGTTATGCTTCTGCCCTAATAACAGCTTCAGCTTTCTATAATAGATTTTGTCAGGAAAGTAGCAATGACACATATTAAGCTTAGCATGTATTACAATGATTAATTTAATATTCTACTAAATCAATATAATAAAAATGTAGCCAACACAGTTGAGGTGTTAAACTGAATACTCTATATCGTATTTTCGATTCACAAAAATAAGTATAACGGCCTACATAAAATCATTAAAGGGGTGTAGGTTTCCATGTTGAGTTGAAGAATTAAGATCGTAGGTAAGTGCATCTAAGATTATGTGACTAGTGAATAAAATTTGGTATATTCACCAGTTAAACCAGCTACCACGAAACCAAAATCAGTGCCCTGACTATTCGGTAATATCAAAGCGTTCAGTGATGTTGCTTCACTGTCGGCCATTAGTTGACGAAGAAGTCTTTCAGTCGCGCAAACATACAACACTCGAAAGCAGCATGAAAATGCCTAAGCCCCTTACAGACTCATCAGTAAAATTTCAAAGTCTTGAAATGGTGCAGTTGGATTGCTACTAGAAGTCAACTGCAACTACTGCCGAAAGCTATCACCGAGCTTCGCGGCGCAGTGGTTAGCACACTGTACCCGTATTCGGGAGGACGACGGTTCAAACCCGCGTCCATCCAGCCAATTAGATTTTCCGTGGTTTCCCTACATCACGCCAGGCAAATGCGGGATGGTTCGTTTGAAAGGGCACGGCCGATTTCCTTCCCAGTCCTTCACACAATGCGAGCTTGTGCTCCGTCTCTAATGACCTCGGTGTCGATGGAACGTTAAACCTATTCTTCTTTCCTTCCTTTATTCCTTCCTTCAGAAAGCTGCCCAAGGTCACCAGTCACCGTCCAAACGAAATTTAAATAAATGTAACGTAAAGAGACAAAGAGATTCACTGCTGTTTGGTTACATTATTGGCAACAAATCGACAGAAACCGTAACTTTTTAACACAGTCCATTCTAACCAACGTTACTAACTTAAAATACCGAGGTGTAGCGATTTGGAGCAATATAAAGTGCAATCTCCACATAAAACAAATAATAGAAAAAGCCGACGACAGGCTGTTAATTATTGGGACAATGTTAAGCAAATATAATTCATCCACAAAAGAAGTGTTTTACAAAGCATTCGTTCAACCTATCCTTGAGCACTGTTTGTCAGTCTGTAACCGTTACCAAATATGATTAATAGAAAACATAGAGAAGATCCAAGGAAGAGCGGTACGTTTTGTGACGGGTCGTTTTCTCGACGCGAAAGCACGGTGGGGTTCCTCACCGAACTTCGGTGGCAGACGCTACAAGAGAGGCATTGAGCATCACAGAGAAATACTGTTGAAATTATAAGATTGTGCGTTCCAAGAAGATTCGAACAACGTATTAATTCCTCCCACGTACATCTCGCTAAATCATGAGGACAAGAAAATCAGAGAAACTAGTTATCACACGCAGCTATACCGACAATTGTTCTTACACTGCACCATTCGTGAATGGAACGACAAAGAGTAGAAAAGACAGTCGTACCGAAAGTATCCTTCGCTATACACCTTAAAGTGGTTTGCGAGGTGTACATGGTTCTAATGGTTCAAGTGGCTCTAAGCACTATGGAACTTAACATCTGAGGTCATGAGTCCCCTAGACTTAGAACTACTTAAACCCAACTAACCTAAGGACATCACATACATCCATGCCCGATGCAGGATTTGAACCTGCGATCGTAGCAGCAGCGCGGTTCCGGACTTAAGCGCCTAGAACCGCTCGGCCACAGCGGCCAGCGAAGTGTACATGTATTAGCTTGTGTGTACAACTGCTAGTGGTGCCCCATGGATTTAACTGCCAACCGACTGATTAACTGCCGACGGTTAAAATAAATTTTCGTACTATGTTAAATTTTTAACCAAAGTTCAGGAAGATAAATGCGATATTTAGGTTCTTGGCTCAACCATCTGGGTCGTAAGGATGGAACTAACTTCCCGTAATATCCAACCTCAGCCTCAAGGTGAGCTGAGAACAACAGCGTACAACCTCTCGTCACCTATTGCATCCCGGCTCTATTAGACTTTCTCAGTGTACACACCTCTGCCGGAGCAGTGTTTTATTCTCGCAGTTGCTTGTGGGAACACATCGTTTATTATCAAATGAAAACACACTCGAATCGTATTCAGGACAAAGTGGTACAAAACCCATACCGAAATACTGCGATGATTGTTTGAAATGGTGCAGTCGATATTTCTCACACACTGAGTCTTTGTCCGTCTGTAATAATTACGTCCCGTTTCTAAGTGCTGCGATGATTTTTTTTGAAATGGTGCACTCGATATTTTCCACACACTGAGCCTCTGTCCGTCTGTAACAATTACGTCATCTACGGTACATTTCGTAACCAATACTTTCAACTCTACCAAACACATGAAAAAGGAGATATTTTTGAAGGCTACATCACTTTTTTTTTCACATGACGTCAATCTGAACAAATCAAAACAGTAAATTGGCTTGGCGACTTAGTTACGAATTACACATTATACTAAATTTCAGCAGTGTTATTGTTCATACAGGCACTTGGTCCATATTAACGAATGGGAACTGAAAAACGAGTGAGATTGAAATAAACATAAAAGATACGAAGGTAGTCAACACCGGGCTAGGAAGACAGCCACAGATATACTTGTCTTCAGTTCATCACTGTCACCTGAACATGTAATAACAGTATTCACTCGTTTTAAAGAGAGATCGTACGTCACTAAATCATTCCACTGTTTCAAGTTTCGGCTCTACGGATACAATACCATGGCCTGAAAGAAGGGTGAAACATTTGGAAAATACACTCTAACTGCGCATGAAGATGCTACACAATATTCGTCCTCAAGTGCTTGTGACGTCATCGCACAGTCATGTTGTTGGAAGCATTCGTTGTGTAGACAACACTTGAGTGAAATTAACTTCTAAAAAGTAAAGAAAACTCGTTCAGAAACTGATTCTCTTCGCAAGAGATATGAAAATGTTTTCAGCGTTGGAGGAAAAAACAGTATTTCACAAAAAGGATACCTTTACACGATTTTTCCAACTCCAACTGGCACTGGGTTCAATTCTTGTGCTTGTTAATGGACATAGGTGTAGCGACGAACCAAAGAACAAAAGGGATTCAATCTGAAGATGTCATATTACTCTTCAATGCTCGTGGGTCTCCAATCTCATTAACACAGATGTGAATATGACAGATATTGAAGTCTGCCCCAGGAAACCAGTAAACCCCTCTAACAATCAACAACCTTCGCCATGTACACGGCTCCACGGAAAGATACAGACAGACAAAGAGAAAATTAAAACATAGGATAGATTCTGTTCTACAATAGAGACTGAACAGTTTCAGAGAAGATGTGTAGAAACTTGACGTCTGGGATATGGTAGATCTCTGTTCTGATACTTCGTGCTTTTCGACTTCATAGGGAGAGAGCTGAAGGAGTAGCCATCTTGTAGATCATGCATTCCACAACTATAATCAGTGACTACAAGGGTGCAAATGTACCAGGAGGTTACCACGTATTCTCTCTTTCTGCCTCTCAGATACAATTTCATCAAGAGGCCTTCGCTAACACCATCACACAGCTCCCTATCTATTCCTCTTTCTAGTGAGTTTCAATGCACACATTGTGTTGTAGGGACCTGCCACCCCCGTGTTCTCTGGTCGAGTTGTTCAATGTCTTACCCCCGGCGCCCTGGTCGAGCTGTTGAGTGTCTCTTCTTGACAGAAGATTCGTATCTTCCGATAATACCAAAGCATACCAGTGCAACATATATTCATTTACTCAATATGATTGACAATAACCATCCTACAATCCCACAAAATTCGTTCTGAAATACCTTGGAGATTCGGCTGCTTTTTATTTTTAAGTGAATAATTTCATAAATTTTTAACTCGTCATAGACCAGTTGATTCCATTCTCCGCGTAAATACTGTTCGCATCCGTAGCGCTGCGGTAGCGTTACCTCCTACCACGCAAGGGGGCCCAGGTTCGATTCATGGCAGGGGACTTGGTGTTCTGTGTCTTTCATCACCATTTTCATCGTCATTGACACGCCAAGTTGCTGAAGTGGCGTCAACTAAGAAGACTTGCAATACGGCGGCCGAACCCCGAAGGGGATATCACGGCCAATAAATGCCATACGATCATTTCATTTTCATTGGGTAACAGAACGGACCTCACGCTATGCTTTCTGTTTCCTCTCAGTATTACCTCTCATTATTACCTCTATTTGCGAGAAGTTTCTCTGGGAAACATGGCAGGCGTGGTCTAAGCACACTTCGCCTCTCAAGGTTTCTCGACAACATTGAGAAAATCCATGGTAGCCCGATTGTGTGAGTTAACAGAAAGAAACGAGCATTAGTCGTAGAGTTAAACTGCCATTCGGAAGTGCTGTAGCATAACTTCATATTTAATTGTACTGTAAATGAAATATTTGAGGAAGGCGTTCTCCACTGTATGGAGTGTGTGTAAACAACAACGACGCATATTGTGTTGTGTTGTACGGGACGGCGGACTGTCCGAAAATGTTGTTCTGGACCGTTGCGTCATCAAAGTTGGAGAACGGTTCGGTTATCGTAAAAAACATGCGTTTCCCATTTTTCTAAGTAATCTAGCCAAGGCGAATTAGGACCTATATAAGTCTTTAGAGTCTTAATTAGCGTTGTAAAGACACATATGGTCCATTAAATGTGATTTTTGCGTAATATTTCTGTCGTTGCGTGGATTTGTGCGATGTGATTATCCTCTAATACTTAAGGAGGAACATACAGGAGATGCATCATCGTACGCTGCCTTAAATAGTCGAGAAGAGCAAGACGGTCATAAAGGAGTCGACCTACTAGCAATGTGTCAACTTAGATACCTTTCACTTCCATGTGAACCGATTAATATTTTTATAGTGATGTGTGTTTTCATTATGTTGTAGTGATTTACGTGGCAAGCTCATAGTGATGCCACACCCAAGAAGGTGAACAGAACGTACTGATTCGTTTCCTTGTAGCCTGGCTGGCGACTGAAACGGCTCGATGATTTCATCACCAATTATTTCAGTGCATACACTGATACTGAAAGACCTGAGTCGAAACAAGGCCCCCGGAGTAGACAATATTCCATTGGAACTACTGACGGCCGTGGGAGAGCCAGTCCTGACAAAACTCTACCATCTGGTGAGCAAGATGTATGAAACAGGCGAAATACCCTCAGACTTCAAGAAGAATATAATAATTCCAATCCCAAAGAAAGCAGGTGTTGACAGATGTGAAAATTACCGAACTATCAGCTTAATAAGTCACAGCTGCAAAATACTAACACGAATTCTTTACAGACGAATGGAAAAACTAGTAGAAGCCAACCTCGGGGAAGATCAGTTTGGATTCCGTAGAAACACTGGAACACGTGAGGCAATACTGACCTTACGACTTATCTTAGAAGAAAGATTAAGGAAAGGCAAACCTACGTTTCTAGCATTTGTAGACTTAGAGAAAGCTTTTGACAATGTTGACTGGAATACCCTCTTTCAAATTCTAAAGGTGGCAGGGGTAAAATACAGGGAGCGAAAGGCTATTTACAATTTGTACAGAAACCAGATGGCAGTTATAAGAGTCGAGGGACATGAAAGGGAAGCAGTGGTTGGGAAGGGAGTAAGACAGGGTTGTAGCCTCTCCCCGATGTTGTTCAATCTGTATATCGAGCAAGCAGTAAAGGAAACAAAAGAAAAATTCGGAGTGGGTATTAAAATTCATGGAGAAGAAGTAAAAACTTTGAGGTTCGCCGATGACATTGTAATTCTGTCAGAGACAGCAAAGGACTTGGAAGAGCAGTTGAATGGAATGGACAGTGTCTTGAAAGGAGGATATAAGATGAACATCAACAAAAGCAAAACAATGATAATGGAATGTAGTCTAATTAAGTCGGGTGATGCTGAGGGAATTAGATTAGGAAATGAGGCACTTAAAGTAGTAAAGGAGTTTTGCTATTTGGGGAGCAAAATAACTGATGATGGCCGAAGTAGAGATGATATAAAATGTAGGCTGGCAATGGCAAGGAAAGCGTTTCTGAAGAAGAGAAATTTGTTAACATCCAGTATTGATTTAAGTGTCAGGAAGTCATTTCTGAAAGTATTCATATGGAGTGTAGCCATGTATGGAAGTGAAACATGGACGATAAATAGTTTGGACAAGAAGAGAATAGAAGCTTTCGAAATGTGGTGCTACAGAAGAATGCTGAAGATTAGATGGGTAGTCACATAACTAATGAGGAAGTATTGAATAGGATTGGGGAGAAGAGAAGTTTGTGGCACAACTTGACCAGAAGAAGGGATCGGTTGGTAGGACATGTTCTGAGGCATCAAGGGATCACCAATTTAGTATTGGAGGGCAGCGTGGAGGGTAAAAATCGTAGAGGGAGACCAAGAGATGAATACACTAAGCAGATTCAGAAGGATGTAGGTTGCAGTAGGTACTGGGAGATGAAGAGGCTTGCACAGGATAGAGTAGCATGGAGAGCTGCATCAAACCAGTCTCAGGACTGAAGACCACAACAACAACAACACTGATACTCTACCCATCTTGATTGCATCCAGTCACAAGCGAAACTAAATTTTCAGGTACACAAACAAACATGTGCAAATCCACCACACCATCTCGAAGTGAAAGTGCAGTCGACATTGAACAGCGGTAAGGTCGGTAAGTATGGCTAGATGACCACTGCGCAAACTGTATTCGTCGCGCGTATTCCACTTTTAGTTTATGGCTTTTTTGCAGATGCTAAAGATGGATGTATATATACTGTTCAAGAACAGATTTAGTGTGACATTTATGCAACACTTTCGCTTGGTGGTGGACGCATCGAACGTACCAGTACATCATTCTCTAAGGCAGTCGTTCTAGCGGAGCACAGACAAGGTGGTTTTGATGCTGAACACTGGTCGTAAATTCAGAAGCGATACAGTGCTGATATTGTCACTAAGTTCTTACTGTTTACGTAAGGCACAAATATAACAATTACAGATTAAGCAATTCGGTGTAAAAAACTTATTTTTGACAAGTTTGTGTGACCATCGTTTTCGAGTTGGAAGAGTTTATGTTATCTGAGTGGCTGCGAATGTCACAAGACACAGTACAAGTCTGGTGAGTGAAGTATACGCACTCTATCGTGCAACGTCTCTACTGTTGCCACCAGCATTGCAGTATACAAGTGAGCATTTCATTGTTAGTGTGATGGTATATGTAGTACTGCCGTTAACAAGGCGCTATGGTAGTACGCAACGCCATTTAACCAAATACCATGAACTATAGACGTATGTGCTAGACTTACAGCAAATCTGTTACTTACAATCATTGGTCCAAGCATTACGCCGGGGCTAACGAGTTTCCCAATTAAAAACGACGTCAGACACAATTAAAACAAAAATTTTTAGGCTCCCGTTCTTGAACTTCACTGACACAAGCGAAAACCGCCCTCAAAACAGCACTATTAAAAACATTACCGTCATCAGACATGAAGACTACTCCGTATAGAAGAATAAGACGTCATTGGGAATAAGAATATCAGTTATCAGTACGCATCATAGGGAAATATTACGGTGAAATACGGCCAGATATTCCTTCGAAACTCTGGTTCCACATAATTAAGCCGAATAAAAAAAAATTAAGTTCATAATACGCAAGAGATTAAAATTGTATCATTCCATAGCCAACTTCACTGAATTAACGTTCGAGGCAACCATTACTGTGAATGTGATGGAAGAACATTATCGCACATCAGTCACTTATTTTTTCAATGTAAACTGTATACAAACCAGAAAATCGATTTCATACTAACCCGATGTCACCAAACATTGCCAAATGCTATACCAACTCTCCTTCATCAAAATAACATCGTAGTTTTAAAACTAATTGCAAATAATTTTATAAACTCAATCTTACTCTGTAAAACTCCAAAACACTGAGAACTGGCTGTATAGGCTTCAGGCCAAAAGTCCTAACAAAAAATAAATAAAATAAATGAAAACAACAGTGCCAAAAACATGTTTCCTGGAACGGATTCCATCTTGACAAGTGACCGAAAGATATGACCCACCAATTATCACCCTGGCCTTGCATTCAGGAGAAGTGGAGCTCAGATGCTCGTGCGATCATCTAGATTTAATTTTTTTGTGGTTTTCCTAAGTTGATTAAGGTTAGTGCTGGATGGTTCCTTTCAAAAGGACCTCGTCAGTTTCCTTGCTCATCTTTGTACTCTCCGAACTTGTGCTGCGCTTCTAATCACCTATTCGTCTATGGGGCGTCGAAGCCTAGTGCAGAATGATGAGTTTGCCGTTGGCCAAAATATATTAAGGACTGTCATTGTTGAGATAACACGGTTTGCATTAATTTATGCAGAATCTCTAAATTATTGATTGTCATCTAAAAATACTGACTCTTCTACTTGCTAGTTTTTGGGCTGTCTTATCGTTACTTTGTGCCGCAATAGACTTACTCCTTTCATTACCTTACATGCAACGGGCAGTCTGAGCCACAGGCGTCCGCAACGGGAGACAGGTGGTGGGCAGTTACTCTGGTTTTGGATTCTAGGGTGCGTTCTTATAGCTCATTACAGAACTCTCAAGCATATCTGTAAATGCACTGTTACACTAATGTGACTACCTGTCAGAAGCCTGAATAACCATTTACAGCGCGGGCCGCTGCGAGTCGTGCAGGAAGAATCATGAGATTCTGGAAGTTACAGACAGAGATGTGGAGCCATGTCGACTCTAATGCCGTGGCCAGCTGCGCTAGGTTTCCTGGTTGAGGATCCACGAGCGTTCAGCCCGATCGAGGTGGTCCCAATGATTATCAGTTCCCTTAAAAACTGGGGTGTTTAGTGATGCTCTTCGAGTCATGCACCTACACTGCGAGCTGTATGAAACGTTGCATTGTCCTGCTCGTAGATACCATCGTGCCGATGAAAAACAAATTGCAAGTAGGAGTATTCATGTTCCCCAATCATAGATTCGTGCTCGTGTTGATTCATAGTGCCTTTCAGAATGACGAAACCAGCCAGGGAATGTGACGAAAACATTCTCCACACCACAACGCCCCCTCCTCCGGCCTGGACCCTGACGAGGAGTGTTGCAGGGTATTTGCTTCCAGACGTTTCACGACCCACACGCCAATGGCCATCTCTCCGTTGGAGCATAAAACGTCATCCATCTGAAAAGGCCAATTGTCGCCACTCAGTGTCCATTTGCAGTACGGGCCTGCAAATTCCCCCTTGGTCGCCGATGGACAGCAGTCAGTATGGATGCAAGAACCAGGCACCTACTATGGAGGCCCATACGTAGCAATGTTTGCTGAACAGTTGTTGAGGAGACACAGTCGGTAGCCCCTTGGTTCGTCTGGACGGTCAGATGATCAAGAGTTGCACATCTATTCACCCGTGCACGTCTCTGCAGCCGTAGTTCACCCCCGTCATCTATGGCCCTTGGTGCACCACAATTGCCACAGCGCCTTTTTTTGGATGGCGCTATTTTGCCATGAACAGTCTACTTTAACGACAGCTGTAAGGGAACAATTTACAAACTAGCCGTTTCGGAAATGCTCTCACGCTTCTCCCGAAAGCCAATGACAATGCCCTTTTGGACTTCAGATAAATCGCTCAGTTTCCGTATTACGTCAAAGATTGCACTATTTGTCCGTCCCTGCCCCCCCCCCCCTTCCCCTCCCCGACCGACACACTTTACATACGCTCCTCTGCTAGTTCTGCCCCTGCCGTCTGTGAATAGTTATTGCATGTTGACGCTGAACTTAGGCGGTGGTCACATTAATGTGACTGGGTCGTGTAGTTGGTTGTGATTCTACTAAAACGCCGATTTAGCATTGCCGAGGGCTTTAGCAATCGGTATATAACAGGTTAGCTTATCTGTCAGATTTTCACAAGAAATTGTTCCATTTCCTCCACGTGGAGGCATCATCGATGCTGTCTTGTTGTCTTGGCTGACGAAAACCTTCACCGAACAGTGCCGAAATAGTGTCCTCCAAATTTCCCTCGTACAGTCCTTATCGATCTGCAGAAAAGAACCACTTCGACATATTCTCGCACAGTGTCTGTCGCAGTTCCCAGCACACTTCTCTTGCACCTTTCTTCTCGAAGTGTCTTGAACTGTGCTTTACTTTGCAAGCGGACGTTAGATGACCTACGAACTTACACGATGTCTTCATCGATGGCAACTGAAGATTTAAATTTCGCTACCATAACTGACATGCATTTTTGTCCCAGCCTACGTAAACTGTCCAACCGGCCCCGACAACGCTTACTTGCAGATTTTGGCACCTTCTGCCACTAAGTATCGTCAGTAACACGCAACTGTGAGGAAGGAGCTAACAGAGAAAAAGGGCTGAAAGTTTATAATGCTTTTAATGCAGTTTCATTGTTAATTGATTCATATGGGTACACTGCGCATATAAATACGAAAAAAAGAATCGCAACGCATACCCATATCCTGTCACAAACGCCCACACAAACTTTCGCTTCCTGATTCCCGGTCCACCTACGAACTGCTTCACCCTCCTCTGTTGTAACCCGTAAAGATATTGTTAAAATCTCTCTACTCGCTGGGGTAGGGAAGTACGAAAGATACTATGAACAAAGCCAAATGCAACTGCTGGAAAGACAAGAAACGGTTTTCTGAGCTTGAAAAATATAAAATTTAAAGGTCGAAAAAGATGTCCACTATAGAAGTTGGCATCATCTTGAATAATATGGACTGCCACGTAGTGAAACATGTAATAATACGTATAGTTACGGTTTCAGCAATCTAAAAGAGATTTGGCATCCACAATAATATGACTAATATAAAAAGATTACTAATGAAAAATGCTTATCTTTTATTTATCAAAGAAATTTACTTTCAGAAATATATTACGCAGGTAGCTATCAGCCGCTCTAGATACAAGAAGATTAGAGTACTTAGTTCTTTGCGAATAGTACTTCTTCACGTTGACCGAATTTGGTATATCAAAACTAATCCTTCAGAATATTGCCACCCATTGGGTATATGCCTGCGGACGCCCTTGTCCTGAACAAAAGCATGGATATGGTTGCCTCTGGACACAAATACAGGGGGTGGACAAAAATGCGGAAATACCAAAAATACATTACGCTGCCTAATATGATGTAGGAGAACTGTTGACATTCATAAAAATTCCAGCCGTCTCGGGATGGATAAGTACAATTCCTGTATGTTGTTCAAGGGAATCTTTTACCATTCTCCCTGCAAAACAGTGGGAAGTTCAGATAGCCATGAGGTGGATACAACTCACGCATTCTTCTCTTCAAAGCAGACCACAAAGCCTCAATAATACTGACATCTGGTGATCGTTGTGGCCAGGGGAAATGCGACAATTCATTCTCGTGCTCACAAAACCAGTCCTCGACTATACGAGCTGTGTGAACAAGGACCCTGTTGTCTTGGAACACAGCATCACCACTGGCAAGCAAAGATTGTGCCGTGGGATGGACCTGACCAGCAAAAAAGATCACACAATCCTTGGCAGTAATGCGACCCATGGAATCCGACGATATGGCTGCCCAAATCATGGGACATGAACTCGGCAAGAAGCTGGAAAGGTGTGAAACAAGACCCATGCGACCAAATGACATCCTGTCCATAGTCCAAATGTTATGGCTTCGGTACCACACTTTCTTGGTTCGAGCATTCCACCTTGCTTATTACGTTCGTGTACTTTTGGTGCCGACAGGTTTCATGAGTGCCATGTACAGTTCTGCAACGACTTTTTCAGCTATCGTCCTCTTATTTTTCGTCATGGTCCTCTTCAATGCCCTATCGTGACGATCAGTCAACATACACTTTCGTTCGCCTTGTTGCTTACCGGATGGTGTTTTTCCGCTCTCACTGTATCCAGTATGGATCTTCGATGCGATGCCTCTTGAAACACTTCGATTACCTCCTTGTCGGAAGCACCCACCATACGTTCCAATTCACGTAACGGCGATATAATGCACTCACAACTGTGCAGATAACTTTTCTGGCCACGACTGTCACTTACAGCGTATTGTGGACATGGCACAGCCTCCACTCGTGGTCAAACGAAACAACACCACCAGCAAGCTTGACTAGTACCTGCAGCTATGTTCGAGCATGCATTTCTCGCTGTGCTTCCATATGGTTGTTCAACCTCTGTATTAGCACAGAAATCAGTGTCGATAATTACGATCGTTATATCACTGGCACTGTTTTGCTGCTCGCTTTAGCACAAGTGCGCTCTGAAAAATTCCCCATCTTTGTTTTTCCCTAAACGCAGGAGCAAATTTCGTGGTGGCCCGCATGCAGAATAATGCTCGCGCACCTGTCACTTTTAAAATGAAACTTCATCGTGCCTCGCTGTTTTCGACGTCTTTCTTACATCTACATCTACTGCAACACACATACTCTTCAAACTCGTGTGAAGCGTGTAGTAGAGGTCGCTTAGCATGGTACAACATGTTATGCATTCTTCCTACTTCCGTCGCGTGTGGTGCGCGAGATGGATAACTACTGAAATGCTTATATGCGTGATGTAATTAGTCTTAATCTTGTCTGTACTATTCCTACTGGAGCGATTCGTAGAGGATGAAGGCTACCTCTAGATTCTTTACTTAATTCTGATTGTTAATACTACGTAAGTAGGCTTCTCCAGATGATTGGCTTCTATCTTCAGGTATCTGTCAACTCAGGTTTTCAACATTTCCGTGACATCCCGAGAGTCTTAAAAGCCTGTGACCATTCCTGCCGTCCTTCTTTGTATACATTCACTGTCCGCTGTCAGTTAGATTTGAGATGGATTCCACACTTCTTTCTCTTTTGCATTTGTCCCGCCAGATGCCAGGATCCGATAAGTGAACTCGCTGTCTCCATTGTGTTCGATTGTGGGCCATGTCTGAATGAAGATTTGCAGCCTTCCAGTCATTGTGTAGAGTGTCGGCCTATCGCAGTCTTGGTCGTCCCATGGGTCTCTTTCCCATGACTTTCGCTGTGTATGCTGCCTTTGCAGTGATGTCGCCCTCTGCGCGCAGAACATCTCCAAACCATCGTAGGCGGCTTTCTCACACTTTCTTCTCGATCGATGCCACCCCGAAACGTCTTCTGACAGTGTAGTTCGAAATGCGATCCACTCGAGTCTCCATGACCCCCAGCGTCATTCTGCCTCTTTTGGAGCTGGCCAACATTCCGTGCCGTAGAGAGCAACAGGATAGTTGGCAGTCCCTTACATCTTTGACTTCAGATGCGGCTTCTAAGATGGGACGCACAAGGTCAATTGTAAGCAATCTCCTTTATAGATAAACTGCATCTTCCCAATATGGAGACAATGGACGGAAGTCATGTGTCTTACGTGTACGATTAAGCCTATCAAATCACTCAATTTTGCATTCGTACAAACTGTTACACCCAAAAATGTTTACGAGTCGACTGATTCCGATAGTGACTCATTTAAGCTGTAGTCGTAGGATATTACATTTTTGCGTTTTTCCAAGTGCACAGGTTTACGTGTCTTACCATTAAAACAAGTTGCCGATATTTGCACCATTTTGAAATCTTATCAATAACTGACAGGATGTTCGTGCAGCTATGTCCAAATAGTACTGTATTTATAGATAACAGCATGATCTGTAAAACTCTGCGATTACTGTTAACATTAAATTCCATGTCATTAATACACAGTATGAACAACAAAGACGCTAACACACTCTTCCGGAGCACACTTGAAATTGCATCTGCTTCAAAATGTGTGTCTGAATTCGTAGGGGACCAAACTGCTGTGGTCATCGGTCGCTAGACTTACACATTACTTAAACTAACTTATGCTAAGAACAACACACACACACAAGCCCGAGGGAGGACTCGAACCTCCTGCGGGAGTGGCCGCGCAGTCCGTGACATGGCACCTCGAACCACGCGGCCACAGAGCGCGGCATCTACTTCTGTCGAGACTCAAGCAGTGTTTCTGTTGCATAGAACGCACTATCCGAAACCTAAGCAACCGTGAAAATCCGCCAAAACATACAGACGGGTGGCTGCGCAGCTCCGATTGCTTATAAATCGGACGAGGCTGTCGTCTCTCGTTATTCCATATTTAGCTTAGATATATGAAATACTATTCTCCAGATACAGTCGGCCCCACGGAGGAGTCAGGATAATTAAGTGCCTGTGCAAAGAGCGGAAAATAACATTTCCACAGGAGAAGTCAAGGCGCAGAAGGCGTGAAATTCTAGCCTGTCCGCAAAGGTGACTGCCTTATGCGTCGATAAGCGTGACTCAGCGTTTCTCTCACACGTTCCCGCTACCTGAAGCAGCGAAGCGTGACTAGGATATGAGTAATGTCTGCTTCTAGCACATTCACCTTGAGGTGACAGCTAAATAAGTGGATTCCGCCTAGCGCTTCGCGCTAGCTGCGGTTCCAGTACCCTTCGTGTCTATAAGCCAGCCGCAAATGATAGACTACGATGCATCAAGGCTGGCAAAGCAACACTGAAAACACAATGCTGCCTTGGTCACTCCTGTAAACAACAGGCTAACCTCGGCTGCTCGTAATGGACACTACTGGCTGCAGAAAACGCCGTAGCTTTGATCATAAGCAACGATCTTCTCTATTTACGAGCAGTAGCAGTGGCCGTGGAAACCAGAGGCCGCAATAAATTCATATGAGGCGTGAATTGCGAGGGGAACAAGAAATTCTAGCAATAGTTGAAGGATACAATGTTGCTTTCTTTTCTTTATTTTTGTCATGGACTTCCACCAGATGTTGTATCACTCAACTGTTCGTTACTGCAGATGGTCTTGAACAACTATAAAAATATATAAACAGTGTGTAGAATGAGTATCAGACGGATACTGAAGACTATGGGTACCGTGAGAATTTCTGAATTATTTATTTTGTGGGTCAGTATCTTGACGTCTATCGAAAACCGGCATTATCATAAATCGAATTGAAACTTCCTGGTAGATTAAAACTGTGTGCCGAACCGCAACTCGAACTCAAGACCTTAGCGTTTCGCGGGAAAGTGGCTGAGCTACCCAAGCACGACTCACGACCCACCCTCACAATTGTACTTCTGCCAGTGCCAGTACTTCGTCTCGTACCTTCAAAACTTCACAGACGTTCTCCTGCGAACCTGCAGGATTAGCACTACTTTCTTCCAGTAGTACTAGTCCTGCAGATTTCGCAGAAGAACTTCTGTAAAGTTTGGGACGCAAGAGACGAGGTATTGGCGGAAGTAAAATTGTGAGGGCGCGTCGTGAGTCGTGCTTGGATAGATCAGTTGACACCTGGCACGGTAGCTCAGCGTGTTCGGGCAGTGAGTTAGCTAACCTCTATCTAAAAAAAAAAAACTGAGTGAACGGATTAACAAAGAACCTGAACGGATGTCATCGGACGTCCGCCCCGAACGAATTCAACGAACAATATAGAACAAAATGAGATAAAAAAAGTTGGTAGAGCGCTTGCCCCCGAAAGGCAAAGGTCCCGAATTCGAGTCTCGGTCCGGCACACATTTTCAATCTGCCAGGAAGTTTCTGATCAGCGCACACTCCGCTGCAGAGTAAAAATTTCATTCTGGTAAATCGACTTGCTCAGGAAGCGTGTCTAGTGGGCCGTGTCCTTGCTGCGCTACTACAGGGCATACGCACCAAAGTAACGACGACTACTGGCGTCATTATCACATAAAATAGAACAAATGACATCAGTTGCTACTTACATGTAACATTCTTGCGCTCCTGCAGTTCAGGAATAACAATGACAAAAAATGCAGAACATTCCCAATAACTTGATCCTTCACCCTTTCTTCTACGTGTTCCCTGTACACTTCAACACAATTAGTCTTTCTATTACCTTTCTATTTCTTACTTTATTCGTCCACTAGAATTTTAAATCCTCTTTCCTAGATTTACATCTACAATATCTGCTTCTCTCGCTACCCATACCTTACCTTCCAGTTCTCTACAATGCTACGCTCTAAATGTATAGTATTAATAATCCCACCCTCAGTCTCATTTTAGAATTTTATTTCAATACTTCTCTTAAATAAGGGTAAAAACAACAATGTCGAACGATGAACTTAATTGTTCTACCTTAACTGTTCCACCATATACAGATATTATTAACATTGCCTTTATTACTCTAAACTGTATTTTGCAGATTTTGCGCAATATTCAACTGATACTATATTTCAAGCCAACTGTTCAATGTTGAATATATTTCTCTTAACACTGTCAGAGCCAATCTCAGGATATACAATGCTTGTGGCATTAACACAATTTCATTTATCTTTTTTCTGAATAATAAATTCAACTTTAAAGTGGTTTTATTTTCCCCTTTGATTTTTAACCAAACGGACCTTTTTGTAACACATCTTCATTTTTTCTTCCTGTTCTTTGGTTTATTGCTCAAGAAACAAATTTACAAGCGTTCCTTCTAGGGTATTGTGATGTTACACTTTTCTAGAAATTTGAGGAGAGTCTCTTCTTATATAGATTTTCGATGCCCCTGAAGTGGTCTTTTAGTACCTTTTAATAGAGTAAAATATTTCATCGGTCCTTCCACAACAGGCAACTGGACGCTTTAGTAATTAATTTGTGTTGACTGTGAGATATTTGGGATAAAATTAAGCGTTTCTCAGAAAGGCAGCCTCCTTAGAAAGGATGGTAGCTTATTTATAGCGGTATACAAGAGTTTTAAATGATTACAAAATTAAGACTGCATGCAAAAGGTTTGGACGGTAATAAAAATCACGAATGCGATAAATGTTTTGGGTGGATCCTTCTATCAACCACCAGGCTCATCTGCAGAACTAATATATAGCTTCAGAGAAAATCTCGTTCTTAAGTATGCTAGATTCTATATCAAGACCACAGTAATGGTGGAGATTTTAACCGCTCCAGAATTAATTGGGAAAATTACAACTTCATAAGATCTCTTGCAAAAGAATTACAAAAGTTTTGTTTCATAATTACCTTGAAAAGATGATCCAGAACCCTATCCATGATTACAGACAGACACAACCTCGTTGGGGATGATCAGATAGAGACTAGAATCACCTATCTCGATGAAGTTTTTGCAATAATGGGAAGCAATTTAAAGGAGAAGGTTTCCATATTTCTCACGTAGAAGCCAGAAGGATTTGATTCAGGCTATAAAGGTGTACAGGAGCTATAGCTGAAGGTCAATCGAATAGTCGACCAAACTCTAAAAAATATGTACCGAAAAAAAGCAATTAAAGTTGATTAATTACTGCCCTAACTATAGTTTTATTATCCTCAGTAGCCCCTTCTTTTTAGGTATCAGTCTTACCTCAGTAACCCACTCCTTATTTTTATGCGGCCTCCCCACGAACTCCTCTCGTCTGCCAACATTTTCATCTCAGAATAGGAGTTGCAACTTACTTCCTGAATGATTTGCTGGATGTATCCCAATATCTGTCGTCCTCTACTGTTGTTACCCTCTGCCGCTCCCTCTAGTACCATGGAAGTTAATTCCTGATGTGTTAACAGATGTCCTACCATCCTTTCCCCTTCTTTTGGCAATGTTTTCAATAAATTCCTTTCCTCGCTGATTCTGCGGAGAAACTCCTGGTTCCTTACCTTATCAGTCAACCTAACTCCCGTTATTCTCTTAAAAAAGAGGTATGTAAGAAATTTGTGCAATTGATGTTTGCGCAAGCGGTTTCATTTCCGTAATTTCAGTAATATCTGTACCCCCCATGTCACTAAACTGAGAAGTCTATGATCTACAGCTGCCGCTTGCAGGTCGTATGAGTTTTCCAGAGCAATTTATTCCCACGTCGATGACGCCAAGTCAACCATTACATCCGGTCTATACAAAAAAGACAGCTAAATCCAGACCACATATTCAAAATAGATCATGAAATTACGAATCGAATAACTGCAATCACGGATCGATTACCTGTATATTAAGCAAGTACATAAATTTGATGTGCAAATTTTTCCCATGAATTAATTATGAGCGAAAATCTGAAATAGCGTATGAATTGTGGAAGGATAGAAATATCAGACAATGATCTAAGAATAATTATATTATTACCATAATCACTTTTTATTGAAAATTCCAATTGGCATTGGCCATTAGGGAAAAGTTTCTGTACAAATTTTGACCATGCCCATGTGCTCGCAGAGGAAGACGTTTAGGTTTCTGCCGTCGCATTGGAGAGGGCAACCCTCGAGCTAAAAATGTTCTCCCTCGACCATAGAGATGTAGTAGTTGTAGATCTGTAAATCTTGGAGTTAATCTTTCCCCAACTGTCGCTTCCTTCCCTACTCTCAGATAAGCAATTTCTTACCTCCAGAGAATTTCTCCTGTCACCATGAGCGTGGCAGCGTCGGATTTCTTGTCATAATGCAGGTTTTTCTGTTGGAACTAGGTGTATGAGTATACTGGAACAGGTGGGACTGCTATAGAGACAAGCATTTAGTAGAATGTTAACGTAATTTAGATATGTACTTGGACACAGACGAAAATTCAGTCAGCCTTTCTATTATGGAAGCTACTAATTCACAATGCCGGATTATTAGAGGAATAGCCTTATTACAGACGGGAAAGTATTCAAACTGAAAAAGTATTAAAGAGACACAGAAGTTCGCATATTCCAGTCCCAGACCAAAGTAATACGATGCTTTTGTAGGAAACAAAATATACTGTCTGGGCAAAACTATGCAGGGAGAGAATATGATTTATTGTCTAGGCACGAGAGTTCTAGAGATTCATTGCATGGGCAGCACAGACCGCAGCACTTATCAGTTTTATCGGCAACACCTAGGTAGGCGGGAGGTCGTAGCGTCAATTCCAGGCGTATGTGACATCTCTGGCGCCCATCAGTGTCATATGCTCACGAGACGATGAAATGAATAGCGACGCTGGACTCCCGAAGTCTGACTCCTAGGTGGTATACATTAGGGAATTCTATTATCTAGCATGTCGGCAGGCAATGTTCGCGTTAACAAAGAAGAAGTAACACACGGTGAACGCACGAGAAACGAATAAGAGACGACTGAGCAACGAACGACTGGGAGCGCGGTGGCTCCAGCCGCTTTCTAACCTCAGTAGTGTGCCTCCATAGTCCACGTTGCCACATTCTGCATGGAAACTGCACTGGCCTGCCCCTGTTACGTCTTTATGGCGGAGGCGAGGACATTTTTAGCACTAGGGTTGCCTCTTTATATGGCGCCAATTCTAAGATAGGTAGATACACCTCTCCCTCCGTGACCGCATTGGCCACGAACAAAATTTGAACGGTAACTGCGTTTTCTAATGGCCAATGCCATATTGTGATTTTCAATAAAAGTTATCTATGATAGTCAAATAATTATTCCAACAGTACTGTCTGATAGTGCTGTCCTTCCACAACCCATTAATACTTCAGAATTTTTCACTTAATTTACTGGGAGAGAATTGCATATTAAGTTTATACTTATTCATCCAGCGGTTACCGCCCCTGAACACCACAGTGCTGCATCTACAATCAGCCTCCATTGCATTCTCTCTGTTGCTTTAATGCAAGCAGGCAGGACTAAATATGCACAAGAACACTTCACGGTTGATGGATACAAATTCAAGTGTTTTGATCAGTTGAAGTACCTGGAGAGTTCGTACAATTGCTGTAATCAAAATACCCATAGATGTAAACGAAATAATTTCTGCTGGCTCCAGGTGTCTGTATGCCCTCAGAGACACATTCTGCAAAAATGAAGATCTGTAATGTCATTACACTCGCCATTGTCCTCTATGGTTCAGAAAACTGGACACAAACTCAAAGAGAAACCCCAAAGCTTCTAACATTTGAAAGAAAGGCAACGAGAAGAAACTGGGCCCCGATAAGAGACGAAGATAAGTGGAGTGCAAGAAAGAATAATGAAGATAGTGAGATCATGAAACAGCCCCACGATTTACAATATCCAAAGAACAACAACTCCCTCTTTCTTGGGGTACAATGTGTGAAATAATACCAAATCCTGATAAAATTAAAATGTAAACCTCTGGGTGTCCAAAGAATCAAAATATAGAATTGAGCTGGTCACGTAGTCCGTATGCTAGAACCCGACTTGATAAGCAAGTTTTCATTGCCCAGATTACAACAAAAATATCTCTGGCCAAGAAATAGATGGGAAGAAGAGTGCCCGCCGGTGTGGCCGTGCGGTTCTAGGCGCTTCAGTCTGGAACCGCGTGACCGCTACGGTCGCAGATTCGAATCCTGCCTCGGGTATGGATGCGTGTGATGTCCTTAGGTTAGTTAGTTTTAATTAGTTCTAGGTTCTAGGCGACTGATGACCTCAGAAGTTAAGTCCCATAGTGCTCAGAGCCATTTGAACCATTTTTTGGAAGAAGAGTAAAGAAAGTTGCGGAAGTTCTGAAAGTAGCGTGTTGGTAGGGAACAAGCAACAGACATAATGCAGTAGCGACTGCTTGTAGATGCAGCGCATGGTTTACAGCACTGGTGACTGTTGGTTATTAAGTTTATATCTTTGCTTAATATAAATGTAATCACCACGTTATTGCTGTCATTCAAGTCGTAACTTCATCAGCTGTCAGAGTCTATGATCTGACTTTAGTTGTACTGAGTTTTGAACATTCTTTCTTTGGGTGGCCTGGATGTAATTGTTGCGTTGGCCTCGCCAACGCGAGCGTCAGTTACTCTAGAAAAGTCCATGATCCACAACTGCCCGATCAAGGCTCTTGAGATGGAAACTGACCTCCTTAACTCTGCACCCAGTTCCAGTACTATGCCAAGAACGCTTAGAACGCTGTACAAAATTATGGCAATACCTTCCTGCAATCTGTTCCCACCGGCTCAGTTCGGATGTCAAATGCTGTCCAAGTAAGTTCATCTGAGGTAGCGGACTGAGGCATATTGTTTCAAACCAAACAACGAAAATCTGAAGAAAATTTATCCCACTGAAATATTCCCAAGAAGGTTCAGGGATTTTTGTAAGAGTATATTACGGCGGAAAGTTGTCTGCTGGGCGAAAGTGCGACGTTTCTTCCCGAGCACAGGTTTGCTGGTTCGAGCTTACTGGAACTGTTGTCGCTGTTTCAGTGGAAGTAATTTATGACTACTCCACTCGGACTATTTCTGAGAATGCTGGTGAACGTCAGACCGCATTAGTTACAACCGCTGCAGACACTTAGCACGAAAGTGGCAGACAGCTGACGGGTGCGGACGGAGCAGCTATTAGCTGGGCGTAGACACCGTGTGTGTCTGTCAGTCCCCCAATACGAAATTTATTGCACTCCCTCCCCCTCCCCCCCTGCCCCCTGCAGTAGGATTAGCTGTTTCAGCTATTGACGGACGTGTGATCGCACCGAGTTCTGAGAACCACCACTCCACCATGAAGTTTCTAAACTCAGCATTTATTTATTCCGTCATCTTCTTTCATAGGTCATGACACTCGTCCCAAATTGTTCACTTATCCCACTTTTTATCTCTTCCAGTTGACCTTCCGTTTCCTTGGTCCTAGAATCAGTTGAACATAACTGTTCAGAATGTCTTAACATGTCTACACCGAATCCCTCCACCTGATTAGCCAATGACTCCAAGGTTCCTCAGCACTCGAGAGACAAGCTGCTTGTCTACTCCCTGGAAACACTGATCAGCTGTACTTAGCCTCGTGTTGATGTGGAAGTCTCCCCGTTACCCAGCAGCATCTTGTATATCAGCTCTCCTTGCGTTTTTAACCCCTGAACCTCTTCATCTAACCTTCTGGTGATTTCGTTACTCTGTACCTGAATAACTTCAGTAAACATAGTTTTCACTTCTCACAAAGCTAATTCTGCATCTTGAGTATCTAATTTCGCACTCTGCAAATGCATTCTGGCAACCAGCTGAGGAAACTTTGCCTGTATTGTGTTTAGAAGCAGCATCTGGTTACGAAGCAGCACTCGCCTTTTTTATTTTAGTTGCGATGATTAGCGTTTTCGACGACCGTGACGTCGTCGTAGGCATCGTGCTGGCTGCAGTGGAGGAGGTAAAAGCGGATTGCGAACCCTCAACGGCTGATGCGTTAAGAGTAAATAGGCTGTGGCGCAGCACTGCTCGCGGCATCGGTTGTGGTGGGGGTGGAGGATGTTTCAGCAATACAGGTCAGATCCCGTAGATGGAAGCGGCAGCAGAAGTGGGAGAGTTGAGTGTGATGATCTCTCACCTTCAGTCTCAGTCGCCGGCCAACTTGCTCCTCAGTCTCTCCTTCATGAATTTTATGTTTGTGAGGTGTAGCAAAAAATAAACTTTCTTTGCCTGGTGACGTTAAGCTGTGCATGGAAACGGTCGCCACCCGTGGGTATATCTAGGCGTGAGAGAAATAGTTTTTACTACCGTCACCGCTCGGGGGCTGAGGCTGAATTCGACGGAAAGGTGGAATGGGCTGCACCTTCTTCTGCGATCACCATGGGTTCAGAGACTGCCTTTCTCTCTGTTTCAGCTTTCAGGCGAAACCTGTGTCGTGTGTGTAAGTTGTCGGTGTGTGTGAGAGACTGTGGTGTGGTGCTTTAATAGAATCTTTAGTTGAATGTTTTAATAAGGCCTCATATATCTGAAAAACAAATTATTACCCACAAAAACAATGATAAATGAATTCATATGACTACAAAATTAGACAAGGATCGCAAATTACTCAGTTTATTTAATGTAAAATCGAAAGAAAGTGTTTAACAATCATTGAAAATAACAAGCTAATGCCGAGTCAAACCTGAAAAAGAGATTTGGGAGATGATTCATAGCCGGCCGGGGTGGCCGAGCGGTACTAGGCGCTACAGTCTGGAACCGCGAGACCGCTGCGGTCGCAGGTTCGAATCCAGCCTTGGGCATGGATGTATGCGAAGTCCTTAGGTTAGTTAGGTTTAAGTAGTTCTAAGTTCTAGGGGACTGATGACCTCAGAAGTTAAGTTCCATAGTGCTCAGAGCCATTTGAACCATTTAGATGATTCAGATGAACACGGATCTGGACAGAACGTTTACATTCGCAGAAGTCGTACCGTGGTTTCCGAAAGTTAGTGTATAGAGGTAGAAAACACTGCAGAAGGATATGCATGTTCATCGATTACCAGAATTGAAAGAATATTGTACGTCTAACAGCAAACAAGTCTTCAGAAAGAAGATTGAAATTGCTGAACATTGTTAAACATTATTCAACTTTCCCTACAACTAGCCTCGCAACTGGGGCTGGATTTGACCTTACTAATTATCTGAAGATGGCGGCCGCAGTATTAATTGAATCAGTCATTGGGTCTGTACCAACAACTTGCGTCTAAGTTCAACTTAGCCAGATGAGATGAGTGTCTCACCGCAGACGAGTGTGGAAAGCCGTCTAGAAGTGAAGTCTGCTCATTAAGATATTGAAGACAGAAGTAACTTTCTGCAGTGTGCTTCCGACGACAAGGAGGACTGTTCTCTTCGTTTTTCTGGTGTCACGTAATTTTAATTGGCTGAATGATAACTAATGTGAGTGCTGACCAGTAACAAGTTGTCTTACAAGACACTAGTCTCCCTCCCTTACTCGCATTTCAGGTGGTTAACGAGTTACAAAATTCGTTATACTTGACTCTCCAAGATTGTGTCCTTGTCCATCTCTCTGTGTTCCTGCGTTGGGCAGCAAGGGTGGACACCTATAAGCACAGCCGTATTCCTTACTCATTTCTAAATAACTTATGTTAATTGGACAAGCCGTTTTTACATTTCATTAAACATTCGGTCATAGCAGGATCTGAATGCAGCGTCAGTATCTCAGGATCTTCAAAGGAGCCCTAAACTTTCTGTTATCATTCCATTTTCTATGATGTTATCTTATTTTTCTACATTTTCGTGAATTTTTCCTGACTGCAGTTTTTCCCACAATAGATGTTCTTCCGGAAATCTGTCAAAAACGGCATGCATCTCCCAACCACAAACAGATCGCTAAAATAGTCTCTATTCTCCTTGCACAGCCTGGAAATATAGTCCGTATTATGTGACTTTGTGTGTCCGGCGCCAAATCAGGTGTCTTTCAAAGCGCTATCTGGCCCAATTGTCTGTCGTCGTGCTCCTTCACACATGCAGGGGAGGCACTTCCACGAATACCACTGGGGGCCGGTTTCCTGCCTGCTTGTGATCCCTACTGGGTGCACTCAGCCCTTGTGAGGCAAACTGAGGAGCTACTTGATTGAAAAGTAGCGGCTCCGGTCTCTGAAACTGACATACGGCCGGGACAGCGGTGCAGAGGTACAGAAGTTCTCTCTTACTCCAGCCCCTACCGTGTGAAAACGGAACGACGAGATGGCAGCAGACCAGGTAATTACCATGCATGCATAGGAAACAAAGTAACTTGTTCGCACCTAAAATGCAGTCAGTGCATTAGTCTACAGATTCGTGGTAAGAAGCAGCAGAGTATCGAGAGCAGGTAGGTTGGCGGCAGACTCCAGGACTTTCCGGCCTCAAATTTGCGTCCATTCTTTCTAAATTCTTGCGGCATGACACAATTAACAGCAATTCTGACTCCAAGCCAATGTACAGACTAGTGCACCACAATTCACGTTAACAAAGAACGAATAACCCAAGACAGCCGAACCAGAAACGAAAGAGACATAACTGAGCAGCGAATAAGAGGGAGAGCTGTGTCTGTGGTTATTTTAGTCTGTGTAGTGTGTTTCTACAGCCAAAAAAATAGTCTTTGTTGACAACCTCGAAAGGAATTTGCACTAAGTTACACCTGTTACATCTTTATGGAGAGAGTGAGTACATTTCAGTTCTATGGATATTCTGTCCATGCGGCGTCAACGCAAAGACACGAAGATTGTCTCCATCTGCGACCGTGTGGGCTATGAAAAATATTTGATTAGAAACAGCATTTCCTAACAGCCTATGCCTTAATGATATTTTTAACAACATTTATATGTCGTGATCAGATAATTATTCTGACATCACTGTCAAATAGTGCTATCCTTCCACAACACATTGGTAGTTTGAGAATTTTGCCCATAATTAATTTTCTGGGAGAGATTTGCGTGTTATGTTTCTGCGCTTGCTTAGTGTAAATTAACCGACCCGTGACTGCGGTGATTCGATTGGTAATTTCATCGGTTGCCACGTGCTGTGATCTGAATTTAATTTTTCTTATTTGTAACATGCTCATTCATTGTAAGGCCTTGATGAAGTTGGCCCAACCAACTTGAGCCTCAATCGCTCAGGAGAAGTCTATGATCGACACACTGTCCTGTACCCGTAACACGTTGTTTGTTTCTAGAACCCATTTGCTTGTTTATGACATATCGAGATACAACCATCGACGTGGTGTAACAAGAAATTTGATTCGACAGGCCAGGCGCTTATTTCCATTGATGTACGGTCCAATTACCATATTCCAACGAAACTTGGTACATATTCTAATGTCCTAATGAGGAACTGATTTATGCTGAAAAAAATTGTTCAAGTTTTGGGCACCATGTTCAAATCTAGCCTGTGAATGCAAGAAAGACATAGAAATCTTCCCGTATGTAATGGATTAGGAACGGGATGTGGTCAGAGAAGGTCAAACTACTGACAAGGCATTATGTTGATGACACATGACGCGATGAACAGTTGTTCGCAGCAGTTCCGGTGGAATCCCATTAGCTTTATTATTCCTGCAAATCTAGATTTCGGCTATAAACAGCCATCTTCTGTGCATTTTCGTTGTATTTCAACAGACTCGCGGCAGTTGGTGTCACAATATGTTCTTACAGGTGTACAGGCAGAAGGAAGTGTCCTGTCTATACACCTGTAAGAATATATGATGATATGAACTGAAGCGTATCTGTTAAAACATAACAAATATGCACGGAATATGGCTATTTAAAGCCAAAATCTAGATTTCTTAATGAGACTGCGACTGACTGCTGTGCACCTCTCCTTTCTTATAGACTACGGTCGCTGTGGAAAACAGTTCCTGACGGAATCAGTGTTGGTTAATTTCCGGTGGTATCTTAGCTAGTGTTCCTGTACACCAGCCTTCAAATGAGGTAGAGACCGAACATGTAGTGGTAAACGCGTTGTTTTAGATATCCCCAGGGGCCAAAAGTCACATCGATTCAGATCAATTGATATTGCAGGCCATGCATCTGGAAAACCTGTGCAGATAACGCGTCCGAGGAAGGTTATAATTAAGCAGATCTTTCACTGGGCGAGCGACGTGAGGTGTTGCTTCAACTTGTAGGGAAACAGCGGTTTCCACACATTTGCGCTCTTCCAAAGCAGGAATCACATGCTGTTCGAGGAGGTCCTGATAACACTAAGACGTTACGGAACACCTGACAAGCCCTCTGGGTTTATTCTTTTCAAAGAAGAACGGACCGAGAACAAAGGTGCTTGTGATTCCTCACCACACAGTCACGTACTGCGAGTGCAGTGGCTCTTTGTACGCAACACGCGGTTTAACATTACCCCAGATTCGGCTGTTCTTTGCATTCACTGCACCCTTTAGTGTAAAATATTCTTCGCACTCCTCAGCGCATTGCCGACCACATATCATCAAGTTCGATCCATGCCTGAAACCGAAGAGCAAATTAAGAATGTTGCTGCGGATCATAAGGTTTCAGTTGTTGCATCATCTGTAACTTGTACGTGTACTAGTGTAAAATATACCGCAAGACTTTCCTTACTGTTGACATGTGATGGACAATTCGTTGCTAATGATAAATGGATGGAAGGTAGCCTAAAGGGCCGGCTGGATTGGCCGAGCGGTTCTAGGCGCTTCAGTACGGAACCGCGCGACTGCTACTGTCGCAGGTTCGAAACCTGCCTCGGGCATGGATGTGTGTGATGTCCTTAGATTACTTAGGTTTAAGTAGTTCTAAGTTCTAGGGAACTGATGACATCAGATGTTAAGTCCCATAGTGCTCAGAGCAATTTGACAAGTCTCGTGACAGTGCACGAGCACTAGCAATAGCCGGCGCACGTGCTGCATGGTGCGTTACAGCAACAGCAACCTCGTCGATAACATCCTCCGGGATGGGAAACCTTCCTCTTCCAGGCGCCACACCAAGCTCACGCGTGTCTGAACTTCATTATCGTCTTCTTTAAACCTTTTAATGACATCAGGTCTCTCCTCAAACCTTTCAATCGGCAATACTCTCTCAATCCAGCAATGTAATTGCTGCTGTTCACATGAAACAGTTTCATTAACAGCGCATGCTCTCTGTTCTCGAGAGCCATACTGTTCACTTACGGTATGGCTTCTCAAATGACAGCGTGGATCTCATGACGTCATATAAACAGTGTACGGCGCCAGATTTGCACCTGGTGGCCACAGCTGGAACTAATTTGTTTTCCAGAGTAAATAGCTTCTGCATTGACGCATCAGCATATCTACCAACTTTCACTGCCGTACAATAATTACAGCTCGCTCTGCACATCCGTGAGTAGTTGCACTTAAATTATAACCAAACGGTACTTTCCTTACCGCATTTCATAACAGGCAGTTATAGTATTTTGGCTGGTCAATATATTTATTTCACGTACAACCCATATCTGTAGTCTGTACCTGTGTGATCTCTGTCTCATCCAACCCTCTGACTAATAACCTCTACCAGCAGCATCAACTCAGAACTATTTAGATGTACGTTGGGTTTCTCCAAACCTCAGAGCCGTACCAGCTCAGTGTTGGACGGCCAGGAGTTATGACAGCTTTAACATGCTTCTCATAACGCCATTGATGAATAGTCGTGCATGATGCCGAAAAAATTCAACGTAACGGACAGTTTCGCCATGAGACCTAAAATTCTGTGTTTTCACGTCGGGAACATGTGAGGACACGTCAGTGTGCTTGGAGGGACAGCTACTGACAATAAACTAGACCTCCTCTACAAGTGCTCATACAGGCTGCTTCAAAGCCTTTCCATCAACCATCTAGAAGTGATCGTCATTCGGAAAAATTTTTGTTAGAGACTACATGTTCGCTGAGGCTTCCTGGAGTCGCTAGGTGTTCTTTTGTATTGGTTATGCTCCTGAAAGACGGCAGGCATAGGCACTCTGCAGCGTTCATATGCCTTGTGTGTTGTCTATAATCCGTCACCTGCTCCGTATGAAAGGGGTAGGCCCAGCAAAACTTAAGTTCCTGGTTCGTTTCTAAAATATCTTCTTCCTCATGCAGACACTTATTCTTAAGGTTTTCTTGATGAAAATCACTGTATTAATTTACTGGGGTAGGTAGTATGTAGCACCTGGTTAGTAGATCCTGTCATCTCGGTGAAATCTCGTCGTCCCAGGGCCGGCTGATATTAAAGGACGCCTAACGCCGCCGAGAAGTTTCAGAATATTTTGTCTCTAACGAAATTTGTGCCTCGTGACGTGATCTATCACCCCTAAACATTTGATGAAAAAATGAAAATATAACCCTGCCGCTACTATTGTAATTTAGTAATCTGTTACCTAAATAACAGAAACCCTGTCTCTATGTTCCACGTATAACCCTCTTAATAAGTTTAGTTTAGTTTCCAAATACAGTACACTGTGGGAGGATAGTCCTGTTCATAGGAAAAGCTAACCAATAGAGTTACCCTTTTTAAAGGATTTGACCGCGTGTTGTGTCTTATGGATAAGTAGATCAAACTATTCAATTCTTTTCCTACGACCTTACCCAGCGGTTAGATAGAAACGCAGTATTCTATTGAAACTAGGACAACTCAGTTCCAAGTTCGTTTCGTGGTTTGAAATATGTATTAATGGTTGCCAGCCTATCCAGGCAATGAGACAGTGAAGTATTGGAAAAGCGGTTGGCTCTGAGCACTATGGGACTTAACATCTGAGGTCATCAGTCCCCTAGAACTACTTAAACCTAACTAACCTAAGGACGTCACACACATCCATGCCGGAGGTAGGATTCGAACCTGCGACCGTAGCAGTCTCGCGGTACCGGACTGAAGCGCCTAGAACCGCACGGCCACCGTGGCTGGCTGGAAAAGCGGAAGTATGAATTTTGCCTATTTTCTTGCTACTGTTTAAGTTGCTTCTTCAAATAAATATTACTCCACGTAAACAATGTTGGCTATTACGTTTTTAAAATAGAAAAATTCCAGTAGATAACTTCAAGGAAGCAACAAAAAAAAAAATTGCCAAGGAGGACTTTTAAAAAAGCACTTCCCATAATCAACAAACTTAAATACTAAAATACTTAGATACGAAAGCAAACTCTTTTTATACTGAACATTTCACTTCAAGAAAAGCTCTTTCTTATTGGAATTTACTTTCAAAAGCTAATATTCTTTGAACTAACTGTATGGTCATTTAATAGATTCTAGTAACTTGGCTTCACTCTAGTTGAATATTACGTAAGCAAACTTTTGCTATAACACTGTGCAATAGTTAAGAAAACTTTCTCATTATTTACATAAAAACAATTTAAATGGTGACTCTTTATATTAACTGGGCACTTCGTAAGTGTGTGAAGCAGGATACTCGGATTAATCAAACACCAGGAAGGAACCCTATGTAGGTGTTTGATTAGGATGAAATAACAGGGTGAACCAGTTTCTTTAAAGTTCAAGAATGATTATTAAAACACAGTTTAAATTAATGGTTCACGCTGTACAAAAGCATAAAACAAAAAAAAACTCTTGTATGGTGGCTGTACGCTTGGGTGTGGCGAACAATTATGACGTCTACACCAACACAGTGCGGCATGCAAGTATCTTCAGTATGGCCTCAATTTCTCTTCTTGGCGTCGTTCAGTTTTACATACAGTAGCCCAACAACTCGCAGCAATGCCGCAAGCCGTTTGTAGTCTTCATCTGAGGCATTTTAGTGCAAATTTTAGGGCAAAGTTTCTCCTGCTCCACAAAGGTGTTGCCTCAATCACTGCTGCCTACAGACTGTGTAATATACTTCCCGCTCTTGCACTAGCTATCACGCCAAATCGCCCTTTCCACCTTTTAAACTCCCCACAGCCACTTTCGTTTCAAACAAAAGCACACTGGCTTTTACATAACATCTACTTCTTACATTGTTCCTAAGCGTGACCGTTTCTTACAATTCTCCAATTTATGTCAACATGAACCGTTTATACACTCAAATAATTTTAAATACAAATGTTATCATAAAATTATTTAACGTAATAAACAATTTATATAGCACTTTACATATATTATTCACATACAGTGCAAAGAACTTCAACTTCCAGTACAGTACACTTTACTTTACATACATAGAAAATATACACTACTGGCCATTAAAATTGCTACACCAAGAAGAAATGCAGATGATAAATAGGTATTCATTCGACAAATATATTATACTAGAACTGACATGTGATTACATTTGCATCTAGTTTGGGTGCATAGATCCTAAGAAATCAGTACCCAGAACCACCACCTCTGGCCGTAATAACGGCCTTCATACGCCTGGGCATTGAGTCAAACAGAGATTGGATGGCGTGTGCAGGTACAGCTGCCCATGCAGTTTCAACACGATACCACAGTTCATCAAGAGTAGTGACTGGCGTATTGTGACGAGCCAGTTGCTCGGCCACCATTGACCAGACGTTTTCAGTTGATGAGACATCTGGAGAATGTGCTGGCCAGGGCAGCAGTCGAACATTTTCTGTATCAAGAAAGGCCCGTACAGGACCTGCAACATGTAATCGTGCATTACCCTGCTGAAATGTAGGGTTTCGCAGGGATCGAATTAACGGTAGAGCCACGGGTCGTAACACATCTGAAATGTAACGTCCACTGTTCAAAGTGCCGTCAATGAGAACAAGAGGTGACCGAGACGTGTAACCAGTGGCACCCCATACCATCACGCCGGGTGATACGCCAGTATGGCGATGACGAATACACGCTTCCAATGTGCCTTCACCGTGATGTCGCCAAACACGGATGCGACCATCATGATACTGTAAACAGAACCTAGATTCATCCGAAGAAATGACGTTTTGCTATTCGTGCACCCAGGTTCGTAGTTGAGTACACCATCGCAGGCGCTCCTGTCTGTGATGCAGCGTCAAGGGTAACCGCAGCCATGGTCTCCGAGCTGATAGTCCATGTTACTGAAAACGTCGTCGAACTGTTCGTGCAAATGATTGTTGTCTGCCGGCCGAAGTGGCCGTGCGGTTAAAGGCGCTGCAGTCTGGAACCGCAAGACCGCTACGGTCGCAGGTTCGAATCCTGCCTCGGGCATGGATGTTTGTGATGTCCTTAGGTTAGTTAGGTTTAACTAGTTCTAAGTTCTAGGGGACTAATGACCTCAGCAGTTGAGTCCCATAGTGCTCAGAGCCATTTTTGATTGTTGTCTTGCAAACGTCCCCATCTGTTGGATCAGGGATCGAGACGTGGCTGCACGATCCGTTACATCCATGAGGATGAGATGCCTGTCATCTCGACTGCTAGTGATACGAGGCCGTTGGGATCCAGCACGGCGTTCCGTATTACCCTCCTGAACCCACCGATTCCATATTCTGCTAAGAGTAATTGGATCGCGACCAACGTGAGCAGCAATGTCGCGATACGATAAACCGCAATCGCGATAGGCTACAATACGACCTTTATCAAAGTCGGAAACGTGATGGTACGCATTTCTCCTTCTTACACGAGGGATGACAACAACGTATCAACAGGCAACGCCGGTCAGCTGCTGTTTGTGTATGAGAAATCGGTTGGAAATTTTCCTTATGTCAACACATTGTAGGTGTCGCCATCGGCACCGACCTTGTGTGAATGCTCTGAAAAGCTAATCACTTGCATATCACAGCATCTTCTTCCTGTCGGTTAAATTTCGCGTCTGTAGCAAGTCATCTTCGTGGTGTAGCAATTTTAATGGCCAGTAGTGTAGTACCAATATGCGAATATTTTAAAGCAAAAAATTATAAAAATTTAGATGAACCATAACAAATAGTGTTATAAAAAGACGTTGAAATATCCTGTATATGTGAGAGGCCCCCCATGAACCATGGACCTTGCCGTTGGTGGGGAGGCTTGCGTGCCTCAGCGATACAGATAGCCGTACCGTAGGTGCAGCCACAACAGAGGGGTATCTGTTGAGAGGCCAGACAAACGTGTGGTTCCTGAAGAGGGGCAGCAGCCTTTTCAGTAGTTGCAAGGGCAACAGTCTGGATGATTGACTGATCTGGCCTTGTAACAATAACCAAAACGGCCTTGCTGTGCTGGTACTGTGAACGGCTGAAAGCAAGGGGAAACTACAGCCGTAATTTTTCCCGAGGGCATGCAGCTTTACTGTATGATTACATGATGATGGCGTCCTCTTGGGTAAAATATTTCGGAGGTAAAATAGTCCCCCATTCGGATTTCCGGGCGGGGACTACTCAAGAGGATATCGTTATCAGGAGAAAGAAAACTGGCGTTCTACGGATCAGAGCGTGGAATGTCAGATCCCTTAATCGGGCAGGTAGGTTAGAAAATTTAAAAAGGGAAATGGATAGGTTGAAGTTAGATATAGTGGGAATTAGTGAAGTTCGGTGGCAGGAGGAACAAGACTTCTGGTCAGGTGACTACAGGGTTATAAACACAAATTCAAATAGGGGTAATGCAGGAGTAGGTTTAATAATGAATAGGAAAATAGGAATGCGGGTAAGCTACTACAAACAGCATAGTGAACGCATTATTGTGGCCAAGATAGATACGAAGCCCACGCCTACTACAGTAGTACAAGTTTATATGCCAACTAGCTCTGCAGATGACGAAGAAATTGAAGAAATGTATGATGAAATAAAAGAAATCATTCAGATTGTGAAGGGAGACGAAAATTTAATAGTCATGGTTGACTGGAATTCGAGTGTAGGAAATGGGAGAGAAGGAAACATAGTAGGTGAATATGGATTGGGGGACAGAAATGAAAGAGGAAGCCGCCTGGTCGAATTTTGCACAGAGCACAACATAATCATAACTAACACTTGGTTTAAGAATCATGAAAGAAGGTTGTATACATGGAAGAACCCTGGAGATACTAAAAGGTATCAGATAGATTATATAATGGTAAGACAGAGATTTAGGAACCAGGTTTTAAATTGTAAGACATTTCCAGGGGCAGATGTGGACTCTGACCACAATCTATTGGTTATGACCTGTAGATTAAAACTGAAGAAACTGCAAAAAGGTGGGAATTTAAGGAGATGGGACCTGGATAAACTAAAAGAACCAGAGGTTGTACAGAGATTCAGGGAGAGCATAAGGGAGCAATTGACAGGAATGGGGGAAATAAATACAGTAGAAGAAGAATGGGTAGCTTTGAGGGATGAAGTAGTGAAGGCAGCAGAGGATCAAGTAGGTAAAAAGACGTGGGCTAGTAGAAATCCTTGGGTAACAGAAGAAATATTGAATTTAATTGATGAAAGGAGAAAATATAAAAATGCAGTAAGTGAAACAGGCAAAAAGGAATACAAACGTCTCAAAAATGAGATCGACAGGAAGTGCAAAATGGCTAAGCAGGGATGGCTAGATGACAAGTGTAAGGATGTAGAGGCCTGTCTCACTAGGGGTAAGATAGATACCGCCTACAGGAAAATTAAAGAGACCTTTGGAGATAAGAGAACGACTTGTATGAATATCAAGAGCTCAGATGGAAACCCAGTTCTAAGCAAAGAAGGGAAAACAGAAAGGTGGAAGGAGTACATAGAGGGTCTATACAAGGGCGATGTACTTGAGGACAATATTATGGAAATGGAAGAGGATGTAGATGAAGATGAAATGGGAGATATGATACTGCGTGAAGAGTTTGACAGAGCACTGAAAGACCTGAGTCGAAACAAGGCCCCCGTAGTAGACAATATTCCATTGGAACTACTGACGGCCGTGGGAGAGCCAGTCCTGACAAAACTCTACCATCTGGTGAGCAAGATGTATGAAACAGGCGAAATACCCTCAGACTTCAAGAAGAATATAATAATTCCAATCCCAAAGAAAGCAGGTGTTGACAGATGTGAAAATTACCGAACTATCAGCTTAATAAGTCACAGCTGCAAAATACTAACACGAATTCTTTACAGACGAATGGAAAAACTAGTAGAAGCCAACCTCGGGGAAGATCAGTTTGGATTCCGTAGAAACACTGGAACACGTGAGGCAATACTGACCTTACGACTTATCTTAGAAGAAAGATTAAGGAAAGGCAAACCTACGTTTCTAGCATTTGTAGACTTAGAGAAAGCTTTTGACAATGTTGACTGGAATACCCTCTTTCAAATTCTAAAGGTGGCAGGGGTAAAATACAGGGAGCGAAAGGCTATTTACAATTTGTACAGAAACCAGATGGCAGTTATAAGAGTCGAGGGACATGAAAGGGAAGCAGTGGTTGGGAAGGGAGTAAGACAGGGTTGTAGCCTCTCCCCGATGTTGTTCAATCTGTATATCGAGCAAGCAGTAAAGGAAACAAAAGAAAAATTCGGAGTAGGTATTAAAATTCATGGAGAAGAAGTAAAAACTTTGAGGTTCGCCGATGACATTGTAATTCTGTCAGAGACAGCAAAGGACTTGGAAGAGCAGTTGAATGGAATGGACAGTGTCTTGAAAGGAGGATATAAGATGAACATCAACAAAAGCAAAACAATGATAATGGAATGTAGTCTAATTAAGTCGGGTGATGCTGAGGGAATTAGATTAGGAAATGAGGCACTTAAAGTAGTAAAGGAGTTTTGCTATTTGGGGAGCAAAATAACTGATGATGGCCGAAGTAGAGAGGATATAAAATGTAGGCTGGGAATGGCAAGGAAAGCGTTTCTGAAGAAGAGAAATTTGTTAACATCCAGTATTGATTTAAGTGTCAGGAAGTCATTTCTGAAAGTATTCGTATGGAGTGTAGCCATGTATGGAAGTGAAACATGGACGATAAATAGTTTGGACAAGAAGAGAATAGAAGCTTTCGAAATGTGGTACTACAGAAGAATGCTGAAGATTAGATGGGTAGATCACATAACTAATGAGGAAGTATTGAATAGGATTGGGGAGAAGAGAAGTTTGTGGCACAACTTGACCAGAAGAAGGGATCGGTTGGTAGGACATGTTCTGAGGCATCAAGGGATCACCAATTTAGTATTGGAGGGCAGCGTGGAGGGTAAAAATCGTAGAGGGAGACCAAGAGATGAATACACTAAGCAGATTCAGAAGGATGTAGGTTGCAGTAGGTACTGGGAGATGAAAAAGCTTGCACAGGATAGAGTAGCATGGAGAGCTGCATCAAACCAGTCTCAGGACTGAAGACCACAACAACAACAACAACATGTGAGAGGACTGTGAAACTTAAATTCGGTCGAAGATCTGATATAGACTGTGATGTAGATTGGACAGTCACTATTGCAAGTTGTAAGTGGCGTCTATCTTTTCTCTAAAAATATTTTTATGGTGCGAGTCGGCAACCTTTATGTTCCAAGGAGCCATATGTTAAGTCCTCGTTGCTAATGATAAATGGATGGAAGGTAGCCTAAAGGGCCGGCTGGATTGGCCGTGCGGTTCTAGGCGCTACAATCTGTAACCACGCGGTTGCTACGGTCGCAGGTTCGAATCCTGCATCGGGCATGGATGTGTGTGATGTCATTAGGTTAGTTAGGTTTAAGGAGTTCTAAGTTCTAGGGTACTAATGACGTCAGTTGTTGAGTCCCATAATGCTCAGAGCCATTTGAACCTTTTACCCTAACGGATCTGTCATAATAGAAATCTGGATAGGCATGGTAAAGATTTGTTGCTAAGGTGCATGTTTTAGTCAACTTGTTGCTGAAGAACTGCTACACTGTTGACAATTTGCAGCAGCCGTGGCTAGCTATAAACAGAGGGAGGACATGGGGGTGCGTCTGCGTACACTGAATGTTTGTCGGTAGAGCTGACTATCAACAGTTTGCTGTAACGTTCGGCACCAACTAGTAACACGGACCTAGTCTCGAACTAGAAGAAGGTGCGCAAGTGCCCAGCATTTATAACACCGTCCTGATGGTCTTCACTGGTCGGCTTCCTGGAGGTTCTTCATTGGCCAGGTCATCATATTGGTGGCGATGTTCAAACGCCGCTCGTGGCACCGACAGTATCGATAAGCTGCGATACTACAAATATAAAATAAAATCTTAATAAAGCAACATATTCAGTTCTCAACGCGAAACACCGATACTGTCAGTTTTCGTGGTTTAAGGCAACTGAAGAAAACATGTGAACCTTAACTGTAGACACTAGGGTGCCGTTAATGGTGTGTCGCGCCTCAGATGCACTTCACATCTCATGGATGTGTGTGTTGTCCTTAGGTTAGTTAGGTTTAAGTGTAGTTTGCCAAAGTCTGTGTCTTATAAGTAGAATTGCCCAATAATCGTTAATAGGAACCAGTCTGAATTACGAGAATGTTTTTATTACGGCAATGGACACTAATATAACAGTTTCACGTAGGCTGGGGTGTGCATCCAACTTTATGAGCTAAGCCCAGGTTTGCCACATTGTAATGATGCAGATTTGAGGAGCCTGTGTATTTTTTTCGTTTTCTTTTTCTTCATTTTATGTTATAAACATCTGATCATTAGTGTCATTGTAGTTTCGTAATTGCAAATCTATGTCTAAATCATGGAGTTCACAGTATCAGTAACCATATTTGTAACGAGAGCTTGCGAAATCGAGGTGGAGTATCGAGAGTGGTAAGTTGGAATCTGGGAAGCAGGTTGTTTGTGACTGCTCGCGGATTTTACATATTGTGGACACTCTAATGTGAACTGAACTAACACGCAGAGCCGGTGGACATTGATTACCGGCAGATAAACGATGAACAGTGACGTCTGAGACAGTCTTCCAAGAAGTTTTCGCGAGTGTTACAGACCCTTGCAGCTGCAACAACGAGAACGCGGTATCAGTATGGACTGTATGAGGATTGTGAGTGACAGCAATTAAAAGCGTGGTGATATCATATATGGCAGTGGACGCCATTGTATCCTGAGTGCTCAGTTATGTGGAACGTGTTCAAGCCGTGCACAGCTGGGTACCGAAACTCTACGGCATCTAAGTTTCGACAGTGAGTTAAACAGGAGTACAGTGGGAATTCTACCTAAAATGGAAGAATAATTAGCATGGAATCACCAGCTTCATTTCAAGGTAGATGGAAAACATCACCTTCTGTCATTGCTGATGCAGTACCTCGGAATACAGACAATACAAACCCAGCCAACCGAGAGATTCTGTGTGATGCAATGATATAAGAAGCAAGCTCCCTCAGGCATTAACTTATGTAATTTCGAGAGCCCATAAACACATATCTGTCACAATAGCTGATGACGATATATTCCCATGCCCTCCCTGTACAGCTAGGTCCCACCATCGGCTACAATAATTCTCGTAAGGTGTGCCAATTTCTGGCTCGTGTCTCATTGAGACTTGAGATACATCACGTTATAGCACGTCTGATGAAAACTGCATCGATATGTGGGAAGAAATTATCCTTTACACATTCCGTCTGTAGGAAATATCAAGCATTTTGTACGTGCAGCAGCATTTTAGCTCGGACAGGAGGGTTCGATTTCACACTTTAGCCATTGTCGTATGAACAAAAAAATGGCTCTGAGCCCTATGGGACTTAACATCGGAGGCCATCGGTCCCTAGAACTTAGAACTACTTAAACCTAACTAACCTAAGGACAGCACACACATCCATGCCCGAGGCAGGATTCGAACCTGCGACCGTAGCGGTCGCGCGGTTCCAGACTGAAGCGCCTAGAACCGCTCGGCCACTTCGACCGCCGTATGAACACTTGCTCAAAGAAAACAAAAAGGATGTATGTAGAGTGGGAAAAAAGTACGATATATGGAGGAAAGCTACTGTATAGATAAGGAGGAGATAATAAGAGGGCATAGAATAATGATATGTGAACTAAACTGTTTCGCTAATCCGCGCACACAAGGTACCATTGAGCCATCGATCAGATGTTGCTCACAAATGCACTTTGGTGTTAGGTAAATTGCAGATGGTTTCTTTTGTGGAACGAGTAGCAAAACAGCTGATGGATTCGGTAACATTTGATCTTAGTTTTTAGATACACTGTTAACATCGTTTTCTCTCATCGTTATGGTTGCTTTAATGATGTGCATCCTACAAGTTACAGCAGCTCGTAAAGCCACACGCATAAATGTGGTGTCTAATGTCACAAATGCTACAGCGCTGGTTCTGTAGCCTGTTATTGGCTGTCTCCTGTGTAGCACGTGGGCTGCGACTGGGTGCTCGATTCCGATGCTGCCGACGATCCGTGCGGCGTCTGCAAGGGCAACGGGACCATGTGCCAAAAGGTCGACCACACATTCACCCAGGCCTCGGGAAACGGTAAGTAAGCTACTGTTGTGCGTACTCAGTCGCCATGCTCACAACAAGAAGAACGTGATCGGACACTGAGGCTCCTGTGCCCTCTATTAACAGGAGGGTAATTTTCAGCGGCATGTAGCAACTAATGTAGACTGTTGCTTGAAGCTTCTTGTCTTTCATCACTATCTGACGGAATTGATTGTTTTCTCCGTTATTATTATATTCGTATTTCTGTCGGAGTCAACGGCGACAGCATACGTGAAGGGCTCTTCGTAAGTTCTGTGACCCTGCGCTACTAATAAAGAAGCTACAAAGGTTGGCACCGAATGACCAAACTTCACAAGTTCGTTTTTCAAAACTGCCGTAATTTCATGTTGTTCGTTACACTCAAAGTAAAGATGTCTTGCATCGTCCTTTTCTCCATAAGAACAGAAACTAGTCTCTACGAAGTGTAGATGTTTGAGAAAACGGCAGTGATTCAATTTAAGTTTAGATATTAAATAAGCAAGGTTGAGAACGTGCTGCGGTCTAAGGCGCTGCAGTCATGGACTGTGCGGCTGATCCCGGCGGAGGTTCGAGTCCTCCCTCGGGCATGGGCGTGTGTGTGTTTGTCCTTAGGGTAATTTAGGTTAAGTAGTGAGTAAGCTTAGGGACTGATGACCTTAGCTGTTAAGTCCCATAAGATTTCACACACATTTGAACATTTTTTGAACATACAAAATTCCTGGAAGCTGTTTGCATATGTAAGGGGAAGAGAACTGGTCGGCCACGCACATCTGATGAAACTATCTAGCTTATCCGAGATGCGTTCAGACGGTGCCCTCTGAAGTCCACCATACGGGCAGGGATCCGTTGATTCGTGCGCGGAGTGAAATGGACTACCGTTTCGACGTTTTTCGAGCAAAGCATGTTGCTTATATTGAGTGTATGGTGTTCCATCAGTGTGAACAGAAAACTGAATCTTCCTCTATCCTGTAATAAGCGCACTGTGTTTCTGTCTTTTATAGTGTGTCTATAATAAACAATCGAAATTTCTTCTTTCTTTTTGAATCACCGTGTGTTGTGTATCTAGTTCTGAGTAGTTACATGGCTCGTAATTCGAATAGAACAGTCGTACACAAACTCGGAATGTAGAACAGGCTTATAACAAATTTATTGGTTTTAGAAACATCATTACGAGTATGGATTGCTCCGAAGTCCTGTATTATAACTGAACCCTAATTTTATTATTTAATTGAGCATTGTTGGCAGAAGGAATACCAGTTACTGCCTTCAGCGAAAATAATTTTAGTACGTGTGGCATGTTAAAACCGTTCCTAGAAGTCCCTTGAACGTTTCATTGTAAGTAAGCTTTCACTAGATGAGGAAGAGGCCCAATAATACAGAAGCATTCAGTTTGGTCTACATTGTTAAGTTCGGTTTAATCACTTGTGGATGGAAAATAGGCATAGAGGTACCGCCTCCATACGGAATTTGGAAGCCCGTATTCTAAAACTAACAGTGCGTTCATTAGAGTGGAGTGCATTACTCCCAAATTCTCTCTCAGCATTTTGTGCTAATATATGCTAATTTTGTAAAGGCAGCTGTCCGTGACAAATCCGTAATAACAACTGGGAAAGGTGCCACTCAGTGTAACTACTAACCACTTTCTTCTTCTCCAATGAAGTTGTCTAATTTTAGTGTCTTCAGGTTTCAGCTACATCAAAACACTAGCTTTGCGCCCGCTGCTACGGTCCACAAATTGTAACACCCAAGCTTTTCATGCTAATTAAGACCACAGAAGCTTGGTCTTTCCCAAATGCATTTCCAAGCAAAAAGCAATTTTGGTAGCTGGAGTTTTGTTAACAATGACTTTTGTGATCTTGTGGAGATATTTTCATAGCAACTTTCATCCTCTAAAAAATCTTACTTTTATCTGATAGAGAAATGAAATACCAGTTTTCATAAATTTAGCTTTAAAAATGTTTTAATGTAACTAAATATTTTCTTAAAAATTTTCGACTCCTATTTCACCCCCTTAGGGGTTCAGTTTCGAAAAACATTGGAACACACATTTTTTTAAAAATTTGTAACCGAGACACGTTCATAGGATCTGTCGACCTGGAAGAAGCGTTGGACAATGAAAATGGTGCAAGTTCTTCGAACTTCTGAGAAAAATAAGGGTAAGCTATAAGGAGAGAAAGGCAATATACAATATGCACAAGAGCCAAGAGGGAATAATAAGAGTGCACAACCAAGAACGAAGTGCTCGTATTGAAAAGGCCGTAAGGCAGGGATGTAGTCTTTCGCCCCTACTGTTCAATCTGTATATGGAAGATGCAATGAGAGAAATAAAAGAAAGGTTCAGGAGCGCAATTAAAATTCAAGGTGAAAGGATATCAATGATACGATTCACTAATGACATTGCTATCCTGAGTGAAAGTGAAGAAGAATTACATGATCTGCTGAAGGGAATGAACAGTCTTACGAGTATAGAATATGGACTGACAGTAAATCGAATAAAGATGAAAGTAATGAGAAGTAGCAAAAATGAAAATAGTGAGAAACTTAACTTCAGGATTGATGACCACGAAGTACATGAAATTAAGGAATTCTGCTACCTAGGCAGCAAAATAACCAATAACGGACGGAGCAAGGAGGACATCCCATGCGGGTTAGTACTGGAAAAAAGGGCGTTCCTGGCCAAGAGAAGTCTACTAGTATCAAACATAGGCCTCAATTTGAGGAAGAAGTTTCTGAGAATGTGCGTTTGGAGCACAGCATTACATGTTAGTGAAACATGGACTGTGGGAAAACAGGAACAGAAGAGAATCGAAGCATTTGAGATGTGGTACTACAGAAGAATGTTGAAAATTAGGTGGACTGATAAGCTAAGGAATGAGGAGGTTCTGCTCAGAATCGGAGAGGATAACACTGACGAGGAGGAGCAGAATGATAGGACATTTGTTGAGACATCTGCGAATGACTTCCATTGTACTAGAGGGAGCTGTAGAGGGTAAAAACTGTAGACGAAGCCAGAGATCAGAATATATCCAGCAAATAACTGAGGACGTAGGTTGCAGAATGAGGTCAAATATCAATGTTCATACAAGTAGCTTTGAAAATACTTAAGTAGTTCATTATTAATGATATATTTTCAAAAAAAGCTTTCACCCACTATTTCACCCCCATAGCGTTAAATTTCCAAAAATGCTGAAACCCGTATTTCTTTATTTCTGACCGAGAAACCAAATACCAATTTTCGTAGGTCTAGTTTGAAAACTGCCTTAATAGCGACATTTTTTTAAAAAATCTTCATGCATTATTTAACTCCCATATGGTTGGAATTTCGGAAAATGCTTGTTTGCCTAGCGGTTTGGGCTGGGCGATAATGAGTCAGTCAGTCAGGATATTGCCTTTTACCAAACGTTGTAATTTTGTTAAATTTTAGAGGATTCTGTGAAGAAGTTTTAAATTGAAACTTCCTGGCAGAGTAAAACTGTGTGCCGGACCGAGACTCGAACTCGGGATCAGTTTTAATCTGCAAGGAAGTTTCATATCAGCGCACACTCCGCTGCAGAGTGAAAATCTCATTCTGAAGTTTTAAATTGTTTCTCTACTCACGACAACTGCTTTCTTAAGGTATTTCTCATAACAGATACTCCCAAATTAAGACACTCAGGCGTTTTGCTGAGCTATAATTTTTTCAGTGCCACTGATTGCTGTAATGCTCAAACTGTTTCTAAAATTACGAGATTTAACTTACAAAAAACGTAGATGTCTGTTAGTAAACGAAGCCAATTAAACTGTGCTGTACAACAATATAGCCGGCTGGAGTGGCCGAGCGGTTCTAGGCACTACAGTCTGGAACCGCGCGACCCTTACGGTCTCAGGTTCGAATCCTGCCTCGGGCATGGATGTGTGTGATGTCCTTAGGTTAGTTAGGTTTAAGTAGTTCTACGTTTTACGGGACTGATGACCTAAGAAGTTAAGTCCCATAGTGCTCAGAGCCATTTGAACCATTTTTACAACAATACATTAATTGTTTTTCTCTTTATGTCTTCTTTACTTTTCACTCAAAGATAAATTTGCTCCAGAATGAAACGATAACGATCTGATGTACATTTACGTAACACCATATATAGAGTACAACTGCAATATTTCTTCAGTACTCTCGACCTCATTTGTTCTGTTTCATTCTATTTAAAAGATTTTCAAGTCTCTTGAACCACTGTAACTGTAACTGACCATTCTCTAATCTTCACCACGTCACAGAGGGTACATACAAGTGAGTTAGTTCTACATCGAAGCTGGAGTTAATAAAATCACAAAATTGACAGTATTATCAGTAAAAATTAATTGAAAGTTAACAGTTAAACTTTTATCGTATTTTAGTTTATATTATTTTCCCGTAATTCCCTTATAAGTATTATTATTAAATCTTTCGTCCTTCCTGCTACATAACGATCCGCTTGTATTATAACTTCCGACTCTAATAATATTACTTCATTCGAAGAGTCTTATTCTCTCCTATTTTTTGGTTCTTTCCTCTAGTTACGGCACTGAGAAATAGTTTTAATTTTTCCCAATACGATAACTGTCACGTTTTATCTTCGTCGGATTATGTCGGATTCTTAATACACACTAAAGTGATGTTTTCTTAAAACTATTCATTATGATCAGTGACACACACAGAATTGTCTCTCTAGTCAAAACAGGGTTATATCAAGTGGACAATTCTTGATACTCTTGTTAACTCTTAGTCTTTTTGAATTCATTATTTTCTTTTGGTTGTCCAAATCTTTTTATTCGAATCTTCTCTTTCTTCTAAATCCATAAAATTTCCGTTTTCTTACTTTCGCGTAAAGATTCTTACGCCTATAGACAGTCTAGTTTTATCATTTTATTTTAATGCCGTAATTAAATCTCAGTGACTATAGACATCTTTCCCACATATATTTATTTGAGTGATACATTAGTCCATGTCAATCTCCTGAATTCAATTATTTCTCTGTCCTCTTGAATAATTGAAATTTGCAATATTTTAATTTTTTGGAAAAATCGATGCTTTGGGAGTCATTTTCTATAATTGCTATTCGCAGCGAAATTGCGACAACAGTAGAATTTATAATAAAAGAGTAGAATTTAATTTATAAAATCGAATCTGTGTATTACACAGTAAAGTACTTCATGCCAAAAAAAAAAAAAAAAATCTGCATTATCTATATCAGGCACACCTTGCAACAAGAAACCCTGTACACCTCTGGCACATGCGATGACACACTTTGGCTCATCTTTGAGAAAGAGCATATTATGTCCTGTTTAGTATTTCAGTTGCGTGATATTTCCTTTGAATTTGAGAGACCTGTTATTGGTCAGTACAAATGATAGTATAATGCTCACTTGAAGATTCACTAGAATGCGTACTTCGTCGAAGAGAAGGTAACAGGAGGGCCAATCAATGTCCATTTCAATATCTGTAAGAAGAATAGTCATCAGAGAGAACACATACATACACTACTGGCCATTAAAATTGCTACACCACGAAGATGACTTGCTACAGACATGAAATTTAACCGACAGGAAGAAGATGCTGTGATATGCAAATATTTAGCTTTTCAGAGCATTCACACAAGGTTGGCGCCGGTGTCGTCACCTACAACGTGCTGACATGAGGAAAGTTTACAACCGATTTCTCGTACACAAACAGCAGTTGACCGGCGTTGCCTGGTGAATCGTTGTTGTGATGCCTCGTGTAAGGAGGAGAAACGCGTACCTTCACGTATCCGACTTTGATAAAGGTCGTATTGTAGCCTATCGCGATTGCGGTTTATCATATCGCGACATTGCTGCTCGCGTTGGTCGAGATCCAATGACTCTTAGCAGAATATGGAATCGGTGGGTTCAGGAAGGTAATACGGAACGCCGTACTGGATCCCAACGGCCTCGTATCACTAGCAGTCGAGATAACAGGCATCTTATCCGCATGGCTGTAGCGGATCGTGCAGCCACATCTCGATCCCTGAGTCAACAGATGGGGACGTCTGCAAGGCAACAACCATCTGCACTAACAGTTCGACGACGTTTGCAGCAGCATCGACTATCAGTTCGGAGACCATGGCTGCGGTTACCCTTGACGCTGCATCACAGACAGGAGCGTCTGCGATGTTGTACTTAACGACGAACCTGGGTGCACGAATGGCAAAACGACATTTCTTCGGATGAATCCAGGTTCTGTTTACGGCATCATGATGGTCGCATCCGTGTTTGGCGACATCGCGGTGAACGCACATTGGAAGCGTGTATTCGTCATCGCCATACTGGCGTATCACCCGGTGTGATGGTATGGGGTGCCATTGGTTACACGTCGCGGTCACCTCTTGTTCGCATTGATGGCACTTTGAACAGTGGACGTTACATTTCAGATGTGTTACGACCCGTGGCTCTACCGTTAATTCGATCCCTGCGAAACCCTACATTTCAGCAGGGTAATGCACGATTACATGTTGCAGGTCCTGTACGGGCCTTTCTGGACACAGAGAATCTTCGACTGCTGCCCTGGCCAGCACATTCTCCAGATGTCTCATCAACTGAAAACGTCTGGTGAATGGTGGCCGAGCAACTGGCTCGTCACAATACGCCAGTCACTACTCTTGATGAACTGTGGTATCGTGTTGACGCTGCATGGACAGCTGTACGTGTACACGCCATCCAAGCTCTGTTTGACTCAATGGCCACGCGTATCAAGGCCGTTATTACGGCCAGAGGTGGTTGTTCTGGGTACTGATTTGTCGGGATCTATGCACCCAAATTGCATGGAAATCTAATCACATGTCAGGTGTAGTATAATATATTTGTACAATGAATACCCGTTTATCATCTGCATTTCTTCTTGGTGTAGCAATTTTAATGACCAGTAGTGTACATACCAGTTAGCGACCACATATGGAGACGTAGCTCACAGCGAGAACAGCGGTAGAAGTCCATTAGTGAGACGTTCCGCAAGCACTGATAGCAAGCGGCCCGGAGCACCCGACCGTGGCGGAGATTCCCAGTTACCCTTCACACTGGATGTTGGGTATGTCCCACAGGGCAACGATCGCCTCGAGTGCCTCGATTGCGCCACGTGTTTCACATTGGCGTCCATCAGCTGCAACAGCGTTTGTGAATCGCTCTCAAGGCCGGGACACTAAATACTGGCTGCTAATAGAGTGCCACCAGTAAGTCGCCCGATTAAGTCTAAGACGTGTTCAATTGACAATATTTCACGTGGACGAGCAGGCCACGGAAGCTGTAGCACTGAACATTTAATGCAATACTGGACGATCGTCGTCATGTTAAAAAGGAAATACTTGTACACATTGATGCACGGATTGGCTCTCCATCTCTCCTGATGTATCGGATACAGTAAGATACAGTAAGCATATGTTATCTGGAGCACCAAACACCCTACACGATCCAAAACGAATCGCCAGACCATCACACAAATCGTTCAGTTGTCACAAAACTGGAAAATGTTTGGGAGATGGAGAGAGAACAGTCGAGGTTGTGTGACGTCATTGACTTGGATACCCCCGAGGGGTATTTCACCCGCTTAGTTAAAATGATTTCTTTTTTCGGACTTAGGCCTATTGGCATAATTCCTTCGAGCAATGATGCTTTTGTGTCTTAAATGAACTTGTCCAATGTTGCTGACAATAAGTGCTTATACATTGTTAAGTATATGTTACTGATGACGATGAGAGAGAGAGAGAAAGAGAGAGAGAGAGAGAGAGAGAGAGAGAGAGAGAGAAAGGAGGTAACGAAACCTGTTGACGATCGGTTGATCCCGCCTCTCAAATGGCACCAACGGAACTGTCGATCTTAACATCCCCAGATCAAGAGCAAGGTCCCGTCCTATTCCACCCGTCTGCTCAGACACGCGACATATGTGTGACGTCAGGAGTTTACGTTGCAAAGGATATAAGCGGCCTATTATTAAATGTGACCTGTCATTGTCTTATTAGAGTAATCCGTGACGATGTAAACTACGCTGTTTATTCCAAATGTATCGTGCTATACGACGGTGTGGTTTGTGTGGAACCGAGAGCACAGCTTAAATTGTCGATAGAGAAACTAGTACCGATAATGTTTTTTTCCTCGCAGTTTTTTCTGTATTTGACAGGAATTTAAATGCAGAAGTTACATTATTGCGAGTGAAACGGTTAGTGATTACAATTAGCATGTTGATTCTCAAAATTATTTGGCTGTTTTTGTAATGTGGTAAGTTTGTTGAGTTGAGAATCTAAGGACATAGCTCAAATGGACGTAAGTGAAATTAGTAATAACATTCTTTACAGTTTTTTTTACAAATATATGGTTGTTTTTACGTAATGTGATGTCGTTGAGGTGCTGCGTATATGAAACCAATCGTTCTTAGAAGGGTCGTGTTGTTACCGGTTGCTCGCTGTTATGATCAGGTCTGTCGTAATGGTTTCGTTGAATCTGTATTGCGATTTCAGTTGTTTAAAAATTTTCTTTGGGTTTATTCTGGAGGAATTTGTGTGTGTTATTTTTCGATTACGTCGTTGTCTTCTGAGTGGGTGTCTGATACTCCTGTCTTCGTTTTAGTTACATAAGCCAAGCGACATACAGGGTGAGCACAAAGTCTTGCCTTCATTATAACAATTTATTACAGAAGAACCGTTTGACATAATAATTTACATTTGTTGCAGTTACATAGGTTAGTGTAACTAGTTTTTTTTAAAGACCACTTACGTTAGTAAACCTCAATGTGTACTCCCTTGGCAGCTCGGAGAATGTCGAGGCGGTATTCCAGTTCCCGCCAGGTGTTTCGTAACATGTGTTCTGTCACTGTATTCACAGCAGCTTGTATCCTAGCCTTCAATTCGTCGACGTCAACAACTGGTGTGACGAAGACTCTGTCCTTGATATAGCCCCGGAAAGAAAAGTCAAGGGGCGTAATGTCTGGAGAGCGGGATGGCCAGTGTGTTGGACCGTTCCTTCCAGTCCACCGATCCGGAAATGTTTCATCAAGGAAATCACGCACTATCAAAGCCCCACAGTTAGAAGCATATCAAACATGGATAATTTTCCAGCAAACTGGAGCATCTCCCCCCCCCCCCCCCCCCACTGGGCTTTGATAGTGCGTGATTTCCTGGATGAAACATTTCCGGATCGGTGGATTGGAAGAAACGGTCCAACACCTTGGCCACCCCAATCGTGAGACATTACGAACCTTGATTTTTTTTCTTGGGATATATCAAGGACAGAATCTTTGTCACACCAGTTGCTAACGTCGTCGAACTGAAGGCTAGGATACAAGCTGCTATGGGCACTGTGACAGAACACATGTTACTAAACACCTGACGGGAACTGGAATACCGCCTCGACGTTCTCCGAGCTACCAAGGGAGCACACGTTGAGGTTTACTAACGTAAGTGGTCTTAAAAAGCTAGTAACACCAAGCTATGTAATAGCATAAAATGCAAATTATTATGTCAAACGGTTATTCTGTAACAAACTATCACAATCAGGGCAAGACTTTGTGCTCACCCTGTATTTGAATTCAATAGTTTTTTCGGTTTATTTTAGAGGCATTCATGAGTGCCATTTCTCGATTATGTTTTTCATCTTTTCTGGGTGGGGACAAGGTGTCTTGTGTAACTGTCTTCGTTTGGGTTACATAGATGCAGCATACAGTGCTATTCCACTTGTGTATTTTTTTTAATATTTCCTTTCCGTTTATCCTGGAGGAATTTGTGTATGTTACTTTCCCATTATGTCGTCGTTTTGTGGGTGTGTCTGGTATCGTTTCCTTCATTTGAGGTATATAGATCGAATGAAAATTCCTATTCCAGTAGCATGAGGTTTTTTATATTGGCTTTTGCAAGGTGATTCATATATTTCACATGTTTTTTATGCGTGTTGTCGACTGTAATTGTCTATCTTGTGGTAGCCATTTTGAAGAATGTAGTCGGTCTGTTATTAAATTTAATCTGTGTTAATGTCAGTACCTCGTCAAAAACTATCCTCTTGACTTGAAATATGATGTCATTGATCAAAGCAAACGGGTGGAATCCTGGACCCTGCTTTATTGGTCACATTCCCTCACGCCACGAGATGGTGGGGAGAGGTTTGGAAATTAACACAGTACTTTGGCGCAAAGTTTGGTGATCAAAAACCGTACGCCATTACCTATCATCTCCTTGACGGCCAGTCACTAGAGATGAACATTTCGTTCACCACCTGAATTCGAACTGGTTCCCTCCGAGTCTAGCGCCACCGTACAAGGGTGCGTTAGCAACGTCGCCTAAGGACGTGACTTCTGGGCGAGAGGTTTGCTCTCGTGCGTGGCATTTCACGTATACTCAGCCATCTCTACAGTTTAAAATGAAGCGAAACTCGTCAGAGAAAAACGTCTCCTTGTCAAACGCTAGTACACTACTGGCCATTAAAATTGCTACACCAAGAAGAAATGCAGATCATAAACGGGTGTTCATTGGACAGATACATTATACTAGAACTGACATGTGATTCCATTTTCACACAATTTGGGTGCATAGATACTGAGAAATCAGTACCCAGAACAACCACCTCCGATCGTAATAACGGCCTTGATACGCCTGGGCATTGAGTCTAACAGAGCTTGGATGGCGTGTACAGGTACAGCTGCCCATGCAGCTTCAACACGATACCACAGTTCATCAAGAGTAGTGACTGGCGTATTGTGACGAGCCTGTTGCTCGGCAATCATTGACCAGACGTTTTCAATTGGTGAGGCATCTGGAGAATGTGCTGGCCAGGGCAGCAGTCGAACATTTTCTGTATCCAGGAAGGCCCGTACAGGATTTGCAACATGCGGTCGTTCATTATCCTGCTGAGATGTAGGGTTTCGCAGGGATCGAATTAAGGGTAGAGCCACGGGTCGTAACACATCGGAAATGTAACGTCCACTGTTCAAAGTGCGGTCAAGGAGAACAAGAGGTGACCGAGACGTGTAACCAGTGGCACCCCATACCATCACGCCGGGTAATACGTCAGTATGACGATGACGAATACACGGTTCCAATCTGCATTCACCGCGATGTCGCCAAACACGGATGCGACCATCATGATGCTGTAAACAGAACCTAGATTCATCTAAAAAAATGATGTTTTGCCATTCGTGCACCCAGGTTCGAAGTTGAGTACACCATCGCAGGCTGTGATGCAGCGTCAAGGGTAACCACAGCCATGGTCTCCGAGCTGATAGTCCATGCTGCTGCAAACGTCGTCGAACTGTTCGTGCAGATGGTTGTTGTTTTGCAAACGTCCCCATCTGTTGACTCAGGGATCGAGACGTGGCTGCACGATCCGTTTCAGCCGTCAGGATAAGATGCCTGTCATCTCGACTGCTAGTGACACGAGGCCGTTGGGATCCAGCACGGCGTTCCGTATTACCTTCCTGAACTCACCGATTCCATATTCTGCTAAGAGTCATTGGATCTCGACCAACGCGAGCAGCAATGTCGCGATACGATAAACCGCAATCGCGATAGGCTACAATACGACCTTTATCAAAGTCGGAAACGTGGTAGTACGCATGTCTCCTCCTTACACGAGGCATCACAACAACGTTTCACCAACGCTGGTCACCTGCTGTTTGTGTATGAGAAATCGGTTGTAAACTTTCCTCATGTCAGCACGCTTTAGGTGTCGCCACCGGCGCCAACCTTGTGTGAATGCTCTGAAAATCTAATCATTTGCATAGCACAGCATCTTCTTCCTGTCCGTTAAATTTCGCGTCTGTAGAACGTCATCTTCGTGGTGTAGCAATTTTAATGGCCAGTAGTGTATATTTCGCGACGAAGATAATGGGAAGATCGTGTCCTCGCTTAGCCTGACATTCCAGATACTGACGAGCACATACTGCAGACAATCACACTTGAAGCTCTGTTCTGAAGTCAGCCAACAGTAGATACTTGTCGCCAAGAGGGTGAGATCGCCCTCGAGTTCTCGTTTCCTCTGCCATTCACTCCCCGTTCCTTCAGTCATATTCCTGCTCTTCGTAGCTATTCCCTTCCTCCCTCTCCATACAGCGCTCCACGAACTACGGTTCAGCCTCCCGTGCCGTACATATGTGGCTAATATTACCATGATGACTGAAATCTCAGTCTACATTATTGATTGAAAAGTTAATGATGTGTGGCGTCATGGCGTACAACACTCGACCTCTACTTTAGGAACTTAAGTCAGGGCGAACCACCCCCGGCAGTACGGACGAATCTCGGGTTCTATTGAGCATAACAAACTGCTCAGGAAAGGTTTTGCACCAACCTTGTGAATTGCATAGTTTGTGTTTTATTGATCAGAAACCTCCTTCTCAATCGCAACGAACAACCGAGTATACTGGGTAGTTACAACTAAACGTTTGCTAATTGTGAATGCACTCCAGGAAAAGTGATCGTAGGAAATGAATCTTTACATGGGCGTACCCAGCGAGGGGCAGGGGGGGGGGGGGGGCAGCTCCCCCCCCCCCCCCCCCCCCCCAGAAGATATTCGCAGTTTTCCACTAGTTTCCTTTTTTATTTAATGTGAAATGCTGCATGTTGTCTCGGATTGTACAAGTGCATTATTGTATTTAAAATGTTTGTTAAAAGCAGTTTTTCACTGGTTTACTGTTTTATTTAATAAGAAGTGCTGTATATTGTCTCGAGTCCTTGTTTCCTGAGACTAGTATGACCTGCCCCCCCTCCCCCCCACCCCCCCACCCCCCACCCTCCTAGTTCAGATCCTGGGTACGCCCTTGAATCTTTATGGGGACATTTGTAAGGACACGCGGAAAATAAATAACCAGCGAACCAAAGAAATTAACACATTTTAATTTTCACATGAGAGGGTAACAATTCTTACTTGTGTACCAAGTTTACATTCCAGGTTACAAACGTTGCCCAATACGACAACCATTTGCATGAGAAGTTTGTATTGATATCTTACCACAATTTTACCAGCACTTTGCGAACGATGGACCATGGAAAGTTCAGCCGTCGTGACACAACTCTTGCACTGCTTGAAAATCGCCCACTGCGTCCAGCATTGGCAGACATGACAACAGTCACTTGAACAGTTTCTGGCGCAATTGGTCGTTGGTTCACCCTGGAGCTGTTCGCAAATCGCCAGTTTATTCGAACTTTCAGATCACGTTCTTCAACATTTATCATGTTGTTGTTGTTGTTGTTGTTGTTGTCCTCAACAACAACATTTATCATATAGCACTAGAAAACGCAATTTCCTCAAAAAAGAGTAAAATTTTAAAAAAACGAGAACAGCCAAACAAAAACATATCAAGCATCGCTTGAATACTTCGTCGAGCTTATATAAAACATGTGTCTTTTATTCATAAACTACTTTTGCACTTATCAATAGTAACAGGAAACTCTTGCCTTTGAAGATGAAGAACATTCTGTCGAGCACAAAGTAACAACAATAATTATATAGATTTTTTTAATGTTTGTGCATCTACACTGTACTTGCATCAAAAGTAAGCTTTGGTTACATAAAAGCGCAGAAGCTACGTGATCAACTTATTTTTATTACTCATAAACTGCATGTAAAATGCAGTGCATACTTTGTAAGGATATAAAACACAATGGACAAAAACTGAACTATTTGTGATTCTAATTATGTGCGAAACAGACAAACAAAAAACAATAAAGTGTCGAATCCAAGTTTCTCTCACACACATTCAATTATGTTTCTTTCTCTACTAATGTTTCCAGTACTATCGGTAATTCTACGATTTACTACCACATTTAAAGAGTGTACTAAAACTACCGAACCGTAGTTTTGGTAGAGCGCAACTCTGTGTGATACAAAAGCATCAGTATATATTACAGTTGTAGACAGTCAACATGGGTCTGGACGAGGTGAACAGAGCCTTACTCGTAAAGCAGTTTTAGCGAAACAACAGCAGTGGCCCTGTGTCCTTCGCAAGTATCGACGCGTTAAAGGAATACGGTGCTCTACCAAAACTACGGTTTGATAGTTTTAGTACACTCCGTAAATGAGGTAGTAAATCGTAGAATTACCAGTAGTACTGGAAACATTGGTAGAGAAAGAAACATAATTGAATGTGTGAGAGAGAAACTTGGATTCGACACTTCATTGTTTTTTGTTTGTCTGTTTCGCACATAATTAGAACCACAAATAGTTCAGTTTTTGTCCATTGTGTTTTCTATCCTTACAAAGTATGCAATGCATTTTACATGTAGTTTATGAGTAATAAAAATTAGTTGATCACGTAGCTTCTGCGCTTTTATGTAACCAAAGCTTAATTTTGATGCATGTACAGTGTAGATGCACCAACATTTAAAAAAATGTATATAATTATTGTTGTTCCTTTGTACTCGACAGAATGTTCTTCATCTTCAAAGGCAAAAGTTTCCTGTTACTATTGATAAGTGCAAAAGTAGTTTATGAGTAAAAGACACATGTTTTATATAAGCTCGACGAAGTATTCAAGCGATGCTTGATATGTTTTTGTTTTGCTGTTCTCTTTTTTTTAATTTCACCTTTTTTTGAGGAAATTGCGTTTTCTTGTGCTATATGATAAATCTGTATTTTTTTTCACTACAGGATCCCTCCGTTTCATGTTACAAATCAATAATTTCCGTATGAAACCTGAACTAAACTTCATCAATTTAATTTTTCCTATAAATACTATTTGTTCTTAAACAACAGACAGGAGGCTAACTGTGTAGAATAATAATGTTCCGTAGGTTACACTGCCCTTTACATATCGTCAGACAACTTCTAGACGGTTCACTGCTTCCGGTTTCTAGACACTGATCACAATTTCAAAGAAAGCGTTCGAGGTGAGGTAACGCCCGATAAGTCGGTAACACACCTAAAGTACAGGAAATGTGGTTATGATCTTAGCTAACCAAGGCTACTAGGAGAATTACCATAGCCTACGCTTACTTATCGCAGTCTATTACGGTAGTTTTACAGCTCTAGTTTCAACTCTGCGTCGGCGTACCAGCACCAGCGCCGAACGGCAAGCCATGACAATGACACTACTAACAATGCAAATAGTACAGCGTATGGTCTCAACATCATTCCTACAAACTTAGGTACCTATACGGTAAGTAATTCTGTCTACATTGGCTCAAGTAGCGAAAGTTTAATTACACCCACCTTGTATAATGGAGATGAAACTAAAACTGAATTCTAACTACAGACAGTAGAGTGACCTTTAAAAGGGTGCAGCCCTTCCAGGCCCACAAGGAGTTGGTGACCATTTGAATAGCTGTACTGTCAGCTCCGTATTTTCAGTTGCAAACTGAGGAGTTTACAGGATGTTGGGCCTGATGTTACCCATGCTTCTGGGTAGGATTACCCACTAACACGGGCCTATCGAGGTGATAGAAGTGGACGAAAAGCGATGAATAGTAGCGGGTTTAAGGGCAGAGGGAAAAGAGTGCCAAGGCAAGCGCCAAAGAATAAAACCTCTGCGACAGCCTGGACGGGTAGTAAGAGCATTAGGGGATTTTCTTGCTATCTGCGACAGATCATGGAAGGATAAGTTTAGTTAGTGCTCGGATATAGTGCAATACTCGGTACTAGTGTCATAGGTTGGGTTCGGCATAAGAGTGTCAACTAGAATTGACGTGAGATACTGCTGGGTTGGCCACCGATGATGTCTCCTGGGCCAGCTGCAGCGTCTGCGTACCTGTAAAAGCGAATAGTGGTCATAATAGTGTTCGATTGGTCACAGAATCGATCACACATTGTAGGAGGTTGTGTGGGTTCTATTTGTTTTTAGTGAGCAAGATTTGGCTTCCCTGCTGTGGCCGGTTGAGCGGCTGTGTGATTAATCAGGCGGTGCAAGTCAGCTACGCTGTGATGCAGGGGTTCGTCGTCATTTGCGCTGTTTGTGTGCCTTGGATTGCCCTAGGTGGTTATGTGTCCTAATAATGAGTATTTGGACGACTGTGCTTCCACTTACGATTGCGGTCGTAGTTTCCCAGATTCAGGATGAAGTGGTTGCTCGAGTGTCTGGAGTTCACGTATGGCATGTGGCGAGTTTTTTTAATATCTCCTACAAAGTATCTAGGCGATATTCATTGTGAATGTCCACGGTAGAATCTTGTTCTGTATGACCTGCAGGTGGCGCAGGCGTGTTGGAACTGCATATCCCCAGACTGGAGCTACGTACGTCATCAGCGGTCTAATCAGTGTGGTCCATATACATAGCGAAATATTGACTGTAGGCTTGGACAATAGGTTGGACGATTCTGTACCTATATTGTAAAGCCTCAAATTACCCTCGACAGTGAATAAAAGTGTCAGAAATTCGTACGTGGTCGCGATCAGAAACTTGACTGAGCTATCATTGCTGAACACAGGGCTGCAATGTTTCCTGGCAGAATCCGCACTCTGCTACGACAGTCATCAAGAGTCAGATATGCCCTGCATCTGTAGGTGAAAAGAACCCGAAGTCATTGATCCATATTCAATTTCAGGCGTTCTCATGCCCACCTCAGTCGCTCACCACATTGCTGAGGGTTTGTTCGTACAGGAGACAGAAAGGACAAAGTCATCGCGTGGGGGTGGCTGCGAACTGTCTGTGCCAACACAACCCTCTTAGTTGCTTCTAAATATGTAGCGTACAGTTCTGCAGCATTCTCCTCGTGAGAATGCAGGATAAGGATAATCCATAAGTCAAATGCAAGGATCATTACGCGTTGTTGACAGTGGGTGATCACGACGAGGTAATTTCCTCTGTTCTGCATCTTTCGAAGGCGAATGAATGTTGTAATAACGTCACTGTGGTGCCCTCCAATTCAGCGGGCAACTTTGTGGACCTCGACACCCTCGTATTCAGTATAGTTTGCCTGTTGAGAACTGGGTAAAGTTGTTTGAGCATCGTGTGTGATCGGTTGGCCGCGTATTGTATGTGGTCCCCCACTTGTTAGTTTTCGGTCCAGCTAGACATCGATTTACCTGACTTTCTCAAGGAGACATGTTGGGCGTGTGTGTAGTGTTACTTGTTTGCACTGTTGGTGCCTGTGCACTTATTTCGGTCTACGTGTGAACAGCATTGCCTCGCGCTTGCCGACTTTTATTTTAACCCCCCATCGCTCCAACCAAGGTTCGGCAGTTCAAAGTGCAGTCTTTAGTCGTGAGTTGATGTTTGAAGATTTCCAGTCTTGCGCTGGGATGGCATTGTCATCCGCGTAGGTGGCAGCCATCGTATTTTCTATAGTTGGTAGATCGTTTATGTAGACATTAAACAAGAGGGGCCCCAGGATACTAGTTTTAGGTACTCCAGGTTGTATACCGTGTCGTGCTGACTGTTTTCCCCGAACGTCAGTGTTGAAGCATCTGTTGGTGAGATATGAGTAGATGAGACGTACAGTACGTCGGCGAAACCAGCGTCGCTCAGTTAGCATATGAGGTCATTGTGCCAGGGACGATCTAAGGTTAGGAACAGTGCCCCTGTTGAGTCTGGGAGAATACAGCCAGTGTACACTGTTCACTTTGTAAGGGAAGAACCGCTTCAAGATTTGATTTTACGCGCATTTTAACTTTATGGTAGGAAGGGTCGTCAGGATGCGAAGTTGCCCGCTGAATTGGAGTGCACCACAGCGACGTCATTAGAACATTCATTCGCTCTCGAGAGATGCAAAACAGAGAAGATTACCTCGTCGTGATCACCAACTGTCAACAACACGTAATGACCCTTGCCTTCAAGTTATGGATTCTCACGAGGAGAATGCAACATAACTGTACGCTACATATTTAGAGGCAACCAAGAGGGTTGTGTTTGACAGACAGTTCGCAGCCACCCCCACATGATCACTTTGTCCCCTTTGTCTCCCGTACGAGCAAACCCTCAGCAAATGTGGTGAGCGACTGAGGTGGGCATGAGAACGCCTGAAATTGAATATGGATCAATGACTTCGGGTTCTTTTCACCTACAGATGCAGGGCATATCTGACTCTTGATGACTGTCGTAGCAGAGTGCGGATTCTGCCAGGTATTACTGCAGCCCTGTATTCAGCAATGATAGCTCAGTCACGTTTTTGATCGTTATAACGTACGGATTTCTGACTCTTTTCTTCATTGTCGAGGGTAATTTGAGGCTTTACAATGTAGGGGCAGAATCGTCCAACCTATTGTCCAAGCCTACAGTCAATATTTCGCGATGGGTTTCCCTTTCAAGACGATAACGCACGATAACGTCACACCCACCTCGTAATCATCTTCGTTCGGGACGCAGGAATCAACCGAATTCAATGGTCTGCCATATCTGCTGACGTAGACCCGACTGAGCAAACTTGAGGCCAGTTGAAACTCGCAGTTTGTTGTTATTTAATCGAATAACCTCAGGAGGGTTGCCGTCAGTGAGTGGGACAGGCTCGTTTAGAAACATATCTGTTATATTGTGGGCAACATTTCAAGGAGGATCCAAGCACGGTAAAGTGCATCGGCTCGAGCACGTGACTTTGAATACAGCCCACTGACAAATTTTGAATTCACAAGTGTGCTCGCTTTCGAAAAATCTTTATTTTCTATTTATTTCACAGGAAAATTATCTTCATGAGCTTCATAAGGCTTTTTATTACATTTCCTGCTTTCCATGAATGTAAGCCCACATACATTCGGTGGAAAATGAGTTTTTGAGCAATTTATTTCGTTAAAGAACTACTCTGGCACTCTTCAACCAGATGAAATAACTGCAGTCAGGCAATTACGTAGCTTTTATGTCTGTGCATCCTATTCCACCATCCTAATGGAGTCGTTGAGCGCAAACGGTGGGCAACTTGTGGGCAGTGGTGTCATGTGGTACAGATCCTGAATACGATCAAGCGCCAATTTCGAGGCGACAGTGCAGTGTCGGACCGTAATTACAGTGACCCTAGATTAAAAAGTAATACCAGGCGTGCATGCTGAACGGACGGTAGTGAACGAGTGAAGTATTGCAGCCAACGGCATTCACGACTTTATTTGACTGTACTCACAAGAAGATTGCGACAAAAATAACTACAGTGTCAGAGACCGTTCCATCAGAAATGTGACAATAACTACAGTGTTAGAGACCGTTACATCAGAAACGAAGAAAAACACCTCATGTCCAGGTGTATACGCAAAGAAAGTAGTTGAGTCTGTGCAAAGAATGGAAAGAGCAGGAACCAATTATGATAACGGGAACGACCCTGCCATATTAAGTAAACTATCCGCATCATTATCGTGTTCAAATAAGAGAGAGATGTGTATATCCACTCAAGAATCAAGGATCAAGAAAATCGGATCAAAAACTCTCTGACAACTTGATACTAGTTTCCTCCGACTGGTCTTTTGAAAATAGTATGAAGTACCAACTTTGCCAGAAGAAAGCATGTAACCAAAAAACTAAATCGCCATGGATTTTTATGTATATCACCGCGTCGGAAAATAAAGACAAAAAATTCACCATTAAAATGACTCACAATTTCAGTGGAACGTGAAAGGGTCTAGAATTCATATGGAGAAACAGACTGTTGCTGTAGGCGAAACTAATATGTTTATCTCTCGGAGACTCATCTCAAAGACACTGACGCGAATCTGTTAAGAGGCTGTAGGTATACAAAAAGGCCCCCTCAGTGGCGAAAGAATTAGATATGGTGGTCATATTCGTCATCGGCCTATACCACTCCTCGCGTCCGTACCCATTAACAACTTGCTAGCAGTCTTGTAACAGGGTACGTGACGTAAAGGGTAGCCCACTCCATAATAAAGCACTGTTCTCATTTGCGGCAATATTAACTTATATTATGTGCGATGAGGCTTCACCACTCTTCACACAGGGACGTTTAGTGCCTCATACTCTTACACTGAGATGAGCTGTGCCTTCTGAACATGGCACTCAGCACACACTTCACTGGTACGTGGTAATTCTCTGCCATTGATCTTTTGATGTGCTCTCTCGTATTTAGCCGCAGTTGACCACTATCCAGTACTGGACACACTGATCTGTTCCAGCAGTGCTCACTAGGTAGCTACCAGAAATGACGCTCATTAAGGCCTGCTAGACCCTGTACAACCAGTGAAAGATTCTGAGATTGCAATTGTGGTAGAAAAAATGACTAATTGATTTCTTATTTTTAAAACAAAGTTAATCTTTAAGAGCAACTTTAACAGTGGCATTTACGCACATCTGACTAACGATAGAGTATTTAAGCACAGGTGACTAATGTTGAATATTCAAACGCAATCGACTGATAATGAATCAACAGTCGCTTTAGGCTACTAAGAAATATACGGACTCAGCGGACTAATAATGAATATACAAACGCAACGGACCGATACTGAATTTACATCTGATACAGGGTTATACCTTGACCAAGAAGCCACGGTGAGAACTATGTATGGAACAACGAAATGGATAAATATTCAGAAAGGGATCCGGCAAGGCTGCATACTGTCACCGTACTTATTCATTCTGTATGCAGAACACGTTATGAGGAATGCGAGGCTAGATGAAGAAGAAACAGGAATTAAAATAGCTGGAATAAATGTAAACAACCTCAGGTACGCGGATGATACGATCCTGTTGGCAGAAAGTGAAGAAGAATTGAGAACACTCTTACTGAAGGTGAAAGACGAAAGTGAAAAGGCCGGTCTTATGCTGAATGTGAAGAAAACGAAAATTATGGCAACCACACCTACCAATTCGTGGGATATAGTAGGAGAAACCATGGAGGTAGTGACCACATTCAGTTATCTCGGTTCCCAGATCTCTGCTGATGGCGACTGCAGCCATGAAATCCGGAGACGCCTTTTGCTCGGTAGACAGGCGATGTCAAACCTTGACAAGGTTATAAGGTCCAGAGATATAACACTAGCAACAAAGATCAGCATTGTGAGGGCTATGGTCTTTCCAGTTGTGATGTATGGATGTGAGACCTGAACCATTAGAAAGGCTGAACGGCGAGGAATTGACTCCTTCGAATTGTGGTGTCGGAGGAAACTTCTTAGAGTTCCATGGACTGCAAAGAGAACCAACAGATCAATATTGGAGCAAATAAAACCAGACTTCTCCCTGGAAGTTCTAATGTTAAAACAAAAGCTGACCTACTTTGGACACACAATGCGAAGGCATGCCTCGCTGGAAAAAACGTTAATGCTGGGGAAGATTGAAGGAACTAGAAGAAGAGGACGTCAGAGGATGAGATGGATCGATGGCATCACAGAAGCAATGTGTTCCAACCTGGAAGGTCTACGGGAGAAAGTGCAAGACAGAAAAAAGTGGCGTGATTTGGTTCATGGGGTCACGAAGAGTCGGAACCGACTAAACGAATAGAGAGAGAGAGAGAGAGAGAGAGAGTAATGAATATTTAAACACAACAGAACTAACTTACTAGTTTTAAAATAAAAATGCACACACGAATAGCGTTTCTTACAGCATTGAAGAAAACAATATCGTCCGCTCTATTTTTCTGTGCACCCTCCCCCCCCCCCCGCCCCCCCTCATGAACCATGGGCCTTGCCGTTCGTGGAGCGGCTTGCGTGCCCCAGCGATACAGATAGCCGTACCGTAGCTGCAACCACAACGGAGGGGTATCTGTTGAGAGGCCAGACAAACGTGTGGTTCCTGAAGAGGAGCAGCAGCCTTTTCAGTAGTTGCAGGGGCAACAGTTTGAGTGATTGACTTATCTGGCCTTGTAACACTAACCAAAACGGCCTTGCTGTGCTGGTACTGCGAATGGCTGAAAGCAGGGGAAGCTACTGCAGTAATTATTCTCGAGGGCATGCAGCTTTACTATATGGTTCAATGATGATGGCGTCCTCTAGGGTAAAATATTCCGGAGGCAAAACAGTCCCCCATTCAGATCTCCGGGCGGAAACTAATCAGGAGGACATTGTTATCAGTAGAAAGAAAACTAGCATTTACGGATCGGAGCATGGAATGTCAGATCCCTTTAGGGCAGATAGGTTGGAAAATTTAAAAAGGGAAATCGATAGTTTAAAGATAGATATAGTGGGAATTAGTGAAGTTCGGTGGCAGGAGGAACAAGACTTCTGGTCAGGTAAATACAGGGTTATAAATACACAATCAAATAGGGGTAATGCAGGGGTAGGTATAATAATGAATAGGAAAATCGGAATGTGGGTAAGGTACTACAAACAGCATAGTGAACGCATCATTGTGGCCAAGATAGACACGAAGCCCACGCCTACTACAGTAGTACACGTTTATATGCCAACTAGCTCTCAGATGACGAAGAGATCGTTGAAATGTATGATGAGATAAAAGAAATTATTCAGATAGTGAACGGATACGAAAATTTAATAGTCATGGGTAACTGGAACTCGATAGTAGGAAAAGGAAGAGAAGGAAACGTCGTAGGTGAATATGGAATGGGAGTAAGGAATGAAAGAGGAAGCCGCCTGGTAGAATTTTGCACAGAGCATACGTTAATCGTAGCTTACTCTTAGTTCAAGAATCATGAAAGAAGGTTGTCTACATGGAAGCAGCCTGGAGATACTGAAAGGTTTCAGATAGATTATATAATGGTAACACAGAGATTCAGGAACCAGGTTATAAATTGTAAGACATTTCCAGGGGCAGATGTGGACTCTGACCACAATCTATTGGCTATGAACTGTAGATTAAAACTGAAGAAACTGCAAAAGGGTGGGAATTTAACGAGATGGAACCTGGATAAATTGAAAGAACCAGAGGTTGAAGAGAGTTTCAGGGAGAGCATTGGGAACGAATGGGGGAAAGAAATACAGTAGAAGAAGAATGGGTAACTTTGAGAGACGAAATAGTGAAAGCAGCAGAGAATCAAGTAGGTAAAAAGACGAGGGGTAATAGAAATCCTTGGGTAACAAAAGAGATATTGAATTTAATTGATGAAAGGAGAAAATACAAAAATGCAGTAAATGAAGCAGGCAAAAACGAATACAAACGTCTCAAAAATGAAATCGACAGAAAGTGCAAAATGGCTAAGTAGGGATGGCTAGAGAACAAATGTAACAATGTAGAGACGCATATCACTAGGGGTAAGATAGCTACTGCCTACAGGAAAATTAAAGAGACCTTTGGAGAAAAGATAACCACTTGTATGAATATCAAGAGCTCAGATGGTGACCCAGTTCTAAGCAAAGAAGGGAAAGAAGAAAGGTGGAAGGAGTATACAGAGGATCTATACAAGGGCGATGTACTTGAGGACAATATTGTGGAAATGGAAGAGAATGTAGATGAAGATGAAATAGGAGATATGATACCGCGTGAAGAGTTTAACTGAGCATTGAAAGACCTAAGTCGAAACAAGGCCCCGGTAGTAGACTTTATTCCATTAGAACTACTGACAGCCTTGGGAGAACCAGGCCTTAGAGAACTCTACCATCTGTGAGCAAGATATGTGGGACAGGTGAAATACCCTCAGACTTCAAGAAGAATATAATAATTCCAATCCCAAAGAAATCAGGTGTTGACAGATGTGAAAATTACCGAAATATCAGTTCAATAAGCCACGGCTGCAAAATACTAACACGAATTCTTTACAGACGAATGGAAAAACTGGTAGAATTGACCTCTGGGAAGATCAGTTTGGATTCCGTAGAAATATTGGAAGACGTGAGGCAATCCTGATCCTGCGACTTATCTTAGAAAATAGATTAAGCAAAGGCAAACCTACGTTTCTAGCCTTTGTGGACTTAGAGAAAGTTTTTGACACTGTTGACAGGAATATTCTTTTTCAAATTCTGAAGGTGGCAGGGGTAAAATACATGGAGCGAAAGGCTATTTACAATTTCTACAGAAACCAGATAGCAGTTATAAGAGTCGAGGGACATGAAAGGGAAGCAGTGGCTGGGAAGGGAGTGAGTCAGGGTTGTAGCCTATCCCCAATGTTATTCAATCTGTATATTGAGCAAACAGTAAAGGACACAAAAGAAAACTTCGGAGTAGGCATTAAAATCCATGGGGAAGAAATAAAAACTTTGGGGTTCACCGATGACATTGTAATTCTGTCAGCGACAGCAAAGGAACTGGAAGAGCAGCTGAACAGAATGGACAGTGTCTTGAAAGGAGGATATAAGATGAACATCAACAAAAGCAAAACGAGGATAATGGAATGTAGTTGAATTAAGTCGGGTGATGTTGCGGGAATTAGATTAGGAAATGAGTCGCTTAAAGTAGTAAAGGAGTTTTGCTATTTGGGGAGCAAAATAACTGATGATGGTCGAAGTAGAGAGGATATAAAATGTAGGCTGGCAATGGCAAGGAAAGCGTTTCTGAAGAAGAGAAATTTGTTAACATCCAGTATTGATTTAAGTGTCAGGAAGTCATTTCTGAAAGTATTCGTATGGAGTGTAGCCATGTATGGAAGTGAAACATGGACGATAAATAGTTTGGACAAGAAGAGAATAGAATCTTTCGAAATGTGATGCTACAGAAGAAATCTGAAGATTAGATGAGTAGATCACGTAACTAATGATGAGGTGCTGAATAGAATTGGAGAGAAGAGAAATTTGTGGCACAACTTGACTAGAAGAAGGGATCGGTTGGTAGTCAAATTATGAGGCATCAAGGGATCACCAGTTTAGTATTGGGGGGCAACGTGGAGGGTAAAATTCGTAGAGGGAGACCAAGAGATGAATACACTAAACAGATTCAGAAGGCTGTAGGTTGCAGTAGGTACTGGGAGATGAAGAAGCTTGCACAGAATAGAGTAGCATGGAGAGCTGCATCAAACCAGTCTCTGGACTGAAGGCGACAACAACAACAACCATTTTTCTGTGTACTAACGACACTTTAAACATTCCAGCAGCCCTTTGGAGCTAGCGGGTGATTGGCACTTACCTTTTATCTTCACTGCAGTATGCTTCACACCGAAACATAAAGCTGAAAGAGAGCCGTGCTGTGCAACAACTTGTAATCAGTAATCGTGCTGTGGGCTAAACTGGTCCTGAAGATGTGGTTACTAAGATACTTTCTTATTTGATCTAAATATTTCTTTACTAAATATTGTGTTGAAGACGTGGATTAATGTTCACAGAATGTCCATATTAACAAAAAGGTATAGAAGTTGCAGACGTAGACGGCACGTGATGAAGTAGTGCGAAACAAATCTTCTGTCCAGGTTAATAATACGAGTGCATTATTCGCACGCACCACAGTTAATAATCAAATTACTCAAACTAAAGGCACAAGTGTTCATCACATCTCGGACATTTTTCATTCCAGGACAAAGCATTCAAGAAGAAAGGAGATCTCAAGTCAAAAATCAAGAAGTCTGTTTTCCGCTTAGATTATGTATTCATAAAGTTGATTTAGCAACAGAAATTACACGATAAATAATTTGCAAATAATAATATAACATGACCCCTCAGACGGTGCTGCATTCTACTCATCGCCACGAAGATCGCGGATTCCTGCAGTTGACAAAACAAAAGTTCGTTGACGCTGACTCAAATAACCATAACTTCCGACGCCATATGAGAGAGAGCATTCTTATTTCGTCACAGCCACACGGATTCTGGACTCAATCTGTACCTGGTAATACATAAGACTTTGGGCTCACTAACCACCACGTCGTTCCTCCCCAGGAAGTTGCGATGCACCACATATTTCAACGTTATCAATTCCCAAGCATTTACGGAATACGCGGCTGAGAAGCAACCACGCAAGTTCAAATGGTTCAAATGGCTCTGAGCACTATGCGACTTAACTTCTGAGGTCATCAGTCGCCTAGAACTTAGAACTAATTAAACCTAACTAACCTAAGGACATCACACACATCCATGCCCGAGGCAGGATTCGAACCTGCGATCGTAGCGGTCGCTCGGTTCCAGACTGTAGCGCCCAGAACCGCACGGCCACTCCGGCCGGCTACCACGCAAGTGGATACTCACAAAGGAACAAGGAAAGATACTTCAATCAACGTCTTGGAACGCTAATAACGAATCATTACATGTACAGAAACACACCGTACTAGAACAAGGCATGTAATAAATGCGCAAGGTAATACAGTACTAAAATTGACTAGTTGCCTGAGGGCCACTTGGACTTCGAACAGTTTTTAACTATCAATTTCATGAATTAAAGCAAGGAATTCATTCCAATAATAAAACCGAGATGATATAAAGTTAATTCTCGCTGTCTCGCACGAGTATCCCATCAGTCAGATACTTCAACAGCGGTAGTGGCGAGGTGTTTCACTGACAGCGGCTCCGACTCAGGTCTTTCCACGAGTGTGCACCCGTCGCTCTTTGCTCTCCGTTTCCTTAACCTGAGAGCCTAACATATCCCACTTGAACAGTGGTCGCAGATTGTGCTCAGCTCGATATTCATTTTAATGAACCACAACTAACGTGGTATATTTGACCAACATGAACGCCAAGATATGCGCGAGAAAGCAAAACTGCATATGATTCACGGGAAGCTGTCTCTCTCATCGCACATGTCAAATATGCAAGCCACCAGTGTTAAAACAGATACGAATTCTAAAATAGCACATTAAAAAACTAATTATTTGTTACTACTAAGTCAGCAGCATATAGCAGGGACCTTTCGCCGACTGTGCTTGAGCATTGCGACTGTGTTCCTGACCGGGTGGGCCACTAAAACGCTGATGAGTCCATTCGGAACTATTTGGGTCATCTGCTAACTCTGGCTATTCCCTGATGACACTTTGGAATCAGGGGCGCGTGTGGTGGTCTATGACTGTTCAAATACCGATTAATTCAACAGAACTTCTCAGCTTCTCGGGTAGCATTTTCAAACGCCAACAAAGTATGCAGGAGAACAAGAAGACACTATGGCGTTTATTACCGAATTTTATAAATCGTTATATAAGATTCGTATTTATATGGGAGACCATCAAGAGGATTGTGAGCAAGGTAGCACGTTCGCAGGTCATAGTAAAATTGCCAATTTAAGATTTCTTATTTTTCTGGCCTTTATCCCAAATCGACGTGTTAATCTGTCTATTTGCGTCTAGTATTATCCACTGTACATCAGTACAAGCCCGGTATTCACCTAGTCGAATGTAGGAAACCGCCTAAAAACAAAGTCCAGGCTGCCCCCACAACGGCCCTCATCGCCAACTTTTGGGTGAATTCGATCTGGACCCGGCGCTCTCTCCCAATCTCGGAAGCGGAGAGCTGACAGACGCTATTATCCAGTCGGGTTCCTGCCTTTTCATTGATAAAATCATAGACTCAGTAATCAGTTTTCTAACGCAGTCTGATTTCAAGAATAAATAACGGATAATCACAGTAGCACATACAATAAATCGCACAATTAGTAATTGGTAGACGTAGATTGCGCGATTAAGCGTAAAATATTGTGAAAACCACTCGTAACATCCTATCAAACAATCAAAACAACAGAAAGTAAAAATGATCAATTTACAGTTGGACGCGGTGCAATGGGATCATTGCCTTTATTTGTATCGCAGTACTTCAAATGAAAATTACTAACTTCTGACAATACCTTTCCAAATCGTGTGAATAATGATGTGACTAAAAAAACTAAATTTGTATGAACTATTACGGAATGTCTGTGGCATCAGTACCATGCTCTGTGCAATTTATTCGTGGAGATATGAACACACACTCTTCAGAAATTCCGCAACAGCAACTGAGCATTCAGGAACCAGCGTCTTAACTTACCTACATACCCTGCAAATAACGAGACATTTGTCACTACTAATGTGGGAAAACTGCTTATTAACTGACTTGTTTCATTATCTGCAATGTCTGTGACCACTAAACAGAAAAGAGGGGAATACTTGCTGCATGTGCGCACAAGATGGCATCAGACAGACAATGCACCATAAATAGGCGTAAATATTTATTAAACTATGTAGGGAAGCAGAAATTAGTAACAGCAAATTCATATGAATTACCTATACTGTCTTCAAGTCAAATAAGCAGTGGGCACAAACAACGTGGGATTAACAGTGCACATGCAACGTAAGTCGATATTCTAGGAATCACAAATAGTGAGGTTTTGATACGCCATTTCCATAAAAACATAGAACAATCTAAAGCGCAGGAAAGATTGACGAAACTGAGTGCATAATACTTCGGGCTGAGTGACTATAAAACGATCTCATGAGATTAGAACCCGATACGATTGCAAAGTAAATCATACTAATCAACTGATCCGCAACCTTGATTATTAGTAACCACTGAAAATAACTAATACGGTCTCACAATTCTCCGAACTGCTTCTGCCGTTTCTGAACTGCCACAACTCACAGCACGACTTCCCGGAACAAAGTGTGCTTAAAACTTCTTCGGAAGCATGGTCCGACTAACCGCCAGGTATCTGAGTGGCTGCAAGGGTGTGGAACTCCCTAAAGGTAGTCACGCAAACCTGCAATGTCTCAGAGAGACTTAAAGAGTCTACACAGAATATCAATATTGGTTGCCTAACATCTTTGGGAAAAGTTAACAAAGAATACTTCGCTTGTGGAAAAAAAAACTGTAGAAACAGTTAAAAGTGCCGCTTAACTTATCAGATCAGTACTAAAGCAACAAAATTTATACATCATAAAAGTATTTAAAGGCCTTCAAAGCTATTTCCCGAACCACTAAACTAACACAATGATACTTGTTCATTTATGTTCAGCAACAGTAGCTCCCATTGCACTATACTTTATTATACCTTCCTATACCTTATTATCCTTCTCTATACTCTTCTTCTTCTTCTTCGTTTCACCCAACTTTGGGGTACGTTGAATCAATCACTTCTGTGTGTTCTGTGCCTTTCTTTTCGCCCAGCACTGTTTCATTCTTTCTGATCTTGCTTTTCTTTCCTCATCAGAGATGACAATCGTTCTTTTCTTTCTATTTTGGAGCTGGAATCCCTCTTTTCTGTCTTTGCTTATCATTTTTGCGGTCCTGTCTGTGAGCATTTTTTCTGTGATGTGTAGTTCTCTTAAGTCTTTCTCTGTTTGGATAAACCAATTTGGTTTGGATTTTTTATTCCTGAAGTAGTCAAACATTCTTTTTGTAAGTCTATTTGGGTTCATTCTGAGAATGTGCCCATAAAACTCAATTCTTCTTTTCCTCATTGTATCCGAAAGTTTTTCTGTGGTTTTGTAGAGTGTTTCATTTTTGGTATGAATTAGTTTGTCGTTATGAAATTTGGGGCCTAAAATTTTTCTCAATATTTTTCTTTCTTTGATCTCTAGCCTTTCAATTGGGCCATGGTTAGTGATAGATAATGTCTCAGCTGCATATAGTGCTTCTGGTTTAATGACAGTGTTGTAATGTTTTATTTTTGAATTCCATGAGAGGGACTTTTTATTATAAGTATTTTTAGTAAGCTGAAAGGCTAGTTCAACTTTGTTTCTTCTTAATTCTATTGCTTTTTTCTCAAGGGCGTTCCAGCTAATCCATTCACCAAGATATTTGAATTCTTTAACAATTTCGATCTTTTGGTCTCTTACTTTAAGATATTTCATTGGCTTTTTTATATTTGTGATTATTTTGGTTTTTTCAAAAGAAATTTTAAGGCCTATTTTCTCTGCTTGTTTCTGTAATTCGAGGATCTGTTCTTTGGCTTCTTCCCATGTTTCAGCTAGTAGGGCCATATCATCTGCAAATGCTAGGCAATTAACATTGATGCCTTTGTTTTTTGTTCCTAGTCGGATTCCACTATTGATTTTCTTGTTCCATTCGCTTACTATTTTTTCTAGGGCACAGTTAAATAACAATGGAGAGAGTCCATCACCTTCTCGTACTCCAGTTTTTATCTCAAATAGGTCTGAGAGTTCTCCCATAAATTTAATTTTGGAGTATGTGTTGGTGATGGTTTCTCTAATTAGGTTTGTAGTTTTATTGTCTAGGTTCAATTCTTTTAATATGGATATTAGAGATTCCCTGTCTATGGAGTCGTACGCCTTTTGAAAGTCAATACTCATTGCAGTAATAATTAAAAAAAAAGTCATTGCTATTTTCTTGGCCCAGTCGATGCCTAATTCGAAACTGGAATGTGAGTATGGCGTCTTCTTAGTGAGATGATTTTCCTATGTGACTGCAACTGTGCTGGCTTGAGGTTGGGATTATTTTCTGAAAAATCTTTAATGAGGCTCCTGACTACGAGCATATCGGAACATGATAAGTCTTATCACTCCCCCACATACACTACTGGCCATTAAAATTGCTGCACCACGAGGATGACGTGCTACAGACGCGAAATTTAGCCGACAGGAAGAAGATGCTGTGATATGCAAATGATTAGCTTTTCAGAGCATTCACACAAGGTTGGCGCCGGTGGCGACACCTACAACGTTCTGACATGAGGAAAGTTTACAACCGATTTCTCATACACAAACAGCAGTTGACCGGCGTTGCCTGGTGAAACGTTGTTGTGATGCCTCGTGTAAGGAGGAGAAATGCATACCATCACGTTTCCGACTTTGATAAACGTCGGATTGTAGCCTATCGCGATTGCGGTTTATCGTATCGCGACATTGCTGCTCGCGTTGATCGAGATCCAATGACTGTTATCAGAATATGGAATCGGTGGGTTCAGTAGGGTAATACGGAACGCCGTGCTGGATCCCAACGGCCTCGTATCACTAGCAGTCGAGATAACAGGCATCTTATCCGCATGGCTGTAGCGGATCGTGCAGCCACATCTCGATCCCTGAGTCAACAGATGGGGACGTCTGCAAGGCAACAACCATCTGCACTAACAGTTCGACGACGTTTGCAGCAGCATGGACTATCAGCCTGGAGACCATGACTGCGGTTACCCTTGACACTGCATCACAGACAGGAGCGCCAGCGATGGTGTACTCAACGACGAACCTGGGTGCACGAATGGCAAAACGTCATTTTTTCGAATGAATGCAGGTTCTGTTTACAGCATCATGGTGGTCGCATCCGTGTTTGGCGACTTAGCGGTGAACGCCCGTTGGAAGCGCGTATTCGTCATCGCCATACTGGCGTATCACCCGGCGCGATGGTATGGGGCGCCATTGGTTACGCGTCTCGGTCATCTCTTGTTCGCATTAACGGCACTTTGAACAGTGGACGTTACATTTCAGATGTGTTACGACCCGTGGCTCTACACTTCATTCGATCCCCGCGAAACCATAAATTTCAGCAGGATAATGCACGACCGCATGTTTCAGGTCCTGTACGGGCCTTTCTGGATACAGAAAATGTTCGACTGCTGCCCTGGCCAGCACATTCTCCAGATGTCTCACCAACTGAAAACGTCTGGTCAATGGTGGCCGAGGAACTGGCTCGACACAATACGCCAGTCACTACTCTTGATGAACTGTGGTGTCGTGTTGAAGCTGCATTGGTAGCTGTACCTGTACACGCCATCCAAGCTCTGTTTGACTCAATGCCCAGGCGTATGAAGGCCGTTATTACGGCCAGAGGTGGTTGTTCTGGGTACTGATTTCTCAGGATATATGCACCCAAATTGCGTGAAAATCTAATCACATGTCAGGTGTAGTATAATATATTTGTCCAATGAGTACCCGTTTATCATCTGCATTTCTTCTTGGTGTATCAATTTTAATGGCCATCAGTGTAGGATACGTGATTCATTTCCCGATCAGCCAGTGCAAAGACAGAGCTCTGGAGGCCACCGTACAGTCACAGCAGCAGCTCTTGTAAAACATTTATGACTGATGCATCAGTTGCTTTCTACTTTTTACAAGGAGCCTGATACATTATTTGCTTCCAGTGACGTATTAGTCCAGTGAAATGAAGAAAAATTAGCCCTAAACCTGGACAAAATTCTTCAGAAGCGATGGAGTGGTATCCAATTCAACTAATGTTGCTTTTTAACAAATCCGAAGTCAGATAAAAGCGGACCATGGGAAAGTACCAAAAAATCAAATTAAAAATTTCGTCCTTTTTCGAGCTATTGAATACTTAGTCTGAAGATATAACACACAAGTCATGTCACTAGGTGCTATATTAATGACTGGTAAGTACCTAATAGATACCTTTCCAGAGTTTTGGCGATTTGAGTTATTGTATACAGTTGCATCATTCCAAACGAAGTGGAATGATCTCTTCCCGGAAATGACCAAGATAACAGCCAGAGGACATCAATTGTTATGATGTTGGTGCCATTTGCTTCTAGTTTATGGACGATTTCTTGAAGATTTGTGCTCTCGTATCGTAACATGTACAAGCCCTTTATAGCGCTGTCTGTGACATATCTCGCAACAATGGGTCGTAATTTCATTTCTGTTGTTATAGCACCAATGATTCCCATGCTGCGAAATGTATTATTCGTATCTAACGTACGAATATTACGATCAACATTGTATGGCACAAACAGTAATGCATTATTGTCTATCAGATCCTCTGAAAAACTGCTGCTTACTATTGCGCAATTCGTTTTTAATTTCATAACTTATATGTAGGAAGGAGAGAAACCCAGATGATGGAGAACGTCGATAGTATAACGTGACCTGAAGTTGTGATACATTTGAACTGTTACACCTATCTGCAGTGGGCATATTAAAGCCCTTGGGCGTATACTCTGCATTTTACTCTGGTCAATATTTTGGAAAAGAACATTCTTACGTTGCCAAGGATGTTATCCATAGTCTTTATTGTTGTGAGATTATCTATTGATGGATAAGCAACTTTCATGGCCGTTTCATTGTCTTTCACATTACTTACGGTTTCCTCTGTTATGCGTATCTTTTGTAACTCAGGATCTGTTGAATTTGTATGGTAAGATGTAAGAATGTGACCAGCAGTCCCTTTTAACGTTACAGTGTCAGCCTTTACACTTTTACCAGATGTTACAACACTCTCACTATAATGTTCTTCAGACTTTCTTTTCATGTGCCTTCGATCATATGTTTTGCAATCATTTTCTTTCAGATACTCTTCCATTTTTGAAATAAGATCCACAAGTAACTGTTCCTCGACTTTATAATCAAGGTAAGTACGTATCCTTAGGAAAGCTACTTCTTGTTCTTCGTTGATTTGTCGCCCTTCTATCTGCCTCTTTGAGAACTGCTCGGTAGTGCACATTCGTGAGGAATGTTTTTCCCACTACGAAAACTTGCACAAAATGTGCGACAGTAGACTCAGTCAGCAGAATGCTCATCTGAAAGAAAGTAATCTATGTGCCCTTTTACCACATAAGACCATTCGTCACAGTGTTTCTCACAGCATTTTTGACGGTTTCAGCAAATACGGGCGTTCGCACTTTCATTTGACCTGATTCCGCTTCTGTATTTTAAAGGAGAACCCGCTATTTTTCCACAAAACAAGCCATCAGTTAGGCCGAAAAATGGTCCGTCAGCTGAACGGGCACTTCTCTTTTGAAAGCATATATAAATTGCCGATTGTTGTTTCTTCCATACGTCAAAGCTTTTCTTATCGGTGTGATTTTTCGGCACAGTACGTGCAGTCTGTCTGCAGCACTTATGAAGATACGGCTTCCACTGAGTTTACTGGCCGCGTTTATGCCATCAGCACCCTTCTGCATTAGTTATTTATTTCTAATTTCTGTTACCAGTCTCTTTTTTATTTTATGTTTATTCTAACATAATACAACACGTTTCGAACATGTTCTGTTCATATTCAGGCGTTTATACATACACACATACAGAGAAATGTTACTTATAAATAAACAATCTTAAACTAGATTAATCGAGAACTCTTTGTCCATTGTTTTTTACTGTAGCGGCTGGTGTGGCATTTAGGGGGGAGGAGGGGGGGCAGTGGATGGCTAGAAATCGAAATCAGTGATGTCTTCTGCTTGTTTTCTTCCTTGTGGTTGACTATGTATGATATCACAGCCTGTATAGGATGCAGATAGATTTTCATCAGTTATGTGTTACGAAAATAGTGTGTTAGGCTTTTATATGACAATTGATCACTTACAATTTCATCATCTTGCTGCTTCACTTGCATCACTGGTGTAATGGCGGAGCTGTTGTTTAACATAACACTACTACACATTGTATTTTGTCACTGATTGGCAGCGTAATTCACTGCACTAATTGCTTCGACGTTATGCACTCAACACAAGATGGCGACTGTAGCATGTGAGTCTGTATCGATTACCGAGGTTTTGTATCGATAGTCTTGGTACTGACAGATTTGTAGTCATCATTTACATTGACGTATCTTGAATCTGTTGAGTTAGAACTGGCTTAAGACAGTTGCATTAGAGTTGCATTAGAGTGACTGGCTCTTGACCGTCTTCGAATTATTTTTTGCAAATACTGCAATACATCCAGCAGCTGCCATTTTTTAATAAACCTTATGTGGAAGAAAGAAATGTTCTTCAAATATTACATCTGTTAAAGTAACACATTATAAAATATTAATCTTATACTAACAAATAAAATAATTTTGAACAACGACCACCATATTGAACAGAATATCACTTTAATCATTTGTGACGCAATTTTGCCCAAGTTAAATCGTAATTTGACTGACTATAACGAGTTTATTGGAGCCGCGCTGAACACCAGCCATGAAGCAAAGCATTTGCTTAGCAGGAGAGTTGGTTTCCCGGCGTGTTGCAGGGTACACGGAGGTGGTCACCGTACCCATCGGCTCTCGTCACCTCAGCGTGGAGGAGCTGGGCCCCACCGAGAATACGATTGCAGTCTCCGATGAAAAAGGCGAGATCTTCTTCCTGAACGGAAACTAGTGAGTACCGCAGTGTTAACAGGAATTTTTGTAAGGTTAGCTTTTCACCTTTATTATCACATAGGCTAACCGAGTGCTGTTATTTTGTCGTAGAAACGTCGCTTTTTGCAAGGAAGCGCTTTAAAACAATTCTTTTGCTTTTTACATAGAGGAGCGAGTCTGTGCTCATGTTTCTAGCACCTTGAATGAAAGCTATGAAACTTAAGAGGTGTTACAGATTCAAATATTTCATGCTGCAAATCTGCAGTACAGGTTCTTCCCACAAAGGGACATAACAGAAATAAGGATTTACGATAAGTAAACATGTGCAGTTGACAGCAGTGCTGAATAGAGACCATTAGCTTTTCAGATCGATAGTAATAAGTTAACCATAACCATACTCAAATAAGTGGCTGAGGACGACCGGACATCTATAAAATTATGAAATGTTATGTGCTTTCTAGATGTTGATATTATCTTGTGGTGTCCTATCCATGTTCAATAAAAAACTGAAGCCACATGACACATTGTCATGAGAAATACTGTAAATGTATATTTTCTTAATATTTATTTTTATTTTGTGACAATTTGCAAACGACACTGCTCAGATAATCATTTTTAAAAAGCTGAAAGATAACATATCACTTTCCTGCAAAAGGCAGAGGTCCCAGGCCCGAGTCCCATTCCGGCACACATTTATTGTCGGTTTATTTACTTATTTATTTATCTAACCTGATCTGATTAAGGTCAGTAGGCCACCTCTTACATCTGACTAGGTTTTCACACATTCCTTACCTTTAGTACATCACAGTTACCTAAGAAATAACAATTTTAGTGTGATAAATAGTGTTAATTGATTTGAGTGTCTGAAGTGGCAGTATGAGTAAATAATACTGACTATGAACTAAGAAAGTTAATATTGGCAATACTTCTACAACTGCTGATGCTGCCTCTATTGATAATAATAATAATAATAATTACAATAATAACAATAAAGATAGTGGCTGGTATAACAAGAATTTAAAAAGCACTCCGTCTCCAGGCCACGAGTAGCCTACCGGGACCATCCGACCGCCGTGTCTTCCTCAGTGGAGGATGCGGATAGGAGGGGCGTGGGGTCAGGACACAGCTCTCCCGGTCGTTATGACGGTCTTCTTGAGCGAAGCCGCTACTATTCGGTCCAGTAGCTGCTCAGTTGGCATCACGAGGCTGAGTGCACCACGAAAAATGGTCACCCATCCAAGTGGCGACCACGTCCGACAGCGCTTAACTTCGGTGATCTCACAGGAACCGGTGTAGTCACTGCGGCAAGGCCGTTTCCATAAAAAGAACTTATAGGTGTAAAAAGTAGATGTTTCTGATGTAGAGAGTTCTGGGGAAAGGAAATTTAACAGCTAAGAATACTGGGAAATGAGGAAGGTCTTGTTAGAAAGAAAAATGTGCAGGAGTAACGAATGCATCCACGGACAGGGTAGTCATTCTTGTTGCTTGATTAGATATGTGATTATCTGTCTTTTGAAGCTGGAGCTTCTATTCAGTTCTCCTATATGATTCGGGAAGTTATTCCAGAGTCGGGTTCTTGCTATAGAGAAGCAGTTTGAGAAAGTGGCTTAACAATGGAATGGGACAGAAAAGATTTTGCTCTCTTGGGAATGAGTGTTTCTGACATGTTGTTCAGACTAGAGCGTTAAGATCGAGGAGAGCTATGAGAGACAGTGTAAGTTGATAAGACAATAGGAATGGTAAAGAAATCTCTGTGCTTGTGTGTGTGCAGCCAGAGTAATTGTGCATATGATGGTGAAATATAATTAAAGAATCAAATATCACAGATATAACGAACAGAGGGACATTCATAATCAGTTCCAGGTGCCGTGATCTTTGCTGAGAAAGGCCTAAAGGCCTAGCAGGATACCATCTCTGTACACAATAATTGGAAGTATAAGTGTTTGTACAAGTTTCTTCTTCAGGTCAAGAAGGGAGAGCTTGCAACTTCACTCGGGCTTGCACATTACCTTTTATCCTGACTCGTCTGCAAAAGTGCACAGTTGCATTCGCGCCCTATATTGAGTAAATAGCCAGCCTAAGTACAGCAGTGAATGAATTCAAGTATATGTCTAGATCACGATCATTCAGAAATGATTTACACCGACAACAGTTTAGAATGAAAACGTTTTTATTTTACTAAATCACATCCACAAAACAAACTGATGGCCACGTGATACTATGTCGGCGGCTCTTAGCCGCACCGACCTTACGGTACCGACGGACAACAATCCAAAGACCTCGACCTTTGTCCCCTATCCTCTGTCCTGTGTCCGGTCACGCGACACTACATTAGTGAAATATATTATTTCTAAACATGGCCATCATGCATTTACAATGTTACCATATTAAAATTTGTAAAACTAAATACCTTATATTATTTTGTAGACAATCATCAGATTATTTACATATTTAAGGGCACTCCCCTTTTTGGCAGTTTTACCCCTCTTCTTTTGTTTAATCACGTCTTTGCCTAAAAGGTGTGGCATACGGGTTAGGTTAGTGGTGTTTAACGTCCCGTCGACAACGAGGTCATTAGAGACGGAGCGCAAGCTCGGGTTAGGGAAGGATGGGGTAGGAAATCGGCCGTGCCCTTTCAAAGGAACCATCCCGGCATTTGCCTGAAACGATTTAGGGAAATCACGGAAAACCTAAATCAGGATGGCCGGAGACGGGATTGAACCGTCGTCCTTCCGAATGCGAGTCCAGTGTGCTAACCACTGCGCCACCTCGCTCGGTGTGGCATACGAAATACTCATTTTGCTCTATATAGATCGAAAACTGAACAGTACCTTCACAATAAAAGACAATAACTTATTATGCAGAGGTTCTCAAACATCGTTACAACTTAATTTTTATGTAAAACATGTTCTTTAATGTCCAAAATATTATCCCTGCTTCTATGCTTTAAATTTGAGTTTTGAACTATTTTGAAGAGCTCTTATGTTTATGGAGTACTCCTAGTTCAGTGATCAGATACCCAGCGAATCCAGCGATTAGCAAGACAAGCACACCTTACATTATTAACATATGTACCAACTTATGCACTGAGACATAGGCAATTATGTAACTAAGTAATTCAATGTGACACTGTTATATGCTGCCTCCTCTCTATCAAGAAGGTGACTCCATAAATATACTGACTTGTGCTTGCTACTCCCCAAATGTTCTTCCACAGTAAACATTACCACATCCAGCAAATTAGTTATACTATTACAGTATCCCTTGTAACCTCACAAGCTTTTTATATTTTTGTAGGAAATGAAGAGATGCTGATGCCTTCTCGCTTTTACGAATAAATTCAAGTTTCTCACTGTACGTTAGCATTTCAAAAGGATTATGGTTCGTGTAATATTAATGACACACCGCAGGAGTTTATTTTAGCACTTGAGAGCATGACCTTCCGCCTTTTTGTCGGAGAACTCAGTGCTCTAGGAGCAAACTTTAAAATCTGGCGTTAGATGTGGAGACTGTTCAACCATAAGTTGACGGCGATATGCAGGTAGGAGTTTGTCACAGGAGCGGTGAGCTTCCTGCTGTGTGTTGCAGCACGGAGGAGGCGGACGGCGAGTACCGGATGGGTGGGGTGCTCGCCTTCTACAGCCATCCGCAGCCCAATCAGGAGAGACTGGACGTCCCGGGCCCCACGCAGCAGCCGCTCACTATACACGTGAGTACGAGACCACGAAACCAGCACTAGCTCCCTATACTCCTGACTTCATCTGCGTCTACATCTACAGCGGTGGTCACTAAAATTGCAGCTTCTGGAGGACAAGTAACCAAGTTTCGCTTATAGCGCGCATACATTTTAATAATAAGAATTAATTTATAATCTCAAGGCCCCGGGAGTAGACAACATTCCATTAGAACTACTGACGGCCTTGGGAGAGCCAGTCCTGACAAAACTCTACCATCTGGTGAGCAAGATCTATGAGACAGGCGAAATACCCTCAGACTTCAAGAAGAATATAATAATTTCAATCCCAAAGAAAGCAGGTGTTGACAGATGTGAAATTTACCGAACTATCAGTTTAATAAGTCAAAATACTAACGCGAGTTCTTTACAGACGAATGGAAAAACTCGTGCCGGCCGGCGTGGCCGAGCGGTTCTAGGCGCTACAGTCTGGAGCCGCGTAACCGCCACGGTCGCAGGTTCGAATCCTGCCTCGGGCATGGATCTGTGTGACGTCCTTAGGTTAGTTAGGTTTAAGTAGTTGTAAGTTCTAGGGGACTGATGATCTCTGCAGTGAAGTCCCATAGTGCTCAGAGCCATTTGAACCACTTTTTTTTTGAAAAACTGGTAGAAGCTGACCTCGGTGAAGATCAGTTTGGATTCCGTAGAAATATTGGGACACGTGAGGCAATACTGACTCTACGACTTATTTTAGAAGAAAGATTAGGAAAGGCGAACCTACGGTTCTTACATTTGTAGACTTAGAGAAAGCTTTTGACAATGTTGACTGGAATACTCTATTTCAAATTCTAAAGATGGCAGAGGTAAAATACAGGAGGCGAAAGGCTATTTAGAATTAGTACAGAAACCAGATGGCAGTTACAAGGGTCGAGGGGCATGAAAGGGAAGCAGCGGTTGGGAAGGGAGTGAGACAGGGTTGTAGCCTCTCCCCGATGCTATTCAATCTGTATATTGAGCAAGCAGCAAAGGAAACAAAAGAAAAATTCGGAGCAGGTAATAATATCCACGGAGAAGAAATAAAACCTTTGAGGTTCGCTGATGACATTGTAATTCTGTCAGACACAGCAAAGGACTTGGAAGAGCAGTTGAATGGAATGGACAGTGTCTTGAAAGGAGGATTTAAGATGAACATGAACAAAAGCAAAACGAGGATAATGGAATGTAGTCGAATTAAGTCGGGTGATGCTGAGGGAATTAGATTAGGAAATGAGACACTTAAAGTAGTAAAGGAGTTTTACTATTTGGGGAGAAAAATAACTGATGATTGTCGAAGTAGAGAGGACATAAAATGTAGAGTGGCAATGGCAAGGAAATCGTTTCTGAAGAAGAGAAATTTGTTAACATCGAGTATAGATTCAAGAGTCACGAAGTCGTTTCTGAAAGTGTTTGTATGGAGTGTAGCCATTTATGGAAGTGAAACGTGGACGATAAATAGTTTGGACAAGAAGAAAATAGAAGCTTTCGAAATGTGGTGCCACAGAAGATTGCTGAAGATTAGATGGGTAGATCACATAACTAATGAGGAGGTATGAATAGAATTGGGGAGAAGAAGAGTTTGTGGCACAACTTGACAAGAAGAAGGGACTGGTTGGTAGGACATGTTCTGAGGCATGAAGGGATCACAAATTTAGCATTGGAGGGCAGCGTGGAAGGTAAAAATCGTAGAGGGAGACCAAGAGATGAATACACTAAGCAGATTCAGAAGGGTGTAGGTTGCAGTAAGTACTGGGAGATGAAGAAGCTTGCGGAGGATAGAGTAGCATGGAGAGCTGCATCAAACCAGTCTCAGGACTGAAGACCACAACAACAACAACATGTGATTTTTGAGTACACAGGGCCCGAAATTTAGTACAGGGAGCTGCCACCTCTGAGGGCAACAAGTCTATGCTGGATGGGCATCGGACCCAGCTGACTCATATGACAGATACGGGTACAGCTCCAACTCTGTGCCAGAGTTTATCGATCGTACTGGCTGGATACTGGTGGCGTGATAGACTCTCGGCAACCTATACACAAATAAGCTCGCCAGGAAAAAAATTACTTCCCCTAGAAAAATAATTACAAGTATGGTTTACTATCGTGTAATTCCTAGCCCGCCTTCCACCCTGGGACTGATAACCTCCTCGATTCGGGTACAGGAGTCGACAAGGTTGTGCAGGTACTGCGTTATCAGGTTAAACCACTCGCTCAGGATATGATCACACAGTTTTACCAAATTGCAGGGATGGTGATGTTGGGGTTTTAGCCGCTGTTGTAATATGATCCACACATTTGCCATGGGGTTCAATTCAGGTGACTTTGCAGGACAGTCGAGACGTAACAGTGTGGGAAGTGTTCAGAAAACCAGTTACGTATTCCTCTGATCCGACGAACTTTGCTGTTGTCGTCTTTATGTCCCTGTGCTCATGTAGAGGTAGTGCGAGCGTTCATGAGCTCATGAAACGATCCTCTGACATCTGTAGAGGGTTAATGACTCATCTGTGCGTGCCCAATAGAGTGACTAATTTTCTGTGCAGTGAGCTTATTTTCAGTGGGAGAGACATCTGCACAACGTATTGACTAGCGCAACAGTACAACACCCACTGTATCAAGATACGTCAGCTCGGCAAGGCCAACACAGGTCTTTCGTTATCCTGTTGAAAGATAACGTCACGGAAACCTCGAGGATAAAGCGCAGCCACCCGTCTTAAGTCAAAAAAGCAATGACTGCTGTCCAATGGCACCCCAAGGGCTGAATCCGCATGACTATCATGAGCACAATCTCGCAATGTTCGTTTTAATCAGAGCCTCAATATGCGGATACGACCGCTATGATGCTACACTCAGAACCGGTAGTCCTCTGTAAACACTGTATCCAGTGTTGTTCAGTGTTGTTCAGCACCCCACTGCCCGTGCACCCGCTCTATGCTGCAGCATCAAGGGAAGCTGCAACTACGGCTGCCGCGCTGACAGTCCGTGATGCTGTAGACTTTGTCTCATTCTACAGCTACCCATCTACATGCATACTCCGCAAGCCACCGCGCGATGCGTGGCGCAGGCTACCCCGTACCACTACTAGTCATTTCTTTTCTGTTCCGTTTGCAAATAATGCGAGGAACAAGCGACTGTCTATACGCCTCCGTACGACCCCTTATCTCTCTAATCTTATCTTCACGGTCCTTACGCGAAATGATGTCATCATAGCGACTTTGGTTACTAACGTTAATGAATTTATTAAGAAGACTGGGAGAGGATTTCTGTTAGAAAGAGCACCTAGACAGTTGTTAGCATCCCACTAACGTAATGAACTCACAGAATTTTGTTCCAGTATGATGGACGTAGAGCGATTATGGGCAAAGCTTAAACAGTTTGCAAATCTTACGCTAGAGAAGTATGTGACGAATAATTGAATTAAGGACGGAAAAGACCCACCGTGTTTAACAACGAAATCCGTAAAATGCTGAGGAAATGAAGGCTGTCTCTATACTGACACCGTAGATTAGGTCAGGCCTGTTTGTAGCTACGAGGTCTAAAATATTTCCATTGCGTGTGAGCAGTCGAACTAGTTTGCAAGACAGTTTTCGGAAAACGTGTTCAAAAGAATTTCGCAAGACTCTCTGACTGTAGACCTTGCAATGGATCCATAGACGTCCCCGTTTATACTCGGTAGGCAAAACACGCCTCCAACCAATATTGCATGATCATGGTGTTTCCGCGTTACTGATCGTAGACTTCCTGTCACTCACTCTAAATCTATCAAAGCGGGATCAGGTGGTCGGTAAAAACATCCAAGAATTAACTTGAGTTCCTCTAGACCTGTTTTACGCGACCAGATAACTTCACTTTCACGCTCAAATTCGACATCAAGAGAGAATATTTTTATCAGCCGCAATGAACGCTACCCATTCTATGCCATCTATTTTGTCTTTTCGACGTACGTTCCATGAATTGCTAAATATCTCAGAGCTTCCTTCTTCGGGTATCAGCCAGCTGTCGGTCCCGAGAATAATTTCAGCTTGGGAAGTGGATCACTCGAACATGCAGGATCATACGGCCACCTCCCGTACATTTAGTTGGGAAATGGGCTTTTTTGCAGTAATACAAGTATCAACATGGGGAGTGAGGGTACCTTTGGCATTGATACCATGTCCTCCCTCCTCCTCTGTTTGATAACGGCGGGGAGAAAAATTACTGTTCAGTAGCCTCCGTATGTTTGTCCTCTGATTGTCTCATCATGGTTATTTTATGAGAAGTGATTCAGTCTCACTGGAGTTGGTCGAGAATCTCAGTAAGGCTCTAGCACTCTCTTACTAAATGAACCTGTCACGGAACGCGCGCCCTTCTTTGGATTTTCTGTCTTTGCTCTGTTTATCCTACCTGGCAAGAATCCCAGCTGATGAGTAACACATAAGAGTCGGGTGGATGAGCACATTGTGATCCAATTCCCTCGTGGAGGAATTACATTTTCTTAAGATATATCCACTGAAACTCAGTCTGGCATCTACTTTCCTTACAACCCCTTTTGTATGATCGTTCCACTATAGGTCACTCTGGACGGATACTACCAGATAACTGTGATTTACCGCCAATAGTACAAGTGAAACGTAGCAGATCTTCCCACTCATTTTTACTCAGTCTGTTACACCTATTAATTCCGAGAAAGAAGGAAGAAACGAAGATTAGGGTCTAACGTCCACTCGACAATGAGGTCATTAAACACGGAAAACAATCTCGAATCGGGAAAACGACGGGAAAGGTAGTCGGCCGTGTCTTAAAGGGGCCAACCCGGCAATTACCTCAAATGATGTAGAGCAACCATGTGAAAACTAAATTTGGATTGCCGAACAATGATTTGAATCCCTGTCCTCCTGAATGCGAGACCAGTGTCTTACCACTGCTTCGTCTCTCTTCCTTTTACATTGAGACTCAACTGTCAATCAGCACACCAAGAGTAGCTCCTCTGCACGTCTTCCAGCGTTTCCTACTTCACACTTTTTCGCTAGCAGACTTTACAGAGTCGTTCGTATCAAAGTTTCGGTTAACAGAAAATCTGCTGCTTTGATATAAGACATATCCCAAATGTTATTCTCTTTCCTCTCAAGTTTTGAAGACTACACTACTGGCCATTAAAATTGCTACACCACGAAGATGACGTGCTACAGACGTGAAATTTAACCGACAGGAAGAAGATGCTGTGATATGCAAATAATTATCTTTTCAGAGCATTCACACAAGGTTGGCGCCGGTGGCGACGCCTACAACGTGCTGACATGAGGAAAGTTTCCAACCGATTTCTCATACACAAACAGCAGTTGACTGACGTTGCCTGGTGAACCGTTGTTGTGACGCCTCGTGTAAGGAGGAGAAATGTGTTCCATCACGTTTCCGACTTTGATAAATGTCGGATTGTAGCCTATCGCGATAGCGGTTTATCGTATCCCGACATTGCTGCTCGCGTTGGTCGTGATCCAATGACTGTTAGCAGAATATGGAATCGGTGGGTTCAGGAGGGTAATAAGTAACGCCATGCTGGATCCCAACGGCCTCGTATCACTAGCAGTCGAGATGACAGGCATCTTATTCGCATGGCTGTAACGGATCGTGCAGCCACATCTCGATCCCTGAGTACAGTGGAGGTTCGAGTCCTCACACGAGCATGGGTGTGTGTGTTTGCCCTTAGGATAATTAGGTTAAGTAGTGTGTAAGCTTAGGGACTGATGACCTTCGCAGTTAAGTCCCATAAGATTTCACACACATTTGAACATTTTTGATCCCTGAGTAAACAGATGGGGACGTTTGCAAGACAACAGCCATCTGCACGAACAGTTCGACGACGTTTGCAGCAGCATGGACTATCAGCTCGGAGACCATGGCTGCGGTTACCCTTGACACTGCATCACAGACAGGAGCGCCTGCAATGGTGTACTCAACGACGAACCTCGGTGCACAAATGACAAAACGTCATTGTTTCGGATGAATACAGGTTCTGTTTACAGCATCATGATGGTCAAATCCGTGTTTGGCGACATCACGGTGAACGCATATTGGAAGCGTGTATTCGTCATCGCCATATTGGCGTATCAAAAGGGGTGATGGTATGGGGTGCCATTGGTTACACGTCTCGGTCACCTCTTGTTCGCATTGACGGCACTTTGAACAGTGGACGTTACATTCCAGATGTGTTACGACCCGTGGCTCCACCCTTCATTCGATCCCTGCGAAACCCTACATTTCTGCAGGATAATGCACGACCGCATGTTGCAGGTCTTGTACGGGCGTTTCTGGATACAGAAAATGTTTGGCTGCTGCCCTGGCTAGCACATTCTCCAGATCTCTCACCAATTGAAAGCGTCTGGTCAAAGGTGGCCGAGCAACTGGATCGTCACCATACGCCAGTCACTACTCTTGATGAACTGTGGTATCGTGTTGAAGCTGCATGGGCAGCTTTACCTGTACACGCCATCCAAGCTCTGTTTGACTCAATGCCCAGGCGTATGAAGGCCGTTGTTACGGCCAGAGGTGGTTGTCCTGGGTACTGATTTCTCAGGATATATGCACCCAAATTGCGTGAAAATGTAATCACATGCCAGTTCTGGTAAAATACATTTGTCCAATGAATACCCGTTTGTAATCTGCATTTCTTCTTGGTGTAGCAATTTTAATGGCCAGTAATGTATAAAATACGAAATTAATGACCTGCCACGTCCTTTCTCAGTATATAATCTGCTTAGACCTTACTCATCTCTGCTGGATCCAGAATCACACTTGGCACTAGGTGCCCCCTCAGTTATGCGGCTAGCTTTTGGTGACTGCAGGAGAGGTGCAAAAGCAGTTAATCTTTGAGGTCGCCCCAAGTACGACTTGGGACGTGCAAAAAATGGTGCGAATAGGAGCCCAAAGTATTTTTTCTATGTTTATTATTGTGTTATATGGCAGAGTACACTTTTCTTAACGGTTACCGAACTGAATCATAAATCACAATGGGTAACTCAAGTGAAAAATATGAATAGCGTGCTTGTGGATCTTAGATCGACGTGGAGACCTTTTACGAAGTTAAGACACAATAAACCCAGTGTTAATCCTAAACTGTTTAATTTCAAAATCCCTCTCCATCATAATATGTTTATTGAATCAGTTATATTTAACAGTGGTAGTGGGAGATTGAGGGGTATGTGTTTCTCTTAGGTACACGGTTAAGAAGTTATTACAAATTGGAAGTGTCTAGTACAGTGGTTGTACTGTGAAAAAACGCGAGTTTACATCCACCGTATACTTTTAGGGAAGTGAACTCAACTCTCCCTAGTTAATAAAACCAAATCGTAGTAATACACGACGAGCGAACGCAATGCTCGTTGCTGTCACAAAATAATAAGTGAATTATACTTGAACTTGGCTACTGCGCACAAGGATAATAGTGACACAGGGAAGTTAACCAGTTGGGTATACAATAGGTTATATTTATTTCTATTGAGTCGCCTAACCAGGAAAAGTTGTTGGACAAGTTAAAGGCTCTTGAAATTTAAGTCAAGTCTGCGTATAAAAGAAGTTTATTTGCTTTGTCTGTTTCATGAAAGTTACAACAAAATGACAAAGAGTAAAGTCATCAGCATATTCATTTAAATTAATCATGAATGATGCTAACACTGTGGGAGTTGCCAAAATTTATCTGCAAGACTACACGGAGAATAAAGTCCCAAGAAACTTGCGAAATCAAAGCTATAGAATTCAAAATTATAGATTACAATAAATCATATCGGCAACACAGTTTTAGTATTAGAAAAACACAAGTAAGTGAGCTGCTTAGATTATGCGTCGCACTAGTGCAGATTTTGAACTTATATTTCCTCGAGAACAGGAAATGGAATGGTGCCGAACGCACCAGACGAACGGTAAGACCCAGTAGCTCAAAATTTACTCTCCAGACAGTAGCCGACCGCCGGATGATTCTTCCTTCTTTGCTCCTTCCCAAATCCTCATTTCAATACACTCTACGTGGACGAGACGAGTCAATGCTGTAGCCAATGTGACGGAAAAGAATTGCTGCCAAATTCATGAAAATGCAGGGGGAAATTACACATAATTTCCCTCCTTTTACGTACAAGATGCACATTTTTAAACCTGAGGCTGGTACTGGGCCGAAGCAGTGTCTTCACGATTGGTCAGCCTTACACGCTAATAACACTGTCTAGCCAAACTTCTTTGCTCAAGACTCAATATTGAAATCTGAGACGGCAACTCGGGCCGTACATGCACCGATCTTGCTATTAATTTATAATTTAGTAGGCTATCTTATGGACCCCCACACATTAGATGTAGTAAGAGCGACATGAGTTGACCGTGGCCCTTCCGACCCCCCCCCCCAGCCCCCTCACCCCCACCCACCCACCATACAAAGTAGTAATCGCAGTGTTATGAGCATTTTGTGTCCACTGTTCTGTTTCAGATTGCTACCGCCCTCACTGACCCAAAGCTATGGCACAACTACCTGATGAAGTGTTGTTATTTTATCTGTGGAAGAAGATGATTCAGTGATTAATAACAATAATTGCACTTATATTTGAATGCATTATGAGACATAAGCACTAGTGTTTAATAATTGTTTTGAATGACTTTTTCTTTTATTCATTGCATTTCATTACAACAGCCTTAATTTAATATCATAATCCTCGCTACAAATGCGTACCACATCTGAACGTGGTCATCTGTACAATTTGCATTCGCGAATCTATGTCACTTCAATTTGAAATTTATACAATGGGAGCTGATTGGTATGAGGCACACACGCCCATAAGTGCTCGGGAATGGAAGACACTTAAAAAATATTCCACCTCCTACATCCCCTAACCCCACAGTGGCCAACAGTGGCCAAGCTACTTACCCTCTCTGCCTCTGAGGCAAGCAGACAACTTTATTTAGCTGAAGGCCGAGTCCACCAGCGTCAGTTAAAACAGAGCAAATTACAAAAATATTGCTGATTCTGTAAGTTTTTTATTTTTTATTTATTTATTTATTTATTTATTTTTTACTGAGCAGGAAAACTATACTCTTCAGGCGCTCTTAACATTAGCTGTTTTTTCATTCGGCTGTTTACTGCTAAAGTATATTAGCAAAAGATCGTGCTGAGAGCCATGGGCTGCACGAATATCTTACTGGGCCGCTGTTTACGACTACTGGTCTGGAGCGATGCAATTCTTTTAGCTGAACCAAATTTTAGAGCGAACGTGACTGACTCTCCCACGCTGGTCAGATGGCACCTCAGTGTCTTGCTCTTTGATGTTCGTGCTGGAAGCCAAAAATGTCGTGTTCAATTATGATCCGGGGACTATAGAGTGGGCGTGGACTTCGTTGACCACAGGGGATGCCCTTGCCGGCTCGAGTTTTAAAAGCTGTGGAGCAGTTCGCTACCCGACTTCCGCGAGAACTGCACCCAGCCCCAAAGGCGGCGCTCTTCACCTAATGAGATTCACAGGCTGCCTTCTCCCGCCCGACAAAAGAGGCCGTACAGACGTTTCTAGCGACACACCACGGGAGCAAGGGTAAAGCCTACCTACCGAAGCATACAGCTCTTGTATTCTCACTAAAATAACTACGAAATAGCGGCATAAAGTGAATTAATGTCACATAGTGATATGTGACAGTAATATCAGAAATGATTCGTTTACCTATGGAGTAAGCTGTCCGAAAATGCTCCCTAAAAATTGACTGGTGCCTAATCAATACGACATAAAACAACAGCTCAGAAATCTTATTGAGCCAATGACCTGTTTGTAATATTATCAAACGACCGCACAACTTGCAGACTGCGAAATTATTGAGGCTTTTGTTCCTGTTGTTCCTGTTCGAACAACGCGCTTGCTTCCTGTTGCAAGAACGTCGAAAGAATAGGTCTAACAACATTCAGCACGTACCAAGCGATGGTTAGCGCACCCTCCAAAAACACCAAAGGGAACGAGAGTTGTAGGTTGTGCTGTCACCGCCAGACAACACACTTGCTAGGTGGTAGCCTTTAAATCGGCCGCGGTCCATTAGTATATGTCGGACCCGCGTGTCGCCACTGTCAGTGATTGCAGACCGAGCGCCACCACACGGCAGGTCTAGAGAGACTTACTAGCACTCGCCCCAGTTGTACAGCCGACTTGGGTAGGAAAGGTTCACTGACAAATACGCTCTCATTAGCCGAGACGATAGTTAGCATAGCCTTCAGCTACGGCATTTGCTACGACCTAGCAAGGCGCCATAATCCTTTGCTATATACATTGTGATGCCTGTACCGTCAGACCAATGTTCTCCAATTGTAGATTAAAGTTAAGTATTCCAAGAACTACGTTCTTTTCTTTATAGGATAATTACTTTACCTTGTTCTAGACCTCACGCCAATCTGCGTGAGCGTAACGCGTGACTTTCGGCTACCTCCGAGTGGCGTGGCTGTCTTGCTACGCCACAACATAGGTTATCACATCCCAGACCATAAGGCCTTGTTTGAGGCCAGTGTTTCTTGAAAGAAGTCACTCTAAAAGACAGCGTTCGCCATGTCGACATCGCACGCGCAAACGACCATCTCTAGCGTGCAGCAGAATCTTCTTTCGTCGTTGAAGACCACGACGCGCCATTCCATCTTCCAAGTGATCCTCTTAAGGCAGCAGTGCAGCTGTGCACGTCGATGCTGCGCTATGAGTGGAAGACGGGCTAGAAATGTGCGTGCCCGTAGCCCTACTGCTAATAACCGGTTCTCAACAGTTTGTGTTGATACGTCAGAGTTCACAAGTCCTTTTATATCTGCTGTGGTACCTGTATGATCCACCATTGCTGCCCTTGTAATACGAGGATCTGTGCTTGTGGACGTCTTTAGTGTGAAAATGTTCACGTGACCACAGTTGCACAACTAATTCGGCACGTCCAACTTGTGTTGCAGTTCTCCTAAAGGACCATACCGCCACTCGGAAGGCCACAATTTGACCCATTACAAACTCGCTCAGTAGTTGGGGCATGAGTCCATCTCCGTGGCGCGGTTGCCTGCTTGCTTCACATGTCTGTAGCACACTGAGCCTTATGGCTGTGAGTATTTCCTATTAAAGGATAGACGCAGATGGTGCTTTGGTAGCTATGGCACTACGCTATCTGTTGGAGGACGACGCTGAAACCATTATCAGTACATCTAATACCACCCAGGCGGCATATACCGTCATCGGATCAAAATCGAAGCCGTCTTTCCAGGTGTATTCATTTTTTTCTGGCAGTGTATACCGTGTATGGAATTGTAAACCGGCGCCGAGGCAACTGTAGTGCACCAAGATCATGGGGTGAACGACGGCTGCGAAGATGTGTACGAATAGACGTGCAACTGTTAAGCAACTGACCTCCCAGATGAACCAATTGGCTGCTAACTTCTCCTCAACGACCGTTGACCGAATCTTCCTGCGTATGTGGCTCGCAACAGGCGCCTGGTTCATGCATTACTGATCATCGGCGAAGAAGGCTGGAATTTCCGCGGCAGTGCCGCAACTGAACATCTACTGAGTGGCGACAGGCGGCCCTTTCAGATGAATCACATTTGATGCTTCATCGGAAAGACATGGCATGTATGACGTGAAACGTCTTAAAGCAGTCACACTGCAACAGCCATCGAAGGCTGGAGTAGGGAACTTTCTGGCCTGGGGAATGTTTTCGTGCATTCCCTGGGCGACCTCGTCATTCTGGAAATCACAATGGATCAGCAGAAGTATGCATCTGTCATTGGAGACTATGTCCACTCCTACATGCAGTTTGTTTTTCCTTGGTATGATGGCATTTACCAGCAGGACAATGTAACGTGTCACACGGCTCGCAGTGTGCGTGTGTGGTACGGAAAGCACCAGGATGAGTTAACCTTAGGCCCCTGGCCGCCAAACTCGACGGATTAAAACCCAGTCGTGGATCTGTGGAACCACCTCTATTGGGCTGTAAGCGCCATAGATACTCAACAGAAACCCAGCGCAACTGGCCGCGTCACTGGAATCTGCGTGGCTCCACATCCCTATTGGTACCTTCCAGAACGCCACTAACTCTCCTTCACGTCTCGCAGCTGTCTGTGCTGCAAAAGGTGGTTATTCAGGCTTTTGACACGTGTTCACATTAATGTAATCGGGCACTATAGACGGAATGGACATCTAAAAACAATGATAGTCTTATATTCTGTAGTGAGCAGCATTTGGAACCTTGTACTGTAGAAGTAGAAATTGATGTGAAGTTCTTGCTAATAGTCACAGTATACTGAGCTCTAGCTGGTGATTTTGAGTTATTTATGAAATAAATAAACGCATTATTAAAGCTTTTAACTTCTAAACGGAATGATGTAACATTAAACGGAGATTTTAATTTAAATATTTAGGCATTCGTATTCTACATCCAGGCTTTAAGTCTCTATTCATTTGTTATATTCTGCATCTCCTTCACAAAATTTACAAGAGTTGTGGAAACAATGAGTACTGTGATTGACAAATTCCTAGTGACACATCGAGACTGCAAAGCCATTGTGAAAAACTTGTAGCTAAATTATAAGACTAATTAATTAAAAAGGAATCAAGGACTCTAAGACAAATTTGCGACATAGAGACAGGAAAGATGTACACAACACACTTGTTGTGAATCAAAAATGTGATATATTATGTAGCATGGACTACTGATCCCAAGAAATAAACTGATCAAAAATAAGTTTAATAAATTTTAAATCCTCATTTTTAATTTTTTTGTCATTAACACTGCAACTGCACTGCAACTGCTGTGTTCGGATGCAGGCTGAGTTGGCATCCCTTCGCTCCCAGCTTCAGGTAGTGTTGGCTTCGGTCACACAGCTTGAGGCTGTTGCCAATGGGCATCACCGTTGGGGTCCGGATGGGGGTTTGTCGGGGACGGGCAGCTCGTCCCACGCATCCCCCGATCGGACTACGACTGTGGTTGCCCGGGATACTGCCCGCATTGAGGCTGATCCCTCACCTGTGGTAGAGTGGGAGGTCGTCTCAAGGTGTGGCAGGGGGCGAAAGACATTCCGGAGGGCTGAACGGAAGGCCTCTCCAGTTTGTCTGACGAACCGGTTTCAGGCTCTGTCTCAGGCTGATACTGATCTTGGGCCTGACATGGCTGCTTGTCCTGTTCCAGAGGTTGCCCCTCAGTCTGCAAGATCCGGGCGGTCGCAGAGGGTGTGCCTACTGGTAGTTGGGAGCTCCAACGTCAGGCGCGTAATGGGGCCCCTTAGGGATATGGCAGCAAGAGAGGGGAAGAAAACCAATGTGCACTCCGTGTGCATACCGGGGGGAGTCATTCCAGGTGTGGAAAGGGTCCTTCCGGATGCCATGAAGGGTACAGGGTGCACCCATCTGCAGGTGGTCGCTCATGTCGGACCAATGATGTGTGTCGCTATTGATCGGAGGAAATCCTCTCTGGCTTCCGGCGTCTATCTGATTTGGTGAAGACTGCCAGTCTCGCTAGCGGGATGAAAGCAGAGCTCATCATCTGCAGCATCGTCGACAGGACTGACTGCGGACCTTTGGTACAGCGCCGAGTGGAGGGTCTGAATCAGAGGCTGAGACGGTTCTGCGACCGTGTGGGCTGCAGATTCCTCGACTTGCGCCGTAGGGTGGTGGGGTTTCGGGTTCCGCTGGATAGGTCAGGAGTCCACTACACGCAACAAGCGGCTACACGGGTAGCAGGGGTGGTGTGGCGTGGGCTGGGCGGTTTTTTAGGTTAGATGGCCTTGGGCAAGTACAGAAAGGGCAACAGCCTCAACGGGTGCGGGGCGAAGTCAGGACATGCGGGGACCAAGCAGCATTCGGTATTGTAATTGTAAATTGTCGAAGCTGCGTTGGTAAAGTACCGGAACTTCAAGCGCTGATAGAAAGCACCGAAGCTGAAATCGTTATAGGTACAGAAAGCTGGCTGAAGCCAGAGATAAATTCTGCCGAAATTTTTACAAAGGTACAGACGGTGTTTAGAAAGGATAGATTGCATGCAACCGGCGGTGGAGTGTTCGTCGTTGTTAGTAGTAGTTTATCCTGTAGTGAAGTAGAAGTGTATAGTTCCTGTGAATTATTATGGGTGGAGGTTACACTCAACAACCGAGCTAGGTTAATAATTGGCTCCTTTTACCGACCTCCAGACTCGGCAGCATTAGTGGCAGAACAACTGAGAGAAAATTTGGAATACATTTCACATAAATTTTCTCAGCATGTTATAGTCTTAGGTGGAGATTTCAATTTACCAGATATAGACTGGGACACTCAGATGTTTAGGACGGGTGGTAGGGACAGAGCATCGAGTGACATTATACTGAGTGCACTATCCGAAAATTACCTCGAGCAATTAAACAGAGAACCGGCACGTGGAGATATCATCTTGGACCTACTGACAACAAACACACCCGAACTTTTCGTCTCTGTATGTGCAGAACAGGGAATCAGTGATCATAAGGTCGTTGCAGCATCCCTGAATATGGAAGTTAATAGGAATATAAAAAAAGGGACGAATGTTTATCTGTTTAGCAAGAGTAATAGAAGGCAGATTTCAGACTACCTAACAGATCAAAACGAAAATTTCTGTTCCGACACTGACAATGTTGAGTGTTTATGAAAAAAGTTCAAGGCAATCGTAAAATGCGTTTTAGACAGGTACGTGCCGAGTAAAACTGTCAGAGACGGGAAAAACCCACCGTGGTACAACAACAAAGTTAGGAAACTACTGCGAAAGCAAAGAGAGCTTCACTCCAAGCTTAAACGCAGCCAAAACCTCTCAGACAAACAGAAGCTAAACGATGTCAAAGTTAGCGTAAGAAGGGCTATGCGTGAAGCGTTCCGTGAATTCGAAAGTAAAATTCTATGTACCGACTTGACAGAAAATCCTAGGAAGTTCTGGTCTTACGTTAAATCAGTAAGTGGCTCGAATCAGCATATCCAGACACTCCGGGATGATGATGGCATTGAAACAGAGGATGACACGCGTAAAGCTGAAATACTAAACACCTTTTTCCAAAGCTGTTTCACAGAGGAAGACCGCATTGCAGTTCCTTCTCTAAATCCTCGCACAAACGAAAAAAATGGCTGACATCGAAATAAGTGTCCAAGGAATAGAAAAGCAACTGGAATCACTCAACAGAGGAAAGTCTACTGGACCTGACGGGATACCAATTTGATTCTACACAGAGTACGCGAAAGAAGTTGCTCCCCTTCTAACAGTCGTGTACCGCAAGTCTCTAGAGGAACGGAAGGTTCTAAATGATTGGAAAAAAGCACAGGTAGTCCCAGTCTTCAAGAAGGGTTGTCGAGCAGATGCGCAAAACTATAGACCTATATCTCTGACGTCGATCTGTTATAGAATTTTAGAACATATTTTTTGCTCGAGTATCATGTCGTTTTTGGAAACCCAGAATCTACTATGTAGGAATCAACATGGATTCCGGAAACAGTGATCGAGTGAGACCCAACTCGCGTTATTTGTTCATGAGACCCAGAAAATATTAGATAGAGGCTCCCAGATAGATGCTATTTTTCTTGACTTCCGGAAGGCGTTCGATACAGTTCCGCACTGTCGCCTGATAAACAAAGTAAGAGCCTACGGAATATCAGACCAGCTGTGTGGCTGGATTGAAGAGTTTTTAGCAAACAGAACACAGCATGTTGTTATCAGTGGAAAGACGTCTACAGACGTTAAAGTAACCTCTGGCGTGCCACAGGGGAGTGTTATAGGACCATTGCTTTTCACAATATATATAAATGACCTAGTAGATAGTGTCGGAAGTTCCATGCGGCTTTTCGCGGATGATGCTGTCGTATACAGAGAAGTTGCAGCGTTAGAAAATTGTAGCGAAATGCAGGAAGATCTGCAGCGGATAGGCACTTGGTGCAAGGAGTGGCAACTGACCCTTAACATAGACAAATGTGATTTATTGCGAATACATAGAAAGAAGGATCCTTTATTGTATGATTATATGATAGCGGAACAATCACTGGTAGCAGTTACTTCTGTAAAATATCTGGGAGTATGCGTGCGGAACGATTTGAAGTGGAATGATCATATAAAATTAATTGTTGGTAAGGCGGGTACCAGGTTGAGATTCATTGGGAGAGTCCTTAGAAAATGTAGTCCATCAACAAAGGAGGTGGCTTACAAAACACTCGTTCGACCTATACTTGAGTATTGCTCATCAGTGTGGGATCCGTATCAGATCGGGTTGACGGAAGAGATAGAGAAGATCCAAAGAAGAGCGGCGCGTTTCGTCACAGGGTTATTTGGTAACCGTGATAGTGTTACGAAGATGTTTAACAAACTCAAGTGGCAGACTCTGCAAGAGAGGCGCTCTGCATCGCGGTGTAGCTTGCTCGCCAGGTTTCGAGAGGGTGCGTTTCTGGATGAGGTATCGAATATATTGCTTCCCCCTACTTATACCTCCTGAGGAGATCACGAATGTAAAATTAGAGAGATTAGAGCGCGCACGGAGGCTTTCAGACAGTCGTTCTTCCCGCGAACCATACGCGACTGGAACAGGAAAGGGAGGTAATGACAGTGGCACGTAAAGTGCCCTCCGCCACACACCGTTGGGTGGCTTGCGGAGTATAAATGTAGATGTAGATGTAGATGTAGTCGTCATACGGAGATCAACTGCCACTGCTGCTAAACGCAGGGTTAATGTTCCATGGTAGAATTTCACTACCTAGTGTCGATCCAAATACTGATTGATATTGCTAGATGACTTTTGCTGTATGGACAGTAAAAAAATGATAATAGCTAAACCAGAGAGGATATAAAATGTAGATTGTCAATGGCAAAAAAAGCGTTCTAAAAAAGAGAAATTTGTTAATATCGAACAGAAGCTTTTTAAGTACGCTTCTACAGAACTGTGCCGAAGATTAGATGGATAGATTGCGTAATTAATGAGGAGGCACTGAGTAGAATTGGGGAGAAAAGAACTTGACTAAGAGAAGGGATCGTTTAATAGGGATCATTCTGTGACATCAAGGAATCGTCTGTTTAGTACGGAGGTAAGTGTGTGGGGTAAAAATTGTAGACAGAGACGAGGAGGCGAGTGCAGGAAGCAGGTTCAAATGGATGTGGGTTGCATTAGTTATTCAGAGATGGAAAGGCCTGCAGAATATACTAATAGCATGGAAAGCTGCATAAGATCATTTTTCGGATGGAAGACCGCAACGACAACATTTCATAATAACTTGGTGGTTGGGGTGGGGAGGGGGTTTGACGGGGGGAGGCGAGTGACCGACTTCAGATGAAATTGCTGGCGATGTCGCTCGTGTGTGGGGTCCTTAAGAAGGTGGGTGCGTGATGTTCATATGGTTCAAATGGCTCTGAGCACTATGGGACTTAACATCTGAGGTCATCTGTCCCCTAGAAGTTAGAACTACTTAAACCTAACTAATCTAACGCCATCACACACATCCATGCCCGAGGCAGGAGTCGAACCTGCGACCGTAGTGGTCGTGCGGTTCCGGATTGTAGCGCCTAGAACCGCTCGACCACCCCGTCTGGCGGTGCGTGATGTATTCTGTACAAAGAGGTATGGAGGATACATTGCGAACAGCTTTGTCTATGTCCCACGTCACATGCTCCAGCCTTTGCGAACCCTGATTACTGGAAACGCTAAGGTAAGCTCCACATTCGGCCACTTACCACTCCCAAGAAAAATTCGCGTGTTCGTAAAACTATAGATGCCGCTTGTTAACGTAATACTTGAAGTGTTTGCTTTATGCCACCCACAATGAACACTACAGTACCTTCACCATACCTAAACTGAAACGAAAATCAACGCTAAATTCTTCACACGCACACTCCGAAGCACACGCTACAGACAGATGGAGCAGAAAGACGTTATTGGCTACAGCGTCGCGTGCTACACTGGCCTTTGCTACTGTGAATTCCCGCGCGAGCAGCTTTCTTCTTTGCACATAACTATAACGCTCTCCATTCTCGACTCGCCGCAGGTGGTGTTCTTCGGCGGCAAGAACCCCGGCGTGCACTACAGCTACTACGAGCCCCTGGAGCGGCCGGCAGACCGCACGCCTCGCTACTCCTGGGAGTTCCTCGGCTGGCAGGACTGCAACGTCGTCTGCGGGGGCGGCACGCAGGTCAGAGGGCTTTCCTCTCTCTTCCCGTTCCCAACACACGACTCACACCTGTTTTGAGCCACACTGAAACAGTGATTAGGATCGTTACTAAATGAAAGGCGTTTTGTTTTGCGCCGTACGCGCTTCGCTTCTTTTTATTTATGAAGCAACTTCAGCGGGTTTCACTAGGTGCTCGTTGTATTTACACAATAACTGCATTATATAATGACTCCAAATAAGTTACTACAGGGTCGGGCAAACAAAAGTGACCCGGAGAGCATAGTTCCAGGGTACAAAGACACGCATCAGAGGAAAAGAAATACAATACTAACCCGACTATAGCAGGTGTTGAAAGTGACCCCCAATCGACTCTTGGCACTTTTGGGCCCTGGTTAGCAAGATGCTCAAGGTAGATCGAAGCTGGACTTTTGGAATTGCTGCAGTCTCATCCGAAATGCTATGCTGCAATTCTTGAGGACTACGAGGACTGTTGCGATCACCTTAAATTTGAGGGCTGCCCAGACAAGGTAGTCGCACACTAACAGGTCAGGTGGCCTGGGTGACCAGACTGACCTCTGCTAACTATTCTGTCAGGTGTGAAGGTTGGGTAAATGTGCTCCAAGGTTCGGCCGGGTGTATGGGCAGTTGCTCCATTCTGTTGGAAGTAACTGTAGATCTTTTCCTCCTCCGTTACTGTCGCCACAAATGGTTTCAAAACATTAGTAATGTAACGCACCGATGTCAGAGTCGGATGAAAGATGGGATCAATAACGAGGCGTGCAGACACTGTACACCAGACTCCAACCTTCTCATCATGCAGTGGCGTTTCGTGTAAGTTATGCGGATTCTCCGCTGCCCAGAACCCTTGATTCTGTGAATTGACACGATCATACGGGTGGAACTACGCTTCAGATGTAAAAACAGATCCATGTCCAAGCTATTCATTGTTATCTCAGTGAATAGCCACTCAAAATACTAGAGGCCTGAGAAGCATCTGCTGGTTTACATGCATGGACGACAGACACTCGGTAAGGATGCATGCGCAGGTCCAGGTGGAGTATTCATCCGCCTGATCGACGTGATGTGCCAGTCTCTTGCGACAGGCGTCGGGATGATTTGATGGGACTCTGAAGCATTTTCTGATGAACTGCAGCCACATTTTATGGTGTGAGGGCACCTTTCGGAATGTTTTTTGACTTGTTAAAAACAGAGCCTATCTCATGCCATTTTCGGACTAAGCTGAAACTTTGACACCATTCAACTTCTCAGCAAACAAATGATCAGACCGTTTCAAAAACTTTGTTGTCCCGTAACTTCCCACAACGGACACCAGCTGTTCAGACACTGACTTGTTAAAAACAGAGCCTATCTCATGCCATTTTAGGACTAAGCTGAAACTTTGACACCATTCAACTTCTCAGCAAACAAATGATCAGACCGTTTCAAAAACTTTGTTGTCCCGTAACTTCCCACAACGGACACCAGCTGTTCAGACACAGACTGCACTACGCTCTGAACCGGTGTGGATCACATGGCGGGAGTAAACGGGGTATACGCATCGCGAGGTGTGGTTATACGCATACATTCACGTCCAATCGCATCCACTCGTTCGGACCAGTTTTATTTGCCCCGCCCTGTATGTTATAGTTTTTTTAAGTTTTTGTTGTTCTCTGATTGTTAGGTGGTGAACAGCTATTTGGAGCGCAAGTTTCGTAAGATAACATTTCTGTTGGGTTCTGCTTACGGTTTTGTGATATTATTACGTGTTTGTCGTCCTGGAGTTGTACGTAGTTGCCCTGTGTAGATCAGGAGTCCGATTTTCGACATTTCGAATACTTTTCAATTGAACACTTCACTTTCACTGTGTGTTGGTTGTGTGTGTTTTTCGTTCGTCTTCTGTTTGTGTTGTATTGTCTGTACGTAGTTCCTTTAGTCGGACAGTTTCAGGCCCCAACCGTAACATTGAGTATAAAACTTTTTCTCTTTTTTATATGATAAAGGGGCAGCCAGCAACACTAATTTTGATGGATGCCACTTTGGCATCCTTGGCCAGTTTTTTTTTTTGTTAGGTAATTTGTGTTGATATGCTCTTGTTCAGGATTTTGAAATGTTCCAAAGAATACTGAAAAATAATTAATTACTCTTTAGTAATAAATATTAAACTTGGAAGATTTTATTTGTTTACGATGTTACATTTACAACTACCACTACATTCCATTTTCGTACATCAGGAGATTAGTATTATATGTAAATTTTGTTAACAAAAATAAAATAGTATGTTAAAATACTGCCTTCACTGTATTTTGTTTAATGTTACATATTTTTGCACATTACGTTATGGTATCAGTTAAAATTTTCCTCAAGAGTGTCGCATGTCAAATTGTCAATTTCATCATCAACGTCACTTTCATCATTGCTGATGGAGTCCATGCCACTTCTTGTGGCTGTGTAAATATTCGTACATGTCTCTTACGATGCATATTTACAATATGTTGTGCAAGATAAATTGTGAGATTTGCAACTGCAATTACTTCACTCGCATGTTCTACATATGCTGCTACTAATTCCATCAATTGAGGAGTGCGTAGAGAACTCAAAGGGTATACATGGGTTATACTTCACTTTCAAACTATAGTCACTGAGCATAACGTAGGGGGTGACTACAGCTCTGCTGATATCTAGTGTGTGTGTGTGGTTTGAGGTTTTCGGGCGCTAAACAGCGTGGTCATCAGCGCCCAGTAAATGACTCGAAAGTGAGAACGTTTTCTGATGTTCTGCAGAACTTCGTGTGTTGGTGGAAGTAACTTTACGTTAGATAAGATTTCTCTCTTGGTTCTAAACAATGGTTGTCGAAGTGGACTCATTGATTCAATTGGCTTATCGTTATCAAAAAGTATAAAAATTGATATCCAGCTTTCATTATTTGATGATGATCAATGTAAATAACATTGGCAGTGTTTTGTTGCCTCTCAGTACTAGCCAACGATCGGTCTGTAGACGACGCTGGCTGTTGATGTGATGTCGAGTTTGCGACCAGCGGAAAAGCAGTCACTACGAGCAGCACCCAGTCTCCAGCTTTAGTATGAGAAATTGTCACGAGGGACAATAGGAACCTCAAGACTTTTCAGTTGGAACAGCTAAACACACTTAATCTTTCACTTGCAAAATTCGTTTTGGATTGTGAGTGAGATGGATTCGACAAGTCAATGGTAGGTTTGAGCAGGTATGTGACACCACATGTCATCGCACAGGTCACACAGTTCCCCTGAATTACGGGCCGTTGGTTTGTGGGCACGGAGCTGGCACCCGACAGCGTTTCGTGTGTGTCAAATAGGGTTCTGGTTGGGTGATATTGGTGACAAACGTGAGTTAACTCTCATGCTCCTGAAACTACCGCAGCCCTATTCCAGCCTTGTAACACGGGCAGTTACCCTGCCTGAAGATACCATCCCTGCCAAAGAAGATACCAACGACGAAAGGATGCAGGCAGTTCATAAAAATATTCACGTATTCTACAGCTGTTATAGTGAGTTCCCTTGCTATCACAGGTCCTATGGAAGGCCGGCGAACGTCAGCCACAGCATAATACTGAACCCACTGACCTGTGTCCATGACGTGGTCTCTCACTCATTCATCTGGACAATGTCGTAACCGGACATAACTATCTACCTGATTTAACAAGAAACCTGATTCATCCCATTAGGCGCCACGTTATCACTGATCGATGATCCAATTTTTAATAATGTCATGCAGGCCGCAAGCATAATTGACGGTGTTGTTTGGTCAATATGGCAACGCTTAGTGTCGGCTGCAACGGATCCACGTGTTCAACGCCGTTTGTTGTCGCCTACTCGTGGTTTAATCGCGCTTCAACGACTTTCCATGGATGGTCATGATACTAGCACCAGATTCGCCGTGTCCGAGATGCTCCTTCCCAATCACCAAGCCATAAGTATCTGCTCTTTGTCAAAGTCGCTTTAGTCGTGCGGAGTGGCCGTGCGGTCTGAGGCGCCATGTCACGGACTACGCGGCCCCTCCCGCCGGAGGTTCGAGTCCTCCCTCGGGCAAGGGGGTGTGTGTTGTGGTTAGCATAAGTTAGTTTAAGTGGTGTGTAAGTCTAGGGACCGATGACCTTAGCAGTTTGGTCCCTTAGGAATTCACACACATTTGAACATGTGAACAAAGTCTCTTATGTCAGTGGATATCCACAGTTACAGCCTGTATGGTTGCTAGAATTATTTCCCATTCGTCTAGTCCACTTACACAAGAACTGTCAGTACTCAGGCATATGACAAGAACTCACATGTGTCCCGCACCGAATTGCTTCAGAGGTACAACACATTTCATATACGACGGCGTGCTGAAATGTAATGCCTCTATATTTTTTATTCTGTTCTTAACATCGGTTGAGGTACGACATGTCATACGTACTACTCTGTCAACTTTCCCGCTTCGCTGACGCAAGTTGCAAGCCTCCGCCGCTAGAGGGCCACGAACTGTAGCGTGTAACATGGCAGTCTGTAACGTAGCTACGTCGGTGAGTTAGAAACAGCATAGTTAATCGAGTTTCTGAAAGCATGAATTCTAAGAGTTTGTTCACACATGAAGCACCGTCTCCTTCATCATGAGAGCGTGAAGCGAAACAAGCGCTGTATCGTGTGTGAGTGTGCCGGGACTTACCATTGTTCACTGCTAGTAGCGCCACGTCACCTTAACGCGTATGCGCGTAGCGCACAAGTATTGCACCAAAATTAAGTATAAAAATTAAAAGTAAAAACTTCAATTTCAGAATTTACCAACATGTATTTCATTGCAATAACGTTTTCAATTTCAAGTCTTAATGTAATGAAACCAATAGTTTCCATAAAAATGCAGTTTTAAGAAAAAATCAGTGGCGATAAATAATAAACCTAGAAAGCCAGAATTTGGTCAGAATGTGCCCATGGAGGTCAGAAACAAGTGAAGCAAGTTTCAAAGCTAAAGAATTAAAATTACAGCCAAAAGCCACGTTCTTAAGAAAAACTGAAGGAGCTAAATATTTCACTTAGAAACGCAAAAAATTGTTTTATGCTGCAGTTTACCCTAAAATAATAACTAAGAGACCTCGTTAAGCTACCTCTTATAGTTTTTGAGTAACTTAAGGAAAACCAAATTTATACCTAAAATATGCCCATTTATAGTAGATTAAATACTTGTAATTTTAAGGATAGAAAATTTTGGTTACGGCACATGATAAAACCTACTAAATAATTGAGCTATACCAAATTGTAGGACCGTAATAGTAATAACATCCAATACAAGTTCTATTAAAGGTATAGTTCAGAGGTAACTATCTAACGATCTACTGTTAGTTCCACCATAAAAATTCTAGAAGGCAAAGTTTTTATTCAAGCGAGCTGAAACTCTTTCTGTGCTTTCAAACAACTTAACAGAAGACGTGTGAAAATTAAGAAGATGCTAAATTAATTCATAACTTTGTTATTAAGGATTATGTGACCGAGAAAGCGGTCGTTGAAGGCAGATAACAGATGTTCCCTCGGCCGTCCGCTGCGGTACATATATAAATAGAGCACGACAGGCAGGAAAAAGGTTCACTTCGCATTCAGCCACTGGTAGATCTACATCTGTTAAACGTCGGATCGCGCTCTGCCCCGGATGACGTCAGAGACGGGCTGTGACAAAACGCGTATTTTCTGTAATAACTGACAGTCAACTCGCGAGGACTGTACACCATCCTGGATCGCTTAGATTTTGCTAAAGTAACTGTTAGTGTGCCGTCCGTGATAATTACAAATCCGCGTGACAAGTGGTGAGTATTATTTCCACTTTTGTGGCGAGCATTTATTTTGGACATATATTTGGGTATTAGTAGTCAGGGCGAAGGACTATTTGGTAGGAACGTACCGTAGAGATCGCCTCTGAACTGACAAAAGTGCTAGTTAGAATAGAGAGATTTACTGTCAATTGAACATAGTGACTTAAAGTGTTGTACGTGAGACAGATGTGCTGCTTAGAATAGAGAGATTTACTGTCAATTCAATATAGTGACTTACAATGTGTTGTACATGAGACTTCATTCAATACATGTTTCAAATAGAACTTTATACCTTTATTTATAATCATAGTCCAGATCCCGCTAAGTAGAAAGAGAATAGAAACATTTCTTTCAGTGGGCTGGACCAGAATATGCAGACTGTAAACTATGGTCAGTATGTTCTCCATCGCTTTCCGGCTGACCACAAAAGTAGTTGCCAGGCTCGCGTGAGAATGACGGCGAACAGCAACAACTATCAACATCATTAATCATTTCAACCACCGCCCCACAAGTGCAGACCCCACACGAGAGCTGCGACACCAGCAACAATCCAACACGTTGGCTTCACTGCCATCGATCATCCTCCATTCACTTCCGACTTGCCCCCATACAATTTACATCTCTTCCCAAAACTTGAAGAACACATTCGAGGACTTCACACTGAAACTATTGAAGCGGTGCAAGCAGAGGTGAGGTTGTGACTCGGTCAACAAAGTGAGACATTCTGCACAGTGGCAGTACCAATTAAACTGCTCTTATTTGGAGGAATGTGTTCGTCGCCAGGATGACCAGGTGAAATAAATATGTAGACATGAAGTATAAAGATGTCGAATATTAATTAAGTGTGTTTTATTTAAAAACATTTATTTTTACATAAATTTAGAGGCATTACATTTCAGCATGCCCTCGTACATTTGTTTCTGGGCTGATGGTATGCACGTATGTGTATTACCCACCCAAACTCTTTGACGTTTTATTTTAGCCCAACCTCACTCGTTGCTTTCGTCCGCTTTGTTCAGGACGTATATCTGTCGTAGGCAAGGGAGTGGACCCAAAACTCAGCACGTGGCACTACCTTTATGGTCTCTCCCAAGTCACTCTACTTCTCTACCTTTCCAACATTGTTTGAATTATTCAGCACGATTGTTTGCATTCTTTTTGTTACGTGTGATTCTACCTAGTTGTGTTTAAAGCCTACAATGTCATAAATAACAAAGTACAATAAATGTGTCCTGTCTCGGAAACCATTTGAAATACTGTACAGATGCACATGGAATTTTATTCTTCAAGTGAGCGTTCCTGTAACATCCCTGTATATCGACTATTCCTCTTGAGACACCCTGAGTACCTTCCGTAATGCATCAAACTCCCAAAACGCCACCAGGCGACATTCAGTCTCGCGTTGTGTACCATAGTGACATTCACATTTACAACTTGTGGAATGTTAGTGATGAGCAGCACTGCGCTTCCTGCTGTGTCCGCATCTTGAGTGTCGTCGGTGTTGACAGGTGGCGGAGCCGGTGTGCGTGGAGGAGGGTGTTGGCCGTGTGAGCGACCAGTCCTGTCCCGCCGAGGACAAACCGGCGCCGCGCAGCCGCGTCTGCAACGAGCAGCCGTGCAAGATCAGGTGTGGCCTGGGGACGTGTCTTACCGCCAGTAGTAGCTCCGCACGTGCCACTGGACGTTAGGGAGCGACTGTGCTGCGTAGGCACGGACGGACATTTGACACCGGTTCAAGCTACGCAGCGGCCAATTACGTTAAAAGCTATTCACTGTTGTTGGCAGGAAGTGAACAACTAGCAGGCAGTCAGAGCATATTCGACTGTAGCATTCTAAACAGTTTGAGGCTGCAGAAAAACATTAAAAAAATATGAAACTTCCTGGCATATTAAAACTGTGTGCCAGATCGAGACGCGAACTGGGGACCCTTGCCTTTCGCGGACAAGTGCTCTTCCGACTGAGCTACCCAAGCACGACTCACCACCCGTCCTCACACCAATTCTTCCAGTACCTCGTCTCCTACTTTCCAAACTTCACAGAAGCTCGGTCAGTGGAGTGCTTGCCCACGAAAGACAAAGGTCTCGAGTTCGAGTCTCAGTCAGGCACACAGTTTTAATCTGCCATGAAGTCTCATATCAGCGCACACTCTGCTGCAGAATGAAAATTTCATTCTGGGTACAAAAGATACGTTCAAGACATTACCTAATTTGTGAAAATTTGTATTTGTACTGGTGTACCAACGAATAAAAATGAAGCTGATGAAAACCATCGAAAATATTAAATTCAGCAAACAGTGTGTAGTTAAGAAAGTGGCACCTAAACACGTGATCTCTGTATGTAAAAGGCAATGTCCTGACTGACCGACTGACTCACTGACTGACTCATCATCATTGCCCAGTCCAAACCACTATGGACAGAAATTTGAAATATGAAGAGAGCGTTAGTCTTATATTATATATATATGCATCGTTTATGAAAGGATTTTCGAAATTTCTGCCTAAGGGGAAGAAACAGAGAATGCAAGATTTTTTGAAAATATGTTGCTATTAAAGCAATTTTGAACCTAGAAGTACAAAAATTGCTGTTTTGGTTCTCGGTCAGAAGTACAAAAATACAGGCTTCGGCATTTTTGACAGTTCAACCCGTAAAGGGGTGAAATTTTGGGTAAAATTAATGCATTTTTAAAGCTAAATCTCTGAAAATAGGCATTAGATTTCTCGGTTAGGAACAAAGAAATATGTGTTATTTTACAGTTTTTACGTTGTTGGAAAGTGGATCCCTAAGGGTATGAATGTGGGATGACAGTGTTTGCGGAAATATTTCATTATCCAAGTGTTTTTGAAGATAAATCTATGGTTCAAATGGTTCAAATGGCTCTGAGCAGTATGGGACTTAACTTCTGTGGTCATGAGTCCCCTAGAACTTAGAACTACTTAAACCTAACTAACCTAAGGACATCACACACATCCATGCCCGAGGCAGGATTCGAACCTGCGACCGTAGCAGTCTCGCGGTTCCGGATTGCGCGCCTAGAACCACTAGACCACCGCGGCCGGCTATAAATCTATGAAAATTTGTATTTAACTTCTCGGTTAGAAATAAAAAAAATAGATGTCTCAGTGTTATAGGAAATTCAACTCTTAGGGGGGTGAAATAGGGGACGAAAATTTTTATGAAAATGTTTGGGTATATTGAAACATTTTAAAAGCTAAATGTATGAAAATTGACATTAGATTTCTCGGTTAGGAATAAAGAAATACGTGTTATTTTACAGTCACCACGACAAATCGGCTTTTTCAGAATTGCTTGGAAAATTAAACCGCACTTTCTTACACTAGTTTCTCAGTATACCTAATATATGTTTATAAAACTATTATTTTTGTTGTAATTACCACGCAGACACGAAATAAGTAGCGGGCGCTGAGCTAGTCACTTAAAAAACTACACACATCAAAAAAGTTTTGCATTACCCCGGTTCCCACAACTCCTGAAGATAGACGTTGACTGTGAATACTGTATCACAGATACAGTCCATTTGACTGTTGAGAGATGTCACTACGCCCGCCCAAAGATGTAAACAACCATGCCAATTAGGAGGAGCGTTTCCGACAGCCGATAAGTTCCAGTCACTCTACCAGGAAGGAGGTACACGGCTCGTGTTGTCTGTAGTTCAACCATGCCTAGACGGTCAGTATCGCGGTTCGATTGCGTCCGCATTGTTATTTTGTACCAGGAAGGCCTCTCTCAACAAGGGAAGTGTCCAGGTGTCTCAGAATGAACCAAAGCGATGTTGTTCGGACATGGAGGAGATACAGAGAGATAGGAACTGTCGATGACATACCTCGCTCTGGCCGCCCAAGGGCTACTACTGCAGTGGATGGCCGTTACCTACGTATTGTGGCTCAGTAGCACCCTGACAGCAACGCCACTATGTTGTATAATGCTTTTCGTGCAGCCACAGGACGTCATGTTACGACTCAAACTGTGTGCAGTAGGCTGCATGATGCGCAACTTCACTCCCGACGTCCATGGCGAGGTCCATCTTTGCAAACACGACACCATGCAGTGCGGTACAGATGGGCCCAACAACATGCCGAATGGACCGCTCAGGATTGGCATCACGTTCTCTTCACCGATGAGTGTCGCATATGCCTTCAACTAGACAATCGTCGGAGACGTGTTTGGAGGCAACCCAGTCAGACTGCCCCCCATGAACCATTGACCTTGCCGTCGGTGGGGAGGCTTGCGTGCCTCAGCGATACAGATGGCCGTACCGTAGGTGCAACCACAACGGAGGGGTATCTGTTGAGAGGCCAGACAAACATGTGGTTCCTGAAGAGGGGCAGCAGCCTTTTCAGTAGTTGCAGGGGCAACAGTCTAGATGATTGACTGATCTGGCCTTGTAACATTAACCAAAACAGCCTTGCTGTGCTGGTACTGCGAACGGCTGAAAGCAAGGGGAAACTACAGCCGTAATTTTTCCCGAGGACATGCAGCTTTACTGTATGATTAAATGATGATGGTGTCCTCTTGAGTAAAATATTCCGGAGATAAAATAGTCCCCCATTCGGATCTCCGGGCGGGCACTACTCAAGGGGACGTCATTATCAGGAGAAAGAAAACTGGCGTTCTACGGATCGGAGCGTGGAATGTCAGATCCCTTAATCGGGCAGGTAGGTTAGAAAATTTAAAAAGGGAAATGGATAGGTTAAAGTTAGCTATAGTGGGAATTAGTGAAGTTCGGTGGCAGGAGGAACAAGACTTTTGGTCAGGTGAATACAGGATTATAAATACAAAATCAAATAGGGGTAATGGAGGAGTAGGTTTCATAACGAATAAAAGAATAGGAATGCGGGTTAGCTACTACAAGCAGCATAGTGAACGCATTATTGTGGCCAAGATAGACACAAAGCCCATGCCTACTACAGTAGTACAAGTTTATATGCCAACTAGCTCTGCAGATGACGAAGAAATTGAAGAAATGTATGACGAGATAAAAGAAATCATTCAGGTAGTGAAGGGAGACGAAAATTTACTAGTCATGGGTGACTGGAATTCGTCATTAGGAAAAGGGAGAGAAGGAAACATAGTAGGTGAATATGGATTGGGAGGAAGAAATGGAAGAGGAAGCCGCCTGGTAGAATTTTGCACAGAGCACAACATAATCATAGCTAACACTTGGTTCAAGAATCATAAAAGAAGGTTGTATACCTGGAAGAATACTGGAGATACTAAAAGGTATCAGATAGATTATTTAATGGTAAGATAGAGATTTAGGAACCAGGTTTTCAATTTTAAGACATTTCCAGGGGCAGATGTGGATTCTGACCACAATCTATTGGTTATGAACTGCAGATTCGCTTCCCACGTCCGGGTTCCCGGGTTCGATTCCGGCGGGGTCAGGGATTTTCTCTGCCTCGTGATGGCTGGGTGTTGTGTGATGGCCTTAGGTTAGTTAGGTTTAAGTAGTTCTAAGTTCTAGGAGACTGATGACCTAAGATGTTAAGTCCCATAGTGCTCAGAGCCATTTGAACTGCAGATTGAAACTGAAGAAACTGCAAAAAGGTGGGAATTTAAGGAGATGGGACCTGGATAAACTGAAAGAACCAGAGGTTGTAGAGAGTTTCAGGGAGAGCATAAGAGAACAATTGACAGGAGGGGGAAAGAAATACAGTAGAAGAAGAATGGGTAGCTCTGAGGGATGAAGTAGTGAAGGCAGCAGACGATCAAGTAGGTAAAAAGGCGAGGGCTAATAGAAATCCTTGGGTAACAGAAGAAATATTGAATTTAATTGATGAAAGGAGAAAATATAAAAATGCAGTGAATGAAGCAGGTAAAAAGGAATACAAACGTCTCAAAAATGAGATCGACAGGAAGTGCAAAATGGCTAAGCAGGGATGGCTAGAGGACAAATGTAAGGATATAGAGGCTTGTCTCACTAGGGTAAGATAGATACTGCCTACAGGAAAATTAAAGAGACCTTTGGAGAGAAGAGAACCACTTGTATGAATATCAAGAGCTCAGATGGCAACCCAGTTCTAAGCAAAGAAGGGAAGGCAGAAAGGTGGAAGGAGTATATAGAGGGTTTATACAAGGGCGATGTACTTGAGGCCAATATTATGGAAATGGAAGAGGATGTAGACGAAGACGAAATGGGAGATAAGATACTGCGTGAAGAGTCTGACAGAGCACTGAAAGACCTGAGTCGAAGCAAGGCCCCGGAAGTAGTCAACATTCCACTAGAACTACTGATGGCCTTGGGAGAGCCAGTCATGACAAAACTCTACCATCTGGTGAGCAAGATGTATGAGACAGGCGAAATACCCTCAGACTTCAAGAAGAACATAATAATTCCAATCCCAAAGAAAGCAGGTGTTGACAGATGTGAAAATTACCGAACTATCAGTTTAATAAGTCACAGCTGCAAAATACTAACGCGAATTCTTTACAGACGAATGGAAAAACTGGTAGAAGCGGACCTCGGGGAAGATCAGTTTGGATTCCGTAGAAATGTTGGAACACGTGAGGCAATACTAACCTTACGACTTATCTTAGAAGAAAGATTAAGAAAAGGCAAACCTACGTTTCTAGCATTTGTAGACTTAGAGAAAGCATTTGACAATGTTAACTGGAATACTCTCTTTCAAATTCTGAAGGTGGGAGGAGTAAAATACAGGGAGCGAAGGGCTATTTACAATTTGTACAGAAACCAGATGGCAGTTATAAGAGTCGAGGGGCATGAAAGGGAAGCAGTGGTTAGGAAAGGAGTGAGACAGGGTTGTAGCCTCTCCCCGATGTTATTCAATCTGTATATTGAGCAAGCAGTAAAGGAAACAAAAGAAAAATTCGGAGTAGGTATTAAAATTCATGGAGAAGAAGTAAAAACTTTGAGGTTTGCCGATGACATTGTAATTCTGTCAGAGACAGCAAAGGACTTGGAAGAGCAGTTGAACGGAATGGACAGTGTCTTGAACGGAGGATATAAGATGAACATCAACAAAAGCAAAACGAGGATAATGGAATGTAGTCAAATTAAATCGGGTGATGCTGAGGGAATTAGATTAGGAAATGAGACACTTAAAGTAGTAAAGGAGTTTTGCTGTTTAGGGAGTAAAATAACTGATGATAGCCGAAGTAGAGAGGATATAAAATGTAGACTGGCAATGGCAAGGAAATCGTTTCTGAAGAAGAGAAATTTGTTAACATCGGGTATAGATTTAAGTGTCAGGAAGTCGTTTCTGAAAGTATTTGTATGGAGTGTAGCCATGTATGGAAGTGAAACATGGACGATAACTAGTTTGGACAAGAGGAGAATAGAAGCTTTCGAAATGTGGTGCTACAGAAGAATGCTGAAGATAAGGTGGGTAGATCACGTAACTAATGAGGAGTTATTGAATAGGATTGGGGAGAGGAGAAGTTTGTGGCACATCTTGACTAGAAGAAGGAATCGGTTGGTAGGACATGTTTTGAGGCATCAAGGGATCACAAATTTAGCATTGGAGGGCAGTGTGGAGGGTAAAAATCGTAGAGGGAGACCAAGAGATGAATACACTAAGCAGATTCAGAAGGATGTAGGCTGCATTAGGTACTGGGAGATGAAGAAGATTGCACAGGATAGAGTAGCATGGAGAGCTGCATCAAACCAGTCTCAGGACTGAAGACCACAACAACAACAACAACAGTCAGACTGAACGCCTTAGACACACTGTCCAGCGAGTGCAGTAAGGTGGAGGTTCCCTGCTGTTTTGGGGTGGCATTGTATGGGGCCGACGTACGCTGGTGGTGGTCGTGGAAGGCGCCGTATGGCTATACGATACGTGAATGCCATCCTCCATATCGGCAGCATATTGGTGAGACATTCTTCTTCATGGACAACAATTCGCACCCCCATCGTGCACATCTTGTGAACGACTTCCTCCAGGAGAACGACATCGCTCGAGTAGAGTGTCTAGCATGTTCTCCAGATATTAACACTATCGAACATGCCTGGGATAGATTGAAAAGGGCTGTTTATGGACGAGGTGGCCCACCAACAACTCTGAGGGATGTACGCCGAATTGACGTTGAGGAGTGGGACCAACAGTGGCTTGATGAACTTGTGGATAGTATGCTACGATGAATACAGGCACGCATCAATGCAAGAGGACGTGTTACTGGGTATTAGAGGTATCGGTGCGTAAAGTAATCTGGACCACCATCTTTGAATGTCTCGGTATATGTTGGTAAAACATGCAATGTGTGGTTTTCATGAGCAATAAAAAGGGCGGAAATGATGTTTATGTTGATTTCTATTCCAGCTGTCTATACTGGTTCCGGAACTCTCAGAACCGAGGTGATGCAAAACTTTTTTGATGTTTGTGGTTAATGCCTGTAATTAATAATGTCAGTGATTGCCAGGAATCAGCTGTCTACTTCTATATTAACGCCTTCTCGTCACTGGTGGCTGTTTTGTCTTTAATTTTTCTGTACTTTAATTGGGCACGTGATGTACCAAGCTGCACACAGTGGTCCAGGGCAGTGACTAGATGTGCGGACCGACCCCTTGGAGGACACAGTCTGCCTTTTCAGAGGAAAACCCGAGGTGAGGCGACCGGCCAGAGTAGGTGCCGGCCATCGACCGAGTCATCGTTACTTTTGGATCTGCAAGTACTCATCCCTGCAGTTTTTCGCATAATGCGCCCAGCGCAGTATGGGACCCACGGCTACTTTCAAAGAATTCATTAACGTCGACACTTCAGAGGAACCTTGTTTTGTGCCAAAAAGTCGGCCTCCGGCATCGCTGTGCAAGAGACGGCCAGTGATAGATAAAGATCTTGGCGTTCCCTGTCATTTTGTGAATAGGAATTATTTTCTCTTTGGGCCGACATTTCGTCGCCATTTTACGTAGGGTGAATAACTTCTGGCCGAAAAGTTGTATGACGACTTCTATTGAGTAATCTAAAAAAAATACAGTAGAAAAAGTAAGGGCATTAGCTTCTGAGAAATGCGGACATAGAGGCGAGTGCATTGGCTGAAGTAACAAATTTAGCTGTTGAGTGGGACAGTAACTCAGATTTTTTTACGAATTGCGTGTATGGATGTAGGAGGGTAGATAGTTGTCTTGTTGACGAAAACAACATGGGACAGACTTTTGCAGGACCTTTTCCATTGGTGCATTAGAATTTCGCGGTCTTGTAGAGTAGAAAAAAGAACTGTGGGTGGGAGAAGAACACACTTTGGCTCAGGAGACAGCGGAAAACACTCTTAGTATTGCGACATGGTGGAGGACAGTTCAGCATCAGACACAGGAGAGAGCACTTGGTCTAGACACATCGTCTGGGGACCCGATAGAGGCCTGCCGCGGTGGCCGAACGGTTCTAGGCGCTCAGTCCGGAACCGCGCGACTGCTACGGTCGCAGGTTCGAATCCTGCCTCGGGTATGGATGTGTGTGATGTCCTTAGGTTAGTGAGGTTTAAGTAGTTCTAAGTTCTATGGGACTGATGACCACAGATGTTAAGTCCCATAGTGCCAGAGCCATTTGAACCATTTTGAACCCGATAGAGAGCGGTGTCTGCTACGCTCATTGCATCTGAGTACCGAATATGGTGAGAGATCGAAGTTTAGGCGATTAGAAGAAAACGATTCATTGAAAAATAGCCAACAAGGATTCAGAAACGATCACTCTCTTGAAACACAACTAGGTCTTCATTCTCTAGAAGGAATGAGCGCTTTCGACAGGGGACGTCAAATTGATCCCGTATTTCTAGATTTCCAGAAGGCTTTTGACACCGTTCCTCACAAGTGCCTCCTAATCAAATTGCGTCTCAGATTTGTGAATGGATTCTTGATTTCCTGTCAGAAACATCACAGTTCACAACAACAGTGGAAAGTCATTGAGTAGAATAGAAGTAATATCTGGCGTTTCCCAAGGAAGTGTTATAGGCTCTCCGCTGTTTCGGATCTACATAAACGATTTGGAAGACAATCTGAGTAGCCTTCGTAAATTGTTTGCAGATGATGCTGTCTTTACCTTCATACAAAGCTGTTAAATGATCAAAACGAATTGCAAAATGACTTAGACAAGATATGTTAGGTAAAAAAAGGGGTACTTGTCTTTAAATAATTAAAAGTGTCAAGTCGCCCACATGAGCACTAAAAAGAATTCACTAAATTTTACTTACACCATAAATCACACAAATATAAAGACCGAAAACATGTACATACTTAGGGATTACATTTATGAATAACTTAAATTGGAACGATCACATAGCTAATGTTGTGGGGAAAGCAGACCAAAGACTGTAATTTATTGGCCGAACTCTTAGAAATTGTAACACGTCTGCTAAAAAGACTTCTTTCAGTAGGCTTGCCCGCCCTGTTCCGGAGTATTGCTGTAGGTATGGTTTTCGTATCAGACGTCCGGAGCTCTTGGTCTCGCGGTCGCGTTCTCGCTTCCCGAGCACGGGGTCCCGGCTTCGATTCCCGACGAGGTCAGGGATTTTCACCTGCCTCGAGATGACTAGGTGTTTGTGTTGTCCGCATCATTTCATCATCATTCATGAAAGTGGCGAGATTGGACTGAGCAAAGGATGGGAATGTGTACGGGCGCTGTTAACCGCACAGTTGTGTGCCCCAAAAACCAAACATCTTCATCATCATCATCGCATCAGACGGAACTGATGGAGGACATCTAAAAAGTTCAAATATGTTTTGTACTACCACGAAATGGGTTAGATAGTGTCACTGATATGATACACGAATCGTGGTACAATCATTAGAACAAAGGCTGCAGGATTTTCTCATGAAATTTCAATCACCAACTTTCTCCTCAGAGAGTGAGAAATATTTTGTTGGCGCCCACTTACGTAGGGAGGAATAGTCATCATAATAAAATAAGAGAAATTAGAGCTGACACGGAAAGGTTTAAGCGTTCGTTTTCCCCTGCGCAGATCGAGTGTGGAACGGTAGACAAGCAGGCTGGAGGTAGTTCGATGGACCCTCTGCCATGCACTTAACTATGAATTGCAGAGTAATGACGTGGATTTAGGATACTCAGCAATGCTTGACGACACCCTGTCCGTCACTCCATGTTATCTGTTTAGCTGTGATTCCTCCTTCGCGTTTCCACTTCACAATCACATCACCGTTACTGTCGATTTTGGCAGATATAGAAGACGGGTTCTTTTAGAAATCCCAGGAACCAAAAGTCGCATGGATTCAGATCAGGTGATCTTGCAGGATATGCACCTAGTAAACCTCTGGAGATTGTTCGTGGGAATTTGGATTAAGCAGATCTTTCACTGGGCGAGCGACACGAGGTGTTGACCCATCTTGCATGAAAACAGTGGTTTCTACAGAGTTGCGCTGTTCTACAGCAGGAATGACATGCTGTACAAGGAGATCCTGATAACGTGCAGACGTCACAGTACATGTGACAGGCCTTCTATGTGTATTTTCTTCAAAGAAAAACGGACCAAGAGTGAAAGTGCTTGCGAATCCACTGGCCTCACTGATACACGGCGAGTACAATGGCTCTTCGTGTGCAATATGCGGTTTAACAATACCGCAGATTCGGCAGTTCTGTGTATTCACTGCATTCTGAAGTGTGAAACGTGTCTCGTCACTCCACAGAGTATTTCCCTTCCACATGTCATCAATTACGATCCGTGCTAGAAACTGAGGAACAAATTCAAGACGTTACTGCGGATCGTTAGGTTTCAGTTTGTGCACGTCTGGATCACGTACGGATACCAATGTAAAATACACCACAAAACTTTCTGTACTGTTGACCGTGGGATGGACGATTTTCGTGACACTGCACGTACAGTAACACTGCTTGGGGCACGTGCTGCGTGGTGAGTTACAGCAACAGCGACATCGTGAATGACTTCCTCCGGGAAAGGATACCTTCCTCTTCCAGGTGTCATACCAAGTTCACCCGTGTTTTCGAATTTCATTACCTTCTTCTTTAAAACCATTTAATGAGATTGGGCCTGTTCTCGGACCTTTCAATCGGCGATGCTCTCTCACTGCAGCACTGTAATTGAAGCTGTTCACATAAAACAGTTTCACTAACAGCGCAAGGTGTCCGTTCTCGATAGCCATACTGTTCAGTCACGTTATGGCTTGTCAAATGACAGTGTGGATGTCACACTGTCATACAGTGTACAGCGCCAGATTTGCATGTGGTGGCCACAAGTGTAACTAACTTGTTTTCCAGAGTAAATCGTTTCCTCGTTAACATATTGGCATATGCACTAAGTTTCGTTGACATACGATTTTGTGTAGTCTCGTTGTCACTGTAGGCTTGTACCAAGGGAAGCAAGGAATGTTGGTTGGTGGCCGGTATCCTCTTTCTATAATACGAACTGCACATGTACCGGGTGATCAAAAAATCACGGAATAATGTAGATAGAGAGGTAGAAATTGACACACATGCTTAGAACCAAAAAAATACGAAAGTTCAGAAAATGTCCGACAGATGGCACTTCATCTGATGAGAATAGCAATAATTAGCATAACAAAGTAAGACAAAGCAAAGATGATGTTCTTTACAGGAAATGCTCAATATGTCCACTATCATTCATCAACAATAGCTGTAGTCGAGGATTATTGTTGTGAACAGCACTGTAAAGCATGTCCGGAGTTATGGTGAGGCATTGGCGTCGGATGTTGTCTTTCAGCATCCCTAGAGATGTCGGTCGATCACGATACACTTGCGACTTCAGGTAACCCCAAAGCCAATAATCGCACGGACTGAGGTCTGGGAACCTTGGAGGCCAAGCATGACGAAAGTGGCGTCTGAGCACACGATTATCGCCAAACGACGCGCGCAAGAGATTTTTCACGCGTCTAGCAATATGGGGTGGAGCGCCATCCTGCATAAACATCGTACGTTCCAGCAGATGTTTATTAGCCAGGTTTTGGATGATGCGATTCTGTAACATATCGGCGTACCTCTCACCCGTCACGGTAACAGTCACTGACGTTTTGCTGTCCAGCGCCATTTGTCGGACATTTTGTGAACTTTTTTTTTTGGTTCTAATAAAACCCCATGTCATTCCAAGCAAGTGTGTCAATTTCTACCTCTCTATCTACATTATTCCGTGGTTTATTAAGTTTTCAAATTTATACTGACTTTTTGATGACCCGGTATATTAACTGGGTTCTTTATTCACAAGAATAGAAAATTACTTCAGATAGTAATTACTTAAGATAGTCTAGGTGTTGTGGTACAAGCTCTCCGTAATAGACCACGTGTCCACCCCTGGTAGCTGAGTGGTCAGCGCAACAGAATGTCAATCCTAAGGGCCTGGGTCGGAGATTTTCTCCGCTCAGGGACTGGGTGTTGTGTTGTCCTAATTATCATCATTTCATCCCCATCGACGCGCAAGTCGCCAAAGTGACGTCAAATAGAAAGACTTGCACCTGGCGAACGGTCTACCCGACGGGAGGCCCTAGTCACACGATATTTACATTTCAAAAATTGTTCAAATGTGTGTGAAATCTTATGGGACTTAACTGCTGAGGTCATCCGTCCCTAAGCTTACACACTACTTAACCTAAATTACGCTAAGGACAAACACACACACCCATGCCCGAGGGAGGACTCGAACCTCCGCTGGGACCAGCCGCACAGTCCATGACTGCAGCGTCTCGGCTAATTCCCCGCGGCATTTGCATTTATAGACCACATTAGCCTCACTGCTGGTGAAGTACAAGTCCCCTATGTACACTACTCTGGTCGCTATGTGCTGTCTGCAACTGCAAGTGACCGGGCTGCGACTGATGTCTCGGTGACTTACTGGATGACAGACTGGGACTGACTGGCCCTCTGGTCCACGGCGGCGATCTAAATACTGACGGGCGAGAGGGCGTTGGCGGCGCGTTTCTTGCAAGTGTGTCTTTGGCCTCTATCGATCTTCTCGCAAACCTCTTCGGCTCCCAGTGTGCTGGCGACAACTCAACACCGGCACGTATGAGAAACTCTGTGAGTAGCTGCACTTTAATTATAATCGCCTGGTGTCTTGGCCAGTGCGGACTGTATGGGCTGAAAAATGCACCATACGCTACTCTTGTGGTCGTGCTTTGTTAACAGTACTACTTTAAGTTCGATTGATCTTTTGCCAGTGGATTTCCCAAATTGCACAAAAGCAAGGGCCTACTGGGACTGTCCAAAGAGCCTGTGTTTAGAGACGGCTGACGGCGCAGGTGGCGTGCGGCGACGTGGGGCCGGTGCTCGGGCTGCGTGTTTCGCGTGGGCATGGCGCGCAGGCGCGTCGAGTGCGTGCGGCAGGCGGCGCGGCCGGAGGATGACCCGGCCGTGGTGCCCGAGGCCAGCTGCAAGGGGCTGCCGCGGCCCGCAGGCGTCAAGTTCTGCAAGTCCACCAGGCCCTGCAGCAAGGGCGCGCCGGCGCCGGCGCTGCACGGCCGCAGCAGCAAGCAGGTGACTGACGCCGCCTCTGCGCGCCCGGTAGTCGCTGAAACGGGAATCATGCGTCTGTTCTCATGTTCTGTACACGGTGATGCAAAAATCTGGATACAATCCTATAAAAGTTGAACGATGTGAGGAATCGAATGGCGTCTCGTTTGGGGTGTATGTAGGTGGGAGCACAACTTGTAAGAGCTATGGCGACAGCGGCGGCCATCTTGAAATCCGCCATATTGGATTTGGTTTACGTTTTTCAAATCAGAAGAGGGGCATGGGGCACATAATTTCGAACTGCCTTTTTCTTAGGAATACACGTGAGAAATCTCTTTTAAGATATCATTATTGGTGTAGAAGCTACGACCTGTTACAGTTAATGACATTTGTCAGAGTTAGCATTGCAGCATATTCTCAGCATGATCTCTATTGCATTGGATACACAATCGGAATCTTTTTTGCCATTTCTGCTGCACACGTCGCAGGAACTGTGGGTCAACAGAGGCATGCGCCTCCTCAATACACTGGCGGATATGGCCTACATTACTGATTTTTACCTCATACACAATTGATTTCAAATGTCCCCACAGACCACAGATAAGTCAAGAGGTGTAAGATCATGGGACTGTGGTTGCCATTCGACAGCCCCCCCCCCCCCCCCCCCCGCGCCGTGAGGAGGTGCGCCGTCTTGTTGGAAGAAGGCGGAAATTATAATGCGAATTCAACAGAGTTGGAAGCACATAATCACTGAGCATGTTAAGATACCTCCCCCCCCCCCTCCACCTCTCCCCGGCCATTCAAGGATTCATCAACACACACCGGACGCACAATTCTTCTGTCCCAAGTACCACACCAAACCATCACGTTTTCACCTCCAATAACGTTACAAGAATCTACCCAATAGGGTTTTGCATATGACCAGGAACGATGATTCTGTTTGTTTACTTCTCCTTGCACATATTAATTAGTTTGATGACTGAGCAACACCTGTCGTATGAAACTGGATTCATGTTACACTTATCCAGAGCCCATTCTGCAAACTGCACCTGCCGATCAGGGTCACCGTCCGAGAGATGATGTTGCAGCTGTAACTTTTCGGGTGTCATTGACGTGTGTGCAACGCATGCAGCATTGAAACCTGACTGACATAAGATATTGCTAGTAACCGACGCATACAGTGATGTGGAATTTTCACAGACGATTCCACAATTTCTGTTGCAGCCCCCTCGTCGGTGGCTGTTCTCTGATGTCCACTGCGTGGCGTATCCACCACAGAACCCGTTTCACGAAATTTGTCCAATAACTCGGATACTGTCGTACGTGAAATGTCGTTTCTCTCAGGATACCGGATATTGAAGTCAGCAGTAATCACTATGGTACTTCGTCCACTACTCACTAACACAACACTCATTAGCACAATTTCCGTGTGTTTCTGCTGTGTAATGCCATTGTGGATCGCCTGTAACAATAAACAGACTTGATCAACTCCTTGTATTTTCAAACTTTAACAGGCCATGACTCCTGCACAATTTAATATATCTTAAAACAGATTTCATATGTGTGTACCTGAGAAAGAGGCGGTCCAAAACTATGTGCTACGTGAGCCCCTCCACATTTGAAACACGCAATGCAAATCCAAGAAGGCGGATTTCAAGATGGCCACCACTGTCGCCATAGCTCCTACAAGTTGCGCCCCCACCTACAGACAGCCCCCACCAGACGCCATTATGATTCCTCACACCGTTCGACTTTTATATGAGTGTGTCCAGACATTTGCCTCCCCATCTATATACACAGTTACTGACAACTAGCTGTTCCCAGCCACGAGTTGCTGCGGATCAGTGTAGTTAAATGGAAGAAAAGACAAAGCACACGTTTCTAATATATGGAAATTGTATAAAAACATCCAAATCTACTTCTCTCTCCCGCGTCTGTCCAAATCCTGCTCCTCCTTTCTATCTCCCTCTCCTTTCCCCTCTCTCCGTCCGGCACCTCCTCCCTATGTTCTCTGTCCATCTTCTCCTCTCCCATCTCTTCCCATCCCCTCCTGCCCCTCTCTCTCTTCCCCCCCCCCCCTCTCTCTCTCTCTCTCTCTCTCTCTCTCTCTCTCTCTCTCTCTTCATCTCCTTTTGCCCCCTCTCTCTGTCCATCTCCTCCTTTCCACTTTCAACCTCCATTTTCTCACACTCCTCTGCCCATCTCCACTTCCCCCTCTTTCTGATCTCGAGCCTTGTTCATTATTATTGCATATTCGGAATCTGAAGTAGTATTCTAATCATTAGCCTATGACGCCAAAATACAGCTTTCGTGTTTGCTAACAGCGTTTCACTATTTTGTTGTATATACGCCAAGTCGGCCCAAATGTTATTAAGTGTATTGTGTAAAAATTTTAAATAAAGCGGTCAAGGACATTTCGAGATTTTTTGGTAGTAATATTTCCCATTTACATAGTATATATTTATTAATATATTATATACATTAAGAAATAGGTATATAAAACACGCTTGTATTCGAATGCAACTTTGTGTCAGAATGTCAAAGGAATCGGTGAATAACTTCCAGGTATATGCGATTTTCGACAAACGAACATTTACATTTTTGTTTATATACAAGACAGTTTTTTCATTTTTCCTTGTTAATAGTGGTCGAGCTCCATGGCTCTGGATTGCATTACTTTAAGAAAACAGCAACCAGTACTTTTCGATAGATACAATAACAAGAAGCCCAGAGCCCCTTTTAGAAGAGGTTTGGTTACTTCCGGGGACTACAACTCCTGCAGATTTTTAATGAAACTTTTTAGTGGAAACTTTCGCTGAGGGAATCAACCGTCCATATAGTCAAGCAATTCAAATGAAAGTGTTACAGCATTATCAACCTATGGAGCGCCTGAATGCTGTCTGCAAGCTGTCTGCAATGCTAGGAGTGTAATTAGTCAAGAGCGGTAGCGGCTCGAAACGTGGGAGAGGTACCTGTAGCAAACGCAGACGTTGAATCAAAGGTGAGGCATGAGCACACGTCCTTACTCTTCGCGTCTTTAAACTTTAAAACTGCCTATATGGTTGCAAAACACTAACACGAATTCTTTACATAAAAAAAAAAGTTGGTAAAGCTGACCTCGGCGAAGACCACTTTGGATTACGGAGAAATGCAGGAACACGTGACGCAAAACTGACTCTACCGCTCCTCTTAGGAGATAGTGAAAGGAAAGGCAAACCTCCGTTTACAGCATTTCTAGACTTAGAGAAAGCTTTTTAAGATGTTGACTGGAATACTCTCTTCGAAATTCTGATGTTAGCAGGGTTAAAATAGATGAAGCGAAAGGTTATGTACAACTTGTACAGAAACCAGACAATAGCCATAAGAGTCGAGAGGAATGAAAGGGAAACTGTAGTTGAAAATGAAGTGAGACGGGGTAGAAGCTTTTCGCCAATGTAATTCAGTCTGTAAATTGAACAAGCAGTTAGGGAAACCAAAGAAAAATTTGGAGAAGGAATTCAAGTTGAGGAAGCAGAAATAAAAACTATGAGATTTGCCTATGAAGTTGTAATTCTGTCAGAGACAGCAAGGGACCTGAAGAGCTGTTGAAGGGAATGAAAAGCGTCTTGAAAGGGGGATATAAGATGAACATCAACGAAAACAAACCAATGATAGTGGAAAGTAGTCATATTAAATAGGGTGATGCTGATGGAATTAGAAAAGGAAACGAGACACTAAAAGTAGCACGTGTGTTTTGCTGTTTGGGTAGTGGAACAACTGATGAAGGCCGAAGCAGAGAGGACATAAAATGTAAACTGGCAATGGCAAGAGAGCAAGTAATGGTCTCCCTGCAACATTCTGTGTCATCCTATCGCTATTGGTCCAGTCTGACTAGAGGATTATCGTCCCATCAAGTGGCTGTCGTTAACAACACAACACAGCTGACGAACAGCGTGGCACTGCGGTCAGTGACGAGACGAGTCGCGGTTGTGTGCTACTCCGGATGACCATCGTCTGCGAGTAAGATGGCGATGTAGAGAGAGGTCCCATTCTTCCACCGTTTTGTAGAGGCACAGAGATGTTACTCCTGGCGTCTTGGTATGACTGCCGGTCACGGCCGGTAATGATTGAGGGAACTCTGACGGCACAGCGGTGCGTCGCGGTCATACTACGCTTTCATGTGTTCCTTCTCACGTGACAGTAACGTCGGGCATTTTTTAAGAGGACAATGCTCGTCCACACACTGTACGTGTCTTTATGGACAGACGTAGACTGATGTTCAGATGTTCCTGTGACCAGGTAGATGCCCAGATTTGTCACCGACAGAACGTCATGAGCCCAGTTCGGACGTCAACTCGGTCCCATTCATCTATATCTATATACATACTCCGCAAGCCACCATGAGGTGCATATCGGAGGGTACCCTGTACCACACCTAGTCGTTTCCTTTCCTGTTCCACTCGAAGATAGAGCGAGGGGAAGACGACTGTCTATATACCTCCGTATGAGCCCTAGTTTCTCGTATCTTATCTTGGTGGTCCCTACGTGAAATGTATGTGGGCGGCACACGATAGTTCTGCAGTCAGCTTCAAATGCCGGTTCTCTTGAGCTCCCGAAGCATCTCCGTAAAACTTAAATAATGATCGTACCTACCGGTAACAAATCTAGCAGCTCGCCTCTGAATTGCTTCGATGTCTTCTTTCAAACCTACCTGTTGCCATTCCAAACACTCGAGCAGTACTCAAGAATAGGTCCTCTAGCTTCCTATATGCGGTCTCATTTACAGAAGAACCACAGCCTCGCCGGCCGAAGTGGCCGTGCGGTTAAAGGCGCTGCAGTCTGGGACCGCAAGACCGCTACGGTCGCAGGTTCGAATCCTGCCTCGGGCATGGATGTTTGTGATGTCCTTAGGTTAGTTAGGTTTAACTAGTTCTAAGTTCTAGGGGACTAATGACCTCAGCAGTTGAGTCCCATAGTGCTCAGAGCCATTTTGAACCACAGCCTCCCAAAATCTTCCCAATAAACCGAAGTCGACCATTCGCATTCCCTACCACAACCTTCACATGCTCGTCCCATTTCATATCGCTTCGCAACTTAACTCCTAGATACTTAAACGACGTGATTGTGTCAAGCAGGACACTACTAACGCTGTATCCGAACATTACGAGTTTCTATTTCCTACTCATCCGCATTAACTTATATTTTTCCGCATTTAGAGCCAGCTGCCATTCATCATACCAACTAGAAATTTTGTAAAGGTCATCCTGTATCAACCTTCAGTCATTTAGCTTCTACATCTTGCTGTACACAATAGCATCATCAGCGAACAAACGCAGATTGCTGCCCTCCTGCAATGGCTCTATCACATTTCTTTAAGGCACATCTGATGTTACCCATTGACAATATTCGGGATTCAAGTACTAGTTCCTAGAGGTATGGGTCTCAGTTGTGGCTCAGATTGTCTCAGGAGTGGGTACAACGCCTTCATGACACTCTTCCCAACCGACTCGTGCATGCATCCAGGCTAGAGGGGATGCAAAGCTGCAAGGCCATACTGTGTGCGCAGCTTGCCAAGTTCTTTGTAAATTCGCCTCTATTTTGTAATCATCGAAATAACATCGTATAATTCGTTTGTTCCTCCCCGTCGGGGCGATTCACTTTTTTTTTTGTCAAACGGTGTAAAACGAATAAGAAGTGTTTATTTCAAGCCACCAAACAAAATGAAACACTAATGAGAACGAAGAAATTAATTTCAGTGCTCTCAAGAATTGTGTCTGAATCAGCAAATTACACTCACTATAACACAAAAAAGCGACGCATCTCGAAGGAGTTATGCAAATTCGTCACAAATTGTAAACTTTGGAGGTCGATGGATAAATATGTGACGCTGGAGCGTAATTTCACCGCGCAGCTGGCAAGGTCAGTAAACAGGGGAATGTCGATTATCTTTTTTTTTTTTTTTTTTTTTTTTTTGCGTCTTCAGTTTTCAGACTGGTTTGATGCAGGTCGCCACGAGTTACTCTCCTGCGCCAGCCTCTTCATCTCAGAATAGGACCTGAAAACTACGTCCTCAATTATTTTCTGGATATATTCCAATCTCTGTTTTCCTCTCCATTTTGCCCTCTACAGTTCCCTCTAGTACCATGGAAATTATTCCGGGATCTCTTAACAGATTATCCTGTACATTCTCCTTGTCAGTATTTTCCACAAATTTCTTTCCTCTCTGATTCTGCGGAGAACCTCCTCACTTAATACCTTATCAGTCCAATTTAATTTTCAACATTCTTCTGTAGTACCACATCTCAAATGCTTCGATTCTCTTCTGTTCCGATTTTCCCACAGTCCATGTATCAGTACTAAACAATGCTGCGCTCCGCACATACATTCTCAGAAACTTCTTCCTTAAATTAAGGCCTATGTTTGATACCAGCAGACTTCTCTTGGCATGGAATGTCCTTTTCGCAAGTGTTACTCTGCTTTTTATGCCCTCACTGCTCCGTCAGTCATGAGATCTTTTGCCGCCTAGGTAGCAGAATTCCTTGACTTCATCTACTTCCTGATCACCAATCCTGATGTTAAGTTTCTCATTTCTGCTACTTCTCATTACTTTCGTCTTTCACATTAGGATGTTCATTCCATCCAGCAGATCCTGCAATTCTTCTTCACTTTCACTGAGAACAGCATTGTCGTTCACAAATATTATCATTGATATCCTTTCACCCTGAATTTTAATTCCTCTCTTGAACTTTTATTTCCATCATTGCTTCTTCGATGTATAGTTTGAACAGTAGTGGCGAACGACTACATCCCTGTCTTACACCCTTTTTAATCCGAGCACTTTGTTCATGGTCCTCCACTCTTATTATTCCCTCTTACTTCTTGTATATTTTGTACATTACCCGTCTTTCACTATAGCTTACCGATATTTTTCTCAGAAATTAGAACATCTTGCACCATTTGACATTGTGAACGCTTTTTCCAGGTCGACGAAACCTATGAACGTTATCTTGATTTTTCTTTAGTCTTGCTTCTGTTATCAACCGCAACGTCAGAACTGCCTCTCTGGTGCCTTTCCCTTCCCTAAAGCAAACCTCATAATGATGTAACTCATCTACAATTTTCTTTTCATTCTTCTGTAGAATATCCTTAGAGGCAGCTTGGATGCATGAGTTGTTAAGCTGATTGTGCGATAACTCTCGCACTAGTCGGCTCTTGCAAGCCTCGTAACTGTGTGGCTGACGTTTTATCCGAAAGTCAGGTGGTATATCGCCAGTCTCATACATTCTAGACACCAACATCAATAAGCGCCACCTCTCCCATTGATTTTAGAATTTCTGATGGAATGTCGTCTATCCTTGTGGCCATATTCGATCTCATGTCTTCCAAAACTCTTCTAAATTCTGATTCTAATATTGGATTCCCTATCTCTTCTACATCGACTCCAGTTTCTTCTTCTATCACGTCATGAGACAGGACTTCGCTCTCATAGAGACCTTCAATGTACTGTTTCCATCTATCCGCTCCCTTCTCTACATTTAACAGTGGAATTCCCATTGCACTCTTAATGTTACCACCCTTACTTTTAATTTCACCGAATGCTGTTTTGTCTTTCCTTCATGCTGAGTCAGTCCATTCGGCAATAATTTCTTTTTCGATCTCTTCACACTTTTGATGCAGCCATTTCCCATTAGCTTCCCTACATTTCCTATTCATTTCACTCCTAAGTGATTTGTATTTCTGTATTGCTGAATTTCCCGGACCATTTGTGTACTTCCTTCTTTCGTCCTTCAACTGAAATATTTCTTCCATTAGCCATGGCTTCTTCGCAGTTACCTTCTTTGTACTTCTGATTTTCTTCCCAACTTCTGTGATTGCTTTCTTTAGAGATGTCCATTCCTCTTCAACCGAACTGGCTACAGAGCTATTCCTTACCGCAGTATCTATAACCTCAGAGAACTTAAAGCACGTCCTTCATTCCTTAGCACATTTGCATCCGACTTGTTTGCGCATTGATTCTTCCCGACTAATCTCTCAAACTTCAGCCTTCTTTTCAACAATACTAAATTGTGATCTAAGTCTATATCTGCTCCTGGGTACGCCTGGAAATCCACTACCTGATATCGGAATCTCTGCCTGACCATGGTATAACCTAACTGAAATCTTTACATATCTCCTGGCCTTTTCAGGGTATATCTCCTCCTCTCGTGATTCCTGAACACAGTATTCATTGTATTCGCTAGCTGGAATTTATTCCAGAACTCAATTAGTCGTTCTCCACTGTCATGCCTAGTACCAAGCCCATATATTGTCGTAACCCTTTCTTCTCCTTCAACTGCATTCCAGTCCCTCATGACTATCAGATTTTCATCTCCCTTTAAGTATGAATTACCCGTTCAGTGTCCTCATATACTTTCTCCATCTCTTCATCTTCGGCTTGCAACGTCGGCCTGTATCTAGCGTTGTCAGTGTCGGATTGCTGTCGATTCTCATGAGAACAACCCTATCACTTAACTGTTTGTAGTAAATCACTCTCTGCCACACCTTCCTAATCATAACGAATCCTACTCCCGTTATACATTTTCTGCTACTCTTGATATTATCCTATACTTATCTAACCAGAAATCCTTCTCTTCTTTCAATTTCACTTCGCTGACACCCACTGTATCTACATTGAGCCTTTGCATTTCCGTTTTAAGATTTTCTAGCAACTGTATCACGTTCAAACTTCTGACATTCAATGCCCCTACTCGTAGAACGTTATTCTTTCGTTGGTTTTTCAATCTTTCTCTCATGGTCATCTCCTCCTTGGCAGTCGTCTCCCGGAGATCCGAACGGGAGACTAGTCCGGAATCTTTTACCTCTGGAGTGATCATCAAGACATTCTTTCAGTTACAGGCCACATGTCCTGTGGATACATATTGGATGTCTTCAGAGCAGTGGTTACTATTGCCTTCTGCATCCTCATGCCGTTGATCATTGGTGATTCTTGCGCCGTCTAGGGTCAGTTTCCCATGCCGAGGGCAAGAAAGTGCCCTGAACCTCTGTCCGCTCGTCGGACATTTTTTCAAGGCCCTTGCAGAATGATGGCGACTTCTTATACGAGGGCATAAAGACTTTGCGAATTTCATTCCGTGGTCTCCGCTGATGCTTCGCGTGAACAGTAATGCAGAAGTCAGCATTTGATAGAAGACATGTAGTTCGGCTCAAAGAAGCCGACTGGATTATCGGGGAATCTCTCGACATTTGAATAGGTGCGAGGCCACAGTTCGACAATGTTGGCAGGAATGGGTGAACCACAGGCAAACGCAGCGTCAAGAAGGAAGCGGTCAACGTAAAGAGCACCGGATTCATCATTACCAACGTGTAACAGCTGCTTCAGTGACCAAAAGGACCTCTAATGGGCGGCTTACAGAAATGATGCTAAGCTAACGACCCTTTTGCCTAATACCATTGACCTGTGTACAACAAGAAGTCCGTCCGCAATGGTGACGAGCACATTCGGCCTGGAAACTCATTTACTGGAGTGGCATTGTCTTCAGTGATGAGTCCCGCTTCGAACTGAGCCCCAATAACCAGCGAAGACGTATCTGGAGACCTACAAGTCAGCAGGGAGATAATCGCCTGACTGTCGCCTGCCATAGGGCCCGACAACCGGGAGTGGCATTTCATTTCATAGCAAGACCCTTTTGGTCGTAATCCGCGGCGCCTTTACGGCACAGCTGTACATCGATGAAATTTTACGCCCCGTTTTGTTGCACTTCATGGCAAGCCATTGGCTTATATTTCAGCAAGATAATGGCCTCCTACACACGGCGAGAGTTTCTTTTGCTTGCCTTTGTGCTTGTCAAACCGTTCCTCGGCCATAAAGGTCGCCGGATCTCTCTCCAATCGAGAACCTTTGGAGCATTATGGGCCAGGTTCTGCAACCAGCTCGGGATTTTTACGATCTAACGTTCCTGTTGGATAGCATTTGGCACGATATCTCTCAAGAAGACTTCCAACAACTGAATCAATCAACGTCAAGCTGAATAGCTGCTTGCTAGGAGCCACAAGTAGACCAAAGCGTTATTGAGTTGCTCAGTCTGTGAAACACTTTCTCTTGAATAAATCTTCCAGTTTTTCTGAAATTTTAATCATTTATTTGTCTGTACATGCACATCGCATCTACCAATTACCGCCCCATTGGCATAATTCCTTTGTGGTGCGTCGTTCTTTTTTTCCTTTTTTTCTTTTGTCTTATAATATTTTTCTGCAGTAACTACAGATACTATCGATCCATAAACGAATAAGATCTCATTTCAATTTTAGTTGCAATTCACACTTCTTTTTAATGCCTTCTTGTAAAATTTATGGTGAAATGTTTATGGAAAGTCAAGTAATCGTGTGTACCCAATTTTTAATGAAAAATACTACTTTGTAGGGGTGTATTTTGGTTAACCGTAGCACTGTAGTACAAATGAAGAAACATGTGCGAGGGCCTCTTCGTACGCCAGCCTGCAGCGCATTCAGCCGGCAAGCTCTTTTGTTCGTCACTAACCGCAGATGACGCTGCATCACCTACACTGGCATTTCCTCCCAGTGCGTCTAAGGGGCACTCTGCCAACATTGCCCGCTCCACGCGAGGCGACACTTGGTGCAAAACAGGCCACCATCAAAATCACCTATTCCCCATTAACAAAAGATAATCACACTAAGATATCAATAGGCGGCCGCTGTGGACGAGCGGTTCTAGGCGCTTCAGTCCGAAACCGCGCGACCGCTGCAGTCACAGTTTCGAATCCTGCCTTGGGCATGAATGTGTGTGATGTCCTTAGCAGTCCTTAAGCAGTTCTAAGTTCTAGGGGACTGATGATCTCAGATGTTAAGTCCCATAGTGGTCAGAGACATTTGAACCATATGAAGATATCAATATCCCTTCTAGTTTAATGGAAACCGTATGCGTTAGATGGGTCAATATTACTTGTTTTGCAAGAAATGCGCCAGACTGTGTTCTTATTTCCGCAGAAGAACCGCGCCAGAAGACTGAAGCACAAGAAGAAACGGCCAGCGATCACCTCCGAAAGCACCACCGCCGCCCAGGCTCCTGTGGTGCAGGACCGCGTGCCTCCAGGACACATTCTGCTCATAGAGGTACCTTCATCCTTTTTCCTACCATCTATTGTCTTCAAGTCTGATGGCCTGGCATCACATTGTGGCGTTTTTCTGTATTTATGTCGCTGAATAGTGCATCTGCTCAGCACCACCGCGGTCGCACAGAGCTAAAAGGTTTATAGTGAATATAGTGGTAGAGGTACCCCATTGAAATGTATTAATTACATCTAGGTGACAGTCCTTCTAATGTGCACCACCCTGCTTGTTTATTGTTGTGGAAGCTTGTTTAAATCCATGACTGTCCCCTGCAAACCACTTTGAAGTGTATAGTGGGCAAAAAAAAAAACCTTACCGGCAGCAGACATCCTATTAGTACAAAGAAACACCGCCTCCGACCTCTATAATACCCTCAGTTCGGCTCGGCAGAGATCCATAAGTTTCATCAAGTATGAGGTGCATTCAAGTTCTAAGGCCTCCGATTTTTTTTCTAATTAACTACTAACCCGAAATCGATGAAACTGGCGTTACTTCTCGACTAATCGCCCTGCTGACGTACACATTTTTCACAACGCTGACGCCATGATTCCATGGCAGCGGCGAAGGCTTCTTTAGGAGTCTGTTTTGACCACTGGAAAATCGCTGAGGCAATAGCAGCACGGCTGGTGAATGGGTGGCCACGGAGAGTGTCTTTCGTTGTTGGAAAAAGCCAAAAGTCACTAGGAGCCAGCTCAGGTGAGTAGGGAGCATGAGGAATAACTTCAAAGTTGTTATCACGAAGAAACTGTTGCGTAACGTTAGCTCGATGTGTGGGTGCGTTGTCTTGGTGAAACAGCACATGCGCAGCCCTTCCTGGACGTTTTTGTTGCAGTGCAGGAAGGAATTTGTTCTTCAAAACATTTTCGTAGGATGCACCTGTTACCGTAGTGCCCTTTGGAACGCAATGGGTAAAGATTACGCCCTCGCTGTCCCAGAACATGGACACCATCATTTTTTCAGCACTGGCGGTTACCCGAAATTTTTTTGGTGGCGGTGAATCTGTGTGCTTCCATTGAGCTGACTGGCGCTTTGTTTCTGGATAGAAAAATGGTATCCACGTCTCATCCATTGTCACAACCGACGAAAAGAAAGACCCATTCATGCTGTCGTTGCGCGTCAACACTGCTTGGCAACATGCCACACGGGCAGCCATGTAGTCGTCCGTCAGCATTCGTGGCACCCACCTGGATGACACTTTTCGCATTTTCAGGTCGTCATGCAGGATTGTGTGCACAGATCCCACAGAAATGCCAACTCTGGAGGCGATCTGTTCAACAGTCATTCGGCGATCCCCCAAAACAATTCTCTCCAGTTTCTCGATCATGTCGTCAGACCGGCTTGTGCGAGCCCGAGGTTGTTTCGGTTTGTTGTCACACGATGTTCTGCCTTCATTAAACTGTCGCACCCACAAACGCACTTTCGACACATCCATAACTCCATCACCACATGTCTCCTTCAACTGTCGATGAATTTCAATTGGTTTCACACCACGCAAATTCAGAAAACGAATGATTGCATGCTGTTCAAGTAAGGAAAACGTCGCCATTTTAAGTATTTAAAACAGTTCTCATTCTCGCCGCTGGCGGTAAAATTTCATCTGCCGTACGGTGCTGCCATCTCTGGGACGTATTGACAATGAACGCGGCCTCATTTTAAAACAATGCGCATATTTCTATCTCTTTCCAGTCCGGAGAAAAAAAATCGGAGGCCTTAGAGCTTGAATGCACCTCGTACAGGGTGGTTGTTATTAAACTTTCACTACTTGAGAGGACCTCGCATACGAAACGAATGATCCTAGGACAACGAAACTTTGTGAAAACTTTTGTAAGGACATACGGTAAAAAAATAACGAACGAACCACCGAAAGAAACACATTTTAATTTCCACATTAGAGGGTAACATTTGTTAATTGCCTACCATACTTACGTTTCAGGTTACAAACGTTGCTCAATCAGACAACCACCTGCATGTGAAGTTTGTTTGGGTACCGTCTCATTATTGTTAGCAGCGCTTTTCGAACGGTGGGCCATGGAAGGTTCAGTTGTCGTGAGGCAACTCGTCTACTCTTCAAGGCCGTGCATCGCTTCCAGCATTACCAGCCATAGAGCAGTAACTTCTTCAATGGTCTGCCAGCCAATCGCACATTGGCTCTCGGCCTTTCCCAGGAGCAATTCCCAAACCTTACGAGTAAAGTACGGCTCAATTAGTGCAGACCAATGTTGATTGTCTGGAACTGTAATGCACACTGATGCTTGCGTTTCAGCCCTACGTCACCGTACTAGTACTGGCTCCTAGCGGAGGTTATGGCATTTGCACTACTAACATCACAAATCCAGCAGCGCACAGTGTGGACAACATTCCCTAAAGTTGGGTACCCATATGGTAAATAGTTTTCTGTCTACATTCGCTCAAGAAGTGAAAGTTTAATCATAACCACTCTGTATGTCACATCCAGCTGAAACTATTCATTCATGATTAGAGCCCGTAGAGCCTCCACTTTACGGATGTGTTGATTGCAAATTTTCAGCCGCTGTTCCAAGTGGACAAAGATATTTTCTACAGTGTTAACTGCGGGTGATTAGGTTCCTGAGTGTTCGCAAACCAAGAAGGTAAGCAAATATCCTGTGAACATAACTTTTGGCATCTTGGAAGATCCTAGTATCTATTGCCTTGTTGGGCCGTCAGTGTACTGGACGCCTTGCGTCATTTCAAAAGAGCTAAAATCACGACTTGTTAGACAACACTAATTCCTCTAGCAGGTTAATGGCTATAGTACGATTAAAATTGCTTGACAGATGTCTGTCACTTGCCGCTACAGTGTTGCCACATCGGCTGCTGGCTACTGTTCGGTTGTAGGCGTCACACAAACACGTGTCAGAAATGATGTTAATGTGTATCGCGGAGCGATGTTGGTAGCGCCCGCTGCGAGTTTTGACGGAAACGCGAGATGCTTTGTCGACACCTGATTTTAAGTGGGCAATGACCGGACTGCAGCAGACGACGCGTTTTGTAGCCCTGAATTTAAGCTCATGTCCTAACGTAACCATAACCTCGTGATGTGCAATGTATCCGTGAAAACGGCGGTCAACAATCTGTGGTAGAACTAAAATCACGATCGATTTGTTCACGGCGATTAAAGCTAACCTCTATGAGCAAACTGAAGACAGAAAAATTTCAGTTTCAGCGCTAAAAGCAAACTGTAATTTGTTGCTATCGCTGGTTACCTGAATGTATTCTCACACTGGCTACACGAGCTGCTGCGTTACGAACCGAAGAACAGTCGTGGTTGGCACATGGTTACAGATTATAGACGACACAGGCAGATCCCAATCGAAAAACGAAAGAGAGGAGGAACAATAAGACCAAATAAAAAACTCTGTACGATGATCAAAATGGCGCGGGGAAGTATAAGAAATAAAAAAAATACATTTAAGCCAGTTAATTGAATAAAAGTGATAAAGTCTTCTTATTAGATGTATAAGTAAAAATAATCGCACTATTTGACGATATAGGAACCTACGACTTTCTACACATCAGGTATATTCGCTAACCACTCCACTGTGCTGCTACCCTGCGCAAAGCTGTTATGTGCGTCTTGTGCAGAAGAATCCAGTGGTGTATGGTTAGTGCTGTGTATGAAACGTTTGTGTGTGTGTGTGTGTGTGTGTGTGTGTGTGTGTGTGTATGTGTTTTGGTGTCGTTATCACGTGTAATGGAGTACGAAATAAAAGTACCAGACACAGGATTCGGAATCTAAAAGCATGAAGAAAGAAAACCGGATAAAGAATGGGAATTGAGCTACGCAGTTGTTGCGGCAATTTGGCAACGGTAAACGGTTATGGCCTCACGTTGAGCGCTCTGGTCGGGGGAAACCAGCTCCAACGCGTGAAGTATCAACTATCACGTAATTTTAACCGGACTGTAGTATCCATGTATTTGATCCAACGAAGACGTGCAAGTTGCGCCGGCGTGAGCAATGGCCGTTTGCGAGGTACCAATTCTAAATGTTTATTGTATGTAACTTCTCTTGTAATGATCTCCCAGAAACTGGTTAATATGAATCTGCATTCATTGCCAGCAGCAGTTCCTGTCCAATTCCAACCACATTCTCCTTGACAAGGCATGACACACACCTCGGTCGCTGTCGGTTAGAATCTTTTTGTGGCTACTGATCTCGCACCACGTTACACTGCTGCGAGTGGTACACCATTGCTTGTGCACTCGTTGGACAGCCCGCGCTGATACACGACGAATCGGGTAACTTCATACTCGGTGTGTGTGCGGTCACGTCCATAAACGGTAACTCCTTTCTCCTATTCTGCCACGTCTCGACGTCAGTCCATCTTATTGTGGCGATTCCAGATAATTGTCTAGCACGTACTGTAATACCACTTCATACCATGACATATGTCAGTGGCGGAGAGTGAGATGACCAGATGACTACAGAGATCCGAAGAAACTAGTGTGATTTTTTTTTACGCATGATTTTTTACTTATTGCTATAGCGTTCATGTGCAGAAAGGTTTTTGGCACACTTCGTGTTTCTCAACTTTTACCTTAAGGTAATTATAAGAAGAAACATTGAAGAAGTATGAAGCAATCTTTCTTCGGACATGCATGCATTAAAGAAGAAAGGATATCTGAGGATACTGATCAGCAACGCAGTTCTATCTGGCAAGAGGCATTGGTCGTGGGTTTGTTCCGCAGCAGGGCAATCGTATCAGACATACTTCTAAATTGAGCAGAGGGTATGTCAGCAGAAAAGAGAAATGCGGAGAACTGAAGAATGTGATTTTGCCATGACAGTAACCTGCACAAGCTCTTGATGTTATGGAGTTAAGATTTTGTAGCGTTTTTGCAGATGTTGCAGTCCGACACGTCTGTAAATTATCCCATATATCTCCAACAGTATGTGCCCTCGCTTTTGTGATCTCCCTGTCAAGTTCATTCCGCAACACTTCAATGGGATTTATGTCAGGTAACTGTCTTGGTGAAATCACTTTCCTCTGGCCGGTAGAAACAGTATTATGCTAATCGGGACATTAATTGGGCTTCCATAGCACCTGTGGTACTAATCAAAAACACAATGACAGCTGCAGAGTACATAACAGCTTCCATTAGTTTCGGAATGGATAGTTTTCAAGAGAATCTTATACCATTCTTTCTGCTAATACCGGCAAATTCAGGTAATGATGCTAGAGGCGCATAGTGTTCACGCACCCTTCTCTTGAAAGCTGACCACAAAGGCTCAATAATATTGACATCTGGCGACTGCGGTGGCCAAGGGATACGCGGCAATCCATCCTCGCGTTCACAAAACCAGCTTCGGCGCTTTTTCCCTGGCACGGGCATTTGCATAATGTATGAATAATTCTGGAATCCCAACTCGCCTTGGAATTCCCTGCTTATGGGGATCCCTTCGTGTTGCTTTGGTGCTGACAGGATTCGCGAGTGTGACATCCATTTGTGTAGTGGCTTTTGCAGCTGTCGTCCTATTATTTTTCGTCACGATCCTCTTCAATGACCCTGTGTCACGGTCACACAACACAAACTTTCTCCGTGTTGTGATTTGGCGAATGATGTTTTCCGCTTTCCCTGCTCGCGATATAAATCTTCAATACCATGCCTCTTGAAACACCAAACACTTCCTCTGTCTCAGTTACGGAAGCACCACCATATGAGCACTAACAATTTGGCCACGTCGAATTCACTTAGCTCCGACATAATTCACTCACAGCTATTCGAACATTGTTCTGTCCAGGAGTACTAACAGCATATTTTGAGGACACTACACGCCTGAAGTTTCTGACCAAATACAATAACGTAACCAGCAGGCTTCGCCAGCATCTGCGTTTAGGTTCAAGCATTCATTTGTTTCCTTTTTTTCTGTTTCCGTGTTTTTGTCCAACCATTGTACATCCGTTCATGTTTGATATTTACCCGGCGGCGATAGCATCTTACAACACGATAACTGTCCGTGTCACAAGGCCACAATTGTGTACTGTGGTTTGATGTCTTAGCCATCAAATTTGTCTGATATCAACTCGATGGAACACATTTGAGTCGCTATCGGGTGCCAGCTCCATGCCCACAACCACGAGAATTGCGTGACGTGGGTGTAGACAGGTACCACGTACCTCTGTACAAGGTCTTGTCGATCTACATCTACATCTATGTGATTACTCTGCAATTCACAATTAAATGTCTGGCAGAAGATTCACCGAACCACCTTCAAGCTATTTCTCAACCGTTCCAATCTTGAATAGCGCGCTGGAAAAACTAACACTTAAATCTACCCGTACGAGCCCTGATTTCCCTTATTTTATCGTGATGATCATTTCCCATACGTAGGTGAACGCCAACAAAATATTTTCGCATTCAGAGGAGCAAGTTGGTGTTTAGATTTCATGAGAAGATCCTGCCGCAGTGAACCCAGTTCGGGTATCATATCCGTGGCACTCTGTCCCACATTTCGCGATAATACAAAGACTAGATGCCCTTCTGTGAGCTTTTTCGGTTTCCTCAATCAGTCATATCTGACACGGATCCCATATCTCACAGCAATACTTCAGAAGAGGACGGACAAGCATAGTGTAGGCAGGCTGAATAGTACACCGTTTTCTAAGTGTTCTGGCAAAAAATTGCAGCCTTTGGTTCGCTTTCCCTACTGTATTATCTGTGTGATCGATCCACTTTAAGTCACCCGTATTTTACTTGAATTCACAATCTTTAGATTTGTTTGATTTATCGTGCACCCGAAATTTAACGGATTGCTTTCAGTACTCATTTTCATGACTTCACTCCTTTACTCATTTAGAGTCAATTGCCACTTTTCGCACCATACACATATCTTGTCTAAACCATTTTGCAATTTGTTTTGATCACCTGACGTCTTTACAAGACGGTAAGTAAAAGCATTATCTGCAAACGATCTAAGTGGACTGCTTAAATCGTCTGCTAAATCGTATATATAGAACAGGAACAGTAGATGGCTGGTAACACGCCAGATATTTCTGTTTTACTCGATGACTTACCGTCAATTGCTACTAATTGCTGAACCCCTGTTGGCCGGCCGTGGTGGTCTCGCGGTTCTAGACGCGCAGTTCGGAACCGTGCGACTGCTACGGTCGCAGGTTCGAATCCTGCCTCGGGCATGGATGTGTGTGATGTCCTTAGGTTAGTTAGGTTTAAGTAGTTCTAAGTTCTAGGGGACTGATGACCACAGCAGTTGAGTCCCATAGCGCTCAGAGACATTTGAACCATTTGAACCACTGTTGGCTACTTTTAAATAGGTCGTTTAATTCGGGGTAATTCGTATTGTTCGAACACAGGAAATGTTCCAAAGTACTATTGCAAATCGGCGCAGAATTGCTGCAGCGATTCGTTCATTATCATTTGGTTGACCATTGTTTGTACCGGGGCGTGTTTCATCCCCGCAGGCGTCGTGATCGAGATTCACAGACAGCAAAATCGTGACGCGCGAAATTAGGCTCAAATGGTTCAAATGGCTCTGAGCACTATGGGACTCAACTTCTGAGGTCATCAGTCCCCTAGAACTTAGAACTACTTCAATATAACTAACCTACAGACATCACACACATCCATGCCCGAGGCTGGATTCGAACCTGCGACCGTAGCGGTCACGCGGTTTCAGACTGTAGCGCCTAGAACCGCTCGGCCACTTCGCCCGGCCGAGAAATTAAGACAGTCCTCTAATATGTACTAGCTAACCCTAGAGACGTTGTCCTGTCCAAATTTCGATGAATTAGTTTGTGATCGTTTTGAGAATTTGCAAAAAGTTACGGGAAATGTGTAAAAAAATAAAAATGAGAAGAAAACTTATTTTTGAGTGACCATTGTATCTGTTAACGATTGTGATCATGGATAATCAACTTGAGGAGGAGTACATTTAGAAGTACACCAACTGATAACTTTAAGTACGAGTACAATTCTATTCGCGTTACAACGCAGAAATGGTGGAAATGTGTGATGTGCCTGGAATATGATCGACTTAGCACCATGCGGTTTTATTCAAAACTGAATCTGTAAATTTGTTTATGGTAAAAGGACGAAACCTAATTCATTTCATAAAACAACCGCGATGAACTTACAACCTAATCACAGTTCAACTTAAAATACAGAACAAAAATGAATCATTTCTCCGTCACAACGTAACTGATTGGCTTGTTTAACAGTCTTACACCGCTGGGGGTGGCCGCGTGGTTTGAGGCGCCATGTCACGGATTGCGCGGTCCCTCCCGCCGGAGGTTCGAGTTCTCCCTCGGGCTCGGGTGTGTGTGTGTGTGTGTGTGTGTGTGTGTGTGTGTTAGTTTAAGTTAGTTTAAATAGTGTGTAAGTCTAGGGACCAATGAACCCAGCAGTTTGGTCCGTTAGGGATTCTCACAAATTTGAACTATTTGACACCGAGCTGTTAAACCCGCCTCCGTGGACGAGACACAGTCGGATTTCGGTCGTGGTCGCGTGCGGATCTGCTCCGCGCGCGCCGGGTAGTGCTCCGCTAAGGGAAATGTTTACTTCTCGTAGCGGTATTTGTATTGTGTAGCGTCCATCAAGGTTGTGCCCCATGGCGCTCTTATCACCGAGCGACATCTAAAGTTACTTTCCAAGCCGAACATGCACGACCACGGGCTTATGAAATCGAACAATTCATTCGCGAAGAGCTGCGCCTGAACCCATCATCTACATTAAAATGTCAGTGCAGGAAGCATGCGCTGACGTAGTTCGACAGTACGCCTCCGGACTAAAATTCAAACATTCTGACAGGAATATTGGGGAGGTGACGGTAGACCACACTGGTTTTGGTCTTCGAACAATTCGGGTGTCTGAGCTCCCTTTCGAGGTGCCCCGAGACGTGGTCGTTGAAGCCTTCCGACCCTACAGTAATTTTGTGGACCACATCGCGGCACACATACACGACATAGCACACGTTAAATGGTGTCCAACAGATTAAGATCAAACTGTCCAAACACATACCATCGCTTCTGCTGACAGGTAATGCAGGAGCCATAATCACGTTGGTGGCCAACCGCAGACCTGTGCACGATGTGGAGAAGAGGTCCTTTTAGGTCCGATTGTCTCCATCGCCATTTGCTCCAGATCCCGACCGGCGATGCAGTTTCCAAAGTGACGGTCACTTCTTTACCTGACACCTACAAATCGTCTGTGCATAACCAAGACGCGTCACTACAGGATTTGCCTGTTCTCCCGCCAGCCCTCAGGAAAGGCAGTGCACGAGACCTCATTGGCACCATCTCCTTTGATGGCAACGAAACCAACAACTCTCCAGAGCTTGATGAACCCTGGTGGCCGAGCAGTTCTAGGCGCTTCTGTCTGGAACCGCGCGACTGCTACGGTCGCAGGTTCGAATCCTGCCTCGGGCATGGATGTTTGTGATGTTCTTAGGTTAGTTAGGTTTAAGTAGTTCTAAGTTCTAGGGGACTGATGACCTTAGATGTTAAGTCACATAGTGCTCAGAGCCATTTGAACCATTTGAACTTGATGGACGGCCCGACCACCACGATGGACATCGAACCGAGTGTGATCCCAATCTCTGCTTTCCTTCAGACAGGCACGATGTTGGATGATGGCGGCACATTCTGACATGGAACAGCACCTCCCAAAGTAGCAGCCGCTCTGAAAACGGAAGAAGCGAAGCGGAACGCCCTCTGATGGCACTCCTTCCTATGACACGTAGTAGTAGACCAGATACCAGATAGTTAACTCCCGTTGGGCGCCCTGATGACCGTGGCTGCTCCCGATGTTCCATCTGTTATACTGGTCCGGTAACGCCGATTTTTGCGTGTCCCTTGGATGATCTGGTCCTTGGTGAGAACTTCAACTCCACACAAGGGCCTACCGATCAACTCCAATGACATTCCTCGTGTGTGGCCCTCTCTGTCATCGTCAACCGACTTCAGCTTGTTATCACATGTATTAAGGTTCATGGTACCTGAGCGGGTTTCACACTATGCGATGCACTCATCCAGTGGCCTTGATCATATCTATTTCACACGTTTCTTTGCTGGTGACAAAACCTTTGGTTTTCTCTCACCACGAGGCCTACATCTGCGATGTAACCCCTGTCCGCCAATAGATGTGGCACAGTCGTGGCCTCTGGGAATTGAACGTTGATCTCCTCATTGCCCTTAACTGCTGACAGATTGTTGCGGATGCTTGGGCTCTCTGTCGTCGACATCACCCCACCTAGACATGTACGCTGTTCTGCTGGCTATCCTGCACGAAAGTAGCTCTATGCAGGTCATTGATGGGTTTTGGCAACGATACCAAGGCTTGGCATGTGAGCACCAAAGCCTTTTATTATGCCGTCCCATGTGACTGCACTTTGATGGCATTCTCTCTTCCTCATCACGTGACAGTGCATCGTGCTAAATCATGGATCACTTCGAAAGGCAACCCAGGTAAGAATATTTAAATGATTGAGAATGTAGGCAAAATTTAGTGTACTAGCAACATCTATTTTCCCAAAATACACATAAATTATGCTAAACAAGTTATTGATTGAATACTGTAAACAATTAACAGGTGATTTAAGACTACAATGGGTGGATCCTGGGTGGCAGAGACAGTTTAGCTAGGTGAACAGTGAATCAAGTACTCTGGCCCTAAAAATGTGGACAACGTAAGCTGAATTGATCTGATGCTGAGCAGACTTTGACACATCAAATCTACTGAAGTTTCTCTACATAGGTGCAGCTGAGAGCAAGTGGCGACTGAGATCTGTACGCCCTGACAATGCCGGAGCGGCAGTACATTACCCTAATTACTTCATGCAACGATGTAACTTGCAGCTGGCGAGATGTGTACGGCGGAGGTGAGAAGTGGAGGCGGCATCTGTGAATCGATCGGAGCCACGAAAGAAATGCAAAAATTCACGGTCTAGCGATAAGGCAGACGGATTGCAATTTACTCTCTACCAGAGCCCTAAAATCACGGTACATTTCAGTGTGTGACACACCCATTTGCTGGTCGTATTAAGGACCAATTTGGCCCACTTATACAATGGAGCGCACAAGGATACCAAACGTAAAGACTGGTAAACCAAAAAAGAGTAGTCAGAGACGTTTGAAGTCGCACTGTCGGTACAGCAAGAACTTCACCCCAGGCTCCCCCGTCTAAACTACTCGTAAGTGAAGTCAGTCTCAGGATGGGTCCCAAGTACCAACCACACATGCCAGAGCTTCGATCAGAAGTGCTTTCCAGACCAAAGCCCCGCACCCGAGAGCTTCGCACCTCTCCAGAAAAAAATTCCGTTTTCCAGCAAAACGCACTAACGACACCGCCTTCACACTATCTTGAGCCAATCATAGAGCTCTAGTGGCGCTCAATCTCCCCTCCCACATGACAGCACAAACTCATGTCGAACCAAACTCAAAGTTAAGAAACCTTCGACTCTGAAAAAAAACCTCAATTACTGGCTTTTTTAAGTTTTCGAAGAGGGAGAAGGGATGATTTTTTTTCCAACGTCATGTCTCTTCCCACTTCAACAAGTGAACAGATACAATCTCAAAGATCTTTATCTAAATCGCCTGTACCTTGGAACTTGTTAATCTTACCTATGAGGTGTAATAAAGATTCTATCTCCAAACATTTCTCAGATGCCAGATTCTTCTTATACAACCGACGTGGCTGGGGAAGTGGTTTACTGGCCTATCGGTGAACACAAAGACTTTTGAATATTTATTATGCGTGGCTCTACACACAATGCCTTGTTTATGAATCCACTGTGTAGATGCGTTCATTTAGACTGTCGCCCCAGCCCAGGCTTCTGCTGGGGCCATGGCAGGTAGTGTGGCATTGTTCTGCTGGAGTCCTGTCTTGACGAGAGGCTGCCCTGTCTGATCTGTAGAGCTGTGGGCTTATCCAGTAAGGTTTGCTGAGGGATGGGGTCGCCGCCAATTGCTTTGAACTCCCAACTTGCCGTTTCTATGAGCTAAGATTCATAAAAATACTTCATGCCTTTAGCGTAATACCAGACTTCATCAACATCTGCTCAGGCTGTTATCTTCCTAGAGTCTCATTCAAGGTGCGTCAGGTTGTAATGAAAAATCATTAATAATTTTCCATATGTGAAAAAGAGGTGAGAGAGTAACTTGTCCTCTCCCACTGCCCTCTACCTGCCATTGATTTCTGCGTGGGTAGTGTCTCACATCAATATTGTTTAGTGTGACATGAACCAGAGGAAATCATTGGAAATAATAGGAGAATCTCATCCTGATAACTGATATATGTGTCAAAAAGGGACACTACTGGCCATTAAAATTGCTACACCAAGAAGAAATGCACATGATAAACGGGTATTCGTTGGACTAATATATTATACTAGAACTGACATGTGATTACATTTTCACGTTATTTGGGTGCATAGATCCTGAGAAATCAGTGCCCAGAACAACCACCTCCGGCAGTAATAACGGCCTGATACGCCTGGGCATTGAGTCAAACAGAGCTTAGATGGCGTGTACAGGTACAGCTTCTCATGCAGCTTCAGCACGGTACCACAGTTCATCAAGAGTAATGACTGGCGTATTGTGACGAGCCAGTTGGTCGGCCACCATTGACCAGACGTTTTCAGTTGGTGAGAGATCTGGAGAATGTGATGGCCAGGGCAGCAGTCGAACATTTTCTGTATCCAGAAAGGCCCATACAGGACCTGCAACATGCGGTCGTGCATTATCCTGCTGAAATGTAGGGTTTCGCAGGGATCGAATGAAGGGTAGAGCCACGGGTCGTAACACATCTGAAATGTAACGCCCACTGTTCAAAGCGCCGTCAATGCGAACAAGAGGTGACCGAGACGTGAAACCAATGGCACCCCAGACCATCACGCCGGTGATATGCCAGTATGGCGATGACGAATACACGCTTCCAATATGCGTTCACCACGATGTCGCCAAACATGGATGCGACCATCATAGTGCTGTAAACAGACTTGGATTCATCCGAAAAAATGACGTTTTGCCATTCGTGCACCCAGGTTCGTCATTGAGTACACCATCGCAGGCGCTCCTGTCTGTGATGCAGCGTCAAGGGTAACTGCAGCCATAGTCTCCGAGCTGATAGTCCATGCTGCTGCAAACGTCGTCGAACTGTTCGTGCATATGGTTGTTGTCTTGCAAACGTCCCCAACTGTTGACTCAGGGATCGAGACGTGGCTGCACGATCCGTTACAGCCATGTGGATAAGATGCCAGTCATCTCGACTGCTAGTGATATGAGCCCATTGGGATCCAGCACGGCGTTCCGTATTACCCTCCTGAACCCACCGATTCCATATTCTGCTAACACTCATTGGATCTCGAACAACGCGAGCAGCAATGTCGCGATACGATAAACCGCAATCGCGATAGGCTACAATCCGACCTTTATCTAAGTCGGAAACGTGATAGTACCCATTTCTCCTCCTTACACGCGGCTTCACAACAACGTTTCACCAGGCAACGCCGGTCAACTGCTGTTTGTGTATGAGAAATCGGTTGGAAACTTTCCTCGTGCCAACACGTTGTAGGTGTCGCCATCGGCGCCAAACTTGTGTGAATGCTCTGAAAAGCTAATCATTTGCATATCAGAATATCTTCTTCTTATCGGTTAAATTTCGCGTCGGTAGCACGTCGTCTTTGTGGTGTAGCAATTTTAATGGTCAGAAGTGTAACTTTGCCAATCAGGATTGCCCCTGGCTAAAACACATCCTAGCTTGACCTCATTCATTCCAATCAAGCTGCCAGCCAGCAAGAGTTCATATAAACATTGTTGTGAGTAGTATGAATTACGTTAGACCCTGGGGTCATTCTACATCACAGACTTCTGATAAACATTTGATATGCGGTCAAAAGACCTTGCAGCAAAGAAATATACCCACTCACACCATACCCTGAGGTCAGAGATGTCTAATGTCCCTTATCATCTACAATGTCCTGGAGTATGAACTGTTCTCTGTTTATTGATTTACCCCTGCTCTATCATTCATTTAGTCTCAGTCATCAAACACATGCATTCTCAAATCCTAAGTGAACAAGGAAATCACATGTGTAATCTGTTTGTTATATTACCTAACATGTGTAAATTTGTGTATTATTTTCTACAGCATGAAAACAAATACAGGTACATTAAAAGTGTCAAGAGCATTAATAAATATGCAGAAAAACATAGATCTCACAATCGTGACAGTCAATTGATAGATACAAATACACAAAAAGATATTACATAACGATATTACACAAAGGTATGCTATCGCTCCCTCCACAAGGGTCCCTGGAAGACAATTTTACAATTGAAAATGTCACATGAATTGAGAACATGGCACTTATGCACACATAAAAACTGTGACTGGTAGGACTGAAGAACAGCAATTTGTGCCAGAGTGGAATGGCCTCTCACTCAGTGCATGGCGTGGCAGAAGTGGTGGCAGACGTCTCCGGCGTTCCCTCTCGACTCTGGCAGCACCTGGCATCTGGGCAGTATCTGGCATATTTGGCATCTTCTGGACTGCAGCTGGACCCTTGGCCTCATTCTGGTCAGGCTGCAGTCAGCCATCAGGGACTGGCGTGACAGCATTACATTTGACATGCAACCCACCCCTGCCGTATAAATTCATTTGGCACTAGTGGGACATGAGACAGTCTTACCCTTCGCCCACCTCTGCATTGGAAAGCACACCTGCTGGTGTGGGACATTGGATTAGCTTGCCTTTTGTCGATGGGACACATCACTCTCGGTTCCCCACTGAGTCGGTTAGGCTGTAGTCCCACGCGACTCACTTGTCCCTCAATTAGCGGCCTGGCGGGTCGTTGACAGCTAGGGGTTTGTTGCCAGTGTGAGATGGCGTTCTGCTGTCTGTGCTGTCTTGAGATATGCCACCTCCAGTGGGGCTGCGTGATGTAGGCGCATCTGCTGCCATCTGCCAGTACTGTTGCAGAAGGTGGTCCAGTCCCCCTCACCAGGACTGCTACAGCTGACTCATTACAGCTGCCCGCTCCATTCGCCTTTCGCTGGCTGGCATGGGCTGTGATGTCCAGCCTGCCACGTTGGTTGCAGAGTCTGCACAATCCTCAAGTGTGGTCAAGTGCCATGTTCTCTCACAAATGCCATTACATCGATATAATCAATTTATAGAAAAGAAAATAATGATGAGAAAAGTTTTTTTAAATATATTTATTCATTTACTTATTTTTCTTACTAATGACGCAAATCCAAAAATAAATTTAATGACTGCAGTGTCCTGTTAATGTTGTATGGATGTAAATTGTGTGGTGTGAGGTGCTTTTGTTAGTTTTCTGTTAGTTCTACTCCTGTCATGCACCCTCATTTTACGCTGGTGCTTCCTCTATACCTCCACCAAACACGCAAATCTCTCCCAATACTACATACTAATTTACTATATTACCCTATGCCTTTTCTAATGCTACCGAAGTGAAATTTCATGCATTTTATTCCTTGTATACTCCTCTTTTGTTTTTCCATTTTTCACTGTAAGCACTGAACCAGAGGACACGGTTCAAAAACTTTAGGCTGAAGTGACCACAGATGTAGTCCTAGCCACTACCATAGCGAAAGCCTCCAATTAGTGCACTGGACCCATGGCCTCCCCCTCAAGTTTTACAAGTGTTTCTGTTACCTTGGACGTCCATCTGTCGTAAACTGATGTCCCCCACAACAACGATCTCAGCTACCTTCCTTGATGGAGTCATTATCCCAGTCCCTTAACTGTATGGGCAGTCATGGATATGTAATTGCTGGCCCATGACTCTACTCAACAGCGACATGAAAATTTTCATTTGTTTGTCGGCATCATGACTGAAGAAGGCAGCGTGATATGTCAAATCCTTTGATCAGACTCCCCTGGGTGGTAACAACAAGATTCATATTGCTCTTTGCTGTTACAGGGATATGATCGCACTTGCCATGTCGTGATATGTGCCTGGTGCATTAGCATCACTTGACTTCAGTTAGGAATTCGACTGTGTCGATCACTCCTTTTTGAAGATGGTCCTACAGCAAATGTTTTTTCTGTCTTAGATAGTAACAGTGATAATGCGCCTCTTGAGCGGCGTGGCTTCAAGAATACTCTATCACGGATGCCTCACTCCACCTCTAGCAATCAAGTGCTCCATACAATAGGGCTGTCTGCTTTCCACGCTAGTGTATGATTTAGTGTTATAACCCCTACTCCAGGGGCTTCGCCAACGTCTGGTGGACCTATCATTGCATGGACACCACTTCTGTTGTACAGTCTATGCTGACAATCCCGTCCTCTACCTACGCACTAAAAATGATGTCCGTGCAGCTCTGACATGGTTGGCGCCATATGGTACAGCATTGGGCAGTTCTCTTAACCTTTCCAAATCGCAGGTTCTGCCAGCCACCGTCCGCTGCTTAGGCATTGATTTTAGGAATAATCTTTGTTGTTCGGTGGCAACAAAGAGCAAGATGTCTCCTCCACACGATCAGGGCTAGCCTCATTGATCACCAGCTTAGATCCCTCAGCATTGTACAGCGTGCATGATATGTGAATGTCTATCGCACCTCTCGCACCCCTCATGTGGCGCAAGTGTTCCTTGTCCCAATTACCTAGTCTGTCATGTGTTAATGGCAATAGAGTCCTTTGTCTGTACCGGGATGTTATTCAAAGTTCTATATGCCTCCCTTGACCTCCCACGGGAGTGTGGTGGGGTTGGCTTATTCCACATGCCACACAGAGTTACAGTACTTTTTGTTAGATCCCAACTGAAAGTCAGGTGCCATTACCCAATGACCCTCGCCAAACTGCTTTTACACGAATATGCGCCAGTCACTATGTCAACCCCAATCATGTTATCCGACATTCTAGCCCCCTTTTATCACTTTCAGTATTTCTTTCTGGAATTAAGTCACATCCTCCGCTCCTTCGAACTTCCACGAATACCCTGGACAAACTGTACACGACGCATTACAAATGTATCGGCCCTCCAATACCATTGAATACATGATTCCCCAGGCCATATGGCATCATTTATGGAACGTGGTGCATGCAGACTTCCTAGACGCCATTGCCCGGTCCACCTGGTATATCACTGTCAATGGCACACAGGTTAATCAGTTTCGTTTGCACCACATCTGCCTCGGCGACACACCCTTATGTGTTTACTGTGATGTGGACGACAAAGACGCTTACCAGTTCTCATGTGGTCCATCGTCTGATCGTTAGAGGCTCACGCCGCAAATCGTGGCTTTTCTTATCCGACAGACACTTGCTCAGATCGCTTTCCAGACGCTTTTATTGCAAGATGTGATTCATTACCCCACAACGAAAACTAACGCTGTGAATTATATATGTGGCCATAGGATCTGCTACCTTCTCGGCCCCAACGAGAAATCAGAACTGGTTTATTGGACGTACCTTAATGATCGACACTGTGCAATTGTTTGAATCCCAGATACAACCAGTTCTTTTCAAATTTCTATGGAGCATCTTTTATGAACCGCTTTCCAGCTAGAACACCATTAGATGCTAATATTTATTTCGAAGACGTGATGCTCTGAACGAACAACTAACTGAATTCCCATAAAAATTTCAAGAAAATGTTCCAGCATCTAAAGGTTGAGCGACTCCCAGAATTCTGTTACTTAAAGAAAGCCGCTGCACAAGCCTTTCACTTTCATCAAGCCCCTGTGTATTCTCTTCCTCTACTTTCTTCCTTTCCTACCCCCTTGTATTCCCTCACTAACAGATTAGTTGTTTCGGGATAGGCGTAGATAGACGCCAGCACCTGAAAAGCTGCAGTTCTTTTTTTTTCTTAGGCCTCAAGTGGCGGTGGCAAGTAGCTTTTTTTTGTAGTTTGCTTTTCCGTCCCGGGGGAAGAAAAAAAATTGGCTAATGCGTGCTTATGCGGTGGCGTTCGACCCAGGGGTAAGTTTGTTCCAATCCAGATTGTGGAAAAATTTTCACTGCCATCATTTGGCCGGCAACGGGAGAAGAGTTGATGGCGTAAAGTTCTAGATCACCAAACTTTGCGCCAATGGTATTGTTTCAATACCAAACGTCTCCGCAGTGTCTCATGAAGTGAGAGCATGTGACGTTGTTGAGTGTGATCTGACCGTAGATTGGGTACGTTAAGCGTGGCGGCCGTCTCGTTGCTCTTCGCGAGGACTGTGCCATGTGCCAGAACCAGGTTTCACCCTCTCCCTTCTCTCATTATCGTCGTCGTCATCATCACCATATCATCGTCATCATCTTCGTCATCCAACACAAACATAAAACTTCACTACACACACACACACACACACACCCAAACACACACACACACACACACACACACACACACACACACACACACACACGCACACACACACACGCACAAAATACATAGCTGCAGCATTACAAATATTTAATAGAACTTGTAAATAAATACAGAAAAAAGCACTTCTAAACGACATTTGCATAATAGTGAAATAAATTGAAATTGGAAAAAAATTACATTTATTCGACAGATCGCGGAACAATAAAAATGTAAAAACGAATGTAATATTATTTGTTTTTAGTTGGAATGCGTTTTTCCATATTTTTCTCCAGATCTTTCAGATTTGCTTTTCAGTTAAAAAATGCAACTGAGTAATCTCCATTCCGGGAACATAAAAGAAAAACAGCAAACAATCAGCCAAAACAGTCGTTCCTATCATTAGTTGTGAGGGAGAGTACGCGCAAAAATTACAATTTTTGCAGTTTGTCCGAATTTTCCGACTTTCCGTTGCAAATGCCAGGAACTTTTTTCCCTGAAAACTTTTCCAGGACCATAACAAACGAAACAAAATATCCGTCGTTCGAATCGTGATTCGTGGTCCTGAGTTCATATAAAAATCCCACAGAAAAGAAAGAAGCACTTTCAGGTTTTCCGAAATTTTCCAATTTGCTGGGCAACTTGCCAACTTTTGTTTCCCTGGTTTTGTTGGTTTGTGGGGGTTGAAAGGACCAGACTACAAAGGCCATCGTTCCCTTTTGTTTCCCTAAAAACCATATTCGGAGTATTACGAACACCTTTTTCAAATTAGCTGAATCGGTTCATCCGTTTTCAATTGATGAGCTTACCCACAAATGGTATTTATTTTTTATCACAGTACCAAAAAAGGAGTTGTGTGACATTAACGAAAGATGGCAGGCGTATTTTTACATCTGGAATATGATGTCTATTCAGATGTCGTGCCAGTCGCGTAAGACTGTTGCTGGTAGCATCACTATGACGAATCAGGGTCAGATTTGCTTTAAATACACGCTGTAAGGGTCGTGAGCGTTAGTTACCATTTGAGACTGGACGTGGAAAGTCGACGTTAGTCAAGAATGCCTTAAGGCGACAAAGAGGTCCATTAGCAACACCTCATTGAATTTGGATGAGGCCATGTAATAGGAGTACGAGAAAATAGATGTTCCTAATGCGATATTGCAGAATGACTTCGCAGGAATGTATCCACTGTACATGAATGCTGACAGCAGCGATCAGGAGAATTACGGCCGCTAGAAGACTGGGCTCCGTACGTTCACCTGGGACTACCGAGAGAGAAAATAATCGTGTTCGGCGTATGGCTCCGTCGCATCGTACTGCGTCTGCAGCAGCAATCTGAGCATCTGTTGGCACCACAGTGACACAACGAACTGTTACAAATAGGTTACTTTAAGGAGAACTCTGAGCCAGACGCCCTGTGGCGTTCATTCCACTCACCCAAAGCCACCACCATTTGTTACTTCAGTGGTGTCAAGCGAGATCTCATTGGAGGACAGGATGGATGTTTGTTGTGTTTTCTGATGAAAGCTGTTTCTGCCTCACTGCCCATGATATCCATGTGTTGAGGACCTGCACCCAACCTGTCTGGGTGCTGGACACGCTGGACCTACACCAGGAGCTACGGACTGGGGCGCGATTTTGTTTGACAGCACGAACACTCTCGTGGTTGTCCCACGCAAACTGACTGCAAATTTGTACGTGAATCTGCTGATTTGACCTATTGTGCTTCCATTCATGAACAGCATCCCAGCAGGTGTTTTCCAACAGGATAACGCTCACCTACACACCGCCGTTCCAACCCAACGTGCTCTACAGAGTGTTGAGATGTTGCCTTGTCCTGCTCGATCATGATATCTGTCTCCAATCGAGCACGTACTGGACATCATCGGACGCCAACTGCAGCGTCACCCAGAAATAGCATTAACTGTCCCTGTACTGATCAATCAAGTGCGACATGCATGAAACTCCATGCCACAAACTGACATCCGGCGCCGGCCGCGGTGGCCGTGCAGTTCTAGGCGCTTCAGTCCGGAACCCCGCGACTGCTACGGTTGCAGGTCCGAATCCTGCCTCGGGCATGGATGTGTGTGATGTCCTTAGGTTAGTTAGGTTTAAGTAGTTCTAAGTTCTAGGGGACTCATGACTTCAGATGTTAAGTGCCATAGTGCTCAGAGTCATTTGAACCATTTTTTTGACATCCGGCACCTGTACAACGCAATGCATGAACGGGAATGTCAAACTGATTCCATATTTTTAGATTTTCTGGAGGCTTCCGGCACCGTTCCTCACAAGCGTGTTCTAACCAAACTGTGTGCTTACGGAGTATCACCTCAGTTGTATGACAGGATTCTTTATTTGCTGTCAGAAAGGTCACAGTTCGTAGTAATAGACGGAAAGTCATCGACTAAAACAGAAGTAATATTCGGCATTCCCCAAGGAAGTGTTACAGGCTCTCTATTGTTCCTGATCTGTATTAACGATGTGGTAGCCGTCTGAGATTGTTTGCAGATGATGCTGTCGTTTACTGTCTTGTAAAGTCATCAGGTGATCAAAACGACTTGCAAAATCATTTAGATAAGATATCTGTATGGTCCGAAAAGTGGCAATTGACCCTGATTAAGGAAAAGTGTGAAGTTATTCACATCAGTACTAAAGAAAATCAGCTAAATTTCGATTACGCGATAAGTCACACAAATCTGAAGACTGTAAATTCAACTAAATACTTAGGGATTACAATTACAAATAACCTAAATTGGAACGATCACATAGATAATATTGTGTGTAGAGACCACTGCGATTCATTGGCAGAACACTTAGAAGGTACAACCGGTCTACCAAAGAGACTGGTTACACTACCCTTGTGCGCCCTATTCTGGAGTACTGCTGTGCGGTGTGCGATCCGCATCAGGTGGAACTGACGGATGACATCGAAAAAGTGCAAAGAAGGGCAGCTCGTTTTGTATTATCGCGAAATAGGGGAGACAGTGTCACAGACATGATACGTACATTGGAGTGGCAATCATTAAAACAAAGGCATTTTTCGTTGCGACGGGATCTTCTCATGAAATCACCAGTTTTCTCCTCCGGTTGCGGAAACATTCTGTTGGCTCCAACCTACGTAGGGAGAAATTATCATCACGATAAAATAAGAGGAATCAGTGCTCGCACAGAACAATTTAAGTGTTCGTTTTTCCCGCGTGCCGTTCTAGAGTGGAACGGTAGAGAGACAGCTTGAAGGTGGTTCATTGAACTCTCTGCCAGGCACTTTATTGTGAATAGCAGAGTAATCACGTAGATGTAGATGTTTGCATACTTCATTCAACATTCTTGCGGTTACACCAGTTGTTAATGTTCCAGCACTTCACATTTGCAATAGCTTATCTCACGCTTTATTAACCTGTGTACTTGCAATGTTAATCGCTTAAATGTGTTACAAAGAGGAATTACACCCAAAGTTTCATTATTCTACATTAATAATTTTGTAGAGTTGAGATTTTTTATCCGTCAGGGTAGACAAAAGAAATGTACTTTCAGAGTATCGTACATATTTTGAAACAAAACGAAGCAGCGAAATGGAATGTCCTGGGACGTGCCGCAGGTACCGATGGTGCCTGCTGGAGGCGGCGGAGGCGGCGGGGGCGGCGAGCTGTCAGACGAGGCGGAGCGCGAGATGGGCGACCGCGTGGGCGCCGGCGTGCTGGACACGGCACGCACCAGGGTGCTCACGGGGCAGGACGCCGCCCAGGAGACGCGCCGCGTGCTCGAGGAGAACCTGAAGCTGCAGCGGCAGCCGCCGCCCGAGGAGGAGTCCGCCACCGCCGCCGCCGACTAGCGTCAGGCGCTGCACAGCGCGTACTGTCCCTCACTCACAGCGAAACCAAACTCACTTGCCAAGAGTGCATTATCTGGATACTCTGCGCAAGTATGCAATTTACCCACCTTACGGTTTCAAAGTAATCAAGTATCGGCAGTGCATAATTTGTAATACCTTTTTTTTTTTCATGCGTTTGTACTTGCCATTTCCGATTGTATTAGTCCTTTCTAATGATGAAAATACATACATAAGATGTGATAACCTATTTTTTCTGTGTTTTGATTTGATATCTCTATTTGACGCAATTAGCAACAAGTGTCTCACCCGACGTCAGTTTCAACTTTATCCATCGGTAAGCAATTACATGGCCAGCAACATTAATGTGACCACCGCCTATGTTCAACCTCAACGTGCAATAACCACTCACAGACGGCAGATTGCAGCACTACCTATGGAGGGTACGTAAAGGGTGTTCTGGGGACGTGGAAAACAGTGCAGTCGTTATCATAAATCGGAAACGGAGTGATTTATCTGACGTCCAGAAGGGTATGATCATTGGCTTTTGGGGTGAAGGATGGAATTATTTATGAAAAGGTTAAGTTTGTGAACAGTTCGCGTGTCAACGTGGTTATAGTATTCCATGCATGATAGGGAGAAGGAAGAGGAGGAGATTAGTGTTTAACGTCCCGTCGCCAACGAGGTCACTAGAGACGGAGAGAACTTCGGATTAGGGAAGGATGGGGAAGGAAACATCCTGGCATTTGCCACAAGCCATTTAGGGAAATCACAGCAAACCTATATCAGGACGGTCGTATGCGGGTTTGGACCATAGTCCTCCTGAAACCGAGTCCATTGTGCTATCCATTGTGCTACCCCGCTCGATGCCGTGCATGATAAAATGACACTATCCACAACCGTCCCCGACGCAACTGCCGTCCGCCATGGGCCACAGATGACAGGGGTGTATGATGGCTGTGGAGATGTATACAGGAGAATAGACGTGCAATTGTTGAACAACTGACCGGTCAGTTGAACCATGGGGCTACCGACAATGTCTCCTCAATAACCGATCAGCGAACATTGCTGTGAATGGGCTTCTGCAGCAGGCACCTCGTTCATGCACCCATGCCGACTGCTGTTCATCGCCGTTTGCACACCAATACCGCAATTGGACGTCCAGCGAGTGTTGACAGGTTGCCTTTTCAGTTGAATCGCGTTTTATGCTCCATCTGAAAAATGACTGTTGGCGTGTATGGCGTGAAATATCTTAAACGAGACACCATACGACAATTGTCAGGTAGGTCCAGGAGGGAGGAGAGAGCATTATGGTCTGGGAAGGTTTCTGTGGCATTCCCTGGGTGATCTCATCATTCTGGAAGGTACAGTGGACCAACACAAGTTTCATCTACCCTTGGTAGGTTGTTTTTCATCGGCACAATTGCATCTACCAGCAGGACCATGCGCAGTGTCTCACAGCTCGCAGTGTACATGCACCAGTACGAGTTTACCATACTCCACTGGTCACCAAACTCTCCGGATATAAACCCAATCAAAAACCTCTGTGATCACCTCGATGAGGATGTTCGCACCATTAATCCTCAACCGAGAAATCTAGCACAGCTAGCCATGGCACTGAAGTTGACATGACTCCGTGTCCCTTTCAGTATCTTCCACAACCTCATTGACTCTATTACTGCACGCCTTGCAGCGGTCCATGCTACAATAGCCGGTTGTTCAGGCTTTTGATAGGTGGGCACATTAATATTACTGGACAGTGTGATAGCCAAACAAAATTATCTCTTTCTGCCTACTGTGTAAAGTGATTATGCAAAGTCTCTCACAGTTCCTTTTTACAGAGTTCTAGGGGTTGTTGGGGGGAGTTATTAAATAAGGTTTTGATATAGAATCCAGGTCCAGAAATGTATTTTTTGGGTACAAAATAAGTTTCAAGATTTAATTACTTTCAAATCTCCAACTTCACTGTGTGCATATAAAGTGAGAAGAGGGTGCTGTCGCCAGTCCCTGTTGTAATTATTATGGCACATAACAATACTGTTTGACTACAAGAACAGCTGCAAGAAGTCAGTACATTCACAACTAGGATAGTTGACTGCAGTGCACCACGTACGAGCACTCTTGACTGTGAAGTGGACGCCCTCCAACATATAGAAGAGAACAGAACGACAAGTACTCGAAACACGCTCATGCCATGGGCTTCTGTAGAGCAAACAGGTCAGAGTTCACTTTCTTTTCTATGTGAGTACCGCAGTTTGGAAGTGATGCTATTTTCAAACTTATAAAAACTGTATGTACAAACTCTTCTCCACAACCCCTAGAAGCTTAAAATAGGAATTGCGAAACACCCGGTACATCCATACAATTACGACTGAATGCTCCTTGGCCACTGACAAGCGGCACCAGACTGTCATGCAGTGGCTGTACTCGCCATTGTACAGCTGTGACGCTACTGTGACGTCAGTGGCGCTCAGTCCATTGCCTTATAAGGCAATGTTTCCATCCTGCATCGGCCATACATGTTTTACCCTCGTGATGATGGAATTCTACACTGTTCTCAGTTGCATTTTTGTTGATGGTGTTGTTACCTTTTTTGATCTCTACAGCTTCTTTATTACAGTGTCACAGAAACAGTTAGCCTTCATGATGACAGAGATGTCTTGGAATACATACATTGCATGTACCTTTGCATGACTAAATGTCATTTATAATATTATATTTTTGACAGTGTGTCCTTTTTGGTGTATGTATGTAACTCTTGCTGTTAACAAAAAACATCTTGGATAATGGTGTTTCATCGAAACCAGTCCCTCATCTGTTATAAATGTAAAGCAGACTGTATTTGTGTATATCCAGGAGCTCCTCCCAGACCCCTGGATCGCCTTTGACCAAATGTGGACCACATGAGTATTAGCACTGTGGGATTTATAATCTCCTAGCTCCAATTGGAGCGAAGTTTTTCTTTAAGCACCTGGTGTATAGGCTGCATTGCACGACAGGTGGCCTCTATGGGAATAGTATCAGCCTACCTAACTGCTCTGCTCTGGAGCGCAGCCTACACATTAGGGCACACGAAAGTATCCCAACCCTTTCCAAATAGGCTGGGCAGAACGAGGGGAAGGAGCTGGGAGAGGGGAGGAGGAGATGGACTGGTTGGAGGGTGAGAAGGAGATAGACAGTGGTAGCAGAAGAGAGGATGGTCAGAGAGAGGGGTACTGAGAAGTTGGGCAGTAAGAGAGAGACAGCGCTGGACATTGAGTGTGTGGGGAAAAGGAGATGGAGAAAAAGAGATGGGGAGGAGGATATGGAGAGACAGAGAGAGTGGTGTGTAGGAGGTGAACTGATAGAGATGGGAGACACGCCGTGGGGAGGTAGAGGTGTACTAAAGAGATAGAGGAGGAGGAGACTTTTGCAATATATGTGTCTTATGTATTCACGAGCACAGCTTCAGGGGATAGGTTCGTTAAAAAATAAACAATTTACGGTATTACACGATATCATTTCTACAACAACAAAAAATATCACAATCGCTCTGATGAGATATCCTCAAGCTGAAGACCTCATAAGAAGAGAGTATTGCTAGTACGTGGTTCAGTAACAGGGAAGATTAACTGGTTCCTAACGAGACATAATACCGACACAATCTTCACGCTTTCATCTGAAATACAACAACTATAAAAGATAATTTAGGCCTCAGAACAACCAGCGTTTTCAACATACCGACAGTATTTCGTCGGATAGTCGTGTACTCAATATTAAAACACCAGATTAAGCTTGAAAGGTGTCTCCCACTATGCTGTCTGGAGAAATCGTAGGTAGCTGAATCTGCATTACAAAAATGGATATAAAATTATATTCCACATTACTTCTGTCATCACGAATGCTGACGGTTTGGAGATAGCGTAATTAAGACAGCTTTAAGGATGAAAATATGTGATATTACTATCAGTTTGCATGTGAGCCCAGTGCGGAAGCCGGACACCGATAGGATTAAGTTGACGCAGCAGACTTGGGACGCGAAACATTGCCTTAACGGTAATGGACGGGGCACCAGTGACGTCACAGCCAGTAATGCATCAATATAAAGACGAGATCAGCAACAACAGGCCGATGACCAGGAAAAGCTGATCATCTATGCAGATTTCAAACTGAAAAAACACACGCGACAATAGATCAGTGCACAGCTTGTACCACAGCAAGTCTGACTGCCTGACTGCTTATCCAGCTACAGTTAAACAGACAAACAACCAGCCGCCTTGGAATGAACAAGGACGGGACGGGACATCTTTCGTAGTTTTTCGAAAGTAACCATCATAGTCATTCGTCTTAAATGATGTAGGAAAGCAAAAAGAAAAATCTAAATCTTCCTGACCAGATGGAGATTTGTCATCGAGGTGGGGAAGCTGTTTGGACAGCTAGGTTTGAACGCGGATGCACATGTGGACCGAGACACTCTTTGGCGGAAGGAGACTGAGTTCGGTGAGCACGAGTGAGGAAATGCTAGCGATTGTGTAACAGCATCTTTTTTTTCATTTTCATAGTGTCATGTTTAAATCATTTACGTATTGTTGATAGGTTGCGCCGAAGATGCTTAACTAAAGGCTTTCATACATAAATGTCCGAGTTCCAGCGTGCCTTTTTCGCATTCGCCCTAGCTACACGGCTCATCATTCACTTTATTTTCATATGTCAGTGATATTAGCTCCACGTAAGTACTTTTATGGGCATCGGGTGCGCCCCATCAATCAAGATGCGAGGTTAGCGCTTTTCAGAACAATATTCTCAGGTAGGAAGCGTTTCTGAACAGGAACAGCCAGCTCGCACAGTGCTGTAACTGCTGCACTATTCTAATAGGTGAATGATTTGCGTAGTAGCAAAGAGAAATCCCAGTGAGCGCAAAAGAAGACATGCGTGCGGCGTCGACGCTCAGTTTTGTTCGTCTGTCTCGCATTTGTCGAATATTAAAGAAATATGATAAATGCACAAAGGCATATGTTCGATTATGAGGGGTTCTTGGCCTGAAACAGAGCGTTACTGACATGTTATGGGAATACGAACAGGAGACTTTCCAGGAGTGGTAACCTGCACAGACAGAACACATTGATCGAAAATTCTGAGATTCTGTCGTTGCGGAGAAAGCATCAACAGGGACAAGAGTGATAAAATATGGAGACTATACCAGATACAGAAGCAAAGAGTGGAACACATTGATCGAAATCCTGAGAAAAAACGCAAAGACAGACGAGTAATCTATAACACCTACCAAGATCAACGGAAATAACAAACATATGTAATAAATAATGGTCGACGGTAAGGCAGGGGTCCAATTAATGGCTTCTGGCGTTAACCTATATGCAGAAGTACGAAAGAAAGGAGCGAAATAAAAAACGCGAAACATGACTGAAAGTATTGGCAGCCGAATTAAGGAATTTTCGTCGAGGATAAATAGAACTGAAACAAAAACGATGAAAAATAGTAAAACGAATACCAGCTTCCTGATTATGAAAACTGGAGAAAACACTGCGGGAGAAAAAAATTACTTCAAGAAGAGGTGCCAAATATTCAGGATACTTTCCATGAAATAACAGCGTCTGGAACACAACTTTCCCTCGGCGTAAAACGAGGACTGTATGAAGAGCAAGGACTGAGGCTCTGAAAGTATCTGAAATATGATGCCAAAGGTGGAAGATCCAAGTTAAGTGGACAGAGGAAAAATGAAACATACAGTAGTGGAAATCAGTAAAAAGACAGGATTCCTACGAAAGTAACAGTGGAATGTCTGTAGCATAACGTATAGAATTTATTACGAAAGTAGTATACAATGATGAGGGAATTACATAGTTTCTTTCAAAACATGAGTTTGCGTTTCCTGCATGAATATTGATATAAAGGCACTCACTGACCTATTGTGTGATTGCATTGTTAGGACTTTCTCCAAACTCAGTTCTTCCTGATTACCTCAAAAATTCTCTTTGGCATTGATTTTGTAATGGTTTGTAGTTCTCGCAGTGAAGTTGTCGCCCACTCTCCTCGTATTGCACTTTTCAGCTCACATACGGTATCAAATCGCCTTCCATTGCGATAAACATTCCTTTCAACCATTCCCCAAAGCTTTCCCACGGGGTCCACATCCGGGCTAGAGCAAGATATCGATAACTCTATCTCAAAACCAATTGTTGGTTCTAGCAGAAACATGCACCGATGTGTTATCTTGTTGAAACGTTAGTCTATCGTTTCCTAGGTTCTAATCCATTCTAATCAGTTCTGTCTTTAGTATCTCAGCGTACATGTTGGAGTTCATTTTAGTGTTCAGCCAAGCGATACGTGATTTACTTTTAGCGCTGAATGCTGCCGGAATCATAAAATTTCCACCACAGAATTTTCTGCTCATTTTTACTTGCTGCTCTGTTCTCAGATCACGCCAGTAATATTAAAATCCATCTGGCGGTATAAATTAAATTTATTCTCATCGCCGAAGATCACTTCATCCCATTCTGAAGACTATGACATACGTTTTTCAGCAAAAATCCACTCTAGCCTATTTATGTTTGGCTGTTAGAGCAGGTTTCTGCAGTCGTTTCTTGAATGCAGGATCTTTGTCACTTGACAAAACTTTCAGTGCGCGTCTGGCAATGACTGACAACTGTAAATCAGCAACAAGTTGGGAATAATAACGGTTTGTGGTCCTTGATTTGCGCAAAAGGACCCGTTTAGATGCCTCAAATTTTTTTCTACTTATCCCATGTTTTCGTTCTGTCCACGTCGTGCAGCCAGTGTAACAAAATTATCAATCACCGAAGTTCAACGGTTCAACTTGTTGGCGGTTTGACGATCAGAGATTCCAGTTTCCTTCTACACGCCGATTTTTGCTTTTTCATCTCATGATAATTGTTTTCCGCGTGGCAGTGTCACAATCGTGCTTTATGTGCACAACACGCATTGTCACTAACGGTGTTTGTTTCTATCTGCGTAAAGACACTTACGCACACACTAACACTACACAGAGCCGATTGCCTTTATACTGACTGCCCCCTTCTACCACTTGAATCGTTGATGTCTTGTTATACAGGTATACTGTACTACTGACAACAAACGCGATGCCATTTGATTGCATTTGTCGCATATAAACCGTGCACAACTATTCTTGCCGACTATGTTAATTTTATTACAGATATATATGCCTTTATACCGAATTCATCTACTGTAGAGGTACTAAGGGGTGTCTGGGAAGCAAGGACGAATTTGAATTTTGCACCATTTTGTCTTATGACAGTTGGCAGCCGTGGTTTTTTCATTTTTGTTATCTGCGATCCTTCCCATTAGTAGCCTGATAACTTTTGTGAGGTGAGCATTGTTGCTTGATGTTTATTTTCGTGATGGAGCAGATGACAATTGATCAACATATCCAAGTGATAAAAAGTTATTATGAAAACAGTGAAAGTCCCTCGGCAACCGTTCGTGAATTGCGTTTGGCACTCGGACGTAATGCTGCTCCAACCGAATCATCAGTTCGGAAATTGATCCGGAAGTTTGAGACCACATGTTCTGTTTCAAACGTTAAGAAAACAGGACGACCGCGATCTGTTCGAACACAAGAAAACACCCGACCATGAGCCCCAGAAAATCTTTTCGCTGACGAACTCAACAGTTGAATATTACCAAGTTCACTGCATGAAATCCTTTCAAAAGATCTGAAAAGGCATGCGTACAAGAATCAACTCACAAAAGAGTTGAAGCCTGCAGACAGTGGAAAAGAGACATCGATCTGCTCAATAGGTCTTGTCTCGACAAGCGGAGAAAAAGAAATTCACAAAAATAATAATTTTCTCAGATGAGGCACACTTCCACCTACGGCAATAAGCAGAACTGTAGAATTTGGGGTAGCGAAAATCCGCGAGTGACTGTGGTAGATGAGATGCATCCACAACGCATGACTATGTGATGTGTGTTCTGGGCAAGAGGAGTGATCGGCCAGTACGTTTTTTGAAAATAATGAGGGAGCTGCCGTGTGGACGGCGTCCGTTACCGAAACATGGTTTCTGATTGGTTTTTCCCTCTTATTGATAAAAGTGACGATTTTTGATTTCATCAAGATGGTGCGACATGACACACGTCTCGTGAAGCGATTGCTCTGCTGAATGAAACGATTCCTCAAAAAATTATCTCTTTGCGTGGTAACCAGGAGTGGCCTGCCAGATCATGCAATATTCTGCCTTGTGAATTTTTTGTGGGGGGCTGTGACATGAAAAGTGTAGGTGAACAAACCACAAATAGTACACCAATTGAAGGATGAAATTAAAAGAGTTATTAACGGCATCTCACTTTTTGTTTGTGAACACGTCAGCGAGAACTTCAATGAACGCATTGCTCGTTGCCGCACGGTCGTGGGTTGTCATATGGAGGATATAATTTTTCATACATAAATGGGATAAGTTACTTAATGTGTTTGTAAAAAAAATCACCTTTTCAATACATTTTGTATGTTCTGTAGCACTTTAATGTCCGTCCCTACTTCCTGGACACACTCTAGAAGGAATAGGCAACGTATGAAGGTTATCCAAAATTATTAAGAAACGAAGGGGAAGGGATATGTGCTAAGCATCCATGAGGAATTATGTGATACTGGAAGGTGAAGGAGAGAGATCGTAATTTGAAGAGGTAGACAACAGTTGTATTGTCGAGAACGATGGCTTTAGGAGGTATGAAAAGGATAAAGAAATTAAAAGAAGAGAAGAAGTGAAGGAGGTTGTTACCTAACCGGTTGCAAAAGTGCTAAGAGGACAGGCCAAAGTGAAATGAAACAGGATGATCAGGGGAAACAGGTAACACTACTGCCTGAAAGTATGGTCAGCAAAATTAAAGAACTTGCGTCAAGGATAAGCAAAGCTAACACAAAAGCGATGAAGAGAAGTAGGAAGGATACAAATTTAGTGAACCTTAAAAGTGGAGAAAACGGCAGAGAAAATGAAAGAATTCCGCTGGATGAAGGTAACTTTACACATTATAGCGGAGACAACAGAAGCAGATTGGTACAAGTGAAGAAAAATAGTCTCTAATGCCAAAGTCTATCACCGATTCGTACAGCCTTCTTCGCTGTACTTGCTGAGCTCCAAAAACTCCATCAGTTTTTTGTGCCATTTAAGAAGGTAAGATCGGCAGAACGGATATTAATTGTATCGGTGCGTGCCGCGTGTAATTGTTATACATCCACGACAATTCAACTCTACGCCCATTCGCCTTATGTGAGCCTTACAGAATCTACTTATGTTGGGACTCAGCTAGACGTCGCGAATGAAATTTCAGTTGACGGTAAATATTCCAGAGTTTTACAACCGTTATCTCGAAACTCTACCTCTACACCAAAACAGTATCATTTCTGAAAAGCAGTCAGGGACATTTGTTGACAATAATATCATGTAGGTAAATTACTTACGTGAACTTGCGATGTAAGTCAGATTAAGAAGTCATTTTCCCAATAAACACTCAATTCATGTTATTGTATTTTTTTATACATATCGCACTACCACGCATAATACATATATGCTAACAACCATGGATGTATCTGGTAGAAGAACTTGCGTTTCAAGCCGACCGATTTCGAGACACTGAACAAAATGACGATCTCTAATGGCTCATTATCGAACAAATTAATATCTACGGTCCAGTCACATTAGTGTGACCAACATCTGAGTTCGACGTCAACGTGCAATAGTCATTCACAAACGGCAGGTGGCAACACTAGCATACAAAGAGTGTTGGGGAGACGCGGAAACTGCACTCGTCCTGATGCAGAACGGAACGATTAATCTGACGTCCAAATGGGAATGATCATTGGCTTCCGGGCCAGAGGTGTAAGCACTTCCGAAGCGGCTAAGTCTGTAAACTGTTTGCGTGCCGCCGTGGTTAAAGTATACACCGTGCATGGCGGTATAAACTTTAACCACGGCGGCATATATCGTATATACCGTGCATGGCAAAGACTGGCTGTTAAACCTGTATAACCATTGTCTACATCTACATCTACATTGATACTCCGCAAGCCACCCAACGGTGTGTGGCGGAGGGCACTTTACGTGCCACTGTCATTACCTCCCTTTCCTGTTCCAGTCGCGTATGGTTCGCGGGAAGAACGACTGTCTGAAAGCCTCCGTGCGCGCTCTAATCTCTCTAATTTTACATTCGTGCTCTCCTCGGCAGGTATAAGTAGGGGGAAGCAATATATTCGATACCTCATCCAGAAACGCACCCTCTCGAAACCTGGCGAGCAAGTTACACCGCGATGCAGAGCGCCTGTCTTGCAGAGTCTGCCACTTGAGTTTATTAAACATCTCCGTAACGCTATCACGGTTACCAAATAACCCGGTAACGAAACGCGCCGCTCTTCTTTGGATCTTCTCTATCTCTTCCGTCAACCCGACCTGGTACGGATCCCACACTGATGAGCAATACTCAAGTATAGGTCGAACGAGTGTTTTGTAAGCCACCTCCTTTGTTGATGGACTACATTTTCTAAGCACTCTCCCAATGAATCTCAACCTGGTACCCGCCTTACCAACAATTAATTTTATATGATCATTCCACTTCAAATCATTCCGCACGCATACTCCCAGATATTTTACAGACGTAACTGCTACCAGTGTTTGTTCCGCTATCATATAATCATACAATAAAGGATCCTTCTTTCTATGTATTCGCAATACATTACATTTGTCTATGTTAAGGGTCAGTTGCCACTCCCTGCACCAAGTGTCTATCCGCTGCAGATCTTCCTGCATTTCGCTACAATTTTCTAATGCTGCAACTTCTCTGTATACTACAGCATCATCCGCGAAAAGCCGCATGGAACTTCCGACACTATCTACTAAGTCATTTATATATATTGTGAAAAGCAATGGTCCCATAACACTCCCCTGTGGCACGCCAGAGGTTACTTTAACGTCTGTAGACGTCTCTCCATTGATAACAACATGCTGTGTTCTGTTTGCTAAAAACTCTTCAATCCAGCCACACAGCTGGTCTGATATTCCGTAGGCTCTTACTTTGTTTATCAGGCGACAGTGCGGAACTGTATCGAACGCCTTCCGGAAGTCAAGAAAAATAGCATCTACCTGGGAGCCTGTATCTAATATTTTCTGGGTCTCATGAACAAATAAAGCGAGTTGGCTCTCACACGATCGCTGTTTCCGGAATCCATGTTGATTCCTACATAGTAGATTCTGGGTTTCCAGAAATGACATGATACGCGAGCAAAAAACATGTTCTAAAATTCTACAAGAGATCGACGTAAGAGATATAGGTCTATAGTTTTGCGCATCTGCTCGACGACCCTGGCTTTTTTCGAGATCCCGAAATTATGGCGCAAGGCACGCATGATTGCGATACTAAAACCTGGAAAGTCACCAACGGAACCGAAGAACTTCAGGCCAATATCTCTCCTTTTCCACCTCTATAAGATCCCAGAGAGAACTTTTCTTCACCGCTTAACTGCGGTAGTTTATCCACTTCTTATCTCGCAGCAAGCTGGCTTTAGACCAGGCAAGAATTGCACCTCACAAATCCTTTATCTTTCTCAGTTCATAGAAGATGGGTTTGAGCAGAGAAAGACAACAGGTGTACCTTTTGTTGACTTTTCGGCGGCCATTGACACCGTAAACCACAGAGTGTTATTGCACAAAATCTACACCCTGACTAACGACTACGCGCTGACAAGGATAATTGCAACACTCCTACAAAATAGACGTTTCTTCGTGGACTTCCAAGGAAAATGCAGCCGAAGGAGAACTCAAAAGAATGGTCTCCCTCACGGAAATGTACTGTGACCTATTTTATTTAATGTGTACACTAACGATCAACCACAGCCTCAGGGATGCAAAAGCTTCATATATGCTGATGGCCTTGCTCTAGCTGCCCAGGGCAATCGGTTTGAAGGTGCAGAGATAATGCTTACACATGGTACTTCCTATGAAAAGAATCAACTCGCACGCAATCCTAAGAAAACGCAAGTCCATCTGAAACGTAAACAAGCTGACACGAAACTTGAAATATTCTGGAACGGAGTTGCACTAGAATATTGTTCCCACCCCGAGTATTTGGGTGTCACTCTCGACCGTACACTGACCTACAAGGAACACTGTCTGAAGCTGAAGCAGAAAGTATCCTCCAGAAACTGCCTTCTTCGGAAACTGGCAGGATCGAACTGGGGTACACATCCACAAACATTAAGAACAACAGCTCTTGCCTTATGCTATTCTGCAGGAGAGTATGCTAGCCCAGTGTGGAACAATTCAGTACATGCAAAGCAGGTTGATGTAGCCTCAAATGACAGCTGTAGGATTGTTACAGGCTGCCTAAGGCCAACCCCCATGGACAAAGTTTAATGCCTTGCTGGGATTGCTCCATGTCACATCAGAAGAGAGGTCACCGCTAACACCGAGAGGCATAAATCAAATACAGTGACCTCACATCCACTCTTTGGACATCAACCTGCCAAGCCAAGACTGAAGTCCAGGAAGAGTTTCCTAACAACTTATAACGATATGTTTACGTAATGTGTATACATAAACATACAGTTATAAATGTCCCCGCTCGTAGTCGCTAATTATAACAATATGTTTACTTTTGTGCTGTAACATATAGCTATAATCAGCGGTGGAAATATATTTGCGAACGCCGACCGTGTGCGGCTGTCTCTTGTTGGATCGTCTGATCAGTCGGAAGTTGCATTGCAGAGGAGAGTAAATGCCTATTCAAAATATACTTATTTTTGGATAGCTCAACATGAATTTCCTAAGGGACCGTAGTTTATCATGCATTTATCAGTAGAATATGGTGCGGAGAAAATATTTCGCCATCTGCAACTTCCGTCCGATCTCGACGAAAGAATTCGTGACTGTGAACTCTCTATGTTGTGGCGTAGGTTAACAGCCACGCCACTCGGAAGTAGCCGAAAGGCACGCGTTAACTCACGCAGGCTAGAGATAGGTCTGAAACAGGATACGTAATGAATGCTATAAAGAAAAGTACGTAGCTGCTGGAATACTTAACTTTAATCCATCCTTGTTGTACATCGCTATTGACGATACAAGTGAGACTCTGTAGATTCAGGCAATAAACTACTAATGGCGCCTTGCTAGGTCGTAGCCATTGACTTAGCTGAAGGCTATTCTAACTATCTGCTCTGCAAATGAGCGAGGCTTCATCAGTGTGCATCGCTAGCTACGTCGTCCGTACAACTGGGTGAGTGCTAGTCAGTCTCTCGAGACCTGCCGTGTGGTGGCGATCGGTCTGCGATCACTAACAGTGGCGACACGCGGGTCCGACATGTACTAATGGACCGCGGCCGATTTAAAGCTACCACCTAGCAAGTGTGGTGTCTGGCGGTGACACCACACTCTATTTGGCAGAAACATAAAGAAAATTAAATAACTTCATGAAAGAGTGAGACATAGATTCTATAATAAGTAAATAGTCCATATACCAGTTCCATTTAACTCTGAATTTATGGCAATTTATAGATGAACTTACACTGCAGTGAAGGATTTAATATGGACGCCGTTTTGACTGGCACTTCTCATAATTCCTTTGACGTTTTCACATACACGTCGCACAATAAATCTGCTGCTATGCCGTATTGGACTTTTAGTGTTGCACTTTTACTTCACACTAAAATAATATTATTTTTAACAGTAATAATACGGCGGGAAGACATGCGCGTCCGACACAAGTTACAAGAGACAAGAGAAAAATGAGTAACTGAGTAACTGTTCATCAAGAATATCTCGTACATCAAAAATAATGTGTAAAAGTGTTCTTCTTCTGTCCATTTTTCGCGCTGCGGTTTTCAAAGTCAGTAACTCAGTGCAACTCAGACAGCGCTTCGACAATAAACACGTTATGTCACAGGTCGTTCAACTTTTACATTCTCACAACATTATTTGCTAACTGTAGCTGTTGCCGAGCGACTGCTCGGTTAGTGAATGATTTAAAATGATAAGGCAATCACATAATGTTACAAACTTCACAGCCCTCAGGGGAGTCAGCTGCGGCTACCCGACTCATCAAATGGAAAGAAAGATGCTAACACCTGTCAAACTGGTTGATACCACAAGAATCCCTGCCGCCTGGACACATGGAGAAATGGGTCATCTGGAATTCTATGAACAGACTACGGACCGAAGTCGCAAGATCGAGGGACTATCTCCTTAAATGGAACTTCCAACCGCCAACTGCCGACACAATACTTTGCGAATGCGGTGAATTTCAGACAACCTGGCAGCTCTTCAAATGTAACTCATGCCCAACCAGCTGTAATATGAAGGACTTAACGTCTGCAGCACCCAATGCTATCAAAGTTGCCCGATTCTCGGTGAATACTGTATAGTTTTCTTTGTATGTATTGTATATGTGTTCATTTTAGTGTACCTCTGACGCGAATAAAGAAAGACCGTGCATGGCAAAATGGTGCTATCCAAAACCGAGCCGAGGCAACTGTGGTCCACCATGGGTCATAGATGACAGATGTGAACGAAGTCTGCGAAGATTTGTACGAACGAGTGCAGGGGAACAGACGTACAACTGTTGAGCAGCTGACCGCCTAGGCGAACCAAGGGGCTACCAAATGTGTCCCCTCAACGACCATTCAGCGAACACTGCTGGGTATGGGCCTCCGCAGCAGACGCCTAGTTCATGCAACCTCGCTGACTACAGTTCATCGGTGACAAACGCTGGAATTTGCATACCAGTTCACAATTGGACGTCCTCTGGGTGGTGACACCTGACCTTTTCAGATGAACCACGTTTTATGCGCCATCAGACAGAAGGGCGTTGGCTTGTACGGTGTGAAAGCAAGCACCTTGCAATAATCTTCGGAAGGGTCCAGATATTTTGTGACATTCCCTGGGAAATCTCGTCATTCTGGAAGGGACAGTGGATCAACAAAACTATGCATTCTCTTTGTTTTTCCTGGCACAATGGTATCTGTCACCAGGACTATCTAACTGTCAAACAGCTCGCAGCATACGTGCATGGTTCGAAGTGCACCAGATTGAGTTTACCGTACTCCCCAAGCCACCAAACTCCCCGGATTAAAACCCAAATGAGAATCTGTGGGACCACATCGATCAAGTTGTTCGCACCATGGATCCTCAAGCGAGAAACTGGAGTCGGCATGGCTCCACGTCCCTGTCGGTATCTTCCAGAACCTCACTGACTCTCTTCCTGCTCGTCTTGCAGCGGTCCGAGCTGCAAAAGGTGGTTATTCAAGATTTTGACAGGTGGTCACTTCAATGTGACTAGACAGTATACTTATGGTAGCGTGAGAGGTGGATTTTTATGTTCACATTTAGTAGATCAACTACTTACATTGTAGTGATGATTCTAATGTTATCTGAAAATAAGCACACTGACAAATTATTTGTTACCACCGGAGACATGATACTCATACAGTGTTAGTGTTTTTGCGGCCATGCCCTCTGCGCCCTGTGACATGCAGTGAGCAGACAAACGAGTGAGGTGATGGCGTCATTACCCAATAGAGACTGGACAGTTGTGGGTGGTATGGCTGTTCAGTAGTTACTGTTGTGTAGCATGAACTGACGATGACCTTTATGGTGCGGCCCATCTATCCTCAACTACAATCCATAACACTCGACGGCTGCTGCACCTTCTGTCGCCGTGCTGTTGCCTGTGTTATGTGATTCTGGCTGCGGTGGTTTTCTTCGACCTTTGACACAGTGGCATATGAAGAGCTGAGTGCACGGACGACCTCACGTTGCAGTGTCTCATATGTCGGGCACCCACGATGCAGCACTCGACTGTCTTGGGCCCACGGCCAGTACAAGTTATGATGTCACCACAGTCGCGAGACACGCCGTGATATTCCACTCGTCGTGACGACAGGAGCGATCTCTCTCCAATCTGTAACTCTAGTCCTCATAAATGATAACTTCTCATGGCGTTTTATCCAGTCAATGGCTGTGTGTCTCACCACTTATTATGTAAAAGGAAAAACTTTGCTTGCTTGCACAGGTTACGAATATCCTTGCAGAGAAAGGAATTTTTGTCGCCAACAAAATTATGGAAACACTAAAACCACAACACCATAATCATGTCTCATATGGTGTAGGAAAACCATTGGCATTCAAAACAGGTTGTAGTCGCGTCGGAATGGATAAATACAGGCCCTGTATGCTTGTCACGGGAATCTTATACCATTCTTCCTGTAAAACACTGTCAAGGTCAGGTAACGATGATGCAGGTGGATAGCGATCAAGCACCCTTCTCTGCGGCTTACGAGTGCGACACTCAGTCCTGCACTGATTTTTGCAGCTGTCGCCCTCTTATTTTTCGTCACATATTTTTCGTCACAATCCTGTCATGATGACTCAGTACACGATTTTGTCCGCTTTGGGGCTTAGCGCATCATGTTTTTCCGTATTCCCTGTATACGATAAACCTTGGATACGGTGACCCACGGAGAATCAGACACTTGGGCCGCCTTGCCGGCCGCAGTGGCCGAGCGGTCCTAGGCGCTACAGTCTGGAACCACGCGACCGCTACGGTCGCAGGTTCGAATCCTGCCTCGGGCATGGATGTGTGTGATGTCCTTACGTTAGTTAGGTTTAAGTAGTTCTAAGTTCTAGAGGACTGATAACCTCAGAAGTTAAGTCCCATAGTGCTCAGAGCCATTTTTTGAACCATTTTTTTTGGGTTACGGTAGTGCCCACCACACGAGCACCAACAGTTTGCCGTCGTTCGAGTTCTCTTAGACCGACACAGGGCACTCACAAGTATTGTTCGTGGTCAGATGCAACAGCTTAAGCTGCAGTCTTGGCTAGAATACGCATTTATGTTCAAGCATTCATTTCTCTCAGTTTTTCCATATTTTTTTATCCCTTGCACATCTTCCAATAGCCACGTGAATTTTGTGGGCTGTAAGCTTTGTCCGTAAGCGAACTGCAGAGCCTGAACGTCATTACGTCGCTTGCGACGAGTGTCGCAGCTCGGATGCCGCTAATTATTTTTCTGTAAGAGACCAAATTGACAACCATAGCTTTTTTCTAGGTATCGCACTGCAGTTGATCGTATCGCCAAGTCCCTGTTTTAATAAAGTATCCTACGCTGCCGCAGCATTGCGAAATACCTTTCTTGTACACCAAACTGCTAAGTCCCAAAAACATCGAATTTGGAGCTGCGACATGAACCAAATCAGCGAAATCAGTGAAATATTTTTACGGACAAAATTTTTGTTGTTCCTTTCTGGTGCCTAATGTTTAATCTTCATTATTTTTTAGGGAATTCAATTATCAATCATAGGTACTCATTCTCCGAGACGTACCTACGAGAAGATTTAAAAAATAAGTTACGCATTATTGTGGCAGACAAATAAGATTTTTCTAAATGCTGCATTATACTTCACAGTGACACAGATACGTCACACTATTTTTAAACATAATCATCATGTCTTTATAAACAACGGTCGGAGCTTTCTACCAATCGTTTAATACCTCGACAATAGATATGTACTCCTAGGCCACGGACGCATTTAAGAATCGTTGTGTGAACATGCTCGTCGTTGGAAAATCTCTTTTTCCGCAAGATAGTCTTTCAGCTTATCGAAAAGATGGAAATCACGTGTTGCAAGATCTTCATTCGTCCTGGCCAGCATCACCCACGTGTGTGTGGTCTTCGTCAAACTGCTGGCACCGTTTCATTACATACTGGACGCGACATCTAATTTGGCACAGAATTTCAAGGCGAATCTGTGTGCAATTTAGACATTTGCCGCCAAGAGTCGCACTTTACCGCGTACTTCAACTTTGAAGTACAGGGAGTTTCTAAATTAGTAATATATGAGTAACATTTAAACTAGAAAAGGGTAAATAACGTACAGAAATGTTTACATAGCACTGAAGTTTTATTTAGAAATGTTGCATGCGGCTACCGTAAATCTTTGTTACAGCTTACAGCGCAATAACCTTTGCCTTAGGTGAGTCCCAAACATTGTAATGTTGATGCATGTGCAATGTTGATGCATTAATTTGTTCTGAAAGCGGTGCTGATATTCAAGACAATAAAAGCGGGTCAAAAGCTGTGAGCTATCTGGGGAAGTTAACCTTGCATTACTGAGCAACTGTTTCACCAGGTATCCAGTCTAGCTTACTAAATTCCCAACCAGACTAACATTAATTATAATCTTTTAGTAGTCATCTTACGATAACCGGTGATTATATATATATATATATATATATATATATATATATATATATATATATATATATAAGACAATTTAAATAAAAAGAAATAAATCAGTTTATATTTGGACATTTATTTTAACATTGATCATTGTTCCGTTAAAATTTCAGCATATTAAACTTGATTCATAACTAGACTGGTGCCTTATTTAGGATTGTGAAAATGTGAGTGTGTAATCTTACGGAACACATCAAATATGGAGCCAAGATTGGGAGACTGCATACAACACTGCATTCATAAAGTAACACACGAAGAACGTTGAAACATATGCAAGAGGAAATTAACCACAACCAAACGATTCAGTTTTCACCCAAAGAAGTTACGTTCGTAGCGCAATCCGTCATGAAATTACCACACACTGGTATACTAAATTAATGCTAACCTTCTGTGAAATCTTCCCAAAAAGAATAGCTGAGGGCTACTTTGATGATTACTCTACATGCTTCACGTGGTCAACTTAGTTTACACAAAGAGTGTAACTCCACAATAATTTTGATAATTAAAATAAATTACATCGAAACACAAATTACAAAAGAAAAACCTCGAACTGGTTACTATCGTCTTACTATTAACCTGATGGGTCAAACAATTGTATAAACACATGGTACTGGTCTCACAAAGTACACCCCACGTGGGTTGAACATAAAGAAAAGTTGCTATATTGAAAAATATTGTCAAGACGAGACGTTATAATCTCATGCACATTCGCATTTAAGATTGATGATCTTAGTTAGAGTTACGGATCACCCACACGTGGTTCCACTTTACTCACAAAGTAGTGACAAAGCAACTACTGGTAGATATTCTGAACTTCACACTCGACTTATACTGCGTTGCAATTGAAGATAACATTAGATATTTTAGATCTAAACATGAAATAAAGGTGATTAAATTTTCAGTTGGGCTGAACTTAAGAAATCCATTGTTCTACAGACAGCACAGATGCGCTTAGCCGGAGATCTTACCACTTCAGACGCTCGCTGCGGTCAGACTGACCTGGGCCCCTACCAAGCGTGCTTCACAGATACCAACGGAAGTGACCAGAGAGGCAGCTTCCTATACCAACATAACAAGGGACAGACAGGACCATACCAAGAATAGAAACCTCTTTGCTTTTAGAAAGTGTAGCTACCTGTTCCGACGTTGGTCCTACTGTTCTCTAGCAGATAGGCTTGTCTGCTACCATCAAGCATGGAACTAGAAATACATTTGCTCGTTCATCCTTTCACATAGAAGGGAAGGGGCATGACAGTATCTTATCATATACAGTATATAAAAGAAAGTGGATGTAGGTTCCGTATGAGACTGTGTGACATGAATTACATATAAGCTGTTTTTTAAAGTGTAGTAATGTGACAGATCGTTCTTGATTATGTGTAAAAGTAAAACGTTCCACTGCTCAGTCTCCTCCCAGATAGAGTCAGAAACACCACAGTAAATTTAGAAATGGAATGTATGCTGTAAATGACAACAGATTTAAGAAATTAACATGAAAGGAACCCAACAGAGACCTTTCAACATGTTCGATTACATGCTGTGGTTTCTGCGCCCCCATATCCGAACATTATGCCGAACAATTTTATCGCGGGTGTGGAAGATGGCTTCGTCACTTAACACAATTTTATTAAGAAAAATCATCTTCAGTCTGCATTTTGCTAAATATTTGTCACTTTCTCTTCAAGCTTGCAACAGTTCCACTTTGTAGGGTTTGAATGACAGGCGTTTCCATAATGGCTTCCACACTGCAAAACTACGCATATTCAATTCTAAGCTGGTACGTTTCGTTGATTTACACGGACTACGAACGTAAGACTGCAGAGCTTTCTCAATTGCCGCATCAGAGATTGCTGGCCTTTCTTGACCCGACGTCCCATCTGATACCCAGCCGGTATTGTACCAATTAATAACAATTTGTCTTGGAGTTGGCTGCTTGCGTTATTTAGTTTCGAATTGTCTCTGAAAAGTAATAGAGGATTTGAATTCATGAAACCATAAACAATATTGCGCACTGTAATCTCCCCCTCCCCCTTTGTTGTTGTCGCTACTATTATCGATGATAAAATCTTTTCAAAAAATACGAGAAGAGTAAGATTTACAACAAACTTTTTACTTATCTTCTTTTGTCGTAATTGGGTCCAGTTCTTCATGTCTAGGGGTCTGATTCCTGAAGTTGAAATTTTCACATTTTACGTTCTCATGTCCCAATTAGCATAAACAAATTTGATGAATGTCTGTACAGATATTTTGTTTTCTTCATGTTTATTTGCTTCACATTTTACTATATCACACTGTCTTTTGAATTTTCACATTAACAAAGCCGAAATTAAATTGTGTTTCCAAAATACAAAAACACGTCCGCTCACGTCAGAGGTGTGTCCACTACTACCTGCCCACTCTGCGGTAATAAAACATTCCAAAGGGTTTAAAAACTTTTTTTACATATGAATTTCTATTAATTTATAAATGAATCCAGAAATAAACATAATAAACAGTACCAGATTGCGTAATTAATGATAGAAATTTTAAGTGTGCCAAATATTTCGTAATTTCAAATGTCACTCAAAAAAAAAATTATTTTAACTGTACATGCAGAGCTAGTACATATCGATTGTAACAACGAAAATAAAGTAATTCAATGTCATAGTTTTTAGCTTGGAATATAACATATTGTGTATAAAATTATAAGAAATTATTCAGATAAACAGTTGAGATAACACTGACCTGTCCAAAATTCGAAAATTAGTTCTGGTAAAAAAAGTAATGCTAGAGGGAGACGTCCCTTTACAGCATGTTCTACACCGTTATACGACTTTGTGATGACTGTTGGAATTATTCATTCGCACATGTCATCTAGTAGGAACGTTGAAAGTAACGGTGTAAAGCGGGAGTAAAACATGAAGATACTGCATTCAGTGCTATACCAAACGTTCCTGTAAGTTATTTACCCTCTTCACAATTAATGGTTACTTTTATACAACTAATTTATAAAGAGTCTGATTCCAATGGCCTCGTCATTTCACTTTCGCTCTGTGGTTCGCTTGTCATCTGCACCGCAGCAGAGACGTGTGCGCATGAAATCCGGAACATGTACTGCCATCCTGGGTCGGGCATGTATGTCTGTGATGTTCTTAGGTTAGTTAGGTTTAAGTAGTTCTAAGTCTAGGGGACATGATCTCAGATGTTAAGTCCCACGATGCTCAGAGCCATTTGAACCATTTTTTACTGCCATTTGGCAATGCGCCATACGTGTTGCACAGTAGTCTTAGCATGTGACGACATGTGTAACATACTTTATGAAGTCCCTTGGTACCAGTACTGCATTTTCCTATTGCGACTACTTTAGTAAAAGCCAAAAGATATCTGTATTATCCGCAACCAGTGGCTCTGACTGTCGTACACAAATCTCTGTATCAGACCGACTGTCTCCAGCGTTAGCGTCGTGGTTATTATGCGGGATGGGTGTTGGAGGACTCGTTTGGGAATGCCGGTTTTTCCCAATGCACAATGTCTTTCTTGTAACGTCGCCCACTGTTTGGCATCTCTGCGACACTCTCGTGTTAACTGGAGCACCATCAAGTAGCAGCCACATAACCCTTCGAATCATCAAATGGCACTTCTTGCAGCAAGAGAGGCAGAGTCACCCACAAGAAACGCCGACAGTTCTGGCCTGTTTGGCGACGAGGAAGGAAGACAGGCCCCAAATACGGTCGCCAATTATCGCGGCGCACACATTACGGTTGCGCATATGCTAATGATTCACTGTCACCATAACATGGGGGTTCTGCATACAGTTCCACAGATTTAAGAAAGTTGAAGATACCACTCAACGTAAAGGTGGCCTCATCTGTGAATAGGATGAATGAATGACACAAATCCCGGATTCGTGGTTGCCTGGTGAAGAAACCAGTGAGAAAAGTGCTCCCGATGTGGAAAGTCCTGCACGCACTGCTAGTAATAATGGTAGTAACAATGTCATGGAGAATGTTCCACACGTTCGTCTGGCTTACCCTGTACTGGCGGCCCAACTGCCTGTTACTGACACGGCGGTCGCCTTCCACAGTGTTAATCACATTTTCCTCCGAGTCTGGTGTCCGAACATTTCGGGTACTTCCTTCACGGTTTTCTGCTTTCTGAAACGACCCTGTCGCAGACTAACGGCGAACACTGTTGCAAACATTGAACGCTGTGGCTGTTGTCGGAGGGGGTAGGTCTCCTGATACAAACTTGCTGCTGTCCGACAGTTGCCACTTGCCTTTCCACACGTAAACACCATGTCGGCAAGCTCTCGGTTCGAATACGGAACCATTGTGTATAACACTGTATTACATCCACTACAAGGTGCGTCAGCACGAGAAGTGAATCGGACACAACACTGCCATTTACTATGGCAAGAGAGGACACTAGGGCTGACGTGTGAGGAACAGTGCAAACCTCTACAAGGAAACCCTGCACACTGTAACTGTGGCTCCATGGTAAAGCGCGTATTAGAATAATCAGCAAAAAGAACTATTTGAACTTCGTCTATATACGATGACAGAGCATTTAACGAACACTACTGCCCATTAAAATTGCTACACTACGAAGATGACGTGCTACAGACGCGAAATTTAACCGACAGGAAGAAGATGCCGTGATATGCAAATGATTAGATTTTCAGAGCATTCACACAAGCTTGGCGCCGGTGGCGACACCTACAACGTACTGACATGAGGAAAGTTTCCAACCGATTTCTCATACACAATCACCAGTTGACCGGCGTTGCCTGGTGGACCTTTGTTGTGATGCCTCGTGTAAGGAGAAGGAATGCGTACCACCACGTTTCCCACTTTGATAAAGGTCGGATTGTAGCCTATCGCGATTGCGGTTTATCGTATCGCGACACTGCTGCTCGCGTTGGTCGAGATCCAATGACTGTTAGCAGAATATGGAATCGGTGGGTTCAGGAGGGTAATACGGAACGCCGTGCTGGATCCCAACGGCCTCGTATCACTAGCAGTCGAGATGACTGGCATCTTATTCGCATGGCTGTTACGGATCGTGCAGGCACGTCTCGATCCCTGAGTCAACAGATGGGGGCGTTTGCAAGACAACAACCATCTGCACGAATAGTTCGACGACGTTTGCAGCAGCGTGGACTATCAGCTCGGAGACCATGGCTGCGATTACCCTTGACGCTGCATCACAGACAGGAGTGCCTGCGATGGTGTACTCAACGACGAATCTGGGTGCACGAATGGCAAAACGTAATTTTTTCGGATGAATCCAGGTTCTGTTTACAGCATCATGACGGTCGCATCCATGTTTGGCGACATCGCGGTGAACGCACACTGAAAGCGTGTATTCGTCATCGCCATACTGGCGCATCACCCGGCGTGATGGTATGGGGTGCCATTGGTAACACGTCTCGGTAACATCTTGTTCGCATTGACGGCACTTTGAACGGTGGACGTTACATTGCAGATGTGTTACGACCCGTGGCTCTACCCTTCATTCGATCCCTGCGAAACCCTACATTTCAGTAGGATAATTCACGGCCGCATGTTGCAGGTCCTGTACGGGCCTTTCTGGATACAGAAAATGTTCGACTGCTGCCCTGGCCAGCACATTCTCCAGATCACTCACCAATTGAAAACGTCTAGTCAATGGTGGCCGAGCAACTGGCTCGTCACAATACGCCAGTCACTGCTCTTGATGAACTGTGGTATCGTGTTGAAGCTGCATGGGCAGCTGTACCTGTACACGCCATCCAATCTCTGTTTGACTCAATGCCCAGGCGTATCAAGGCCGTTATTACGCCCAGAGGTGGTTGTTCTGGGTATTGATTTCTCAGGATCTATGCACCCAAACTGCGTGAATATGTATTCACATGTCAGTTCTAGTATAATGTATCTGTCCAATGAATACCCGTTAGTTATCTGCATTTCTTCTTGGTGTATCAATTTTAATGGCCAATAGCGTATTTATAACGAGAACAACAGCAGAGCATATATCGATTTATGGTGAACATTTTCTACTTGTAAGTTGCTATTTTGCATTATGCATTCTTTTATTCAGATAGGACAAGAACCATTTACCTGAAAGATAACTGATACGATAATATTTGAACTTTCCTAGGAAAAATATTGTGAACTGCACAATCAAAACATTAGCTTTTGTTTCATATTCTCAAATGGGGTACAGGGTGTCATTTGGCTTTAGAGACGCTCGCGAAGATATATCGGCAACGCCAACGCATCTCGTGTGCAGCGTTGGTGCCGAGATGTATGAGGGTGATAGCGGCGACTTTTGTTTTGGCCAGCGCCGTAATGACGTAGGGTGTGTTCCGCGCGCGCCAGCCGTCCTCGGGTCTCCGGAGATCGTGACCGGCCGCGGCGTGGCGAGGAGAGGCGTAGCCACGCGCTGCGCCGGGCGCACATCCGCCAGCGGGCGATGCCCACCAGTCGAGCGACACCCACGCTGTGGGCCGCGCAGCGCCGCGCCTGTGGGAAACTGCCGCCTGCGCCGCTGCTCCGTTCAGCTCTATTTTCATCAGTTTATTTATCTTCCAAAAGACCGCGTCTCCAAGACAACAAACACTTTTTTGGACTTGACTGAAGACTGAAACTAAGTTTGGACAACGGCAGTATGCTTTATGTCGAAATTAAAACTTTCTTGAAATTCGCCTTTTAAGCCATTTTAAAGTGATACTGATATATGCATGTGCGACAGCAACATTTCTGAAGTGACAGTTTTTCAGCATCGCGTGAGTGTCCAAGTTAGTGCCTGGAAACAAGCAACGTCTGGAACATGTAAACACAACAGAAGATAAGAAGGAATCGCATATAGCTTTTCTGCAGACCTCCGTAGCCCCGAAGGTATGAGCAGATGGAGCAGGTTCCCAGCTATGTGACTGGCTCGATGACTTCTTAAGTAAAAGAATCCAGTATGTTGTTCGCGACGTCGAGTGTTCGTCACAGACAAGCCTTTCCTCAGAAGTGTCGTGGCGAAGTGTGGTAGGATGACTATTATTTTCTATTTACATAAACGATCTGGCGGACAGGATCAGCAGCAATATGCCGTTGTTTGCTATCATGCTGTGGTACACAGGAAGGAGTTGAGTGATTGTAGGAGGATACAACATCTACATCTGCATGGATACTCTGCAAATCACACTTCAGTGCCTGGCAGAGGGTTGATCGAACCACCTTCACAACAGCACTCTATTATTCCACTCACGAACAGCACGGAAAAAACTAACAGGTATATCTTTCCGAGCGAGCTCTGATTTCCCGCATTTTATTTTGATGATCGGGGTCAATAAAATATTTTTGTATTCGGAGGAGAAGGTTGGTGAATGAAACTTCAAGGGAAGATTCCACCGCTACGAAAAACGTCTTTGTTTTAATGGTGCCCGTCGCAAATCCTGTAACATTTCAGTGACACTCTCTCCTCCATTTCGCGATAATACAAGACGTGCTGCTCTTCGTTGAACATTCTCCATGTCATCCGTTAATACTGTCTGGCGAGGATCCCGTACCGCGCAGCAGTACGCCAAAAGAGGACGAAGAAGCGTAGTATAGCAGTCTCTGTAGTAGATCCCTTGCATCTTGTAAGTCTTCTGTCTATAAAATGCAGTCTTTTGTTAGCCTTCCGCACAACTTTTTCTATGTTTTCTTTCCAATTTAATTTGTTCGTAATAGTACGAGGGTAATCCCAAAAGTAAGGTCTCCTATTTTTTTAAGTACATAGACCTGTTTATTTCTATAATGTTTTACATCAGTTTACGGCTTGAACATTTAGCTATTTTTCGACATAATCATCATTTCTGCCGATGCATTTTTGTAGACGCTGTGGCAGTTTTTGTATGCCCATGTCATACCAGCTCGCCGCCATCCTGTTCAGAAAGTTATGAACCTCTTCTTTCACCTCGTCGTCGGAGCTGAATCGCTTTCCAGCCAAATGTTCTCTTAATCTAGCGAACAGCTGATTGTCACTTGGCGCCAAATCAGGACTGTAGGGTGGGTGGGTGATTATGTTCCACTGAAACTGTTTCAGGAGAGCAACGGTTTTCCGAGCTATGTGTGTGCGAGCGTTGTCATGGAGAATGTGTACGCCCTTGCTCAACATTCCTATTCTCTGGTTCTGAATTGCCCGTTTGAGTTTTTTTTAGAGTCTCACAGTACCTGCCAGCGTTAATTGTGGTCCCAGTGGGCATAAAGTCGACCAACAATACCCCTTTCCGATCCCAAAAAAACTGTTACCATGACTTTACCGGCGGACTGCGTTTGTTTGAATTTCCGCGGCTTTGGCGAAGAAGGATGCCGCCACTGGCGTGATTGTTGCTTGGTCTCAGCTATAAAGTGGTATGTCCAGGTTTCGTCACCATAAAGTTGTCCTGTTCGGCTGCAAGGCGGTGAAGAAATGCGCGGGAAGCATCAACTCGTTCCCGCATGTGGTCCTCATTCAGCATGCGTGGCATCCATCTTGCGCACACCTTCCGGTAGTTCAATGTTTCCGTAAAAATTCTGTGAGCGGTGCTTCGAGAAACACAAGGATCCAACGTGCAGAGATCATCCAGGGTGATCCGCCGATCTTCACACATGCTTTGCTCAACCTTCAACATTATCTCCTCAGAAAGTGACGGTCTCCCGCTCCTTTGTTCGTCGTGAATTTCGGTCCGACGAGCTGCAAACTCTCTACACCACTTACGAACATTTTTGACATCCATCCACGACTCACCATAAACTTCCGTCAATTGGCGATGAATTTCAATCAGCGCAGTGCCCTTTGCGTTCAAAAACCGAATAACTTCGCGCAATTCGCACGGGAGCTCCATTCTCAACGGCTGCCAAGTCAAGACTGAGCGCGTCAGCGGGGCATGCGCATGTTTACACACAGCGCTTGAAACACTCTTCATAACAGTGTGACCAACTGTCACACAGAGTAGGAGACTTTACTTTTGGTATTACCCACGTAATTCGTAGGTATTTAGTCGAATTTACGGCCTTTAGATTACACTGATTTATCATGTAACCGAAGTTTAACGGATTCCTTTTAGCACTCATGTGGATGACCTCACACTTTTCACTATTCAGAGTCAACTGCCAATTTTTGCACCATTCACATGTCTTTTCTAAATCGTTTTTCATTGTTTTTATCTTCTGATAAACGACAGAGTCATCTGCAAACAACCTAAGACGGCTGCTGAGATTGTTTCCTAAATCGTTTATATAGATAAGGAACAGTAGAGAGCCTAAAACACTACCTCTGCGAACGCCAGAAATCACTTCTGTTTTACTCGATGACTTTCCGTCAATTACTAGAAACTGTACCCACTCTGACAGGTAATCACGAATTCAGTTACATAACTGAGATGGTATTCCATAAGCTCACGGTTTCACTACAACCCGCTTGAGTCAAATGCCTTTTAGAAATCCAGAAATACGGAATCAATTTGAAATCCCTTCGTGTGTGTAAAGAGCTAGTTGTGTTTCACAAGAAATATGTCTTAGACAATACTCACAAATGGTTCAAATGGCTCTGAGCACTATGGGACTTAACTTCTAAGGTCATCAGTCCCCTAGAACTTAGAACTACTTAAACCTAACTAACCTAAGGACATCACACACATCCATGCCCGAGGCAGAATTCGAACCTGCGACCGTAGCGGTCATGCGGTTCCAGACTGTAGCGCCTTTAACCGCTTGGCCACCCCGGCCGGCACAAAACTTACAGTAGCTGTGAAGAATGGCAGCTAGCTCTAAATATAGAAAAATGTAATTTAATGTGGAAGATTAGGAGAAACAAAGCAGTAATGTTCTGATACAGCATTAATAGTGTCCTGCTTGACACACTGTCGTCGTTTAAATACCCGGGCGCAGCGTTGCAAACCGATATGATATGAAACGAGCATGTAAGAACTGTAGGGAAGGCGAATGGTAGAGTTCAGATTATTGGGAGAATTTTGGGAAAGCGAGGGAGACTGCATACGGATGCTAGTGCGACCTATTCTTAAGTTCTGCTCGAGTGTTTGGGATCTGTACCAGGTCGGATTATTGGAAAGCATCGACGCAGTTCAGCGCCGGGCTGCTAGATTTGTTACCGTTAGGTTCGAACAACACGCAAATGTTACAGAGACGCTTTGGGAACTCAAACGGGAATCCATGAAGGGAAGACGACGTTGTTTTTGACGAAAACTATTGAGACAATTTACAGAACTGGCTTTTGAAGCTGAATGCAGAACGGTTCAAATGCCGCCAACATACATTTCGCCTAAGGACCACGAAGATAAGGTTTTGCCTCGCTCAATTTGTGAGTTGAACGCACCGTACGTTGGCTTGCGGAGTATATATGTATATGTAGATGAACGGTTAGCATCACTGCCTTTGGTGTGGAAGGACACGTGTTCCATTCCCAGTACCTCCTCAGAGTTAGTCTGAGTTAGGGAGTTCTACACTCATACTCATAAATTAAGCATAATGCTGATACGTGGTGAAACGCTCTGGTGGGCGGCTTGCGGGTTTAAATCGCCACGGGGTGTGACCATGCCGTGCATTTGACGTGCGGTCGTCGCACGGTGGGGGCAGCAGTCCACATACGCAGAGGTGTTGGTGCATGTCAGTGTACGGTGCAATAAGTAAGTGTGCAGACTTTTCAGTAGTGCTAATGGTGGCTGTGTGTTGAAAATGGCTCAAAGAACACATATTGAAGACGTAATGAGAGGTAGAATACTAGGGCGACTGGAGGCTGGTCAAACACAGCAGGTCGTAGCACGGGCCCTCCGTGTGCCACAACGTGTGATCTCAAGATTATGGCAACGATTCCAGCAGACAGGAGACGTGTCCAGGCGCTACAGTACGGGAAGTCCACAGGGTACAACACCACAAGACACAAGAAGACCGATGTCTCACCGTCAGTGCCCGCAGACGGCCACGGAGTACTACAGGTAGCTTTGCTCGAGACCTTACCACAGCCACTAGAACAGTTGTCTCTAGGCACACAGTCTACAGACGGCTGAACAGACATGGTTTATTCGCCCGGAGACCTGCAAGGTGCATTCCACTGACCCCTGGTCACCGGAGAGCCCGTAAAGCCTGGTGTCAAGAACACAGTACATGGTCACTGGAACAGTGGTCCCAAGTTATCTTCACGGATGAGTCCAGGTATAGTCTGAAGAGCGATTCTGGCCGGGTTTTCATCTGCTGTGAAACAGGAACCAGATACCAACTCCTTAATGTCCTTGAAAGGGGCCTGTGTGGAGGTCGTGGTTTGATGGTGTGGGGTGGGATTATGATTGGTGCACGTATACCCCTGAACGTCATTTACAGAGGAATCGTAACAGGTCAGGTGTATCGGTACGTCATTTTCCACCAGTATGTCCGCCTTTTCAGGGATGCAGTGGGTCCCACCTTCCTCCTGATGGATGATAAAGCACGGCCCCATCAAGCTACCATCGTGGGGGAGTACCTTGAAACAGAAGATATCAGGCGAATGGAGTGGCTTGCCTGTTCTCCAGACCTAAAGCCCATCGAGCACGTCTGGGATGCTCTCGGTCGACGTATCGCTGCACGTCTTCAAACCCCTAGGACACTTCGGGAGCTCCGATAGGCACTGATGCAAGAATGGGAGGCTATACCCCAGCAGCTGCTCGACCACCTGATCCAGAGAACTCCAACCCGTTGTGCGGCCTGTATACGTGTGCATGGTGATAATATCCCATATTGATGTCAGGGTACATGCGCAGGAAACCTGTGGCGTTTTGTAGCACATGTGTTTCGGGACGGTTTTCTCAACTAATCACCAATACCGTGGACTTACAGATCTGTGTCATGTGTGTTCCCTATGTGCCTATGCTATTAGCGCCAGTGTTGTGTACTGCCACGTTGTGTGGCACCACATACTGCAATTATCCTTAATTTATGAACATGAGTGTAGATCGGTGTCCACTCAGCCTCGTGAGACCAGATGAGGGGCAGCTTCAATAAAAAAAGGAGCGGCATCATCAGGATTCGTCTACTGGTAATAACAGCCGGAGAAATTGGCGACATTTTGATCAGAAGGACAACGATGATAGATGGCTCCTTGTACTGCCTTGTGAGCAGCAATCGGGCAGTGGCAGCAGACCTTAGGCCTAACCCTTGAGTGGTGTTTACGTTTACGTTGCTTATATGCATATCAGAGTACATGTGCGTCGACAGCAATTTCTACAATGAAAGTCTAAAACTCGCGTGTATTATGAACGATTTGGCATACGCACTACACAGAGTGAGTGCCAAAAGATGTAGCAAGCCTTTCATTTCATGAAAGGTACAAGATACCGAAAAGCGGTTTCCAAAAAATGATAGTACACAGACGGCCACATACTTGGTTGCATGCATAATACCGTTAACTCTTGTACCAAACGACAGAGTGAAACAACTATGTTTTTTATTTAAACGGGACAATATACTTTTCATAAGGAATTCGAAAGCTGTTAAAAACAAGACTACTGAGTGCGACGTTATCTAACGGTTATTCGTCTGAGTATTAGCTCTGTAACCAGCAGTCCACACGAGCAAACCAATTACGAATTTACCTGACGTTGCTTGTATATTAGGTAACTGTCCTATGCACGGCAATGTTTAAAAAGAATAGCTCGATAATGTCGTACGGTCGAGCCGCACACGTCTGCTTTCATGCCCAGCAGCTGACTCGCTACAAATAATAACTTTTAGCTGTGATCCTGCACTCAAATTGGCTATGCATTCGCTAGAATCGCGAATTAATAAAATAAACAAACACATTGAATAAAGATAAATGAATAGTTAATAAAAATGTTTCTATTCTAACATCTGTAATTGATATAGACACAAAGAATTATGTTGAATAAGTTTTATCCAAGAAAGTAAATCTCAAATAAACGGAAACAGGTGCTACAATATGAAATTAAAATATAGATAGAAAATAGCCTTATCAAATACAGTAAAGTTGCAGTGAGAGCTTTATGGAAATAGCAGCAGACTCCCCAAGCTAAATGGTCACCGAAGACTCGCGAAAACTAAGACCGTTTCATGACCACAATACACGAATACTCACCAGCTCAAATAATTCAGACTTCAGCATTAACATTTAAAAAACACGAAATACCACTAGTAGTAACTCACACTCCGTTCTCAATGTCGTGATGCAAGCGGAAAAAGAGTTCTGCACTGGAGCACATTCAGACCTTCCGAAAACTAAGTCGCACCAAAAATTAAAGTACTGTAGCGATCGTTACTGCCCAGAATCAGTAACCTATATGACCAAATCACGCACGTTACCACAGGCAGGTCTGTCTTCTTCCAGAATAAACATTAGAGTTCGAGGTCGCCTCATCATCCTTAAGTTCTACAGACATGATTTGACTCAACATGACCATTTTCCACGTTAAACACGTTAACTAATATATTGATGATGATGAAGTTCCATACTCTGGGGAGCGTAGCGGACGATGGGGGAGACCCGCACCGCCGACTAGGCAAGGTTCTAGCGGACGTGGTTTGCCATTGCCTTCTTCCGACCGTAATGGGGATGAATGATGATGATTAAACAACAACACCCAGTCATCTCGAGGCAGGGTTAATCCCTGACCTCGGCGGGAATCGAACGCGGGATCCCGTTCGTGGGAAGCGAGAACGCTACCGCAAGACCACGACTTGCGGACTTCTAACAAATTACAGCATCATTTGAATAAAGAAATGTTATAAACATTCAGTCACACTCCGATCGTTTAGAATAAATATAAATAATAGTTTGTTCATACTTCAATGAGCTAGTATTCTTGCCCAATTCACACATGTTAAATGAGAACAAATAGTCGTTAAATATTGTTTAAAAAACTTATTTGCGTTTCTTGATTGAAGTGTATTTTGGTTCTCTTTTCAATACTAGAGTCAGCTAACACATGCAAATAACCATTTCTTAAATTATCATGATTTTGCATTAGCAATTGTAATCAATCTAATGTATATAAATCATTGTTTGTTTGTTTGTCCGAATTTCATGTGCTGACATACCGTCCATGCGATTGTGGTGGAACTTTGTCTACCTATTGACTGCACTTGCGCGAAGTTCATAGACACAGTGCAATTAACTTGTTTGGGGGTAAGTACCACATACCTATCAAAGGGGAGGGGGTGAGGTGAAAAACAAGTGTAGCTCACCACGTGCGAATTCCGACACTTCAGTCATTCTTTATTAGAGAATAAGAGTACTTAGCAACAAGGATCAAACTTTACACATAATTTCAAATCCTTAAGAAACTTTTTCTCGCTCACAACTCCCACAAAATGATGAAAGGAAAAAATTTAAAGCTAACTACATTTTCGCTGTTCATGCGGTAAAACTGTAGCGTCAGGAATGACGATTTAATTCTTTACTTAGTCACTACTGAGTTTTTTCCTAATATATTTTCCATACAGTATTCACAAACACCACAAATGTACCTACATCATCATATCATTGTATGGCACATAATTCATTAGATATAACGTCATAAACGCTGAGATGAGTTGAAAAACAGCTGCATGATGCATGATGTTTTGATTTATTACGTCTTACTACCAACTGTATTCGAAAAAAAAAATGCAGAAAGTATCAAAATGTACACTGAGTGCTCCTACAAAATTGTATCATTCTACGAAATATTCTTCAGGAGATATGACGTTTAAAAATTGAGCTGCATGAAAATGAAACTGCAGGACGAAATTAGCCATCGATATATGTGAAATATATGTACGAATATGTGTGATGTACAATGAACAGCCTAAGAAACTGGTGCACCTGCCTAATATAGTGTAGAGCACCCGCGAGCACTTAGAAGTGCCGCAACAGAACGTGGCATGGACTCGACTAATGTCTGAAGTAGTGCTGGAGGGAATTTTCCATAAATCCGTAAGAGTACGAGGGAGTGGATATCTCTTCTCAACAGCACGTTGCAAAGCGTCCCAGATATGCTCAATAATGTTCATGTCTGGGGAGCTTGGTGGCCAGCGGAAGTGTTTAAACTCAGAAGAGTGTTTCTGGAGACACTCTGTAGCAATTCTAGACGTGTGGGGTGTCGCATTGTCCGTTGGAATTTCCCAAGTCCGTCGCAATGCGCAATGGACATGAATGGAAGCAGATGACCAGACAGGATGCTTACGTACCTGTTACGTTTCAGAGCCGTATCTAGACGTATCAGGGGTCCCACATCACTCCAACTGCAGAACACGCCCCACACCATTACAGAGTCTCCACCAGCTTGAACAGTCCCCTGCTTACATGCAGGGTCCATGGATTCATGGAGTTGTCTCCATCCATACCCGTACACATCCATCCGCTTAATACAATTTGAAACGAGACTCATCCGACTGGCAACATGTTTCCAGTCATCGGCAGTCCAATGTCGGTGTCGACGGGCCCAGGCGAGGCGTAAAGCTTTGTGTCGTGCAGTCATCAAGGGTACGCGAGTGGGTCTTCGGCTCCGGAATTGTATATCGATGATGTTTCGTTAAATGGTTCGCACACTGACACTTGTTGATGACCCAGCACTGAAATCTGCAGAAATTTCCGAAAGGGTTGCACATCTGCCACGTTGAACGATTCTCTTCACTTGTTATTCGTCCCGTTCTTGCAGCATCTTTGGCCGGTTGCAGCGATGTCGGAGATTTGATGTTGTACCGGATTTCTGATATTCACGGTTCACTCGTGAAATGGTCGTACTGGACAATCCCCACTTCATTGCTATCTCGGAGATGCTGTGTCTCAATTCTCTTGCACCGAATACAACACCACGTTCAAATTCACTTACATCTTGATAACCTGCCATTGTAGCAGTAGTAACCGGTCTAACAACTGCGCCAGACACATGTTGTCTTATATAGGTGCTAGCGAACGCACCGCCGTATTCTCCCTGCTTACGTATCTCTGTATTTGAGTACACATGTCTATACCAGTTTCTTTGGTGCTTCAGTGTATGTTAAATATGTTGAAAAATTTTGTGACATGTGCATACTGTGGCAAAGTCGGTGAAAAAAGCCTCCCATTAAACCCCTGGAAAAATTTCCACCGTACTTGGTACACATAGTATTTATTATCTGGAAAGAAATATTCTGGCAGTATGAACCACCTGCCTGCTACTGTGATGGGGATGAAAAGTTGGTGATCGTGAGAGAAGGTGGGGAGGATGACATAGAGAGAGAGAGAGAGAGAGGAAGGGAGGGAGGGAAGGACGAGATGGACACAGTTAAGAAGGAGGAGGAGCAGGTCGTGGACAGAAAGAGGGGGAGGAGGAAGAGGTGATCAGAGAGAGGGGCAGGAGCAGATTCATAGAGAGAGGGGGAGGAAGAGATGAAAAGCGAGGAGGAGGAGGAGATTGACTTAGTGAGGGTGACAAAATGGGCTTAAAGATGGGAGGAAGAACTTAGAGGAGGTAAAGGGAGATGGACTTAGAGGCAGGAAGGAGGTTATGGACAGAAATAAGGGGAGGAGCAGATGATTAGAGAGGGGGGAGTGCAGATTACAGAGAGAGGCGGAAGGTGCAGACGGACAGGAAGAACGACAGGAGGAGATGGACATTGAGAGGGGAGAGGAGGAGATGGACAGAGAGGGGAGGGGAAATGGACTGACAGAAAATTAGAGTAAATACACTGGTGTCCAAAATTAAACCAACAAACCACTATTTCCCCGTCATGTGTCTAATTCACGATGAAATCACACGGACTGTCAACAGATGTCCGTATGATCGTGTTCTGCACGAAAGATAGCAATCTAGATAACGAACAACCACGCCAACGATGACGTCATTGGACGTATCAAAGGGGGTAGTGTTTCCCAGGTAGTCCAAATCCACAATCGCCGTGTACACAGTCACAGACAGTGCTATATGGCACAGAGAAGACGCCTACCAGAGTGTCTGCGTTGGAGGGTCATAGGAAGAATGTAGCCCGATGGCTTAACGCGAATCGATCTGTTGTTTTTCGGATGTGGCGACAGTTCGCAGAGATCGGCACTGTATCCCAAAGACCAGCGCACGGCCGACGTGCGACATTAGAAAAAGAGGACCATTATTTGGTTGTAAGGGGACGACGGTACCGCCTTAGTACTGCACGGCAACTGGCATCTGACCCAGCAGCAGCCACTGGACGTGTTGTATCGAGGCAAATGGTTTACAGAAGACTTCTGCAGAGTGGCCTTTATTGCCAGAGACCTGCTGTATGTGTACCTATGAAGCGTGTCGTCAACATGCCACCTGAACGGTCGAATATTGGGCCAATGTTCTTTTCACAGGTGAGCCCCGATTTGGTCTGGAGAGTGATTCGCGACGAATGCGCATCAGTAGGGAACATGGAACAAAATTTTCCGGGACCCAGACGATGTGGAAAGAAACCGATATTGAGGAGGGTCGCTAACGGTGTGAGTAGGGATTATGTTGATTACGCGAACACCTCTTCATGAACCTGTAAGGTTGAATCAGCAAGGTTTAACTGCTGTCAGGTATCGTGACGTGATCTTGGGACCTCATATGGGGTTGTTTTGAGGTGCTGTGGGCCCATACCTCGTACTGATGGACTATAATGCTCGACATCATAGAGCAAAGATAATTGATATTTTCTTTTAAACGGAAGGGTTTGGATGCATGACGTGGTCTGCTCGCTCTCTCGATTTGAAACCCACAGAGAAAGTCTGGGATTCCATAGGGCCGCATCACGTTAGCGTCCACCAACCACTCTCTAAGACTTGCGAGCAGCTCTGCAGCAAAATGGGTGTTACTGGCTCAACATGAGATTGGTGACATCATTTACAGTATGCTCCATCGTTATCAGGCCTGTATTGCTGCCAGAGCAGATCACACTTCATACTGAGCACATTAACCAATGTCGAAATGAGTGTCTAAATCGGTTAACTTGGAAAAAACGGAGACCATATGCAAGTTGCAATTGTTTACTTTTGTATTCTTTACTTTGTTTCTACTTTACTGTCGCTTCTTTATACTGTTTTGTGGAAAAATAAACGCAACTTTGCAAAATTTCTGTTTGTGCTTTGATTTTGGATACTAGTGTACATACCTGGGCAATGCCAGGTACTCGGATAGTGGTTAAATATCAGGCAAAAGCAGTAACATATTCATTAAGTAAATAAACAAGTATGACAAGATGTGAGGCATTCATGCTGTGTTACTGCGATGGGCTAACAAGACATTTGCATAATAAAAAGATATAAAAGATGTCATAAGTCAATAAATAAAATAGAAACAAATCCATATCTTTCAGGGACGGCAGCTATAGTTCAAAGTTGTCATCTGAGATATCATTTGTTGAAATCGCATGAAGCATTGAAAAGTTGTCAATTCGGAGGTTCATTATGAAAATATTCATTCACTGTAAAATATTAACTTCTGTAGTTTTAAAGATATTGAAAACACTGTTATCTCATTAGAAGTGCCTCATTTTTCTGAGATAGCAGATGTATTCAAATTTACTTTATTATTTGACTGTGGTTTGTTGTCGAATTTCTAAGAACTGTAAGAAACCATCGTTCGGTTTGCGTGACACTTCGCCATCGCTGGTGCATTGCCAGTCCTCTTAATCAATCGACCTTAACCCAAATTCCCCGTACCGGGATTTACCCATTTCTAGCCATTCGCTGACGCCGCCGCACCTGGGACCGGATCTTACCGGTCGCCGCCGGCCGGAGTGGTCAAGCGGTTCTAGGCGCTTCAGTCTGGAACCGCGTGACCGCTACGGTCGCAGGTTCGAATTCTGCCTCGGGCATGGATGTGTGTGATGTCCTTACGTTAGTTAGGTTTAAATAGTTCTAAGTTCTAGGGAACTGATGACCTCAGAAGTTAAGTTCCATAGTGCTCAGAGCCATTTTTTACCGGTCGCCGCCTCGGCTGGGCCAGCCACTGGGCAATGCCAACTGCCGTTTAGCTGCACAATCAAATTCACCTCACCTCGTACCAGTTCTAATCGGCCGAATAGCTCAACAACCACACCGTCAAGGGAGGCTGTCATGCCTCACTCAAACGTTACGTGCAGTAAGAATGTAGGGCTGTTGTTTTTACTGTCGATGATGCTATTGTGTTCAAATGGTTCAAATGGCTCTGAGCACTATGGGACTTAACATCTATGGTCGTCAGTCCCCTAGAACTTAGAACTACTTAAACCTAACTAACCTAAGGACATCACACAACACCCAGTCATCACGAGGCAGAGAAAATTCCTGACCCCGCCGGGAATCGAACCCGGATACCCGGGCGCGGGAAGCGAGAACGCTACCGCACGACCACGAGCTGTGGTTGTGTTCCTCAGTCTGAAGAATGGTTACAGCTTCCATTCTCTTCTTGCGTGAATAGTTAACCATCCAAGTTTCACTTCCATATAAGTCTACACTCCAGACAAGTATTTTCAGAAACGCCTTATTGTCATTTAAATCTATATTTCGTCTTAACAAACACCTCTTTTTGAGACAAGGTTTCCTTGAAGCTGCTTTTTGTATCGTCGCTACTACCACCATCGTAAATTAGTTTGTTGCCTAAATAACAAGACCCATCCAGCACCATCAGATCTCTTTTCCCAGTTTATTAATTTCGGCATCTCCTGATTTAATTTGACTACATTCAAATAACCTTTTTTTGCTTTTGTTGATGTTAGTCTTATAACCTTTTTCTAAGACACTATCGATTCCATTCAACAGCTCCTCTCGAGACCAAATCATATGTCAAACGTTAAAGTTTTTTATTTCTTCTCCCTGAGTCTTAATTCCCTTTCCAAACTGCACAAAGCATTTCTTTTGTGCTTGCTCAATGTACAGATTGATCCTAACGTCGGTAGAGGCCACAACATAGTCTCACTAATTTCTCAACTGCTGCTTCTCTTTCATGTCCTTCAGCTCCTGTAACTGCAGTCTGTTTTATGTACAAGTTATAGATAACCTTTCCCTTGCTGTGTGTTATCTCTTGTATCTTCAAAACTCCAAAGAATGTGTTGTGACTTGGCAAGACAGCCAAGCCACTAGGAGAGGAAGCCGAAAGGCACGCGTTTAAGCTCACGCAGGCTGGCGTGAGGTCTGGAACAGTTAAAGGAGTTATACTAGCAAGAAAAGTACGTCACTGCTGGAATACTTAACTTTAATCCATAACTGGTGAACATCGGTCTGACGGTACATGCATCACAAGATAAATAGCAATTGATAATGGCGCCTTGCTAGGTCGTAGCAAATGACGTAGCTGAAGGCTATGCTAACTATCGTCTCGGCAAATGAGAGCGTAATTTGTCAGTGAACCCTCGCTAGCAAAGTCGGCTGTACAACTGGGGCGAGTGCTAGGACGTCTCTCTAGACCTGCCGTGTGGCGGCGCTCGGTCTGCAATGACTGATAGGGGCGACACGCGAGTCCGACGGATACTAGCGGACCGCGGCCGATTTAAAGGCTACCACCTAGCAAGTGTGGTGTCTGGCGGTGACACCACAGAATGTATTCCAATTGAAATTCTCAAGAGCTTCCTCTTAATCTACAAATCAAATAAAAGAAGGTTTGTCTTTCTTCAATCTATTATCAAAGATAAAACTGTGAGGTCAGTATTATGACACGTTTTCTTATATTTCTCTGGAACCTAATCTGATCTTCCCTGAGGTCGGCTTCTACCAGTTTCTCCATTATTTTGTAAATAAGTCGTGTCAGTACTTTCCTACGATGATGTACTACACTGAAGGTAGTATTCGTACCTGTCAGTAACTACACTCTTTGAAATTAGGATTATTACATCCTTCTTGAAGTTTGAGGGTATTTCGCCTCTTTCATATACCTTGCACACCAGGCAGATTAATTCTGTCATCACTGGCTGTCAATAATTCTAAGGGAACGTCGTCTACTCTAAGGGCCTTATTTCCACTTACGTCTTTTAGTGCTCTGTCAAACTCATCTCATCTTCGTCAAATTTATCTTCTCTTTTTATAATACTGTCATCAAGTTTGTTTCCCTTACATAGACCCGCTATTATTCCTTCCAGCTGTCAGCCTTTCCTTCTCTATTTAGTACTATCTTGCTATCTAACCTCACAATATTCATAGAGCCGCTGCTCTTTACTCCAATGGTTTCTTTTAATTTTCTTATAGGCAACAACTTATCATGCATACTTCGACAGCTTGTATTCGTCCTATAGCCTTTTTTACTTTGTCAATCTGATTTTTTAGACGGCAGTATTTACTTATCCCTACTATATTTGACTTTTTTTTTATATTTTCCCCTTCATCAATTGAATTCAGCATCTCGTGTGTTACCCAAGGATTGTTACTGAACCTTGTCTTCTGTCCCTATTTCATACTCTGATGGCTATAGTTTTTCTCCCAAAGCCATCCATTCGTCTTCTATTGTATTCCTTTTCTCTATTTCAGTCAATCGTTGCTTACTGCTCGCTTTGAAACTATCAATGGCCACTGATTTTTTTTTAATGTACAAGTCCAGCCTCCTTGATATCCTACCTTTCTGCAATTTATTTACTTTTAATCTGAAGTTCATAACCAATAAATTATGGCCAGAACCTACATCTCTCCCTGGAAATGTTTTGTAGTTTAAAATTTGATTTCGAAATTGTGCACGTGCTATCAGACACTATGTCCATGTATCTGTTACGACAATTCTCCCTCAGGAATGGGTAGACATATCAGGTTCAAATTTATGTCATATACACACATCAAAAAAATGTTTCCCATCATCCGAGTTCCCACGACTCCGTTGATTGTGGGTATTGTATCACAGACACAGTCCATTTGGCTGTTCAAAGATGTCACTAAAACCGCCCAAATATGTAAACACCCATGCATGAGCAGCGCCTATTAGACAGAGGGGGTCCGACAGCCGATCATTCCAGTCATTCCACCAGGAAGGATATACACGGCTCGTGTTGTCTGTAGTTCAACCATGCCTAGACGGTCAATACTGCGGTTCGATCGCGTCAGCATTTACTTTGTGCCAGGATGGGCTCTCAACAAGGGATGTGTCCAGGCGTCTCGGCGTGAACCAAAGCGATGTTGTTCAGACATGGAGGAGATACAGAGAGACAAGAACAATCGATGACGTGCCTCGCTCGGGTCGGTCAAGGGCTACTACAACAGTGGATGACCGCTACTTACGGATTATGGCTCGGAGGAACCCTGACAGCAACGCCACCATGTTGAATAACACTTTTCGAGCAGCCACAGGACGTCATGTTACGACTCAAACTGTGCACAGTAGGCTGCACAATGCGCAACTTCACCACGGCACCATGCAGCGCGGTACAGATGAGCCCAGTAACATGCCGAATGGACCGCTCAGGATTGGCATCACGTTCTCTTTACCGAGGGGTGTCGCATATGTCTACAACCAGACAATCGTCGGAGACGTGTTTGGGGGCAACTCAGTCATGCTGAACGCCTTAGACATACTGTCCAGCGAGTGCAGGAAGGTGGAGGTTCCCTGCTGTTTTGGGGTGGCATTGTGTGCGGCCAAAGTACGCCGCTGGTGGTCATGGAAGGCGCCGTAACGGCTGTACGGTACGTGAATTTCATCCTCCGACCAATAGTGCAAACATATCGGCAGCGTATTGGCGAGGTATTCGTCTTCATAGACTACAATTCGCGCCCCCATCGTGAACATCTTGTGAATGACTTCCTTCAGGATAACGACATCGCTCCACTACAGTGGCCAGCATGTTCTCCAGACATGAACCCTATCGAACATGCCTGGGATAGATTGAAAAGGGCTGTTTATGGACAACGTGACCCTCGAGGAGTGTTACAATCTGGATCAACAGTGCCTTGATGAACCTTTGGATAGTATGCCACTACGAATACAGGCATGCATCAATGCAAGAGAACGTGCTACTGAGTATTAGAGATACCGGTGTGTACAGCAATCTTGACCACCACCTCTGAAGGTCTCACTATATGGTGGTACAAAATGCAATGTATGGTTTTCATGAGCAATAAAAAGGGCGAAAATGATGTTTATGTTGATCTCTGTTCCAATTGTCTATACAGGTTCCGGAACTCTCGGAACCGAGGTGATGCAAAACTTTTTTTGATGTGTGTACTAACCACACTCGGTGACATAAAAAAGGTAAGCTTCTGAGTCACAAAACTTACAGCGATTTATGTCGCATATCTTGTTGACTTGGAATCATGAAATTTGCCAAGAAGCAAAGCTTAACTGTACAACCGACGGAAAAAATTCGAAATAGTTAATTTGTAATTATACATGGGTTGGATAAAAAGTAGCAGCAACATGTTTATAAATCACACCAAACTTCAATGACAGACGTTCACCGTATTATATGCCCCCAATATAATTGCCCCACATCTCTAACACCTTCCTCCACACAAATGGAGGGTGTCGTACACCGTCAGCGTGTATATCTCTGTCGATGTCTCACAAGGATCGACCTATGCCACTGATTATGTCTTGAGCTGGAGCTGGAGCTGTAGACGTTTCTTCTTCATTTTGGTGAACAGGACTCCCCCCCCCATGTACGCTGGAGCTCCTGTACGGAGTGTGCCGTGTGGAATCGTGCATTGTCTTGAATGATGATGGGATGCAGCGCCAGAAGGCGCCGTCGCTTTCTTCTCAATGCGGAACGCAGGTGAAGTTGCAAGAAATTGCAATCGGAGCTTGCAGTGACCGTCTGCCCCTGTGGTACAACGTGATGCAGGGTTAACCCAAGAATATTGTAAGCCACAATACTGAAATTTCTTCCGACATCACATTCGTCTTACACTGAGAAGAAAGCGACGCCACGATCTGGCACTGCATTTCATCATCCTCCATGACAATGCATGACGCCACACAGTGTAGCCATTGCAGGAGCTTCTGCATACATGGGGGTGGGAGATACTGGAACATCTACCGTATCCACTCGATACGAGTCCTTGCGATTACGGTCTGTTCGCCAAAATGGAGGAACCTGTTTAGTAGCACTTGCTACAGCTCAAGACAGTGACACAGGGCGATCTTTGAGAGACATCAGCAAATACATACACACTGACTGTGTACGACGCCTTCAAGCTGGAGAAGGTGATCGAGATGCAGGGCGACTATATTTAGGGCATGTAATATGGTGAACGTCTGTGAGTAAAGCCTGGAATGAATTATAGCCGTGTTGCCATTACTTTTTATCCAACCCAAGTAACACACAAAAAGAATTTTACCTGTCATTTGTTATCGGACTGTCTCTCCATTGCTCCATCTGTTAAGACCCTGTGATATCATAGATTGAGACCACCTTCACGAGCACTTCACAGTTAGCATCGGAAACGCACGTTTCCGACAGAGGCCTATAGCGGTCGCGCAGGGACACAGCGGAGCCAATGATGCGCGCTCGCTGAGCTATGCCTTCAGCGGCCCAACTGCAAGGCCCTCTTCCGCGGCGATATAGGATGGCCGGCGGTAGCTACACGTCCCCGAACTCAGTCTCAGTCTTCGACAGTCTTCAGTCTTAGTCATCCTTCTACATTTCACTCTTGCATTAGCCTCACGCTGCACAATGCACTTGTTATATCAGCTGCAGTTTATTGCTGTTTGTTATTTTGCAAAGTTTCTTCGCAATGCTTCGAAAAAGCTACATGTTAAGTAAAATTTCTGTTGACTGTAATTACGTATTCGCTAATCATCTCTGCTCCTGTCCAGCTTCCCTACGAAAAGAGCTGTTGCACCGCTCTGTAGCTCCCCTCTCCTTACCACTGTGTACAAAGTAGTACACTACTAACACATTTTTCTCAGGAACGAGTATCAAGCTGAAATATATATCACGTACCGAGGTCTATAGTCCTTTGGTGGTGTAAAAATGCTAAGCTTCTAAGTCAATGCAGCCAAAAGATACATCTGTTTATGTCACATATTTTGATACTCGCGAACTCACTCATCAAAACCCATAAGGTACTTCTCGTTGGCCTAGAATCATGAAATTTGGGAATAAGGAATGTTCCACAGTGTAAGTAAAGGGAAAAACCCGAAAATTCTTAATTTGTAATTATAGCACACGAAAAAATGTTTTTTGTCATATGTTATCGGACTTCAGTCTCAAAATTAAAACATTCTCGAAAGTCTTGGAATCACTGGGACTGACGCCTTGCCAGTATCACCGTCGATAACAGGCAAAAATAAACTGTCTATAAACATAATTTTGTACGTAAACCTTTGTGCGCGAGTTCCGCTCGACCTGGTCGGTTTTCTTATTCATTGTTAGACCTACTCTACCGCTATTTGATTGTGTGTTGATAACCCTGTACTCACCTAAAGAGAAATTCTGTTCTTCGGAGTTCACTAACTGCCACCACATCTAACATCAGTCCATCCATTTCCCTTTCTAATTTCTCTAGCCGATCAAGCCAATCAAGGGATTAAATATAACATGCACCGACCTGTAGAACGACAATTGTGCTTTTCCTGATGGCGACATCCTCCTAACAAGAGCAAGGCCACAGACATGGCCAACCAATTCGGTTCGTATTTGGCAGGTCGCTTTTGCACGACCTGAAGTGGAAGACTCTAAGATATTTTGGCTCAAGTCTCCCTCATTTTTGAGAAAATCACCCCTAAATTTCATAACGCGCAATAGACTCAGAATTGAACGGTACGGATAGACAATTCAAAACTGAGCAGTTTTCATCATCGTATATAGAGTCCTATTGTGCCGATTTTTGGCACTATTACGTTCTGGCCGCGAGTGTCGATATTGGCCTCGCCAGAGATACTGGGGCGCCGGGTTGGCGCCGGGTGGCCCTCGGTTGACGAGGAGTGGAAGGATGGAGCATACCGAGCGAGGAAGACAGAACGGCAGAGTGTTGGGGTCCGGATGGTCCGAATTGTGAATTAATAATTTTGGCACTCTGTCGAAGTGAACTGGTGGTGAAACCGGGACGCTTAGGAATACAACGCTGCTGTGGAACGATAAGCCTTGGGCTCCGCAATTGTATGGATGCAATTTACGGCGAGCTGTGGCTGGTGTCGTTAGTGGGTGTTTTGCCACGGCAGATAAACAAGACAGCGTGGGCCCATTCTGAACACGATATGCTGTAGCATGTTCACCCACAATAAGGATGTCATGATATTGAATAAGAAAGCAATGGAATACGGTACGTGTATTAACTTCCAGTGACTTCTGCGGTGTTAGTTTACTTAACTGTGTGGAGATTGAGCAGGTTTCATAAAGTTATTATATTTTTCATTTGTGAACATAATTTTCTTTAATCAGGACTACTCAATGGACGGATTTGAAATTGTCAGCTCTGCGCTGTAGTTCAGCGGGTTATAAATAATGGAATTTGATAGATATGCTAACTGTGAGTTTTGGATATGTTTTTATATCTGCATATTAAATGCAAGTCAATTTTGAAGTTTGTAAGGTACCTTTCTATCATTATGAGTCTGCAAGTTTTTATTTGGAAGTGATTTATTTCGCTACTGTTATTGGTTGAGAATTTATTATCTGATTGACAGTTATTTAACCAGCCTTTCTATGAAGTGTTTTAAGACTTGTTTGTCAGTGAACTATTATTAATAAATTACGTAAACCAGTAATGTTGTGTAAGCAGTTATTGAAGGCACCCATCTCCATTAGCCAATCAACCATGGCCAGTTGGGAACGGGCATTGATTTAACATTAGAGGACTAGAGGCTATTTGTTAAGTTGTGGCAACGCTAATCCTGTTGTTTGTTGTTGTTGTTGTTGTTGAAGTGTATAGTTGCCCCTAAATTAAAATTAATTACGCACACTATAAATGGAAGAATGAAATTGTCACGAGTGCATCTTATGTACACATAAGATAAACGCCACTCATCGAAAGTGCTGCGGGGGTAGTGACGAGGACTTCCAGATGGGAAGCGGAGAAGCCGTGTTAGACTCCCATACACGTTCTGCAGGTTTTTTTTCATTTATAATTTTTTCCGTGTCGAAATTGGTAGGAATAGGAGATTTAATACGTATGACATTAGTGAATAATAACAAAGTGGGCAAATAAATTTCTCAAACGTCTTTGATCAGGAAAGAATTAAAATCTTATTCCTGGTTACCTTACACGGGCTCCTTCCCTCACTCTTTTACGTTTCCCCACTTCCCGTCGAGCAACTACATGTTTGGTACGTGTCATATACACACTTGAGGCAAATATGCTGGCGGTATCAAAAACATCTAATGAATCCAATCTTCGCGCAACTACATTATTCCTTCTGAAGATTCGGCGGGAAACAGACTTGATTTGCATTTAAAATATTTATTTTTAGGGAATGAATTTTGATGCGTACCATAAATGCGATAACATTGCCTGAAAAATCAGTGCTAACAGCCGATCATGAATTATACTATGAATAGTTATTGCATCCGCGCGCTCGGGCATTCCCAATGGGTTTCCATAGGCACACTGCAGTTCTCAAAAATCGAAATAAAATTCTGTGCCTCCCATGACTGTAAACAAGCGTTGCGCAGTTGGTTGTCTTTGGACCCTCGTCACGAATTCGCAGCAGTCTTACTCAGAATAGTTTTCATACAAATAGGCTTAAAATTTTAATTCTTTACTAATCAAAGTAGTTTCTGAAATTTATTTGTCTACTTTGTTGTCATTCCCTATTGATTTACTTACGTTATTAACCCTCCTATAAGTACCGATTTCGATATAAAAAAATTCAAATAAAAAAACTGCACCATGTGTTTTGGAATCGAACGCGGCCTCTCCGCTCCCCAGCCAGCATTGTCCATCCCACTGCTCCAACTAGGTCTATGCTTCGCTAGAGGAGGGGGGGGAGGGGGGAGGGGGGAGATATGCGTACTATGCTGTTAATATAAAACGTATTTCGCTTTAGCCCTGTTTTATAAAACACAGATACAGGATCAGCTACGTCTGTTGTATTTGTATCTAGACGGTAACTGCTTGCTTATGAGAAGGGACTTAGAAAAACTATTTCAAATCTATGTATATACTGATGTTTTAGTGAAATAAAATCAGTGAAAGGTTTGACGACGCGGGAGCCTAGCATGAGATCTTCACTTTTAGGTGTTTTCATTACAACAGTTGGTTCCGGGTCGCATTGCTTTTCAGTTTAAGCACGTTTCATGGATATTTTTTTTACGAAGTTTCAACGTCAAGATTAACAAGCTTTATATCGTAGTTATATCGCACCATCTAAAAAAATATATTTGCCTTTATATCTGTTGATACAAGTTTTAAGAAGATTAAAAATACAAAAGAGGTTCCCCTCTGCATACTATCATTTGCCTGAAACCTTAAAAATTCGGAAAGTTGTAGTAAGTTCCTATGGGACCAAACTGCTGAGGTCATCGGTCCCTAGGCTCACACACTACTTAATCTAATTCAAACTAACTTACGCTAAGGACAACACACACACAAACACACACACACACACACACACACACACTGATGCCCGAGGGTGGACTCGAACCTCCGGCGGGGGGAGCCCCGCGAACCGTGGCAAGGCTCCTAAGACCGCCCGGCTACCCCGCACGGCCTTTAAACGTCATTTTGATATCTTAAACAGTTCACGAAATGAAAGAGGTGTCTATACGACTCACGCTATGTGAAAGACAGGTCAAGGTACTTGTCAACACTCGTTCTATTACGTAATAACTCATGACCGCCAATGTACAATGTATGTAATTTTAATTTTTCTCCCGTAGTATAGTATGTTCATTACGTGCAGGAACTACTGTGTCCCTTGACGCATAAGACGCCAAACTGAAAAAAATGGTCAGTGCTGTAAAGTTGTTGATGCACACGTACACACAAGTATCACTTGATGGTGGCTTAAAAGCCGCAACAGGTTCATAGCTAATGTCAATAAATTTTTAATTTCGACGAAAAGCTACAGTTTCAGTGAAACCATGTTTCTACACACAACAAACTCTAAGAAAACATCTTTTTCGAATATCTTACATACATACTTTTTTACGTTTACAAAATATTTTCGCGTTATCTTAGTTTTTTCTTTCAAGTTCTTAGAGTAATATCGTTGAGAAGAAACACAGCACTCTACTAACTACGCGGAAGGTATACACCTCAATGGAAAAGCTCGGAAAGGTACTTACTAATTTCGTAAAGTTAGTTACACATGTTGTCTCACGCTAAGACCATTGTGCAAGTGTGGTGCATTGCCAGAAGAGAGTACATGTACCAGGTTTCCTGTACCGTTCTGCCGCTGTACGGATGATAGATGCATCACACTGCGAGAATGAAATGACTCGGCAACAGTAAACTTCCTCCAAAGTTGTAGTACGCGGGACTTACGATTCTTGTGGGCAAAAAGTCTAAATTACCCACTGGTTCACCGTGAAGTTCTGACGATATATGGACAAATGCAATGTCCAGCCGTAGTGAAACAGTGCCAACAATCTGACCAAGGCCACACAGGCGGAGGTGATGCTCATCAGGAAGTCCACCATGCGATTCCCACTTTTTCGGCAAGCTAAAACAAAAAAAAACAAAAAGACATCGGGGAAAGGAGGGGGGGGGGGGGGGAAGGGTAGACGAGATCTTCCAACGATGACGACTTCGACACAGTGGTTCTCGAGCGACTCCTTGACCAAGGAGCGGATTTCTAGACTCCAGGAATTGTACGACTGGTAAAACTTTATTTCATAGATACTTCTTGATCCATAATTTTTTTGCATTTCACTATCACCAGTTTCGGCTACTGCCATCTTCAGATCATAAAATATTCTAATGTAGTTTCAACGGCAACTAAACATGTAGGTACATAGTAGTGCACTTGCTACGTACCTACATGTTTGTTTGATACTACATGAGAATATTTTATGATCTGAAGATGGCAGTAGCCGAAACCAGTCATAATGAAATGTAAAAATTAATGTGATCAAGACAGACCCGTAAAATAAAATTCTAAAACTATGATCACGGACTCATTTTCAGACTTTATGTCTTCAGTTGATACGACTGGAATAACGTTCCGGCCTTTGTTTCCAGAGGCTTAATGATTATATCGGAAAATAGTGTCATGTGTCTGCGTAACTTGAAGCTGTAGTGCAGCATTCAATAAAGGCTGCTTGTCCTGGCATAATAATATGTGACTTACTGTTGGAAATTCTCTCGCATGTCTCAGTGTTACTAAAATTGACGTTTCATCGGTGTTCTTCACTCATACTACTACATCGATGAGGCTAGGAGAAAGTAAGTATAGAGTTCAACGTGCAGTCCGCGACGGTGTCATTACAGATGGAGCACAAGATCGGGTTGGAGAAGGAGACCGGACGTACCCTTTCAAAAGAACCATTCCAGTATTCATTTTAAGCAATTTGGAGAAAACACAGAAAACTCCAATCTCCACGGCCGGAAGGGGAAACGAACCACCGTCTCCCCGAACACGAGTCCAGTGTCTTACCAGTGTGCCACCTCGCTCTTTATGTTCTATAGGGTATAGCAAAAGGTGTGGCCAAATTTTCAAGAAATATTCTTCACATACAGAGGAATAAAGTGTGTTACATGGACATAGGTCCGAAAACGCTTTATTTCCATGTTAGAGCTGATTTTCTACTTCTCTTCATAATCGCGATAACATGGGGAACAAATAGAAACAGAACGTACCGGCATTACATGAAACGTGTTCTTACATGAAATGTTTAAAATACTTTCTTAGTTGGCGTTATATTGTTGACTGCGTTTACATAAACTTATGGATTGTCTTTTTTTGAGTTCATAAACATTTTATTTTATCTGCTATTACTTTTATGTTGTTCCATAATTTAGTCCAGTCAAATAGTAGATATACCTTGCAAAAGGTGGGGTAGAAGAGTTTATTTTTTCAACTCGTTCATATGGTTGGAAAGATTAGAAAACCGAGTTTTGTCAATAAAATTTCGCTTGGAAAAACTTTCTGCAGTCAAAAAACTTCGAAAATTTCGGCCTTTTTTCAGTTTTTTCAAAATATCTCAGTGTTTTTGCTCCTATCGCTTTAACGTCTATTTTCTTTTTTAAAGTGCACAAAATTCTCTACAAATTTGATTCTTGCCATTTTTTTCTACTCCCAATATCTAAGGCGCTACTGCGCCTCAAAAAATACCAATTTTTCAAATTTTGAGCATAGTGGCAAGGTACCTTATTTTTGAACACTATTTTTTCAGTTTCTGTTTGTGTGGTATAAATATATTATACATCATGTTATACGTTGGAATTTACCACCTCACTTTCAGGTATTCAATTTCTCTGTATGCAACATGAGGATTGCTGGGTACCCAACTATTGTGATTCTTACATCACTACCTGAAGTTCACTACGGGTCACCTCAGCCCTGGTATTTGTAAACTATAAATATAAAAATACATCATTAAGAGACATAGACACACACACACACACGCGCGCGCGCGCGCGCGCGCGCGCGCGCACGCACGCACACATATAAATTGTCTCAGGAAACTGAACTATTATTAGCTGCAATAGGCAATCTAATTAGGTAGGTAATTATTCTTGTGTATAAAAGCCACACAGTTGACATTAAAAATAAATAGCTTTATTACAATTAAAATGCATTGTCAGTTACTAAAAAATGTTGACAGTTCTGGGTGTGTAATGCTAGTAATATCGCACTTTAGCGCACTTGAGACAGATATGAGCATCACTTCCAACGTTTTGATGGGCCAGGTTCCTTAGTGTCACCCGAAATACCTTGAGTTACGGATTCAGGGTCTGTATAGAGTTGATCCCAGATTGACCTCTTCTTTACACAGCGAGTCAGCCTCAGCAAGTTCGGTGATTTCGTCAGCGGTTTCCTTAACATCCTCCACAACATCTTCACTGTCTTCATATAAAAATTTTGGCACGTTTTCACAGTTGACCCCAATAAATTTCTTGCAAATTGAAGAACATTTCAAACCCGCTTTTCTGCAGGAGCACGCTCCGCCACAGTTCAGCTTGCATGAGCATGAAACAATGAGAAGAAGTGCTTCGGGTGCTGGATCTTGGCTCATTATAACGGGTATTGGACCGTGGTCACTGTGATTCCAGCCCCATTTCTCAGGAACTTTCTAGTTTCTCATCCAACTTTAGACTTGTTGGTAAGTCCACAACGAATGATGTTGTGCAGCATCTTGTGTAGGTGGCAACCGTGCAAGATTCAGTTTGCTTTTTGTGGCAGACTAGGCGAATAGCTGGTACCGCAAATGGTCTAGTGTGTGGGAAGTGCTGACACCACCACTATACAATGTGATAGTAACCTGTTCTCCTGCTGTTATTATTTCTTCACAGGCAGCATTTGGTTTATTAAACGTGCAAAGCGCTGAGGTTAAGTGTTCATTTTTCGCAACAATATTGCAGCACTTAATTTTTCCTTGACCAAAAAAAGCGGATGTTTTATCACATCCGCTAAAGGCGTGAGTGAACAGAATATATTCACTGTCGAACTTGTAAGATGCAGTGGAAAACCACTTGTCTTCTGCATTTCCTCTTCCTGGCTTTAAGAAAAATAAGTTTTCAATGCCTTGCCCCAAACCGGTCATGAGCACAAGCAGGTCAACATCTTCTCCTACAATGACAACACTTCCAAAATCTTTGGTTCTTGAAATGGCAGATGTTACAATCATAACGTGAGCATCTTCTTGTGCCTGGTGGACTTCAATGCTACACTCCAGAAATTCCTTTTTAAGAAGTGTGATCAAACGCATCTTGTTTCGTTCGTTGTACAAAAACTTGTCCTGAGGGACTTGGTTCACCATCTCTGATTCAACCACAACGTCAACCGAAGAATGTTTTTTGGACCTACGAATCCTCTAAGCACTCTTTGTGCTACGTTTGTCTCCCTCACATGGATACCCATCAAATACAATAGCAAATTGAGTTCCAAAATGACGTTGCAGGTAAGAAACATAGCTTTGGGCTATTGACTTGAAGCAAACATTTCGAGTCCAAGTCACTTTGTGGATAAGGTACCCTCTGTCAATGACAAAAAATTTACTCGGTCCACCTGACTTCACATCTTCCACTGGAACGAAGGCATTATAGAATGAAGATTTTGTTCCTTTTCACATGCATTTTTCTGAGAATAGGGACATTGGGTAAGGAGCAAGTTCATATTTCAGAAAGGCCTTTAACTCTCCTTCACTTTGTTTCATTAAACAAATCCTTTTGTGAAGAATTAAAGGATCAACAGGAGTAATTTTAGTGCTCCCAGCTTTTACAGAATTGAACGCAGAAAGGAGAGTCACAACTTTATCTTTTCTACGGAACTTTACATCATGGAAATTGTCACCAACTATTCTTTTCATGCCTTTTTCCCCCCTCTTCGTGACACATACGACAAATAACGTCCTACGTTCAGACAACACCACTGCTGATAGACATTATAAAATCACTTTCAGGGAAGGGAGGGTGCACTGAAAACCAATCACGCAGCTTACACAAGTCTATGCCATCTCGTTCAATGTGACAACTTCTTGCATCTACATGCTGTTCTGATGTTACTGCGCTCACTTCGCAATACGACTCAATTTCTTCACAAATGTTCTGCATGTGAATCATACCCAGTTTCCATCTGGCTAATACACTATCCGTAATTCCTCGGCCAGAAGTAAGTCCTCCAGAACTCTTTATGGTTCTCATCAATGTTTGTTCTATAGTCATGTCAGAAGGAACCCCTGAGCAATACTTTTCTGATCGCCGGATTGTAAAATGTCCTTCTCATATTCTGATAAATCCGTTTTTTCCTCGAGTCTCAACATATCCTGTAAGTAGAGGTGGCCACTTTTTCTTATAACTGATCATTAACGTCAATCAACTGTAGAAAATGTACGGCACCTGCCTACAATCGCATTACATATTGTAACACAAATAAACTTCACGCAATCTGACGTGAATGTGTTCGTAGTTACTGAATATGATGCTGTTTGTCCTGGCCCCGCAGCAGAGTGAGATGGTAAATTCTAATGAATAACATGATGAGTAATATGTTTATACGACACAAATAGAAACTGAAATAACAGTGTTCAAAACCTAGGTAATTTGCCACTTTGCTCGAAATTTGAAAAATTGGTATTTTTTGACGCGCTGTAGCGCCTTAGATACTGGGAGTAGAAAAAAATGGTAAGAATCAAATTTGCAGAGAATTTTGTGCTCTTTAAAAAAGAAACTAGACATCAAAACGATAGGAGCAGATGAAACTGAGATATTTTGAAAAAACTGAAAAAAGTCCGAAATTTTCGAAGTTTTTTGACTGCAGAAAGTTTTCCCAAGAGAAATTTTGTTGGCAAAACTTGGTTTTCTAACCTTTCCAACAATATGAAGGAGTTAAAAAAATAAAATCTTCTACGCCACCTTTTGCAAAGTACAGGCTTTTTTTCTGACAGTTTCACTGGACTAATTGGACGTGTCGCGTAATTTGCGTGTGTTGTGTTGTACAAGTTCAGCAAGATTACAATAAAATTAATTACTTATTATTAATGTAACATGAAGTTTTATTTAATCATTGTTTTTCCCAGCTAATGAACGTTATTTTGCAAAAGAAATCTCCATCTGGGAACGAGTAGCAATGTTGTCTGTCAAGCAGTGTAAATGTCACTAAGTTCATACGCAAAAGTATTCATTTATAAACAAAAAACAAGATAAATGTATAGTAAGTAATCTGAACTAAACAACATTAATGATTTGTAGTAATTTCAGTGCTGTTATTTAAAAGACTCTTTGCTAGTTGCAGATCGTTCACCTAAATTAACGCTACTGTTATCTCGAGGTGGCAACACTTTTCTTTAAGCAAAAATGAACAGCTTTGTCACACAATACCACACCTACACAACACTAATGTATTTTCCTGTCAAAATATTTCATAAAAGTTTTTACGAAACTACCAGGCTTCATACGTTAGCAGATAAGATTTTATGGCACGTAAAAGCTGTTTGCATTCATAGAAGTTCGATGTATTCACAGTCTAACTGAAATTTATTACCTCAGAGTGGGTCCTCGTCCACTAGTACACAATTATTATTGCAATTATAACCAACGACATTTAAGTCTATATAGAAAATCAGTTCAAAACAGCCGCTACAATATTTCAATAAGATGGCGGCTAACATAAGACAATCACTTATCGATTCTGCTTCAGGCTGTGTTTTACTCGTAATAAATAATACATTTAAATCTTTTCTCACTTTCACTATAAGCATTAACATTTGAAAATATTTCTCAGTGTTACAAGACACATAAATATTCGCCATTTACCAATAAACTGCTCTGTAGATCAAAAGCGCTAATGGCTGCGCTCTTTGGTAGCTGAGCAGAAAACTTAACGTTCATATAGGGCGAGAATTACAATGAAATAAAACTCCAAACAAAGCGAATTCATTTTAATAACACATAACCTCTATTTTCAAACATCAGTTAGCAACATAGCAATATTTTAGTACATTTTTTTCACAGACCTCTGTGTTACGAGATATTACATCATATGAGTACAATAGTTCGAACAAGAAGAAAAGGGATTTCTACAAAATCATAGATAAAAAAAGATTAAGATTTTCATTATCTTTTTACATGGCTATTGTTTGAGATACAGTTTAAAAAAAAACATTAAATTATGTCGTTGACAATAATTATTTATCATTTTATTAACGATGAAGTCCTCATTATAATATTATGAGAACAGGATCAAAGTTCAGTCACATTCCACATACAATGCTGTCGTGAATATTATCTTGAATAAAATATAGGCGTGGATATTACAATGGCCTTGGAGATTTGCTCCTCAATTTAGTCCTACGGAACTAGACGTGTAAAATAAATAAAAAAAATAAAATAAAATACGATTGGTTAGACTGTACAGTAACTGAGCGAGGTGGCGCAGTGGTTAGCACACTTGACTCTCTTTAGGGAGGACGTCGGTTGAAACCCGCGCACGCCATCCTGATTTATGTTTTCTGTGATTTCTCTAAATCACTTGAGGCAAATGAAGGGTTGTTCTCTTTGAAAGGGCACGGGCTACTTCCTTCACTATCCTTCCGTAATCCGATGGAACCGAAGACCTCGCTGTTTGGTCCCCTCCCCCAAATCAACCAACCAACCAATTTTACAGTAGGCTAAAATTCTTAGCTTCACTGCCAGTGTCTGTTGTTCCAACTGAAAGAAGGTAATGTTGGCAAGTGACTCACTTTATTACTCTAATCTCATCGACCATGTAACATCAGCTGTTAAGTGTTCATCACGGACTGTGCAATCACGTAGCATCAACTGTTTATTATTCATCACAGACTTGGTTTTCGGTACAGTGCAATGAAAGTGTACTCAGATGCAGAATTTTCAGATGCCCATTTGCAGTGTGGGAGGTGGTAATGGCCGTCATGCTCGACGTTTGTATCGGGAGGGATTTCCAAAAAGACAGTGCCCCTACAGGAAGACGTTTAAAGTAATTCATCTTTGTCTTGTGGATCATGCGACGCGTAAGCTACTACTCACTACTGCGTGAGGCCTAGAAGGACGAAGACATCTCAGTTGGAGAAGGAACTTTTTCGTGCAATTGACGACAACCCTAGTCTCAGCGTAAGATAATTAGCTGCAACAAACAATGTGAACCACATGACTGTCTGGAGGATGCTACACGAGAACCTGCTGTATCCGCACCATGCAGATTGTATGCAGGCACTACGAGCAGCTGATTTGCATGCACGGGTACACTTCCGCGAGTGGTTCATTCCACAATGTGTCAATCTCCACTTTAGTGCAAATCTGCTCTTCACGACTGAGACTTCGTTTCGAAACAGGTGATTAATGCGTTGAAGAGGTGTAGAAACTGAGCTCTAACATGGAAATAAAGTATTTCCAGAGCCATATCCACTTAACACATATTGTTCCTATACGTGTCAGGAACGTTTCCTGAAAATTTGGCCGTATCGTTTTGTTATATTCTGCACATGCGCCAGCTAAAATTCCCAAGCATTCAGTTCTTTCTTCATTCTTCCTTTCTCCTAGCGTTTTCCTCGTGTAGTAGTGGTTCCGCTTTTTTCAGGGTGTGGCAAATTTCAGTGTGTTATTTAACTTTGTGGCCTGGTTCCCTTCCTGACATCACAGGCGTCAGGGTAACGTAAGGCATGGAAGACGAGTGCGCCATCTGTCTAACAGTTCTACTGCAGTAAATCTTAAACAGATAATTGAATGAACAGTTATACTTGCATACTTGAATCAGCATACTTTATTTAGCTATTCTGATTGCTAAGGCTTGTGAAGGGTAACCCGTTTTTAAACTTCTTTGAGTATTTGTCCTGTAGCTCAAGTGATGTATCCAGGAATGTAATTACATCATTGTCATATTGTCATGAGCAGTTATTGTTAATTACCTAAAGATGAATCTCATCCATAGGCTGAGTTAATGTTGGAAGGTGATAATTACAATCTACGGCTGTATAAGAACTTGCATTTCCTATGTTAATCATCATCACAAAACACTGAAGCCAACGCCTTGTTGATGTCTTCATCCTTCTCCGTCTCTTGCCTTTTTGTTTAGGATGAAGCTCTTTGGAAGCCTGCAAAAGCATAACAAACATGATCTAACAATTACTAATAAATCAAAATTGTACAGATTACACAAAGTCAGAAATATTAAGTCAAATTTGCAGTATTCGTACGTGATCTAGTGAAGCTAAGACACACACCAAATACTGCCTAAGCCAATTCTGCAGTTGTGTTATTGGCAGAGCATAAAGCGAGGAGCGAAATATAGAGTATTGTAAATCCTCTGACATGCATTAATTATATGATGAGTAGACATTCTGAGGCTCAGTCTCATTATAATTTAATGAGTCCATGGTTTGTGTTTCTTAAAGTGTGTATAGCAGCAGCGGTACTGCGAAAATATACCGAGGAAGTTCGTCAAGAAATGCTGGATAACATACGACCATTGTAATATTGGGGTTAATAATTGTACCTTACGGCTACCTCGCCTTCCGATTTTGCTGCAACAGAAATGTCGACCAATTTCATTGTGAATTAAAGTTCCTTGCTTTTCAGACTACATCAGCTCCACTAATGCGTACAAGCTTCAAAGACTTTCGCTGTCACCAGTGACAGTCACGGCCGATCTCTCTCCCCAGTGTTCTGTAATATGTCTTTATTTATTATTTTATATACCTGAGAAAAACGTTTAAGGTTATTAATTAACTGTGTCGTACTTACTTTTTCTCAATAAAAATGTTATTACTTCCATTAGCTGGTCCAAAGTTCAGAGTTGTGCAGTGCTGTCTCTTTTGGATCCGCTAGTGGTTGCAGTGATTATTGTCCACTTACTTAATAGTTACGAACCAAACGAACGAAGAAAAAAAATCGGCACTGGAGTTCCTGCAGGTTCTATTACTTTTTACCCCAAGCCGACAGTCATCATCTGATCAACTAAATGTCTGCGTAATATGAATTAGGATCAACGTCAAATATTGACTGAGACCGACAGCAAAGAATAGTTTTTGGTTAACTCACCGTCTACATCTACGTCATACTCCTCAAGTCACCTAATGGTGTGTGGCGGTAGGTACTTCTGGTACCATAAACTGAACCGCTCTTCCTTGTTCCACTCTCCAATGGCGCATGGGAAGAATGATTGTCGGTAGGCTTCACTGCTAACTCTAATTTCTCGAATTTTCTCGTCGCGGTCATTTCATGAGACGTATCTGGGAGGAAGTGATGTGTTGTCTGAATCTTCCCGGAGCGTGTTCTCTCAAAATTTCGATAGTAAACGTCTCCGTGATGCACATTGCCTCTCTTGCAACATCTGCCACTGGAGTTTGTTGAACATTTCTACGACCCTCTCGCGCACCAGTGACGAAATGTGCCTCTCTTCGTTGGATCTTCTCTATCTCTTCTATCTGTCCTATCTGATAAGGGTCCAAGACTGATGAACAATATTCAAGAAGCTGTCGAACAAGCGCCTTGTAAGCTACTTCCTTCGTGGATGAGTTACATCTCCTTACGATTCTTCCTACGAATTTCCGCCTAGAATCTGCTTTTCCTACTTTTAGATTTATGTGTCATTCCATTTAAGGTCGCTCTGGATAGTTACTACCAGATATTTTATGGTAGATACTGTTTCCAGCAATCTGCTATAAACAGTTTAGTAGTACAGTAGTGGATTTCTCCTCCTACGTATGCGCTTTACGTTACATTTATTTACGTTCAGGGTCTACTGCCACAGCCAGCATGATTCATCAATCTCCTGCAGGTCATTCTGCAAATCGAAGCTGTCTTATGGCGTTGCTACTTTCTTATAGACAATCGCGTCCTCCGCGAACAGGTTTAAAGGGCTTCAGACGCACTCTATTAGATCACTTACTTAAGTTGTATACAGTAACGGTCCTATCATACTTCCTTGGGGTTCTCCGGATATTACCTTTACATCTGTCGATTTTCTTCCGTTAAGAGCGACGTGTTGAGTTCTACCTGCAAGGAAGTCCTGAATCATGTCACAAAACTGGTGCAATACTCGATAAGCTCGTATTTTTTCACTAACAAAGGACGACGACCATTTTTTATTCACTTGCATTAATTAGTCAAACATTTGTTTACCACACATTAACACAATGGCGCAACTCGTGCTTCGAATTAAAGTACAATCCTTTATAGCATAACCTACAAGATTCGCGTTTTAGATCAGCGGGAGTTCACGCATTACGTCTTGTTTCAATTGCGGCAATTGAGTGAACTCGGAGATTGCAATGCACGACCGGCGCTTAATACTGCGACCTGAACACAATAACACCAAGCATATAACATTAGGAATGATATACTATAGCTCTGTTCCTAATAACCTAGTCATCGACTGGACGTTAAACCCTAACATTTCGTCCTTCTAACATAACTCTGATAAGGTTTAGTTCCAGTTATTATTTTGACGTGAATAACGTTAAAATCAATTAATCAACCACATAATGAAAAACATAAAAAATCTCAAATGTCTTTCATGTCTAATTTTTAACACTTTCTTAGACGATCTATGTTCCATTCAAGTGTTTTCTTAGCCACTTTCTTCGCACACCGTGATGCTGGAGGCCTTGTGATGTTGTGCGTAATGGACGCCTAGAGACCAAGCTGATTGTTTTGCATGCTTACTGGGCCAACGCAGTACTCCCAGCTGCCTCCAAACAGACGGAGCGCAGTTCTGTTACGTTCTCCTCACGCTGCCCACTATCCACTATCCATTATTTAGACAGGCAGCGGTCATCACCTGGCGGGCGTAACCAGTTGTAAGCTGGCCGGCAGTGTTGTATACGTCTCAGCTGTCATTGGGACATGAACGATAAGAGGAGCTGGAGAGGGATTAGGAAAGCAGACGAGGCGAAAAAGTGAAGAAGTGGTCGCGTGGTGAGCACGGGATTTACAGTCCCCACCACTAGGCAAAAGTGCCCACTGTTCATTACTGACAATAGTGGGTAATCGTCAATATGCAGAATTTGTATGAGTAATTGCTGCCAGCAGCTGTTCTGCTATGATAAAACCAAATACACCATCTGAAAGAACATTTCAAGAAGGATTTCTGGTGTCAAGAACTAACCAATTAGATACAAAGTTTAGGCTACTTAAGTGAGTTAATAGAAAATTAATATTTACCAAAGAAACATTGTTGCATTGGTGGCAAGGTATCAGTGGATTATTATTCTCCAGTATTACGGCACGTGTTAAGACATATCTGCAATGCACTAACTCAGTTAGCCGTGGAAAGTGGTAAACACCTAACGAACTTTCTAGATTTATTTCACAATGATAGGTTTCGACACAAACCAGCCTCGTCATCAGATCTACAATTGACCAAAAGTAAAACCATTACTAAAAATAAACTCCGTCCGAACAGACCATGAAGTCCCAATACTACCACCAGTCGCTGCATCATCTTCAGCCCACAGGCCTCATTGGATGCGGATATGGAGGCGCAAGTGGTCAGCACACTGCTCTCCCGGCCGTACGTCAGTTTACGAGATCAGAGCGGCTTCTTGTCAATCAAGTAGCTCCTCAGTTTACCTCATAAGGGCTGAGTGCACGCCGCTTTCCAACAGCGCTCGGCAGACTGGATGGTCTCCCATCCTAACGCTAGCCCAACCCGACAGTGCTTAACTTCATTGACCTGAATGGAACAGGCGTTACAAAAAGAATTTATCTCTGTGTACAATTTTTTTCCTTTATTGTGTTTCAGTGCACCATATGAGGAGGGCTGGCAGCAGCATATGCACTGCTCTTCAGCCGAAAGACAGTTTCTGTAAAGTTTGGAAGGTAGGAGACGAGGCATTGGCGTGAGTCGTGCTTGGGTAGCTCAGATGGTATGGGCGTGAGACATACTTGGGTAGCTCAGATGGTAGAGCACTTGCCCGCAAAAGGCAAAGGTCCCGAGTTCGAGTCTCGGTCTGGCACACAGTTTTAATCTGCCAAGAAGTTTCATATCAGTGCACACTCCGCTGCAGAGTGAAACTCTCATTCTGGATACAAAGAAGACATTTAAAATAACAAAATGGAGGAAATACGGCGTACATGGATATAAAAAAAATGGGGAGCGGTATGGAAGAGAACAGACCAAAAGGGGGGCGACTGTAAAATGGAGATAAAAACAGTAAAAAAGTAATGCACACAAAAATAACACACACTGGGACAATTAAAGAACACAAAGCGAAGTGAGACCGGAGAAGAAGAGTATTGACAGATGGCGTAGCACATAACATTCAATGACAGTAAAGAAGGAATGGTGGCGAGGAGAGGGGGGATGGGCGGGGGGGGGGGGTGGGCACCGAAAAAGTCTGGGGAGGGAAGGACGTGGGAGGGAAGCAGTTGAGGAGGGGGCAAAGGGATTCAGGGAGGGAAGGAGGAAAATCTGCTCTGGGAGAAGGGAGAGGAAAAAGGGGGCCCTGGGGAGGGGGGGGGGGCACGGCCAGGTTTCAGTTTGAAGTAAGAGTATATGTCACGGCGAAGTTCTACATCTGGGGGGGGGGAAGTGCTCTGACGAAGGAGATGGAGTGTGTGGAGGTGGTGAGAGGGAGGAATACAGCAGTAGAGGTGTGGCAATGGGCAGGGAGTAGAGAGGAAGTAGGAAACCAGGGGGTGGGAGGGATCAAGCCTGTGGACAGTGTAAAGGATGTGGAGATGTTGGAGGAAAAGGACAAGGTGGGGGAAGGAAGGCAGATAAGGAAGGCAAGGCATTCGAGGCATGGCATTCGAGGATTTGGAGGGCATAACAGAGAATAGGATGGATGAGGGATGTGTAGGTGTGGAGGATGGTGGAAGGATGCAATCCCCATGCTCAGCCAGACAGGAGTTTTAGGAGGTGGAGGTGGGAATGGGCTTTCTGCTGGATGGTCAGGAGGTGAGGCGTCCAGGTGAGGTGACAGTCGAGAGTGAGGCCAAGATATCTTAGGGTGGGGGTGAGCTGGGTCAACCATAAATGGTGAGGTAGAAATCGTGGAGATGGAAGGAGTGGGTGGTGCAGCCTATGATGACTGCTGGGTTTTGGAGGGTCTGAGACAAAGAAACCATTGGTTACACCAATTGGTGAACTGGTCAAGGTGGGTTTGGAGGGTGCATTGGGACTGTTGAATGGTAGGACAGAGAGCCAGGGAGGTGGTGTCATCAGCGTATTGGCGAAGGTGGACAGGTGGGAGTGGCTTGGGCATATCGGCAGTGTACAGGAGATAGAGGAGGGGGTGAGGACAGAGCCCTCGGGGATGCCAGCAGTGGGATAAAAGCTATGGGAGTTGGTGTTTTGGAGGGTGACATAAGAAGGATGGCGTAAGAGGAAGGAAGTGATCAGATGGACAAAATTGAGAGGTTGGGCGTAGGTTTGGAGTTTAAAGAGGAGACTGGGATGCCATACGCATTCATAAGCATTTTGGTGTTCAGGGTAAACAAAAATGGCAGTGCGATGGAGTTAAGCTGGAGGTAGAGAAGATGGACAAGGTTAAGGAGTTGGTCTTCAGCAGAGAAGGAGGGTCGAAAGCCACACTGGGTAAGGGGGAGGAGGTGGTGTTGATTAAGGTGCAGATGGATATGACAGGAGAGGATGGATTCGAAGACCTTAGTGAAGATGAAGGTGAGGCAGATGGGACAATAGGAAGAGACAATGGAAGGGGATTTGTTGGGTTTGAGAAATAAGAGGACATGGGAAGTCTTCCACAGGTTGGGGTAGAAGTCGGTAGAGAGGATGACAGTATAGAGATTGCCAAGGACAGTCAGGAAAGAGAAGGGGCTTTCTCTAAGGTGGCCATAGGTGACACAGTCATGACCTGGGGCCGTGTTGCATTTGGACCAGAGGATAAGTTTAATGCCTTGTGCTGTGATTGGAGTGTTGATGTCAGAGTGGGGCAACTGCCCCAAGTACTGGAGACTAGGAGCAAGTGGAGCGACTATGGTATCGGCGCATTCCATGATGGTGGGGAAAAAAGAATAATCAAAGGGGGGACCATCAGGGATGGAGAAGACCTCAGAAAGGTATGATGAGAAGTGGTTGGCCTTACTGAGGTTGTTGGGAAGGGGGCAGTCGTTATGGAGAAGGGGGTAATGAGATGCAGACTGGGAACCTGTAAGGCGATGGAATGCGGACCAGTACTTGGAGGAGTTGATAGGGAGGGTGATGTTGAGTCATGTACAGGTCTGGTGCCAGTCCCAGCGTTTCTTTGCTGTAATAAGTTTCCATACATGTTTCTGTATTTGCTGGTGGCGCTGGGGTGTGCAGGAAGGAGCGATAGAGGCGGCGAGATTTGCGGAGGAGGAGGACAGCCCGTGGAGAGAGAGTGGGACAGTGGGGGTGGATGGTTTTAGTGGGAACATGGGCCTCCACAGCGGCAGTAATTGCCTTCTGAAGGAAGAACGAGGCATAGATGACGTTGTCAGGATGATGATAGGCAAGAGGGTGGCTTTCGATCTGGGTGGCGATGGATTTCCAGTAGTCATCCCAGTTGGCATGATGGTACTCATGGACGACCTTGGGAGGGGGTGCAGGGTGGGTAGCCAGAGGAGGATGGTGAGCAGACGTTATGGTGAGGACAGGGAGGTGGTCGCTACCTTGGGGTCAAACATGTCGACAGCTATATGCCCAAGGAGGTTGGCGGAGGCAATAACAACATCGGGTGTGGTGTCACTTTCAGGATGGGTGTGCTGGGAAGGGGAACAAGGTCACCTTGGATCATAGAGAGGAACTGATGCCACCGCCGAAGGGCAGAAGGGGAGCGGCTATGGATGTTAATGTCGACGGCAATCTCATAGGTGAGGGAGGGGAATAAGACGCTGAGGATAAATTGTTCAGTGGGGTCATTGAGGAGGGGTTGTGGCCAGATGGGGATATGCTTAAGGTGGCCAATGGCGACTCCACCTTGCACTCGAGGACCAGGAGCATCAGTGTGGTGGAGGATATAGGGAGAGGTGCGGATAGTATGGTGATGCCGCAGAAAGGTTTCGTTCAGGAAGAGGGTGTCGATCCTGTGGTTGGAGAGGGTGTTCATGAGTAGGTATTTGTTGGTGTAGAAGGAGCGGATGTTCTGGAATAGGATGCGACGCACGTGCCGCACCATGACGAGAAGAGAGGGGAGTGAGGAGGGGAGGGAAGAGGTTTAAACTAGGGTGTTGAGGAGGGTGTGTACAAATTGGAAAAATTCTTATTACCATGCATACATGCCACCACTACAATGAGAACCGTCTCCACTCGTAGGAAACGACACCCCATTGGTTTTTCAGATACATAAAAAAGGGCATATAAAATATACATCACCAACGGTAGGTGGACAAATAGAAAGTGCTGTCGTGGCCACCACATCACTGGAAAAACTGTGCCGTGCAGCCTATAACACAGCGAGTGATTTCATGAACGGTCAGCAGGTGGTGTATGTGTGCCATACTGATGCTTGGCAGCCTTACAGAAATACACTGGAGAATCATTAATTGACGTTCTGACAAAAACTATGCTGAAGAATCATTACACCATGAGATCCAAAATATACCATATGATGCACGGAGTATTTGACATCCACAAGGATACTAACATAAGGCAAATATTGCCAGCTTTGTGTGAACAGACAGAACACACATCGTTTGCTAGCACAATATACCATTATTTGCATACCATAGCGGATCCGCTGACAGTCCTTATGGGGCGTAGGGTATGAAATAACGATATAGAAGAAAAACCATAGCGTTGATTACATAAACAAAGTATGACCTCATCGCACAACGCACCCATCTCGTGAACACCATGTTCCAATAGTCGGACATCAACCGTGTGGAATTTCGTCCGGTATTTGTTGTCATGAGCCCGACTGAACTCCCACTACCTTATTGCAGAGATCTCCCTGACACACTGGATGATATGAGGAGAGGCGCTGTCGAAGAGTAGCGCAGGACAGACCAACCAAATCTCGACCACTTTGTGGATAGTTTACCAAGAACAATCCAAGCAGGTTACAATGCACGAGGTGAAGCAACACTATACAGAAGATTTTGATTTCACATTTATGGGAAGTTTTGAATTTTCAAAAAGATTTCTTTATTTCGGAAACTGTTTTGTTTATATTTCACAGTAAAGCTTTTTTTTTTTTGTTTCATAAAACGTATTTTTTAATTCTCTTTTCCTCTTGATTCTAAGTTCTGCTCACACATTGCTGGTGCAAATCTGGTTTTTGAACAGTTTATGTGACTATCTCTGAGAAAAGTATTCTTCATGGAACCTACATCTCTTTTGAAAATACGCACAGAATGTTGAAACTTGGTTGCAGCTTAAGGAATTAGAAATAATTTTATCCCAATAATCAAACACTACTGTGGTGATCACTTCATTCTCATAGATAATCATGATATTATATAGTAAAGCAACGCTCTGCGTCCTGACCCAGACCGACCAGTCGATACAGGTCGAACGGCATGCCACCCTCCGCCAAAGGCGTCATTCGGATGCGGGGAGTGTAGTCAGCACACCGCTCTCACCGCCGATGTCGATGTTCTTGACCTTGGAGCCGTTATTATTATAGGGTATCAGAAACTCAAATATTCTGTTAGCCTGCGTGAACAGAAAAAGCGGAACGATATACCAATACTTTCGTAAATCGTCATTTTTTTCCGTCGTTCCTTAGTTGCTTCAAAATTCATGGAGATGTGTTCCATATATGCAACTACATGTAAGGCACTTTGTTTTTACCATACGCGTTTCGCTTCTTTTATTTGTGAAGTGCCTTCTGTGGCCTGTAATACACGTTTCTTTTTAGACATATAATAAATGTATTATTTAGTGATTAAAATATGTTACATTTTATCGTGGTTTTCTCTTGTTTTCCACATTCGAAACAAATTTTGTAGCACAAATATCGTGATGTTAAATATAGTTTCGTGTTACTTACTATTTCTAGAGTTGTTAGTCTACATGTGTGGTGCTGGAGATGTGTTCATTCAGACACCATGCTCGCTGCCCGATTTACGGCGTTTGTTCACAACATTTGTTACAACACATCACTCACTCTTTTCATTTTGTGATCGACATGTGTGTGTTTACAGAGTGTAGTGTTGCCAATTGTCGCTGTACGTTTATCTTTCGTCTTTTCTTTGTGTTGTGTTTGTCGTTTGGTATTTTTCATTTGTTTTCTTTTGTGTTTGTGTGTTAGAGAGAGCAGAGAGAGAGAGAGAAAACGAGAAAGAAGGGGGAAGAGGAAAAGTCATTAATTATTTACGCTGGTTATGTTTCAGATTTCTGTTCGTTATCGGTTTTGTGGCTAACATGATTAGGGACTTACTTCTTATATTGATTTGGTCATTAATTACTTTCTTTTTCATTGCAAGGGCTCTTTTTGTGTGAAAGTTTTCTTGTAATGACAAAAGTTTTTTGTTGTGAATGTTGTCTCTAGTAATTTTCATGTCTTGTTCCACGTTGGACGGTTCATGTCCCTGTTTTATCAGTTGTCTAGAAAAGTTACAATGGCTGCTTTCATACTTCCATCTTCTTACATGTTCTTTGTACCTAGTTTCAAAATTTCATTCCCAGGTATAATGATTAACATTCTTTGCATTCTAACTGGTATATACCTGCTCCTTGGCATTTATGAAGGTTTTCTGTTGTTGTTTGCAAGTGTGACTGGAGTGTGTTTCTTGTTCTGTAAGCAATGTGTAATCCCTGTGTGTTGATTTGTGTTTGTATGTTAAATTGTACCGTTTCTTTCTGTTAGTCATGTTACAAGTGTAATTTTTTGTGTTTCCGTATCTGCTGTAGTGCCTGTGGGGCTCTATAGTGTTTGTGTTCTCTGCTTGTTTCCACTTTTCTTTAGTTGTGTTTTGATTTTTTGGTTGAGTCTATGTACTATATGGGTGTTGTAGCCATTGTTTGTGGCTATGAGTTGTATTGTTTATAATTCTGTTTCATAGCTTTCTTTGCTGAGTGGGACTGATGACCTCACTGTTTGGCCCCCAATTCAACCAACCAAGTGTCTGCTATTAAACAACGTAGACACAAGAATCCTGGGAAACATCCCTGTACAACAAGCAGGTTACAGACCAAACAGGAGCTGCACAGACCAGGGTCTAAACCTAAATACAGACAAGAAGCTGGCCTTTAGAAACAGCTGGAGACTTGACTGCTGTTTACAATACAATGTGGAAAGAAAGGCTCTTATATAAGCTGACAAGAGTCATTCCATGCCAAATTGCAATGATACTGAACTCTAAAATGCTCTCAGATTGGCACTTACGAGCAGTGCATAGTAACCTCATTAACAAAGGAAACAACCTCAGGGGACGGTATTACCCGTATACTTTTCAACATTTAATTTCTGACATACGTGAAATCAGTGCAAAGAAGTTTGAATATGCTGACGATCTAGCACTTGAGGTTCAGCACAAAGACTTCAAAAGTGCTGAAAGCCCTCTAAATAATGATCTCAAAAAATACTTAAATATTTTATCTTGTGAAGACTCATACCCCCTCTTTCTAGAACCAACGTCTGCAGGTCCATATGAGCGAATCTGTGCTTCCCTGCCAGAGTCACCCAAGTTATCTTGGAGTGACTCTTAATATGATGCTATATTTCAGGAAGCAGCTAGCAAAAACTTCTTGGAAATTAAGCACATGGAAAACCTTATCTAGAAACTCTGCAGTACTAGCTGTGGAGCATCAGCAGATGTACACTCCTGGAAATGGAAAAAAGAACACATTGACACCGGTGTGTCAGACCCACCATACTTGCTCCGGACACTGCGAGAGGGCTGTACAAGCAATGATCACACGCACGGCACAGCGGACACACCAGGAACCGCGGTGATGGCCGTCGAATGGCGCTAGCTGCGCAGCATTTGTGCACCGCCGCCGTCAGTGTCAGCCAGTTTGCCGTGGCATACGGAGCTCCATCGCAGTCTTTAACACTGGTAGCATGCCGCGACAGCGTGGACGTGAACCGTATGTGCAGTTGACAGACTTTGAGTGAGGGCGTATAGTGGGCATGCGGGAGGCCGGGTGGACGTACCGCCGAATTGCTCAACACGTGGGGCGTGAGGTCTCCACAGTACATCGTTGTTGTCGCCAGTGGTCGGCGGAAGGTGCACGTGCCCGTCAACCTGGGACCGGACCACAGCGACGCACGGATGCACGCCAAGACCGTAGGATCCTACGCAGTGCCGTAGGGGACCGCACCGCCACTTCCCAGCAAATTAGGGACACTGTTGCTCCTGGGGTATCGGCGAGGACCATTCGCAACCGTCTCCATGAAGCTGGGCTACGGTCCCGCACACCGTTAGGCCGTCTTCCGCTCAAGCCCCAACATCGTGCAGCCCGCCTCCAGTGGTGTCGCGACAGGCGTGAATGGAGGGACGAATGGAGACGTGTCGCCTTCAGCGATGAGAGTCGCTTCTGCCTTGGTGCCAATGATGGTCGTATGCGTGTTTGGCGCCGTGCAGGTGAGCGCCACAATCAGGACTGCATACGACCGAGGCACACAGGGCCAACACCCGGCATCATGGTGTGGGGAGCGATCTCCTACACTGGCCGTACACCACTGGTGATTGTCGAGGGGACACTGAATAGTGCACGGTACATCCAAACCGTCATCGAACCCATCGTTCTACCATTCCTAGACCGGCAAGGGAACTTGCTGTTCCAACAGGACAATGCACGTCCGCATGTATCCCGTGCCACCCAACGTGCTCTAGAAGGTGTAAGTCAACTACCCTGGCCAGCAAGATCTCCGGATCTGTCCCCCATTGAGCATGTTTGTGACTGGATGAAGCGTCGTCTCACGCGGTCTGCACGTCCAGCACGAACGCTGGTCCAACTGAGGCGCCAGGTGGAAATGGCATGGCAGGCCGTTCCACAGGACTACATCCAGCATCTCTACGATCGTCTCCATGGGAGAATAGCAGCCTGCATTGCTGCGAAAGGTGGATATACACTGTACTAGTGCCGACATTGTGCATGCTCTGTTGCCTGTGTCTATGTGCCTGTGGTTCTGTCAGTGTGATCATGTAATGTATCTGACCCCAGGAATGTGTCAATAAAGTTTCCCCTTCCTGGGACAATGAATTCACGGTGCTCTTATTTCAATTTCCAGGAGTGTATTTCGAACTTCGGCGCTCATTTTAGGGTTTTCTACAGCTGCATATTGTACTAGGTGTGACTGAACAGCCTTCACGTAAATAAGATAGACACTCAGGTCAGCACAACCATGAGAATCATTTCCAGGTGCATAAGAATTACTCCCTTATGTTCCAACACTCAACCACATAGCTCCTCTTCTGTTCAGAAGACAAGAAGCTCTCCTGGAAGAATATTCCAAAATATTGAATAATCTTCAACTTCCCATCCAAGATTATATTCCAGCGTTGAGGACAAACAGACTTCGTTCAAGAAATCCATCCCTACGACGGGCCCAGCAGCTTGCTGATAGTAACTTGATACTCTGTCAAGGCTGTTGATACAATGAGTGTGACTTCTTTTGCCGGAAGCCTTCGGTTCCCACTGCTGGCGACCGAACACAGTGTGGATAACTCGTTGTATTTGGACCTACGTGTAACTATGGAAGGAGCTTCTTTCCCTTTTGATGCTTTTCGGAAGCTTACTGCTACTAGCACGACTATCTATCAGATCCATGAAGTACAAAAGACAATTTATAGGGTACTGTTACACTGTTCGCATAACACACCGCTTGAAAAGGAAGCCTTTCAACGAGAATACCGCACTATTCAGTATAGGAATGATTACGATAGCAATTTTGTTGAGAAGGTCAACAAAGATGTGCTCATTAAGAAAAAGTCCGCTCGCTCTGTCTATTCGGCGAACACTGTTAGTACGGCCACAACGTTACAATCATCTGATGAAAATAGTGTCAGGCCATGTTATCATAGAGTAGCGTATTTCGGTAGTCTATTGTAATATGTTGGCAGAAAGTTAAAAAAAAAATATCCGTCCAGTATTTTTTTTCCAAGGAATGTTGGTAGTAGATACAGGCATTATGAAAAGGCCGAATACTATAAATATAACGGCTCTGGGGTTTATGAGACAGTCTGCAGTGACTGCCCCTAGAGACATATAGGTCACGCTGGAGGCAATTTTAATATACCGTTTAAGGAACACGTAAACTTCGCCTGCCAAAATCAGCCATCTCATTTCATCTAAAAGAAAAGGGTCACTCTATTCCCAATATTGAAATGAATTTCCGTATTATATTTAAGGAAACAAAAGGAAATGTTTTGGGGGAAATGCATATCACGAAGGCATTAAAAAAAGCCCCAGGTTCAACTATGAACAATGATATTGAACTGACGCTACAATATCTTATCGAACTTTGATTATCTGAATTCTCGCCGGTTAGTTACTCAGGTTACCTACCCCCATGAACCATGGACCTTGCCGTTGGTGGGGAGGCTTGCGTGCCTCAGCGATACAGATAGCCGTACCGTAGGTGCAACCACAACGGAGGGGTATCTGTTGAGAGGCCAGACAAACGTGTGGTTCCTGAGGAGGGGCAGCAGCCTTTTCAGTAGTTGCAGGAGCAACAGTCTGGATGATTGACTGATCTGGCGTTGCAACACTGACCAAAACGGCCTTGCTGTGCTGGTACTGCGAACGGCTGAAAGCAAGGGGAAACTACAGCCGTAATTTTTCCCGAGGGCACGCAGTTTTATTGTATGGTTAAATGATGATGGCGTCCTCTAGGGTAAAATATTCCGGAAGTAAAATAGTCCCCCATTCGGATCTCCGGGCGGGGACTACTCAAGAGGACGTCGCTATCAGGAGAAAGAAAACTGGCGTTCTACGGATCGGAGCGTGGAATGTCAGATCCCTTAATCGGGCAGGTAGGTTAGAAAATTTAAAAAGGGAAATAGATAGGTTGAAGTTAGATATAGTGGGAATTAGTGAAGTTCGGTGGCAGGAGGAACAAGGCTTTTGGTCAGGTGAATACAGGGTTATAAATACAAAATCAAATAGGGGTAATGCAGGAGTAGGTTTAATAATGAATAAAAAAATAGGAGTGCGCGTAAGCTACTACAAACAGCATAGTGAACGCATTATTGTGGCCAAGATAGACACGAAGCCCATGCCTACTACAGTAGTACAAGTTTATATGCCAACTAGCTCTGCAGATGATGAAGAAATTGATGAAGTGTATGATGAGATAAAAGAAATGATTCAGGTAGTGAAGGGAGACGAAAATTTAATAGTCATGGGTGACTGGAATTCGAGAGTAGGAAAAGGGAGAGAAGGAAACATAGTGGGTGAATATGGATTGGGGGAGAGAAATGAAAGAGGAAGCCGTCTGGTAGAATTTTGCACAGAGCATAACTTAATCATAGCTAACACTTGGTTCAAAATCATAAAAGAAGGTTGTATCCATGGAAGAATCCTGGAGATACTAGAAGGTATCAGATAGATTATCTAATGGTGAGACAGAGATTTAGGAACCAGGTTTTAAATTGTAAGACATTTCCAGGGGCAGATGTGGACTCTGACCACAATCTATTAGTTATGAACTGTAGATTAAAACTGAAAAAACTGCAGAAAGGTGGGAATTTAAGGAGATGGGACCTGGATAAACTGAATAAACCAGAGGTTGTACAGAGTTTTAGAGAGAGCATAAGGGAACAATTGACAGGAATGAGGGAAAGAAGTACAGTAGAAGAATAATGGGTAGCTCTGAGGGATGAAGTAGTGAAGGCAGCAGAGGATCAAGTAGGTAGAAAGACGAGGGCTAATATAAATCCTTGGGTAACAGAAGAAATATTGAATTTAAGTGATGAAAGGAGAAAATGTAAAGACGTAGTAAATGAAGCAGGCAAAAGGGAATACAAACGTCTCATAAATGAGATCGACAGGAAGTGCAAAATGGCTAAGCAGGGATGGCTACAGGACAAATGTAAGGATGTAGAGGCTTATCTCAGTAGGGGTAAGATAGATACTGCCTACAGAAAAATTAAAGAGACCTTTGGAGAAAAGAGACCACTTGTATGAATATCAAGAGCTCAGATGGAGACCCAGTTCTAAGCAAAGAAGGGAAAGCAGATAGGTGGAAGGAGTATATAGAGGGTCTATACAAGGCCGATGTACTTGAGGACAATATTATGGAAATGGAAGAGGATGTAGATGAAGATGAAATGGGAGATACGATACTGCGTGAAGAGTTTGACAGCGCACTGAAAGACCTGAGTCGAAACAAGGCCCCGGGAGTAGACAACATTCCATTGGAACTACTGACGGCCTTGGGAGAGCCAGTCCTGACAAAACTCTACCATCTGGTGAGCAAGATGTATGAGACAGGCGAAATACCCTCAGACTTCAAGAAGAATATAATAATTCCAATCCCAAATAAAGCAGGTGTTGACAGATGTGAAAATTACCGAACTATCAGTTTAATAAGTCACAGCTGCAAAATACTAACGCGAATTCTTTACAGACGAATGGAAAAACTGATAGAAGCCGACCTCGGGGAAGATCTGTTTGGATTCCGGAGAAATGTTGGAACACGTGAGGCAATACTGACCCTACGACGTATCTTAGAAAATAGATTAAGGAAAGGCAAACCTACATTTCTAGCATTTGTAGACTTAGAGAAAGCTTTTGACAATGTTGACTGGAATACCCTCTTTCAAATTCTAAAGGTGGCAGGGGTAAAATACAGGGAGCGAAACGCTATTTACAATTTGTACAGAAACCAGATGGCAGTTATAGGAGTCGAGGGACATGAAAGGGAAGCAGTGGTTTGGGGGGGAGTGAGACAGGGTTGTAGCCTCTCCCCGATGTTATTCAATTTGTATATTGAGCAAGCAGTAAAGGAAACAAAAGAAAAACTCGGAGTAGGTATTAAAGTCCATGGAGAAGAAATAAAAACGTTGAGATCCGCCGATGACATTGTAATTCTGTCAGAGACAAAATGGCTCTGAGCACTATGGGACTTAACATCTATGACACACACACACACACAAATACACACAGTGGTGCACTCTCGCACGGAGGTAGAGAACGACAGAGAGAAACGTTCAAATTAAGCTCTAGACACAAGATTAAAACAAAAGAACAGCGGATGCAGCAACACGCATGGTATAAACACGAAAATTGTGGTTTACGTATTAGTACCTAATGAGTTAGAGTGCCATTAATAATTGATGTGTACAGTTTTTTGTATCGTTGGCAGACATATCGGAATACAGCTGACACTAGTCAGCGTTTCAACAGATCTTCTGACAGTCCTATTTTGACAGACAGTGTTAATAAATAGTCCATTGTTTTAAAACAGTTTAATTTCCATTTCCATTCCTAAACTCTTGTCTGCTTGCGTTGTTGTGATATGTTTGCAATGCGATGTCGGTATAGGAAATGAAATTTCTAGAACGAGATTCGAGACAACGACCTGACTTTTACTTTGCTTTACAGAACCCTTGTCTATAGTGCCTCAAATAGGCTGCGAAATGCGTAACGTACAAACTAGGAACTATATGAGAACCAATTAATACGTAAATAAAGTGTTCCAAAAGGGACTTACATAAGACAACTTTCATTTCTTTTACCCACTAAAGTACGTGGAAAATTTAGTTGTACTTGTTTAAATATCTTAAATACGTTAGGAAGCATTTGCTGTTTCCTTCCCAAGGTGCAAATTGGTAGCAGCGCAATGTTAACTCAAATCTGCGAATGTGATAATATTGATCCTTGAATTATCCTTTCCTATTGGTTGAGTCAGCCATACTAATAGGGGTAAAGATACTCCAGCCACTCTGTATTTTTTTCTTTTTTCCGCGTTTCTTTTTTTAAATGCCAGTAAGCTACATGTAATTGCAACGATGAGATGTAACGTAAGATGGGGATAAATGAATCATTTCAGATTTTTGGGTCTCAATGGGACAGTAAATATCTTATTACGCACATTAAATTTTAGTGGTGAATAGATAATAGTTATAAGTTTTGTATGATAAAAAATACATTGCTGTACTTCTTCACTGTAAATAGTAAAATTTTAAACCATGAAACAACGGAGAACTTACAAATTTGTCGGACTAATTGAATCATAAATGTGGCTTCGTGAATCATTGTAAATTGTCTTAAATTTATCATATGTGGAGAGTTACACTTTTTAACTGTTCCAGTAGTCGTTACATGCATTTCCCACAGCGGAACTGTTTACGACCAGCAGCCTCCATACAGATTTTGTGAAACCACTCTCTGCACTTTTCACACCTATCCATTCTCCCTTTTTCGCACATATAGGGACGTAATGCTTGATGTTGCAGAAACCACAAGGAATGTTTTACTGCTGTGATTCAGCTTCAGGCGATGATGAAGATGAATTCTCTTCTGAACTTGAAAGTTTCTCTTGAACATCCGTCATGTTTCTGCAACCTTTGACCTTCTTTCTTCGGAAGTTTTCAAAATGCAATTTTCTCTTCCCTATTGCAAAAATGAGATGAACTGGTGAAACAAGTTGGCAAGCCGATTTTTTGCCTCACCGGTGGTTTTCGTGGGGGTTGGCAAACAGAAGAAAATGGTGATAATGATGTTGCTGAGCTCTGGGTTTCCGAATTTCTTGGAGGATTAAGACGACTTGCAGGGACGGGATTTACTTCAGTTTTTGTAATGGAGGCTTATTTATTATTGTGCATAATTAGACTACATAAAAATTTTAATAAAGAGGAAATAATACATATCATATTCCGATTAATGAAGCATCACGAAGACTGATTCGCGAAGACCCGCTCCTCTATTTTTTTTAATGTAACCATTTGCTCAAATATGTAAATGACGCTGGTCGTTCTGTTAACCAACCAGGTGAATGCTTTACGACTGGTAGCGGGAAGCTTTATAGCTAGCATGCATATATTTGAACAACAGAACTTATTTTAAACAGATCTATTATTGTGTGGCACTTCATTATAAGCAATATTGTTTTGTCTCTTCTGCTTTCTTCTCTTGTGTGGATTAAACATATTTGGACAAAAACTTCTTGCCGTCTGAGTACGACTTGTCCAGCAACGGTCCTATGGCATAATGCATCGCTAAGAGCAGCATATTCATATGGATTGCAGTCTTACAACGTAGGATGTACTCAAGCATTACTCGTCTCCACTTATCTACAGTGTGTAACAAAAGTATACGACACAAACTGCAGGACACAATCGTTATAAGAAACAATTATGTTATATGGACATGAGCCTGGAAACGCTTTGTTTCCATTTTACAACTCATTTTCTCCAACTCATTACTCATGGGAAACACACTAGAGCAGAAAATTAGAATAGAGGAGAACATGACGTCTGTTACCCTAAGTACCGCCAGTGTTTTGCGTTACATGTCCCTTTTGCTATGCGACGTACCTCATTGTTTGTTTATAGATTCGGTGACAATTGGATAGGTAGAGATGGAACAGTTGTCCGGCCTCTACGTTCACCGGACCTTAACCCACTGCACTTTTATTTGTAGGGGCATTTGAAAGCTCTTGTGTATGGAACCCCAGTACAAAATGTTCAGAGTCTCCAAGCCCGTATTATGGCAGATGGCGAAACCATACGCATTATTCCAGGGATACATCAACTCATCCGTGATTCACTACGACGGCAGGTAGATGAACGTATCAGTGCCTACGGAGGGCATATTGAACATCTCCTGTGAGAAAGAGTTGCATGTGGTATGCTGATGCATTCGTTCGTGTGTTTCCCATGATTAATGAGTTGGAGAAAATAAGCTGTAACATGGAAACAAAGCGTTTCCTTACCCATGTTCATATAACGTAGTTTCTTCGTCTTCGCCTGTACATTGTGCCGTATATTTTTATTTACACCCTGTATAGCTGCTGACGATCACAGCTCAAACTGGGCTATCGCAAGGCTAGTCACCAGCACGTCTTCCATAAACAGCGCCTCAGTGCCGATGAAGTGGCGTCCATTACTGAAGAACGCTTGTGAATCATGTACCCCTGATACGTGGCACAGAGGAGGTTCTCAGGAGGTGGGTCGCGGCGACCATACAACCGAGGCTGTGTCCTCACGCTCTTAGACGGCGTCAAACGCGTGCTGTCCCTGCAGGCTCAGCGTCCGAGCCATACAGGACACAGGTGGTCGGGAAATCAGGGCGACCGATCAGAATATACAGCCGATAGTCACATACGCTACGGACCTGCTCGTATAGCTTGCAAGCGGACCGTGGAGGACTTCCCTCCACCGTCGCTATTGGGATACGTCACCACATACACAAATCAGCGTCCCCATATTTACGCGAAATACATAAACTGTGAGTATACACCTAATGCCAGATACCTTCACAAAGCCATCAACAAACTATCGGATCCCTGATACACAGAATCAGTGATGTATTTCATTCCAAAGACGAACAAACAAGCTATTAAGCAGGTGGTCATAAGGTTTTGCTCATCACTAAAAGTAAGTCTGTGATTTTGAAACTAGATTTTTTCGAAAATGACTTCCCCCCACCGTTTTAATTCATATTGACACGGTACGTAGGGCACGACTAGGGATACAACACATGTTATCAGGAAAGCGCAATTCTCAGTCAATTTCGAGAATATCTAGTTTCAAGATCACAGACTTACTTTTAGTGATGAGTAAAACATTATGACCACCTGCTTGACAGCTTGTTTGTTCGTCTTTGGAATGAAATACACCACTGATTCTGCGTATCAGGGATCCGATAGTTTGTTGATAGCTTTGTGAAGGTATGTGGTATTAGGAGTATACTCACAGTTTATGTAATTCGCGTAAATATGGGGACGCTGATTTGTGTATGTGGTGACGTATCCCAATAGCGACCCATGGTATCTACACCAGGCCAATTTGGTCGCGGAGATATCAATGTGAGTTCACAGTAATGCTCTTCAAACCACTGTGGCACGGTTCAGGCTCCGAGACACAGATAGTTATACTACTAAAAGATGACAACTTCGTCGGAGAAGACTTCAAGCATGAAAGGATGCAGGTGGTTCGCAGCTGTCAACGTGTCTTCGATTACTACCACAGGCAGCATGTAAGTGCAGAAGAATGTCTCCCATAGCGTAATAATGCTTCCATCGGCCTGCGTCCATGGCGCGCTGCACGTTTCGAACCACCGTTCACCTCGATGACGGCATTTGTGAACACGGCCGTCTACCTAGAGTGGCAGAAATGCGATTCACCCGAAGAGCCGACACGTTTCCATTGATTGACGGTCGAATTCAGATGGTCCCGTACCCACTGCAATAGTAATTAACGATATCGTTGGGTTAACATGTGAACAAATAAGGGTGGTCTGCAGCGGAGATCAATGTTCAACAATGAATACTGTGCTCCGAAACACTAGTGCGTGTAACAGCATTGTGCTCTTTCAGGAGAGATGCCATGGATCGCCATCTGTCGCCGGCCAGTGTGGCTCAGCGGTTGTAGGCGCTTCAGTCTGGAACCGCGCGACCGCTACGGTCGCAGGTTCGAATCCTGCCTCGGGCATGGATGTGTGTGATGTCCTTAGGTTAGTTAGGTTTAAGTAGTTCTAAGTTCTAGGGGACTGATGACCTCAGAGTCCCATAGTCCCATAGTGCTCAGAGCCATTTGATCCAAGCCATCTGTCCTACTTTATCGAGCATGCAAGCCTCCGAACCCAACGTTCTGTGAAGAGTCGTGGACGTCCAACCATTTAGGGCCTAGTGGTAGTTACGCTGTCCTATATCTTTCCGTAGATGCTCATGACAGTAGCACGTGAACATTCGACCAGCTTCGCCGTTTTCGAGATACTCGTGCACAAGCTCTGCTTAATAATAATCTCAATGGATTTCCTCATTTGCAGCCCATATCTTCGTCATGGTAATCGCCCGTCCGTGTCTGCTCCGCTTACATACTTTAGCTACAGTGTCAAGTGACCGCAACGCGCCTAGGCGGCATCCAACGTCGCGGTGGGGAGTGGTCATAATGTTTTGGCTGATCAGTGTATATTGTGTATTTAAACTGGGGAGCTAGAAACGACGGAGAGGCTTCGTACCGCCGTACCCTCAGTGGTTCACAACCCCGAAACGGGACACAGCAGTCCCCCACCCCACCGCCGCCCCACACCGAACCCAGGTTTATTGTGCAGTTCGGCCCCCAGTTGACCCCCCCCCCCCCCCCCCAGCAGGAACATCTCATATCTCATACCAGACGAGTGTAACCCCAGATGTTTGCGTGGTAGACTAATGGTGGTGTGTGTGTACGTGGAGACAGTGTTTGTGCAGCAATCGCCGAGATAATACAACTGAGACAGAATAAGGAGAACCAGCCTGCATTCGCCGAGGTGGACGGAAAACCACCTTAAAACCACCCATTGGCTGGCCGGCACACCGGACGTCGACACTAATCCGCTGGGCGGATTCGTGCTGGGGACTGGCACGCCTTCCCACTCGGGAAGCAGCGCGTTAGACCGCGAGGCTAGCCGGGCGGGCATCAGTGTATATGCTTTGTATGGCAATGGTATCCAAGGGCACCACAGTTGAGTGAGGAAGCACTTGGTTTCATAAATGCGAGGTGTGTGGATCGAATCTCGCTACTGGTACTTCTTTTTCATTCCCGCGTAATTCTAACAACAGATTATGAGTATGCGAGCTAACAATATCATTTGTTATCGTCATAATTTTATCCTGAAAAAAGGAGAAAAACAATTTTTCACAAAGATATTGGAAAGAAAAAAAGGATACACGAGAACTTTCAATTAAATCAGTACAGTCACTTTATTATTTCATTTATATTATTATATCTACATTTGTGACGAGTATAATCTGTAAGCTGTGGGGCACTAACGAATCAGCATGATACTGATCACAAAAACATAGCAATCAATCATTATTGCGGCATACAGCACATGTAATGAACACCAAAGTTTTGTATGACGTAGTTTTTTTTTTTAGCAAAACCAACTTGGTTTACTTTGATAAACGGTTCTCGGACATCACATACTTTCGCGGCGTATCGTGCATATCGAAGCATTTCACCAAATATTCGTGGAGACAATGACAGTGTACGATTGACTGAATTATTAAGCAGTCTTCTCCGGAAGTTATTGTAATGCATACGTGCATTCCCTTCACGTGTTTATGCTAATTATTACGCACATTCATGAACCTTTGTGAGATATAAACGCTCGGGAATGCTCTGTTGCAGCCAGGATACATGTCCATCTGACAATTATGCGTCAGCAAGGAGCATTAACGATTACATCATAAGAGGCAATGTTGTGCAACCTTAGTAGGGACAAGTTCCAGCTATTCGGGAGTAGTATCTTACAATCTGAGAAAGTGTTCCATGACAAACTTCCATCACACTGTCCGCAAACGTGACGTCAGATCCGCCTGGCAACAGTGATCTGAACGCCCATTGCCTGAGAGTTTTGATATCTATATGCGTCGGAGACGGGTGGAGTGTCCCTATTGGCTGAGAGAAAAAGTTGGGGTCTCTCTTGTGCGTCGGGAAGACGGTGCGAAGTTGGCAAGGCGCCACTCAAAACGCACGGTTGAGTAGCCGGAGGCGGCTCTAAAACGACGGTCGCGAGTAGGCAGTGGCAGTACGAGGTGCATTCAAGATCTAAGGCCTCCGATTTTTTTTCTAATTAACTACTCACCCGAAATCGATGAAACTGGCGTTACTTCTCGACGTAATCGCCCTGCAGACGTACACATTTTTCACAACGCTGACGCCATGATTCCATGGCAGCGGCGAAGGCTTCTTTAGGAGTCTGTTTTGACCACTGGAAAATCGCTGAGGCAATAGCAGCACGGCTGGTGAGTGTGCGGCCACGGAGAGTGTCTTTCATTGTTGGAAAAAGCCAAAAGTCACTAGGAGCCAGGTCAGGTGAGTAGGGAGCATGAGGAATCATTTCAAAGTTGTTATCACGAAGAAACTGTTGCGTAACGTTAGCTCGATGTGCGGGTGTGTTGTCTTGGTGAAACAGCACACGTGCAGCCCTTCCCGGACGTTTTTGTTGCAGTGCAGGAAGGAATTTGTTCTTCAAAACATTTTCGTAGGATGCACCTGTTACCGTAGTGTCCTTTGGAACGCAATGGGTAAGGATTACGCCCTCGCTGTCCCAGAACATGGACACCATCATTTTTTCAGCACTGGCGGTTACCCGAAATTTTTTTGGTGGCGGTGAATCTGTGTGCTTCCATTGAGCTGACTGGCGCTTTGTTTCTGGATTGAAAAATGGTCCAAGTCTCATCCATTGTCACAGCCGACGAAAACAAAGTCCCATTCATGCTGTCGTTGCGCGTCAACATTGCTTGGCAACATGCCATACGGGCAGCCATGTGGCGTCCGTCAGCATTCGTGGCACCCACCTGGATGACACTTTTTCGCATTTTCAGGTCGTCATGCAGGATTGTGTGCACAGAACCCACAGAAATGCCAAATCTGGAGGCGATCTGTTCAACAGTCATTCGGCGATCCCCCAAAACATTTCTCTCCGCTTTCTCGATCATGTCGTCAGACCGGCTTGTGCGAGCCCGAGGTTGTTTCGATTTGTTGTCACACGATGTTCTGCCTTCATTAAACTGTTGCACCCACGAACGCACTTTCGACACATCCATAACTCCATCACCACATGTCTCCTTCAACTGTTGATGAATTTCAATTGGTTTCACACCACGCAAATTCAGAAAACGAATATTGCATGCTGTTCAAGTAAGGAAAATGTCGCCATATTAAGTATTTAAAACAGTTCTCATTCTCGCCGGTGGCGGTAAAATTCCATCTGCCGTACGGTGCTGCCATCTCTGGGACGTATTGACAATGAACGCGGACTCATTTTAAAACAATGCGCATGTTTCTATCTCTTTCCAGTCCGGAGAAAAAAAATCAGAGGCCTTAGAACTTGAATGCACCTCGTAGCAGAATGCACCACTTAACATAAATATAGAAGTGATAAACAAGATATAAAGTTAAAGTGAACGGTATTAATTACCAGTGAACGCTGCGTGTCGTGGGCAGTATCTATAACGAGTATTGAAAGTGATAACTGTGTTGTAAAGCGTTGAGTGTAACGGCGTGGCCAAGAGCTTCAATATTGGAAAGTCTGTGACGTATGTTTTAAAGTCTTCTTTATTAAAACGACTATATTACAGAACGTTGTTAACCTGTAACAACTGGTATCCCGACACACCCCATTTCAGCAGGAGCACAAACCTACATTGAACCTGGAGCCTGAGTGCTACTACTACGACGAGGGACAACCGAAGCAGTAATACACCAGGTTAGTAATAAAGAAACCAGAGAAGGAAGGCAGAGTAGCTTCCTTCTCGCTACAATGCCACACATAAGAAGGAGGGCATTGTACTATCTCCCTATTGTTTTCGATGACGTACATGCAATTTTGTAGGCTTTTTATGAGGTCCTTCAGATGCTTGTAAAAATAAGCGGCGTAAGGCTGCACAGCGGAGTGCATTCTGGAGGAATAAGTTTAATACTGGATGTTGGCAGAACGTCTCCAAAAGTTTAAGTGGCAATTGAAAAACAAGATCAGTACCTGAATAAAACGTTCTCGGTTTTCCAGCCGCGTCAATTCGAATAAAATTCTCGAGCTTTCATGGCGGAGATGGCCATCGAAAGCTCGAGGATTTTATTCGAATCGACGCGGCTTGAAATCCGAGAACGTTTTATTCATATATGCTGTCGCGAAAGACTCCGAGGACACAAGATCAATACCGGCAGCGGGAGTCAATCCAGAGACCTCGTACTGACGAAACTAAGCGCTAACATGCTCGGCTACGGGCTCCTTGAATCAAAGTGATCGTACAATATGTACAAGAACGCCTAAAATTTTCATACTCGATTTTCCGGAAAGCCTTTGAAGTCCTAGTCGTGCCCTACACACCCTGTCAGTATAGATAAAATCGGTGAGGGGGAGTTCGTACGGTGTTAGATTGTGAGACACTGACTTGAGCCAGACATTGAGAGTGTCCTCACGGCGGATTAATGATTGTTGGTCTGATACACTGGCCACGCAGAATGTGTGAGATTTAGGCGGTTTTCGACGTTCATTCAGGGAAATGTTGGGCTGTTCCCAGCTCCACCTCAGAAAATAAGATAGAAGATGCTGGCAACTGAGATGACGGGAAGGACATCAAGACACAAAGTTAAATAAAATTTGATAAAAACAGAAAAAGGTTGGCCTCCTGCGACGGGATATTCATAAGGAAAAAGAAAAAGAGACAAATCTACATCTTCCAGTACGGTAATATGGGTGACTGGGGGAAGGAGGAAAATTACAACGAGATGCCATCGCATGTTTGAAGATGACAGAACAAAGGATGCAAAAAGATGACAAGGATCTGTACGTGTACATCTGTTCCGTTGACTGGATAAAAATCTTTGACAGAGTTGACTGGAGTATCCTGCTGAGCCTGCAAAATGTTGGTGTGGAGTGCAATGACTGAAGACTGATAAATGAGTGTACAAAAAACAGAAAGCGGCTGTAAGGACTACCGATACAGAAATAGATGTGACGGGTCCTGGAAGGGCTGTTAGAGCATGGTGTCATTTGTCACCAATGCTCTACAATACTGACGCTGAGAAACTAACGAACAAGGCTTAATAGTAGGTGCAGAAAGTATGAAGAATTTCATCATACAGACTATCAAGCTGAGGAAGAACTAAAATTTATGATGCAGTTATTCATTACACTGAGAAAAGGGTATGGGATAAGGAGGAATCTGTTGTTGTTGTTGTTGTGGTCTTCAGTCCTGAGAATGGTTTGATACAGCTCTCCATGCTATGAAAGAGAAAAGTAATGAGTATCAGCAAACACGAAGGTTCTGTTAAAACACAGTATCTGATCATAAGTACCCAGACACCCCTATGTGATGCGGAACAGACCACTAGACATCACTAGAGACGGACCCGCCAGTATGAAATGAGGCAGAGAGAATTGTCTTGGCAATAGAGAAGCACTAACAGCTAATGAGTTGAACAGAAGAGCTCAGTGGCTTCGAACGGCCAGTATTTGCATCCTTGGTGATTACAGTTTAATGGGGCTCAGGCGGAGCTAGCGTTTCGTCTCCTACTGCGGGGCACATTCTCAGAGGCTATAAACACGCAGTTAATTTTCAGACTTAAACACCCTCAGCACTCGAGTAACAAATCCATTAGAACATTTCAGCCCTTCTAAAGCTGCCCAAGTTGACTGTGCTGGAGTGACTCAAGTTTAAACACGAAGAAACATCGGGCGCTAAACCCAACCAGGCAGAACTCATGTACCGACGGACAAGGGCCGACGAGCATTACGGAGGTTGGCTGTAAAAATTGTTTGAAATCAGCGAAAGGAATCACCTGTAAGCTCTAAAGTGCTACCAGCAGTCCGTATAGCACAATTAATGTTTGTAGGGAGTTAGAATGGGCTACAGTGGTCGAGCAGCTCCTCCTGAATCACACATTTCTGTAGTTAGCGCTAACCAATACTTCAGGTGGTGTAGAGGGCGACGCCATTGGACTGTCGTTGACTGGAAACGAGTGGTTTGGTGTGATGGATCGCGTTGTACCTGTGGCAATCCAATGAACGGGCTTGGATTTGCGAATGCCCGGGGAATGTGTAGTTCCAACATTGAAGTGCGGAGGAGGTGGTGTTAGAGTACAGGGGTGTATTTCGTGGTTGTGGTGTGATTCTCGCATTGCACTTAACACACCGCTAAGTGCGGAGGGATATGAACAAATTTTACGGCATTGTACGCAGTGTGCAGTAGCAGAACAGTTCTGAAACGAGATACTTTGTATCAGTACGACAGTACACACTGTCACAAATCAGCATCTGTGAGGCAATGGTTTCTGGACAATAACATTCCTGATATGGTCTGGCCTTCCCCGAGTCCCGGCGTGAACCCAATGGAACACCTGTGGGATGAGTTATGACGTCGACTACCCTCCAGAACCCAGCGTCTGACTTCATTAACTCCTCCGGGTTCGGTTCTATAGAAAGAATGTGCTGCCATTCCTCCACAGACATTCAGATACCTCATTGCAGGAATTGTTCAAGTCTTCATAAAGGATAAGGATGGACGCATTTCATATTAATGTTCATTAATGGGTGTCCTGATTTTTTTGATCAGACAGTGTATTCTGAAATATTACTGTTGATTCTCTTACAATCCAACCTTCTCCTTTTCACTTTCTAATGGTATTTCACCTAATAACTCATGGTCACTTCACCTGTTGTTGTTTTTCAACGAAGCTACGCCAGGGCCTATGGAATAACACAAGCAGTTTATAAACAGGTACGTCATTAACATTCCTCATTTAATACATCGTACTACCTGAGATATTCGTTACCGGACAAAGAATATCTAAACACTCAGTTTTGGATGCTTTATCTTCTGAGCAGTTATTGTGCCAACCAAGGGGATCAAGCCTTCGGAAAATTATCCACGTTAAGAGTCAAACCACACTGGTAAGTTGTCGTAATAAAGATGAATATATCCAGAAGATGTTTGTCGAAAGTGACTAAATCAGATAGGTCTAGAAAAAAGCAGAGAAAAAGCAAATAATGAATGGGACACTAATGTGAAAGACGATATAATGACTAAAACTTTTGACGGCCGGAGTGGCCGTGCGGTTCTAGGCGCTACAGTCTGGAGCCGAGCGAACGCTACGGTCGCAGGTTCGAATCCTGCCTCGGGCATGGATGTGTGTGATGTCCTTAGGTTAGTTAGGTTTAATTAGTTCTAAGTTCTAGGCGACTGATGACCTCAGAAGTTAAGTCGCATAGTGCTCAGAGCCATTTTGACTAAAAATTAAATAACGTCTAGGGAAAGTGCTGTTTAAACATACGTAAATATCGACCAGAAACCGAAACGTCGAGAACGGAAGAAACCGTAAAACAGCTTACCGGATAACACCGCCTGGGATATATTGCAGGATTTGGTAGACATCAGCTGCTTAAAATCCTGTATGACGTGCTTACATCCTTGCTATTGCCAGCGGGGCAATGCGGTGAAACCAGCCCATGGAGGCTAGCAATACACTTTAAGGCGAAAGGCCGCGGTGCCGAAGAGGAACAAAGTAAACACATGGACAGCTACAAGGAGGAAACCATAACTTGGAAAACAACCGAAGGCTAGGAACAGCATTACATAACTTTAAAATATGCGAAGTCTGCTGTAGATAAAAAATAAGAGATAAAAGAAAATCTGCTTTACATTAGTAAAATGTCTCTGAGTACTATAGGACTTAACATCTGAGGTCATCAGTCCCCTACAACGTAGAACTACTTAAACCTAACTAACCTAAGGACATCACACACATCCATGTCCGAGGCAGGATTCGAACCTGCGACCGTAGCAGCAGCGCGGTTCCGGACTGAAGCACCTAGAACCGCTCGGCTACCGCGGCCGGCCTTACATTAGTACCTCGATATTATAAAATTACCAGAAGAGTAGTGTTTGAGTATTATATAGTTTCCAGATTAACGTGAAAATCAGCCTATTAAGTACTGGCGAGATAGTCAAAATTCTATAGGGTATTGTAATGCCTTAAGCACATAATACAAAACAGTCTGCCTCACAGCGTCAAACTGATTCCCCAGAAAGTTGTTTAAATTAAAAATGGGTATTTTTGCGTCACTTTGTCCAGCTGCCATGAGCATAAGTTGTCACTGTAAAGTTTAAGGCGTTTATATCAATAAACTACTGGATTCCTATTTCCGATTGCTAGTTACTTAGAGTAACTTTGATCCCAAAGGTCTGAGACAGTCTGTGTTTAACTTCTTATGTGTAAATGTAACTGCGGAGGCCTGTAGGTAAGTTAAAGCACCATCCTTAACGCCGGTCCAGTGAGTTCTCATTTTATTCTAGAAGACAGCATAGTTAAAGGCGTCAGACATCACTGCGCTGGTACGAACTCAATGAGTCCCAGGAAACATGGTAATTCATACTCATTGCCCGTCCTATAATTATATTTACCACTAACAAACTGTATGTCGTCGTGTATCCCATACTGGACCAAACTTGTTCCCCTGACTGTTTTCTTCGAATCCGACCAACTACGGACCACGTAAAACAATTACGCACAGGCGTTGCTAATTCTAACGACGTTCTGCTCCCTATCTTCCCAGTATTTTTTTCATTTTCTCGCTTTGCTTTTGTTTTTGTTCCTGGTTGAAGAATCGTCCACATTTCCTTTCTTTTTCTCGAAAACCTTTAAAAATTTTTTTTTGCTTCTATTTCAGTTATATTATTCTTTTCTATGTGTTTTTGAGTGTCTTTGATCCAGTGATTTTGTTCTTTCTATTATGGAAATACTGGAAGATGTTTTAGTTAATTTCTCCATTCTTATCACATGTCCGAAGAAATCCGCATCTTCCGGATTGTGTCTGAAAGCTTAAGATATATTTCTATAGAGTTCTTTGCTGCTTCTTAATTTGTAGTTGCCGTTTTCGTCTATAACTGGCCCAGAATTGTTGTTTTGCGTGATTAAAATCGAATTTTTTTCTATGTAGTTAGTAATAGTTTTAGTGAATATCTTGCACTTTACGGAGAGTACTATCGTTTTTATATCTTTTCTACGTCTTCGCTTATGAAGTAGAATAATTGCAACACCTTTACTATTTTGCAGAATTGTCTCCTTTAGCAGACATTCTGTAATCAATTCGGCAAGTTCCATATGTTTCAGTTTTGCACCAACTCTAATCATTTTAAAGAACAGCGTCATCTCCAGGTACCTTTTCCTTCCTCATATTTATTTTGCTTTTGCGCATCTCAACCGCCAATACTTTTGAATGTTATTGTTCCAGTTATCAACTGTCTGTGTTCCTGATTCATCCCTTCCACTGTACAAACCTTTAAAGAAATCTTCGAATGCTTGCACAATTTTCTCTCTGTCGTTAAAAACGGTGTTACGTGCCGTCTCGACTGAAATGTAATATCTAACTAACATAAGACTGAATTCTGTCTTCTTAGTTTTCTTACTGTTCTCAGTCGTTTCTCTAATCGCCTCCGTTACTCACAGGCTCTTCGACTTCTCTAATGAGTACAACTGGCAGACGGTGTCAGTAAAGAGCTTTCTCTTTTCTCTTTCCCTAAAAATCTTACCCTTGAATCTTACCTGTTAATTCGGCATCTTCCAGTAATTAATTTGCAGCTTTCGTATGTTAGTTAATGCAGATCTTCTGCAAACATAAAATTCTATACCTAGCTACAGAATGCGAGCAACATAGCTTATCTTTGGGTCAGACTGTGAAGTGTTCAGGAAGTATTCTTCGAGCTCCAGCTGAGATAGCCAGTCAGGTCAAAGCCCGCCCAGGTGCGAATTCTGGTTGACGAGTATGAAAGGACACTCCTGGTAGTGGCGAGTTAATGCGAGATCTTGTTTTATTGTGAGGTAAAGCGGTGCCCTGCTTGCAGTCTTTCAGTGTGGGAACTTGGAATTTGACTGTACGCACTATGAGCACATTTTAGTATGAGACTGGAATTAGTAAAGGAAATGGTGTAATTAATGTATAAGTATTTTCATGGTTGGTGCCGCGCAATTGAAGGTAGACAAATTACACTGAAACTTTTATGGCTCGAAATAGGGTCTGCCATGTGGAGAACTGTTCTTTGTTTCCAGGTGAGGAGCATAGGTTTCCGTATTTTTTATACAATATGTTGGTTTCTAAATCATATGTATGGTGGTTCAAATGGCTCTAAGTACTATGAGACTTAACAGCTGTCCGCAGCTCGTGGTCGTGCGGTAGCGTTCTCGCTTCCCACGCCCGGGTTCCCGGGTTCGATTCCCGGCGGGGTCAGGGATTTTCTCTGCCTCGTGATGACTGGGTGTTGTGTGATGTCCTTAGGTTAGTTAAGTTTAAGTAGTTCTAAGTTCTAGAGGACTAATGACCATAGATGTTAAGTCCCATAGTGCTGAGAGCCACTTAACAGCTGAGGTCATCAGTCTCCTAAACTTAGAACTTCTTAAACCTAACTAACCTAAAGATATCACTCACATCCATGCCCGAGGCAGGATTAGAAGCTGCGACCGTAGCAGCCGCATGGTTCCGGACTGAAAGGCCTAGAACCGCTCGGACACCGCGGCCGGCCATCTGTATGTTGGAACATTTCATTTCGTCACTCCATATCAAAGAATCTTTGTCAATATTTCACGAGTTCTATTATCGTGCTTCGTTTGATTTTCGCACGTGCTGGAATTATGTGTGCCGCGTGTTCTCTGAACGTTACTGTTATACGTACTATAATGGTTAATTACTTTCGGGAACAATTATATGGATTTATATCTAAACCATCATTCAAATCAATTTTTCCTCGCCAAGCACTTTCCTATTTAGACGAATTTATGCCGACATGCACGCAGCAGTCAGCATACGATGACTTGATGCGATATGTGCTACTTTTGTTCAGCAGTGAGTAGCATTTTCGCAGTTTTCTGCTAAAGTCACTCAGCGCGAATATTAAACGTTGCGTTTCTTTGCACGATATTTCAGCAGAAAAGGTAGGTGTTGGAGAAGACGCACTAGCAGAGTGGCAGTCTTTCAATCAGTATAAAGTGTGATTCTTTGATGTCTTGGAAGTGTGAGCTGTTACAACAGACTGGATCCACATGCCCACCGCGCTGCACCTAACTATAAGATACGTGGCCTTAAACATATACGTCTACATGACTAATCAGCAATTCACGCTAAAGTGCCTGCCATGTGGTACACCGAACCACCGTCAGATTGTTTCTCTACCGTCCCACTCCCGAAAAGCGCAAGGGAAGAACTGTTATTTAAATCTATCCGTGCGTGCTCTGGTTTCTTTTCTTTTATTGCTATGATAATTTTCCCCTATGAAGGTCGGTATTAACAAAATAATTTGGCATTCGGAGGAAAAATTTGGTGACCGAAATTTCATGAAAAGAGCTCGCCGCAACGAGAAAATCCTTTGTTTTAATTAGATCCATCCCAAGTCGCGTATCAAATCTGTGGCACTCTCTCCCCTATTTCGCGATAATAACACACGTGCTACCCTTATTTGATGAGCTTTTCTGATGTCCTTCGTCAATCCTATCCGGTAAGGATCCCATTACGCGCAGAAATATTCCAGAAGAGGACGGACAAGTTTTCTCTTTTGTACAGCTGTTGAATCTTTTAAGCGTTCCACCCAATAAACCGCGATCTTCGATTGGCCGTCCCCACAACATTAACATGCCTGTTGAGATGTTTGTTACGATTAGTCAGGTTCGCGTAAAATCAGTTTTCTTCTGCTGTCCTGGTTGTTAGTCGTTGCGCAAAGTAATTGATCCCCGCTTAGGTAATATTCTGCAAATTACTTGCAATCAAGCTGCGTTACCAGTTTCATTCATGTGACTAAACACTGTCTTTGAGAGTGCATAGCTTTTAATCCAAGGCATATCCGGACTTACCTTCATAGGTAATTCGTTAGAAAATCCTAGCAGGAACCTTGCACCTTACATTCCATTGGTGATTTACTTAACCTTATTGTAATGTCATTAAGTGTATTCTGTATTAACCCTTAAGATACTAAGGGGGGTCATCTACGGACCCCAGGTGAATATTGGTGATACTGCTGCAACCGTAAGAAAAGATGTATTCTTTTTTTTGTTTCTACCATCGGTTTAAGATATACATTACGTAATTAGATCTATGATGCGTACGTTAAAAAAATAACACTTGGAATCCTGACAAGACCCTGGTTAGGATACAATGTAAAATTTTTTGATGCATTGTTTTTTGTATTTTTCGTAATCTGAACACCACAGATTTTCAAAAATGGCCCAAAAGCAAATCTCAGATGATGAAATTCTTCGGATGCTGGATGAATGTGATCTCAGTGGCCCGGAAGACGTTCCTGAGCGAATCTGATGAGGACTTTATTCCAGAAAAAGATCTGTAAGAATCGAAAGATAACGTGGACGTAAATTCAGAAGACACTAACACTGCCAGTGAAAATTCCGGTGGGAATTCCGATGAAGGCGATGGGTTTATTGCAAAGTCAGGACGAAAAGGGGTAACATCAGTGTCCCCGTTGACTCACTCTTGTCAGTACTACATTGTTAAGGGAACCCTCGGACCAACGCACGCAAGTGATCTCGCACCCACAATGTCCGAAGTACTCAACATGATCTTTGAAGACTACATTCTAGATACTACACTAATGGCCATTACAATTGCTACACCACGAAGATGACGTGCTACAGACGCGAAATTTAACCGTCAGGAAGAGGATGCTGTGATACGCAAACGATTAGCTTTTCAGAGCATTCACACAAGGTTGGCGTCGGTGGCGACACCTACAACGAGCTGACATGAGGAAAGTTTCCAACCGATTTCTCATACACAAACAGCAGTTGACCGGCTTTTCCTGGTGAAATGTTGTTGTGATGCCTCGTGTAAGGAGGAGAAATGCGTACCTTCACGTTTCCGACTTTGACAAAGGTCGGATTGCAGACTATCGCGATTGCGGTTTATCGTATCGCGACATTGCTGCTCACGTTGGTCGAAATCCAATGACTGTTATCATCATGTGGTATCGGTGGGTTCAGGAGGGTAATACGGAACGCCGTGCTGGATCCCAACGGCATCGTATCACTAGCAGTCGAGATGACAGGCAATTTATCCGCATGGCTGTAACGGATCGTGCAGCCACGTCTCGATCCCTGAGTCAACAGATGGGGACGTTTGCAAGACAACAACCATCTGCACGAACAGTTCGACGACGTTTGCAGTAGCATGGACTATCAGCTCGGAGACCATGGCTGCGGTTAACCTTGAAGCTGCTTCACAGACAGGAGGGCGTGCGATGGTGTACTCAACGACGAACCTGGGTGCACGAATGGCAAAACGTCATTTGTTCGAATGAATCCAGGTTCTGTTTACAGCATCATGATGGTAGGATCCGTGTTTGGCGACATCGCGGAGAACGCACATTGGAAGCGTGTATTCGTCGTCGCCATACTGGTGTATCACCCGGCGTGATGGTATGGGGTGCCATTGGTTACACGTCTCGGTCACTTCTTTTTCGCATTGACGGCACTTTGAACAGTGGACGTTACATTTCAGATGTGTTACGACCCGTGGCTCTACCCTGCGATACCCTACATTTCAGCAAGATAATGCACGTCCGCATGTTGCAGGTCCTGTACAGGCCTTTCTGAATACAGAAAATGTTCGACTGCTGCCCTGGCCAGCATATTCTCCTGATTTCTCACCAACTGTAAACGTCTGGTCAATGGTGGCCGAGCAACTGGCTCGTCACGATACGCCAGTCACTACTCTTGATGAACTGTGGTATCGTGTTGAAGCTGCATGGGCAGCTGTACCTGCACACGCCATCCAAGCTCTGTTTGACTCAATGCCCAGGCGTATCAAGGCCGTTATTATGGCCGGAGGTAGTTGTCCTGGATACTGATTTCTCAGGATCTATGCACCCAAATGCGTGAAAATGTAATCACATGTCAGTTCTAATATAATATATTTGTCCAATGAGTGCCCGTATATCATATGCATTTCTTCTTGGTGAAGCAATTTTAATGGCCAGTAGTGTATATGTACAGTCGTGCTCAAAAGTATCCGAACGACCTGAACTGCATTTCGCCTGATTCGCATGCAACCCACAAAACGCTGCTGTCTAGCAGGTCCGCTTATCGCACCTTGGTACAGTCGTTTCACTGTTGAAAATGGTTGCAACAAGTTACCACTAGAAAACACTGCTCTGTATCGCAATAACTCAAGATGTAAAATAATACTACGATACTACAAATATCAGGGAACACCTTATCACAGGTAATACTGTCCTTAAGGCTTGTAAGCTCACATTTATTACAATAAATGACATACTTGAAATGTTACCACTCTCATTATTACGTCAGATAGGTAATGCACGTAGTAAGTTCGTTGTATTCATGATTTCCTCTTCAAAGTAACATACCGTACTTATTATTTAACACAAAATGACATTAAAAATTTAAGTTGTTCAGGAGCATCTAGTTGAGAATATGTATGAACTTCAAACGACACGACGAACCATCTCGTTCTGCACATGGATTCAAACCCAGGTTATGCAGACTAAGCAAAGATTTCGTGACTGACGGAAACTAACAGTCATTCCTGATTAGGCATACAGAGAGTGATATACCTCGATTTTAGACAGTATCAATTAGCAAATACCAACTTTAAATTACATAACGCAAACATTTTTAACGGACGCGAATTCCTACCCAGCACCTATTGTTCCTGTTAACGAACTACGAGAGATGTTACATATTGCTTCTTGACAAGTAACATATTTGAAATACCGTAAGGTAAAGCTTTGTGTTGGACAGAGACTCGAACCCAGAACCTAATAAGATAGATATCGAAGCACAATCAACAGTGACATATCGGGTTTTCTCGGTAGTGGCTAGATGTTTTAACTGAAATGACGAGACGAAACATTAATTTTTTCCTTCCCAGGACTCCAACCCGGCACCTATCGCTGTTGTATTCTAGAGAAAACGAACGTTAAATATGGGTTTGTTGCATCAGCAGCGACATATGAGCATGTTTGAACTAGATATAATATGAAGAAGAGTTCAGTACTGTCTGGGAATAGAGCTCCACACATACCGTTGTTAACTACACACAAAGAGACGTCAGCTACCGAATTTTTCTCCACCAGCAGCTCGGAATAACATCTTGAACTTCCAGTGATCTCGCAAATAGTTCTGTCTCCAAATGGGAGTCAAAAACGTCAAACATCGTTAGTGTTGACAACGAATGAAAATACATTAAAAATCGAAATAACTATCCACCAGAAGATAGGGGTTCTCGTGCTAGAGCTTGATAATACATAATGAAATCATTAGTGCGGGGCCAGGATTCGAATCCATTCACGCGCAATATGTGGAGATGTTGAGGAATCTGCAGTTTTGAACAAACAAAAAACTGGAGCCGAGCTGTATTGTCACGAAGGGATAAAATTCCGCGTTAAGGGCGGTCTGAGTTGCATTCCCAGTTCAGAACCAATTTTATCGACATACAGAAGCTCAGATAAAAAATGGAATAAGTGTCCTGTGAGCCTACATTGTGTTTGTTTTGTCACTAGAAATAAATAACTCGTATAAGAAAGCTTACTGGTGGTAGAGTTTCTACATGTCACCACCCCAGACTTTATTGTGGCTCAACCTAACGTCTACTTGGTAGAGAAGGAATGTCATTTTTAATGTGAATTTCAGACCACAATGCCATTATATCTTCTTCACTTGGAGTAACCAGAAGAGAATGGAGTTGGTCTCTCACTGTCTAAAATCATCGACCGAAGTTGGAATAGAACCCAGACCACAGAACCTATCATCAGCCCAACAGACCACCAAATCCTCTGCTCAGGGTCCCTTATTCTATCATAACGCGGTTGCACCACACTGGCTGAGAATTCTGACACACAGGTTCCCTGTATCAATTTGCAGCATGTTCAGTAAATTCATTTACTTGGTTGACCGAATCACCATGAACTAGCTGCCTCGGCTACCCAGTGCATGCATTCAACTTTATTTTGTAATCACCAAAATAAAATCACGTAACTGCCACCAACACAAAACTGCCAACAGTGTAGGATGCAGAAATTTTAATAGGAAGTGTTCCTTTCCACTTGAGCTACTCTATTGCGCAATCTGTTTGTTGAAAACGTCGTGCAGTGCAAAAGAAAAGGTATAACTGTTTGTCTCTCATAAGTATTGACCTGGCGATATGCATTATCCCACAGTGCTGTGGAATGCAGAGGTTCTGGACGAATTATTGCGACTTCTGGAGCTGCTAAAGCTATGTGTCAGCTAGTGGCGTAATGGTAAGCATCGTGCGCGGTAGATAATATGTCGCGAGTTCGAGTACATTTACTGCTATATATTTTTAAAACGCAGTTCTGCTGTCTACTGGCACTTGTGACGTAATTTCCTTCACTTCTCACCCCAAAATAGTCATAAGTGGAAAAAGGGCTAACTTCTGCGACATTTTGTTCATTTCAGGTTTAATAGACAGCCAGACAGTAGATGCATCTCGAAAGTTTTGTATTATGTATGGGTAGAGTGCATTGTGCCAAAATACGTCGGAAAAGTATTTTCTACATTAGCTGTCGTCTGGTAGTGGCATTTTATTCTTCTTCAAACCTTGTTTGACAGCTTTAACTCAGAACAAGTTTTCTACATGCATGTAATCAATAAACTTCATGTGCATTTTCACACTGTTATAGATAACATCAGAAATATCGCATATTCGTTGACGATAAAGTTATGTATTGGTAGAAATCCAAAATTTGCTTGTCAGCAGCGGAAAGAGGCGTTACCTGTTGTGCAGCATTGTAAATTTTTCACCTTTGGAGTATGAGCCGAAAGTATTTTCTTGCGATTGCCTTATCGATGTTTGATCTGACTGCTTGTAGTTCTTTCACAGAAGGGATAAAAACGCTACACTCAGGGAGACTGGAACTGCGAACCATATCAGACGCTTTTTCACAGGTCAGCACGTTACCACAGAGCTCGCAATGAAGTATGTGCCTTAGTTTTCTCTTACTTGATCAATAGGAGCCAGAACTCGTAAACCGCTATTTGAAGGACGAGATTAGTTGCGATTTCCACATGCAACGACTTTCCTGGGCTGAAAACCGTAAATTCACAATCTTTTGTTACACCTCAAGCGATAATAACTCAGATTATTCAATGGAAATGACAGGTAAAATCAAGTGAACTTTGAGGCTTAATTCCGTGCACTCCAGGAAGTAAGTCGTCGATCACAGAGTTGCCAAACATACATTGCCTTGTTGTCAAATCTCAGTTATAATACCAGCAGGAAGAAGACGAACCGATGTGATCTTACAGCGGGCTCGGAATTGGCCACAGCTGGTCTCTCCAAGTCGCGGCTGCTACGGCCTGGAATACGTAATGCGTCTGATTCGCATTTCTGTAGTTAGGTTTAGGGACTCGAGCGAAGTTACTAATAATACTCAGAACTGACTGCAAGCTAAGCATCAAAAATCAGTAACTCTCATAGTTGTTTTTGTATTTTTATCGTAAGTGTACTCAAAAATAAGAAACTCTTTCACAGAAGTTTTCGTGGCTCGCCGATAGTCGACCACAACAAACAAATATAAATAAAAAATGAATGTGTGTGTGTGTGTACAGAGAGAGAGATAAAAATCATTAAGAATGAGAGAGGGAGAGAGCAAAAAATTTTAAAGAAATTGAATCATGGTATGTAAAGAAATCCTTCATTAAAATGACACGTTCCACATCATTACGAAATATCGTATTCATGATCTATGAAACAAGAATTAATCTACTGTAATCTAATCTAATCATATCATATTGACGACTAGCCATGAAGTGTCATGAATTACCGAAGTTTTTGCCGATACCAGTAACCAAATCTAAACTTGAAAATAAAAGACGACAGTTTTTGTAATATACCGGGACTTCTATCGAGACCCTTTCGTCCCTGTTAACTAACCGCGAAAGATGTCTGATATACCTCTATTCTGAAGTAACAAAGTGTGCATGTATTTAAAAAATGGTTCAAATGGCTCTGAGCACTATGAGACTTAACATCTATGGTCATCAGTCCCCTAGAACTTCGAACTACTTAAACCTAACTAACCTAAAGACATCACACAACACCCAGTCATCACGAGGCAGAGAAGCATGTATTTAAAGATGAAGTGCATGACGTGAAGTTCTGTGACGGAGATACGAACCCAACACGTAATCGGTTTGTTAACTAAGTAAAATCAAATGTTACGTATCGGTTTTTCTTACCAGCTGCTAGGTGTTTGACTCTAAAATAAGGATACAAACTTTTGTGCCTAAGCGACAATCGAACTGCACACCTACCGTGCATCCACGAATATAGCTTAAGTATCAGTTGCTTACTCACCAATAGTAAGATGTGTGCGAGTTTGACCAGAAATAACGACACCTATTGCGATTGTTGGCAACACATGAACAAACATTAAAAATGCACGTTAATTTTCACTAACAGGCAGGTGTGCACGTGATAGGGGTTGAAATTAAATTATGAATATTTTTGTACTGTAACAGGATTCGGACCCATATACTTACCTTTGTAGGAAACCTAGAGAAGACTGCAGTCTTGAGAAAAGGAACGAAATGATTGAACTATACTGTTCCGAGAGATTCAGATCCTCGAAAGAGGAGATACGAATTCGAAACACAGTCAAGAGCCCTGTTCCTTTAAATGGCTATCGGGTCATCAAATAAAATAAAATTTTCTAATGTAAGTAAGTTTACTGGCGACTGTATTTCTGTTTACCATGACTTCCGCTATGTCATTTCCCAACGTAAACCGGCTCTGCCCAGTTGGTAATGAAGGAACGTGATGTTTAATGCTGATTCTGGATTATAACGTCTTTCTCTTGATGTTACCAGGGGTAAAGTAAATCTGTTTGTGCCTCTTAAAAGTAAATGCCTGAACCCACGCATTGCACCTGTGATAGTTCGTTCCGCCATACCATTGTGGCCACATTTCCCAGCCCCAGGAGTATGCTGTAACGGTTGATGTGCTTAGCTTACAAAATTAGTCACGGTGGAAAAAACGCGAGACTATAAAATGATTAAGTAGAAGCAAGCTTCTGAAGCGGAGATTATCCTTTTCTCATGTCAGCAGGATATAAAGACTCTTCTAGGCATCATAGGCTCGATGTGAAGCCATTTTGAAATTTTTTTAAATTCAGCAAATTTCTTAGTTCGAGAAAATCCACTGGGAATTGTGAAGTTACCGGATAATTCGATTATTACCGTCATTATTACTATCATTTTCTTCATACCGCTGCTGGAACACTGTACTTGAGGATTATTTGATGCCTTTTGGTCACTATAGAAGTAGTTTCCCAAGAACAGGTTCTTTCCCTGTCTACAGAATCCTTTTCATGTTAATATCAAACATCAGTAATAACTCGTAGTTTACGTTAAACTAAAGTAATTGATGAAGACTTTACTTGATAACAAAAACGCGCTGCCTTTCTTCATTTATTTGGGCCTAGAAATGGCTATCGAGTACTGCCAAACCAAAAAGCAAGAGATCTTACTGTCTTCCGATATACGTCGCTGTCAGTTCTTTCATATGATTTGGTCGACATGACCTGTTTCAAGTTGTGTATGACAGACAATGTTTAGAAAATCATTTGTTTTCCTTTGCAACAAAGAGAAAGATTTTCATTCTAAGCTATCCAAGTACAAAATTTTCGCAATATTAGTTCAAATTTAATATTCGCTTCTATAATGTAGGAAAGTATTTCACAGTTGCAAAATTCACATCCGACTCACTGACCTTACACTTAGTCGCTGATCATAAATTCTAGCTCACAGTGACACCAGATTAAGTAACCTAATGTAGCGAAGACTGTTTGCCAGTGCTCTTTCACACCGGAAAATACGCAATTCACTCATTGGGCTCCATAAGTACACTGTAACAGTAATTTCTGTGTGTATGCAATGCATACAGATTAGAATTTAGTGGTGCTCTCTCTTCCACTTCTGTATACAATATGCCTGACTTAAACGGGCCCTTTATTACAGGCGCTGGGCAGTGCAACATCATACTGACAACGGTAATGTGCTTATAATGACAACCTGACTGTTCGTTTTACCTGATTTTGCAATCATTTAAATCAAACAACATGACCTTCCAGTGAGAGACATTTCGTCCCCCTTTTCCTTCTGTGAAATTTGTGAGTAAGCTTTTTGCCTTCCAACCAGTGAAATGCGGTAGAGTACGTCCGGTAAATGATTCACAAACCACGCTTTAATGCCGTTAAGACGATTTATTTAAACTTCACAAGACTGCACATAGGTGCAATCGATTTCGAAGTGCGAAGTGTTTGTTATCTTACTTTTGTGACAGGTGGGCATAAGTGATGTCCAAAGACTTTTTATTGTACTGAAATAATCTTTTGTCACAAAGTAACAAGGTAAGTGTTTTATTCGTATATATTTTGCAGGAAACTGTAATCGTGATGGAAGATTATACACCTGAATGTTTGACACAACTGGTAGGAGGAAACGCTGCATATTAACCAAACCCCGCGCCTCTTCTCCATATCCTCCTATGACAGGAGCACGGGATTCTCCTCGCATACCGCTACAGAGCTGTTCCTAGCCCAGCTGAGAATTGGCAACATCGTCACAAACATTAGGCAACACTATGACAGGGCAATCACTTCCGCGTATGGTGCTGAATTGACTCGCTAAATTCGCTTGATATTCCCTTTCCATTTGAATGACTCGTGCTATATAATCCTCATGTAAACTAAGACACTGAGACTGAAAATTCAGTTTTTTGCCTAAAGAAATGCTGTTCTTCACATAAGTGACAACTTTTATTATCTTTCACGATGAGTTATGAGGCTGAGCGACAAATACCATAATGAGAGCGGCGTACAGGCAGCAGTGTGTCCGTAGCCCGGTAGTACCGCCCGTGTCTCGGGTCAGAACGGCTCAATCAGTCGTCTGTTCTAACCGTGGTAGGGGCCAGCGTGTGCGAGCTTTTTTTCTGATATATTTTATGGAGCTGCGAATTTCCAGAAAAAATTCTGTATCGAAATCGGAAGAAAACCTTTACACATCAAATCCTCTTGGTAGCTCGACTCAGTAAGTTGTGTTAATGGTCACAGATCTTGGCTTTCTGACTGCCAAGCTGCTTCGCAATACCAGCGTCTCTGAAGAAATTCGAATGGACCATCATCGTTCTTCACTTAAGACTCACATGCCAGGGTGATAAGTATGAAGGAAATGAACCTCTTGATTACTTTAGGGCCTCTATACTAAATTTCCACAGTAGCAATTAGGAACTCCCTGCAGACATTTGCTAACAGCGGCTCTAGCAACTTACTTTTTCTCTTGGTAGCTTCAAATATGGGCAATTTTGTCGCCTTAAATCCAGTTGAGTATTTTAAATATCACTTGTGAACAGCGTTCACTTCTCCATGAATTAAGGTATAGACCTCAAAACAAGCAATTTGCCTGAGTAGCTATAGAGCAGGTTCTGATAGGCATTGACAGAATCTTTTGTATCCATTTACCATAGAGAATCAAAGGAAGAAACCAAACACATTACATTGCATTTACTCTCTGTGCCTTGACTAATACATATGAATCCATGACAAAAATAAATTATTTGAGGAACCTCCCGTGAAAGGAAAAAGAACAGAATGTGACGCTTTAATTGTAGTTCACTGGATCAGAAACAATGAAATTAATTCTGTGCCTCATTGATGTATTGCATTCTAGTCTAATAAAATAATCATCAAATAAAAACGGTTTTGTGCCTCCTTTGCTATCAAGAGTGAAACACAAATCGTGGACAGAGTTTATGGGTCACCACTCAACAACATTAAAGCATTTTACATGGTCGAGAGTGCGGAGTGGAGCAGACGTTGTCGGCAGAAGGCGAGACAATGCAGTGCCTCAGCCCCCGCCGGTAGGCAGCAAGCGGGTCCCAGGGAACTCAGACGCATGCGATATTCAGAAGCAGATGGTCGGCCAAGAAATCTTTCGCTAAAACATTGTTGGACCAAACTATTATTACCAGTGTGACAGAAAACGAAATCTATTGTAGATTCGCTTGAATTACACTCATAGCTTCAGCACCGAGAGGAAAGGGGCGATAATAATTTTGTCGACGTGTACCTTCAGTTACCAGACATCGTATTAGCTAGTCTCGTGTTTAACCTCAAGACTACGGTCGTAGTCAAGAGTAAAGTACTAAGACTGCAGTCAAGACTTCCTCTGGGAAGTGCCGCAGTCTCCAATGTTCCCAGATAGAGCATATTGCCGGACGTAGGATTCTGAGAGGAGCACGACTGTATGGCCCACCTTACGTGAACGACTCGACGGTCAATTATTTGCTCTAAGACTGTGTCTACAGCTCATATTGGACGCTGAAGACCCAGAAGAATTAAAAAACAAAAGTAGTTTATGAGAGCAACGTTAACTATAGCGTTCGTAGTATTCATAGTATTGTATACGTGTGTGTAAATGTCCTCCAATGCCCACTCAAGGAAGACAAGGATACACAGCCTAGCTTCAATATTATAAATTCAGCTCAGTTTGCGGATGAATTCAGAGTTAGGTTGATAATCATTTTGAATATTTAGCAGTACTGTACCCATTGGTGTTAAACTCGTTTTCAACCAATGATTCCCACAGCTACAGGAACACTACTTGTGATACCTCATAGACAAAATACTTACACAGTGCTAGCAGACGAAAAGATCAACCTGACACAAACTGTGGGAAGTTTGTTTTACAACCTTCATACCTCAATAAAGAGCTTTTTCCTATTTGATATGTCTGTGAACGTTGCTGCTTGAGACGATTTAAGACGAAACTAAATTCCTTCAGCTACGACAATGTTTAAAGAAATCGTCTTAACGGAACTAAATCGTGGTTTATGAATCGTTTATCGGCCGTACTCTGCAGCATTTCGCTGGCTGGAATGCAAAAAGCTTACTCACAAATTTCACAGAAGGAAAAGAGGGACGAAATGTCTCCCACTGGAAGGTCATGTTGTTTGATTTAAATGATTACAAAATCAGGTAAAACGAACAGTCAGGTTGTCAGTATAAGCACATTACTGTTGTCATTATGATGCTGCACTGCCCAGCGCCTGTAATGATAAAGGGCCCGTTTAGGTCAGGCATATTGTATACAGAAGTGGAAGAGAGAGCACCACTAAATTCTAATCCGTATGCATTGCATACACACAGAAATTACTGTTACAGTGTACTTATGGAGCCCAATGAGTGAATTGCGTATTTTCCGGTGAGAAAGGGCACTGGCAAACAGTCTTCGCTATATTAGGTTATTTAAATTGCTGTCACTGTGAGCTAGAATTTATGGTCAGCGACTAAGTGTAAGGTCAATGAGTCAGATGCGAGTTCTGCGACTGTGAAATACGCTCCTACATTATAGAAGCGAATATTAAATTTGAACTAATATTGCGAAAATTTTGTACTTGGATATCTTAGAATAAAAATCTTTCGGTTTATTGCAAAGGAAAACAAATGATTTTCTAAAACATTGTCTGTCATACACGACTTGAAACTGGTCATGTCGACCAAATCATATGGAAGAACTGACAGCGACGTATATCGGAAGGCAGTCAGATCTCTGGCCTTTTGGCCACACACACACACACACACACACACACACACACACACACACACACACACACACATTGCATGGGGGCTTAATTAAATATGATTGAAAATATTTTAAGATTTTTAGTAGCTGTATGTCCGATTACGCTGTGTCTCGTAATCGGTTGGCCCTGACTAGTATTATTACGCTATCTGACTGCATAGAACAACAAAGAATGAAATGAAAATTTTCGTTAACACAATTGATTAATTAAGTCCCCAGCAACTATAAAACCTACGAAACCAACAAGCACAAGAGTAACTGTTCTGTGTGTGGGAGTGTGACTCAACGTACACATCTGGCACGGTTCTTCTTCAACAAGACAAGAATTTTAAATACCAATTTTACTGACGTGATAAAAGAAAATAAGAAATACTACAATTGCGTAAGGAAAGCAGAATTAAACTCTAATACAAGAACACAAGTCAGATGCTTTGTTGACTGAATCTGTAATGATGCAATATTTCAGACACACAAATAATAAATAAGAACATAGTGGTTTTTACCTTCATATATATTGACGAAATGCACTCTGATCATTACAATATCTCCATTGGAATAACATCTGCTATCTCTCCCATCAAATAACTGCATAAACATGGAACAACACTCTCCACTACCACATCTCACTCCGACTTCACGACAAGCAGTGCCCACCACAACTTCTCGGCAAGAACTGCCTGCCGCTACCTCTCAATAATCAATCTCTGCTACAACATCTCAACACAGACTACACCGAGTCCTCGACAGGCACTGACTGCCACGAGTTCTTAACAAGCACTGACTTCTACGAGCTCTCTCCAAGCACTGAGGAGGCGGCTTAATAATACTCTTTGGCGCAATCTCTGGCGCAGTGGCTCAGTGTAGCCACCTTTCATATGCCCCTCCTCCACAGGCCAGAATTTGATGGTATTTTTGCCAGCATTGGTGGTGAAAATACCACCAAATTCGTCCAGAAAAATACAGACAAAAATAAAAGATAATATTAATACCTAAATATCACATAATTAGTTAAAATTTTGGCTTTGCACTGACCTTTCAATAACCTAATATATGAAATACAGTAGGCAATACAAATTCTTTTCATACATGTGACTTTACATAAGAGTTCACACAATACACAAAAAATCAGTTTATACAAATGTTTACATAAAATGCTTTCAATGATTAGTTTATACCAAAAAAAAGACACCAACAGGTGACATCTTTTCAGTAGAAGCAGTCCATCAGTGGCACCCAGTAAAGTTTAGCAGGTACACCCAGCAACAAGTCACATTAGTTCAGTAGAAGCAATCCATCAGAGGCACCCAGCAATGTTGAGTAGGTGTAGACAGCAACAAGTGACTTCATTTCAGTAGAAACAGTTCATCAGTTACACCCAGCAATGTTGAGCAGGTGCAGACACCAACAAGTGACTTCATTTCCGTAGAAGCAGTTCCATCAGTTGCACCCAGCAATGTTGAGCAGGTGCAGACACCAACAAGTGACATCATTTCAGTAGAAGCAGTTCCATCTGTGGCACCCAGTAAAGTTGAGCAGGTGCAGACAGCAACAAGTGACATTATTTCATTAGAATCAGTTCATCAGTGGCACCCAGCAATGTTTAGTAGGTGCAGACAGCAAGAAGTGACTTCATTTCCATACAAGTAGTCCATCAGTTGCACCTAGCAATGATGAGCAGGTCCAGAGAGCAGTCCATGATATTCACTATCACTGATCACACTGTTCATTAGAGTATATAAGCACAAATTAAACATGTCCTAGTGGCACCAATCATGTAGAAAAGGTACAAGTAACAGTCCATAATATTTACTATCACTGATCACACAGCTCATCAGCAGAAATTAAACATGTCCTAGTGACACCAATCATGTAGAAAAAGTACAAGTAACAGTCCATAATATTAACTATCACTGATCACACAGTTCATCAGCAGAAATTAATCATTCCTAAGTGTCACACATTACGTTGAAAAAGTGCAGGTAACAGTTCATAATATTTACCATCACTAATCAGACAGTTCAGGCATGAACAATAGTTTGAATACACATACAAATGCTTTTACAATGCACTTACACTAAACATACAAATTCTAATAAACACACAAATGATGTCAGATAATTGTCATAGTAACTATTACAAATACACAAATATCAGTAAACCTATAATATTTATGGGTGTCAGTGCAAGCCACTACAAACAAATAAAATAATATTCAGGAGATAGGTGGGTAGGATTAGGAAAGGAAAACACACTCACTCATCTTTCATCCACATTAAGTACTACTGTGTAATTGAATAGTGTTAACTGTGTAAATGTAATTCTGTCAAAATCTGATGTTCATCATGTGTATCAAGTAATAGTGGCAGCAATGTATAACAGTCAATAATAGTTAAGTCAACGTCATAGTCATCATGTCAAGACCAATGTTTGCCAAGCCAGATCAAATGTACTGTTGTTGAACAACTGTCAGTGAGCCAAGATATGCAAATACTTCCTCTCTTCAAAAAAAAAGTATATACTGCTTAGTGATTTAACAAAGTGTGTGTATAGACTATCTTCCTTCTACTTTAGTGTTCTAGTCTGCTATCTTCATCCTCCTTGTTCCATAAGACCAACAAAAAAAATATGTTTCTAACTTACTTTACCTCTTATCCACCGAAACTCCAATAATCATCAACTTCACACAATCTCAATAATACCTCAATAAAACCTCTTCAATACGTCGATACATATAAACCTTATTATCATTAATAGCATTTACCTTACCTCTTGTCCACAAAAACTCCAATAATCATCAACTTCATATAATCTCTATACCTCAATAATACCTCAATAATACCTCTTCACTACGTCGATACATATGAACCTTATCGCCTATATATGCTCCTCACTTACTTAACCTCTTATCCACCAAAACTCCAATAATCATCAGCATCACATAATCTCAATACTACCTCAATAATACCTCTTCAATACGTCGATACATATAAACCTTATTACCAATATCATCTCACTTCCAACACAACTCTTTCCTCTACCCAGTCTCCTCGAACAAGTACAGATAAAATCCTAGTGCAAACTTCAGTTCATCATCCCATACAATCCGAAGACACATTGTCAACACACAACCTCTGTGTAATCCATCTGAGCCAAATCTTCTACTCATTATGAATTATAAACAAAGAAATGCATACATGACCTCTAACAGACTTAGTTCGGATAACTCTCAGTAATTAAGTACGATTACGGAGTGTGAATGATCATAATATTTCACAGTGTGTACATCACTTCAAGAATTATGGCAAACAGAAGCAAACGTGTGGAGTATTTCTTGTGTCAAGTGTCACTTCCTATTTCAATTGCTCACGAAAAATGCAGTGTAATGACTGTCAATGGTCTAAACCTAGTAATGGTTTGTCATGTCGTTAGCTTCCTTCCTATTAGCATAAATTTATACAGCTTCCATAAAACCTCCAGCTCATGTGACTTCTATGAAGTTTTTTGTACTAATGTCGTTCGTCGAATTATAGCAGTTCATTTTCTTATCTTAAAAATATAAGGCACTGAGCGTAAGCAAAACAAGCAATAGCGAGTAAATATACCAGTAGTGAACAGAATGCCAAAAAGTGGATGCAGCACAATTCTTACAACGAGGCTCTGCCAAGCGAACAATCTATAATTAAGACAATAGTGTGACCTAAACTCTCTGTTTGTACACAGTATATCAGCATTTCTATACACCAAATTAAAGAGTAGTTATGACAACAAAACAGAAATGTGTAAATATGCAATCCATACGCTAAACAGCAAACATATATTAGCATCATATCAGCATAAGCAAATAAATGTTCATATGTCATCCTAATAAGTAAACATGAAGGCGCAAGCAGATAAATCACAAAGTATAACTTACATACCTAACCACATCAGCACAATTAATCAGGTTACAATTATAATTTAAATAAATAAGCACAGCAGGCACATAATTAAAAAATATGACATCAGTGAAAAAGCAGTGCAGCCAAGCGATGCATAATATACACAAGTTACAACCCAGTTCATTAATAATCATTGTCAAAATCAGTTAACGTACGCAAGCACGTCGCTTCACAAGTAATTTCATAGAACATGAAATTAGCACAAAGTATGAATCACGTAATCGCGAGCAGCAAATTACGTCTAAAGTACGTACCTAAGTGGAAATATGTTACCTGAAAAATGAACTCAATTAATAGTTACCCTTTTTAGTTTATTAGTTTCTTGTTCGAAATTACATTCTTCCTGAAAATTTCTCGATAGCAAGTCGTCTTAACGTCGGAGACACACAGAATTTACCTGAAGGTCTTAAATATTTTATACAACCGTATCCTGAAAAATACTGAACGTTAATAACATAATTCATCAAGTCACTATAGCTTTATACTGAATTTAATCGGAGAAATTAAACTGTGTATTTGTTTGCGGCTGTCAGTGCATTCGCACTGAGCGCTCGATCAGCTGTAGGCGCGTGACGTAGGAAGCAATTGTTTGCGGTCAACGACTGCCCTGTGCGGCGCGCAGACTTGACTGTCGCTTTGAGTATGTGCCGCCGCCAAAACACAGCGCGGTACCCTTGTACCCTCTGCGTGTTTACATGTAGCTGTTGGTTTCTCAAAAGTATATCATTCCACAAAAATTTTTACGTTAGATATATGATGTATTCCTTTAGAGCGTCGAGATTTAAGAGTTTCTACTTCAACAGTGTTATCATGAATAATTTTGCGAACTCTATATGGACCGTTATAAAGCAGAAAAAATTTGCGACACAAGCCCTTTCCTTAGTGAGACAAACGATGAGACTTAATTAACACTTTTTGACCAACTGACAAGATTTTTGAACGACCAGGACGCTTAGCTGATCTCTCTCTTCTAGCAGCCGCAGATGCAATATTTCGTAGAGCCAGGTTGACAACTTCAGAATGCCGCAGTTTCCGTGAAGGCGGAAAAGGAACTATTTCAGATATGCGATTTGTCGGTGCTTTATTTTTTAATACCAGTATAGGCGGTAAAGAAGTTGAATCATTAGAGAGTTCATTCAGAATGTTTTGAAAAATATGAAGATACTGATCCCAAGTTCTGTGATTCTGATGACAATAAAGTCGACACAATTTATTGATTTCCTTCATCCATCTCTCTGAAGCGTTAGATTGAGGGTGAAAAAGTGAAATGAAAATTGGTTTAATTTTACGACGCTGTAGAGTACGAAGCCAAATTTTAGAACGAAACTGTGATCCATTATCTGATATAACCTTATCAACATGACCAACTTCTTTAAGAAAATGTTTGATGAAAGCGTTAGATACTGAACGAGCTGTTGCTTTGCGTAAAGGTGTAAGACACACATATTTTGACGTCAACTCCACTGCTACGAAAATGTACGCAAAACCATTAGTAGAACGAACCACTGGACCGAACAAATCGACTGCAGCCATCTCCTTTAATTTCGCTGGAATGATAGGAAACAACGGTGCTCTGTGAGAAACTGTTGGCGGCTTAGTCTTTTGACATAATTTGCATTTGGCAAGAACAGATCGAATACGTTTTTCCATATTACTGAAGTAGCAATTTTCTCGTAATTTATGAAAACATTTTCTGGGACCAAAGTGTGCATAACTGAAATGCGTATACCAAACCAATTTATTGACCCACTCATCAGGAATACAAACTAACCAAACAGAGTTGTCGACCGATTTTCGTTTAAAAAGAATGTCATTGCGAACTGAATAGCATCTAGTTTCTCTGGATCAGGAAGAATACCTTCTGTAGCAATAATGTGACCAAGAAATTTCACCTGAGAACGACCAAATTCAGATTTTTCCAAGTTCTCTGTAATACCAACTCTTGCAAAGATACGTAATAATGAATCCAAAATTTTGTTGTGTTCACTCCAAGAACGTTTAGCAATAAGAAAATCGTCAACATATGAAGTAATATTGTCACGAAGATAAACAGGTAAAATTTCATTTAACTACGAATGAATGCTGCTGAAGGTACAGTAACTCCACATGGTAATTTCTGAAATCACTTTTGGGTAAATTAGTCAAATCCGGTTATTGTTTACTTACTCACTAGATAGATTGATAGTCGAAGAGTTGATTTGACAGATGCAAAGAATAGTAAAAGAGTAGGCAGCGGTACAGAAAACTAAAAGGGAAATAGCACCACTACAGCTCGGGGCCCTATGCTCGCTACGGCACATATTCACTTAGTGTAGTGAATCCCCTGAGGACTTTAATAGCCGGTTACTGTTTATCTACTGTCTAGATAGATTGATAGTCGAAGAGTTGTTTTGACAGATGCAAAGAATAGTAAAAGAGTAGGCAGCGGTACAGAAAACTAAAAGGGAAATAGCACCACTACAGCTCGGGGCCCTATGCTCGCTACGGCACATATTCACTTAGAGTAGTGAATCCCCTGAGGACACATATCCGGTTATTGTTTACTTACTCTCTAGATAGATTGATAGTCGAAGAGTTGATTTGACAGATGCAAAGAATAGTAAAAGAGTAGGCAGCGGTACAGAAAACTAAAAGGGAAATAGCACCACTACAGCTCGGGGCCCTATGCTCGCTACGGCACATATTCACTTAGAGTAGTGAATCCCCTGAGGACACATATCCGGTTATTGTTTACTTACTCTCTAGATAGATTGATAGTCGAAGAGTTGTTTTGACAGATGCAAAGAATAGTAAAAGAGTAGGCAGCGGTGCAGAAAACTAAAAGAGAAATAGCACCAATACAGCTCGGGGCCCTATGCTCGCTACGGCACATATTCACTTAGAGTAGTGAATCCCCTGAGGACTTTAATAGCCGCACATAATTTCCAGTTTGTGCCTTAGTGGCAAATTTGGCGGAAGTGCGTACGCAAATTGACCTGACCATGAACATGGATGTATGACATTCTTAGAATTGCGAAATATCTTAAATTTCCGGACAGTCAAAAAGTGTTTATAATCAAAGTTTTCGCCTCGTGGCGACAAAGACCTGCTGCGTCTGTCCCAGTCCGAATGTCGATTATTGTCAAGTTCGCGCGCCTGGCGCTCTTTTGTTGCATCCCGTAAATGAAACAAATTATTTTCTTCAAACCCCTCTGCTATCTGTGATTCCAAATTTCTTTTGCTGTCTTTTCCTACAATTTCGCCTTCGATCTGTTTGACTTGCTTTCGTAATGCCTCAACTTCCCTTTTAACGCGTTCATTAAATTTTCCCTGATTTTCAACATGCTTATTTATGTTCTGGTACTCTTCGGTTTCTGCAAATGGCAATGGTGCTGTATCATCTGAATCTCTGTCCCCACTTAAACTAAGACTTGTCAGTTTATCTGAAATCTCCTCAACTCTTTCCGATAAATCAGCTATTTGTTCTTTCTGTTTATTTACGTCTTCCGTAAGTGTCGCGACTCGCGTTTCAGTATTAGCACATTTAGTAGTTAACTGTTCATACTGTTGTGTTAGGTTATTTAATCTGTCATTCGGTACGGATTCCTCGATTCTCTCAAATATTCCTTCCTTATCTTTTGCACGTTGTAAATTTAACTCTGAAAATTTCTGTACTATCACGCGGTCTCTTTCTTCCTGTTCTCTATTCTGTTCCATTTGTCTAATCTCTACTGCAACTAATCTGTTATTGTGAGCATTCAAAATCGGTTGTACTTCTTCTCTAATTTCTTTCTTTAATTCATCTTCCATGTTTTTGAAACATGTCCCTATTCGTGAATCTAACCGTGTTTCCATTGTTTCCGTCTCTGTTTTAATTGTTCCTATTTGTGATCCCAACTGTGATCCCAGTGAGTCTAACCGTGTTTCCATTGTTCCCCTATCTGTTTTTAATTCAGATCGTAACTGTGATCCCATTGAGTCTAACCGTGATTCCATTGTTCCCATCCGTGTTTTTAATTCAGATCCAAACCGTGTTTCCATTTTTAATATAGCACTCATCAGCTGCCCCATAGTAACTGATTCGAAACTCCTTTCGCCCCTAACATTTCCCGCAAAAACAGTTTCCTTCGTCATAGCTGTAAAGCTATCTGTGTTCGATACTATTTCAGAATCTTCTATCGTTAATCTCGTATTCTGTGAATTTTCTGATTGAGAAAAATTTTGAAATGGTTCCGGACTATTTTCCCGACTTATTACATTGTTTTCCACTTCATTATTCATCGCACTGTTTTCCTCTGTTGGCGAGTTCGCCATGTTAACAATTTCGTCATTCTCACTATTCATCATTTTTGCCTTTTTCATTGATCGCGTAATCATTTACAAAACATACAAAACTCGTCACTGTACGGAAATTACACACAATTGCACATCAAATTACACACAATTACACATCAACAATACCATTCACTCGAAATGTTTCCCTCAAACACGATTGACAAACAATAGAAGAATGACAATTGCCAAATCTACACATGCAATATAGACTACAATTACTAGACTACAAATTACTACAACAATACTACTGTCTACTATTTTTACAATCAGAAAAATTCCAAGGGACGATCCGAAGCAGCGGTCGCCACGTGCATGGGGGCTTAATTAAATGTAATGAAAATAATTTTAATTTTAAATTTTCGTAGCTGTATGTCCGATTACGCTGTGTCTCGTAATCGGTTGGCCCTGACTAGTATTATTACGCTATCTGACTGCATAGAACAACAACAAAGAATGAAATGAAAATTTTCGTTAACACAATTGATTAATTAAGTCCCCAGCAACTATAAAACCTACGAAACCAATAAGCACAAGAGTAACTGTTCTGTGTGTGGGAGTGTGACTCAACGTACACATCTGGCACGGTTCTTCTTCAACAAGACAAGAATTTTAAATACCAATTTTACTGACGTGATAAAAGAAAATAAGAAATACTACAATTGCGAAAGGAAAGCAGAATTAAACTCTAATACAAGAACACAAGCCAGATGCTTTGTTGACTGAACCTGTAATGATGCATTATTTCAGACACACAAATAATAAATAAGAACGTAGTGGTTTTTACCTTCATATATATTGATGAAATGCACTCTGATCATTACAATATCTCCATTGGAATAACATCTGCTATCTCTCCCATCAAATAACTGCATAAACATGGAACAACACTCTCCACTACCACATCTCACTCCGACTTCACGACAAGCAGTGCCCACCACAACTTCTCGGCAAGAACTGCCTGCCGCTACCTCTCAATAATCAATCTCTGCTACAACATCTCAACACAGACTACACCGAGTCCTCGACAGGCACTGACTGCCACGAGTTCTTAACAAGCACTGACTTCTACGAGCTCTGCCCACGCACTGACTTCTACGAGCTCTCTCCAAGCACTGAGGAGGCGGCTTAATAATACTCTTTGGCGCAATCTCTGGCGCAGTGGCTCAGTGTAGCCACCTTTCAACATTCATTTTTTATTTTTATTTGTTTGTTGTGGTCGACTATCGGCGAGGCACGAAAACTTCTATGAATCAGTTTCTTAGTTTTGAGTACACTTCCGAAAGAAATATAAAATCAACTATGAGAGTTACTGATTTATGATGCTTAGTTTGCAGTCAGTTCTCAGTATTATTAGTAACTACACTCCAGGCCCTAAACTTAGTTACAGAAATGCGAATCAGACGCATTACGTATTCCAGGCCGTAGCAGCCGCGACTTGGACACACCAGCTATGGTCACTTCCCAGCCCGCTGTAAGGTCACATCGTTTCGTCTTCTTCCCTCTGGTATTGTAACTCAGATTTGGCAACAAGGCAATGTATGTTTGGCAACTCTGTGATCGACGAGTTACTTCCTGGTGGGGACGGAATTAAGCTCAAAGTTCACTTGATTTTACCTATCATTTCCATTGAATAATCTGAGTTATTATCGCTTGAGGTGTAACAAAAGATTGTGAATTTACGGTTTTCAGCCCAGGAAAGTCGTTGCACGTGGAAATTGCAAGTAATCTCGTCCTTCAAATAGCGGTTTACGAGTTCTGGCCACTATTGATCTCGCAAGATTAAGCTAAGGTACATACTTCTTCGCCAGCTCTGACGTAACGTGCTGACCTGTGAAAAAGCGTCTGATATGGTTCGCAGTTCCAGTCTCACTGAGTGTAGCGTTTTTACCCCTTCTGTGAAAGAACTACAAGCAGTCACATCAAACATCGATAAGGAAATCGCAAGAAAATGCTTTCGGCTCATAGTCCAATGGTGAAAAACTTACAATGCTGCACAACAGGTAACGCCTCTTTCCGCTGCTGACAAGCAAATTTTGGGTTTCTACAAATACATAACTTTATTTATGAAATGCCACATTTGCATACCTCTTGAATATGACACAGCGTACCAATTAAACACAGACCCAATCTAAATCGAAGTGAGTGGTATTTTACCAATTCGTGGCGATAGAGGCACGCTTGTGTACAGATATTCAGTTTTATTAAAACAGACTTTCGTCGTAATGTTATCGGGGGTAGTTTTATTTCATTTTTTATAATACAGTTCACAATTTTCGTAAGGTTTCCTTTAATGTTGTTAAAACAATAGTAAACATGAGAGATAAATTAATCATCAACGAATATGCGAATTCTCTGATGTTATCTATAACAGTCTGAAATAGCACATGCAGTTTATTGATTACATGCGTGTAGAACACTTGTTCTGAGTTAAAGCTGTCAAAAAAGGTTTGAAGAAGAATAAAATGCCACTACCAGACGACAGCTAATGTAGATAATATTTTTCCGACGTATTTTGGCACAATGCGCTCTACCCATACATAATACAAAAGTTTCGAGATGCATCTATTGTCTGGCTGTCTATTAAACCTGAAATGAACAAAATGTCGCAGAAGTTAGCCCTTTTTCCACTTTTGATTATTTTGGGTTAAGAAGTGAAGGAAATTATGTTACAAGTACCAGTAGATTGATAGTTTTAGCAGACAGCAGAATTGCGTTTTAAAAATATATAGCAGTGAACGTACTCGAACATCTTATCTACCGTGCACGATACTTACCATTACGCCACTAACTAACATGTAGCTGTAAAAGCTCCAGAAGTCGCAATAATTCCTCCAGAACTTCTGCATTCCACAGCGCTGTGGGATAAATGCATATCGGCAGGTCAATACTTACAAGAGACAAACAGTTATACCTTTTCTTTTGCACTGCACGACGTTTTCAACAAACAGATTGCGCAATAGAGTAGCTCAAGTGGAAAGGAACACTTCCTATTTAAATTTCTGCATCCTACACTGTTGGCAGTTTTGTGTTGGTGGCAGTTACGTGATTTTATTTTGGTGATTACAAAATAAAGTTGAATGCATGCACTGGGTAGCCGAGGCAGCTAGTTCATGGTGACTCGGTCAACCAAGTAAATGAATTTACTGAACATGCTGCAAATTGATACAGGGAACCTGTGTGTCAGAATTCTCAGCCAGTGTGGTGCAACCGCGTTATGGTAGAAAAAGGAGGCACTGAGAAAAGGATTTGGTGGTCTCTTGGGCTGATGATACGTTCGTAACTCTATGGTCTGTGTTCGATTCCAACTTCGGTCGATGATTTTAGATAGTGAGAGACAAACTCCATTCTCTTCTGGCTACTCCAAGTGGAGAAGATATAATGGCATTGCGGTCTGAAATTCACATTAAAAATGATATTCCTTCTCTACCAATTAGACGTTAGGTTGAGCCACAATAATGTCCGGAGTGGTGACATGTAGAAACTCTATCACCAGTAAGCTTTCTTATACGAGTTATTTATTTCTAGTGACGAAACAAACACAATGTAGGCTCACAGGACACTTATTCCATCTTTTATCTGAGCTTCTGTATGTCGATAAAATTGGATCTGAACTGGGAATGCAACTCAGACCGCCCTTAACGCGGAATTTTATCCCTTCGTGACAATACAGCTCGGCTCCAGTTTTTTGTTTGCTCAAAACTGCAGATTCCTCAACATCTCCACATATTGCGCGTGAATGGATTCGAATCCTGGCCCCGCACTAATGATTTCATTATGTATTATCAAGCTCTAGCACGAGAACCCCTATCTTCTGGTGGATAGTTATTTCGATTTTTAATGTATTTTCATTCGTTGTCAACATTAACGATGTTTGACGTTTTTGACTCCCATTTGGACACAGAACTATTTGCGAGATCACTGGAAGTTCAAGATGTTATTCCGAGCTGCTGGTGGAGAAAAATTCGGTAGCTGACGTCTCTTTGTGTGTAGTTAACAACGGTATGTGTGGAGCTCTATTCCCAGACAGTACTGAACTCTTCTTCATATTATATCTAGTTCAAACATGCTCATATGTCGCTGCTGATGCAACAAACCCATATTTAACGTTCGTTTTCTCTAGAATACAACAGCGATAGGTGCCGGGTTGGAGTCCTGGGAAGGAAAAAATTAATGTTTCGTCTCGTCATTTCAGTTAAAACATCTAGCCACTACCGAGAAAACCCGATATGTCACTGTTGATTGTGCTTCGATATCTATCTTATTAGGTTCTGGGTTCGAGTCTCTGTCCAACACAAAGCTTTACCTTACGGTATTTCAAATATGTTACTTGTCAAGAAGCAATATGTAACATCTCTCGTAGTTCGTTAACAAGAACAATAGGTGCTGGGTAGGAATTCGCGTCCGTTAAAAATGTTTGCGTTATGTAATTTAAAGTTGGTATTTGCTAATTGATACTGTCTAAAATCGAGGTATATCACTCTCTGTATGCCTAATCAGGAATGACTGTTAGTTTCCGTCAGTCACGAAATCTTTGCTTAGTCTGCATAACCTGGGTTTGAATCCATGTGCAGAACGAGATGGTTCGTCGTGTCGTTTGAAGTTCATACATATTCTCAACTAGATGCTCCTGAACAACTTAAATTTTTAATGTCATTTTGTGTTAAATAATAAGTACGGTATGTTACTTTGAAGAGGAAATCATGAATACGACGAACTTCCTACGTGCATTACCTATCTGACGTAATAATGAGAGTGGTAACATTTCAGGTATGTCATTTATTGTAATAAATGTGAGCTTACAAGCCTTAAGGACAGTATTACCTGTGATAAGGTGTTCCACGATATTTTTAGTATCGTAGTATTACTTTACGTCTTGAGTTATTGCGATACAGAGCAGTGTTTTCTAGTGGTGACTTGTTGCAACCATTTTCAATAGTGAAACGACTGTACCAAGGGGCGATACGAGGACCTGCTAGACGGCTGCGTTTTGTGGGTTGCATGCGAATCAGGCGAAATGCAATTCAGGTCGTTCGGATAATTTTGTGCATGACTGCACCTTTCCCAAAGCGTCATGTGTTCAGGATTACAGCGCAAAATCTGCTCTGAAGAGAATAAGAATTTGCGCAGATGTAGATTATGTCGAACTGGGAGCGTTTTATGGTATGTTAGTGATTGTTGGAGCTCTTCGCGCCGAAAGGTGTCGTTTTCTGAAGTGTAGAGAACAGACGAGAATATTCCTTGTGCCATTTTAATTGTTGCCATGGCACGGATTCGACATGTGCATTCCAAAGAAGCTTCTCTGAGTAACCTTCTACACTGTTATGCTGGGAAGGTGAGGAAAAAAATGGGGTCCCACGAAGACCCCAGGTCTGTAAAAAAACGTTGACATCTTTGGCTTGGTGTCTTTAGGGTTAATACATATTCCTTGGCTATCCAGGGCCGCATATCAACTATAGGTTTAATGGAGGAAAGAAAATATCCCAACTAGAATGGTTTTAGTGGGTGCCAAGCAGAACCAACTTAACAGCTCTGGGATGCTTCCAATAACATAGGTACACTACTGGCCATTAAAATTGCTACACCACGAAGATGACGTACTACAGACGCGAAATTTAACCGACAGGAAGAAGACGCTGTGATATGCAAATGATTAGCTTTTCAGAGCATTCACACAAGGTTGGCGTCGATGGCGATACCTACAACGTGCTCACATGAGAAAAGTTTCCAACCGATTTCTCATACACAAACAGCAGCTGACCGGCGTTGCCTGGTGAAACGTTGTTGTGATGCCTCGTGTAAGGAGGAGAAATGTGTACCATCACGTTTCCGACTTTGATAAAGGTCAGATTGTAGCCTATCGCGATTGCGTTTTATCGCATCGCGACATTGCTGCTCACGTTGGTGGAGATCAAAATATGTTCAAATGTGTGAGATATCTTATGGGACTTAACTACGAAGGTCATCAGTCCCTAAGCTTACACTCTACAGAACCTTAATTATCCTAAGGACAAACACACACACCCATGCCCGAGGGAGGACTCGAACCTACGCCGGGACCAGGACTGCAGCGCCTTAGACCGCTCGGCTAATCCCGCCCGGCTTGGTGGAGATCCAGTGACAGTTAGCAGAATATGGAATCGGTGAGTTAACGAGGGTAATAGGGAACGCCGTGCTGGATCCCAACGGCCTCGTATCACTAGCAATCGAGATGACAGATATCTTACCCGCATGGCTGTAACGGATCGTGCAGGCATGTCCCCATCCCTGAGTCAACAGATGGGGACGTTTGCAAGACAACAACCATCTCCACAAACAGTTCGCGACGTTTGCAGCAGCATGGACTATCAGCTCGGAGACCATGGCTGCGGTTACCCTTGACGCTGCATCACAGACAGGAGCGCCTGCGATGGTGTACCCAACGACGAACCTGGGTGCACGAATGGCAAAACGTTGTTTTTCCGCATGAATCCAGGTTCTGTTTGCAGCATCATGATGGTCGCATTCGGGTTGGCGACATCGCGGTGAACGCACATTGGAAGCGTATATTCGTCATCGGCATACTGGCGTTATCAGCCGGCGTGGTGGTATGGGGTGCCATTGGTTACATGTCTCGGTCACCTGTTGTTCGCAGTTTGAGCAGTGGACGTTACATTTCAGGTGTGTTCGCCCCGTGGCTCTACCCTTCATTCGATCCGTTCGAAACCCTACATTTCAGCAGGATAATGCACGACCGCATGTTGCTGGTCCTGTACGGGCCTTTCTGGATACAGAAAATGTTCGACTGCTGCCCTGGCCGGCACACTCTCCAGATCTCTCACCAATTGAAAAGTCTGGTCAATGGTGGCCGAGCAACTGGCTCATCACAATACGCCAGTAACTACTCTCGATGATCTGTGGTATCGTGTTGAATCTGCATGGGCAGCTGTACCTGTACACGCCATCCAAGCTCTGTTTGAATCAATGCCCAGGCGTATCAAGGCCGTTATTACGACCAGAGGTGGTTGTTCTGGGTACTGATTTCTCAGGATCTATGCACCCAAACTGCGTGAAAACGTAATCACATGTCAGTTCTAGTATAATATATTTGTCCAATGAGTACTTGTTTATCATCTGTATTTCTTCTTGGTGTAGCAACTTTAATGGCCAGTAGTGTATGTAGAATGCTGGAGAAGTAAATCAAGACAGGCCAACTAAAACTGGAGAGACAGAGAGGAGGAGGGGGGGGGGGGGTGGGAGACAGTGTTCTGGTGGCTCGCACAGGAATCAGTTTCGATCAGATATGCACCCGTACTGGGATCAGTTTCGTTAGGAAATGTACGTTAACAGTCTTGCAGATCGTTGTGTTACTGGGAGATAGAAGCACACCCGGTTCGTTTATGTGGCATGCGAGGTACAAACAAGCAGAGAGGCTGCACGCACGCTCGGCGATTTACAGGCGTCCGTGCACGGCAGCCTCCCACGCCGGCGCTGGCCAGACAGCCGCCAGCGGCGAGCGGCGCGGAACCACGCCGAGATCGTGCCGGAGGGACGCGGCCGCTCGTGCTGTTCATATTTCCTGGCGTCCCTAATGAAGTCTCGCCCGCGCGAGGGCCGGCCGCCGTCGCTAATTGACTACGGCGGGGTCACATGTCACCGGCGCCGCGCGTCCCCAAGGTCTCACACCTCGTCTGCCGCCATAACCACAGGCTCCTCGCCGCTGCGTAACGACGTCGGCTGCATGTGAACACTACTCTCCTGCATTAACGCATCGAAATAAATGTCACTCACACCTAAGTGTTTCTGCCATCCCGTTTCTCTCCATTGTTCGTGCCCAGCAGAACCTAAACGAGCCTCACGAGAAATATTACCAACGTTGCTCAGTCTCTCGAGCGTTGCATTGGATGGGATACCGAACGGTGAAACGTCCGAGGGTATCAGGAATGCCCTTTTTTTTTATACAGCGCGCTCCCTACCCATGATGGCAGGATGGGCTGTAGTAGAACTTCTTTCTTTTTTCAGCCAAATTCCAACAAGCTGCGTGGGGGTCAAGCAGTTTCCAATTGGTAGTATTTGAGAGATGATTGCCAGTCCTGACATTTGCACGAAGACCAAGACAAATCTTCCGAAAGCCTTGGTCCAACCTGACGATTCAAACTACACTGCTAGACAGTTGGTAAAGAACAGAGATATTGTTGGACAGGAATAATCACAGGCAATGATGGACGACGTGAAACGCAGTACATATGTATTTATAACGAAAAATGGTAGAAATTTCACCACTTGGGAAAGCAGGAGAACAGACATAAATATCGTTCATGTTTGACACATATCAGACTCCCATCATAAAGATCGATATCGGACTCTCAGTAAGGAATATGCCCATCTCCGGTACTAACGCACGTTTTTCGTCTGTTATTCATGCTGGTTACAAATGGTTCAAATGGCTCTGAGCACTATGGGACTTAACATCTGAGGTCATCAGTCCCCTAGAACTTAGAACTACTTAAACCTAACTAACCTAAGGACATCACACACATCCATGCTCGAGGCAGGATTCGATCCTGCGACCGTAGCGATCGCGTGGTTCCGGACTGAAGCGCCTAGAACCGATCGGCCACAACGGCCGGCCATGCTGACTCCCAAACTGTTGAGGAGTACTTGGGGGATATGGTCTCACCCCTCTCTCAAGGAGGTTTTCAGTTCTTATAAAGTTCAACGAGAGCAGTGTTCGTTGAGAAACACGTCTACCATGAGAATCCCAAGCATATTTCACAGTGTTCTGGTGCGAGGAGTACCCAGAACATTCCACACGCTCAATATGTTCACTTTCCAGTGTGTCTTCACATCTGCATTCTTCAGAAACATGCTTAAATTGATGAATAAAAATCTAAATCACAAGATAGGTCTTTGCGATGGGTGGAGACGTGTGAGGGGAAATGCTGACGCCATCGGCGCTTGGCTCCAAAGCGCGAGCTAGGTATGTTGGACCTAGCGAGGTGGCCCAGTGGTTACCACACTGGACTCGCACTCCGGAGGACGACGGTTCAATTCCGCGTCCGGCCATCCTGTTTTAGGTTTTCTGTGATTTCCCTAAATCGCTCCAGGCAAATTCCGGGATGGTTCCTTCGAAAGGGCACGGCCGACTTCCTTCTTCGTCCTTCCCTAATCCGATGAGACCCATGACCTGGCTGTCTGGTCTCCTCCCCCAAAAACAACCCAATAACAACCCAGGATATGGTGGCCGATGCGCAGTGGCCAGTTTACGTCCAAAGCAATGGGCAACTTCATTCGTTTGTTCGGAAGGGGAGACCGACAAGCGGTTTGTCGCCTTACGGCCGGTGGGCGATGACAGAATCGAGGTGCATGCCTTGCAATTTTCCTCAATCGATTTCACAGAAACTACTCGGTAAAAAATTTCATTTTTGCTTCACTTGTAGCTTTGTATGTCACGTTCATTATGATGTGCCTGTCATTTTGTTAACGGTCATAGTTATTGTGATATTTACATGGAAGTAAGATACTGTACGAATTTCGAAAAAGTTTGCAATGGAAAATAGAGATCGCTATGATTTTGCGTCTGATGCATATTATACACTAAGTGGTCAATTGTATCCGGACACCTAGCTGAAAATGACTTACAAGTTCATGGCGCCTTCCATCGGTAATGCTGGAATTAAATATACTGTTGGCACACCCTAACCCTTGATGACAGCTTCTACTCTCTCAGGCATACGTTCAATTAGGTGCTGGAAGGTTTCTTAGGGAATGGCAGCCCATTCTTCACGGGGAGCTGCACTGAGGAGAGGATCGATGTGATCGGTGAGGCCGGGCATGAAGTCGGCGTTCCAAAACATACCAAAGATGTTCTATAGGATTCAAGAACATTGCCCGGTGTCGGCCGATAAATACGATATTGCACTGCCTGTGTTGTCAGAAGTATTATGCAATGATCCTTCAGAGATGCATGCATATCCGAAGGAACGGGCACTGCGGCAACAAGAGCCGTTATGAAATACATGAAATGTATTCGCAGTTGCGAATATGAACAACCAGCAGCTGCATAATAAAATAATAGTGAAAATTTGTACCGTACTGGGAGTTGAACCCAGATTTTCCGGTTATCGCAAGCGCTCGCTTTACCTTTAGACTATCCGAGCACGCTTCATGACCAGACTCAAATTTCCATATGTCCTCAACCGTGGGTCTACAACCTGTACTCGTACATCCACTATGTATAACCCCATTTAGGGGAGACATTTTAATTGAAAGTCGCTTGTCCGGTGTCGGAGAATAAATACGATACTGCAGCGCCTGCATTGTTCAGAAGCACGATACAGTGATCCGTCGGACATGCATGCAGATAAGGTAAGGCCTAATAATAACACTGTTAAATCTTTGAGATAAAGTAAGACCTAATATAAACACTGTCACATCTTTGATACATGTTTCCCATAACTTATATTTTCTAAAATTTATGTACCTTTTCCTCACAAACCATTGACATTAGAGTACTTAAATAAGCAATGCAACTCTTCAGTAATATAGTGAAACTTTATGTGGAAACAATTTTCATTAAATACAATAGTAAGGCATTTATATAAGGGTAAAGCCCTAATATTTGATGTATTTTTACAGATGTTTGGAGAGGTGTGAAAATCCAGCAAAGGAAGACATCAAAATTCTCTTCCACAAATATTTGTAACAATGTTATATCAACTCTGTACAAAATGCTTTAATTTCTAGCTGATAGATTTTTCAAAACAGAAACATTTGTACTCACATTGTTGAAAAAATGTCAGCTCTTTATAATTGAAAACACATAAAGTCAATAAGCATGAAAACTTATTTGTGTATGTAATAACATTTTTATCATCATAAACATCACCTTCCCTTCAAGGATTAGACTGTTGCCTGTTCGGAACTCACAAACAAAATCATTTGCATATTTGTCGAGATCTTCCAGTTCCTCTTTTACCATTCTGCTGTGCTTCAGGATCTTCTGGGGAATTCTGTGACCTGCCATTCTCATACGGTGTTGGTCGTCAATGTTCACGATATTTTTGAATTTTTTCATTAATGTTGAAAGTATTTAATTCTGTTCTAATATTTTCATTTCTACTTATGTCTCTTCTTCTGCAGCCGTTCGTCTTCTTTAGGAACCTCATCTTTGCTGTTTGATTTTCTTTTTCTTTTTTTTTTTTTACCTATCTTTCGTTTCCATAGGATAACACAGGAACCGCCATCACTTCATACAATTGTATTATGGTCACTTTTTGTATTTTATGGCCCAATGTTCTGCTAATGGTAGCACAGACTGCTTGGGATTTGTGTAGTTCATTTTCAGTATCAGAATCAAAATGAAAACTTATAGCACAGCCCCAATACGAGATTTGCGAGACTTGTTCTAAAACTGAATTATCCAAGACAATTTTTGATCTGACGATATTTTACTAGGAATGCCATTATTTTCATTTTATTACTAGAAATTATAATGTTGTATTTATTGCATATGTATTTCGTTCAGCTCGTGTACTGATTTTTCTTCCACTGAATAATAACGATAGTACTTGCAAACAGAAACACGGTGCCAAGGCAAAGTTCAGCAACAGCAGGTTTACTTCTTGTTATAAACGTGGATGACGCTTATGCTCAATACACTGGTCTTCCACGGCCCTGAGGTACTGACCAATATATGATCTGCCACAACTGCAACGAATATGATAGACTCCCGCCTTATGCGAACCGAGCTTATCCTTTACGAATCCTAAAAAGGTCCCTTATCTTAGACGGTGGTCGAAAAACATTTCACGTGATATTTCCGCAGAAAACGGCCAGCAAATGACGAATAAATTTGCTGTTGCAGAACATTGCCTTGGCACCGTTCATCCTATGGAATTTAACAACACGGGGATTCTCACTTGTAGTTCCAACTATTGCTATTGCTGTTCTCTCCCTGGTCATACAGCAGAGAGTCAGAGTTAATGCTAGCTCACCTGTTGGTTATTAATATTCACTGTCGATCACGTCTATCATTAGCCATCTTTGTGTATGTGTGTGTGTGTGTGTGTGTGTGTGTGTGTGTGTGTGTGTGCGTGCGTAATCTGGATTTAAATTTCTTTGCACAGCACCGAAGGGTGATTCAGCTGCTCTGCCGATGTCGTTTTATGCTACCCCACATGACAGAACAATGTTGTTGTCCAGTTCGCTCTGGAGATGTGAAGCACATCGTTAAAATGTCGCAAACTGACTGATAAGGTATACGAAGATATCTTAGACATATTGTTTATGAAACTAGTTTAGCACATTAACGCGGCGAGTCATATATTAATATTTTCATTGGATTATTTACCGGAAAAGTGTTGCTTCTTCTCTTTCCAGTTTGATACATCCTGTAATTTCATTGTTTCCGATGGTAAACACACCTTGTAAGGCAACTTTTCTGAGCCGTTTATGAAAGATTAGGTACTATAAACGGAATGAACTTATGGAGACATCCACAACCTATATGACTACACTGCTAATTACACAGAGAAAGACTGGAGACACTTGGGTAAGTATTACAAAAAAATGGCTGTGAGCACTACGGGACTTAACTTCTGAGGTCATCAGTCCCCTAGAACTTAGAACTACTTAAACCTAACCAACCTAAGGACATCACACACATCCATGCCCGAGGCAGGATTCGAACCTGCGACCGTAGCAGTCGCGCGTCCAGACTGTAGCGCGGTTCCAGCCTGTAGCGCCTAGAACCGCTCGGCCACTCCGGCCGGCTAAGTATTACAACATTAAGGTGTATCTTGATCCAAAAATACGGTGTAATTCATTGCCGGTCCACACTTGTATTTCTTACACTATGATTCCGTTTGCTAACAATCACCCAAAGCTCTGAGAGAGAACTTACATCGATTACGTGGTTGTCGCCTGGCTAGATGCAGTTCCTGATGCAGACGTAGTGCGGGTTGCATAAAGCGGATCATTCTGTTTACAGGATGACCCCAAGAGGAAAGGTCAGTATTGAAGCATGTGAGAGGAACGATGATTCGAACCAAAAAGGTCTAGTAAACATGGACTCTAAAATGAATACCTTAAGAGCTATGAACACTTCATTTTCGTTACTTTAAAACAAATCTCTTCTAATGCAAACTCTTTTCTTTCCTTGTTCTGAAAATAGTAGGACGGATCAAAACAAGGAAAAAAATCCAATAAACATGTTCTCTAAAGTTCATACCTTAAGAACTACGAGCACTTGTTCATCTTTGTTACTTTGAAATCTCTTCTGCTACACAAGTACTCATAGCTCTCCAGATATGCATTTTAGAGATCATTGTGGTGTGTACCGTGTCGTGGCGTGCAGAATGTTTGTCTGTACGAATCGTGTTATTGTATTAATGTACTGTAAAGACATGTACACGCTGTGAAATGCATCGTACGAATCTAATAAAGCTTGTTTGTGTACAGTAAACCTTTGGATGTGGGCCTAGTTTAATATTGATTGCCTCATATGTTACGTGAAACTTTCAAAATATAACCTGAAAACAATCTGCGAGGATCCTGAATGTATTAAAACGCATTGAAGCAGCGTGCACATACGTAATAGCAGTTCCTTTGGTGGTAAGATTCTATTAATTGTTCATCTGCTTTATCAGAAAATACATCTCACGTACAAGTACAAACAACAACCTCACAGTATTAAACTGTCTTTGGTGGGTAGAGCTATAAGTTCCGGCTAGTAAGCTCTCATGGTTATCTTTTTATTAAATACCAAATATAGTTCTTCAATAAAATATCCAGCTATCATGGGTTACGTACTAGAATGAACAACTGTATGTACCATCTCGTAATATTTGAAACTTCTCTCAATAAATATTTGCTTTCTTTAAGTATTGATAAAACATCGTCTTTGTCACAGATTCTATCAGCACACATAAGCAAGATATTTTTACATAAAATTCCTTCAAATTAAGCAAAATACCAATCCACTATGAAGGAATATTATTAGTATTATTTTTTTAAAAATAAGTCTGAATTGAGTATTGTTAATCAGTTCAGAAATATAGTGAAGTAAGTTTAACGGTCTTAAAGGGCCGATAACAATATGAACAGCATCTGCGCCTCTCGCGCGCAATACCAAATATAGTTCTTTAATGAAATATCCAGCTATCATAGGTTACGTCCTAGAATGAACAACTGTATGTACCATCTCGTAATATTTGAAACTTCTCTCGATAAATATTTGCTTTCTTTAAGTATTGATAAAACATCTTCTTTGTCACAGATTCTATCAGCACACATAAGCACGATATTTTTACATAAAATTCCTTGAAATTAAGCAAAATACCAATCCACTCTGAAGGAATATTATTAGTATTATTTTTATTAAAAATAAGGCTGAATTGAGTATTGTTAATCAGTTCAGAAATATAGTGAAGTAAGATTAACGGTCTTAAATGGCCGATAACAATATGAATAGCATCTGCGCCTCTCGCGCGCTATTTAAAATATTCACAGACACTTCTTAAAGCGTAGGCTGATGGGTTTAGCAAATACTACAATAAGAGAGTACAAAATTAGGTAAACTTTCATCTATTGCTTGAAATTACCAAATTACACTTACAGCAATCACGTCTGGCCTCCAGCACGCTCAAGATACATCATAAATCGAAGAAGAAGAAATGAGAACAAAAAAATCTTCAGAGCAGTTGTTCTAAGAATGACAATGATCGTAGATATTAGTTTCACATATAACAGTTCTTTGTAGGTCATTACACATTTAATTAATATTTTTCGTAATGTTTTTGTAAAGAAAGTTCGTCATTATCAGCTTTTGATACTTTACAACTCGTAACAAAGTTATTCGCGCTAAATAAAGCTCACTTTCACGAAAGTTTATTGCACAAGTGTCTGCTGCAGGAGGCAAGCAGTACACCATGTCTACTAGACTTTTTTGCTCTGAATGATCGTTCCTGTCATATTCTAGAATACTGAACATTCCTCTTGGAGCACCTCGTATATTAAGTGTTCTGGCGTAACCACAAGCGCCGGAACGAAGACGAAGAACGCAAAACCAGAGAAGGCGGTGAGGAAACGTCAGCCAATAGCCGGCTGACAAGGACCGCGCCGCGCCAGTAGCGACCGCTGCAAGAAGTGAATATAAGCGCCGCTCCTGCCGGCTTCGGCCGCTCAGATCGGCTCAGTATACGGACATTAGTGCTCAGTAGCTGGCATTAGTGGACAGTATAGGCACAGTTGTAGACCGGCACTTGCAGAGCAGTTATTAGAAACGTGTGACAAACTTGTGTGAACTCTGACATGGTTGCATGTCGCCCATCGTTTGCGACACCTTTGCAAAGGCAAGTTAATCATTGTCAATCTGCTATATTGAAATAAAACTGCAAAACACTAACGCGAATTCTTTACAGACGAATGGAAAGACTGATAGAAGCCGACCTCGGGAAAGATCAGTTTGGATTCCGTAGAAATGTTTGAACACGTGAGGCAACACTGACCTTACGACTTATCTTAGAAAATAGATCAAGGAAACGCAAACATACGTTTCTAGCATTTGTAGACTTAGAGAAACCTTTTGACAATGTTGATTGGAATACTCTCTTTCAAATTCTGAAGCTGGCATGGGTAAAATACAGGGAGCGAAAGGCTATTTAAAATTTGTACAGAAACCAGATGGCAGTTATAAGAGTCGAGGGGTATGAAAGGGAAGCAGTGGTTGGGAAGGGAGTGAGACATGATTGCAGCCTATCCCAGATGTTATTCAGTCTGTATATTGAGCAAGCAGTGAAGGGAACAAAAGAAAAGTTCGGGGTAGGTATTAAAATCCATGGAGAAGAAATAAAAACTTTGAGGTTCGCCGATGACATTGTAATTCTGTCAGAGACAGCAAAGGACTTGGAAGAGCAGCTGAACGGAATGGACAGTGTCTTGAAAGTAGGGTATAAGATGAACATCAACAAAAGCAAAACGAGGATAATGGAATGTAGTCAAATTAACTCGGGTGATGCTGAGGGAATTAGATTAGGAAATGAGACACTTAAAGTAGTAGATGAGTTTTGCTATTTGGGGAGCAAAATAACTGATGATGGTCGTAGTAGAGAGGATATAAAATGTAGAATGGCAATGGCAAGGAAAGCGTTTCTGAAGAAGAAAAATTTGTTATCATCGAGTATAGATTTAAATGTCAGGAAGTCATTTCTGAAAGTATTTGTATAGAGTGTAGCCATATATGGAAGTGAAACGTGGACGATAAATAGTTTAGACAAGAAGAGAATAGAAGCTTTCGAAATGTGGTGCTACAGAAGAATGCTGAAGATTAGATGGATAGATCACATAACTAATGAGGAGGTATTGAATAGAATTGGGGAGAAGAGGAGCTTGTGGCACAACTTGATTAGAAGAAGGGATCGGTTGGTAGGACATGTTCTGAGACATCGAGGGATCACCAATTTAGTATTGGAGGGCAGCGTGGAGGGTAAAAATCGTAGAGGGAGACCAAGAGATGAATACACTAAGCAGATTCAGAAGGATGTAGGCTGCAGTAGGTACTGGGAGATGAAGAAGCTTGCACAGGATAGAGTAGCATGGAGAGCTGCGTCAAACCAGTCTCAGACTGAAGACCACAACAACAACAACACTTAACTTGGATCTTTCTTCTTTGGCAACACATTTCAGATACCTCCAGTGGCTCCGTACTCGGTGTCCATACTGTCCTCGTTTTATGCCCATGCAAAATGATGGTCCAGATACCGTTATTTCAAGGTAAGTATCCTGAATTCCATGTGAATATTTGATATCTCTTAGTGAGGTAATTTTTCGTCACTTGAATTTTTGTATAGCATTCCGAGAACGAAGCATCCATTAGGCATTCTATACGAGACGAGTGGGCAAGACCCAACATTAAGAGTACGTGTTGCCGAATAGGGGCTCCGAAGTTCACCAGTGCCGCAATTTTCCCACGAATTTAAACGAGCCCTGTTTTAAGGCATAACTCGCAGGAAGGGTGTCGGTGGCAAGTATAGTCCGATACCCCGAAGTCTGTCGCCGTCCATCACGAACGAGCAGCAGCTCACCTGGTACGACCTGTTTCGTCGTTTACGAGTGACTCAGGCAGGCGACAGACGGGTCCAATCGCGAGGGCCCGATTCCTAGGCGAGTCGAGGGCGGAACTCACTCTCGGACCAGAGACAAAGGAGCGGCGTCCGGCGGCGTTGAGTAACTTGTCGTTAGCGCCCGCTGACAAATGGCTCTCGAGGCTATCCGGAAGGGCTGAGCGCCGCGCCCGAGATAGCGCCCGCCGCTTCCGACGCTTCTTACGCCTCAAACTGGGCCGGCCCGCTCGACAGATTAGCCGCCTGTCCCGGCGACGCGGCGCTGTCTGTCTGCGCGCACACATGTACACACAAAAGAGGCGCTTCACGGCCCTTCTTACAGACCATTAGGTGTTATCGAGCGAGGGCGAGTGGCCGCCGGGCTGCCGCGGTGCTGTGTGCCAGCGGTCATCGCCGTCGTCTCCCGCTCTCCCACGTACGCCACGTGTGCGCTGCACGCACAAGTAGGGGCACCGTATCGAACGAAGAGTGCACCGATACTTTCGCTTCTGGGTAGCAACATAAGGAAAGTATCGAACTTATAAAAGAACTGAAAGATAATATCGACACCTTCTGTACTGTTTCTCCTGGGTGGACTTGTGTTTTAAAAAAAAAGTGAACTAAATATTAAGATAAATTTTATAAATAATCGACAAGTACGCCAAAGAAGAAGAGATAGAACTACAATGGACATGTTATTCCATGGACTCTTGCGCTTCTATGTATGAGCTATCTTTCCTTTGTCATTCGCTTATCTTATCTGCTTGGATTCAGACCTAAGAGGACGTTCTTGTGTAAAGCTCATGGTTATTTTGTCAAAAGAATTTTGTGTGTGTGGTCAGTTTATTGTTAGTCTGATAACTAGACTGCCTTAAGTAGATATGGGCCATAACAAAGAATTTTCATTGTTCGGCGCCATCTTAGAAAAATCTTTAACATTTTTGTTTTAGCTCATCTACGAGACGTGCCGTCGGTTAGGACAATTAACTTTATTTCAGATCCACGAGAGTCGGCCGGGGTGGCCAAGCGGTTAAAGGCGCTACAGTCTGGAACCGCGCGACCGCTACGGTCGCAGGTTCGAATCCTGCCTCGGGCATGGATGTGTGTGATGTCCTTAGGTTAGGTAGGTTTAAGTAGTTCTAAGATCTAGGGGACTGACGACGTTAGAAGTTAAGTCCCATAGTGCTGAGAGCCATTTGAACCATTTTTTTTTAGATCCACGGCCTCCCAGGTAGATGCCGTGTTTCTTGACTTCCGCAAGGCGTTCGATACAGTTCCCCACAGTCGTTTAATGAACAAAGTAAAAGCATATGGACTATCAGACCAATTGTGTGATGGGATTGAAGAGTTCCTAGATAACAGAACTCAGCATGTCATTCTCATTGGAGAGAAGTCTTCCAAAGTAAGAGTGATTTCAGGTGTGCCGCAGGGGAGTGTCGTAGGACCGCTGCTATTCACAATATACATAAATGACCTTGTGGATGACATCGGAAGTTCACTGAGGCTTTTTGCGGATGATCGCATATCGAGAGGTTGTAACAATGGAAAATTGTACTGAAATGCAGGAGGATCTGCAGCGAATTGACGCATGGTGCAGGGAATGGCAATTGAATCTCAATGTAGACAAGTGTAATGTGCTGAGAATACATAGAAAGAAAGATCCCTTATCATTTAGCTACAATATAGCAGGTCAGCAACTGGAAGCACTTAATTCCATAAATTATCTGGGAGTACGCATTAGGAGTGATTTAAAATGGAATGATCATATAAAGTTGATCGTCGGTAAAGCAGATGCCAGACTGAGATTCATTGGAAGAATCCTAAGGAAATGCAATCCGAAAACAAAGGAAATAGGTTACAGTACGCTTGTTCGCCCACTGCTTGAATACTGCTCAGCAGTGTGGGATCCGTACCACATATGGTTGATAGAAGAGATAGAGAAGATCCAACGGAGAGCAGCGTGCTTCGTTACAGGATCGTTTAGTAATCGCGAAAGCGTTACGGAGATGGTAGATAAACTCCAGTGGAAGACTCTGCAAGACAGACGCTCAGTAGCTCAGTACGGGCTTTTTTTGAAGTTTCGAGAACATACCTTCACCGAAGAGTCAAGCAGTATATTGCTCCCTCCTACTTATATCTCGCGAAGAGACCATGAGGATAAAATGAGAGAGATTACAGCCCGCACAGAGACATACCGACAATCCTTCTTTCCACGAACAATACGAGACTGGAATAGAAGGGAGAACCGATAGAGGAACTCAAGGTAACCTCCGCCACACACCGTCAGGTGGCTTGCGGAGTATGGATGTAGATGTGGATGTAGATGTTGATCCCACGAGACCGGAGGCAGTTACTAATAATTTAACAATTTTGCTTACAGATTTTCTTTATATAACGACATAACATTCCAGGCAGAAAAGGTCTGGTCGCAGGATTCCAGTTCCATTATAGGATTTCATTTGTAGATGCTACTTTTGCTATCTTATATTGGGTTGGTTTGGTTGATTCGGGGAAAGGGACCAAACAGCGAGGTTATCGGTCCCATCGGATTAGGGAACAATGGGGAATGAAGTCGGCCGTGCCCTTTCAAGGGAACCATCCCGGCATTTGCCTGAAGTGATTCAAGGAAATCACGGAAAACCTAAATCAGGGTGGTCGGATGCGGGATTGAACCGTCGTCCTCCCGAATGCGAGTCCAGTGTGCTAACCACTGCGCCTATCTTATATTGGGGAACTGAGACGAAACCGCGACATTAAGTTACGTACTACAGTAGTGTACATCGAACAGACTTGGCAAATATTCCCTGGTGCAATAAGCACACGACTTCTCACGAGCCTAGTGTTGAATAAATAAGAAAAGGACAATTAATTATAGACGATTACGTAACTACCCTGAGAAATGAGCTACTTTACTGAGTGCTTATACACGTCGGGCTAAATTAAACAACATATTACACTGTTAATAATGTTCCTACATTAGTTATTTCTCTTTTCTGCTGAGCCATTCCATTATTGTGTTTCTTTTTTGTATAAGTCACGGCTCACATTTTATTTTATTACATTACACTAATAGTCCCAAAACAATTTTAAAAAATTTATTTTATTACATTACACTTCTAGGAATTGATACGTATAGGAGCGTATGCAAAATTTCAATACCGGGTGATTCAAAAAGAAAGAACAGATTTCAATTGTTTATTACATAGAAACTATAAAAGATAGAACCACATTGCGCATGTCACTAGATAAAGTTCAAAGTTTTGACACGGCTCCGCACTCGTTTCTTTCTACCAATATGGCGGCTCTACCGCAAGTTAAACCATTTTGCATGTTGGAGGAGGAGGAGGAGATTAGTGTTTAACGTCCCGTCGACATCGAGGTCATTAGAGACGGAGCACAAGCTCAGATTAGGGAAGAATGGGGAAGGAAATCGGCCGTGCCCTTTCGAAGGAACCATCCCAGCATTTGCCTGAAGTGATCTAGGGAAATCACGGAAAACCTAAATCAGGATGGCCGGACGCGGGACTGAACCGTCGTAGTCCCGAATGCGAGTCCAGTGTGCTAACCACTGCGCCACCTCGCTCGGTTTGCGTGTTGGAATTTGCGCAAAGTCAGGTCGTTGTTCAAGTGCAACGTGAATTCCACCGTCGATTCAGCAAGACGGTGCCTCTGCACAAGCAGATTTATGACTGGCACCCGAAATTCTTGGAGCATACAGAAAGAGAAGGGCACTGGTCGGCCACGCACGTCTGATGAAAATGTCGAGCATAGCCGAGATGCGTTCACACGGAGCGTTCGGAAGACCAGAAGACGGACAGGCCAACTTTAACTTCCTCAAAGCCCGGTGTGGCGAGTTCCGAAACGACGCCTGCATATGAAGTGGCTGTTACTGCAGAAATTGTGTCCCTGCGGCCATTATAGAAGGTACGTATCTAGCATTTCAATTCTCCATGCTATGGCGGAGGACACTTTTTCCAAACGATCCGTCTTTTCGGACGAATCGACGTTCAGTGTATAGGGTAATTTAAACCGCCATAATCTAAGAATTTTCAGGTGACGAAACGCTGGCGCCGCCATCGAGCTTGAAAGAGACTCACCGCGACTGAATGTGTTTCGAGCCGTTTCCATTCACAAAGTTTATGGACCTTTCTTTCTTGTGGAGGAAACTGTAACAGCCATATCACACCTTGACATGCTGCCAAATTGAAACTTATTGGCAAATTAAAACTATGTGCTGGACCGAGACTCGAACTCGGGACCTGTGCCTTTCGCGGGCAAGCGTTCTATCAACTGAGCTATCCATGGCTAAGCCATGTCTCCGCAATATCCTTTGTTTCTGGAGTGCTAGTTCTGCAAGGTTCGCAGGAGAGCTTCTGCAAAGTTTGGAAGGTAGGAGACGGGGTACTGGCAGAAGTAAAGCTGTGAGGAGGGGGCGTGAGTCGTGCTTGGGTAGCTCAGCGTGTTCGGTCAGAGGGTTAGCTGCCCTCTGTCAGGTGACGTCCGCCATGAACAATGGAAACGAACAATACCGAACAAAATGAGATTAAAAAAAAAAGGTTGGTAGAGCACTTGCCCGCGAAAAGTAAAGTTCCCGAGTTCGAGTCTCGGTTCGGCACACAGTTTTAATCTGCCAGGAAGTTTCATATCAGCGCACACTCCGCTGCAGAGTGAAAATCTCATGCTGCAAAATTGGTTGTTTCCTCAACTTTATGAAGATTGCAGTGATTTCATTTTATTTTCATTTACTTTCACCTGGAGGTGCGGCTTTATCTTAACAACACCATCTCACAGCTTTGGAGTGGGAGAGGTCGACAACAAGAACTTCATTGCTTTTGTCCTCCCAGGTCACCGGACGTCACACCTTGCGACTTTTTTTTCTGTGGCAGACACTGAGTCTCTGTCCTATCTATGGGAGCTACTCTTCAAGACCTGAGAAATCGAATTATTGAAGCTGTAGATTCAATAAACAAAGACCTGTTGATTCGTGTGTGGAATGAAATGGACTACCGTTTCGATGTTTCTCGATCAATGCATGGTGATCATGTTGAGCGTATGGTACGGTATCTGTGCGAACACAAAATTCTGAACTTCCTATAACCAGCGACATGCGCAATGTGTTTCTATCTTTCACAGTTCTTTCTTTTTGAATAACCCTGTACTTCGGAAAAACTTTATAAAGTCAAAAGTTTTCAAGACAATGTAACTAAATTTTCCACAGTTGTTAAGAAATAAAACAAAGGAAATAAGATAAAAAATGAGGGATATCTGAATGTGCTTCTTTTTACAGGTACTATCGTTATTATTCAATAGAATGGATGCGATACTCATTTTACTAAGGTTAGAAACTCCTCTTGATGTTCTTCCGTGTTTGCGATTTAAATTTGGGTTGTTTTGAAAATCAGTCTGATGCAAACACAATTTGTTTATTTTTGTATTTACCCAGACATGTTTCGACACCTATGTGTCATCTTCTGTGGGTCAAATTTTTATTTGCGTAAGGTACAACATGAAATGTATAATAATTTAACTGTTGTAGGCCTAAGATTTACAATATGAAGACGACCTCGAAAAATCAGTATACGAGCTGAATCAAACACATATGCAATAAATACCTCATTAAAATTTTAGTAATAAAATGAAAATAATGGCATTCCTAGGAAAATATCCAGTCAGATCAAAATTTTTTTGGATAATTCAGTTTTAGAACAAGTCTCATAAATCTCGGAGAATCTGACATGCAGTTCCAGCTGTCGGGATAGTGTTATTAAGAAAGCAGTTGAAAATAAATTAGCGAATGACCCTACAGAGACGGACGTTGTTGCTTAAATTATGCTCGGAATCTTGCTCTCTCAGTGGTCAAAGCACAGTGGGTCAGAATTCATAATATGTCACCCGTTGGTTATTAATATTCACTATCGGTAACTTCTGACGTCATCTTTGGTTGTGTGGTAGCACTGATGCTTACAATGTGTGTGTGTGTGTGTGTGTGTGTGTGTGTGTGTGAGAGAGAGAGAGAGAGAGAGAGAGAGAGAGAGAGAGAGAGAGAGATCTTTCTGCATATGCTCCGCATACCGAGGATTTAAATGCCCGTGCACAGCACTTACTAGTTGCATTTGTGCCTTAAAAATTAAGGGTCTGCACCTGTTGAAATATCGGCGTTTGTCGAAGATATCATCCGACTGCTTTCCCATAAGTTACGAGTATTTGAACGTTTTATAGGCAGAGAGAAACTCAAGTTTCGCATCATCCGGCATGATTAAAATTCTTGTAACTTTTTTTCGTTACAGAGATATGAACAATAATACGGCGCTTTTAAACATCATTCTGTACTTTTTATTCGGTAACCCACCTCCTCTCCTCAAGACCTATTCAAAAACGTATCACCCGTAATTCGTCCCCTTGCTAGACTTTGCAGTAAACACATGGAAGTGTAAAACAGAGAAAAATGGCCATCAGTCATTCATAAACCACATCGAATACTGACGAACCGATTCCACAGACCGAACGTGAGGAGAGGGGCTAGTGTAATTGTTTAATACAAACCATACAAAAATGTACAGAAGTATGTTTTTTAACACAAACCTACGTTTTTTAAATGGAACCACGTTAGTTTTGTTAGTACATCTGAACATATAAACAAATACGTAATCAGTGCCGTTTGTTGCATTGTAAAATGTTAATTACATCCGGAGATATTGTAACCTAAAGTTGACGCTTGAAACCTCCGATGTTCAGTTGCGTGTTGTAACAAACACGGGCCACGGTCGGCGAGCAGCATCTGCAGGGACATGTTTCCGATGACGACCGTGTTTACGAGTGTGGCTGTAGTGCACTGTTGTGGTTTGGTCTAGCTGTCGCAGTGTCCGCATGTAGCGCTTGCTGCTATTGTTATTCTGCATTCGTCTCCGCACGCAGACCAACTGTAGTACACCGTGTTACCAGACGTCTGTGATAGTGTAGTGTTGTAGGAACTGTGACCATGGTGTATTCGAACTCTGAAAAGGTGGAGATGATACTCATCTATGGCGAGTGTCGACGAAATGCAGCTGAAGCCTGCAGGGTGTATGCAGAACGGTACCCGGACACAGAGCATCCAACGTGCCGCACATTGCAAAACATCTACCGCCAACTGTATGCAACAGGTATAGTTGTAGCACGCAAACGGGTCCGTAACAGGCCCGTCACAGGAGAAGCGGGTGCAGTTGGTGTGTTAGCTGCTGTTGCCATGAACCCACACATGAGTACACGAGACAATGCGAGAGCCGGTGGACTGAGTCAAAGTAGTGTCATGCGCACACTGCATCGTCACCGCTTTCACCCGTTTCATGTGTCGTTACATCAGCAATTACATGGTGATGACTTTAATCATCGAGTGCAATTCTGTCAATGGGCATTAACAGAGAATGCGTTGCAGTTCTACCTGTTTACCGATGAAGCGGGTTTCACAAACCACAGGGCAGTGAATCTACGGAACATGCATTACTGGTCCGTGGACAATCCTCGCTGGCTCAGACAGGTAGAACGACATCGACCGTGGACTGTAAATGTATGGTGCGGAATCATTGGCGACCACCTCATTGGTCCTCACTTCATTGCAGGGCTCCAAACAGCTGCAACATACATCGCGTTTCTACAGAATGATCTGCCAACGTTGCTCGAAAATGTCCCACTGGAAACGCGTCGACGTATGTGGTATCAGCATGATGGTGCACCTGCACATTCCGCAAATAACATTAGGCTGACCCTTGACAGGATGTTCGACGGGCGTTTCATAGGACGTGGAGGACGCATAAATTGGCCAGCCCGTTCTCCTGATCTTACACCTCTGGACTTCTTTCTGTGGGGTACGTTAAAGGAGAATGTGTACCGTGATGTGCCTACAACCCCAGAGGATATGAAACAACGTATTGTGGCAGCCTGCGGCGACATTACACCAGATGTACTGCGGCGTGTACGACATTCATTACGCCAGAGATTGCAATTGTGTGCAGCAAATGATGGCCACCACATTGCCTGACATGTCGGGACACACTCTATTCCACTCCGTAATTGAAAACGGAAACCACGTGTGTACGTGTACCTCACCCCTCATGGTAATGTACATGTGCGTCAGTAAAAAAGACCAATAAAAAGGTATTAGCATGTGGACGTAATGTGCTGTTCCAGTCTCTTCTGTACCTAAGGTGCATCACCGTTCCCTTTGGATCCCTGTGTAATTCGGTGCTCTCCGATACACACGATCGAACAGCGGAGGATTGGTACTCAAGCGTCAACTTTAGGTTACAATATCTCCGGATGTAATTAACATTTTACAATGCAACAAACGGCACTGATATGTTCAGATGTGCTAACAAAACTAACGGGGTTCCATTTAAAAAAAACGTAGGTTTGTGTTAAAAAACATACTTCTGTGCATTTTTTTATGGTTTGTATTAACCAATTACACTAGCCCCTCTCCTCACGTTCGGTCTGTGGAACCGATTCGTCAGTGTTTGGTGTGGTTTACGAAATACATCCAGCGGTAATGTTAGGTGACTCACCCTGTACAAGGGGCGATCGAAAGGCTTCTGTCTGAGGCTTTTGCTGCAGCGTATATGCAACCTAGCGCCTTCAGGTGCGGGTACATCTGCACCAACATGTAGCCAAGAAGTTATTGTGATTTCGAACGGAAAGTTCGTGATCGCCCACGACATGTCGCCTTCAACACGTTGCCAAGTGTCAGCCGTGGTCACAACAGTCTCCGTGTGGTTGTCGGAGTTAAGTGAATTCTAACTAATTGGTGCTCGTATGACCAGTGCTTCCGTGACCAAGGGAGCCGAAGTGTTTCGTGTTTCAAGAGGCACCGTATCGAAGATTTATACCGCATAAGGGGAAAACATCATCCACTAAGTCACGACGTGGATGAAGGTATGTGTTGAGTGATCGTGACAGATCTTCATTCCACAGGATTGGGACGAAAAATATGGAGACGAAAGGTGCAAAAGTCACTGGCAAACCCTGTCAGCACCAAAACAACACGAAGAGAGCTCCATAATTGGGGAATTACAGAGCGAACAGGAATCTCAAACCCACTCGCCAGTAATGCAAATTCGCGTAACAGGAAAACGTGGTGCCAAAGCCAAAAACGTGGACTGTGGAGCGATGGGAGAAAGTCATTTGGTCGAGTTAACGTCCCAAGAGTGAAACATGGCGGGGGTTCAGTGATGATTTGGGCAGGTATGTGGTGGTGCTCTGGGGGCGCCATGGGTACTCCACAATGTCGCATAACTGCCAAAAATTATTTGGCCATCTCTGCTGATCAGGTCCACACCATGGTACAATGTCTGTTCCTCTATGGTGATGCAGTATCCCAAGGCGACAGGGCCTTTGTTCGTATGACTCGCATCGTCCAGGGATGGATTTACGCTACTAGAATGAATTGTTGCTAATCCCCTGGTCTCCACTGTCACAAGATCTCATTGTTATCGAGCCTTTGTGGTCTAATTTGGAGAGAAGATTGCGTGATCGCTATCCACCCCTATTATCGTTACTCGAACTTGCGGTTATTTTGCAGGAAGAATGGTATAAGATTCCTTTGAAAACTGTACAGGGCCTGCATTTATCCATCCCGAGACGACTTTTGTTCTATTTCTCTCTAAGGTGGTTTTTCGTGGACCAATAATGCACGCTCTTTGTATTAAAGTGTCTTCTGTTTGAGATGGAACATTCATCGGTAAAACAAATATCGAGAAAAAGTTCTAGTTGACGAGGATTTGCTGACGGAACTGTGAACACTCCTAGAAATCCATGCAAGGATACTAAGGGTGGAACTGGTGATGTGTTAGAACGCGATTTATATTAGTTTTAGGAATGACCAAGTAGTGTGCTCACCTGTGGATTCATAGCAACAGAAGAGAAAGGCGCTTTCGTCCTTGCGAGTTCTGCGACGACTACGTTACCTCAAGGGTTGAAACTTTACGTTCCCTGCACCAAGCGTCACAATAAAACGAAAAGACATATCGCTCCCCGTAGAGTTTTCTTTGCGTTAGTGATATTATGTCTACCTACAACCACAATGAAAAATATGATGGTGATGGAGTTTTTATTCTAGAACTGTCTATGCTGTACACAACATGCTGTTTAAAACTACTACAGTACTACACTGCATGTACCCATATCGCAAATAAGAAAAAATATTGTAATTACTGTTATGCTAACAAACATTCTCCGTAGATGAGTCGTATTGCTGCCTCCTCTTCGTTGTTGTACAATGCAACTGTTCACACAAAACCGTCAGCTGAAGACCGTTATTCCGAGCGGTCTAAGGCGCTGCAGTCATGGATCGTGCGGCTGGTCCCGGCGGAAGTTCGAGTCCTCCCTCGGGCATGGGTGTGTGTGTGTGTGTGTGTGTGTGTGTGTGTGTGTTTGTCATTAGGATAATTTAGGTTAGTGTGTAAGCTTAGGGACTGATGACCTCAGCAGTTAAGTCCCATAACATTTCACACACATTTGAACATTTTTGTTTTGTTTTTGAAGACCGTTATTGGTTAGAAATTCTTCCAGTCCATATGTGGCATAGCAGCAAACCAGTGCTTAACAGTATTGGTTAAAATAGTCTTGGTTGCAATTTTGGTTTTTTTTTATATTTCAACGACGCGTTTCGCCTTATTTAGGCATCTTCAGGTTATCTATATAGAAAACAGGGAACAAGTACATCTATTTAACAATAGCGATCGCGTTGTGCAGTCTTGGATAACCTATAAGTATGTATGAACAGGTCACCTATTGCAAATATAAACCGATCACCTATTTAAAGAGCAAATATCTTAATTTGGTATTTCTTAAGAATCCTTCAGTCAGCGTAGCCAAAGGGCATCGTCGAATATATCAGGCCAACATGTTGTTGTTGCCTTCAGTCCTGAGACTGGTTTGATGCAGCTCTCCATGCTACTCTATCCTGTGCAAGCTTCTTCATCTCCCAGTACGTACTGCAACCTACATCCTTCCGAATCTGCTCAGTGTACTCATCTCTTGGTCTCCCTCTACGATTTTTACCCTCCACGCTGCCCTCCAATGCTAAATTTGTGATCCCTTGATGCCTCAGAACATGTCCTACCAACCGGTCCCTTCTTCTTGTCAAGTTGTGCCACAAACTCCTCTCCTCCCCAATTCTATTCAACACCTCCTCATTAGTTATGTGATCTACCCATCTAATCTTCAGCATTCTTCTGTAGCACCACATTTCGAAAGCTTCAATTCTCTTCTTGTCCAAACTATTTATCGTCCATGTTTCACTTCCATACATTGCTACACTCCATACAAATACTTTCAGAAATGACTTCCTGACACTTAAATCTATACTCGATGTTAACAAATTTCTCTTCTTCAGAAATGCTTTCCTTGCCATTGCCAATATGCATTTTATATCCTCTCTACTTCGACCATCATCAGTTATTTTGCTCCCCAAATAGCAAAATTCCTTTACTTCTTTAGGTGTCTCATTTCCTAATCTAATTCCCTCAGAATCACCCGACTTAATTCGACAACATTCCATTATCCTCGTTTTGCTTTTGTTGATGTTCATCTTATATCCTCCTTTCAAGACACTGTCCATTCCGTTCACCTGCTCTTCCAAGTCCTTTGATGTCTCTGACAGAATTACAATGTCATCGGCGAACCTCAATATTTTTATTTCTTTTCCATGGACTTTAATACCTACTCCGAATTTTTCTTTTGTTTCCTTTACTGCTTGCTCAATATACAGATTGAATAACATCGTGGACAGGCTACAACCCTGTCTCACTCCCTTCCCAACCACTGCTTCCCTTTCATGCCCCTCAACTCTTTTAACTGCAATCTGGTTTCTGTTCAAATTGTAAATAGCCTTTCACTCCCTGTATTTTACCCCTGCCACCTTTAGAAATTGAAAGAGAGTATTCCAGTCAACATTGTCAAAAGCTTTCTCTAAGTCTACAAATGCTAGAAATGTAGGTTTGCCTTTCCTTAATCTATTTTATAAGATAAGTCATAGGGTCAGTATCGTCTCACGTGTTCCAAACTGATCTTAGCCGAGGTCGGCTTCTACTAGTTTTTCCATTCGTCTGTAAAGAATTCACGTTAGTATTTTGCAGCTGTGACTTATTAAACTGATAGTTCGGTAATTTTCACATCTGTCAACACCTGCTTTCTTTGGGATTGGAATTATTATATTCTTCTTGAAGTCTGAGGGTATTTCGCCTGTCTCATACATCTTGCTCACCAGATGGTAGAGTTTTGTCAGGACTGGCTCTCCCAAGGCCGTCAGTAGTTCCAATGGAATGTTGTCTACTCCCGGGGCCTTGTTTCGACGCAGGTCTTTCAGTGCTCTGTCAAACTCTTCACGCAGTATCGTATCTCCTATTCCATCTTCATCTACATCCTCTTCCATTTCCATAATATTGTCCTCAATTACATCGCCCCTGTTTAGACCCTCTATATACTCCTTCCACCTTTCTGCTTTCCCTTCTTTGCTTAGAACTGGGTTTCCACCTGAGCTCTTGATATTCATACAAGTGGCTCTCTTTTCTCCAAAGGTCTCTTTAATTTTCCTGTAGGCAGTATCTATCTTACCCCTAGTGAGATAAGCCTCTACATCCTTACATTTGTCCTCTAGCCATCCCTGCTTAGCCATTTTGCACTTCCTGTCGATCTCATTTATGAGACGTTTGTATTCCCTTTTGCCTGCTCCATTTACTGCGTTTTTATATTTTCTCCTTTCATCAATTAAATTCAATATTTCTACTAGCCTTCGATTTTTTACCTACTTGATCCTCTGCTGCCTTCACTACTTCATCCCTCAGAGCCCACCATTCTCTTCTACTGTATTTCTTTCCCCCATTCCTGTCAATTGTTCCCTTATGCTCTCCCTGAAACTCTGTACAACCTCTGGTTCTTTCAGTTTATCCAGGTCCCATCTCCTAAAATTCCCACCTTTTTGCAGTTTCTTCAGTTTTAATCTACAGTTCATAACCAATAGATTGTGGTCAGAGTCCACATCTGCCCCTGGAAATGTCTTACAATTTAAAACCTGGTTCCTAAATCTCTGTCTTACCATTATATAATCTATCTGATACCTTCTAGTATCTCCAGGATTCTTCCATGGATACAACCCTCTTTTATGATTCTTGAACCAAGTGTTAGCTATGATTAAGTTATGCTCTGTGCAAAATTCTACCAGACGGCTTCCTCTTTCATTTCTCTCCCCCAATCCATATTCACCCACTATGTTTCCTTCTCTCCCTTTTCCTACTACCGAATTCCAGTCACCCATGACTATTAAATTTTCGTCTCCCTTCACTACCTGAAAAATTTCTTTTATCTCATCATACATTTCATCAATTTCTTCATCATCTGCAGAGCTAGTTGGCATATAAACTTGTACTACTGTAGTAGGCATGGGCTTCGTGTCTATCTTGGCCACAATAATGCGTTCACTATGCTGTTGGTAGTAGCTTACCCGCACTCCTATTTTTTTATTCATTATTAAACCTACTCCTGCATTACCCCTATTTGATTTTGTATTTATAAACCTGTATTCATCTGACCAAAAGTCTTGTTCCTCCTGCCACCGAACTTCACTAATTCCCACTATATCTAACTTCAACCTATCCATTTCCCATTTTAAATTTTCTAACCTTCCTGCCCGGTTAAGGGATCTGACATTCCACGCTCCGATCCGTAGAATGCCAGTTTTCTTTTTCCTGATAACGATGTCCTCGTGAGTAGTCCCCGCCCGGAGATCCAAATGGGGGACTATTTTACCTCCGGAATATTTTACACAAGAGGAGGCCATCATCATTTAACCATACAGTAAAGCTGCATGGCCTCGGGAAAAATTACGGCTGTAGTTTCCCCTTGCTTTCAGCCGGTCGCAGTACCAGCGCAGCAAGGCCGTTTTGGTTAGTGTTGCAAGGCCAGATCAGTCAATCATCCAGACTGTTGCCCCTGCAACTACTGGAAAGGCTGCTGCCCTTCTTCAGGAACCACACTTTTGTCTGTCCTCTCAACAGATACCCCTCCGTTGTGGTTGCACCTACGGTACGGCCATCTGTATCGCTGAGGCACGCAAGCCTCCCCACCAACGGCAAGGTCCATGGTTCATGGGGGTAGGCCAACATTGCCTTCGTTAAACTCGGTAAAAACTAGAAATATAAAGCAGTAAAATCATTACCTTTCTTGGTGCCTCTCGCGTCCATCTAGAAAAGGTAATGACTTTACTATCTTATATTTCTAGTTTTTACCGAGTTTAAGGAAAGCAATGATGGCCTGATATATTCGACGATGCCCTTTGGCTAAACTGAGTAAAGGATTCTTAAGAAATACCAAATTAAGATATTTGCTCTTTAAATAGGTGATCTGTTTATATTTTCAATAGGTGATCTGTTTATACATACTTATAGGTCATCCAAGACTGCATAACGCGATCGCTATTGTTAAATAGATGTATTTGTTCTCTGTTTTCTATTTAGATAACCTGAAGATGCGTAAATAAGGCAAAATGGGTCGTTGAAAAATAAAAAAAAAACTTAAATTGCAACCAAGACTGTTTTTAACCAATACCGTTATTGGTTAACCGCTGTGCATTTTTCTTGTGTTTCCGTTACTTTACTGTCGACTCCGGCAAGTGGACGATTTTCATTATGCCGGGTAGATGCACTATGTGCTAGTACAGTGCAGTCAGTCAATTTTGTGTGACCTTTCTAACAGCGTCACGTTTACGTGAATTATGCACTGTGATATGTTTCCAGACAGATATTGAGGAAAGAAAGTAGATTAAGGAGCAATAAAAACTACACGGTGATGTTTAAGGAACAGATACTGCTGTCTTTGTAACGAACCCAGTTACAAGAATGGCAGTCATACTCGTTAATGTACCCACGCCAGATAAACATTTTCTTGTTTGTTTTTTTTAATTTTGCTTCTGGAAAAAAGTTGTTTTGGATGGTCAAGGTAAATGGGATACCATGCTTATCAAGTAAAGATAAGTCAAATAAATTTTATTTCACTAAATTAAGCGATAATCAACGCTATGCACCTTCATTTTTGAACCACTGTCTGATCAACATAATAGACGTCACTTATATCACTAAAACTACTTGTCACAGTTGACTTTTTGCCAGCTTCATTCATACAGCAACAAAAAATTACCGTTTCTAAATAATGAGTACCTCCAACATGAAATTGAAAATCATGTTTTTGACCCACCACTTGCTTGGATCCACTTATACTGACACTGACCAAAAACCGGTAAGCGGAACGGACAGTCACCTGTCATTGCAAGTGCTGATTAATACTTTCTTTCTCGAAAGTGATCGTAAACTATCACAGCTCCCACCAAAAAGTAAAATGTGTCGTACTAAAATCTTATAACGTTTAGACCTCTGCATAGAACAAAATTTTGCCAGCCACTCCATTAGACTATGTCATACAGTAAAGTGGCGCGACACACCTCGTACGCCTGCAAGAAAAATGACAAGTCGAAAAACGTCCTTTTTCTTAGTTTATGTCTGTGAAAGTTACCTGTCAAGTGTCCCAATGTGCACGAGAAACGTCACAACTCTGTCTCGCCTTTTTTCCGCTTCAGGGCAGTTATGTTAGTTCTGTTGTAGGCTCTTATTTGATTCGCCACAGCAAGAACAGAGTCGCCTCAACATTGCTACTAGAGGGTGTGCATGGGTCAGTGAAGCAGAGCGGTAAATTGTGAGTCGTCACACTTTTCAAATTCTGTGTAAGATAAGTTGAATGTAATTTTTAATATTATTGATTATTACAATGTCTGTGTTTATACAGTGTCTGTATTTCACATTTCAATGTTCTTCAGACATGCATGCATGTTTGAAGTAATACACAGTTTTGACGATTACAGTAGTTGTAAATATTAAGATATTTCGTAATGTATACAACAGGTAGAATCGTCAAAACAGTAAATGTTCCTTTAGACACGCATGCATGTCTGAAGTACATTGTAATGTAGGTTACAGGCACTGAATAAAGTCAGACATTGTAATAATCAATGATTTAGACACATCGATGGGCTAAAGTGACGACAATAAAAATATGCTTTTCTCTATCTACGCGGTAGTCATAAGTGCGAGTATAAATGATGTGGACAACGCGACATAAAAGTACTCAGAGTGGACAGGAGTGATCCAGTCATTCCTTTCGTGAAAACCACATACGTGCGAAAAGAATGTGCGCAGGTCATCGTCAACAGATCCAGAAGAATACAACTGCACATCCCTACAATGGCGTACGTTGCAGTGTACAACAAAAAATGGAAGTTTCTACTATAAAGAAACCTCGTATTGAATCTCTTTTACCAGAACAATGTATTCCTGCATTATATAAGCGTATTTATATGTCGGAAACTGTGTTCCTTAAATTGGATCTGATTACATTAATTTCCATAAATTATAATTTGGCACTCTGTATTTATCTAATAAGACTATTTCCATTTGTTTTCCATTTTATATAGTATTTACATGCTACTTTCTATAGTATATATATAAAATCGACGAGAACAGAGTTACATGTCCATATTTCTGATGTACAGATTATAATGTAATTCACTGCCAAAAATATTTATTTGAAATTTCATGCTATTTCAATATACGTTTTACAAAATTCTTTATATGATTTTACTCAAGAATTGCATTTTTCAGTTGTGCCACACTTCTTGTCGGGGTACGACCTGTTAAGTGAACCAGATGTAGTACGCCTTGTACGCTGCGCCCTATAGTGGAATGGTTCACGTGGCTCTGAGCACTATGGGACTCAACATCTGTGTTCATCAGTCCCCTAGAACTTAGAACTACTTAAACCTAACTAACCTAAGGACATCACACACATCCATGCCCGAGGCAGGATTCGAACCTGCGACCGTAGCGGTCACGCGGTTCCAGACTGACGCGCCTAGAACCGCACGGCCACTCCGGCCGGCCTATAGTGGAATCTGGAAACTTGACACTGCGATATTCTCTAGGTAAGAATGAGCACACTAATGCATGTGCGAAAATCTTACAAATATTCGTTGTAATATAGCAGAAGCAATGGCTGAACTTAAGATTAATACTCGTAAAAGGAAATAAAACAGGACCGAGTCCGCAGCTCGTGGTCTAGCGCTTGCTGCCTCTGGAACACGAAGGTCCCGCGTTCATTCCCGGCCGGGTCGGGGATGTTCTCCACCCGGGGACTGGATGTTTGCGTTGTCCTCATCATTTGACAATCATTTGGGAAAATGGCGAGATTGGACAACGTAAAGATTGGAAATTTTTACGGGCGCTGATAACCACGTCGTTGAGCGCCCCCACAAACCAAACATCATAGGCCTTCGTGGCCATTGTCACTAAAGTTTAAATCTTCTGGTTTATTAGGCCACTTCACATTTCCTCTAAAATGACGTTTCAACCTCTCTGCTGGGATCTTCTTCAGGTGTCCAATACTGTTCTAGCAGTATTGAACACCGGAAGATCCTGAAGATGGTTCCCAGCAGAGGGGTCGAAACGCTGATTATTTTAGAGGAAATATGACGCGGCCCAACAACCCAGAAGAGTTTAACTTTAGTATCATTATCTAAAACAAGATCGCAGAAACAGCTTTGAATGACCTAGGGTATCACTAACCTTAATTCACAATCCTACATCTACATTTACAAGCGTACTCTTCAAACCACTGCGAAGAGCAGGGTTTGTTGAATTTGGCATTCCACCACATATTAGGAGTTTTTCACGATCCAATCCCATACGGAGCACAGGGAGAATGTCTGCTTAAATCAATGGTTCCCAACATTTCTGAGATCATTGCTCCTGATTGCAAATGGATATTACATAATACCCCCCCCCCCCCCCGAACTTACCCCCACAATCAACAACATTGGCTCATAACTGAACTTGAGAATAAAAAATCATTTCCTTCCAACATTTTTATTTTTTAAAAGACTAAAGATAAATATCATTTGGATTTTGCAGGTGCTTTATTAAACCACGAACTAATAAGTGAAAGACAATGACTCTGCTCATTTGTGAAAGCCTTTCTTACAGACAGTCTTATGATGAAGCAGTTCTCAGCATGTCGCGAGTATTACCTACAACTCCTTCTCCCAAAAAAGCTGACTATGCACACTTACAGTAGACACTTCCTTCAAAACATGATTCCTTTGCGCCACTCTCCTCTTTAGTGTCACTTGCTTCATCCACTTCCTACAATCTCATTTAAAATCAACCAAATTAAAAAATGTGTTCTAAACTTAGGCCTACTATTTGGAAATCACTTGATTGCTGGATTTCTTGCTTCAGAACTGGCAGCAATTGGAACACTTCAAGCTGCCAATGCTTTTTGTCTGACCAATGCCACTTGTAATACTAATAATAATAGTAATAATAATACAGTGTACTCTTTACAGCATTATAGTAGCCATTATACAGGGTGTTAATGATATAAGTGCAGAAATTTTTGTTGGTGATTGATCACAGTGTACTGAACAATGTTACGTAAGCATTGACTACATTTGCATCATCATCAGTGTTCTGCCAAAAGGCAGGTTTTCACATGGTAGTTCTCCAGGCTGTCCGGTCTTCTGCCATCCTCTTCAGGTCTGCATAATTTCCTCTTCCCTTTATGTCGTCCATCATCTTGTATCGCCTTCTTCCTTCTCAGTCTTCTCCCACAAAACAATCCTTCCAAAGCATCTGCTAGCAAGCGCTCCCTTCTCAATGAATGTCCCAACCAGTTCTTTTTCCTTTCTCTTACAACCTTCCGCAGACATCTTCTCTCACCAACCTTTCCAATACTCTTTCATTACTCACTCTTTCCATCCAGCTAATTCTCTCGATTCTCCTCCACATCCACATCTCAAATGCTTCTAACCTTTTTTCATCCTCTTGTCTCAGCGTATGTTTCTGCCCCATTAGTGCCACATTCCACACAAAACATTTGCCAAGCCTTTTCCTAGACCTTTATCTAATTTGCCACATAAGAGTCTCCTCTTTCTGTTGAATGCCTCCTTCGCTATGGCAATTCGAGTTTTCACCTCCTGGTGACATTTCAAGTCTTCAGTTATTGTGCTTCCAAGACATTTAAATGCACTTTCTTGGCTAATGGTAGATTGTCCTATTTTAATATTGGACAGTCTGCATCTTGTACTGATGGCCATACTCTTTGTTTTTGCTGTGTTTATTTGCAGCCCATATTCCACACAAGCCTCATTCAGATCTTTCAGCATGTTATTCACTGTCTGCTCACTTTCTGCCACTAATACCAAGTCATCAGCATCTATTCTCTTTCCATCAATACGTATTCCTCTTTTACCATCTAAGCCTTTCGCAATAATCTCTTCAAGGTATGCGTTAAACAACAGTGGCGAAAGGCAACAACCTTGTCTAACACCTCGTCCAATGCTGCTTCCTTCTGACATTTCATTTCCAATCTTTATCCTTATTTTCTGGTGTAAATATAGATTCTGTATCAGTCATCTCTCTTTTCAATCCACTCCTTTCCTCTTCAAAATATCCATCAGCTTGTTCCACTGAACTCTGTCAAAAGCCTTTTCTAAATCTATAAAAACAGCAAAGATTTCTCTACCTTTTTTCATATATCTTTTCCCTATAGTTCTTAACAGGCCAATAGCATCTCTTGTTCCTTTTCCTCTTGTAAATCCGAACTGCTCCTCTGCAATCCCTCTATCCAGCTTGCCATGTAGCCTTCTGTTCAACACTCTCAGCAAGACTTTAGCTGCATGAGAAATTAGACTGATGGTCTAATACATAGCCCAACATAGCTAGTTAGTAGAAAACTGAACGAAATACGAACAAAATTCACACACGCAATAGAAAATACGCGATAAGAAAATAATTATTCTTTGTACGAAAAATAAGACATTGTTGTTGTTGTGGTCTTCAGTTCTTAGACTGGTTTGATGCAGCTCTCCATGCTACTCTATCCTGTGCAAGCTTCATCTCCCAGTACATACTGCAACCTAAATCCTTCTGAATCTGCTTAGTGTATTGATCTCTTGGTCTCCCTCTACGATTTTTACCCTCCACGCTGCCCTCCAATGCTAAATTTGTGATCCCTTGATGCCTTAAAACGTGTCCTACCAACCGATTCCTTCTTCTAGTCAAGTTGTGCCACAAACTTCTCTTCTCCCCAATCCTATTCAATACCTCCTCATTAGTTACGTGATCTACCCACCTTATCTTCAGCATTCTTCTGTAGCACCACATTTCGAAAGCTTCTATTCTCTTCTTGTCCAAACTGGTTATCGTCCATGTTTCACTTCCATACATGGCTACACTCCATACAAATACTTTCAGAAACGACTTCCTGACACTTAAATCTATACTCGATGTTAACAAATTTCTCTTCTTCAGAAACGATTTCCTTGTCATTGCCAGTCTACATTTTATATCCTCTCTACTTCGACCATCATCAGTTATTTTGCTCCCCAAATAGCAAAACTCCTTTACTACTTTAAGTGTCTCATTTCCTAATCTAATCCCCTCAGCATCACCCGATTTAATTTGACTACATTCCATTATCCTCGTTTTGCTTTTGTTGATGTTCATCTTATATCCTCCTTTCAAGACACTGTCCATTCCGTTCAACTGCTCTTCCAAGTCTTTTGCTGTCTCTGACAGAATTACAATGTCATCGGCGAACCTCAAAGTTTCTACTTCTTCTCCATGAATTTTAATACCTACTCCGAATTTTTCTTTTTTCCTTTACTGCTTGCTCAATATACAGATTGAATAACATCGGGGAGAGGCTACAACCCTGTCTCACTCCTTTCCCAACCATTGCTTCCCTTTCATGCCCCTCGACTCTTATAACTGCCATCTGGTTTCTGTACAAATTTTAAATAGCCTTTCGCTCCCTGTATTTTACCCCTGCCACCTTCAGAATTTGAAAGAGAGTATTCCAGTTAACGTTGTCAAAAGCTTTCTCGAAGTCTACAAATGCTAGAAACGTAGGTTTGCCTTTTCTTAATCTTTCTTCTAAGATAAGTCGTAAGGTTAGTATTGCCTCACGTGTTCCATCATTTCTACGGAATCCAAACTGATCTTCCCCGAGGTCCGCTTCTACTAGTTTTTCCATTCGTCTGTAAAGAATTCGCGTTAGTATTTTGCAGCTGTGACTTATTAAACTGATAGTTTGGTAATTTTCACATCTGTCAACACCTGCTTTCTTTGGGATTGGAATTATTATATTCTTCTTGAAGTCTGTGGGTATTTCGCCTGTCTTATACATCTTGCTCACCAGATGGTAGAGTTTTGCATGACTGGCTCTCCCAAGGCCATCAGTAGTTCTAATGGAATGTTGTCTACTCCTGAGGCCTTGTTTCGACTCAGGTCTTTCAGTGCTCTGTCGAACTCTTCACGCAGTATCTTATCTCCCATTTCATCTTCATCTACATCCTCTTCTATTTCCATAATATTGTCCTCAAGTACATCGCCCTTGTATAAACCCTCTATATACTCCTTCCACTTTTCTGCCTTCCCTTCTTTGACATAAGACATTAAAATACCATATATGTGGAAATTCGTTTTGATTGATATCACCAATCTTTATACCAACATTCTGACGCAAGAAGTAATTACTACACCTAAAGACAACTTACTGCGACACAGAAAAATGTCCATATCAGGTACTAACAAAATTATACCCCTACTGAAATTAGTGTAGCTGCAGAACTACTTTCAGTTTAACAACAAAATTTATACACAAACAGATGGAGTGGCTGACCAAATTCTACAAGTAACATCCAAAAGACAACTAATGAACATTTTGGAAGAGGTAGGAGTATATGTACATACACACTAGTACCCGTCAAAAATACTTAATGATCAAATCGACCAAAAACACTAAAATACACCGAAAACTTTATTGAAAGTATGTATTTCAAGAAAAGGTAAGAAGAAACAAAATATTAAGAACCAACAAGAGACTACACAAGATCACCAACGATACCACTAGCAGAGATTACCGAAATTACGGCATCATAAACAAAACTAATTTTAAGCAAACAGTATCGCTGAGTCATCTGTCAAATAAGATGTAACATAACTCTTGCTCTAAAGAAATAGAAGACAATCTGAAAATTATATCAGATAACAGTCTAGAACCGCGCTACTGCTACGGTCGCAGGTTCGAATCCTGCCTCGGGCATGGATGTGTGTGATGTCCTTAGGTTAGTTAGGTTCGCGTAGTTCTAAGTCTAGGGGACTGATGACCTCAGATGTTAAGTCCCATAGTGCTTAGAGCCATTTGAACCATTTTTTGATCCAATTGTACAGAAGAGACAACGTTAGAACCACGATAAAGTATGTATGTCAAAACCATCTGACGTATTTAACAAAGTTTATATTAGTATTTTCTAATTAATATTTACCTATTGTATTACAAATATTGTGCCAAATTATGTACCATTTACTTACAGATAACCTGACAATGGCTAAACATAAATGAACTCTCTTATTTTTACCCCTCAGCCCTGAGGGAATAATTACCCCCAGATCGGAAACAACTGGCTTAAATGCTTCTACTCGTCCGTGCAGTTAGCTTAATATCGTCTTCACTGTCCCTTCGAGAGCAGTGGTAGTCCGTGAAACTTTATAAGTAGGATTTTAGGGACAACTGGCGCCTGTTTTCAAACGTCTGCCAATACAGGATTTCAAATATTTCCGTGACGCTCTCCTGTGAGTAAATGAAACCTGTGATCATTCCTTTCTTTGTGTATGTTCAATATTCCCTTGAGGCCTACTTGGTACCGATCCAACACACTGCAGTAATATTCTAACAATGGACACACAAGTGTATTGTAAGCAAACTCCTTTGTAGACTGACTGCATTTTCTTGGTATCCTGCCTTCGAATCAAAATCTGCCACTTGCATTATCTACGACTGAGCTCACATGACCATTCCATTTCATACTCCCAAAAAATGTTACACTAGGTATTTTTATGAGTTGACTGATAACAGCTATGACTCATTGATATTGTGGTATATATTAACTTTGTGCGTTTTGTCAAGTGCACAGTTTCACATTTCTAGGTATTTCAACCAAGATTGCAATCTCTGCACCACTTTCAAATCATAAAGATATTACTGGATACTTGGGTAGCTTTTCAGATAGTACTTCATTAGCCTGTAGACAAGTACATCAGTTGCAGAATGTCTGACATTACTTCTCAAGAGTTGTAGTTTGAAGCGTTGGTTACTAATGATCTCTGTATGAATGGTTTTATGTCTTGGTCCTCATGAGGTGAAATTACAAAACAGTTCATAGTTCTGATGTGAAATGGAAAGTAATCTCCACTTTTGGGAGAATAAAAATTTCTCTCATGGTTGATGATAAAGTCTCTCAGTGTTGTCCAACCCAGTGTCCTCAGTCAGTGTCCTTGAGGGTGGTCCAGCAGTATCTGGATTGGTGCCTGGTCAGGTGATGGCTGGTCGGTGTCTTGGTAGGGATCCAGGGTCCCACTGGATCTACATCTGGTCAGAAATCTGGATGGCGCTGAAGACTGCTGCTGAAGTCGCTACTAATGGATGATTTGTAAGGAACAGCTAGCGTTGAGTCCAGAGTGTGAGCGATTGCTATCGGCTAGTGGTCGTGCAGCGTCTTAAATAATCTGGCGGAAGGATTCAGTGAGGTGTCACGAGACATGCGGATACATGCCATGTGTCATACGGACAAAACGTAGTGTCGTGTTCGCAGCGCCATGATCGGTTCCACATACTGCTGGGTTGGTGCCTCTTATGGAGCCTGCTGGAGTCTGGTGTATCCACAGAGCGAAAAGTTGCTGATGCGTACACACAGCGGCATGTTACTGTTATTGTCTGCTACTGTTTGTAAGCACAGTGTCTACGACCAGATTTGGGATTGTGCCACTGGTCTGCTTTCGGCGCCTAGCAGTACGGCAGCCCGCCGGCCGCAGATGTGTTACGAGATGGTAGCGACCAGGCAGGTGAACATATACTGCGGTTTACATTTCTAGTAATTACATTATTGAACAGTGTATTAAAGGCGGTGGCTCTGATCGAGATCTAAAGCGTTCTACAAAAATTACAATACATGAAAAGACTTATTTTCTAAAATAAATGTAAAAAATACAATGAATATTATGTCCTTTCAATGAAAGCAAAGTTCATAGGGAAAAACGATCATCATCATCATCATAAAATAAGGGAAATCAGAGTTCGCAAGGAAAGCTATAGTTGTTCTTTTTATGGGCACTATTCGAGAGAGGAATAATAGATAATTAGTGTAAAGGTGGTTTGATGAACCCTCTGCCAGGCAGAATTGCAGAGTAGCCATTTAGATGTAGGAGTAGAAATGCATAAGTGAAAATATGTCTCAGTGCAGCGTATAAAAAGTCTGCACTGGCGACTTCAAGGTGGAGGTGAAGGGGAGGGAGACAAGAGGGAGAGTTTGCCCCCTCCTTGTTTTTTATTCACTGCAGAATTCTGACAGCCTGCTGGAAATCTGTTGCCTCTGATTTTTACTAAATCCCAAAATTTAGAATTGTAGAGTATGAAGGAAAATATTTTGACTTTAGCGATCAGTATGTAACTTGGTCTTGTTTAGTTGTCACACTGCTCACAGGAAACTAAGTCGATTCCTTCGTCGAACCTTCCTTACCGAGTTTCATTGAAGAACTCTTCTTACACAACGGTCAGGGTCAGTTTAAGCGCCGCAAGTCGCTGGTTGGGGGCCCCAACTGTGGGATTTCTATACAGGACGCGTTACAATGAATAGCGGCAGCTTGACGTGCCAAACTGAGGGGGAGGACCACAGGTGCCTAAGTGCAAGATTTGTGTACAGTGCATATCGCAGTTAGTAGAGAAATCTGACACGGGTGAGAGTGTACAAGGAAAAAAGGGGATGGGAGGGGTGCGAAATGATAAGTCGCTTGTATGGAAAAATGTTATTGAACTGGCCCTATCATACGCGGAGACTATTGCCACTTCCATGGAAATCCTCTCGTTCCTCTACGTCAAAAAATAATCATGGCTTTATACTGAGGTGACAGAAATCATGGTATAGCGGTATGCACATACATAGAGGGCGATAGTATCGCGTACAAAAGGCATAAAAGGGCAGTGTAATGGCAGAGCTATCATTTGTACTCAGGTGATTCCTGTGAAAAGTTTTCGACGTGATTATGGACGCGCGATGGGAATTAACTGGCTTCGAATATGGAATAGTAGTTGGAGCTAGACGTATGGGACTTTTCATTTCGGCAACCGTTAGGGAATTAAACATTCTGCGAACCGCAGTGTCAAGAATGTGCCGAGAGTACCACATTTCAGGCTTTATTTCTCACCAAAGACAACGCAGTGGCCGACGGCCTTCACTTAACTACTGAGAGCGGCGGCGTTTGCCTAGGGTTGTCAGTGCTAACAGACAAGCAACACTGCGTGAGTTGGGCGTACGAAAAATGTGTCCTTTAAGAGCGTGTGGCAAAATTTGGCGTTAATGTATTATGCAGCAGGCGACTGACGCGAATGCCTTTGCTAACGGCACGACATCGCTTGCAGCGCCTCTGCTGGGCTCGTGACCATATCGGTTAGACCATAGATAACTGGGAAACCGTGGCTTGGTCAGATGACTCTCGATCTCAGTTGGTAAGAGATGATGGTAGGTTCGAGTGTGCCGCAGAGCACACGAAGTCATGGACCCAAGTTGTCAGCAAGGAAGTGTGCAAGCTGGTAGTGACTCTATAATGGTGTGGGCAGTATTTAGTGTTTACATGGAATGTACTGGGTCCTGGTTATCTTCAGCTACTTGGAGACCATTTGTAGCCACTCGTAGACTTTATATTCCCAAATAACGATTAAATAATAATGCATCGTGTCACTGTGGAGTTGCTCGCAACTGGTTTGATGAACATTCTGGAGAATTCGGGCAAATAGTTTGGCCATCCAGATTGCCCGACGTGAGTCCCATCGGACATTTATGGGACATAATCGAGAGGTCAGTTCGTGGAGAAAATCTTGCATCAGCAACACATTCGCAATTATGGACGACTATAGAGGCAGCATGGCTCAGTATTTCTGCAGAGGACTTCCAACGACTTGCTAAGTCCATGCCAAGTCGAGTTGCTGCACTACGGCGGGCAACGGGAGGACCGACACGATATTAGGAAGTACCCTATGACTTTCGTCACTTCAGTGTAGTATACTGGGCCTACTTCCATCTTCCATCTTTAATTCCCTTAAGGGCGCCCTCTCTCCTTCTGCAAGACTTAATCACAGCTGTAGATTACCTTCTTATCCATGCACAAACAAGACCTGTACGCATGGTCGTATTCAGGCGGGCTTCTGTCGAAATTTTATAAGAACACAATTTTCACTATTTACTTTCACCCCACAAATTTATCAATGTTAAACAAAGAATCAAACGCAGAATAGCTGCCACCATTTACTTTTAGCAAGCACATTGCAGTAGTCTGGAAAAGTGCTTCAATACTTCCTTGGGATCAACTGCCATGCTGCGATGCACAGAATACAGAGCAAGATCGCTCAGTCTATTTTGATTTGTGCTGGTCCTTAGCTAGGTTCTTAAATGTTTTTATGTCGAAAATGTCCTTTCTTGCGGTTCAGTTGGAATTGGAAAGGTGACTAGAATTTGGAGCAATTGGGAGAAAAGTTTTGAATTGCTTGCCTCTAATGCTGCCAAAGCGTTCTCTGATCTTGTACCTGGTTGTTCTGTAAGTCGTTTTTGTTTTCAAATGGAAAATTCCCCAGCTGCAGACGAAGGTTCTGGTAACACTGCGTTATAAAATCGAACAGGTTCAAGTACAGCTTCATTACTACAATTTGCACATTTCTTCGGAACATTGCTCTTTAGTTCTCGATGGTTCTGAAATCTGTCGTGGAGTTGGTTTCTTACTTGATACAAGAAATGTAAGGTTGTAATTCTTTTCTATTGTTCCTCTGAGCTGCTACCGGAACCATTGTCTCGATATGTCACTGATGATGCGGACCTCGGTACTGTGATTGTTTCTTCGACTCCACCTGCAAGCCTCTTTAAACAAATTCTAAATTCCTTATCACTGTCCTGTACCATTCTTCTAAAACACTGGACACACTTCTAACGTACTCTAATGCTGCAATAAGATCACAGTTAACAGCTTGAAGCGTTCTGAAAAGAGAAAGCATTAAGGCCGCAGCACGTATAAACATCAGAAAGTCTTCATGAATCATTTAATTCTAAATTTACATACCTAACAAAGAAGAAATTTGTAACTAATCAGTGTTAAGTGCGAATTTTTTGCGGGTGAAGCGTACAACAAGGTAGCAGTGAGCGCTCATTTACGGCGCGGCGCACTAGCTTTCATCAGAAAAGAATATCCAGGGGCTGTTTATACAGGCTCTAAGGTAACTACGTAAACAGAATTTTAGAGTGTTTGGGGGGACAAAAAGAAAGACTTTTTTGTAACAAAAATGTCACGTTGCACCGTTTCCCTGTTAGGGGTACTTGAAGATTTTGACGCTATAGATGTTCAGAGACGGCGTTCAAACTGCTGTGTGATGAATATTGTGTAAGAGGTGTTGCTGAAAATGCTGTCCATTGCATTGATGCACAACTGGCAACCGCGCGCTAATGATCGACTAACACGCTCAAAACAAACATGTGTTTCTCGGATAATGTCTGCAAATGCAGAAAAACGAGCAACTAGCTATTCTGTAGCTTCTATCTGTGTCACGTACACCGAACGCTTCATCTCCCCACACAGTGTAATCAGGAAGGCGCAAATTGAGACGCGTATGGCGAGTGTGGCCCAGCGCGCGTTTTTGTAACATCACAGGTTCAAATGGGACCGCGCAAATTGCGACGCGACACCACTGGGACGCGACACGCGCCTGCGCCGAGTCGCGCGGCGTTGTGGTTGTGCACAGTTTCTCGTGCCGCGCGTCGCGCGTGCCTCGCTAGCACCGTGGGAAATCTGAGGCGGGGAGCGGAAAAGTAGCCAGGCCATATGCTCACATAGGCACGGCTCATATGAGCAGTGGTAGTATTGCCCATACGATAAATTTTGCTTACTGTGTACTTAATTTTATTGCCTTTGGGTAGTGTTTCGTTTTTCGCCATTTAAATGCTCCAGCTTTCTTCGTTAGTACATTATACTTTTCTGTCATTTATATCTGTATAGATTTGCTGTGTTTTACTTCCGTCAAGAAAAATGCATACTTCAGTAACTGATGGGCCATTGGCCGCTGGAATTGTATCATATGCCTCCGCGATGTTTTCAGATCGCAAGAAGAGTCAGAGGGTAATGAATAAGGAAGCAAGGAATGTTATAAAATCATGTGATTAAGAAGCAAGGCGGGAAAGTAAAACAAGGTTATCTTCTCGCTTCCTAGTACGCTGGTGTATCTGTACGATTTGTTACAAAAATTTAGAAAGGGATAATCTCCACAGGTGTGATCCCTTTGTGCTGCTTCTGGTAAAAAGCGTCCAAGATCTGAAATGTAGAAGTCTCACTATGATTACTTTGATATGGCTGTAATAATGTAGTATGTCACACTGTACTACATCCATGTGAATATCACATTTCCACTGCAAGCTAGAAACAGTCGAAAAACAGTCACAAATGATAATGTTTTAATTGGTTCACTATGATGAGAAAAAGCATTTCAATTGTTGCATGCACATTATCAGCATTAATAAAGTAATTATACAACAGGCTACACAAATGAAGAAAATGGCCGGTATTATTACGAATGTAGGAATATCCTGAAAGAGGGTTACGATTAGATATATTTAATTTGTTGAAATGTACTGCTGACAAAGGCAGAAATTAATGAGTTCGATGTTTATGGTGATACCTTGGTAACAAAACTGGAATGTTGTGGACATATGCAAAGGGGATGGGTGCTAGACTGAGGAAGCTACGAAGAGAAATTAAATGAAAGTTGCTATCTGATGAAAAATCTCTGTCTGGCCGAGGCAGATTGACGGAAACTGAAATAGACCTCCTTCAGAGTTACTATGGACTGGTCATTAGACGAACTGCACCTCTGAATGCTGTTACAGCATTGAGAAAAGCTGTATGGGCCACCTACTTTCATAAGTTGTCCACAAATGAACACCCTGTTCACAGACTTTGCCCTACGGAGCAGATTCTTGGTGTGTTTACCAAAATAACAAAAGAAAGTCGTCAAATATACCATCATAAGCATTCTCTTCCTGAGCCTGTTATGAATGAAATAAAACCAATTTTTAGAGACCTGAGTGACCCTGTTTTGCTTAGTAAATGTCTTCATGGGGGCACTCAGAATACAAATGAAAGTTTCAACCATTGCGTATGGGAAAGATTACCCAAGAATGATTTTGTAGGACTAAATACATTAAAAGTTGGTGTACTAGATGCAGTGATATGTTTCAATGATGGAGTGATAGGAAGGTTGGAAGTCCTGAGAAATTAAGGCGTGAAATGTGGCTCTAATATGGAACATAAATTGCTTGCATGTGACAGACAACAGGTGCATGAAGCTGAAATATTCGCTCTTCAAGTTACCAAAGAAGCAAGAAGTGCCAAAAGGAATGCCAAGAGGAAGCTTGAAGATAAAGAAATGCTTCAGGACGAAGATTATGTTTCAGGAATGTTCTGAGGCACACTTTAATTGGACTCATATCTTAATTCACAATTTCCTGCAAGTTGCATTTTTCAAAATTCAGGAATAAATATTTTCTAAAGTTTATAAAGCATTACTCTAATTTTTTTCTGTAACTTGCAATAGTCCATACTTATGTAGTAGACCTACGCTTTATTGCAGAATCAACTAAATTATAGAAAAAATAACATTTTATTAGAAAAAAATTATAATAAAATGTAAGATGTGATTTTTCCCTTGTAATACACATAATGGGTGGAATTAAACAGGTCTAGTACCTCAGCCATCATGTCATGCATATCTGGTAAAAATTTGGTCTCCTTCAAATATATAACATTGCATGAAATGGTACCTCAATTTGAAGAAGCACTTTGGAAAAAAAATTGCATCAACTTTTTAATTTTTTTAATAACCCTAACCAGGTTCAAAAATATTCAAAATACTTCTAATTTGTTTAGAAAATGTGCTGCGTTACCTGATATCAACAAAAAATCTGTAAAACATATACATTATAAACAGTGCCTGAAAGAAATAGGTGTTGATTTTTCGTAATACTGAGCAGGAAAAGTACCCTGTATCCTAAAATAAAGCACATCAGAAAGAAGTCGAAGAAAACTTCGTGAAACTTTGATCACTTGTATCAACAGTTTATTTTGCGTGCAGCATGATCTTCCACTTCGCGGGAGAACTGATACCGGTTCTGTTTTCAGATATCTGCTACTCTTTCGAGCTAACCGTGGGAAAGCGATTTTGAAACAATCGTTTGGAGTTGGGAGGTAAAGCCTCCTTGTGCATATCTCATCAAATTCAAAATTAACTGACTGAAACTTGTCGTGATGTTCTAAGAGCCAAAATAATTGTGATGAAGCAGGCGTCACATTTTTTTGTTTTGGCTGAGACTGCTGTCATTAGTGGCACACAACAATTACCGGTTGTAATTCGCTAATTACTTTATGGTCAAGTTAACGAAAAGCCAACAATATCTGAAACTTTTTTGGGTATGTGCCGCTCCAAGAGTTAAAGGCAAAAGTCTTCATTCTATACTTAAACTCTTCATGCAGATCCACCCTGAAAATATAAGAAAAATAGACAAATCTTCATCTTTATCCATTGTGCAGGACATACTGAACCCCTTCGGAGGTTTCTTTACAAAATTTTATTCCCGATGCAACAACGTGGTAGGAAATGTTTAAGGCAAATCATGCGAGCGACGTGACCTTAAATAAATCCGTACTGTGCGCAGATCTGATTGATTATGCCACCCTGTTTTGCCCAGCTGTGTGCGAGGCAATCAAGACTGGAATGGCTATTCCAGTGGCAACATGTAATACCGAATGTTTATTTAGTATGTTACGACGTACCAAGACGAGGAATCGGTCTACCGTGGGAGACAAGAGGTTCAGCGGCCTGTGCACGCTCAGTGTTAATATGAAAAGGTTTGAGGAGGACATGGAATTCATTGACACAGTATTAGTTTTAGACAACAGTCTAGACGTCTCAAGTTTCTATTCTCACGGTGACTGACCCCAAAGCTTACACCGAAATGATTTCTTTAAATAGTACAATAATAAAATTTTCATCTTTTTTGTGAGGATTTTCTTCCAAGACAGGGTGGGGGTTGGGGTCGCTTTCCGGCGCCCATGCACCCCAACGTTAATTTTGCTCTGATGAGTTCATTAGCCCACTCCAAAAATGTACAGATCAAAAACTGGGTATTGAAGCTTAACTGAGCCGTATGAATACAAGGCTTTCATCAATCATGATCGATGAAACAACATGTAGGGAAGAGCCAGGCAAAGTGGGCAGACTAAGGTATTTCTTAATTTTTAAACTGAGTAGCAAAAGACGGAAATGCACATAAATCAGCGATTGTAATCTCCCACTATTGAAGTACAATAAGGAATAGTTTAATCACTCTAGGAGCAAATCAAGTTCTTTAAACAATTCAGTTTTCACAAAGTGTCAAAACTGCCACTCTGTCCCACATGAGTGGGCAAAGTGGACACTTAGCTTTAAACTCAACAATAAGGGATTAAAAACTTTTAACAAAGAACTAAATACATTTTATTGTGAAACATGATACGAACTACACTTTTCAGAAATAAAAGTCAAACTGTGTCCCTCAACTCCTGTACAGGGTGCATATACCCAGGGGAAGCACAATTGGTACTTAATCTACTGCTCTTCTGGACTTGAATCCGAAATTAATTCTTCATAGTATATGCACTGTCTTTTCAATGTTGTCGTCAAAAAGAGCTCTTCAGGCCTTGGGTTTCCTGCTCTTCGCAATCTCCTTTTTACTGTATTTCTTCTTTTCTCCTGCTTTCCGTTTTTCATTCTTTTTTTCTTCTCGTTCTTTATCTGCCGCTTCTAGGTCACCCTTATAAAGACTTCACGAAGTATCGCCGCAGAACCCTTCTTTCCTCCTACACAAAGTGGAGGAGGAGGAGATTAGTGTTTAACGTCCCGTCGACAACGAGGTCATTAGAGGCGGAGCACACGCTCGGATTAGGGAAGGATGAGGAAGGAAATCGGCCGTGCCCTTTCTAAGGAACCATCCCGGCATTTGCCTGAAGCGATTTAGGGAAATCACGGAAAACCTAAATCAGGATGGCCGGACGTCGTCCTCCCGAATACGAGTTCAGTGTGATAACCACTGCACTACCTCACTCGGTTAACTCCACAAAGTGGCCAGAAGCCACTGCCGAGATGGCCACTTTGCCCGCATTGACGCCGTTACACAAAAGATATATAGCCTCATAGCGTGACCAAACTCTCAATAACCAAACAAGTATTATTGAACCAAGATATGACACTTTACGTATAATTTTATTAAAAAGACGGAAGTAAATTCCCTCTCCACAATAAAAACACGAAGTGACCACTTACATTACATAAGGATAACTAAAATCCATAAAAATTATTGTAACCCCGAGGAGCGGCACAGCAAACAGTTTAGGATTCACGAGGTGACATGGCCTTCCAGAGAGAATGACATGAGGCATTCCCCGGGCGATGCCGGCAAATCATAGCTCCCAGGACACCAATCAGCCACTTTGACCGGCTCTCCCCTACTTCTTGTTAACTACGTATTATCCCTGCAGATTAGTTCCCTCCAGAATTAAGCCATACGTATGCTAACACTTAACAAGTATTTTACTGATCTATTTTAATCAGATTTAAGAAGAATGTATCAGCATTAATGTCAAGAGTATTGTGCTGACGCGGTAACTAGCCCTTCACTTCGCAAAATGCTGTCAACAGGGGGAATAGAACCAACGCGATCTAATTGTTGAGTGGATTGGAGGTGGGGTGAAATGACTTTCGGCAGACTTCATTCTGTGCCGACAACACAATCGTACCATACAGATCGGCTGGGCTTCGTGAAAGAGCGTTACGGCGACATTCTTGTTGGAATGTGGTGCTTATGTGTAGTTATGATTTTGAAATGAATTATATGGAGGCTGTTGTAACTCAGTTACTTAGCGACCAGAAGAGGCATGACAATTTGAACAACTACAGAGTAAGTCAAAAAGGACTTAACAACTGTGCAATGGTATAGAAATTTGTTGAGATAGCTTACAGAATCGGAAAACGTGTCATTTTAAAGCGAACAACCTCCAGTTTGAAACTTCCTGGCAGATTAAAACTGTGTGCCGGACCGAGACTCGAACTCGGGACCTTTGCACTTCGCGGGCAAGTGCTCTACCAACTGAGCTACCCAAGCACGACTCACGCCTCGTCCTCACAGCTTCACTTCTGCCAGTACATCGTCTCCTACCTTCCAATCTTTTAATCAGCCAAGAAGTTTCATATCAGCGCACACTCCGCTGCAGAGTGAAAATCTCATTCTGGAAACATCCCCTGGGCTGTGGCTAAGCCATGTCTCCGCAATATGCTTTCTTTCAGGAGTGGTATTTATGCAAGGTTCGCAGGAGAGCTTCTGTAAAGTTTGGAAGGTAGGAGACGAGGTAGTGGCAGAAGTGAAGCTGTGAAGACGGGGCGTGAGTCGTGCTTGGGTAGCTCAGTTGGTAGAGCACTTGCTCGCGAAAGGCAAAGGTTCAGAGTTCGAGTCTCGGTCCGGCACAAAGTTTTAATCTGCCAGGAAGTTTCATATCAGTGCACACTCCGCTGCAGAGTGAAAATCTCAATATCGAGTTTGATTCAACTGTGCATCGCCATGTCATTCCGCCACCATGAGCGCCAGCGTAGTGCACAATTAAAATGGCTACTTTCAGTGGTGCAGAGTGTGCTTGCTGCGTGTTTTGGTTTCATGAAACGAGCTCTACACCAACTGTACGGCGTTAATTTCGCACCGAATAAACCAAAAAACAACGCCGGCCGCGGTGGTCGAGCGGTGCTATGCGCTTCAGTCCGAAACCGCGCGACTGCTACGGTCGCAGGTTCGAATCCTGCCTCGGGCATGTACATCTGTGATGTTCGTGGGTTAGTTCTGACTTCTAGGGGACTGATGACCTCAGATGTTAAGTCCCATAGTGCTCAGAGCCATTTGAACACTAAGGAACCTCCAAGCAAGCTCACAATTTACTCTTGCCACAAGAACTTTGTTGAGACAGGTTGTTCATTGCGACATAATAAATCACCAGGCCGCCCACGTGTCGATGATTATGGCGAACAGGTCAGGGAGAGCTTTGCCCACGGTCCAAAAAAATCGACGTGACGTGCGTCTCCTTAAAAGACTGTTTGGAGAGTACTGCGTAGACACTTATATTTTAAACCAGACAGCTTCACAATGCCACATTACTGATGCAGATAAGGTTGCTCGTGGGGAATTCTTTGCAGAATTGTTGCATTGGATATAGGATAACGAGACATTCCTGAGTACAATAATCTTCAGCGATGAATCAGCATTTTATATCGGTGACATGGTGAACACCCGCAACTGCAGAATGTGAGGCAGCGACAAAACTAATTGCAACCCTGGAACATGTTCATGACAGCCTCAAAGTTGATTTGTGTTGTGCTCTTAGCAAATTGAAAGTGTACAGCCACTGGTATTGTGTATTTGTACAGGCTTGAAAACTTTTCAATTTCATAGATCCATGAAAATAACCGAGATGGGGTCGTTTACTTCCAGCACCACCTCATTTCCTCACAGAAGTTCGAGGTTTCCTCGATAATCGCCTCCCAGGTCGGTGCATGGGTCACGAAGGGCCAATCGCATGGCCACTTCATTCCCCAGACTTGAAATCACTGGATTTCTTTCTCTGGGGTTTCTGTGCGTTCCTCCCCTTCCAAACAATTTAGCTGAGCTGAAAAATCGAATCTACTTTGACGTTGCACAAGTTACGACCGATTTACCGCAGCGAGTGCGGAAAGAAACTGATTTTCGTGGGATGTTTGCACATCACCAATGTAGTCACATCGAACCAAAATGACACTTGACACTTTTATGTAAAACCTAAGGTGGTTTGCTCAGAAATGACACATCTATCCATTCTGTACAATATCTTAATAAATTTCTGTGCCATTCCTGTACGGCTACAAAATACTAACGCGAATTCTTTACAGACGAATGGAAAAACTGATAGAAGCCGACCTCGGGGAAGATCAGTTTGGAACACATGAGACGATACTGACCCTACGACTTATCTTCGAAGATAGATTAAGGAAAGGCAAACCCACCTTTCTAACATTTGTAGACTTAGAGACAGCTTTTGACAATGTTGACTGGAATACTCTCTTTCAAATCCTGAAGGTGGCAGGAGTCAAATACAGGGAGCGAAAGGCTATTTGCAACCTGCAACCAGATAGCAGTTATAAGAGTCGAGGGGGATGAAAGGGAAGCAGTGGTTGAGAAGGGAGTGAGACAGGGTTGTAGCCTATCCCCGATGTTTTTCAATCGATGTATTGAGCAAGCAGTAAAGGAAACAAAAGAAAAATTCGGAGTAGGAATTAAAATCCATGGAGAAAAAACAAAAACTTTGAGGTTTGCCGACGACACTGTAATTCTGTCAGAGAAAGCCAAGCACCTGGAAGAGCAATTGAACGGAATGGACAGTGTCTTGAAAGGAGGATATAAGATGAACATCAACAAACGCAAAACAAGGATAATGGATTGTAGTCAAATTAAATCAGGTGATGCTGAGGGAATTAGATTAGGAAATGAGACACTTAAAGTAGTAAAGGAGTTTTGCTATTTGGGGAGCAAAATAACTGATGATGGTCGAAGTAGAGAGGATACAAAATGTAGACGCAATGGCAAGGAAAGCGTTTCTGGAGAAATTTGTTAACATCGAGTATATTTTTTAAGTGTCAGGAATTATTTTCTGAAAGCATCTGTATGTGGAACATGGACGGTAAATAGTTTAGACAAGAAGAGAATAGAAGCTTTCGAAATGTGGCGCTACTGATGAATTCTGAAGATTAGATGGGTAGATCACGTAACTAATGAGGAGATACTGAATAAAATTGGGAATAAGAGGAATTTGTGGCACAATCTGACTAAAAGAAGGGATCGGCTGGTAGGTCACGTTGTGAGGCATAAAGGGATCATCAATTTAGTATTGGAGGGAAGCGCAGAGAGTAAAAACCGTAGGAGGGGGACAAAGGCATGAATGCACTAAACATATTCATAAGGATGTAGGTTGCAGTAGTTATCGGAGATGAAGCTTGCACAGGATAGAGTAGCATGGAGAGTTGCATCAAACCAGTCTCTGGACTGACGACCAACAGCAACCATTCCTAAGTTGTAAAGTCCTTTTCGACTCATCTTGTATTAATATGCAGGCAGGCAGCGTGTAACCACACAGTCAGATCTCATAAGTTGGCAGTCGTTCCAACGACTTTGAACTTCTAACGATCATTTTCGAAACAGGAACTATGATTTACCCGGGCGTGCACCTCTTCCTCCGAAGCAAATCGATGGCCACAAACGTTTTTATCAGGGCTCCAAAAATTGCATGGGCAGATACTGGAACTGTGTGGAGGATGGGTAAGGGCGTCCCAGAAAAATTTCTACAGCGTACTCAAAAAAACCTTGGCAACATCTGGGGACGCCCACTGGCTATCAGCTCGCTTCTGGCGAAGAGGTGCATGCCTGGGTACAATCATTGTTTCCTAGGCAACAGCAAACCTTTTTCCATAAGGACATTGACTATTTTGTCTCGCAAGGCGATATATATATTAACAGTTATGGCAATTACTTTTGAAATAATAATTATTTTTTTGCATCTGTATCGTTTTCATTTGACTGCCACTTATAATTTTAGAGCGTTAATCGATGCAGCTCCAAGCAGAGTATGGTTAGGTGAACGCATTCCGGTGTATACAAACCCTCTATTACATAAATGATGTGCTCAGATCACAGGCATGCCCTGTGATCGTGTCAGCTCTAGTACATCGAGACATGGAATACAAAAAACTGTCACTGTACGGTGCAAAAACGGACTATAAAGGAACGAAGCTAGTACACGGTACCGTCAATATGCTAAAAAGGGTCCAGGGCATGGATACCTTTCTACGTTTAGGATTACTTGAATCTCCTTTGCCATAACTGCAGCTAATATTGGCGATGGCAGCACAGACTAGCTATCATTTCTCTCGTAAATGTCTTACATCACCTTAACATTTGGTCACCTTACGGGAGTAAACATCTTTCTTCCATTTAGATTAGCTGCTCAATCTTAATTTTTTTCCCTTCAGCTACATTTTGGTGATAGTTTCGAATGCTGTTTCCGAAGACAGCTTCCTCAATCAGGAAGCGTCGAGATTAGCTACATTATCTGGTCAAAAGTACGTAATGCGGAATTGACCACTAGATGTCCAAGAGGTGGACGTGGCAGGAGGTGGGGAATATTGTGTTGTCGGTAGAGAAGTAGTATCAGCAAAACGGGTCTGTCATGAGAGCTCAGGGACTTCGAATGTGGACTACATACATCGAGTTGGCCTAAGAACGTTCCTGACAGTTGCAGTGTGCTGGACGCAGCAGCTTCACGCACCTTCATCAACCAGTCAAGCAACGCAATTTTGTAAACATCCCTATGGGTAAGCCTCTGTGTTGTCGCAGCTATATAGCTGCTATTATCCTCGCCTATAGCCGTTAGAGCTATGCAGCAGAAAACTGGCAACAGTGCTTCTAGCTGGATTATCCTCGTCCATAACCGTTAGAGCTATGCACAGAAAACTGGCAACAGCGCTTCTAGCTGGATGTCACCTCAATAACAAATCCATTAGGGACATTTCAATTCTTCTAAGGCACTGAACTTGATACGTTCTGCCGAAAGCGGAAACGCAAAGGAAGAATAACAGTTAAACTGAGACCAAGGAGACCTCGTGCACTGACGGACAGGGACCATCGAACATTGTGGAGGATAGCTGCAGAAACTGCATGAAGTAAGCTGACCCATTGAGCGTCAGATGAAGGCAGCTAAACTGAGGCTGCGTCTCTTGACTTCTGGAACTCATTCAATAAAAATTTGCACTGTTGCCCATTGAAAAAAATATGAGCTCGATTACGATTAGGGAGTTCAGCCGTTCTTCTTCTTATTATTATTATTATTATTATTATTATTATATTATTATTATTATTATTACTGCTATTACTACTCACCTCATGGATCTATGGTCACTTGTGCTAATGGTACAGTTTGTTAGTGTATCTAATCCTGCGTATGTCAGTTCATGCATAAGGTATGTTGCTGAAAATTGGGCAACAATCCTGCTCTCCCACTCAGCTGGTGAAACTTGATGCTCTCGTTTGACAAATTGATGGCTTTTTCCCCTCTGTAAACTCGTGCAAGAACAATGGAAAAACAAAATTAATTTCTGGATTGTGGTGTTCTGTCCAAAGTTTTTGCTGGTTTCCTGTGAACCACAGCCAAATGTTGGGACCTGAGGCAACTGTAACGATCCACAGTTGATACTCTCTTGTCCAAATTGAATATACCAATGTAGGTTTCTCTATTTACGCGTCAAATACCTCTTTCGGTAGCGTTTGCAAGATTTTCTGTTTGTGTTGGGGAGTTTGGTTTGTTACCATACTTTTTGGTTGTTAAATACTTACTTATTTAAAGATAATGAGATAACTCTTTTATAAACCCTTGTCACCAGTTTAGTGAAGGCCTCGTCGCCACTATTGTTACGGTAGCCCGAGTTTGTGAGTTCAGAAACGGTTTTTGGTGCAGTACACCACTAACAAGGGGAGGCCGCCAATTGTGAAATTCAGATTCGATTCATACTGCGCATAATAAAAGCTCATGGCCAGAGGTGTAATGTGGCAAAGCACCAAGATGCACTTCTCAGCCGTTGTCGAGTAAACCGAGTTAAAAGAAACCGTTGCGGTGAAATACTCTCTACGATTAATAGTTTTCTACAGCGTCGTGGCGCAGCAGTAAGCGCTCGGGTTTGTAATCCGAAGGTCGCCGGATCGAATCTCGCGCCATGCAACCTTTTTTTTTAGTATTTGTTTTTTGTAATTCAAATGTGTGTGTGTATATATTTCCCGGCAATCAGTTGCAACAATTATGCATATAATAAGTTGTTGAAAGTCGTTTGTCGTGGAAAAACTGGCGACTTCGAACATCATTATGTTTTCCGAAAATAAAGCTGTATTTCACAAATGTTATTGTCTTCATAATGTTTACCACGTATAGTTAACAGAAGACGTAGAAACTATATTCCGAAACGAATACGTATAGCGTAAGTAAAACGTTCGAATTAGAATAGAGACCCCACGAACACAAATTTGCTGTGGCAGGTATGAAATGTAAACTCCGTTACTCGCTCGTTACACTTGATGGACAGATGTTGAATGGGCCGAAACGAGCCGCCGCATAACAGCGTAGTTGCATGCTAACTTCGAAAGAAGGTAGATGCGGTCCCTAGCGCAACTTATAACATCGTTGAAAATCAGTGCGGACGTGCGAGTTTTGGTACACCCTGTTAAACAAACGGAAAAATGGAGGCGGTACAATTGGAGAGCAATCCGCCTTCTCCAACATGCATAAGCAATTCATCAATAGTTTATATATATAATATTTGAATTACAAAAAACTAATAATGAAAAAAAGTTGCATGGTGCGGGATTCGATCCAGCGACCTTCGAATTACGAACCCAAGCGCTTACCTCTGCGCCACGACGCTGTAAGAAATTATTAATCGTAGAGAGTATTTCACCGCAACGGTTTCTTTTAACTGTCGATTTTCTCGACAACGGCTGAGAAGTGCATCTTGGTGCTTTGCCACATTACACCGCTGGCCATGACCTTTTATTATGCGCAGTATGAATCGAATCTGAATTTCACAATTGGCGGCCTCCCCTTGTAAGACAACTTCTCCCTGCCACTATTACACAGCTGTGCCCCAGGGACAGGTAACAGGATACGAGAACGAAGGTTCTACAACACTCCAACAAATTCGTAACAAAGTCACACCAATCTTTGTGACTTGTTGAATAATGGAGTCTGCCACACTGCATGTAATATAACACAAAAAGGCCCCCGATGGCTGAGTGCAAATAATCATAGGTAAGCTTCACAGAATATAGTAAATGCAATTTAAAACAATTGTCTGTTCACTTCTAAAAGTTCACTAAACTATGTTCCCTGTCTAAGTCAGCCTTTGACGATGATCTATAACCAAGTGGGCGAGACCTGCTCTTCTATTTTCCGAGTACACTTCTGTCCGTTGTCGTTCGGTCATTGGCGGATTGTACTCGGCCGGCAATTGGACGACGTGAGGTCGACATCTTCATCCTCGGCTTCGCCCGTGGCGCTGGTGGAACTCGCGCAAGTGGCGAGTCTCTGTGGCACTGGCACCAGCTCGCATCTTTGCGCCTGTGGTACTTTTGCGCTGGCTGTGTGTTGTTCGGGCGACACAGCAAATTCACTACGTTTTGAAGCAAAATACGGAAGCTCTATAGGGTTAGCCATCCTAGTACAATGACGGTTAATCAAAAATAAAAACGAGCAAGAATGAATTATTAAATTAATACAAATTGTATTTCACAACAAGAAAGGAATTTCTACATTTCAACCAATTCACGTCGAAGTTTATATTTTCAACTCATTGTAAATTCTTTGAAATTTATCTCTGGTACATGTTTGTCTTCGGCCTGAAATTTGGCGTCATGAGAAGCGACCAGTTTTGTGATATCGTATATCTCCGAATGCAAGACGACTCCGAATGCAAGACGACTCCGAATGCAAGACGACTCCGAATGCAAGACGACTCCGAATGCAAGACGACTCCGAATGCAAGACGACTCCGAATGCAAGACGACTCCGAATGCAAGACGACTCCGAATGCAAGACGACTCCGAATGCAAGACGACTCCGAATGCAAGACGACTCCGAATGCAAGACGACTCCGAATGCAAGACGACTCCGAATGCAAGACGACTCCGAATGCAAGACGACTCCGAATGCAAGACGACTCCGAATGCAAGACGACTCCGAATGCAAGACGACTCCGAATGCAAGACGACTCCGAATGCAAGACGACCCCCCATTCTTCAACAAGGGATTACAGAAAAACATGTACACAGGCACTAGGTTTATTTTGAAAACTTACAAATGATTACCTTACTACGGGTAACCGAAAGAGAGAATAAAAGCACCGGTACACTGAAAATAAAGTCAGATAAAGACCTCCCTTAATCAGATACAAAAACCACTTAGTCCTCCTTGCTGGAATGATCCACAGAACCTGCAGTGTCACTGCCACTGTCATGGTTATCTTGCATTTCTTCCCACAGTAGATCGTCTTCATTCCCATATAATGCGTATGTTACGCAACACTTCTTAATGCCGTTCACAACTGATACACTGAATACGTGTGTCCAAGCAGTCTGAATCCATTCCGCAATTAGAGATACTGTGGGGATCAGGCTTGACCAACTTGAAGTAACTACTTGCTGAGTAGTTGCTTCAGATGGTCTTTGCATGGCTTATTCACCACCAAATCTAACACTTGTGGTTGCTAAGTGTTACCCCCTGGAATGAAGACAGGATCTGTGTTTCGTTTCAGGATTTCTGCCTTCGCTCCTGACGTTAAGATAACCCTAGAAAGCATAAAGGATCAACATCCCACGATTCTGTTGAAGACCACTTGGTCTCCTGGTCCACACTGTACAGAGATAATCTATAACTCAATGGTAATTCATCCTTTCCCATTAGATGTGTGTGTGAAATCTTATAGAACTTAACTGCTACGGTCATCAGTCCCTAAGCTTACACACTACTTAACCTAAATCATCCTAAGGACAAACACACACACCCATGCCCGAGGGAGGACTCGAACCTCCGCCGGGACCAGCCGCACAGTCCCTGACTGCAGCGTCTTAGATCGCTCGGCTTTTCCCATTAGAACGAAATATGACATCAGGTTGCAGCTTTTCCTTTGGCACAGTTTTACGGTTGAGGAGCACGTAGGGTCGCTCATATGATCATTCGGCAAGTGCACACATCATCACGGTGATGCACGATTTTTCTCTACTCATAGTGCGAACTGATACACTTTTGACGCCTTTCTCCTCGGCTGTTCTATTGGATAGCATGTCGAAGAAAACGGGAGTCTCGTCAGCGTTTCCGATTTGCCCTGTGAGGTAAGCATGTTCATTTCTCACTTGTATAATGTGTCGCTGATATTGGACCATCTTCTTCACATGCAAAGCTGGAAGACGCCAATCAAGGGATGTTTGACATAGCAGCACAAGTCCATTGCGTCGCATCATCCTTGTACATCAGCCTGAGCTCGTTTTAAATTGGACACCGAGATCATGTGTAAATCCAAGTGCTTTATTTCGTATGACATCGCGGGAAACTGCCATTCCTTCTTTACATTTCTTGCACACAAATGCCACTACTTTCATTTCAGTATTTTCGAAACGTCCTCTCTGTGGGCACTAAAGGATTTCCTAGTCGACTTCGCATTTTTCAGACGCTCTTTGACCTTTCGCCATCTCCGAACACCGGTTTCTGTCACTCCATACTTCCTCGAAGTGCCACAACTGTTTATTGCTATTGTGTGCCGAACAACCATGAGCTTGAAATTTGCGTCATAGGCTGCTCCTCCATGAGATCCGTAGCGCTGTAGACAATGTCGCTAGGTTGATGACGTGTACCCCACCTCGGAATTCATTTGATACCATCCCGCCCTGCCCTTTAGTGGAATGAATACGACCTTATCGAATATCGAACCAGATTTGCGACCGGATTCAAGAATGTTCTTTAATGGAACAAAATCGACAGGTGTAATTTTCGGAGTACCCAAAGGAAGCGTGATAGGACCATTAGTGTTTACAATGCACATAAATTATCTAATGGAAGGTGTCAGAAGCTCTTTACGACTGTTTACAGATGATGTGGTTGTCTATAAGAAAGCAGCAGTGCCACAAGACAGTATCGATTTGCATAATGCGAGATGCCTTTAATAGGTTCCACAACGAAACATTGTCTCGAAATTTGGTAGAAAATCCGAAGAAATTCTGGTCGTATGTAAAGTACACAAGCGGCAAGACGCAGTCAATACCTTCGCTGCGCAGTGCCGATGGTACTGTTACCGCCGACTGTGCCCTTAAAGCGGAGTTATTGAACGCAGTTTTCCGAAATTCCTTTACCAGGGAAGACGAATGGAATATTCCAGAATTTGAAACACGAACAGCTGCTAGCATGAGTTTCTTAGAAGTAGATATCTTAGGGGTTGCGAAGCAACTCAAATCGCTTGATACGGGCAAGTCTTCAGGTCCAGATTGTATACCGATTAGGTTCCTTTCAGATTACGCTGATACAATAGCTCCCTACTTAGCAATCATATATAACCGCTTGCTCACCGATAGATCTGTACCTACAGATTGGAAAATTGCGCAGGTCGCACCAGTGTTTAAGAGGGGTAGTAGGAGTAATCCATCGAACTACAGACCTGTATCATTGACGTCGGTTTGCAGTAGGGTTTTGGAGCATATACTGTATTCAAACATTATGAATCACCTCGAAGGGAACGATCTATTGATACGTAATCAGCATGGTTTCAGAAAACATCGTTCTTGTGCAACGCAGCTAGCTCTTTATTCGCACGAAGTAATGGCCGCTATCGACAGGGGATCTCAGGTCGATTCCGTATTTCTGGATTTCCGGAAAGCTTTTGACACCGTTCCTCACAAGCGACTTCTAATCAAGCTGCGGGCCTACGGGGTATCGTCTCAGTTGTGCGACTGGATTCGTGATTTCCTGTCAGGAAGGTCGCAGTTCGTAGTAATAGACGGCAAATCATCGAGTAAAACTGAAGTAATATCAGGTGTTCCCCAGGGAAGCGTCCTGGGACCTCTGCTGTTCCAGATCTATATAAATGACCTGGGTGACAATCTGAGCAGTTCTCTTAGGTTGTTCGCAGATGATGCTGTAATTTACCGTCTAGTAAGGTCATCCGAAGACCAGTATCAATTGCAAAGCGATTTAGAAAAGATTGCTATATGGTGTGGCAGGTGGCAGTTGACGGCAGTTTGACGGCAGTTTGAGGTGATCCACATGAGTTCCAAAAGAAATCCGTTGGAATTCGATTACTCGATAAATTGTACAATTCTCAAGGCTGTCAATTCAACTAAGTACCTGGGTGTAAAAATTACGAACAACTTCAGTTGGAAAGACCACATAGATAATATTGTGGGGAAGGCGAGCCAAAGGTTGCGTTTCGTTGGCAGGACACTTAGAAGATGCAACAAGTCCACTAAAGAGACAGCTTACACTACACTCGTTCGTCCTCTGTTAGAATATTTCTGCGCGGTGTGGGATCCTTACCAGGTGGGATTGACGGAGGACATCGAAAGGGTGCAAAAAAGGGCAGCTCGGTTTGTATTATCACGTAATAGGGGAGAGAGTGTGGCAGATATGATACGCGAGTTGGGATGGAAGTCATTAAAGCAAAGACGTTTTTCGTCGCGGCGAGATCTATTTACGAAATTTCAGTCACCAACTTTCTCTTCCGAATGCGAAAACATTTTGTTGAGCCCAACCTACATAGGTAGGAATGATCATCAAAATAAAATAAGAGAAATTAGAGCTCGAACAGAAAGGTTTAGTTGTTCGTTTTTCCCGCGCGCTGTTCGGGAGTGGAATGGTAGAGAGATAGTATGATTGTGGTTTGATGAACCCTCTGCCAAGCACTTAAGTGTGAATTACAGAGTAGTCATGTAGTTATAGATGACATACAGGGGACTGATGAATGGTGCAGGCTCTCCTATCGTAAAATACCTAGGAGTAACTATTCGGTGCGACTTTTAGTGGAATGACCACATAAAAAGTAGGAAAAGCACATGCCAGACTGAAATTCATAGGAAGAATCTTAAGAAAATTTAACTCATCCAAAAAAGGAAGTGGCTTAAAAGTCACTTGGTCGACTGACTCTTGAGTACAGTTCATCAATCTGGAATCCTTACCAGGTAGGATTGATAGAAGAGATAGAGAAGGCCCAACGAAGAGCGACGCATTTCATCACTGGTTCATTCAGTCGGTGCAAGAACATCATCGAGATGCTCAACAAACTCCAGCTGCAGACATTAAAAGAGAGGCGTTGTGCATCACGGAGACGTTTACTATTGAAATTTCGAGAGCGCACTTTCTAGGAAGAATCAGACAACATACACTGATGGCCATTAAATTTTGCTACACCACGAAGATGACGTGCTACAGACACGAAATTTATCCGACAGGAAGAAGATGCTGTGATATGCAAATGATTAGATTTTCAGAGCATTCACACAAGGTTGGCGCCAGTGGAGACACCTACAACGTGCTGACATGACGAAAGTTTCCAACCGATTTCTCATACACAAACAGCAGTTGACCGGCGTTGCATGGTGGAACGTTGTTTTGTGATGCCTCGTGTAAGGAGGAGAAATGCGTACCATCACGTTTCTGACCTTGATAAAGGTCGGATTGTAGGCTATAGTGATTGAAGTTTATCGTATCGTGACATTGCTGCACACGTTGGTCGAGATCCAATGACTGTTAGCAGAATATGGAATTGGTGGGTTCAGGAGGGTAATACGGAACGTCGTGCTGGATCCCAACGGCCTCGTATCACTATCAGTCGAGATGACAGGCATCTTATCTGCATGGCTGTAACAGATCGAGCAGCCACATCTCGATCCCTGAGTCAACAGATGGGGATGTTTGCAAGACAACAACCATATGCACGAACAGTTCGACGACGTTTGCAGCAGCATGGACTATCAGCTCAGAGACTATGGCTGCTGTTACCCTTGACGCTTCATCACAGACAGGAGCGCCTGCGATGGTGTACCCAACGATGAACCTGGGTGCACGAATGGCAAAACGTTGTTTTTTTCGGATGAATCCAGGTTCTGTTTACAGCATCATGATGGTCGCATCTGTGTTTGGTGACATTGCGGTGAACGCACATTGGAAGTGTGTATTCGTCATCGCCATACTGGCGTATCACCTGGCATGACGGCATGGGGTGCTTGTTTACACATCTCGGTGACCTCTTGTTTGCATTGACAGCACTTTGAACAGTGAATGTTACATTTCAGATGTGTTACGACCTGTGGCTGTACCCTTCATTCGATCCCTGCGAAACCCTACATGTCAGCAGGTTAATGCACGACCGCATGTTGCATGTCCTGTACAGGCCTTTCTGGATACAGAAAATGTTCGACTGCTGCCCTGGGCAGCACATTCTCCAAATCTCTCACCAATTGAAAACATCTGGTCAATGGTGGCCGAGCAACTGGCTCGTCACAACACGCCAGTCACTACTCTTGATGAACTGTGGTAACATGTTGTAGCTGCATGAGCAGCTGTACCTGTACACGCCATCCAAGCTCTGTTTGACTCAATGCCCAGGCGTATCAAGGCCGTTATTACGGCCAGAGGTGGTTGTTCTGGGTACTGATTTCTCGGGATCTATGCACCTAAATTGCGTGAAAATGTAATTACATGTCAGTTCTAGTATAATATATTTGTCCAATGAATACCTGTTTATCATCTGCATTTCTTCTTGGTGTAGCAATTTTAATGGCCAGTAGTGTATTACTTCACCCCACATAAATCTCACGATAAGGCCATGACGAATAAATTCTAGAAGTTAGAGCTAAAACAGAGGCTACTAATAATCATTCTTCTCATATGTCATTCACAAGTAAACAAGGAAGGGGGGATCATTTAGTGATACCAGAAGTACCCTCCGCCTCACACCATTAGCTGGCTTGCGGAGCAAGATGTAGATGTAGATGTATATGAGCATGCCTGCATCATGACAAAAAACGTGATGCTGGACTGTGTTATTCCACACGATGATCCATTAAACACCTTACTACACAGTTTAGAAGTGGGATATCCAAAGTCAAACAGCAACCGATAAAAAGTTTGTCACAACAAACACTTCCTGTTATGGTACACTGCTCAAAGTACATGTGTGTGTTCAATGTTAAAGCAGTACGAGTGGCAGAGAATAGAGTTACAGTTCAATGATGTGGTTCTCAACCATTATCCCTGAGTTGAATTGAACATTAGCTAGTACCCCATCCTCCACCACATAGTCACCGTCTTCAGTAGCTAACTACACTGTACAATGAAAGACTTTTCTTGGAACACTTATTTTCAAAATGATGAAAGATGAATCATATTTAGTGTGTGTGTGTGTGTGTGTGTGTGTGTGTGTGTGTGTGTGTGTGTGTGTGTGTGTGTGTGTGTGTGTGTGTGTGTGTGTGTTATATATATATATATAATGAATGACAAAGGAATATGCTGTCTCTCTCAAGTGCTACCCACAACTACTCCTCAGAAAAGAAAGCTAACTGTCCACAGTGAGCATACACACTTGTTATAAAACATGCATTACTCTTCTCTGTTGTGGCACTTGTTTGAACTGTATGCTGCAACCCCATTTAAAACCCATGAAGTTCAAATGTGTGCACTATAATTACTGTTTGTAAATCACTTCATTGCTGCATTCCTTACTTCTGAACAAGCGGAATTGGAAAACTTCAGGCTGTATGGCCACTCAATTAATAATAATAATAATAATAATAATAATAATAATAACTGTGTACAGCACTGTAGTAGACCTTATGTAGTTAATGTAGTTACTGCTGTGTCATGCCATCGATTAATTCATTTATCTGTTTTGAAGCGAGTAATGAAACAATTTCTGGACTACTTCAGGTACTATCTGCAACTTGGAGAAGACTTTTCTTGTGATATTTAGCATTTGTTACATATATGTCTCACTTTTCTCATTAGTGGTGTACAGGAAAAAGCACAACGTGTGTAGTGGGTGGACTATGTGAGGACCCAGTAATCCCCACCGCATTAATGCTACTAATTGAGAAAGAGTAATTATTGATAACTTCTATAATCAGTGTTAAGAGTCTTACAAAAGTGTGATAATAGTAATGATTTTTTGAAAATAATTTAGTTTCATGACAAAGAGAATCTAATTGTTAGTTTTTACCCCTCAGAAAATTTCATTTCACCCCTCAGGGGGTAATTACCCCCAGGTTGGGAACCACTATCTTAATGGAACTTTGAGTTTCTGTTTGATAAACAGAAGAAAAACTCCACATCATACACCACAAATTCAAGGCGACTCCCTACAACTTGGCATGAAATTTTGTAAACAAAGGACTCAGAGATATAGGGTACGTTAAAAGAGTTTTGATCACTGCTGATGCGTACAACATGTAAACTAATTGTTTATGATTAAGGATGTATTTCATCTATGTGGAAATAGAGAAAGAATAGGGAATAAAAAATTAATAAGTAAGGAACAAATAATCATGACAACAAACCCATAACTTACATAATGTAAATCTTTGATAAATAATTACAGTCCCACAGACAACTGCATCTAAAAAGACTGTAAGAATTCATCAGCTTTCTCTCGCAGTGGAATATATCTAAGCTGTAATGCAAGTGATGATTCACTTCGATCGTGTACAGTTAGTTAATAATCTATAAGCTGCCTTATCACTGTGTGAGAAAATTAGACATAACCCAGCAGGAATACTAGGCCATCAATCTAATGTTGTGACATAATAAAATTTGATTGTAACCTCAGTTTCATCTAAACAAGAAAAAAAAAATCAAAAACTTAACAGATGATTCAGATGCATGCATGCACTTCCAGTTAGCTCTTCAGCTAGGTACATTTCATCTTGAAATACTTGCAACATCATTATTTATTTGTGTAAAGCCACAGACTTACCTGAAGGACAAATAGAGTAAAAAAAACACAGCTTTCAAGTGCGAACATGATTTTTAGTTTATTGCATTTCTTATCACGTTTGTAAATACCTTGGTATCTGTGAAACAGTAAAAACAGTAAAAAACTAACATTTGTACCAGGTGGTTACAATTAAAGTGTGACTACTCATAGAGGTCCAGTGTTGGCCATAATTATTCTACAGTAGTGAAACTTGATAGATGTCCTAATGCGTTAATGTGGAAAAGATTTAAGCTGAAAAAGAAATTAATTCTAATTTTGGCAACCAGGTGCAATTCTGGCACTGTTGACATAAGAAAAACATATACAAATGTTTCCATGTGTGAAAGATTAGGAATGAGACATGGGTAGAAAATGTCAAACAAGTGAGAATGGCATAATGTTGATTTTATTATTAACTTCCGTTTAGACAATTTGTTCAATATGAATACTGAAGACATTGACGAGATACTGCACAGTAACACATTTGCAGCAGGTGGCCAAAACTGGAACTAATTGTTTTCCGTTCAAACTGGTTCTGCATCCACATATCTACCAAGTTTTGCTGCCACAAGACAGTTATACCCTTCACTGGACCTCCGTGAGAAGGTGCACTTTAATTACAACCACCCGGTATGTGATTCTTATCAACATTGCTATAAATATGTAGATACTTGCAGACTTGTTGTGTGGTGCAAATAGTGATGAACTCTGTAATGTCCCAGATCTGTAATGTCTCCATTAACAATACTTCATACAATTGATGCTTTGAGAACTACATGGGCCCAAAGCACAGACACAAAGTTTTGAGAAAAAAAGATGTTTGTGAAAATCAAATCTGAATCCAAACTACCAGTCTTATAGGTTTGGCTTACTTTTCAACCAAGCCTCAATGTCCTATATTTCCTATAAAAAAATCATGTACCCATTTTATATTATGAAATTTTAGTTATTATTATTATTATTATTATTATTATTATTCATGTTAATCAACAAAATTTTCATATATGGACTAGTGGTAATAGTGTCTTTTTGACTGCTGTGTAATTTGTAATTAATATGAAACTAGAACCAGAACACAGAGCAGATACTAAATGCACTACATGCATCATTATGACCTAACTCAACACTTCACAGTCTATGTTATCAGAATTTTCATGAAGCATGTTCTCTGGATTGAGGTTGAGATAAAACTGTCTGTTTAATTTAGTTATGAAATCCAGTTCTTTGGTTAAGTTTTGTGCGTTTCAAGTTTGATCTAGTGGTTCTGATAAGTCTTTGTGTTTCAAGGTTGCCATCTGCCTTTCACCTTAGTATTTGGGCAATAGATTTTGTAAGGCCAAACTGCAGGGAAACGACAAATTGTGATCTCCGTCAATGTGAACTGAACAAAATAGTGGCCCCTCTTGAATCCAATGGAGAGTATGTTACTTTAAACAGCAGTTCATGGCAACCGGTTGAAAACTTCAACTTTGGAAAAATTTTGAAACGTTCATTGTTACCACAAACATCAACATTTGCTTTGGTAGTGACGTCGGTAACACTCTTAAAAGTTTCTGAAATCCTCAGTGTCAATTTTACAGACTGGACTGCCATAGCTGTGGAACATGAGGTTATGGTGGGGCATTCCTTCAAGAGCCTCCAGCTTTTATGGAGAAATGGGTGTCAGCATAGCCATTGAGCATTCCTACAGCAATGAAAATTTGTGCTTTGGGGCCTTACGTCAGCGAATACCAGAGAAACTGGTGAGACTGCTTTTTGTTTTATAGAATGTAGGGGTACAGCACTATAAAGCTTGTTCACTATAAAATCAACAGATTCCACGGGCATGCATAAATGCTACCATCTCAAAATTTATGACAGCGTGCTTTAGGCCCTTATTGTTCACACTGCCTCAATTCATGTTATCATTAGAGGCAGTGTATTATCCACAACTGTTTTTAACATAAATTTATTTAGCTCTACTAATTCATCTCTGACAGAAAAGTTACTACTGTAAAGGTAATACTAAATCACTGATACAAGTCTGTCACCTAGTGCTTGTTTTTAGCAATGTCAGACTTTCTTGCTTCTTCTATTCATCTGTTTGGTGTGGGTCTTCGATCAATCCGGATGCATACAGGTATTTTGACTGCTCCCATAATGGCATATATTAAAGATTGTAATATATGTAAATCATGCTGACCTACTGACTGAGGGATTACTTCATTTGTGTACTGTGACAATTTTCTCAAATTCAAATAAAATATTGTAAAAATTAGGTATCTTGAATTATTTGTTGAAAACTTTGTTCACTCAATGTTAACAATTTAATATCTATGTTTAAGTTCCTTTCACAAGACAAATAATATTTAAAGTGGCGTCCTGCATTACCATGATCCAAAGCTACTGTGAGAAAGTAAGTAAACAAGTACACATACTTTAACACTGTTCAAATATACTACTATATCAGAATATTTGTGTAATTATTCACTACACTTTTTATTCATTGTAATACGTACAGCATGATATTACAGCTATTTTTGCGGTATGGTACACTGGCGATCATCGTAGGATGATAAATTATTGTGCATCTAATATGTGCGTTTTTCCCTTTTTTACGCTTGATGGAAATATTATTTCACAATCAGTGAAAAAGAGAGGAAGGAAACAAATGAAGGACTGATTTAAATAGAGAAGTTCCAAGCCTATACTGATGGACACTACTTCCATCAATGGAAAATTTCAAGTCAGATCTTTCCTTTTATCATGCATTTTGATTTATGCACAGATTAGCAGCATTCCAAAATTTCAAATGCAGATTGTAGTCAAAATTCTTTCAGACCTAATTCCATTATCATCAGGTTCAGTTTTGCTCATAATCGCACTAAAACAGAATCCAGAGCTTCTAGATGACGAAGTACTCCGGGACAGTTTTGTATTCATTGGCAGCCAATACACGACATATCTAAGAGGAAGAACTTCATTGTCGGTAGCACTGCTTCATTACTTTTGCAAGGCAGTAGTACTGGAGACATGTCTTGGGTGGACTTCTACTCAGCATCTGGTATCTTTTCAGCAAAATGTAGACTCTGTTCAGTCCAAGAATTGGAGAAGAATTAATCTCTTGATGCATGCTGCCTTGTGCTCCAAAAGATTTCTCTAACCATACAAGAAACTAGGAGAAGGTGCAGATTTCCCTTTCACCCATATTCAGCACGAATGCATTCACACGGCCCATCACAAACAAATTAAGGAAAGAACTATTTTTTTCGCCATTTAGACAGGTTTCTCTTGAAAGGATAGTAAGCAACCACTTGGCCTTATTTCTTCTCTTCTACGTTGTCAATATTGTAATCCAGATCATCATTTGGTATTGATTTAGTCACTGTCCCCCTCCCCCACAACTGCACAGTTACATCTGTTGCTAAAGCAGTGTGACATGTTGAAAGCATCAAAACAACCCCCAACATCTATCCACTTTAGGCAGAGCAGACATTATCTTCTCACAAAAATCATGTCCTTTTTTGATTCTTTGATTCTTGATTTAACAACTATACACTGAGGAAGGCCATTTTTGTTTGGCAAGCAAATGCCTACTGCTTTCGTCTTGCAGTCCTATAAATAATCAAACACAACAGGACATGTTTAGTAGTAATCCATTTATATTGTATAACCTTTGTATTCTTAGTTTCTTAGTAGTCTATTTCAAAGTGCCATAACACCAGGTTCCTGTGTCCATTTCCCAGTGCACACCTCTGTCCTATGGACAAATCCAATTGAAGCTTTGCAAACAACATACAGCTTTATGTCAGACTTACCTGGTTTGCTTTTTATACAAAAACGAAAATGTGGTGTGGTGTAAAAGTGGTGTCAAGCAACACCTTCATACCAGCTATTTCCTGAAAATGGTGCACAGGAGGAGGGAAGTCTCAGGTTACAGATTTTCTGACCCCTTGGTGCACTCATGGTGTTAGTAGTTTTCTTGGAACATGCTCATACTACTAGCAATTCATAAAGGATTTTTGTACTAAAACGTGCCCCTCACAAGACACAAGGAAGATCTTTCTTTCTCCTTAAGGAGGTACTAATATCTTCTCCAGCACTGTATGACAAGTTTTCTAAGACTGAATTTCACACTGACGCTAGCAGTTATGGGATAGGTGTAATTCCAGTGCAAATTGAAGATTCTGTTGGAAAAGTGATAGCTTACACCTTACACATTTAGAGTACTCACCAAGTCTGAGATGAACAAATCTGCAACCAAGAAGTAGTGCCATGCAGTTGTTAGGCCCATCAACAAATGCTGGTTGAATCTGGCAAATCATTCATCATTGTGATGGACCACCAATGTTTATGTGGATGACTAGTCTGAAGGCTCCACTGGATTGACTGGTGAGACGGGAACTTAGCTTCAACAGTGCAGCATCACAGTTGTATACAAAGGCAGACCCAAACACAATGATGTCAATTGACTTTTGGGACTGCACATGAGAATCTCTGATCATGGAAAGGTTTCCAGTCAAGACTATTATCAGACGTGATTTCATGTTGTTACATCAGTCGCAAGATGCCAATTGCCTACCACATACAGATGAATGGCCTCACAGAGCACTTTAATAAGACAGTGGAAGCTAAGCTCTCAACCTACACAGATGTTTAACAGAGAGATGTGGATACAATAGTGCCCGTTATGACATTCACATACAACACTGTGAAGCAAGACACTGCAGGTTTTCCTTCCTGCTCCATTGCCATGAGGCCGAAGGGACAATGGATACACTGTTCCTATTTCAAACAGATGATACTTAACTATTTGAAATACATCATCACAATGAGCGAAGAAGCGAGGCAGCTAGATCGAATAAGGACCCTGGACACCCAGGAGAAAGAGTGAGAGCACTATAATGCTATGCACTAGCCAGTGAGATACACTCGGTGAGCCTTGGTATGGATTTTTATGCCTGTATAGAAAGTGGGACTATTGGAAAAGTTACTAAAGCAATACTTTTGGCCATATCGTATCCTTCAATGCTTGTCAGATGTCACACATAAACAATGACTGTGACTCTTCATTAGGAAGACAAAAGCACAGACACATTACGTCCTCTGTATGAAGACCTACTACAGACCTGAGAACAGAACAACAATGGTCGTTCAAGGAAACTGAGCATCCACATGATGATCATGAAGCTTCAATAGGAGAAGCTGCTTTGACGCTCATCACAGTGAAGACGATGTGGCAACTTGACCAAAATGCGAGGATCTGCTGGTGCTGCCACAGAGAGGGCCACTGACAAGATAAGACCTAGAGTTTTGACATTAATTCCAATGAAAACTTTGGAAACAGTGGGTCACAGTTTCTCCAGGAGAGGGAGCAATACTGTGAGCCGAGGTGCACACTGTGTGACATAGTGGTTAACATCGCTGGCTGCTGTACTGCTGGTCACCAGTTCAAATCTGACCATCAGCAATTATTTGGTATTAGTATTTTATAATCTGGAATATTTGATGATTGTATTAAAGCAGCACACACTGTCCAATGGTTCAGTTCTGGTCTTGCTGTACATTGATGTTCATCACAAACGTGCTTTCAGTGCTAAGTGTTGTGCTTCATTGACAACCCTCTTTTTGATTTTGGACTTTAGTGTCGTTACTTCTCCTTCTGAACCAGAATCGTTGATTTCTTATTCCAGAGCATTGAAAACATTGCTATCATCAAAATTTGCCATGTCAAAACTATGTCCAGTACAAGCAGTGGGCCAACAAAGACACATCTAGCAGATGATAGCATTACAGGACTCACCACAGGGCAGCAAAACATTACTGTGCAGTACACACAGTTCGGAATTCAAATACTGACACAATGGTGTCTGCACACTGTTAATGAAGGTCCAAGAGCATGGGATAGATTCTGATATATGTGAGTAGCTCTATTATTCTTGAAGCAACAGAACCCAGTACACTGTCCTGGATGGCAAGTGTTGATCAGAGACTAGGGCATCATATGGAGTGCCCCAGTGAAGGCTGATAGGATTCACCCTTGTTCTCTATGAACGTAAATGGTCCAATGCATTCTGTGACACGTGCTGATGACTCGGTGGTGTATGGGGAAGTGTCATTGTTGAGTGATGCAGATACATGATGACTTAAGCCAGGATTTCCATTTGGTGTGATGAATGGGAGCATGCTCTAAATGTGGAGAAAAGCAAGTTAATGCAGACAAGTAGGAAAAACACTCATGTTTTCTTTGTATACAGTATTAGTGGTGTGCTGCTTGACACAGTCATGTCTGTTAAATATCTTGATATAACATTACAAAGCAATATGAAATGGAAGAAAACATCTAAAGTTGGTAATATAGAACGTGAATGATTGAATTCGATTTCTTGGGAGAATTCTAGACAAAGTGTAGCTCAATTATAAAGGAGGCTGCATGTACAACAGTCGGGTAACACATTCTTCATTACTACTTGAATGTTTTGGAATGTCTGCCTGGTCGGGTTATAGGAGGACATCAAAGCAATTCAGAAGCATGCTGCTACACTTGTAACTGGTAGGTTCAACCAACACGTAAGTATTACGGAAATTTTCTGTGAGCTCAAACTGGAGTCCCTGTAGGGAAGACCATGATCTTTTCCGTGAAATGCTACTGAGAAAGTTTAGAAAATCAGCATTTGTGATGATGATGATGATGATGATTTGTGGGGCACCCAACATCGTTGTCATAAGTGCCGTACAAGTTCCAAATTTTTCCAATTCCAGTCTCGGCTCTACCCAAATGATGTCGAGATGATGAGGACTAAACAAACACCCAGTCCTCAGCGGAGAAAATCCTCAACCCGGCCGGGAATTGAACCCGGGACCCTGTGATCCAGAGGCAATAACGCTTTCCACTAGACCACAAGCTGTGGACTGTTAGGATTTGTGGCTAACTGCAAAAAGATTGTCGTGACTTTGGATGTTCTTGCCAGATGTTGTTGGTGTAGTGCTAATGCTTGAACCTTCCTCTTTCAATCGCAGGTGGTTCTGTTGTTCTGCGGTAGTTGGCGCCCGCAGAAGAGTATTCTGAAATAGAGTCTGATATGGCTGCATTTATAAAACAGCGATGTGTGGTTGAATTCCTCACTGCTGAAGAAACTGCACTGATTAAAATCCACTGACGGTTGCTACAGGTGTATGGAGACGATACAATAGACGTGAGCAATGTGAGGCAATGGGTACGGTGTTTTCAAGATAGTGAAAAGGATGTGCATGACAAGCCATGACCCGGACGACCCTGCACACCTGTCATGCCTCACAATGAAGAGTGTCTTTATCAACTGATCTGTACTGATCGGCAAATAATGACCAAAGAATTGTGTGCAAAGCTTAATGTCAGTTGTAATGCCTTGGAAACAATGGTGGAACATCTTGGTATCACAGAGTCTATGTGAGATGGGTCCCGCAGATGCTTACAGAAGAACAAAACACTCATCAAATGGAAATCTGTTGGGACCCTCTAGGCCAATATGAAGCTGAAGGTGACAATTTTCTGAATGGTATTGTAACCAGAGATGACATGTGGTGTCACCACTACAAGACGGAATTCAAAAGATACTCCATGGAATGGCGACATGCGAGTTCTCCATCACAGAAGAAATTCTGGACACAGCCATCTGCAGGCAAACTGACTTGCACATTCTTCTGGGATAGCCTGGGTGTGGTTCTTTTGGATGTCCTGGAGCCTGCATAAACTGTCAATTCAGTACACTACAAGATGACACTGACTAAGATGAAAGCCCAAATTTCCAGGGTACGGCCAGAGAAGAAGACCAACTTTCACCTGCAACATAAAGCAACAGCCCACACCTGTTTTGCGACCACACAATTCACAGCAAAATTTGGGTGGACTGTCTAACTACATCCACTGTACAGTCTCCTTTTAGTGCCTTCAGACTTCCATCTCTCTGGTCCTCTGAAGATGGAGTACATGGTGAACATTTTCAAGACTCAGATGCTGTTATTAAAGCTGTAAGGAAGTGGTTAGTCTCAGCTGGTTCTGATTTTTACAAGTATGGCATGCAGGCTCTGGTGCATTGTTGGCAAAAATGCAAAATGAATGGTGATGAGAATGTGGAAAAATGACAGTCTGTAGCTGAAATACTGCTCTATTTAGCTGTACTGTTTTATGTATTTCCTATAGCTTCCATGATTCAAAATAGGAGGCATTACTTTCAGAATGACCCTCGTATATCCTGCATAAGGACTGTGAATGACTAGCAGCGGTATAATGTAGCCTTCACCATGCACCATATTGGGGCTTGCAGAGGTCGTATTTAGATTTAGGCTTCACGTCCTTTAAGACTACTAATTGTCTTCCCGACCTCTTAATTCACAGGTGGGTGGTCAAATATTTTTTATATTTACATACTTTGCTCCTTTCTATGCATGAAACGGATTAAGTTGTGGAGGGGCTAGTTTTGTTTGCGGTATCATATTTATGAATGCCACTATTGTTTTCAAATTGTACCAGATTTTTCACAATAAAATGCAGGGTGGTTATAATTAAAATGTAGCTACTCACAGAGGTCCAGTGCAGACTATAATTATCATATGGCACCAAAACTTGGTACATATTCTAATACGTTAATGTGGAATTGATTTACATTGAAAAAACTTACTTCCAATTTTGGCCACCTGGTGCAAATCAGGCGCTATGAATGCATGTAATACATACAGAAATATTTCCATATGTAACAGATTAGGAATGGGACGTGAACAGAAAATGTAAAACACGTTAGGATTTCAATATGAGCACCAGAGATGTCGACAAGATGTTGCATCTGTAAAATGAGATGATCAACAGTAGCTCACAACAGCTTCAGAGGAATCTATGCAAAACTTTCCTGTGCACTGGCCTTAAGATCAGGTAGACACTGAATGTGTCCCTATAGATGCATTCTTTCAGATATCCCCAGAGCCAAATGTCACACGGATTCAGATCAGTGACCTTGCAGGCCATGAATCTGGAAAACCTCTGGTGATAACATGTTCTTGGAAGGTTGTATTAAGCAGATTTTTCACTGAGAGAGCAACATCTTGCATGAAAACACTGGTTTCCACACGGTTGCACTCTTCGAAAGCAGGAATCACTTGATGTACAAGGTGGTCTCAATAATGTGGAGACATCATGGTACACTTGACATTTCCACTGAGTGTATTTCCTACAAAGAAGAACAGACTGGGAGTAAAAGTGCTGGTGAATCCACACCACACTGCCGCACATGGTGAGAGCAGTGGCTCTCCACGCACAACACTTATTTTAACATTATCCCAAATTCAGCAGTTCTATGTATTCACTGCACCCTGTAGTGTAAAATGTGCCTTGTCACTCCGTAGAATATTGTGCAGCTACATGTCATCAACTTCGATCCATGCCAGAAACCAAAAAGCAAATTCAAAACATTACTACGGATCATGAGATTCCATTTGTTGCACAGTCTGGGTCTTGTATACGTACCAGTGTAAATTAGACTACAAAACTTTCTGCAATGTTGACCATGCGAGGGAAAACTCTCATAACACTGCATGAGCACTAGCCCTACCCACGGCACATGGTACATGATCAGTTACAGGAACAGCATCTCGTCAATAACTTCTACTGCGATAGGATGCCTTACTCCTCCAGGTGCCACACCACGCTCACCTGTGTTTTCGAACTTCACTGCCATCTTCTTTAAACCATTCAATGACTTTGGCCCCTCCTCAGACCGTTCAGTTGGCAATACTCCCTCAATGCAGTATTGTAATTGCTGTGTTTCAAATAAAATAGTTTAATAATAGTGCACGGTCTTGCTTCTCGATAGTGATACTGTTCACTCACATTACAGCTTGTCAAATGACAGTATAGATGTCACACTGTCATGGAAACAGTGCCAGATTTGCACCTGGTAGGAAAATTGGGACTAATTTTTTTTTCCAATGTAAATCAGTTCCACATAAATACATTAGCATATCTATCAAGTTTTGCTGCCATACCATAATTACAGCCCACATTGAACCTCACTGAGTAGCAGCACTTTAATTATAACTACCCAGTACAAAATGCATAAAACAAAGTATAGTAATTTTCTAATGCTTTAATTACCAAAAATCAGCAACTATACACTGAGAAAGGATTGATTTTCAATTACAGTTTTAAGCAATACGCACACCAATTAATTTTGTCCAAGTTTTACATATTGTGTTTCACCTGTTCTGTACTGTTATTGGTGATTATGTACCTCGTATTATACATAATTCAATGAAAATGTGTTTTCTTGAAACTAAGTGAAAGACTATTTACAAAGAACCAGTCATTAGTACTTCTGAATATTTTATTTATTGCTTCTTCTGTTGTAGCTCTATTGGGGTTCCTTGTGATGCTTGCACCATCAATGAAGAGCACTATTTCTGCTTTATCAGTGTTAAGATGGTAGGTCATATACATATATACAGAAGAGTAGGAGAGGTCCCAGAATTTAACTGTGTGGAACACCAGTAGTAATTTGTTCCTACTCAAACAAAGATTCGTCATGAGAACTACATGAGCTATCATCTAACATGACACTTTGCTTCCTAGAAGTTAAATATTAAGTGAACCAATTACTCATTGTTGCTCAAAAGCCACAAACTTTAAGCTTCTCCTTAAGAATGTTGTGATTTCCACAGTCAAATGCCTTGGACAGATCACAACCCTGGTAGAAGAGATCTTGTCACTCAATATATGTTAATGCACAGTCAGTGAGATTATAGGTGGTATGTTCAGTGGAGACACCTCCTGAAATTCAAATAATGACTGATTCAAAATCTTATATAACTTTTCCAAAACTTTTGAGGAGGAGGGGGTCAACAGTGACACAGGTGGACAGTTATTAATATCTGCCCTACTGCTTTTCTCACAAGCGCATCTAAAATGGCATACTTTAATCTGTCTGGAAAGGTATCCTGTGATGTAATTAATATAAGGCTGACTACAGTAGCTATAGTGTAAGAACATGCTTCTAATATTTTGCTTGAAATTTACTACCTCCATGAGAATTTTTTGTTGTATGAGAGTTACTTATTTTCCTGGTTTCCCTGGAAGATACGTGCATGATCTGGAATTGATCGACTGCTTGTGCTACTGATACATTTTAACCCTTTTTATTTTTAGCTGATTGTACTGAGTTTAGAAAGTGGTTGCTTAAGAGGGTTGTTACATGTTTAATGTCGTGGACCATTTGGTGATTATATTTCATTATTAAATCATCTTGTCCCCTGATAAACTTTCCCTTCTAACTACACACTATAATGCTTTGATTTTATTTTCATAATTATTGATCTACAACACAACATTCAAACTTTTTGATTCTTTTATAATTATCTTAATAAATACAAATACCTTCTATAGCATGGAAGTGGTTGCGCCTATGTGCTTGTCCCAACCATTTCATATGGTGATATATGATACATGATACTGTGATGCCCTATACCATTTAAGGTTTCTTTGATACACTACTGGTGTCTTATCTCACATTTTTCATTGAGAAACACATTTTGAAGCAAGAGGAATTTATTTAAAAATGTAATAAATTTAGAATTTACCATCCATTGCCTCAAATACCTCATTCCAGTTGATGCTTCACAGGTTCCTTCTAAAAGTATATGTTGTGAGCTCATTGACAGTTCTAATGGTTTTCCTGGTTACACCTGATTTAGATTTGTTATGTTCTCTGCTGTGGATAATTTGCCACTATTTTAATACATTTAAAACTGAATGAACACTAGTAAGGACAAGATAGATTTCTACTAATCTGGTCCAATCTGCCAGAGCTGGTGGGTATGTGTGCATTAGGTGTGCTTACTTGTGTGAATGAATAAGGTGTGTGTGTGTGTGTGTGTGTGTGTGTGTGTGTGTGTGTGTGTGTGTGTGTTTTTCTGGTGAAGTCTGTGGCCAAAAGCTAATGTGTAAGTGTCTCAATCGTGCCTGCCTGCAACTTAATGTGTCATCTTTATGGTAAATACCAATCTATCTTTTCCTTACCTTGTTGATATTCCAACTTGAAGTTTCCATTGTTTGAACACTATCTTTATTGACTATGTCCTCCTCACGCACATTAATGTTTCCTATTAAGGTGTATAATTCTGGTGGGAAAGTTTACAGCTGAGGTTAGACTGGTAATTGTTAAGTAAAATTTCTATTTCCTGTTTTTGCTCAAACTCCTTCAAAAATTAATAATGGAATCACCTCAAATTATTATTTACCTCCTGACAGACAGGTGACATAATAGTGTTCCAAATGTTGCAAGAACTTATCAAAATTTACCAGTTTCAATCTGTAATTGTGCTGTTTAGGGAGAATGACTTTATATGCACATGCTTGTACATTTGTTGTTCTGTGCAAAAACTATATATCTCCATAATTCTGAGTATGCAATACTTTTTCACACACATCACTAGTCCATGTTCCTCCATGCTACTGCTGCAATAGGAATACTTTGTGAATAACATTTATCATTTTTGTTCTATTTTGCTCAGAGAGCTGCACCAAGCAAGTCTTTGGATTGAAGACAAATCAACAACAATATTCCTGTATTTACATACTGCTCAGACCGGTAAATATAACTAAATTCCCACTTCCTACTTCATATAGATTATCAAATGTTATTTTAGGCCTCTAATATTCTGGTGCACAATACTGAAGTACTATACAATTTTGCTATTTCTGCATTATTTGGAATTTCAGTTATTTTAATATCTTGACGTACTGCCTGTCTCAATATAGAGGTTAACCTCTCTTAAAAGTTATTACAGAACTTTCGCCCTTCCCCCAATTCTTTTGACTAACAAATCTGTTGACCCATCTTTTCATTTCCTACTAAGCAAGCAGGCCATGCTTCAGGTATTTTCACCTCATCAACTTCAACAGCTACAATACAAGCACTGTCTGAAGAATACAGTAACCCTATCAATTCCCAATAACTTGCTGAACAGCTTTGTTAAGAAAAGGCTGATTTTTCCACTAAAGAACCTATACAGAACTACATTTGTGTTCACACTTGCTGCTCCTAGTGTGTTCATGTTACTTCTGATGCTGTACCTCACATTCCTGGCTACGTTGCTGCCTGTTCCCAGCTGTCCATACCTGATCCTCCTCTATCACATTTATTTTTAATGCTTTATGGTCCTTTTATGACTTGGCCATAGCACACATTAGATTTCACATAAATTGTGATCTGGAACCCTGAACCCAACCTCCTTGTTGCTTGGACTACACCCTTCTCATGAATGCTACCAAGGAGCAAGACTTATTTTCTTGTCTGACTTTATTTCTGATTCACATAAAATCCTCTTCCTACCATTCTGCTGCACCCTGCTTTTATCTACTGCTCTATCAGTTTCATTTGTTTCTTTACCTATCTCTCTTAGTAATTACCAACTCACACCTCTTCTTTGCTTCTTGAGTGACCCGTAGTATTTGGATGTGTTTCGTATTAAAATTCCTTGTATCACTGCTGTTAATTCATAACTGGTAATACATACTTATAGAAACTAACCCTTCCTGGCACATTGGAAGATTAGTCTTGAAAACTCTACTGAAATACTAAAAGCACTCTTCTGTTTATTTCTACTGCTGTCCAGACCTAAACACAAAATGCTCACAAACTGCTTCTATTGACTTCACTGTTTGTACCATTTTCTTTGTGACCTGCTTATCAAACATATTTTAGTATTACATATAACAATTTATTTTCAGATCTACTTTCAAACTTGTTCTATTGCTATCTTGAAACAAAGAACATGAATGATTAAAATTATATTTTAACTATCTCATTTATAATAGTAATTTGTATAAAATCCTAATGACAATACTACACAGAGGTTAATTAATTTGTTGTAAGTTAAGTCTTACTAACTGGCAGGTTACAGACTCGGCACTGGGAAAAAACATCATTCTTGAATCAGGTGACTATATTTCATCCCGATGTCTCACCTTCTTTGAGTTTATGTGATGAGTTACTCAAACCAAATATATTTAGCTGGTCACTGTAGGAACCATTAAAATCAAGCCTGAAAATGATTATAGGTTGTGAAAAATGATGGTAGCAATGAACATAAATTAACTTATACATAGCACCAAACTAATAATGAATCATAGGAATCATGGTTGTTAATGTCATTAATAAAATAATACGAACGTGGCCAAGAGTTTCAGAAATTCCAAATTTACAAATTAAAATGTATGTTAAAATCTGATTCGTTTCCACATACTTTCACACATAACAATATAAAATTAACAACTGTTGATATAATATCTACATAAAACATTGCTTTAAATATCAAGTTAATTTAATGTGCAAGAATTAAAATAATACAACAGGAAAAGCGCAGCTTGTTGCTCACTTACAAAGCCAGCAAATATTTTCCCCTACAAAAGACAACTGTACATGCTTTTATGTAGCTGATTGATTAGCTGGTTAAAAAAGGACACTTTGTAAAAACATTGAAGCCTTAACTGTAAAAATTTTTCTAAAATGCTTGACAACTCACCAAATTTTAATATGCACACTTTCCTTGTTACATGAGCTACTATAAGGAGGCAGGTCATCTCTTAAATAAACAACAGTTCTCATGTCAAAATGTGGCATTGTCTCTGTTAATATAATGTATCCTGATGGATGGTTGGATTGATGGGGTTAAAGGGATCAAACTACGAGGTCATTAGGCCCTTAATCCTTTGTGTGTCAAGCAGGGAATAGTCCCTAAGAGAGGAAGTGCACAAAATGCAAACCCAATGGACTCTACTGTATCCAAGAATCAAAAAAACCAAGAGATAGAAGCAATTAGAAGTGAGATGGGCAAAAGGGTGAAAGTGGGAGAACTGCCCCACCCAGAAAGCAGCTGGAATCCCCAGGACACATTATGTGATCGGAGATGCACCCTCTGCATGCTACCAGTGCTTCTACACCCTACATTACCACAGGAAAATTAGCTACGCAGACAAGAAAAAATCTCAAGAAAAAGAACAATGATAGTGAGTCTGTAAACCAATGACTGATGTAAAAGAGTAAGAACAACTAAAATGATCAGAAAGGCAGGAGCCATGCTAGCCCACCGAATATGGGCATCCATGCACCCCTCGGGTCAGAACAGGTCACGGAGCACTCCTCTAATCTCTCAATCAGCCAATGAGGCTAATGTGTCCTATGTCACAGAGAGGAGTAAAAACCACTGTCACGGGTAAAACACAAAACAAAATCAGCTGCTTTTGCAATGTCTGCTAGCACCAGAGATAGAGTGTCAGTAAGTTTAAAATTTCACCATAAGGTGGCCAAATTTGTCCGTATGATGTGGGCCACCGTGAGATGGGCACTATACCGACTTTGGTGTGAATCCTCACATCGGAGGATGATGTCGTGGGTCAGCCAAGTATGGCCAATGTGAAGCTGACAGAGGACAGTGGATTCCCTGCAAGAAGCATGAAGGAAGACTGCCACAAGATCATGGTCTCCTTTGTGATTCACAGTTTATTTGGAGTAGCTAGGGCACACCAATCTGCATTCAAAGTCTCCAACAATTGTCAGAGTAGAGTTGACTGAAGGTCAAATTCTGGTAATCCCATCCCCATACTTGGCATCCTGATAGCTGTCTTTGTAAGCCAATCAGCATGTTCATTCCCTGGGATCCCAATGTGACTACAGGTCCATACAGAGACTACCAACATTATAGCGTGATGAAGGTCTTATAGGTGATCCTGGGTAGTCATAACTGCTGGGTGTCTAGGGTAGCACTGTTCAACAGGCCTGAAGACTACTCAAGTTGTCACTGCCCATTAAGAATGATTCACCAGTGGAAGAACGAAGGTGGCTGAGGGGTCAAGCAATGGTCACCAATCCTGTTGTGAATATGCTGTGTCCATTTGGCAGCAAATGTCGTTCACTTTGTCTTGCATTTGTGTAGGCAAAACCAGTTTATCCATCAACTGTAAAGCCATCACTGTATACCACATCTGAGCCTGGAAATTTGTAAAGGACATTCAGGAACAGGTGGTGAAAAGCCTTCGACAAAGGAGAGTTTGAGACAGCTTCGAGGGCAGGATTCACACCTTGGGGGCTCACACAGTTTCTCTCTAACAAGAGATGACAGTGCGGAAAGATGGAGTTCAGAACAGACTCCGTATGTGAACTGTGATTGTGACTTCAGACCTCAGCCTCTGCTGTCGGAGGTAGATCTCCTACTAGGCAGAAGGACACAGTAGTTTGGATGCTCAGAGGAGCAGCGAATGTGTATTGCACAGTTAAGCAGCAGCAATAGGCGCCTTATCTGTAAGAGTGGGATGACAGCCTCTACGATTAGGCTGTTCATAAGATTGGTAAAAAAAGGCACCGTTGCAAGTTGGACCCCACAATGGGTTATTTGGTCCAGCATCTGCAATGCTGAAGGCAATGCTGAGCCATATGCCAGGCTTCCACAATTGAGACAAGACAGGATCATAAGTTTGAAGTGCCACAGAAGTACAGAGTGGTCTCCACACCACCTGGTGTTACTAAGACAGCAAAGAGCATGTTTGCTTATGTTGGTGAAGATGATAAGCCATGTCAATCGAGCACTGAAGACCAACGCCAAAAAAATGGTAAGACTCCACCACATGGAGCACTTGGTCTTCGAGGTACAGTTCTGGTTGGGGAGCGATAGTATGATGGTGACAGAAGAGCACGACACATGTCTCGGTGATGGAAAACCAGAAGCTACAGGCAAGAGCACAGGATTGCATCTTTTCTTACGGCTCCCTGCAGTTGACGTTCAGCAGCAATCACAGTTGAGAAGCAATAGTAGATACAAAAGTCGTCAGCATACAGGGAGGGGACACTAAATCACATAGCTGCTGCTAGACCATTGATTGCCACTAGAAAAATGGACACACTCAATACAGAGCCACATGGGACCCCATTCTCTTGTACATGGAGAGTACCACAGGAAGCACCAACTTCAACTCAGAAAGTACGGCAAGACAAGAAGTTCTGAATAAAATCAAGAGTTGGCGCCAGAGACGCCACTCATGGAGGGTTGCATGGATGTGGTGATGCGTGGGATGTCTCAAGTCCTGTGCAATTCAAAGAAGAGAGCAATAAGATGTTGAAGCCAGTCAAAAGCTAAATGAATAGCAGTCACCAGGCAGACCAAACTGTCAGCAGTAAAATGGCATTGGCGAAAACTGCCCTGGAACAGAGCCAAAAGACCCCGATACTTAAGGTACTAACATAGTCGTCAGCTCACCGCACATTCAAAAAAATTGCAGAGTACATTTGTGAGGCTAATTGGATGTTTGTTAGCTGCCAATCTGAATGAGGTGGTTACCTGGTTTCAGTACTGAGACAATCACACTTTCTTGCCACTGTGACGGGAAGTTATCCTCGTTCCAGATACAGTTGAATTGAATTTAATTTAACTGAATTTTATTTGATCCTGTAAGATTACATTGTGTACAGTAAATGAACGTGTAATATAGGACATGTCAAAGTATTACCGTTCATTATCACTTATTTTTCTACACCTTTAGCTTACATTTTTACATCATTGATAATGGATAACAGTAGATACAAATTTAATGGCATAAGTATTCTGCAACACTGTAAAACTCTTTTTCAATGAGATAGTCTTTAAGTTTCTTTGGAAAGTCATTGTGAAGTACACTATCTTGCAGGTTTTTAGGCAGACTTCTTAGTAGTCTGATACCAGAGTACTGGGATCCTTTTTCTAGCATTGCCAGTCGGTGGGGTATGCTCCGTACATCATTCTTCCTTCTTGTATTGTGGGTGTGTACACTAGCATTTGTAATCCAGTCCTCACTACCTTTTGTGATGTACATTATTGTTTTGTATATATACAACGATGAAAAAGTAAAGATACCTAAATTCTTGAAACAGTTTCTGCACGTTTCAGAGGTCTTTCTTCTTAAAATGATCCTAATTGCCTTTATCTTTTTCTTTTTATATATTTATAATGTGAACACTCTTTTTGTCTCTTGTTTGTTTGAGTTTCCCCACACAGTCACTCCATACTGTAAGTACGGTTCATAAAGTCCATGATACACTGTACACAGAAGGTTCTTGTCTGAATACTGTGATAGCTGCATCATTAAGAATATGACTGAGTTCAGTTTCTTACAGACATTATTAATATGTTTTTTCCATTTCAGTTCATTATCCACAAGAATACCTAAGAATCTAGCACATTCTACTTCTTCCAGCCTTGTTCCATCAACCTCTAAATCCATGTCTACAGCCTTTTCCTTGTTTTTAAACACTGCATACTTTGTCTTTTTTAGATTTATAACCAATTCATTTTCCAACAGCCATTGAGCTGTGACATTTGCAGATATGTATGCTCCTCTCTCAAGCCGTTCCATATTTTGGGCTCTATTTAGTATTGTCACGTCATCAGCATACAATATTTTCTTTTCTTCCTCCTCAACACCTATATTGTTGAAAATTGCAAGGATGAGACATTAGCAATGCACTGATAAGTGTTTGAGAAGTTGGCTGTGCATATGGTCTGGCCTGAAGCCTTGTCACGCCAAAGAGCTAGAGCACTGAGGAATTCCCACTCACTAAACAGAACATTAAGAGGTTCCAGCTGATGTGTAGTAAATGGTAATTGAAGTAGCTCTACTTGTTGTTTGAGGACACGAAATGCATGCCAATAATTTTCAGATGCAGAAGCTTGAGCATAACGAAAAGCAAAATGATTGGCAACAGCATCTGGATCAGTGTAGATATCAGCATTCACCGGGATACCAGGTACACCCGCAGCACTGGCATCCATAGAGGAGTCAAATCTTTGCACAAATCCGCAAAGGAGGGGTACATGGTCCAATGGTAGCAACAAACCACTTCCAGCATTATCGTTTCTGTTGTTTTATTAGGTGGTGGACCTGGCCACAGAACTGTTTAAAGGCAATGAGGTACTCCATTGACAGATGTTGATTATGGCGTTGGGTCCGCTTCCATCTCTAATGGCCACAGCAATTTCGGGGATCCATCGAGGTACTGTCTTCCAACCAGGGGAAGGGGGGGGGGGGGGGGGGGGCAAGGAAGATGGGATCGCTGAGTCAGCTGCCAATAGAATGGCTGCAGTTGTGCTTTGGATAACTGCATTGATACCTCCATGTGGCTGGGTGCAAAGGGCGGATGGCGGTGGTGAGAGCATCCCTATCAGCTTTGGAGACACCTGGATATGCAGGCGAGTGACAGTGAGGGAGTGCAAACATCAGAAAATGAAGATTTGGGCTGCAAATAGAAAAGTCAATGGCCGAGTAAGACCCATATGGCAATCTGATGTGTGCAGGAACACCAGTATACAAAGAGGCAAGGATTGAGCTTTGGGAGCAAGTTTTCAGTGGCTTTACTGCAGCCAGTGGTCATAGTTTCACCCCCCACAAAAAGGAATAGTTGGGCATTTAAGTCACTCCATATTAGGAGGGGGAGGGGGGGGGGGGGGGGAGAAAACTGTGCAAAGCATACTAGGACAATTCATCATTGAACATTGAAAGGGAGATACACATTACAGACGGTAAATTCCACAGACGTCTTCACACTGAAAGGGAGATACACATTACAGACGGTAAATTCCACAGACGTCTTCACACGAATAGCCACAGCCTCCAAAGTCATGTTGTGTGGCATGTGTTTGCTGTAGACAGAGTACAGAATGTATGTGCAAACACAACCTGATGCTCTTTCACAGTCAGTGCAGTTCTTAAAATAGCCCCAATAACCATAATAACCGTAGAGGGAAGGGGCTCACACCACTGGTAAACAAGTTTCCTTGGGGCAACACAAAAAACAGGGGAAGTGTACCAAGGATGTCTCAGCTAAGCCAAGTAGCAGAAAATGTGGCTACAGTTCCACTGGAGGATCATGTTATCTGTATCCTGTGGGGGCGTGTGGGGACCAAGGATGCAGGTCATGCCTCAGTGCCACCCACTACCACTGGTTGTGAAGATACATCATTAACACACATTTCTTCCAGATCAGGGTGTGTGGAGGAGGGGGAGGGGGACATATAGGCCACCAGCAACACTGCCTCTCTGGGATGCAGAGGCAGAACATTCGGGGTTGGGCAACAGGGGCTGCAAGGGCTTAAGGGCTTAAGGGCTTGTCTGCCCCAGATTCTGGGACAGAGAAGGAATGCGAAGTCCTATGACCTGCAACCTGTGGCTCCTTCAGCCTCCGGCTGGTATACAGTTGCAGACCAGCAGACTCCTGGGAAGGGAGCATCCCAAGGGACTCTACCTGGTAAGGAATGCAAGGAGGGCTTTGCTTCTCTGATTGGGGGTTGGGGACTGATGTCCCAGATAGGGAGTTGACACTCCCAAAGCAGGACGAGGACCCCCAACCACCAGAGGAGCAGATGTAGTCAGGTGGCACTGAGGGCCAGACAAAGAAGCCATGGAGAGTGATATCACAGTCACTTCAGTGGACGATGTCGTCGTGGCGGCAACATATGTCATTGTCATAAGTGTAAGATGTAGGCAATCACATTTGCTCTTAACCTCTCGATATGTAAGGCAATGAAGGGTCTTGTCTTCCTGGGTTTTCTTTTTGCATTCGCATTTGACAATGGTGCAGTCTGCTGAAAAGAGGGAACTGTGTTCCCCCACAGTTTACAGAGAGAGGAGGGGGGGGGGGGGGGGGGCACAAGGAGCATATGTGTGCAACTGACTGCCACAATCCCTACAGACTGAGCTGGCATAGCAATGCAGAGACATGTGTCCAAATCACCTGCTTTGTAGCACTGAGTAGGAGGAGGGATATAAAGCCTGACATCACAGTGATACACCATCACCTTGACATTCTGAAGTGACAAGTCACTTTCAAAGGCCAAGACGAAGGCTCCAGTATCCACTCTGTTGTCTTTTCATTCTCGCTGGAGATGGACAAAATGCACACCTTGTCACTCCATGTCAGTGGGGAGTACATCACGAGTCTTTAAAAGGAGATCTCAGTGGAAAACGATACCCTGTACCATGTTGTTGTTGTTGTTGTTGTTGTTATAGTATTGTTTGGAACTTACAGTGACAGGAATAACACCCAGTTCGTCGCAGGTGAGCAGTGCCAGTGACTGAGCAGGGGAGGCCATTTTAAGCAGAATGGAACCATTTTCCATTTTTTAAATTGGTGCCACTTCCCCAAACCTATCCTCAAGATGTTCAATGAAGAACAAAGGCTTTGTAGTAAAAAAAGGAATCCCTGTCCATCCTAAAACAAAATAAGTATTGTGGGGGGAGGAGGATTTCTCATTTTGTCTCTGAGCCCTATGTTTCTCCCACGATGCCTCCAGGAAAGGGAACATTGCTGGCATACCTCTCCACATTGCAATATGTCTTAGCTTCAGAAGAGACTGCTGGAGTTGTGCCGGGAGAAAGTTTAATTCACTTCATGTGCTAATCTTCCGCCATGGTATGACCACTCCAAATGGGGGCTCTCCCTATGGACACAACAGCAATGGTTACCTGTGTAGTAAACCATCGCCCAGAGTGCCTGTGCCCCAGCCATGATGGGCACATACTCCTTGGCTTGCATGTCAAGTTTCCAGCTCAGGCACCAACAGTGTGGATCCCTGTGTGGTCAAGGGCAAGGGGGCTACCACCCTGCAGGTAATGAACTACCTCCCCCCCCCCCCCCCACAACAATGGACTGGCTGTACTGTTGCAAGAAAGAACAGTGCAAAGAGAGAAAGGCACAATGGTGGAATATATGCCACACTGGGCGACCTTTCATGCACAATCCACATTTCTGTAAAATTTAGAAAAGCAGACTCAAATCAAGAAGGTGACCATATAATATATAATGAAATAAGGTAGAAGGCCACAAGGTAAGAAAATGAGTTACCAAAACACAAACCAGATCCAAGCACAATTGGCACCAAGAAGACCATCCACTGAAAATGTAGAAAGGAAAAAAGAGTAGCAGAAAGAACAACTTGCAGCATGGAAATGGAAGTAGCACTGCAAGAGCTGGGGCCCCACAGTGGCCAGGCACATAATCACAAAAGTGATCTGAGCCCTCTGGGGAAATGTAGCATATTGAAACTTTACGTCACAGACAGAAATTCTCTTCCACTGGAGCAAAAAGAAATGTCTCACAGGTCAAGTGGAAATCATCTAGTTGTTTCACTGTTCCTGGAGGCAAAAGGGGTGTAGCTGTGTGGGTTGGAGATCAAGTTCTTTCTACTTGGATCTGAATACTTAGGGTTTATCACTCAAGTTTTTCAGTTCAGCTGTAAGCCTACTGAAAATGATACCTGCACAATAGTGTACACATTTCTGTACACTGTTTAAGGAAGTATTATCCAAGTGCACACCATTTTGCCATCTAGTGTTCACGGAATGTTTCCTCCGAGTGAGTCTATACTTTAAGTAGCAATTCTCGTGCTGAATGTATTTATAGGGACTGCAGAGATAGGATTCATACACCTGTGCAACAGCCTACAAGAATTTTGCAAAATGACAATGCTGATCAGTTTGCCTGCTCTTTTCCAAATTAAGAAGAGTCTTGGTGAGCCCACAGAGCTGCCCCAAAATGTATATCATCATACAGAATAGAGTGAAAGTAAGCAAAGTAAACAATCCAACTCATTTCTGTGTTGGCAGTGGCCATCATTCTTATACTGAAGACAGCAGAATTCAGTTTCAGCAGAAGATCTTCAATGTCACAATTCCTAGAAAATCTTCCATCTACCCTCACACACAGAAATTTAAAATGGTCTGTTTCCCTGTAGTTAAGCGTTAATCTGGTCTCTGGAACCCATGTGCCGATGATACTGACTACCTTATTGTAACTGGATAAAGCTACTCACCAAGCAGTGGCAGAAAAAAAATAGGTAAAAGTTAAGAAAATGGAAGGGGGGGGGGGGGGGGGGGGCGGCTTTCAGAGCCAGTGGCTCCTCCTCCTGGCAACAAGGTTGAAGGTGAAGGAAGAAGGATAACAGAAAAGCAATGGCAAGGTTTCCTTCATCCCTCTCCCTTCCCATCAGCTCTTGTGCCAGAAGATGGAGCCAATGGCTCCAAAAACTTGCATGTTTCGTTAACTTTTGTGTGTTTTCTCCTACTGCCATTTTGTAAGTAGATTTTTTGTTTACGCAATTATATTACATTTTCAGAAAATGATTATTTTATTTTCCTACCTCATTACCCACATCATTTACATTATGTTCAATGTCTTTCATAACAACACTTGTGTCCTCTGCAAACAGAAATGTTTTATGGCAGTTGACGTATATCAAGAAAAGCAGTGGACCCAGAACAGAAGCCTATGGCGCGCACACACATGTGTGTACACACACACACACACACACACACACACACACACACACACACACTTACAAGATCAGAATAAAACAATCTTAATTTAACCTTAACCTCATTCTGGAATCTTAAGTTATCTGGTGATAACATGGTCATCAAAATGTTTAGTGGTGTTAAAAATAAAAGTGACCGAAGTAGTGAACAAATAATTTTTATGTATTACCTACTAATAGTCACAGCCATTAACTAGCAGCCCATTGTAAACAACAAATTTGTTAGTGAAATATGATACAGGAAAATACTAACCTGTACATCAGATTGATAAGTTTTTCATTGTTGTTGTCACGAGGAAGCTCACGAATACCATCCAGCAGTCCAGTAAAGAGACTGGTGAATTTTAGGTTGAATTTTGCCACATTCTGCTCAAAACTTTCACTCTCACCGACTGTTGAATCATTTGTTGGAATGTCCAAGGACTATAAAAATGGAATTGATA